>NC_045429.1:132962303-134177803 GCF_902635505.1 Sarcophilus harrisii
TTGATTCCAACCTAAGTGATATCAAGTTGGGTCTTCTTCAAACATTAAGGACAACCACCAAAGAAGTAGTATTTATGTAAAACTAAAAGCAAACATTATCCATTATGTAAACTAACAGCCATTATTAAGCTTAGGGGTAAAGCAAGGATGTTCATTCAATATTGCACTAGAAATCTTCACTTTAGCAGTAGACAGCAAGAAAAAGAAACTAAAGGAATTAGAACAGGCAATGAGAAAATGAAGTATCACTTTTTACAAATGATAGGACAACATGCTTAAAGAACCCTCGAAATTAATCTAAAGAAAATCAGTCAAAACAATGAACTTTAGTTTAATGACACGATATAAAATAAACCCTTATAAAATCCTATATACTATTCCTATATACTAACAACAAAACACAGCAGAAAAAAGATAGGAGAAATACAATTTACAATAAATTAGGACAGTATAAAATACTTGGGAGTCTATCAGCAAAGATAAACCCAGAAATTACATAAAAAGCACAATTAAAAAATACTTCCACACAAAGACAAATCCAAACAAGCAAAGAAATATTAATTGCTTATGGGTAGGCCAACACAATGAAATAAAAATGACAATTCTACCTAAATTAATTTACTTATTCAATACAATAACAATCAAACCACAAAAGAATGATTTTACAGAGCTGGAAAAAACAATAACAATATTAATCTGGAAGAAAAAGTCAAACATATCAAAGGAATTGATTTTTTTAAAAATGAAGGAAGGCAGCCTAGCAGTACTAGATTTTAAAATATATTACAAAGCAGTAATTATCCAAATAAACTGGTATTAGATAAGAAACAAGATAATTGCTCAGTGGAATAGATTAGTCCATAATATAGAGAACTAAATTAACCAAAGTAATCTAGTATTTAATAAACTCAAACATTTAAACTTTTGGCTCTAGAATTCACTATTCCATAGAAATTGATAGGAAAACTGAAAAGCAGAAACTAGACATAGCCAATATCTCATATTTAGACTCATTTGGACATAAAAAATATCATCATAAGCAAATTGGGGAAACATGGAAAAAATTCCCTATTATATTTTTGAATAAGAATTTATGACCAAACAAGAGACAATATCCACAGAAAGTAAAATGTATAATTTTGATTACATAAAACTAAAAAGGTTTTGCATAAACAAAACCAACATAGCAAAAAGGAAAATAGGGAACGAGTAAAAAAAAAATTTACAATAAATTTTCTCTAATAAAGGTCTCTTTCTCAAACATAATACAAAATTAAGCAAAATATATTTTAAAATATGAATGAGCTAATTCCTAATTTACAAATAGTCAAAGGATATGAACAGGCAGTTTTTAGAAGAAAAAAATCAAAACAATGGTCATATGAAAAAATGCTCTAAATCACTATAAGGCAAATGCAAAACTCTGAGGTACCACATGTCCATGAAACAGACTAATATAACCAAAAAGGAAAATGACAAATGCTGGAGAAGATATGGTAAAATAGAGACACAAATGTACTGCTGCAGCTGAGAACAGGCATCACCATTCTAGCAACAATTTGGAACTCTGCCCAAAGGGCTATAAAATTATGCATACCCTTTGATCCAGCAATACTACTAATAGGTCTATATCCCACAGATATCAAGAAAAAGGAAAATACCACATATACGTACAAAAATATTTGTAGCACCAATTTCTGTGGTGCAAAGAATTTGCAAACTGATGAAAAATGTTATCCTCCTCCAGAAAAAGAACTGATGAACTCTGAATGCAGAATGAAGCATATTTTTACTTTTTTTACTTTTCTTACTTTCCCCCTGCAATATAATTAACATGGAAATATTTTATATGAATTTCATATGTATAATGGACAATATATTGTTTGCATTCTCAGTGAGTGAGGAAGGATCTAGAGGAAGGGTAAGATAATCTCAAAATTCTGAAAAATGAATATTAAAAACTAAATATTTATTGTTATAAAAATACTTAACTACTCTAATTAATACAATCATTCTTAACAATTCCAAAGGACTTTTGATGAAAAATGCTGTCACTTCCAGAGAGAAATCTGATGAACTTCAGGCGCAGAATAAACATTTTGCACTTTATTTTTCGTGACTTTTTTCCCTTACAACATGGCTAATATGAATGTTTTGTACAACGTCACATAAAATTCTTGCCTTCTCAATGGGAATGTAGAGGAACAAAAAGAAAAAGAATTTGAAAGTGAATTTTTTTTTAAATTAAAAAGGAAATATGTCAGAACTGGCAAAATGGTAAAATATATTTATAAGAGTCACTGTATCTTTCCATCGAAATTTTTATTCTTCCTAGATTGTGGTGTTCAATAACTAGTATCCACAAAGTATTAATGGAAGAATGGCAGTATGAAATTAGTGAACTAACATACTACTTCTATACTGAGGTGGAATTAATTTGGAACTTGGTATAGGACTGACTGAATCCCAGAATCTATTTTCCTAGGCTTATTTCAGTATGATGGTCCCATACTCAAATTGCTACCTCCCAACATTAATAGGAAAATTAGAAAATGGGAAGAAGTCAGAGTAAAGATAATCAATTCAGTTTTTGGATTTGTTGATTTAAGACGCTTATAAGACATCCTGTTTGAGATATCCATTAAGCAATTGGAGACCCAAAAATGGAGGTCAAAAGAGGACAGGGCTGGTAAATTTATCTGAGGATCATTTGCATAGAGATGATAACTAAACATCTGGGAGTTGATAAGAAGAGAGGAGAAAGAGAGAGGGAGAGGAGAGACAGGGGAAGAGGGGAGAGGGGGGAAGGGAAGGAGGAGAAGAAAGGGGAAGGGGGAAAGAGAAAGAAGAAAGAGTAGAATAAAAAAAAAATCCATGATTATTAGAGGGCATGACTTGGAAGATTTAGCAAATGAGACACTTCTTTTTCACTCAGGGAGGCAGGAAAAAAAGCAACAGAGAGCGTTATCATGAAAATTTAGCAAGAAGAATCAGCATCAAAGGCTACAGAAAGGTCAAGAAAGATAAGAACTGAAAAAAATGATCTTTAGATCTTTGGCAATTATGGAGGCAGTTATGTAATGCAATAGATAGAGCAATAGGCCTGGAGTAAGGAAAAACTGAATTGTAATCCAGTTTCAAACACTTACTAGTTGTGTGATCCTGGACAAGTCATTTAACCTCTAACTAACTCAATTTCCTCAACTATAAAATGAGGATAATAACATAGGATTATTGTGAGAATCAAATGACATATTTGCAAAGTGCTTAGCACAGTACCAATCACACAGTAGGCATTATATAAATGTCCTATCCGTCCCACTCAAGAGTTCATTGGAATAGTTTCAGTTGAATGATTAGGTGGGAAATCAGGTACAGATAGTTAAGAAGAAAAATAAGAAAAAAAGTGGATGTACCAATTATAGGGGGTTTTCTCAAGAAATTTAGCCATCAGAGAGAAGACATATAGGAGGATAGCTAGCAGGGATGGACATTTCAAATGAAGGTTTTTTAAAGACAGAAAATACATTGGCACATTTGTAGGCACAAGGAAAACAAGCAGTACACAGAGAGAAATTGAGGAATGAGGGAAACAATCTGTTGGATTGTAATCCAGTATACCATCCTAACAGGATGGACTAGGACCACTTGAGCAGATAGAGGGATTAGCTTTGGCAAAGAGAAAGGCAACCTCTTCATGTGAGGCAGGGCTAAAGAAGATAGTAGCACGCCCAGAGAAAGAATTCTGGGTGATGACTAAAAACCATTACATTGAACTCCCAATCCCTATATTTATGCCCACCTGCATTTTTTATTTCCTTCACAAGTTAATTGTACAATATTTCAGAGTCTGATTCTTTTTGTACAGCAAAATAACGGTTTGGTCATGTATACTTATTGTGTATCTAATTTATATTTTAATATATTTAACATCTACTGGTCATCCTGCCATCTGGGGGTGGGGTGGGGGGGGTAAGAGGTGAAAAATTGGAACAAAAGATTTGGCAATTGTTAATGCTGTAAAGTTACCCATGCATATAACCTGTAAATAAAAGGCTATTAAATAAATAAATAATTTTAAAAAAAAAAGATAGTAGCAGAAGATAGAAGATAGAAGCATCTCAATGATGTGAGATAAGAGAGGGGCAAAAAGGAAGAGCTCTCAAAGAACTCTCAATTTTTTCAGTGAAATATTTAACAAGGTTCTCAGATTAAAGACTGGAGGGGAAAGGGACTTTTGGAAGAGTTAAGGAATGATGAAAAGGTTGGAAGAAGTCATGAGTGGGATAATGAATTGTTTAGAAAATGTAAAGGGATTGCCTTGCTACAATTGTATGACAAATTAAGCAGTTTCATAATTTTCTCCAGTTCTCTTCTTTTCAACATCATAAGAGCTAGCAGATGGCAGGAGCAATCCAAGGTTGAAGTTTGCCAGAATAGGATTTTCAATAGTGGCAAAGAATGCTAAAGAAAACAACAGTATAGAATTGAACGGGCTCTCCAAGTACAGTCAGTGATAGACTGGGAAAAAAATGAAGACTAGAGAGATAAGAGGTTATGGTGAATCAGTCATTCAATAAGCATGTGGACAAAGAATAGGTTGAAGTTGCAAGGTAAAGGTAAAGGCAGAGATAAAATGATGATAGAATTTCACAGTTCATAAATCTAGAAATGAATATTTATAGGTGATTCCAAGATCAAGGATATTCCTATTTCTGCATGTAACTGTGGTGAAGCCAAGGAGTAAGTTACTGGAAAAGAAAAAAACTGAAGAACCAGAAGGTTAGAGTGATTCAGAGAGTACTGATATGTGGATAAAAGTCGTTCCCCCTACCTCCTCCCATAAGGGCAGGATTTGGAGAGGAGAAAAACACTGAGCCAGGCACTGAACTCATTGAAGAAGAAAGGAAAGTATCTTGGAAGTCAGTAGAAAATAGTCACTGAAATTTTGATTTGGTGAAAAATATTAGCTTTTTTTGAAGTGCTTCAGTTAGCCTTAGGAGATTAAAGACAAAGTAAAATAATACATGCTACCAAAATATTTTTTGCAATTGTACTTATACTGTACCGTGTATCTGTAGCACTTTTAATTGTGTCAAAGAACCAAAAATACATAAGTATTTATCAAATAGCATATCACTGAACAAATTATGGTATATGAATGTAATGGAGTATTATGGCACTTTAAGAAATTATGAAAGGTATAAATTCAGAGAAATATGGAAATACATATATAAATTGAAAAAGAATAAAGTGAGAAGAATCAACAAAACTACTATAATGACTACAACACTGTAAGGGTAAAGAACTTGGAAGAACTTAAGTACTCTACAACCAATCATACTGAAGAAACATGGCTTTCACTTCTTGGTGAAGTGAACTATAAGTACAGATTGAGACACATTTCCAGACACAACTTTACAATACAAATTTATTTTGCTTGATCATATTTTTGTTATAAGGAAGGGCTTTTATTTGTGTGTGCAAAAAGGTTACAAGAACAGCAAGGAGTACTGAGAGTGAAGTTTTTAAAAAAGGAGGGGATTTTTCATACATTTTAAAAATAATGAGAGGAGATCTGAGAGAAGTTTAGAAGGTCCACAGATAAGCAGTGGAAAATTAGTACTATCACATTAAATTTAAAGCATATTACTTAAAAGGATTGAGTTGTATGTCATAAATTTACAATTCCATGTGTAATCCTATTTATTGCCTTCTTTGTGAAGCTATGTTTGTGGTGGTTGATGATTTTCTAGTTCAAAATAAAATTTTCTTTAAGTAAATAGCTAATCTGCCTTATTTATTTTAATCAGGGTCCAACCTCGAGTCACTGACACAGACTCACATATTCTTATTCTCAGAGTGGTTTCTCAAACTCACGATAAACCAGTTTTATTAAGTTTTACAAACCTAGATATTTAAACTTTTATGCAATCAAGGCTTTTGTCTTCCATACTAAGTTAGTTAATTCTATCCCAAGTCTAAGCAACGACCAACAGGCACATAAGCTATCTCTATAAGAAAATAACATGTTCTTCAACGAAGAAAAAAATACCATTTTTTGCTAAGTAATTACCTTATTAGAAAATAGTAAATCCTTGCAGTGATAAAAAGGTAAGTAATCAAGGATCAGATAATCTTAATTAAAAAAGACTTTAAGTCATTTATTCTGAACATCCATTCAATGCATTTAATACCATATACAATATCCCTGATGGATTCAGCCACCTTTCTTATTTCCAATGAACCAGTGTTGAATAATTTTTAGAAAGGAATACAAAAGGATAGTGTTGGAGTATACTTGTTACATGACATAGCTGGACAAAAATACTCAATCTCACTAAAACTTTTCCAGTTGGAATCTAGAAAAATCAATGGTGCTGGAAAATTACTTATCAATAATAGATCCAGTAAAGCAAAATCACAACATTCTTTGAATTAAAAGGATATGGTTTTAAATCAAGGTAGACTCACTTCTGAGCATATAATGTTTCAGAATATCTTTTTAAATGAAAAAATAAAACAATTTACTCACCTCACTGTTATGGCCTCTTAAGTTGAAGTTTATTCTCTGAGGAGTGTTTCTATCCCTCCTACAGTGGCTTGAAGTGAATGTCACCCCTACAACTCCTCGACCATTTCCTGTAGCCAGCCATCCTTCCTCATAATACCGCCTCCTGCACACTGGCTTTTCCTTCTCACTCTTAGGAACTCTACCTTTCCAGGAGAGGCATAGAATATTTGAATCGCTGCAAAGGACAGGCCCATGTTCCACTGCTGCATACATGCTTTTTTATTAATATTTTTACAAAAAATTAATGTTTAGTGCAGAAAAAATTTAAACCAATTTCTTTTTTGTTGTTTTGATTTGCTTTTTTTCTCCTTTAAAACATAAATACTGACCTGGCACACATCATAGGGTCAGTGTTTTATAAATATCCACCAAATGCATAGTGAAAAATTCCTCTATAAAAGATGATGGCAGTCAGCTAAGAAAAAGTAACACTTAAAAAAAACTTCAGGTTCATTTTTATTTTCGAGTCCTTAGAGTGAGGGTTCACATATCCTTTGGAGAAACAGCATGGTTAAGAAGTGGTGATCAAGAAACAGGTGCGTCTTCTTTTTTGCTCAACTTGTTTATCTTTATACAGCCTGAGATTCCAGTTTAGGGTAATACAATTCCAGAGACAAAGGGTTGCAAATGTGTAGATTTCAAGTAACTTAAGGCTTTAAGAATTCCTCTAGTTGGATTTTCTCTTCAGGAGTTCAAATGCAGAAATTGAATATATATAATCACTGTTTCTGAGCCACCCTCTAGCATGTTTTCTGAACTAGACAAATTTCTGCTGCTAAAGCTGAAAAAGATTGCATAAAGGGAAAAAAAGGCACACAAACCGTGCAAAACAGACCAGAGCTTGTGCAGGTAGGTGCACACCAGTCCAAATTTGGGAAAAGGTGTTTCCTTCTCCCTTCACAACCAAGAAACCCACTGGATTCTATGGCTTTTGTAATTCAAAGCCAGTCCCGCATTCATGGCAGGTCTTTGCTTCCACCTGGAACTTAACATACCCTGAACTGTTTATCACGTTTTTTCCGCCTGCTTTCTCACTTCTTGCTGCCATAGAGGCACAAAAAAAGAAAATCCCTCTTTCATTTAGCAGAATCAGAAATGCTTTAAAGCTTTTAATGTAGTAAAAAGCATTTGCCTTCAATAAATCATTAAGTCTTCACTTTCTCTTTTAAAAACAGGGCTACACTTCAGCTTTGAGTTTTCCCCCACTTCTACCCCGACTTTAAACTCCCCCAGCTTTTTCCTCTATTCTGCTACAAAGATCACGTGTTTTTCCCATTGTGGTATAAAAACAAGTCCCAGAATTAAGCACATAAGTAATCTCCCACTCATCTGCAAGTCTTCTAGGATTCAAGAGAGGAAAATGGTTATTTAAAACAAAAGTGCACACACACAAAAATCAGATTTCTTTTTTTCCACTGTTGCCCTGATGATGTCTCATAGCTTGTCCGATGAATTCTTTCAGCTCAAATTCAGAAAGGATGCTCCAAATGCCACAATTGTAGTCCAGTAAAAAGGAAAGTTACTGTTTGGTTTTTCTTCATCTCTGCTTTTTAATTATTGGTTTAGATTACAATTTAAAATATTTATCCTATAGATGCAGGAAAAAAAAGGGGAAATAAATTATATTTTCACAAATACTTTTAACAAAAAGAAAGAAAAAAGCAAACAAATCAGTTCAATGTCCAAACTTGTTCCGTCACTCCTGAATTTACTTTCTTCCAGTCACAACCACAAAGTAATGGTTAATAGGCAGTTCAGGAAATAAAAAAGAGTTCAATTCATTGAACCCCCTGAAAAAACAAAGTACCAAGGACAGCACATGATCATACTCATGGTACTAAAAGACAAATTTCTCCCCCTCCCAACCCTGTCACCTTCTCATTTAGCATATTCTTTTAAATGTGGAGGTATTTTGGGGACTTGATCTGTGAAGAATTTTTTTTCCTCTTTTTGCAAACTTTCTTCACGCATGAAGACCATATGGAAAGTTGACCTTTAGCAATATGTTTTTCTCCCTGGACTCCTGAGCCCAGTGTTGCCAAGTTGCCCCATCTGATTCTTAAATTTATTTTCATCAGTTGTAAAAGTTTTGAAAAGGGGCCAAAGTGAGTGCATGTTATTGTAAATGTGTGCGTATGTATATGTCCTTATGTATATATATATATATGTCTAGCTATACGTAGTACTAAATATACATACGCGCACACAAACACAGACACACACACTTCTTCAGCCTGACACTTGAAGTTGCCTCTGTTTTTCCGGTCAGTTGCCATGAAGGGTTATGTCATTGAAGAATCCATACTAGTAACCACAGCTTTCAGTCCAGGCTCCTTCCACATCTGTAAAAAGAAAACACAGACAAAAAGGTAATACTTTCTTAAAATACTGAAAAATAGAAACTGTAATTACATGTTAGTAATAACAAATTAAGACTTATAGCTCTTTATGTGGTTGACATAGATTTAATCTATTAAATGAATAACGATCAAATAGATTAAAAGGAGACAAGTAAAAGACAAATTAGATGCTAGGCTTGGAGCAAAAAGTCAGTCTTTTATCAAAATCTGCCAAAGGCTGGCTGGATATAAAGCAAATTTTTCCCTGTTACATTTTTCTTGATTAAAAATTATTAAATATTATTTCTTTCTCTCTCGAATTCCACTTCCAAATTTTGCTCACTCTCCAACCCAAATTGTTTAAGAAGTGCATCTATGGTTCTAAGCAGAAATCTATACGATTTACTCAGGAATTCCAATCATTATCATAGAAATGAAAGTTTGTAAATATTTTTTCTGAGTTAACCTAACTCAGATGAGTCATGTTGGGTTTGTGGAGTTTAAAAAAATTGAAAATATTCATATATCAAAAAAGTAAATAAAATATTTCAAACACTGTGGCATATAGAAAAGGAAAAAAAAATATAAAGTCATAACCCAATGCATTCTCTAATGGGGCTAATGTCAACAAACAACATTACCAATAATTTATTAAAGAATTTATGCAAGTTGGAAAATCAACTTTCTACTGAAATCTCTCGTGTTCTGCTGTGTACAGGGAAATGTTTTTTTTTCCCTTTTCTAATTTTGTATTTAAGTTTAAAATGAATTAAAATTTTACCAAAAGGCTAACTGAAGCACTTAAAAAAAAACTAGTTATTTTTCACCAAATCAAAATTTCAGTGACTGTTTTCTATTGACTTCTAAGACACTTTCCTTTCTTCTTCAATGATATCAGTGCCTGACTCAGTCTTTTTCTCCTCTCGAAATCCTGCCCTTATGGAAGGGGGTGGGGGAAACAACTTTAACCCACATATCAACACTCTCTGAATCACTCTAACCTTCTGGTTCTTCAGCTTTTTCTTTTCCAATAACTTACTCCTTGGCTCCACCACAGTTACATGCATGTAACTGAGAATAGGAAAATTCCTTGTTATAATTTTCTGGAAGCTTTCTGATCATTTATTCATAATCAATGTCATTTTGCCTTGAGAATAAAAATGCTAACCTCCACATTCTGGCCTAACCCCATTTCTAATTACTATTCCTACTTTTTAGAGCATTCTTACATGACATAAACTGATGAATAAAAGAATCTACAGGGGCAGCTAGGTGGTACAGTGGATAGAGCACCAACCCTGAAGTCAGGAGAACCTGAGTTCAAATATGACCTCATTCATTTCCTAGCTGTGTGACCCTGGGCAAGTCACTTAACTCCAATTGCCCCAGGGGAAAAAAAGAAGTAAAGAAAAAAGAATCAACAATAGGCATAGGATACATCAATTATAATATGAAGTTAAGAAATTTTTTTTCTATTAACAACAGTTGGTAGCAACAACAGTTTACAGCAAAAAACAAAAACAAAACCCTGTAAACTATGAGAGAATGCATCTATTGGAGAATGGAGAAATAATTTTTCCTCCAGTTCAATCAACTTCCCCAAGACCACTCCCCATCCCCATTCTCCTCCCCCACAAAGCTCATATCCAGAACACTCATTGTCACAGAAATTTTTATCAGATTTGACATTTTCCTTTCATCAGGATCCTCAGCTATTTTTGCCCCTCTGATTGGAGGGCTAAGGAAAAAACTCCTTCCGAAACTTCCATTTAAAGAGGACTCAGAAGTCCAACCAACTCTTCATTCCTTGGATTTAACTATATCGTCACTGTGTTCTTGTGCCTCCTTGTCCCATCGCCAACTCTGTTTTAGCTTCTTTTTGCTGTCAGATTGCTGTCTTCTGTAACCTTTCTTAATCCCAGTGCCTCTTCTCTGTCAATTATTTCCTATTAATCCTGCATATAGCTTGCTTTGTTTGCATGTGCCTCTCCATCAAATTGTAAGTTCCTTCAGAGCAGGGTTGGTCTGCTCATTTTTTTGTATTTCCATCATTAAACAAAGTTCCCGGCATGTAGAAGACACTTAATGAATGATAACTGATTGGTTACTTCATTGGATTTTCCATTTCTTGATGGAAAGGATTGTCTTTATTTTTCTTCTTTGTATCCCCAGTGCTTAATATACTGCCTAGCACACAGCAGGTCTTAATAAATGTGTACTATAGTGCATTATATCATAAATTTTGGTTATCTGAATGTAGTAGAACATAATTGTGCCCTAAAAATGAAAAAATGCCCTAAAAATTCTTTCAGAGAAACCTGGGCCTTGTGTAAATTGATATAGAGCTGAACCAAAAGAAAAACTTCTACAATAACATTATAAGAAAAAATAACACTGAAAGACTTTAGCTGATCAATGCAATAGAAACTGACTTCAGAAAAATGTTACTCAACTTCTCCCAGAGAAGGCATGGACTCAAAATTATGAATGAAATATACAGTTCTAGACATGGCCAATTTGGGAATCTGCTTTGCAGATTTTATGTTATGAAGATTTTGTTTCCTTTTTTTCCCCCTTTTTTTGGTTCAATGGAGGAAGGAGTCTGGGGGGAAGGAAAAAAAATGCCTATATTTAAAACATCTAATATGATGTATTCTTTAGGTGAAAAAAGCTACTTACAATACTATCACTACTTTTAAAGCACTGAAAATTCTTGCATGATATATACATTAATTTTCCAAAAACTGTTTAGGTGACAAGCATAGAACACGATGCTTACTATGTGGATATAAAGGGGGGAAAAGTTCCAATCCTCAAGGAACCTGTATTCTATTAGGGAAACGTAAACAATAATAAACATATACATAAAATAAAGTCAAGGAGCCTAGCAGCCTAAAGAGTCCAGGAAAGGCTTTATTAAGAAGGCAATCTACCAGAAGATATTTGAAAGAAACAGGGCATTCTAAAAGGTGAAGATGAAACAGGAGTGCATTACAGGCATGTTAGACAGCCAGTACAAAAGGGTAGAAATGAGATGGAGATTAATGTGTATGTGACAAGATGATCAATTTAGGTAGACAGGAGAGTGCAGGGACGGGAGTAATATATATATAAATAATAATGTTGAGAAAGTAAGCTTGGGTCAGGCTATGAAAAACTTTAAAGCTAAAGAAAGCTTTTAGTTTATCCCAGAATAATAGGGGGCCCACAATTAATGAGTGGGAAATTGACACAATAAGATCTGCATTTTAGGAAAATCACTGACAACTATATGGAGGATTGAAAAGGACAGATACTTGAGACAAAAATATCAATGAAGAGATTATTCAACGAGGCCTGAACTTGATCATGATTGCATCAGTAAAGAAGAAAACAGGAGATTTAAGAGACATCTTGTTGGATATATGAGATGAAGGAGAGTGAAACATATGAAAAATAGAACAAATGTTTCAACATATTACATATGAAAGAGAAAAACTGCATTGAAGTCTGTATGCCTATGTAGGGGAAAAGATCACAACCACATAAAATTAAGTGGCTGAAGTGAAAATAAAACACAGATTTCCTTAACATGAACACACTCAAATACTCTTAACAAGAATGAAATCCCACTTTTTTTATTTCAAACATGCCATTTTTTCACATCAGTGAAAGTTAAAGGGGGAAAAAAAAAGGGATGTATGTACTTCAGCTACTTTTCTCCATTATAAAGAGAACATATTTTAAATACAGTACACTTTCTCCTCTCTCAGAGGAGTCCTTGGCCATGAAATATACACTCTTACACTTTTCCTAATATCAAATCTAAATTTGCTCCTTTGTTACTTTCTCCTTGGTGCTCCTTTGAAGTCAAAACAGGTCTAGGTCTTGCTCTTCCTCATGCCAGCTCTTCAAATACTTAAAGACATCTCTCCCATGATCCTCCCAATTCTTGTCTTCTCCAAGTTAAACATGTCCCATTCTTTCAACTGATCATCACAGCCCTTCGGTATCCTGCCTTCCCCCTCCTCTGTGTTCTCACCCTCCAATTTATCAATTTTTTTTTTTTTTAAACCTTTGGCTCCCAGAACTGAGAATAACACTCTATAATGCCTTAAAAAAAAAAAAAAAAAAAAGATGGGACCATAACTGTAATGGGCTGAGGTTTGAGTTGATGCACTGAGGTCCCAAGTACGTGAGGCTAAATAGTAATTGGGCTATACTCTATTAATATACATGACTGGATAAAGAATGGTCCCTGCCCACTCTCCGTGCAAGTCCTGATGTGTTGTATAGGAAATGATGATTTTGGTGGGTGGAGGCAGAGAGAGAGACAGGAAGAGAAGCTGGGTGAGATCAGGCCTGGGTTTGAGACTCCGAGCTGCTGGGTGTGTGGCTGCTGGTCGAGCTAGCTTCTTGACTCAGCTGCACACATTGCTATCGCCGATTCTCTTCCACCTCCGATCCTTCTTCACTGAGAATAAAGACTGACGATTTTCCCCTAACCTGAATTCCTGACTCCTGTCGATTTAAAAATACACGATCTTTATACATAACTGTCCCATTCCTGGAAGCTATGATATTCTTAATGCAGTCCAAGATCACATTATATTCTTTGGCTTCCATAGCACACTATTGACTCATAATGAGCTTTAAAATCTACTAAAATCTCCAGATTTTGTCAGAATTCCTGCCTATCCATACCTTTATTATCTTATATTTGTGATTTTTTTTTTTTTGGTATCTAAATGCAACACTTTACAATTATCCTTATTGAATTTAAACTTATTAAATTTAAATTAATGTTCTAATGCCCAAAGATAATTTTGGATCCCAATATCAACCATTCACTATCCCTCTCAGTTTTATAATCTTCTACAAATATAAATAGCATAGTATATTTTCTTCCAATTATTAATTTAAAAAAAAAAAAAAGTTAAACAGGGCCCAGCACAGATCTCTCAGAAACAATACTAGAGACCTTCTGCCATAGTGACATTGATCACTTAAAAATTACTATTTGAATTTTGCCACCAAACAAATTCTGAATCTATTTAATTGTATTATTATCTAATCCACACCTTGCCACCATTTTTGAAATACTTAATCAGAAGCTTTACTAAAAAATCTTGCAGCATTTTCCTCATGTATCAGTTTAGTAATTCTTTAAAAAAAGGAAATAAGACTAACCTGGGATGACATCTACTTGAAGCCATGTGAGCTCTTTGTAATTGTGACTTCCCTTTTTAGACATTCACCAAACATTTCTATATGTTCTAGAATTTTCCTAGAATTTGAATTCAAGTTCACAGGCAAATTTTTTCTTTTTTAAAAAATAAGGACAGTTGTCCTCCCCTCCAATAATGTGCTATCTTTCCCATATCATCTTTCTGTCAATTACAGAATGGCTAAACAAACTGTGGTATAAGAACATAATTGAAATATTACTGCTCTTATAAGAAAAAACTCAGCTATGAGAAATTCTGGGAAATATCAGAAGATTTACATAAACTAATATGAAGTGATATAAGCGAAATCAAGAAAACAATATATACAACCACTACAATAATAAAGATTGCAAGAATAATAAAATGAAACTGAATGCTGGACAATTATAATAACCAAGTCCGACACCAGAGAAGAGTTCAGTAAACTCACATCCCTCCTTTCATTTCTGAGGTAGAAGATTATAGGTGGATAATTCTATATATATTGCCACATCTAAATGATTAGAACATTACCTCATTAATTTAAACTAGTTGTGTTTTTCTTTGTTACAAAAAAAAAAGGTTCACTGGAAGATGGTTGTGTTTGGAAATGTGACATGAGAACAAAAAACATATCAGTTTAAGAAAAAAAGTTTATAAAGCCTGTTAGATGGAATATATTCTCCATTTAAGAAGAAAAAAGTATATATGGTAATAAGAATGCATACAAAAATGATTTAAGTAAAAGTTTGGGTATTTAAAGGAATATGCTTCAATGTAAAAAATGCACTTATGTAAAATACTTCATTTTTGGATAATGGTGAATGGACACTACTGTGTAACAGAATCTGTCTTACAACATTAATGAATATTATTATAAGATTGAATTTAGTTGAGTTGTTGGGAGTATTGTTACAAAAAAAATCACCACTATAAGTTAATACAACCAATTTATTCCAGTCTTTGTATAAACACTAGTAAAAATCTCAAACACCTATCTATGAAAGGAAGGAAAGAGAACAATTATTCACTCAGTACCTTCTATGTGTCAGGCACTATTCTATAAGTGCTTTGAAAATATTACCTCATTTAATTCTCACAGCAACCCTGGGAAAGAGACACTATTATTATTCACATTTTACAAATGAGGAATCTAAGGCAAACAAGGATTAAGTGAACTTGCCCAGAAATTACACAACTAGTAAATATCTGAGGCTAGACTGAACTTAGGTCTTCCTGATTCCAAGCCCAACATTTAAACCTCTGGGCCACTTAGCTGACATAACAAAGAAACAAAACAAAGTATAAGGTTGTTTTTGTAATAAAGAAACCTCATCTTAGTCATGAGTGAATAAATTTCTATACAAAATGGGATTTTTGTTAGCTTAATGAATTAAAGATGGGGCCACAACAACAAACTTTTGCTCCATTCTCAACACTTTATCCCTTCCACCAAAAAATCCATAGGTACCTGGGATAAATTCTGATTTTTTTCCTCTTTGATGTTTCAAATCTTTTGAAGCCTATTTTCATATAACTTAAACACTACATATTACTAAAGAAATGACTAACAGATTCCTCCCCTTTTCTGACTCATCTACTTAATCTATATCTTATGAATAAACTCTTCAATTAGCATAAGAGAAGAGGAAGGGGAAAGAAATGGGGCATGAAAAATCTCCACTTGGCCCAAAAATAGCTATTCTATATTTTAATGTAAATATTTCCAATGTCAGTGGAATTCTTCTATGTGTGTATTAGAATTATACACCCAGAGAACAAACACTGGGAAATGAGTGTGAACTGTTTGAATTTTCGTTTTTCTTCCCAGGTTATTTTTACCTTCTGAATCCAATTCTTCCTGTGCAACAAGAGGATATGGCAGGGGAGGGCAATTAGTTGTGTAGAGTGTTAGAGCAACAGCCCTTAAGTCAGGAGGACCTGATTTCAGATTCTTAACACTTCCTAACTGTGTGACCCTCAGCAAGTCACTTAACCCTAATTGTAGAGGAGAGGAGAGGGTAAAAGGGGGAGGGAGAGAGGGGAAAGTGGGGAGGGGTAGAGGGAGAGAAGGAGAAAGGGAGAGGAAAGGGAGGAGAAGGAAGAAGAGGGGAAGAGAGGGGAGGGGAGGGGAAGCTAAGGGAGGGGAGAAGAGAAGAAAGGATATTGGCCCTTAGACTCCTGCATTTCCCCAATAATAGAGCTACAATTTTCTTCTGGTAGGCCACAACAATAATCTAATCAGTGGTGTCAAACTCAAACAAAAACAAGGGCCACTAAGCAGTACACAGGGTCACTGCAGGCTATATATTACCTAGGTTTTAAACTGTAATATTATCTATGTTTTCTTGAATTTTTATTTATTTTGTTGAATATTTACTGATTACAGTCTAAGGTAGGCCGCACTTGAAGGAAGGCTACTTTTATATTGATTGTTGAAAGAAAAGGGCAGAAGGAAGCAACAAATTTAGTATTGTGAACAATTCTCTGACAAACACATGATAAAAAGATACAAAGACTGAGATTTTCTGCTGGTTAAACAGACACACAAGTGTCCAATCTAAGGCTGGATAATCCCTCATAAGGAATGTTACACAAGAGCAGTATTCATGCATGGACCATCCTTCCAATTTTTTTTTAAAAAGTTTTAAATAATATCTCTTTTATTTTCAAATTACATGCAAAATTTTTATTTTTCTTCCCAGGTTATTTTTATCTTTGTAAATCCGATTTTTCTTGTGCAACAAGAATACTGTATAAATGTGTACATATATATTGTATTTAAGATATACTTTAACATGTTTAACATGTATGAGACTGCCTGCCATCTAGGGAAGGGGGATTGAGGAAAAGAAGGGAAAAGCTGGAACAGAAGTGTTTGCAAGGGTCAATGTTGAAAAATTACCCATGCATATGTTCTGTCAATAAAAAAACTATAATACTAATAAAATAAATAAATAAAATTTTTAAAATACATGCAAAGATAGCCTTCAACACTCCTCCCTGAAAAACACATGCCTCATATTTTTATCCCCTTTCCTTCCAAGCCCCACTAGACAGCAAGCAAGATTAAATATGTGTAATTCCTCCAAACATACCTCTACACTTATGCTGCACAAGAAAAATAAGGTCAACAAAGAAAAACTAGATCATTATTGATCACAAAATAGAAAATTTTGATTATATTAAATTAAAAAGCCTTTGCACAAACAAAACTAATGCAAACAAGATTAGAAGGGAAGCAACAAACAGAAAACATTTTTACAGTTAAAGGTTCTGACAAAGGCCTCAAAATATATAGAGAACTGACTCTAATTTATAAGAAATCAAGCCATTCTCCAATTGATAAATGGTCAAAGGATAAGAACAGACAATTTTCAGATGATGAAATTGAAATTATTTCCACTCATATGAAAGTGTTCTAAATCACTATTGATCAGAGAAATGTAAATTAAGACAACTCTGATATAACACTACACACCTGTCAGATTGGCTAAGATGACAGGAAAAAATAATGATGAATGTTGGAGGGGATGCGGGAAAACTGGGACACTGATGCATCGTTGGTGGAGTTGTGAACAAATCTAACCATTCTGGAGAGCAATCTGGAATTATGCCCCAAAAGTTATCAAACTGTGCAGACCCTTTGATCTAGCAGTGCTACTACTGGGCTTATATCCCAAAGAGATACTAAAGAAGGGAAAGAGACCTGTATGTGCCAAAATGTTTGTGGCAGCCCTGTTTGTAGTGGCTAGAAACTGGAAAATGAATGAATGCCCATCAATTGGAGAATGGATGGGTAAATTGTGGTATATGAATGTTATGGACTATAATTGTTCTGTAAGAAATGACCAGCAGGATGAACACAAAGAGGCTTGGAAAGACTTACATGAACTGATGCTAAATGAAATGAGCAGAAACAGGAGATTATTATACACTTCAACAATAATACTGTAGGAGGATGTATTCTGATGAAAGTGGATATCTTCGACAAAGAGAAGATCTAATTCACTTCCAATTGATCAGTGATGGACAGAATCAGCTACACCCAGAGAAGGAACACTGAGAAATGAGTGTGAACTGTTTGAATTTTTGTTTTTCTTCCCAGGTTATTTTTACCTTCTGAATCCAATTTTTCCTGGGCAACAAGAGAACTGTATGGTTCTGCACAAATATATTGTGTCGAGGATATACTATAACATATTTAACATGTATAAGACTGCCTGCCATCTAGGGGAGTGGGTGACGGAGGGAAGGGAAAAGACGGAACAGAAGTGAGTGCAAGGGATAATGTTGTAAAAAATTACCCATGCATATGTTCTGTCAATAAAAAAATTATAATAAAAAAAAAGAAAAATAAGGTCAAAAAGAAAAAAAATGAGAAAGCAAAAACAAAAAAACAAGCAAACAACCACAAAAAATGTGAAAACACTATGTTGCGATCCATATTCAGTCCTCAAAGTCCTCCCTCTGGATGCTGATGGTTATTTATCACAAGTCAATTAGACTTGGCCTGAATCACCTCATTGATGAAAAGAGTCAAGTCTATCACAGTTGATCATCACATAATCTTCTTGCTGTGTACAATATTCTGGATTCTACTCACTTCACTTAGCATCAGTTCATGATGGCCTCTCTAGGCCTTTCTGAAATCATCCTGCTGATCTTTTTTTTTTTTTTTTTTGCTAAAGCAATTGGGGTTAAATGACTTGCCTAGGGTCATACAGCTAGGAAGTGTTAAGTGTCTGAGACCAGATTTGAACTTAGGTCCTCCTGACTTCAGGGCTGGTATTCTATCCACTGCGCCATATAGCTGCCCCTGATCATTTCTTATAAAATACTAATATTTCATTACATTCATATACCATAACTTATTCAGGCATCCACTCAGTTTCCAATTCCTTGCCATTACAAAAAGGGCTACTACAAACATTTTTACACATATTATCCCTTCCAATTTTTAAAATTAAATGATGATCCTGGAGCAACTAACCTGGCTATGCTCCCACCTTGGCACTCATACCCAAGGATTAAGTCCTTTGAAGGCAGCTACCTCAAAAAGGCTTTAAGGTATGGTATATGCAGGCTCAGGCCCCATCCAGTATGTTTTCCACTAACATTCAGCCAGAAGATATTATTAGCTGTTGGCAAAAGTATTTAATAAGAAATCATAGTAAAAAATAGTAACAAAAAACTATTCTATTCTTGCCCCAAATCTGAGGTATATATTCTTCCCCAATACATACGGCATAAATGGAAAGTATAGGCACAAATTTACAATGTAAATAAAATGAGGAAACATTTACTAAGATGCTATAATAAAAGAAGTAGATAAAAGTATTCCTCTCTTAACCCCAGGATGCATTTTGCTACAATTGCACAAAACAATCAAGTATGGGCATATATGTATATATGAACATATTTATACATGTACACACACACATATATATAAATGATTGATAAGATCAGAGAGGATATAAAGAGAACAGCTAGTAAACTATTTACTATATATCAGTTATCCTGATATTTAAAGCCCTTCTCAATCTGTCTCCAGCCTGCCTCTCCAGATAGGCACATTATACCTTCATAAACTTCATAAACTCTACAATCTAGCCAACTATTCTTTCTGTGATTTCCCAGGCACAACTTAACATCTTTGCTTCAACATCTTTGCACAAGTGTTCCCACACCAAGAATACACTTCCTCCTAACCTCTACTTCTTAGAATCCCCATGTTCCCTCAAGCCACAGTTCATGTTTAATCTACTAATAAAAGACTTTCTTCATCTTCTTATTAGAGCTCAATTCTTCTTCTTCAAACAAAAATGTATGTATTTATCACTTTATTATTTTACATGATATGCCTACATAGTAGGCATTTAAGACATGTTTGGTGTATTAACTATTTGCATACAAAAGTATTTTCCAATGAATGGATGCCCATCAGTTGGAGAATGGTTGGGTAAATTGTAGGTATATGAATGTTTTGGAATATTATTGTTCTGTAAGAAATGACCAGCAGGATGAATACAGAGAGGCTTGGAGAGAATTACATGAACTGATGCTAAGTGAAATGAGCAGAACCAAGAGATTATTATATACGTCAACAACGATACTGTATGAAGATGTAATCTGATGGAAGTGGATTTCTTTGACAAAGAGACCTAATTCAGTTCCAATTGATCAATGATGGACAGAAGCAGCTACACCCAAAGAAAAAAAAAACACTGGGAAATGAATGTAAACTGTTTGCATTTTTGTTTTTCTTCCCAGGTTATTTTTTACCTTCGGAACCCAATTCTCCCTGTGCAACAAGAGAACTGTTTGGATCTGCACATATACATTGTATCTAGGATATACTATGACATATTCAACATATATAGGACTGCTTGCCATCTAGGGGAGAGGGTGGAGGATGGGAGGGAAAAATCGGAACAGAAGTGAGTGCAAGGGATAATGTAGAAAAATTACCCTGGCATGGGTTCTGTCAATAAAAAGTTACTGTAATAAAATAAATAAATAAATAAATAAATAAAATAAAATAAAAAGAACATTTGCTTCTTAAAATGTTCTCCTTCATTTGGTTATCTGTTGGAAAGGTAGGGAATGTTTGGTTTTGTTTCCTATGCTGCCTGTTTAGAACTAGTTTTCTATTATTCTGTAATAAAAATGTATGAGTGAAAACAGAGAAAAAAAAAGTATTTTCCATACTTGTAAAAATTAATACTTCTATTATTCATGATAAAAATTATTTAACATTTAAAAAATCAGTTAAAAAGTTGAAATATAATAAAAAAGATCTCCATTCAGTTGTGAACTCACATAATCATTCTGGAGAGCAATTTGGAACTATGCCCAAAGGACAATCAAACCGCATATCTTCTGATCCAGCAATAACACTACTAGGTCTGAATTCCAAAGAGATCCAATTTTTTAAAAAAGGAGGGGAGTAAAGGCCCTATTCATAAAATCTTTTCGTAGTGGCAAAATAATTGGAAGTTGAAGGGATGTTTATCAACTAGAGAATTGAAGAACACAGTTTCGGTGTATGACTGTGATAGAATATTAATGATTTCAAAAAATCTAGAAAGACTTACACAAACTGATACAAAGTAAAGTAATGAGAACCAGAAGAATACTGTATACCCTAACAGCAATACTGTAGGATGATCAAAGTGAAGGATAACTATTCTCAGCAATACAATAATTTAAGACAATACCAAAAGACCCATGAAGAAAAATGCTATCCACATTCACAGCAAGAAATGATGGAGTCTGAATGAAGATTGAAGCATATTATTTTTCACTTTATTTTATATGACTCATAGGAAATATGTTTTACATGATAGCACATATAAAATCTATAATCACATTTCTTAGGGGTAGGGGAGAATTGAAGGAAGGAAAAAATTTGGAACCTGAATTTTTTTAAAATGAGCATTAAAAATTATCTTTAAATGTAATTGGGGAAAAAATTGTAAAATAACATTTTCTTAATTTTTCCCCAAAAAAAATAAAAATAAAAAAGCCTTCCATTGGTAACATTCACATGAACTCAACCAACATTATAGTGATAAATGGCTGAGTAATACAGATTTTTTTATGGAAAACAAAAAATGATAGTAAGATAGTAGTTACTCAAGATTGAGTAATTATGTCCAGAAATAACAAAAAGGTTATCCTTATAAAAAATTTAGATATATTAGCTAATGTAGATCATACAATGAAGTATTAGAAACTGGAATATAAAACTGCAGATAATAAAAATTCAATATCTACTACATAGTTGAAAAGACAAAAACAAGTGGCTAAAATTATAAACCATAAGCTCCCTATCTTTTTATAAATGAAAGGACAACAAATTTCTATACCACAAACAAAAACTACAAAATGCTCTTGAAAATTTAACAAATAAATTGTATTGGAAATAGAATTTAAATACAGACAGAATTCTTGTCCCAAATTACTAGTTGAAACAATGAGCCATAAAAATTGGCATAAGAATGCCAATAATGATATTACTATATCAAATTCTCAATCTCTAAAAACTATGGAATGAAAAATTCTCAAAACAGAGAGACCTAGAAGGATGAAAACCAAATGGGACAAGATACACGTTTCCTGTCATCTACTCAAGTTGTCACAAACTTATGAGTCCAGAGAAAATGGACTTAGATGCTAACTCTTATTCTTTCACAAAAAGGAGGCATGTTATGCAATTACACAATGGTCGTCAGAACAATAACTATAAGAATAACTGGATAGCAGTTTGTCCTCAAACTGTATCTATCTATAAACTCCATCAAAAAAAAGTAAGAACAAGCTAACAATGATAACACTAGACATTGTATATCTATATGTATGTATGAATTATATAATGTATTATAGAGCAGCAGTTACCAAAACTATTTGGTATTGGCTAAGGAATAGATTAGTTGATCAGTGGAACAGATTAGGTTCAAGGGATAAAACAGTCAACAAATATAGCAACCTAGTCTTTGACAAACCCAAAGACCCCAGCTTTTGGGATAAGAACTTACTGTTTGATAAAAATTGCTGGGAATATTGGAAACTAATATGGCAGAAACTAGGCATTGATCCATACTTAACACCGTACACCAAGATAAGGTCAAAATGGGTTCACAACCTAGACATAAAGAATGAAATTATTAATAAATTAGAGGAACACAGGATAGTTTACCTCTCAGAACTGTGGAAGGGGAAGGTCTTTATGACCAAAGCAGAACTAGAGATCATTACTGATCACAAAATAGAAAATTTCGATTATACCAAACTGAAAAGTTTTTGTACAAACAAAACTAATGCAGACAAGATTAGAAGGGAAGCAATAAACTGGGAAAATATTTTTACAGTCAAAGGTTCTGATAAAGGCCTCATTTCCAAAATATATAGAGAATTAACTCTAATTTATAAAAAATCAAGCCATTCTCCAATTGAAAAATGGTCAAAGGATATGAACAGACAATTCTCAGATGAAGAAATTGAAACTATTTCTAGTCATATGAAAAGATGCTCCAAGTCATTATTAATCAGAGAAATGCAAATTAAGACAACTCTAAGTGTACCACTACACATCTGTCAGATTGGCTAAGATGACAGGAAAAAATAATGATGATCGTTGGAGGGGATGCAGGAAAACTGGGACATTGATGCATTATTGGTGGAGTTGTGAACGAATCCAACCATTTTGGAGAGTAGTTTGGAACTATGCTCAAAAAGTTATCAAACTGTGCATACCCTTTGATCCAGCAGTGTTACTACTGGGATTATATCCCAAAGAGATTATAAAGAAGGGAAAGGGACCTGTATGTGCATGAATGTTTATGGTAGCCCTTTTTGTAGTGACTAAAAACTGGAAACTGAATGGATGTCCATCAGTTGGAGAATGGCTAAATAAATCGTGGTATATGAATATTTTGGAATATTACTGTTCTGTAAGAAATGACCAACAGGATGATTTCAGAAAGGCCTGGAGAGACTTACACGAACTGATGCTGACTGAAATGAGCAGGACCAGAAGATCATTATATACTTCAACAACAATACTATATGATGACCAGTTCTGATGGATCAGGCCATCCTCAGCAACGAGATCAACCAAATCATTTCCAATGGAGCAGTAATGAACTGAACCAGCTATGCCCAGAAAAAGAACTCTGGGAGATGACTAAAAACCATTACATTGAATTCCCAATCCCTATATTTATACACACATGCATTTTTTATTTCCTTCACAAGCTAATTGTACAATATTTCAGAGTCTGATTCTTTTTATACAGCAAAATAATGTTTTGGTCATGTATACTTATTGTGTATCTAATTTATATTTTAATGTATTTAACATCTACTGATCATCCTGCCATCTAGAGGAGGGGTGGGGGGGTAAGAGGTGAAAAATTGGAACAAGAGGTTTGGCAATTGTTAATGCTGTAAAGTTACCCATGCATATATCCTGTAAATAAAATCCTGTATTAAATTTAAAAAAAAAATGAATTATATAATGAAAGAACTAAATTTATAAAAGTAAATGATATTATTCCAACTTACACAATAAGCTGAAGTTCCTTGAGGTTAAGTAATTTGCCCAAGATCACACAGCTAATATGTATCTGAGACAAAACTTTAAAATGGCTCCTTGATAAAATCAAATATTGTGTCCACTATACTATTCTGACTCTCTATCCTCTATACAATATCATACATAACAGTCACAAATAATGTTCAGTTGTCATGCCTGACAAATACAGAACTGTAGCTAACTGGGAAACCATCTGGGAGTTCAGAAGAGAGAGAAGGTATAGTTTTGATCCTTAAAAACAATTAATAATTTCCCTTTCAATACATACTAATTTTCCTCAAACTATTAATGTCTGATCAGTTCTGTCCTGCCATTAATAATTCTCAAATATTGCAACATAAACAGAATAATTCTATACTACTCAAAAAACACTGTTGATTTTTGAACAGCTCTTGAACAGATGGCAACTCAGAAGAGTCTTGTTCCAATTATGGCAACTTTAGCAGTATGCTCACCTCCTGCTACCTGAAACACCAATACCACCTATCTCTATTCAAAAAAAAGCTTCTAATCAAAACTATCATTCTACATAACTCCTGGTCCTCATTCCTTAAATTATAAGTAAAAAATGAATTTCATTATAATTCTACTAATTAAAACGAGCAGGAATCATCACAGTACTATTATACGCTGTATTTTTTGCATAATTACACTGGGATGTAATAAAGTTTTGCTTCCTATGCATGTAGGGTCAGAAATAAGATCTTATTACACTGATACAGGAGGAACTTGGAAATGTTAGGAGTTTAATCTCAAAGACATTAAAACATTACAAAGTTATTTAATATGAAAGTTATTCCTGGTTTTACACAGATATGCATATATATTTTTAAATTTTTCTTCTTAAGTAACCAAAGACTAAGATTATGACACCAAAATATGTAAA
This sequence comes from Sarcophilus harrisii, assembly GCF_902635505.1. Taxonomy (NCBI): domain Eukaryota; kingdom Metazoa; phylum Chordata; class Mammalia; order Dasyuromorphia; family Dasyuridae; genus Sarcophilus; species Sarcophilus harrisii. The sequence continues at coordinate 132,987,388 of NC_045429.1, forward strand.
GGGTCACAGACAGTGGGGGAACTCTGGGCAAGGTATAAGACCCTTCAGCCCAGAGGAAATCTGTTAGGCTCCCTATATTCCCTAAGGGCTCTCAGCCTTCCTGAGAAGTCAAAGGGTGGTGACAACCTGTGTTGTAACTGAAGCAGAGTGATACCAGGAGGCAAACTACATATAATAGCAAAGTTGTTTATGTGGTCCCAGTATATACTTAGCGCATGCCCAGGGTTGTTTTTGTTTCATAAGGGTATGAGGGAATATAAGGATGAGAGAAATGGGAATAAATGGACTCCATATTTCCACTATCCTTGGGAGTCTCGCCTTATCACTTCTCCACTAAGACAATATATTTTAATCACTCCAGCGTGGAGGCTCTAGAAAGTATAGTAAGTTTTGTCACCCCAACTTGGGGGGGCTCTAGAAAGCAGCACACACGCAACAAAAATATAAAATATCAATCAGAAAACAGTTAAATTTATGTACAGTCTGAGTAAGAAAGCCAAGGAAACTATAATTTATTCTATTTATCAGGTTTATAGACAAAATGCTCCCCTGGGCATTTAATAAACACAAACACAATCTAGTAACCAATTTTGCCTTCTGACCACCAAGAAAAAACCTGAAGTTTGCTGATTTCGTGAGGCCATTAAGCAGTTCATTACAGTGGTAATGAGATAATGAAAAGATAATAGAGATTTTTGAGAACCTAGATATAGAAAAAAGATTAGGGCTCTTATTTATCTAATCTGAAAAATGTGACAAGCTACTTATATGAATGGCAATGGGCACCTGCCAATAAATTTTAAAGTTTGTATTTATTTAGATGAAGAACCCAAAGAGAAAAGTTTCAATAAAACCTTCTAATTCTCCACAATGGTGAAGGTTCCTATATTAATTTCACAAAAACTGCTCTTAGAGGTTTTATAATGTCTTGAAAATCATAGCCATCATCGACTACATGAACACAATGTACCATTATTTTCTTTAAACATTTAACAACTTAATTTGCTAGGTACCTTGCCATTCTGTTTGGGCTCTTAGCAATTTGTCATTTGATCTTAACAAATCTTTTTTTCCCCTATCTTTACACAGAGTAGGGAGTTATCCTAAATCTCTGCTGTTTTTCATCATATGTTTTCAATTTAAAAAACAATATCTATATACAAAAGATTCTTAAGTTCAGTCCTTCTATCTCTTTCTACAATTCATTCTAGCAAAAATATCCAAAAACAGCCATTATAATGCAAAATATACAACCCAGTACAGAACCTAAAATAAATATTTATGGAACTTGAATATACTTACCATTTCTCAATTATTAGTTCAGAAAGGGATACAGATAAATGGAGTGAATGGCAGTGGAGCAGTCTAGTATTCCCAGTCCAATATTCTACTAGACTTAACTGCCTCTGCAAAAAATACAAATCAAAAACATATAAATCATCCATAAGTTACCAAAAAATTTGGCAGATAAAAATAAAAACACAGCGTTCCACAAAATTAAGTATAAACACAATTCTGATGACTTTTAAATTTAGAATTAAAGCAAAAACAGCAATCACTTCATAATGTGTAAGGAGACTATCATTATACTTCTACATCATAATTATAATGTTCAGAATGAAGCAATATTTGAAAAATGTTCTTTCTCTTCTACTGTCTTAAAAGCTTCTATGTACAATTTTTAAAAGTTTAAATGAATAAATCTTTCAAAAACAAACATTCAAAAATAAAATCTTGAGAAAGTAGTGTCAGAAAGTGAAGACAAAACTCATGTCTTCAGTAAAGTAAAAACTAATACTAATTCTTCTTTTTTTTTTTTTTTTGCTGAGGCAATTGGGGTTAAGTGACTTGCCCAGGGTCACACAGCTGGGAAGTGGAAATGTCTGAGACCAGATTTGAACTCAGGTCCTCCTGACTTCAGGACTGGTGCTCTATCCACTGCACCACCTAGATGCCCCACTAATAACTAATTAATCAAAACTGAAATAGTTTTGATCCTGGGGTAACTTTAAAATGTTGAGAGTTTAATCTTAAAGACATTAAAACATTACAATAAAGTTACTTAATTTGAGGGTCCTATAGATAAGAAATTCATGGAAGTCTTGGGACCTCCTATTAATGCTATACCAACCTACTCTGAATGTCTTCCCTCCCTGTGTCTATGGTCAATTAAGATAGAAATGGAGCAACTTAAATAGTTATAGTCAGATTTAGTTTCCTCCCTATCCTTCCCACTCAGTTCTACTCAATAGCACTACTCTTAAAGTCAAGTAAGAACTATGCAAAAAAAAAAAAAAAACAGATAATAACTTTCAAATTCACATAACTAAAAAATAAGTATTAATTTTTGAAGCAAAGTATAGTACATTTTAAAAAAAGATATTGGTCTTCCCTAATCCCAAAGCTGCAAAGGATAAGGGAAAAGACTTTCTAGGTTTTCATGTTAGCTCTTTTTTGTCATCTAGAATATGAAAGACTTCTTTACAGCAAAAATGACCATATTAAGTGTCTGTCTCTTTCTCTGGCTTAAAAACAGGAGCAAAAATCTGACAAACTTTCAACTCTAGTCTGGAAAAAAAAATGCAACACAGGTCTGATAGGAAAAACATCTTAGGGAAGTGGAAAAGGAGCTGACATCTTGGAAGATTAGAAGAGATTGGCTAGGATGACAGGAAAAGAGAATGATGAATGTTGGTGGGGATATGGGAAAATTGGGACACTGATACATGTTGGTGGAATTGTGAATGCCATTCTGGAGAGCAATTTGGAATTATGCTCAAAAAGTTATCAAACTGTACATACCCTTTGATCCAGCAGTGTTACTACTGGGCTTATATCCCAAAGAGATCTTAAAGAAGGGAAAGGGACCTGTATGTGCCAAAATGTTTGTGGCAACCCTCTTTGTAGTGGCCAGAAACTGGAAACTGAGTGGATGCCCATCAACTGGAGAATGGCTGAATAAGTTATGGTATATGAATGTTATGGAATATTATTGTTCTGTAAGAAATGACCAACAGGATGATTTCAGAGAGGCCTGAAGAACTTACATGAACTGATGCTGAGGGAAATGAGCAGAACCAGGAGATCATTATATACTTCAACAACAACACTATATGATGATCAATTCTGACGGATGTGGCCCTCTTCAACAATGAGATGAAACAAATCAGCTCTAATAGCACAATAATGAATTTAACCAGCTATACCCAGAGAAAGAATTCAGGGAAATGAGTGTGAACCACTACATAGAATTCCCAATCCTATTTTTGCCACCTGCATTTTTGATTTCCTTCACAGGTTAATTGCTAGACATTTTCCACTTAAGTCCATTTATAGTTAACTCCATTTCCTATGAGCAGCTCTGGTTAACACTACCCCTACACCAGGTGTTCCTTTGGGTTCTTCCCTCCCCTTTTTAGCTTCCTTTTGTACATTGTCTTCTTCCATAAAATCGTAAACTCCTTGAGGGAAGGGAATGTCTCTTTTTCTAATTTGTATGCCCACAACTTAGCACAAAGATTAAGAGATGTTCATTGAACTGTATTAACTGAAATTAAGTCCTTAAGATATTTTTCAATTTATTAAGCACTTATTAAGCACACTGGGGATATAAATGTAAAAAAAAATGTTGTAGTCCCTGCCCTCAAATACTTAAATCTGTTAATATATACAAATAATTATGATACAAAATAGAATGTGATAACTACATAAAAGAAGTAAACTATTAAGGAGAGAATGATCACTTCTAGCTAGAGAAAAGCTTTCCATCCTGAGATGGAAAAAATAAAGTAAAAGGTTTTCAAGAGTCAGAGACCTGGAAAGTCTATTCCAAGAATAGGGAAAATATTCATAAATGAATTGAGGAAGTGCAGAATAGAATGAGATTGTGAAATAACTGACTAGTCAGTCCATGGGTACATTAGATATCAAGATAAGCAATTTACATAGTATCCCACAATCAACAGGGAACACTAAATCAATCTAATCAGAGTACTAACATTAAAACTGCATATTACGGCAGATTACTTTGGTAGTAGTGTGAAGTATACAACTGCACAAAGAAGAAAGACGAAAATATTTTCCATGGGAAAAATAAGTAACAGCCAAATTGGGGTAGTGATAGTAGGAATGGAAAGAAGGGCATGAAGGAATAAATACTGTAGAAGTCAAAATAACATGACTGGAGTAATAATTGATCGGAAAAATATGTTCAGAGGGGATAATCAACAACAATATAGAAGCTAGGAGGAAGGGCAAGTTCCAAGAAGGAAAAGGGAAATGAATAAATGAGCATTTATCAAGCACTTTCTATGTGCAAAAGACTGATAAATGCTGGTGACACAAAAAGACACTCCTTGCTTTCAGTTAGCTCACATTCAGCACATAGGGAAAGTTTTAGTTTCAAGACAAATGGAAAGATCCTATGCAGCAGCAAAGTAGATGGTAACGCTTCTTCAATATCATTTACAAGGCGAGAGTATAGAAATTTCCAATGCTGAACCATTTGATAGTGGCAAGAACTTTCTTCCCAATAAGAAGACTCTGCACAGGGAAAGTTTCCCTGGATAAGGAAAAACTGAAAGCACAGCTGTAGCAGGGTCAGAGAGGAAATGGTGGTACAGGTGGTAGTGGTACAATTGCCTATACAAGCTGCCTGCTAGCCATCCCTCAAAAAGTGCCTCTGTTTCAGCCAATCTGGCTGGACTCTTCTCCACTGGAGTTACCGCTTTGAGTGATAGCTGCTGAGGATGAGACAGTAAGCAAAACTGATAGTCTGGGAGACGCTGCCACTCCCATATTTCATATTCCTAATTACCAAGGCAGTTATTCAGCATTTGTCATTGAGAGTGATAAGAAAGACAGATCCCCTCTCCACAATGATTTCTCAATAATAGTTTTGGGGGCTGGTCTCAAAGCAAGTTTAGTAGTTTAGAGATTCCTGCTATTCCCAAGGCTATTGGGCTCAGGATCCTGTCTCCATCAGGGTCTAAGGGAAAAAAGAAGTCAAAGTTATAGAAATAGTTTGACTTATTTGGCACATGCTGCCTCCTGAGACTCCCTCAGAATGTCTAGCTGAAATAATGAACTTGCACTTAAGGTATCAAAAGGGAATCTAGCTACAAGTATTCACAGATAAGCAATTAATACTGGAATTAAGAGTTTGGGGTTACACTTATAGATTTGAAACTCACATGTAGATAGGAGAATAAAATACAGTAAAATACAAAATACATACATTCAAATGTATGAAATCACCAAAGGAAAATATAGACTATAGAAAAGGACTAGGTCTTGACAGATGCCAAGATTTTGGATATGTAAAGAGGAATTGATAAAGATGGCTAAAACGTATCCATCAAACAGGTACAAAAATCAGAACAGGGCTAGGTCAAAGAAGTAGAAACCCAAACAATTTCAAATGCAGCACAAAACTCAAAGAGACTGCAAACTTTAAAGACCACTGAATATGGTAACCATGGGAAAAAATGGTTTCAATAGAATAATGGAAATAAAAGCCAGACTGCAATTAGTTACAAGGAAATATTAACTACTCTTCCTAAGCACTTAAGGGGAAGAGAAAGAGAAGAAAACCACAGACAAGAAAAAGGTTTGGAGTTGGAGGTTTGTTTGTGTTTTCTTTTGTTTTTTGGAGACAAGAAACCTGTACGTATTAATAGGCAAAGGAAAAAGGACTAATCAAGAGGGAAGAGAATGTATGACAAAATGGAGCAAGATCCTGGAGACAAAAAAGGATGGTTTCAATAGCATAGAGTGATTAGTGTAGACAAGATTAGCTCATCCTCTAAGACAGGAGGGAGGGAAGAAGGGATTCATGACAACAGAAAAGTTTTCAAAAAGTAGAAGAGAGTGCTTACAAATAGCTTCAATTTTTCCAAAGTATGAGGTAAAATCTTCTGCTGAGACAAAAGGCAGTGGGGAGGGAAATGATGTGGAACAGCTACTCTGAGAAGTGTTATGAAGTTAGAGGTCAATATATTAAAATTAGTTTTCTGTTTATGTCATATGAAATAGGAATCACTTCATCTCATGATACATTCTATTATTATCCACTCTTCACTATGTTTAATCCCACAAAACGAGGCTATTATCTTGTGGGTTTGTTACTTTTGTTCCACCACTCATGTTTAAAATTACTTCCTATGCTCCAAAATTCAATCCAACCGGATCACTTCCTTCCTTTCTAGATGAATTCAAAAAAGTAAAACCTACTCCCCTAGACATTTCCCTAAAGTATTCATGTATGAAAAGCAGAAGTAGCTAAAATCAGAGTCAGTGATTAAGAAAGGGAATATGACAGAATTCCTTGGACTTAGCTAAAATTGTATTCAAGATTTAATGATAGCTGGAATAGGGAATACATCACCACTCATGTTTTCCATCTCCAACCATGATCCCTTGTTGTTCTCCTTGCAAAAATCAACTTCTTTATGTATAGTGTTAATTTTTTTAAAAAAATGGCTAAATTTGGTTAAATTTGACCAAAATTCAATCAATAAGAATGTATTCAACACTTCCTATGTATCAGGCACTATGATAAGTGCTGGTGATAGAATAGGCAGAAAACAGTCCTTGACCTCAAGGAGCTTACAACCTAAAGAAGACAACAAGCAAAGTTAGTACCTAGGTTGCAAGCCTGGGGAGACTAAGAGGAATGATAATGCCTTTGATAGTATTCAGAGAGTTTGGAAGAAGATGGGTTTAGGGGTAGAGACAAAGAATTCAGTTTTGGACATATTAAGTTTAAGATGCCTACTGGACATCCAATTTGAGATGTATAAAACACTAGGGAGTTGTTAGACTGAAGGTCAGCAGAGATTAGGGCAGGATAAGTATACTTACAGAATCATCAACAAAGAGATGATAATTAGATCCTTGGAGGCTAATGAAATTACCAACAAGAACAGAAAGAGAAGAGAGCTCAAGACAAAGACCAGCAGCTTGAGACAACTAGTTCTAAAGGAATGATAATGAAACATCCCTCATCTTGGTAAAGTAGTAGATTACTGGCGGGAAATGTTCCATTTGCTGTGAGGCATGGATGCTGTGACAATTGGTTTTGCTTAATTATTTTTTATTATGAGGAAGGAGTGGAGTGGTTTTAAAACAAATTCAATGTACATGTTTAACCTATATTGGATTACTTGCTGTCCAGGAGAAGAGGGAGGTAGCAAAGAAGGGAGAAAAATAGAGAACACAGGGTTTTGCAGGGGCGAATGTTGAAGACTATCACTGCATGTATTTTGAAAAATAAAAAGCTAATACAAATTTTAAAAGGAGAAAAAAAATTTAATCTCCATATTAAAAATAAAGAAAAAATTGAGGCATGGGGACTACATATACATTTCATACATCAATTTTCTTTTCACCCTCCATTGATAATACAAAGTTATCTGTCTGCTATAAGACTGGAGGTGGAACTTCCCCAAATGTGAGCACAAAAAACCAATACTACTTATATACAGAAAGAAAAAATTCAACTTCTTGGTAAGGGAACAAGAAAGCCTGAGATATCTGGTTTTACAACATTATCATCAACATATTGGTGACAAGGAAACTATATTAATTTGGAAAGATTGGAGGAGGTCATATAATGCCCCAACAATTTCAAGATGCAGAGAGTGATCATACTATGTCTCCACCTTCATTTTACCCCAAGTTATGTCCAATATTCTATTATGCCTTGAGATTTCCTTAATCAAGTATTTTCACTTGAATTATCTATGTTTTCAAAAAGCTAATTCCAAAGAATTTTATAAATATTTCTGTCCGACTCTTCTGTGAGGAAGAGTATAAAATGCATTTAATCCATAAGGAACCTATAACGTGCTTAATATTTCTGTCACTTTAGGAACATAAATGATTCAAGATGCACACATGTCTTGATTCAACAAGGTTAGCTGATCAAAACATAATTATTTCCATTTGGTTTCACCAAATGGGAAGAGAAAAAATTCTCAAAAAAAGTTTTACTTAAATTTAAAAATTAATGTGTGTATATGTGCCATGCCACATGGCACATGGAAGGAGGAAGAAAGAAAAGAGACCTGCTATGCAATCCAACAAATAAAAACTCTTAAAAAAGTTGGAAATCACTGATCTGGTAAGTTATTATAGGTGGATTCTAGGCAGCATGCCAAGGCTACTTTATTTTTTCCCCTGCATCTTAGAAAAAAATTTGTGTAAAAACAGAAAACAAAACTTTTGTCACTTTTTATCTTAGTTGGATTTCAGTATTACAATATAAAATAGATATGTGCAAATTGTATTTCTCTCCCCTTTGATGTTAGTGTTATATTTAATTCATAAGCATTTTTAAGTATTTCAGAATTTATTTCATTCATCAGTTATAACCAAATAAAGAAAAATCCTTATGTACTTGACACTTCTTCATTTCTCATTTCATTAGAAATTTTGGCAAAAACAAGAAAGAGGCAAAGAGATTCAGGGAAAGGGAGAAAAAAAATAGTTCAATCTATTTGGGAAAAAAAATCTATTTTTTTCTGATGCCCTTCCTATACTTCACTTTCTCTGATACAGAAAGTAGTAAGAGTACTTAAACACTTGCATTTTTAGCATTTATATATAATTTTAAATCTACTATTTACAAGTGCCAAATGTTTTTAAACTTTCTTGAATATTTGCTAATTTTAAGTTATTTTGACAACCTAAAAGACAAAGTTTGACTAACCAAAGCATTTGAATGGCACAAGTCACAACTTTTTATCAAGCAGTATTTGCTATTCCAATTACTGACACTAAATGCTCTGTGTCACCTGGCTTTCCATGTCAACTTTAAGGAAGATCAGTCAATCAACAAGCATCTTGTAAATGTCAGCTCACTATGTTAGTAAAAGAATTTGTCTTAGCCTCTGGAAGTTGATAATTGACTGCCACTAGGTTTAAATTCTTAGTTCTTTCAACAGGTAGCAACAGTGCTGATCAACTTTCTAGAGCCATAGTTATATACCATCACTAAAAACTCACTATTTTCCATTTGGATCCAAATGGTATTGCTGTTATCAAAGCTAGCAGTAACAGCAATGATCTACCTGAAGTTTTTCCATGGAACTAAAAGGTAATTTTACTAACTAGAGATGAGGAATTAATAGCATATGGAGTTAATGTGATAATACTGTGCCAAAAGGGTTATTTAAGCCCTCATAAAACACATCTTTCTGATAATGACTTCTTCTGCAAAGAACTTTTGTCTACAATGATACTAACTTGAAGATGTCCAATTTCTTGTGATCATGGAAGTTGATCTGAGGAACTAAGGAATAGGGGGATTAAGTGGTAAGGCTGGAGCTTAGCTAGTGATTATGCCTTCCATATCATAACTTTGCCCAACACAGATATATAGTGGCTTGGAATAAGAAAATATAGAGGAATTTCTGAAACTTTTACAGAAGCCACAGATGATACACAAAAGCCTGCCAATAACACACACACAAAAAAAAAAACCTTAGAAACTTTTAAGAAATGCATGAAATATGTGCATAATATTGTATAACATCAACATGTTTTATTTTTTAATACCATATTCAGACTTATCAAATACAAAGGGAGAGCCAAAAAAATTTTACACAGATATTCTGGAGCTCCAGGGCTCTGTGCCCTTTACTCCCACAATGTAGAACTACTTGTATAGAAACAGCAATATTTGCAGTACAGGGGTGTCACACATGATTCCTAAATGCTGCCCAAATCAGTAATTGGAATTTGTTTAATTAAATAAATAAAAGTACAATCCAACAGAGATAATGTTAATTTGTGATTTTTGAAGTCAGTTCACTGGAAGGGATGCATTTCTATTTGAATTTGGCATTACTAACACACAGTGGATAGAATCTAGGACCAGGAGTTAACAAGACCTGGGTTTAAATCCAGTCTCTGACTCTGATTAACTGTGTAAACCTAAGTAAGTCATTTAACCACTTTGTATCTCTTTCCACATCTGTAAAATGATGAGGTCAGTTTCATCAGCCCTTAAGTTCCCTTATGATCCTATGAGATGAAAATTAGACAATATAATACATCAGAAGAGTAAAGGCTTCAAGAAGTTTAACCTACTTTTAATCATGACACAGTCAATAAATTATTAAGGGAAATATTTAGCAGGATGAAGAAATTCTGAACTCAGTCATGTTAACCTATAAATTTCAAGAGGAATTTTCAAGTATTAAGCAAGCAATAGTTCTTAAAAAGCACATACAAGAGAGGTTTAGAATAAAGTCTTCCAACTAGATGAATCAATAAATGAAACCTGAAAGTAAAAGCTGAGTCTTCTTTTAAAAAAAAAAAAAAAATTCATTAATAATGACTACTCACAAAATAATGCTTTAGAGTTTTCAAAACAATTTTTTAACAACAACCCCATGGAGTAAGATAGTACAGGCACTTTAATATATGATGAAATTAAAATTCAAAGGTAAATTTGCCAAAGTACAGATGACTAGTGAATAGTGAAACCAAGACTCAAATTCATGTTTTCTGATTCCATTATGTAATGGTTGTAACATGCTCATTCCCAAACTGAAAGTGAATGCCCAAAGATAAGTACTGCTAGACAAAGGAAGGTTTAAAGTTGTTCTTTTGATAAAAATAGAAGAATTAATTAAATTTAATAAGAGAATAAATTAAATTTATATGGCACTTCACAAAGAAAGTACTTTTGAACCTCCTAAAACAATGAAGTAGGCCAATATGTATTACCCTTTTTCAGAGACTTAAGTTCAAAGGTTGGCGACTTGATAATAATCACCCAGGCTGCTTGATAATCACACAGGTAGTAGTATCAAAAGAAGGGTTAGAACTCCAATTTTCTCACTCGTGATCCAATGTTCTTTGCACCATACCATACTATTCCTGCTATTAGTAGGAATCAGTGGTAATATTAGTAGGAATAGTATTTTAAACATTGACACTATTATTCTTACTATTTCTTGCTAATTTGTCCCAATAGCTAAATTCAATTCCAAGTGATTTTACAATCCACTATACCACAAATTCTTTTTCTTGTGAACACTACCAATTTATCAATCTAAGGCCTAATATGACATTGATCATGTGTGTTCCACACCACCTAAAGGATAACAGTAATTATTTCTACTCAATGACAATAATATTAAATTCTTGAAAAACCTGTCTCTATCCAATATTTTGAGATTTCTCATTCTCACTGCCATCAGACTTCTGTCCCCAATACTCTATTCAAAATGCTCTTTCACTTACATAAACTGATGCTAAGTGAAATGAGCAGAACCAGTAGATCATTATACACTTCAACAACAATACAATATGAGGATCAATTCTGATGGAAGTAGCTATTTTCAACAATGAGAGGATCCAAATCAGTGCCAATTAATCAGTAATGAACAGAACCAGCTACACCCAGCAAAAGAACACTGGGAAATGAGTGTGGACCACAACATAGCATTTACACTCTTTCTATTATTGTTTGCTTGCATTTATGTTTTTCTTCTCAGGCTATTTTTACCTTCTTTCTAAATCCGATTTTTCTTGTGTAACAAGATAACTGTATAAATATGTATACATATATTGTATTTAACGTATACTTTAACATATTTAACATGTATGGGACTACCTGCCATCTAGGGAAGGGAGGGGAGGGAAGGGGAAAAGTTGGAACAGAAATTTTTGCAAGGGTCAATGTTAAAAAATTATCCATGCATATGTTTTGTCAGTAAAAAGCTATAATAATAAAATTTTTTAAAAAGAAAATGCTTTTTCAAAAAGGTCCCCAATAGCCTCCTATTTACCAAATCTAATGGCCTTTTTTCTGTCTTCATCCTTCTTGAGCTTTCTGAAACTTTCATAACTACTAACTATTCCCTCCTACTGGACACATCCTTCTTGTCTGAGTTCTAATAAACCATGCTTACTCACCAGCCCACCTATCTCCTTCACTGGGTCCTTTTCTTCCAACTCATTAATGTGGATCTTCCCTGCAAAGGTCTATCCAAAGCATACTTTCTTCCTTTCTTTATACTCTCTCCTTTAGCAGTATGACTCACTCCCAAGATTTCAATCACAAGATGACTCTTTCAATCCCTTCCTCTAGTACAGGGATATGCTGGTAAATATTTAACAACTATTTTGATGGGGGGTGGGGGGGAGGGTATGCATGACCCTTTTAAGTTTAAGTTAACATTTTCTTAACTACTTTCTTAACTCTAGACAATTAACAAAGCAGTAAATCAAGACTTGATCTGTAGAGTCAAGACCTAATCTGTAGAGTTTGAAGAACTTTGAGGAGCAAAATGCCCATTCTGAAAATCTGACAATAGGCTCAGCAGCTCAAGTTTCTTCATCATATTCCTGCCATCGTCCAAACCTCTCTTTTGCGCTTTAGGGACATAATTCTAACTGCACAGAAGACATCCTAAACATCTATAACGCTCAAGTATGTCCAAAACCAACATATTTTCCTTAAAATTTGCTCCTCCTCTTGACTTCACTTTTTCTGTGTAGCAACCTAATTCACCCAATCTCCCTAATTTAAAACTCTGGAATTATCCTTGACTTTTCCCTTGATCTCACTTAATCACTTACCAAGATCTTGCCAATTCAATCTCTGTAATTTCTCTCCATTTTCACGACTACAATAACCAAGTACAGGTCTTTGATGAAGACCCACTCAAGCTACTGAAATGATTATTTCCACATAGATCTTCCAGTCACCACTCTCCTCTATCCCAATTCTTCATACCAATGCCAGAATAGTCATCCATATGCACAAATTTAGTCATATTCTTTGTTCAAAAATTTTTGATGGCTCCCTCTTGCTTGTTGAGTGAAGATTAAAATTCCTATCTCTGGCATTCAAAGTCTCCATAATCTTATGTCATTACAACTTCCTAACTTGATTTTCATATACTCATCTCTATCATCTCTCTATTCCAACCTCCAACCAAACTGCTTTGCTCTTTGTCCCACAAATGACAGTTTCATGATTTAGCCACACAGCAGAACAAAATGAACACCCTATTGTCCAAGTTATGTCATTAAGTTTTATAAAGAGCCCACCAAGTTAGCTTTTATATTGTACTGCCTCTACACATGAGGCAATAAGATAGGTTCTGAATTGAATAGTAGGTACAGGGCTGAATTGCATTTGAGAAAATCCCAGTGTTTTCAGAGATCTTAAGCTATTCTTTGGCATATGCCAATAATCAACATCCTCTTTTTAACACCAATGATCTTCCCATGATGCTACTAAATTCCAGTGGTTCCCTAGATCAAATACAAATTCCTTCATTAGCATTTAAAGATCTTCACAATCAATCACCAACATACCTTTCCAGACTGATCACATATTATTCAGCTTCAAAAACATTATAACCAAGTCAAATTGACTTTCTTACAAGACCACTCATCTTCCATCTCTAGGTTTTTGCAATGTGTCCACATGTGGGATGCACTCACTAGTCTCACCTTTTGTCTCTTAAAATCTCTTGTTTCCTTAGCTCAAGTACCAACTTCTACATGAAAATTTTCCTATCTTACCCAGCTCTCTGTATCTACCCTCCAGAATTATCTGGATCATTTAGATATATGCAAAATTTTGCCTATATGGACATCTTCTCCCAAAGGATTGCAAACTACTTCCAGGTGAGAACCACTTAATTTTTGTCTTTGTATCTCAAATGCCTAGGACAATGCTTGGCAAAAAGAAGGCATTTAATAAATGCCTGCCAACTAATGGATATAGTTGCAAATCAGAGACTATAACAGTATCCAAAAAATAAAAATTTCTGGAAGCTTAAAAGGTAACAAAGAGGCAGACTTCAGTAAACACAGACTTTGACTTAGACATAGCATGACTCCCTGAAAAGTAGACTGGGAAAAGGACATGAGCCTGTTATGTTAACTTCATAATAAAACTAAATTAGGTGGGCTTATTTCAAAGGTTAACAGAGAGACTTATTATCTTCTCCTTTAGAATACAAGTAGTTTGCCAGGAAGGGTTGTTTAATTCATTTTATTTGCAGTCTAGCATATAGTAGGCTTCAATAAATGCATGTTGATGATACATATGCAATGTTAAAAGACTGAGAGAAAACCGTTGTACACCCAGGTGGATACTCTTTGGTAGATTTATATGAGGACACAGACGAGAATTACATAACTTAGAGTGTATTGATAAACTACAATCTTCACAAATAGAGGGATATGGATTCAAGAAGACCACAGGTCTACAGAAATATATTTTTTAATCTGTAAGCTATCTCAATTTATAGAATAGCAAAGCAAATTATAACTGAGTTTTATGGTACTTTGAAGATGTCTTTCATAAAACATCATAACAATGCATATCATATGCTGAGTGAAATGAGCAGGACCAGGAGATCATTATATACTTCTACAACAATACTAGATGATGACCAGTTCTGATGGATCAGGCCATCCTCAGCAACGAGATCAACCAAATCATTTCTAATGGAGCAGTAATGAACTGAACTAGCTATACCCAGAAAAAGAACTCTGGGAGATGACTAAAAACCATTACATTGAATTCCCAATCCCTATATTTATGCACACCTGCATTTTTGATTTCCTTCACAAGCTAATTGTACAATAATTCAGAGTCTGATTCTTTTTGTACAGCAAAATAATGTTTTGGTCATGTATACTTATTGTGTATCTAAGTTATATTTTAATATATTTTAACATCTAAAAAAAACAAAAAAAAAAAAACAATGCATATCATAATAATAAAAATGTGGCACAATAAATCCAAAATTATAAATTAAAAAAAAATTCTATAATGTTATTTTGATCTCAGTCACTGAATCTATCTTTAGAAAAATAAGGATGCCTAACTTCTATCCCAGTCTCTGTCTCCTAACTACCTAAATTCATAAAACATACTTGCCAAAAGAGAAAACCTATTTTTAACTCCCTCAGCCCTGTTGCAGACTCCCTATGGTTTTGTGTTGGATGATATTAAAATATGCTTGTTGTACCACTATGCACAGTTTTTATCTTTCACAGGTTAAAACTGCACAATGACTTTTGGGACAACCTGTATTTTTACATTTAAAAATTATTGTTCAACATTTTGCAAAAAGTTGCAATGGATGACAAGACTAGAATTTCTTAATTAAATATCAAATCTACACATTTCACCAGAATAAACAAATTTCATGTCATCTAAGCAAAGCATTTGATTTATTAGGACCAACAAATATATTAGGATTGACCCAAAGGATACATTGTACTATCATTTCTCAAAAAAACATAAAGTTGCCCTTTTTCTGCTTATCTCCCATGAGTGAAAGTTGGCAATAGTTTAAAAATATTCAATAAATGGCTTTATTATCTATTTTCATGCAGAATAAAAATTGTTTCTAATTCATCAACTGTGACACAAAGACCAATGAATCAGAAACTGGAGGTCCTGATCTCAAATCATAGTTCTGTGACTTACTAGATCTGTGAAAATTTTGTTTATCCACTCAAAGCCTTGGTTTCATTGGGGAGAAGAAATTACTAGTTTTTAGAATCTCCTCTGAGACATACAACTATAATTCTATGACTTACTGAAACTTTCACAAAGCTATTATATTAGATTCACTTCCATTATCAACTTTTACACAAATTTTATACAAGTTAATTACCATTTAAATTAAAAAGCTGAATACTAAGTTTGGATGTTCAGGCTTCATTCATATCTCCAAATCAATAAACCATCAGACTAGAAATGACAGAAAACCTCATTTTGTTCTGCATATGAATGTCATTATACATAAACTTCTGAAATTAAGCTTCTAACCTGTCCAGGCAGGCAAGGACAGTATTTAAAGTCACTCTGTAGTCTGCAAGTTTTGTTGTTGTTGTTTTAATTATGTCATTTCACATTCCTCACAACCTTAAAGTTACAATACTTAATGACTGATGTCTTAAGAGTTCTGCAGAAAACATCAATGTAGAATGGATTTGCCTACACATAGTAAAATGAAACCACAGATAAAGGCAAAATCATGGACATATAAAAGAAAAACAAGAGAACCTTATCGTTTTCTTTTTTAAAAAGTTTCCACCTTTAGATTTTAATATTTAAATTTCTCCCTGTGTGTGTACAGACTGACCAGATGGAAGCCCCACCTCTATGAAAGGGATTCTTTGAAAAGTACAAGAAAAAAAAAAAATAATAACAAATAGAGGAAAATAATACACATTCCCCAGAAAATGCCCCATTACCAGTAAACAGACTTCAACTCTAAGGAAAGGAAAGCCAGTCCACCTTAGTAATCAAGCAAAGCTAAGCCGAAAGAGTCTTAAATCGCCCTAAAAACCTCACCACCAGGAAGTCTCTAAAACCACTATCTTGGAGAGGGTCTAATAGGAGTACATACAATCTCAAGACTAATGGGGTCCAACTTTGAGGCTGACATAGTACTTTTTGGGAAGGAGGAAAAGGGCTGGTAATATGAGCGGAGCCTGGGCGATTTGTCAGAGGAAATAGCAGACTCCAGACAACATAAGTGCCAGGATTTCCATGCAGCTGGCACGACAGGTGACTGGGCGCTGCTTTGCAGACACCCCGCTCCCGACGGCCTCCCCGGGTCTTGCTGAAGGTGGGGTAGGGAGGGAAGAGGTAAACGAGACAGGAGGAGAAGGTTTTGAGGAGGGGGGGGACAAGAGGCGGCTCAAAAGAGTGAGAGAAACCTCAACTGGGGGGAAAGGAGTGCAAACCCCAGTTTCTCTAAGGGGGCCGTTTTTGAGGGATTTTCTGCCACCACAATGAAATAAAATGGCTCCAAGCCAAACGCCTCCAGATCATCATCACCACCCCCTTTCCTCCACACTCCCGAGGAAAACGGATTCCTCTTTTGCCCGCTTTTCTCCAGCGTGGAAACAAAAGGCCAAAATAGCTTTAAAAAAGAAACCGGCAGCAACCGCCGCCCAAGCTGCCAGGGTCAGACACCCATATCCCACCCCCTATTTTTTTTTAAGGGCTGAAGCCCCCATACTCCGGCCACGGAGGAGCCTCCCTCCCAGCCCCCAAAGACCACAAGCACTCCCGACCTCCGTCTCGCGTTGGGGGGTGGGTCAGTCTCCCTGTCTGTCTGTGCGTCTGTCTGTCTCCCTCCCCTGGCGGCCGTTGCCGCTCCTCGGCTGCGGACCAAAGCCTGGGCCCTCCTCCCGCGGGGCGGGCAGAGGCTCGCTTCGCTCCCCCCGCCCCAGCGGGGGCCGGAGCGCCCCCTCCCCAGCCCGCGCCCCGGGCGGAGGGGAAAAGGCTGGCAGCGAGAAAACGGCCAGCCCCCAAGGAAGAAGAGAAACCTGGGGTTTGGACAAGACGAGTAGGAGGAGGGGACTTCGGCGGGGGAGGCCAGTGGGGATCCCCCCCACCCGGGCAGTAGCAGCACCAACAGCATCCCGGCCGTGGTCGTGACAGCCGCCCCCCATCGCATCCCTACCGCCCGCCTCGCCTCGCCTCACCTCCTCCGGGGGCGGCGGCGGCGACGGCGCCGTCGGCCACTCGGTGTCTCGTCTCGTCTCCTCTCCTCGGTCGGCGTCGGCGACAGCCAGCGGCACCACCGCCTCCTCCTCCTCCTCCTCCTCCTCCTCCTCCTCCTTCACCACCACCACCACCTCCTCCTCCTCCTCCTCCTCCTCCTCCTCCCTCCTTCTCCTCCTCCACCACCTCCTCCTCCCTCCCTGTGTCTCAGTCTGAGTCTCCGCCTCTCCGCCGCCGGGCCCTGACTGCTGCGCCACGTGATCCGTCACATGACCCTGCACATTTAGCAGGCGCCTCCCCAAACCTCCTCCCGGCTCGGCTCCAATCCTGGCTTCGGGGCCAGGCGAGACCGGACCCGCAGTCCCCAGCAGCCGCCGGGGCCGTCTCCTTCCTTCCTCCCGCCCACCCTCAGCCTCTGCCTCTCTGCTTCCCCCTACCAGCCCGGCCGCTCGCTCTCCGCGCTCCCCCACCAGTCAGTCCCTCCCTGGGCGCTCGCCCTCGCGGAGTTCCTCGTGCCCTCCCCCACCTCCGGCCCGAGACCCCGGCGCGACGCGCCTAGCGAGGGCTGGTACCGCCCTGGCCCGCTAATTCCGAGAGAGTCCCGCCACTTTGCGCGCCTTCCCCTCCCCCCGCTTTTGGCCGGTTTGAGCAGCCCGTCCTCTCCCCTCGCGCGCGCACTCCGCGCGCTGACACTTGTTTGGGGTCCTGGGCAAGGCGCCTCAGTTACCTCAAGCGTCAAACCGGGATAACAGCGTCCGCCTCTCCAGGGTGAGACATTTGAACAGCATTTTCAAATAGCTATTAAAAGATCAAATACTCCAAAGATAATCATATAAAATGTTTTTAATTGAAAAGTTTGCAAACCTTAAAGTACTCTATTAATTTTCTTGTAACCTATATATATATACGTATATATACATATATGTACATATGTATACGTATATATATAGGTTACAAGAAAATTAATATATTAAAATAATATTAATATAATGACATTAATATTAATATATTAAAATTTATTTATTTTTTTTTTGCTGAGGCAATTGGGGTTAAGTGACTTGCCCAGGGTCACACAGCTAGGAAGTGTCAAGTGTCTGAGGCTACATTTGAACTCAGGTCCTCCTGACTTCAGGGCTGGTGCTCTATCTAGCTGCCCCTCTTGTAACCTATAATAACAGTTCAACTACCTACTCTCAAAGAGTCAGGAGGAAAACACTAATAACATAAAATTATTGTTTATTATTATTATTATTATTCTGTCTCAAATACTAGCCGTGTGGTCCTGACCAAGTTACTTCATGCTTTTGCCTTTATTTCCCCATCTGTAAAAGGGAGAGATAATAATAGCACGTCCCTCTGAAGGTGGTGAGAATCAAATGAGATAATAAATGAGTTTAGCACTGTCCCTGCCGCATGAGAAATATAGAAATGTTAGCTATTGTATCTTTCAGAAATGTCTTCCTCTAAACAAACTTAGGAGAAACAATGTTTGTTTCACTTTTTAAAGAGACTCGGATTAATAACCTACCTGTGATCCTTAAAGTTTCAGAATTCAAACTTGAACCCAGGGCTTTCCTACTCTCCCTTGGATTATATCACCTTTGGCTAATTACGTAAATTCTCTGAATCTCCTTAGTCATAGGTTAGAAACGAACTATATTTACCCTTTTTAAGACTGGAAGTAACTAGATGTAAAACGCTATCACCAGTGCCTTGTACCACATAGCCAGATACAAGAAAACAATGAGTCACCTGATGATGTATCTCAGAAACAATACCCTTTTTGTGTAAAGGAAAAGAGAAAGAATTTGGAAAAGGAAATTTACAGTGAATTTTCATTTAGCTTTTAAGGAGAAATTTACTGCTTTTGTTCTGTAAAGGTAGTAGAGTTTGAATTTGGGGAAAATATCTCCCCACAGAAAAAGTAAACCTAAAAGGTTGAATAAAAATAGACCCTTAGGTTATGTTTTAATCAACAGTAGGATAAGCCCATCAATTCTATCCAGTAGAAGCCCTCCACTGTCTTAGAAATTTCCTGTTCCATGTGGGTATCTTAATGGAATTAACTACAGAGAATACATCCCCACAGAACAAACCTAAATTTTTGCAACTCCTGAGACACCCCACACATACACACACACACACACACACCATTAAGGTTCAATTCCAAGATTAATACATTCTCCCCCATATCATTTGATATCATGTCCCTATTACTCAACTTTCCAAATAAGAAAAATAACAGCAGCCACACTTGATAGGCTCCTTTTGCCACCTCTAAGGTTTCCCCCAGGCTTTGTAATATTGTTCCTTAGCTTTCCACTTGGCAAGTGCTAGTTAAAAATTTTTGATCTTCTAGCCTTGCCTTCTGATTTATTAATCTCTCGATTTTAGAAACTCTGGGTTGAGGAATTCCTCAACAATTCCTTTATTAAATGGTGGCCAGACTCTTGAGACTGGCAGATACTAAAACTAGGGCATTATATATTCTCGCAAGACAGCATATACGAATTTTGTACTTAAAAGAATACAGAAATAATTAGGATACATAAACTTGTAAGTAATTTGGGAGAGAAATTGCAGCTGTAGCTTGAAGATCCCCAAATGGTGCAGTGACCCCAAATGACCCAGGGTAGTTATAGCCTTACTATAGTTTTCACCATGTTCAAAGAAATACCATTTCTTACTGTAAGAAAATGAACATACATATAGCTTTAAATAAAATTTTGAACATGATCCATAGACATGAATACATTTGTGGAACATTTTCATTTGCGACCATAACCATTATTTGCAGAACTTATTATATTTCTGAGTTTGCTTGTTTAACTGGGAAGAGGACTGAAATCTATTTCAAACTGAAGACTTCTCTCCCATACTACAAACTCATTGTGGGCAGGATTTGTCCCTTTCCCTAGCATGTCTGGTGGAAGACCCTACTGCTATTCAATGTATGATGGCTAATGATAACAATGATTAAATGTTAGATGTGCAGTGAAAAGTTGTCAGCAGCGATGCTGTTTATAGGCAGAGAAAAATATATTATGATGGATGTAAGGTTCTAATTAGTATGAATTATGAATTCTGTGCCTAAGTTTCATTATGCAAATTTGCACTGCATATTTACATTGGACCATATTACCAATTGCTACTTAACTATACATATATTTACATGCCAATGACAATATGGTACATACTCATAGCTTCAAATGGTACAAATTCAAGTAATTATGATTCCAAGTGATTCTTTATTCTCACTAATCATAACTTTGTGCAAATTATTTATCATTTATACCTAATTACCATGCAACAAAATAACAAATATACGCATATGTATATATATATATATAATATTAAACATATATCTGATTAACTTCTTAAAAGTTTTGATTCAATTCCTATCTCTAATAAATACTAATTATAAGACTCTAGGCAAGTTGCCTTTAGGCAACTCTCTAAAACTAATTTACAGAGAAAGTACTGTTCCATATTTGTTTTAAAAAGCTCCCTACACAGGTGAAATCTTGGTCCAAAAAGAATTTTTTTAAATTACTAAACAGTATACATAAAAGATTAGTTTTAATTTCAAAATCATGTGAACATGTATGATGCTGTACTCAAAACTTTACAAAATTATATGAAACATTAATTGCCAGTAGAAAAAGCATATTCTAAAAGAAAGAAAGAAAGGAAAGCATTTTCTCCCTGGTTTTTGCACCCCAGTTTAGACTCTGTTCTTTCATATGTGCCGAGATTCACAGCTTAAAATGATATTGCTATGGATGCTCACCCAAATCTAAAAATGTGTACAAAGATCTCACTGATTATGAGCTAATTGAGATAGTTTAACAACTTCAATATAACAGCTTGCTCTATTACTGTTAGATTGTTGGTGAATTTTTTTTTTCTTTTTATGAGTTGCAAAAGGGCATTTCAGGACACATGGGTAATATTCAAGAGATTGGTACTCTGCACCAGTTTCTTAAAATAGTTGCCAACCTAATTCCTAGAGTTTCTCTTGATTTGTCTAAGTGCATTCCCCTTTTGTGGTACTCTGCTTAAAAAAAAAAGTAAAATCTACTGTCAAAATGATAATTATGAAAGTATGTCACAAGTAGTCCATAATGCTCCAGAAATGCAAGACAGACTTCATAAAAAGTGAGAGAAGTACAAAGAATAGTAGTAGCCAGGATCTTTATTTTTTTAAAACTTACAGTAATATACTATTCTCTAGACTGCCATATGGAATCCCAAACATTTTCAGCAAATAAAGATCTTCTTCCTTGGTCTAGCAGGAGAAAAAAATGATAAAAAGCAAGGAATTCAAATACAAAAAGCCCAAACATGCAAAGTGTTATTAATTTAAATATATTGTTTCATTGGGGATCTGCCTAAAAACAAAATAGCAAAATTAAAATTTTTTGATCACATTTATGTTAGGGCTTTGGAAACCATAATATCAGGCAGGGGTCCTCAAACTATGGCCGTGGGCCAGATGTGGCAGCTGAAGACGTTTATCCCCCTCACCCAGGGCTATGAAGTTTTTTTATTTAAAGGCCCACAAAAAAAAGTTTTTGTTTTTACTATAGTCCGGCCCTCCAGCAGTCTGAGAGACAATGAACTGGTCCCCTATTTAAAAAGTTTGAGGATCCCTGCTTATGTTGAGGCTTCAATGCAAATGTTTATTTTTACTGCTCTGATCAAGAATGTTGGGAGAGGGAGGAGTTAATCCCTAAGATTACTATTAGAGTTTCCCACACATGTCTTCAATTCCATCCTCCATAGAATACCATTACAGTTTACCATATAAGAATAATTTTAACTCCCAATCAAAATACTTCCAGATTGTAAGTAAAGTGTTCAGTTTTGATTTCTATCTATTTCTGCAGGAGGCATAGAAGAATTTGCCAAAAGAAGATATCTGAGTATAGAAGCAAGTGTCCTCTGTCTTTACACCATAGCATGAGGCATCAGGAAGGAGAAGAAAAGGTATACATATGCCATTTTGAAGTAAATTTGGCAAAGGGGCTAAGGACAGGTGATTTTAGTCAGGCTATTGTTCCCACGATTCCTTAGCAAGGTTATCACTATTTAATATGGATTGAATGCTATAAATGGACACCAAAGTTCTAGATGTTCTGTCAAGTATAAAAACAAATATTATACCATGCTATATACCATTATTGTAGTACATTTTTATATATGTATATACATTTCCTTATTTATCCTTGGGGAATCTATTTTCTGAAAAAACTTATTTTTTTAAGGTTAATAATATAACCTGATATAGAACCATGCTGCCCTCACTTACATTTTGGTTCTTAGTTTGCCCATGTTCCAGGCACTTTGTGGTTCACCGTCCATTCAAAACTATAGCAGAAATACTCCTATTATTGTGTTTATATTACTCAACCAATTAGATGGCACAAAGAGATATAGCACTAAATCACATAGCAATAAAAATGACTAGAAAGATTTTTCTTTACATCAATCTTATACCTCTTACCAGCTACCAGTGAGAGAAAAGATTCACACATGAAATTATGTTTGGCTAGAGAGCACAAGTAGCAGGAAACATGCATGAAGGGCACAGAGAATGGACAGCCAGAAGATCTATATGGCTGTGACAATGCCCACTCTCAGGGCTGTTGGTTGTTTCTCCCACTAAACTACTGATGTCTTTCGGTGATGTCATTAGGTCTTCCTCTTCCTCCTCCTCCTCCTCTTCCTCCTTTTTTCCATTGAGCTTTGATCCTCTGCTGGTCTCTGCTTGATGCTTCTGCTTTTATTCCTCTGGATTAACCACTTATCTCTAGTGTTATTGCTGTTCTCTGCTGGCATTTGCTGGTCAACTGCCGTGTCTCTTCTTTGGGCCCTCTTCCACCATCATCTGGTCTTCTGCTAAATTGCAGCTGCTACACAGATCTTACCTCACAGACGTCTCATCATCCCAGGGGCTACTGCAACTATACTGAGCCAGCTTCCTCCCTTCTCTCTCCTCCCCAAAAAAACAGGCTTTGTCTTTTGAACTCCTTTTCTCCTACTTGAAAAGGATGGGGGCAAAAACTGAGTCTCTCTGTCTAAACTTTGTTAAAAAGTAAGAAAACTATTTTGATTTTCTTTCCATCCCATTTCTATCTCCCTTATCCTAGGTATCTTCCATGCCTGTAATATTCTTCATCCTCATATCTGCCTCCTGGAATCCCCAACTCTCTTCACAGCTTGAATCAAGAACCAATTTCTATGTGAGGTTTTTCCTCATTCCCCTAGTGCTTCTCTACTTTTGAAATGGCCTTGCATTTGTTATATATATGCCTATATATATATATATATATTTATTCTGAATATATACACATATGATGTTCATATATTTATCAGGGTACTGTCTCCCTGATAGAAAATTTAAGGAAAAGGATTGTTTCTTTTTTTTGTTTATTTTGTTTTGTTTTTTTCCCAACAGCTTATATAGCACCTGGCATAGGGTCCTTCATAAATGAGTGTTGGTTGATTGACTGATAATCATCTTATTCCCCAAAATGTTTCCAAACTATATAGTCTATTTATTGATAACACGTTTCATTTTCATTCTATGATTTGTAACCATATAGCATTATTAAGAGAATATTGTTTCTTAAAACAGAAAATTTTATATCATGAAAAAAATTAGGATAGCCAGAAGTGCAAGACCATTCACAAATTTCAATGCATACTTCTTTTGCCCTTTTAATCAAGTTCATCAAATGCAAGGGCCGCCCATTCAACTGCCTATAAGTGTAGAAAATATACATTTTTTCCTAGTTTTTTCCTATATAATTAGGTTGATACCTTTTGAGTAGTTGCAGATATAGTTTATATATCATTTTTAAAATATATACAGTTTAATAATTCTTTTTAAGGCTAATATGTTTAGCTTCTGGGAATTAGGGACTATCTTTGTATTTCCCATAATACCCAGCACTATGCCCTGGGTGGTTTAATCAATATTTTGAGTGAATGACTTCTTGTGAAAGGTTGCAGAATAACATTAGTATTATACCGATTTCTCTGTGAAATAAAGGAATAGTACCTCAGTGGTATCCCACAGGACAGAGCAAAAAGAAGAAAATCTTCAGTTCCCTTTGCTATTGTACATTTTGGAGCAAGTCATTTAACTTTTGCTTCTAGTGGTATGCATCTGCAAATGGAAATGATAATACTCTGGGTTTATGTAATGCTTTTATTCTGAGAACACTTGAATATAGATAAAGAAGTTTGGGGTCTTTGGGAGCTGGACATAAAGAGCACAAAAGTATTTTGACTTTTTACCTAGAAAGCAAACCATGTCTTTTATGAATATCTAACTTTTATTCAGAGATTTAGTGGCTTTATTCATGAATGCAAAGTTATACAGTTTTTATTCAGGAATGAGTAAAAGGTCATTTTACAGAAAGTTCAAAAATCAATATTTTAAAATAATTTTATTATAAAAAATATTAACATTTGATACCTTAACTTGGCTCATATATGACTTTCATTTTTAAAAAGTATCCATTCAAGTGGATATCTTCAACAAAAAGAAGATCCAATTCAGTTCCAATTGATCAGTGGTGAAAAGAATCAGCTACACCCAGAGAAGGAATACTGGGAAATGAATGTGGACTACTTGTATCTTTGTTTTTCTTCCCAGGTTACTTTTACCTTCTGAATCCGATTTTTCTTGTGCAACAAGAGAACTATATGGATCTACACACATATATCTAGGATATAATTTTAACATGTTTAACATGTATGGGACTCCCTGCCATCTAGGAGAGGAGGTGGAGAGAGGGAAGGGAAAAGTTGGAACAGAAGTGAGTGCAAGGGACAATGTTGTAAAAATTACCCATGCATGTGTTCTGTCAATAAAAAGCTATAATTTAAAAAAAAAAGAAGTTAAACATAAAAAATAAAATAAAAAGTATCCATTCATGTTTGGATTAGAGTACAGAATGTCACATACTGTCTTCATTGTTATATAGGTCAATTTTATTTAACTTTTTTTGTTTTGGGTATAAGGTTGGTTATTATGAGGAGATCGTAAAAATTATATAATGTAAAATTGTATTAGTAACACATAAAATTATATTCATCAATATTTGAGTTTTTAATATCACATGAAAGAACTTATAAACTGTCATGTTAAATTTTTTTTATTAAAAGACATCTAATTTTTCTACCTACCATTCTCTCCTACATAAAAAAATATAGGATTACTAATTTATTACATTTCCTTTTAACAAATATGCATAGCCAAATGAAACCAATTCCCAATTAACTCTGCTCAAAAAAATATAAGACTCATTTCTGCACCCTAGATCTATCAAAAAGTGAACAATATGTCATTATCATTCTATGATTTGCAACCATACAGCGTCATAAGGAGAATATTGTTGTTATAACAATGAAATTTTGCATCAAAAAAGTTTAGGATTGCCACAAGTGCTAGACCATTTCATAAATTCAATCCAGATCTCTCTTGCTCTTCTAATCAATTTTGTACAATAATACCAATATACAGACAGAGACAATCAGGCAGGCAGGAAGATAGAGAGTTCTATAATCTGAGAGAGATGGACTAACTCAATGGGCTGCCCGTTCAATTGCCTATCATAATAAAAGGGAAAAAAAGCATTTTTCTATCCTTTTTTTCCACACATTAAATTTTATTAAATTTAGCAGTTTTGGAAAGTATTGTTAAAGCTAGGCTTTGAAAAGTGAACTACCCTAGATTTCACAAATGTCATCCCAATGAAAAAAAAGGAGGAAAATTCTGAGTTTTAATTTAACCTCAGACTAGTTTTGTGAGACTCTAGGCAAGTCATTTAACCCTGTTTGCTTCAGTTTTTCTGTAAAATGAACTGGAGAGGAAAATGGCAAACTATTCCATTGTCTTTGCCAAGAAAACCCCAAATGGGGTCACAAAGACACAACTGAACAACAAAAAAGCTAAGAACACATGGAAAATGTGTGCTGTATAGTAGAGAAACCTGATCTAAGGCTTAGGAGACTTAGGTCATAGTCCTGGTTCTGCTGCTTACTGGTTGGTATGCCCAGAAATTATTCATTTCACTTCTGGACCTGCTTCCTGTTCAGTAAAATGAGCCTGTTGGACTAGGTTATTTCCAAGATCCTTCCCTGTTCTAATACTCTATAATTCTAAGATATTTCACCTTAATACAATATTATTCTAGGAATGAAATTATATCTGAAAAGAAAAGCTAATCTCTGTTTTTACATCTACGGAAAATTGCATTAAGCCATTTATTGATAAATTCGGGAATAGACATTGAGGGACTTAAATTCTTTTTCCAGGGGGACTAATGGAATATATAGCATTTCCCAGCAGGAAATAGGGACTGAATGATCACTAAAAGCAGATGCCATGAAGTGCTGAGGAGCAATAGAGAAGAAAGCAATTACTCCTGGGAAATTTGGATCCCCAGGGTGCTGTGAATGAAGCAGCCAATGACTTGCTGATTGCAAAGGAAGGGCACTGCTACCTCAAATTGAATGCACTCATGAGCCGTTGGAACCCAGCCTAGTTTACTGAACTGCTTAAGGGGTGATCTTCCTGAAAGGTAGTAGGTAGTAGGACTTGGTAAATTTTCTCCCTTTCCTCGTCCTCCCCCTACCTCTACCTGACCAATGCCTGCAAAAGTGATTTCTCTTATTCTCAGGTATTTCCTACTCTTTAAATCTTGTTTATTTTTGTATACAATTTTCTAATAGGCTTTGTTACCATTTGAAGAAAAACTGGTTTTATTTTATTCTGAGCAAGGGTTTGCTTCATATACTTTGCATACTTCACAGTGAAGAAGAACAAAGAAGAACCCCCTGGCCCTAGATGTAACTACACATCTGTATTATATTTCCATGTATCTTTGGAGACACAAAGAAGGGCTTCCCATGCTTGGCCTATGACCTCAGATACAGCTTCTCTTGTGATGATTTAATCTCTTTTTGTGAGTAAAGGAGAGGATCTTGTAATCTCTATAACTGTTTTAAAGTAAAAAGAAGAGAACAAATAGAGATGAGCAAATATTTGAGGCACAAAAATCTTTGACCTTTAAACAATAGCCTCAAAAAAAGGTAGAAAAGAAATGTGACTATTTATCGTACCTGGATTTATTTTATGCATTGGTAAAAGATTGTCTCATTTCAACATAAACTAAGCTTCTCAGTCAATTAGCTATCAAGTTTGATCTTTAAAGTCAAATCAATAAATATTTATTAAGCATTCATTATGTGCCAAGAAAACCCCAAATGGAGTCCCTAAGAGTCGGAAAACAACTAAACAACAATGTTTTAGGCAATGTGCTGTCAAGTATATAAATGTAAGCAAAAAGAAACATAACTCCATTGTCTCAAGGAGCTTAAATTCCAATGGGAAAAAGGTGACACATTAAAAGGGACTTGAAAAGCAGTGGAGGCATAGGAGTGGGAGGGAAGAATGGAGTAAGGGAAGAAGATAAACTTTTGGAGTAGAGCCAGGTGAGGAATGAAAGAGAAAATAAGCATGGATGGTCTGATCACTTTTTCAAAATGAACATTCCAGAAGGAACTCAGTATTGGGGAGAAGAAAGAGCTGTAAGGGAAGAGGAATTGTTGGGAAATGGAGGAGTCAAGAGTGGAGCCAAGAGATAAGAGAAATTTGGGAAACGAAATGTATTTATTGCAAGGGACTTTTGTTCTAGGAAAAAAATAATCTTTTGTAAGAGCAGTAGATTTCATAGAGGAGATAGATATATCAGGATTGTAATGCTTAATGGAGAAAAAAAGAAGGGATGGTAAGTTGTTTAGGCTGCAGGAGAAATGGGTACTGAGATACCAGAGAATAGAGTAAAATTTCTAAAATTTTGGGTTAGAGTTCCCTCTACTGGCATTCCCTATATATTACAGCACATTATTCAGATTTACCTGATGTGAAATTCACAATTTTCTTACAAAGCTTTAGTACTTATATAAACCTTTAATACTTGTTTGGCAAGAATACTTTAATAATTAAGTAATTAATTATTTTTTCATTTTAAAAGTTCATGAGCCACCTTCCTTTTTGATTTCCTTTTTCCTAACAAGTAGCTAGTGTTACTTCATTTTTAGAAGCAAGTGATTTATTTACATCATAAGCTTAAAGCTAGAAAGAGCAAAAATTAATAATACAAATTGACATATCTATTAAGAGAATAGTTAATAAAATTGGAAGAACTTAGAATATGTTGATATGAATCTTCAAGCAGTGTTTAAAAAGCAATTACCTATTTTGCTTATGATCTTTCAAGTCTTCCCTATCTAGTTTAATGCATTTTAAAAATATATTTTAAGGGTTATTTAAAATCAGAGTTATAGCTAGTTCAAATAAAATTTGGTTTTGATGCATTACCCTGACATCTGAGAGAAGTCAACCTCTCATAAAGGAGTCATTTTCTCCATGCAATGACCTTTCTTCTTGAAATGTATTTTGTCTTCATGGAGCTTACATTCCACTATAAAGAAACCACATGCGTTGGAAATTGAGTGGTTGTCCATTAGTTGGGAAATATCTGAATAAGTTATGGTATATGAATATAATGGAATATTGTAGTTCTAAAAGAAATGATCAGCAGGATGATTTCAGAAAGGTCTGGAGAGATTTACATGAACTGATGCTAAGTGAAATGAGTAGGACCAAGAGAACATTGTACACATCAACAAGATTATGTGATGATTAACTGTGATGGACTTGCTCTTTTCAATGAGGTGATTCAGGCCAATTCCAATAGATTTGTGATCCAGAGAGAGGACTATGAGAACTGAATATGGATCACAACATAGTATTTTCACCTTTTGTTTTTTGCTTGCTTTTTTCTTTATCATTTTTTCCCTTTTGATTTGATTTTTCTTGTGCAGCATTATGAATGTGGAAGTAGGTTTAGAAGAATTGCACATGTTTAACCTATACTGGATTGCTTGCTGTCTGGAGGATAGAGGGAGAAAAAAATTGGAATAAAAGGTTTTTGCTAGAATGAATGTTGAAAACTGCATGAATTTTGAAAAGCTATTTTATAAAAAAAAAGATTAATCACATAATAAATGAAGATTTGAACTTTTAAAAAGAAAGAAAGAAAGAAAAAGATCCCAATAGATTGCTTGAACTAATGAAGGGTGCTATGTGGCATCTATGTCACTATTTACCCAATTTGGGGTTATGCATCCAGTGCATAAAGACACTTAATACTTCCTAGTTGTGTGACCCTGGGCAAATCACTTACGCCCAATTGCCTCAGAAAAAAAAAAAAAAAAGAAAGAAAGAAAGAAAAAAAAGAATTATAGAAGAGTTAGAGAAAGCTTTAACCCTCCCCCTCCAAAAAAGATATAAAGTATTTTTTAATTAATTGACATTTTTAGAAGAAAAAATAGGGAAAGAAGCAAGAGCTGAAAAAGAAAAACATGGAAAAAGAATTAGTAACTTGGAAAACTTCTTTAAAAAATGCTCCTTGAAAACTAGATTTGACCAAATAGAAGCTAATGATTTCATGAGATTTCAAGAAATAATAAAACAGAATCAAATAACTGAAAATAAAAAGAAAAAAATGTAAAGTATCTCAATGGAAAAACAACTAACCTGGAAATATATTGAGAAAAGATAATTTAAGTACTATTGGACTACCTAATGGCAATGAAAAAAAAGATCCAAGACAATACTTCAATAAGCCTTAAAGAAAACTACCCAATGTTTTGGAACAAGAAGTAAAATGGATATTATAAGGATCCAGCAGTATTTCTGAAAGAAATTTCCTGAATGACAATTCCCAGGAATATAAACCAAAATCATAGCTCTCAATGTTAAGGAAAATGTACAGCAAACAGCCAAAAAGAAAGAATTCAAGTACCAAGGAATCACAATCAAGATCTCACAAAATTTAGCATCCACCACTATAAAGGCACTATATAAAAATATTAACTAATATTATTATTAATGATAATAATGATCTTTTTTTCACCTGCTAATCCTTCATGGATAGATTGAGCTGAAAGGGTGGTATGTATTTGTGATGGAATTTCACCTAGGTCAACCTATTTTATGGGTAAGGACCTAACATGAAGAAAGGTTAAATGACAGTTCAGTATCCCACAGTTAAATGACAGTTAAGTGTCAGCCAGGATTCAGAACCAGGTTACCATATTTCTCTCAAAATACCACAAATACTTAAAAGTTAGCTTAACCCTTCCTCTATCCACTTCAGCTTTACAAACCTTTCTAGACTAGCATAATTTTCAAGAACATAGTGTTATCTCTTTACCATCATTAGACATTGGAATAGGACTTTAGTGGGATAGCATTATTTCCGATAAATGATAGGGATGGGATGGAGTTTCATTTTTCACAATTCCAATTTTTCCCAATCCCAAGTCTCAGAGAAATTTGATTTTTTCCCCAATGCTCTGCCACCCTCCAAACTCTCAAAATAGATTTTGTCTATTTCTTCTATTTCTACAATGGGTCTATCAAGAATTTATTCACTAAAGTATAAAGCAGTATGGTTTGAAGAGTAATTTGGGTTCAAGTACTGGAAAGCCTTTTATACCAGGCAGAGGAATTTGGTTTGCATTTGGTAAGCAACAGGGAGCAATTAAAAGTTTTAAGGCAAAGAAGTGATATGAAAGATCTGTTTTGAGGGTCATTGTCACTAGCAGTTCCTTTGGGATCATTCAAAGAGCCCTTAATTATATCAAAAGCTTTAGAAGGTTTTCTCTAGAAGCCTCAGTTCTGTAGACACCAAAGTGATTTCAGGACTACCCAATTTTTTCATGTTGGTATAGGGAAATATATAAGGAATCCCAGTAGAGCAGAAGGACACAAGGAGGTAAAAATAAATATTTGCTAAAACTAGGGTTTCCCTCACTCAGGTGTTATTAAGGGTCAGTAATTCATTATAGGTTCGTGGATTTTGAGCTGGAAGGGACCTCATCTAAGCTAATATCTTCATTTTAGAAATGTGAAAACTGAGGCTTGGATTGGGGAAAGATACTTGACCAAGGTCACACAGTGAGTAGCAGAGATATTTTTTAAACATTTATTTTTTAATATTTTTCTCCAGTTACATTTTAATATTTTTTTACATTTGTTTTTAAAACTTTTGAGTTCTAGGTTCCCTCACTTATCTCCACCCCCAATTAAGAAACCCCATGTAAAGTTATGCAAAACATTTCCATAAAAGTCATGTTGTGAAAGAAAACAAAGATCTCCCATCCTAAAAAAAAAAAAAAAACCTCAAGAAAGAGAAAGGGAGCGAGTCGAAGAGAGAGAGAGAAAAAGACAAAGAAAGATAGAGAGTATGCTGCTTCACTCTGTATTCATACAAAATTAGTTCCTTCTCTGGGTACGGACAGGATTTTTCATTATAAATCCTTCAGAGTAGTTGTGGATCATTGTATTGCTGAGAAGAGCAAAGTTATTCACAATTGATCATCCCAGAACATTGCTATTACTTTGTACATAGTACATTTCACTTTGAGTTTCTGGAGGATTTTTAAGATTTTTTTTTTCTGAGAGTATCCTGCTCATCATTTCCCATAGAACAATAATATTCCATCACAAATACATACCACAATTTATTCAGCTATTCCCCAATTGATGGGCATCCTCTCGGTTTCCAATTTTTTGCTCCAAGAAGAGAGCTGCTATAAATATTTTTGTACATATAATTCATTTTCCTTTTTTTAAAAAAAATATCTTTTGGTATTCATGTCCAGTAGAGGTGTTTTTATGTCAAAGAATATGCATGAATTTATAACCCTTTGGGCATAGCTCTTATCTTTTGATAATTTATCAATTGGTAAACGATTCTAATTTTTTATAAAATTCCCTCTATGTTTGAAAAATGAGGCTTTATCAGATAAATTTGCTTCAAAATTCTTTTTACAATTATAATTGCTAACTGCATTTCCCCCCATTTATTCTCTCTCTTCTTTTACCCTGTCTCTCTTAAAAGTGTTTTGCTACTGACTACTCCATCCCCAATATACCCTCTCTTTTATCACACACTGTCAACCTTATCCCATTCCCTTCCTATTTTCCTGCAGGGTAAGAGAAGTTTCTGTGCCCATAGGTATGTATCGGTTATTTCCTCTTTGAGTCAATTCTGATAAGAATAAGGTTCACTTACTCACCCTCTCCTTCCCTTCTTCCCCACCATTATAAAAGCTTTTCCTTGTGTCTTTTTTTTTAATAGCAGTTAATTTCCACCATTCCACTTTTCCCTTTCTCTTTCTCCTAGTATGTTTCTTTCACCCTTTAATTTCCTCATTTTTTATAGCAGATAATTTACACCATTTCACTTCTTCCTTTCTCCTTTCACCCTTTCTCTTTCACCCTTTAATTTCATCATTTTTAAAGATATTATCCCCTCATATTCAACTTGCACCTGTGCCCTTTATCTATATATACTTCTGACTGGAATAAAATGAGAAAGTTCTTATGAATTACAAGTATCATCCTCGTATATAGGGATGTAAAAAGATAAACCTTATTAAGTCTCTTAAGATATTACTTTCCTGATTCCTTCCTTATGTTTCTCCAGAGTCCTATATTTGAAAATCAAATTTTCCATTTGGTCTGGTCGTTTCATGTACAAATGCTTGAAAATCCTTTATCTCATTGAATGACCACCTTTTTCTCTGATAGAATATACTCATTTTTGCTGAGTAAGTGATTCGTGTTTGTAATCCTCACTCCATTGTTCTCTGGAATATCATCTTCCAAGCCCTCCAATTCTTTAGTGTAGAAGCTGCTGAATCTTGTATTATCCTGACTGTAGTTCCACTATACTTGAGTTGTTTCTTTCTGTTTGTTTGCAATATTTTCTCCTTAACTTGAGAGTTCCAGAATTTCCATTTTATTATCTCTTTCAGGAGGTGATAAGTGGATTCTTTCAATTCTATTTTACACTCTGATTCTATAATATTTTCCTTGATGATTTCTTTGAAGATGATGTTCAGGCTCTTTTTTTTATCATGTAGGCCAATAATTTTTAAATGATCTCTCCTGGATCTATTTTCAGGTCAGTTGTTTTTCCAGTGAAACTTTTCCAGTTCACTTTTTTCCTATTTTTCATTCTTTTTTGGTTTTGCTTTATGGTATTTTGATTTCTCATAAAGTCATTAGCTTCCATTTGCTCAATTCTAATTTTTAATGATTTTCCTCAGTGATCTTTTGTATATTCTTCCCTAATTATCCAGTTTTGATTTTTACGGCGTTCTTCTCCTCATAAACCCTTTTTTCTGCTCTGAAACTGTTAGGAGTATCTCCACCCCACCATAGCATTAGATCTAATGTGCTAAAGCAACAGAGTCTTGCTTTGCTGGAGTCAGGGCTGGGGCTGGGAATGGGGCTACAGCTGGGGCTGCATTGAGTAGAGAAAGATTTGTCTAATCCCACACCTAGAATTCTTCACATCACACATTACTCCTGAGCTTACCTACATCATTTGAGGTCATATCCACATGACTAGGATGATGAAATTCAGACTTACAAAAAGTTCCACTTCATTATAGAGCAGTGATCTCTAAATGCTAAATTATCTGTAAAAAGAAATTAGAGTATGTGCCTCCCCTAATATATGGGTTTACTTAATTCTGAATTATATACATGCACAGATATATGAATAATTATGTACATTACAAAAATACACATTTTTAAAAGAATGGAAAAATTTAAAATATTTACCATCAGTACAAAACCCTTTTTGCTTTCACTAATATTTAAATGACAATGTTTTTATGAAAGCAATATAATTAAATATGATTCTTTTTTAAAAAATCATTGTTTAATACTATGTGACAGCAATTCAAAAGATTGGTTCTAACGTCAATTTATTTGGTTTTAATGGCTGTCTTGGATGAAAAAAGATGTCTTATAAATTTGTAGATATCCTAATGGAATAAGTGCATTATTAGCCATACTTACAGAATCATGATACTCTTTTTTTTCCCCAGTCCTATCAACCAGTTGTGCCAAGGTTTTGTGAAATTCAGTTAGTAAATTTCCATTATTCCTCCTCATTCATTTGTTCTTTTTTTATTATTATAGCTTTTTATTTACAAGATATATGCATGGGTAATTTTTCAGCATTGACAGTTGCAAAATCTTTTGTTCCAATTTTTTCCCTCCTTCCCCTCACCCCCTCCCTCAGATAGCAGGTAGACCAATATATGTTAAATATGTTAGAGTATATGTTAAATACAATATATGTATACATGTCTATACAGTTATTTTGCTGTACAAAAAAAATGGACTTTGAAATAGTGTAATATTAGCCTGTGAAGGAAATTAAAAATTCAGGTGGACAAAAATAGAGGGATTGGGAATTCTATGTAGTGGTTCACACTCATTTCCCTGAGTTCTTTCGCTGGGTATAGCTGATTCAATTCATTATTGTTCTATTAGAGCTGATTTGATTCATCTCATTGCTGAGGATGGCCACGTCCATCAGAATTGATCATCATATAGTGTTATTGTTGAAATATATAATGATCTCCTGGTCCTGCTCATTTCACTCAGTATCAGTTCATGTAAGTCTCTCCAGGCCTTTCTGAAATCAACCTGTTGGTTATTTCTTACAGAACAATAATATTCCATAATATTCATATATCACAATTTATTCAGCCATTCTCCAATTGATGGGCATCCATTCATTTTCCAACTTCTAGCCACTACAAACAGGGCTGCCACAAACATTTTGGCACATACAGGTCCCTTTCCCTTCTTTAGTATCTCTTTGGGATATAAGCCCAGTAGTGGCACTGCTGGACCAAAGGGTATGCACAGTTTGATAATTTTTTGAGCATAGTTCCAAATTGCTCTCTAGAATGGCTGGATGTGTTCACAATTCCACCAATAATGTATCAGTGTCCCAGTTTTCCCACATCCCCTCCAACATTCAGCATTATCTTTCCTTGTCATTCTAGCCAATTTGACAGGTATGTAGTAGTATCTCAGAGTTGTCTTAATTTCCATTTCTCTGATTAATAATCAGTCATTTGTTCTTTAAAATTAATTGGAATGTGTTACATTTTCTTATTTTCAACAAATGCTTTTGAACCCACCGAAACTCTTCATTTGGATGATTTTTAAACAGGCTAGAAAACTCTGTTTCCACCTACCTCCCCCTGCTGTCTTCATTAGGCTGTATAGGTATGCACCTTTCTGAGCAGTTATAATTTAACCTAGATCCAGGCAGTTTAGGTGGCACATAAAGTGCTGAGCCTGTAATCAGGAAGAACTGAGTTTAAATCTGGTCTCCACTTACTATCTGTGTGGCCCTGGATAAGTTACTTAACCTCTGTTTGCCTCAAGTTCCTCATCTATAAAATGGAGATTATAATAAGACCTACCTCCCAGGGTAGTTGTGAGAATCAAATGGGATACTACTTGTAAAGTGTTTAGTACAGTATTCTAACTCTTCAAGAATTCTTTGAATCATGATTCTGTCTTTAAATATATTAGCTATCCCTTTGAGCTTTGGGTCATCTGTAAATTTAATAAGTGTAATATCTCTACCTTCATTTAAACCATTTATAAAAATGTTGATCAAAATAGAGTCAAAGAAATACTTGAAATACCCCATTAAAAACTACATATAAGGTAAATCCAATTTATTAATCACTCAAGCAGTTTTAAATCCACCTAACTCTATAATCATCCATCCCACTTCTATCTACCATTTTTTAACAAGAATGTTGTGAGAGATTTAGTAAAATGCCTAGTTGAAATCTAGCTGTACTGTTCCTATGGCAATTCCCACTGTAGTACTACTGTTGGTAGTATTGTACTACTGTAGTAATATTGTTGGAAAAAAAAATTAGGTTACTCTGGCATTACTTATTATTGCAAAACCCATTCTAGCTCTTAACAATTCCTGTTCTTTTCAGTATTTACAAGCCAAATCTTTACCAATGCAATGTAGAATATTTCCTGCTATCAAGGTTAAACTCACTAGTCTATACAATTCTGTTTGTCCTTCTATTTTTAAATTTTCATTGTTTTGGTTACATTTTAAGTTCTGAACTATCTTCTTCTCCACTCTGAACTAGAGAAGACCACCATTTGAAACAAATTTATAAAATATATATAAAACCATACTATGCCTACTTCTATTTATTAGTTCTCTGAAGGTGGATAGCATCTTCCTTAATAGGTCCTCTATAATTTATTGAAGCATAATTCTCAGAATAACTTCGTTGTTCACAATTATTCTTTGAACAATATTGCTGTTACTGTATACTATGTTCTTTTGGTTCTGTTTATTTCACCTTTCATTATTTCATGGAAGTCTTTCTATATTTTTCTAAACTCAACCACCTCATCATTTCTTACAGTAGCATGGCATTACAATCATATACCACAATTTGTTTAACCATTCCC
This sequence comes from Sarcophilus harrisii, assembly GCF_902635505.1. Taxonomy (NCBI): domain Eukaryota; kingdom Metazoa; phylum Chordata; class Mammalia; order Dasyuromorphia; family Dasyuridae; genus Sarcophilus; species Sarcophilus harrisii. The sequence goes on from NC_045429.1 coordinate 133,024,314, forward strand.
CAATTGATTGGCATGCCCTCAGCTTCCAGTTCTTTACCACCACAAAAAAAAGCTGCTATAAATATTTTAGAACGTATAGATTCTTTTCCTTTTCCCCTTATCACCTTGGGAAATAGATCTACTGGTGGTATTTCTGGGTCAAAAGGTATACAGTTTTATAATTCCTTGGACAAAATTCCAGATTGCTCTCCAAAATGATTGAATCAGTTCACAATTTCTCAATTTTTCCACTCCCAGTCCAACATTTGTCATTTTCCCTATCATTTTAGCTAATCTGACAGATAGGAGATATCTCAAAATTGCTGTTAATTTACATTTCTCTAATGATGGTTAAAAGCATTTTTTTCATATGACTATTTATAGTTTTGATTTCTTCATTGAAAAACTGCCTGTTTATATCCTTTGACCATTTATCAATTGGGGAATGACTCATTCTTATAAATTTAACAAAGTTCTCTGTATATTTGAGATAGAAGACCTTTATCCAAGAAACTATCTGTAAATTTTTTTTATAATTTTATGCTTTTATTATTAGCTATGTTGGTTTTATTTGTACAAAAATCTTTTTAATGTAATATAATTATCAGTTTTATATCTCACAATGCTTTCTACTTATTTGTAAATTCTTCTCTCCATAAGTCTAATAGGTAATATATTCCATATTCTTCTAGCTTTCTTATACTATCTCCCTTTATATCTAGGTCATCTATTTATTTTGACTTTATATTTGGTAAATGGTGCAAGGTGGATTGATCTATACCCAATTTTTCAAACAATTTACCAAATAGTGTATGCTTATTCTCAAGGTGCAAATTTTTGCATTTGTCAAATACATAGTTATTATAACCATTTATTATTGTATATTGTCTCCTCTGTTCCAATGATTTTACTTTTCTATTTTTTGCCAGTACTAGATAGTTTTGATCTTATCCCCTTTTTGGAAAAAAAATATTCTTTTCTCCAGTTTAGAAGCAGCGCTCTCATCATTCCCAAATTTTGAAAAATCACTGACATTTGATATTAGTTCTTTTTGTATTCTATGGTGTATTTTTTTCTAGGTCTAATCACTTGAATTCATTGAGGGTACCTAGGAACTTTGCAGATTTCTTCTCATTTAGTTTAGGTTTTTGATTTCCAAACTATTTTTTGTTTTTTCCTTCCTGTTATGGAGACACATACACACACACACACACACACACACACACACACACACACACACACTTTACCTCTTAAAATCCAAACTCTTTAGGCTGGCATTTAAATCCTCTATAATGTGGCTCTCACCTTTCTAAACGTTTCATCTTATACCTCTTTGTGCACATGTTCCAGTCAAACTGCAGATACTAGTTATATTCTGATTTTTGACATGTCACCTAACTCTGCAAACTGTCCCCTCTGCCGGGAATTCACTCCTTTTTTATCTCTGCTCCTTAGAATCTCTAATTTTCTTTAAGGCTCATCTAAGGTGTCTCCTCCTATGCAAAATTTTGAGTCCTCCTAATTGTTAGAACTCCAAATTACTCTGTATTTACTTCTCTGTATATATGTTGTATCTCCTCAGTAAATTGGAAATTTCATGAAGCAATGGACTCTTTCTTTCATTTGATCTTTGAATCCTTCATCACTTAATATATATTTGTTGAATTGAATTAAGTAGAAAAATAAAGTTCTTCCATTATAACTATCCCATCCAAGTCAAGCAGTAGCCTCATCCCTTTATGCTGTGTGAGTGTACCCTTAATGTTCATTAACATTCTGAGTCTTAATATTCCCTACTCTTTTTTTTTAGGCAATTGGGGTTAAGGGTCACATAGCTAGTAAGTATCTGAGACTGAATTTGAACTCAAATACTTCTGATTCTAGGGCCAGTGCTCTATATACTACACCACCTAGCTTGCTCTTCCTGACTCTATTCTTACATGCCTATGCCATTCTTTTGTATTTATTACCCATGACTTGCTCTTGATTTCATATCTTTTAAAAATTAAAGTTGGTCAATGAATTCCCTGTGCATCCACATTTGCCTCCCTAGATAGAGCTCCCTTTTCTTTCTCTTGCATGTGTTGCTGGAGTGTATTTTTTTTTTAGTAATAGCTTTTTATTTTCAAAATACATGCAAAGATAATTTTCAACTTTCACCTTTGCAAAACTTGTATTCCAAATTTTTCTCCCTCCTTTGTCCCCCATCCCCTTCCCTAGCCAGCAAGTAATCCAACATATGTTAAACATGTGCTGTTCTTCTTTACATTTTCCCCATTTTCATGCTGCACAAAAAAAAAAAAAAAAAAAAAAAAAAAAAAAATCAGATCACAAAAAGGGGGAAAAAGGAAAAAGGAAAAAAAGCAAACAAATAAAAAAGGTGAAAATTCTATGCTGTGATCCACATTCAGTCCCCACAGTCCTCTTTGTGGATGCAGATGCCTCTCTCCATCACAAGTCCATTGGAAATGGCCTGAATCACCTCGTTGTTGAAAAGTCAAGTCCATCACAGTTGATCATCACATAATCTTGTGTACCATGTTCTCTTGCTTTTACTTACTTCATTTAGCATAAGTTCATGTAAATCTCTCCAGGCCTTTCTGCGATCATTTCTTATAGAACAATAATATGGAATATAATCTTAAGAGTATATCATTTCTCTTGAGTGACTTTCCCCAGAGAACTTTGAACCCAAGAATTCTCTATTCTTTCTCTGCATTTTCTGAAATCTGCCACTCTAAAACAAAATATCAAAAAAAAAAAAAACCCACAAAAGAACAAAAAGTAAAATATAAAACTCTGAAAGAGGCTGGTTTTTATTTATTTCTGTTCCCCATAATTTCCATGTTATAGTAAGATATTGGAAAAGAATTTCAGTTGATTTTTTTTTTTTTTTTGCTGAGGCAGTTGGGATTAAGTGACTTGCCCAGGGTCACACAGCTAGGAAGTGCTAAGTGTCTGAGACCAGATTTGAACTCAGGTCCTCCAGATTTTAGGGCTGGTGCTCTATTCACTGTGCCATCTAGCCCCTTAGATTATTTTAAAAAACAAAAAAGAAAAAATAGGATAATTCATTTCAGCTAGCTCATTATCAATTACAGTCAAGAATCCTTTTCCTGACCAGGTACTTTTGTTACTACCAGAATTGTTTGAGATCAGACAACTTATGTGGCTTTATTAAGATTTGAGACATTCTCAGGATCTTGCTGCTATCAGAATGAGGAATATCTTTATTTTATATAGTTTTTCTTGAGGACCATTCATCACATTTCCAAGTTGAACTGTTCAGAATGCTTTCCTAAAAAGATCCTGCACTTGAATTGCTCTGTCAAACTTGTCTTTCCAATTAGATATTAGTGACAGTAAATTAGTCATAGGTTTAGAGTTAGGGGGGATCATAATTTACAAATGAAAAAACTGAGAACCAGTCAGTACTGTAGCAAAGGCTGGGTACACATAGTTTCCCAAGGTTTGGTCAGACTAATCTGACTTAGCAGGGGTAGCAATTCTTGGGGGAGGATGGAAAGGAAGAAATGGTAATTATTGGTATTTGAATACATTGTGAGCTTCTCTACAGTGACCAAAAGGACAAGGAACATTATCTTCAATGTCAGTTCCAAAATGAATCGTAAAACTCACATACTTAAAAAACTAACAAAATCATCAATGTGGATATTCCATCTATCATATCCTCTTAGAAAACAGTCCTCATAAGTTTCTGGGGCCTAAAGATATTAATCATCCAATGTCCTTCTCTTGATGAACTTAGGTAGCTTGGTCCTAGAACAAGCATCACTGAGCCTAGATATACTTGAAGTTTTTCTGACTACTAAGATCTGAAAGAACTAATGTTTCATTTGGATAGCCTTCAGGAATCCAGGGTCATTTCTATGCCATAGTAAGACTTTTCCAGTATGATTTGGAATAAAGATTTTGGGGGAGAATGTTTTTGAGGGATTGAGTACGATCTTTGATTTCATCTGTACAGGGAACTGCTAGAATGAGACCTCACTTCTGTTGTGATCTTAAAGCCAGTTAGATGACACAGTGAATAGGGACTTGAGTCTGGAGTTAGGAAGATCTAAATTAAAATCTGGCCACAGACACTTCTTTGTTTTTTATCAATTCACACATTCCTAAGTTTCTCTAAATCCCTTATATTCATTATTCCTTATTGAACAATGATATGGAATATGGAATATTACTCATACATTATAATTGGTTCAACCAGGTCCTAAAAGATGGGCACTTAGTTTGCTTCCAATTTTTTGGGATTAGATACTTCTCTATTGATAGTAGGTTGTTATTGCAAAAAGGTCAATTTATTATCAGAGACCACCCTTAAAAATAAAACAAACAAACAGAAATACTCAGCTCTCACCTGCCCCTTTCTTTATGCTAGTATTTCTATATTCAACACAAATTTAATGACAGAGGAATAAATATTGTCTATGGCAACATGAACTATTACTGGACGATGTCTTTTAATATTTTTTTCATACTTTGATGGCCCCTAGATCTCCCTAAGCTTAATAAAATTATCTCTAGAGTCCTAAAGACTCATTCCCCTTCTTGAGAGTTACATAAGGGAGTCTACATTTGATGAGACTTCTCTGAAGTATCTATGAATCCAGAAACTTCCTGGAGTGATCACTGCTCAAATCCATATGCCTAGAATTTGTAAGTACAAAGGGAATAGGCCTGAGTAGACACCAGGCTTCAGAGCAATTAAAAACCCACTGTTTCTTGTTGGATGCCATTTGGCAACAAACCAAAGTATTGTGATATCTCTACTGTGACAACTAAGAGGCATTGTCCTTTGATATCCAATCAAAGGCAAATACTTTAGTTAAGGCTTCTTTAGATAGCAGACTAAAATTCAACAAAATAAAGAATATAGTCAGTAAATTTTTTTTCAGTCTATACCAAATAACAGTCTCCTAGACATCTGTTTCTAAAATGATTGAGAGGAGCTAAGGAAGGTAAAAGCAATTATTATTTGTCATTTTTAGTTGTGGGGAAATTTATTTTTAGGTTTTCTGGCTTCTGTCATCATGTTCAATCTGGTGACCTGTTATCATGTTCAATTTGTGGGAAATCTGTGTTTTAAATACTAAAACTTCACAATGATTTCATGAAGGCAGTCAATATAACAATGATTATTTATTATCATTATTATATTATAAATAATAAAATTATTATTTTATATTATATATTAAGTCATATAATAATATATTATAGATTTATTATTTACAGCGATTTGAGGGGAAATCACTTTCAGAAGAGAAAACTAGCTCTAGCAGTACCTTGATAATAGAGCAATTAGAAAAAAATAAATATCAGAACAAAATGTAGAGATTGAACAATGTGATTTTTCTGATTCTGGCCAAAAAGTAAAGGAGAATGTAGTCATCAGCTTTCAAGGTAGATACCATTCACAGCTCATAAAACTGTAATCTCTTTTCCCAGCTTGCTGGGGAAGATATAAAAAAATGCACATAGAACATCCTACAGAAAAAGCACATTTCATTTTTATTCTTTAAAATAAAGTACTCCAGCAGGACGAATACAGAGAGGATTGACGAGACTTATATGAACTGATGCTGAGTGAAATGAGCAGAATCAGGAGATCATTATACCTCAACAACAATACTGCATGAGGATGTATTCTGATGGAAGTGGATTTCTTCAACAAAGAGAAGATCTAATTTAGTTTCAATTGATCAAGGATGGACAGAAGCAGCTACACCCAAAGAAAGAACACTAGGAAATGAATGTAAACTGCTTGCATTTTTGTTCTTCTTCCCAGGTTATTTATACCTTCTAAATCCTATTCTCCCTGAGCAACAAGAGAACTGTTTGGTTCTGCACACATATATTGTATCCAAGATCTACTGTAACCTATTTAACATGTATAGGACTGCTTGCCATCTGGGGGAGAGGTGGGAGGGGAAAAATTGGAACAGAAGTGAGTGCAAGGGATAATGTTGTAAAAAATTACCCTGGCATGGGTTCTGTCAATAAAAAGTTATTAATAAATAAATAAATAAAAAATAAAATAAAATAAAATAAAGTACTAAGTGATAATATAAACCTACATATAGCCACAAATTTAGAATAAAAAACTCAAATGGAAGAAAAATAAAAAATAGAATAACAAATTGAATCAATTTGACCTTAAAAATTGAATAGCTTTATACTTTTCATGAATCTGGAAAGATTACAGACTAAAGGGCCACATGTTTTTACTTACAACTACTAAATTTTTTATTTGTTACTTATAAGAAATTCCCTGATGTCATTGCTTTATTTGAATTTGCAGCAGATATTTCTATCATTTTTTACATAATTATAACTTTGAAAAGTATGAATTCAAATACATAATAACTACTTCAGAAGTTCTAAGAGTTCTAAGAAGTTCTAAGAGAAGTATAGCACAATAGATAGAAGGCTAGCTTAAAAATCAAGTATCCCCTCTAGTAAATACTTGCTGTGTGAATGTGGAAAAATCATGTGATTTTCAGTGTTCCAAACAACTCTTTAAGTTGTAGATGAGTTTTTGACTTGCATCAGCAAGAGAGTTTCCACACTAAAGTTCCTCATACCAATGAAATAAACAAAAACAATAATAATGTAACCTTACAACCTGGTCAACGTAGTATAACTAGGAATTTTTGTATTTAGAACAAGCACCCTTTCAGTTACAGTATGGAGAAGAAATCAGTTGTGATAGAAAAAGTGTAGGAAACAAAGACCTTCACCTTGGGGGAGGCTTCAGTGCAGGAGTAGAGGCTGGAAGAAGTTTAGGTTAGCCCCAATCTGGTACCATTCTATTTTAACTTTTCTTGCTTACTATATAACAAGCTCTATTGATTTTTTAATTGAGATCTACATGCATTTTTATTGAAGTTTTTTATTTTCAAAACATATGTAAAGATGATTTTTCAACATTGACCCTTAAAAAACCCTGTATTCCAATTTCCTTCTCTTTCCCCCATCTCCTCTCCTAGATGGCAAGTAATACAATATATGTTAAACATGGTAAAAAAATATGTTAAATCCAATATAGCATACATATTTATGCAATTATGTTGCTGCACAAGAAAAATCAGATCAAAAAGGAAAAAATGAAAAATAAAACAAAATTCAAGTAAACTACAACAAAAAGAGTGAAAATGCTATGTTGTGATCCACACTCAGTTCCCAGTCTTCTCTCTGGATGTAGATGGCTCTCTTCACCAATGAACAATTGGAACTGGTTTGAATTATCTCATTAAAGTGAGCCACGTCCATCAGAATTGATCATCATATAATCTTGTTGTTGCTGTGTACAATGACCTGCTTCTGCTCATTTCACTTAGCATCAGTTCATGTTTCTTCAGGCCTCATTAAAATTATCCTGCTGATCATTTCTTATAGAACAATATTATTCCATAACATTTATATACCATAATTTATTCAGCCATTCTCCCACTGATGGGCATCCACTAAATTTCCAGTTTCTTGCCATTACAAAAAGGGCTGCTACACACATTTTTGCATATGTGGGTCCCTTTTCCTCCTTTAATATCTCTTAGGGATATAAGCCCAGTAGAAACACAGCTGGATCAAAGGGCATGCACAGCTTGATAGCCCTTCGGGAATAGTTCCAAATTGTTCTCAAGAATGGTTGAATCAGTTCACAACTCTATCAACAATGTATTAGTGTTCCAGTTTTCCCATATCCCCTCCAACATTCACCATTCTCTTTTCCTGTCATCTTAAGTTCTATTATTTCTACTGAAAGAAAGTGCCTTCTAAATTCAGTGTCCTGATATGTGGCCAGACAGGCACACAATCACATTGCTAGTACAATTAAACCATTTAGAATGCCAATGGGGAATTATCAAATAAAAGTGTCTAAGCTATTCATAACTTTTAATCCTATAATCAAGGCATTGAGTATCTACCCCCAAGGAAGTCAAAGACAGAAACAAGATTTCAAATAGCAAAACATTCATAACAGCCCTTTTTGAGATGGCAGAGAATTGAAAACAAAGCTGATACCTAGAATCCAGAAACTGTTGAAGAAACTATGGCATATTAATATGATGGAATATATACATTAGATATACAAACACACACATATTAAATATATATACAAATAAAAATGGTAACCATGAGGAATTTGGAGAAATATAAAAAGATTTTTTTGCAACATGATGAATATTGCAATATGTTTAGAAGACTTGTTTAACCTATATTGGATTGTTTGCTGTCTATTGGAGAGGTTTGGGGGGAGGGAGGAAGAAAAACTTTGGAACACAGATTTTGCAAAGGTGAATGTTGAAAACTATCTTTGAATGTATTTGGAAAAAATAAAAAGCTATTAAGAATAAGAATTCAAGTCAACCTAATATGGAAATATGTTTGAAATGATTGTACATATATAGTTTCTATATGATTGTTTGCTGTCTTGGGGAGAGGGGAAGTAAGGGAGGGAGACAGAAAAAAATTGGAACTCAAAATCTTACAAAGATGAATATTAAAAACTGTCTTTACATGTAATTGGAGAAATAAAATACTATTGTGGGAAAAAAAATTTAAGTTTGTGCTTTAGACAAAGCCCTAGGCACTCTAGGAAGCACTGATGTTTACTTTAGGAGCTTCTACTTAATCATTATTCTTAACAGGGCAATATTATGAATTGTACATAAATTCCTAATTCCTTTTATTTATCCTTATCAGTTAACTCTGGGGAAAGGAAGAAAGGATAAGAATATAAGATGTAGATGAAGAATAAGTGGTCTCTGTCATAGGTAGGAAATATAAGTGGTTAAGGAATAAGAACAATATCAGATATGCCTGCTGTCAAAAGAGACCTTGACTCAGACTCAAGCCAAAAATGAGGGGGTTCACCTACCTTTCTCTTTCTTAAATAAATTTATTTTTTTCTATGATTAAGCATTAATTTTTTTTTCTCCCTCCAAGAAAGAAATAGTAAGACATTAAAAAAAAAAAAAAAGGAAGGAAGGAAGAAAAAGAAAAAGAAAAGGAGGAGGAAATGAACAGAAAGATTGAAAAAGAAAGAAAAAAGGAAAGAAAGGAAGGGAGAGGAGGAGGGAGGGAGGGAAGAAAGAAGTGAAGGAAGAATTATAGAATTCATGTATCACATAAGCATAGTAAAACAAAACAATCCCACAGTAGTCATATTGAAAAATGTTTTCTTAAGGACAGCTAGTTGATGTAGAAAGTAGAACAGCAGCCCTGAAATCAGGAGGACCTGATTTCAAATCGGACCTCAGACATTTAACATTTCCTGGCTGTGTGACCCTGGGCAAATCACTCAACCTCAATTGCTTCAGTTAAAAAAAAAAAAAAAAAAAAAAAGAAAAATGTTTTCTTATTTCTGCATATTTGTCCTAAGGTAAGCAGTATTCTTTTTTTTTTTTTTTTAAATCTTATAGGATCCTGACTGATCACTTAGTTGATCAGAATTCTTAAGTCTTTCAAAATTGTTCATTATTCTTTTATTGATGCTCTGTAGTATAAATTATTAGTTTTCCTCAATTCATTCTACTTCACTCTTCTTTTACTCCCAATGTCTGGTGGGCCAGAGGAGGCTCTCCAAATGTGTCTCATGAATTTTCAGCAATATAGCTTAGTCATTTAATTATTAATCTCATTCTCTCTCATCTCCTTCTGTTGACTTTTGTGAGAAATGGTATCCTTAATTTTTTAATATTGTAAACTAAACAATCATCAACAAATATGAACTTTTTATGTTCAAAGCCCAGGACTTATATATGAATCAGGAATATATTACCTGCATTAATATGGTAGAACTAATAGTATCTTGTTTGTCTCTGTCCCTTTCTGAAATTCTGCTTTCCTCTTTGCATTTTTAATGTTTCATTGATATTCTTTTTAAAAATTATTCTTCCCTAACTTTTACTCTTCTTTATAACTCTCCATCCTCTCTCTTCTCTTCACCAAATAGAAGTCCTCCCTTATAACAAATAAGAGCAAGCAAAACAAATTTGTGTTGTATTGGTCAAAATTTTCCTGATTAGGTTCACTTCCTTAAATCTATTCATAAAGAATTCCTAACAGTGGAGTCTGCTTCACCTTCAGGTGTGTTGAGATTCTGAGATCATTTTAGATCTTGGATCATAATATGCTTGCAAAGCAAAATCATAAAATAACTGTAGCATGGTCCTTGTAAGAGAAATTAAATGGGGCTTTCAATTTGTTAGCTTAGTAATAAATGTGTCTATCTACAATAAATTTGTCTACAAAGCATATGAACTATTAGATAAACTATTAATTCAATAATCATCATATGAATATATAATTATTAATAAGAATAATAGATCTCTGTACACAAAATACATAATAAGTAATGGACCAATACCTTTATACTTGGCCCAGGTGACTTGCCTGAGCATAGCCACATGAACTTAATAACTTCAAATAGAAAGGGAAAAAAAAAAAAAAAGAAGACAACAATGTGGGGGAAAGGGAGAGAACAGCAAAGAGGGAGTTCTGATAGACAAGGATAAACAGCGCGGGGATGTCATGATTTTATTGGCTAGGAAGAAGTAGGAAGAAGAAAAGATGGCAAATCTAGAGACCCTGCCTACTCTTTCACTCATTCCAAGTCACAAAATCCTGTGTTAGAAAAAACTCTAGGGTATACTTTACCATCCACTTACAAGTAGGAAAATACTTCCTACCTCAAACTTTATAAATAGTCAGTTTTCAAAGAAATTGAAACTATTTCTAGGTATATGAAAAGATGCTCCAAGTCATTATTAATCAGAGAAATGCAAATTAAGACAAACTCTGAGATACCACTACATATCTGTCAAATTGGCTAAAATGATAGGGAAAGATAATGTGGAATGTTGGAGGGGATGTGGGAAAACTGGGACAATGATGCATTGTTGGTGGAATTGTGAACACATTCAGCCATTCTGGAGAGCAATTTGGAACTATGCTCAAAAAATTATCAAACTGTGCATACCCTTTGACCCAGCAGTGTTACTACTGGGCTTACATCCCAAAGAGATTTTAAAGAAAGAATAGGGACCTATATATGCACAAATGTTTGTGGCCACTCTTTGTAGTGGCCAGAAACTGGAAACTGAGTAGATGCATATCAATTGGAAAATGGCTGAATAAATTGTGGTATATGAATGTTATGGAATGTTATTGTTCTGTAAGTAATGACCAGCAGGATGATTTCAGAAAAGCCTGGAGAGACTTACATGAACTGATGCTGAGTGAAATGAGCAGGACCAGGAGATTATTATATACTTCAACAACACTATATGATGATCAATTTTGATGGACCTGGCCATCTTCATCAATGAGATGAACCAAATCAGTTCCAATAGAGCAGTAATGAACTGAACCAGTTACACCCAGCGAAAGAACTCTGGGAGATGACTATGAACCACTACATAGAATTCCCAATTCCTCTATTTTTGTCCACCTGCATTTTTGATTTCCTTCACAGGCTGTTATTTCAAAGTCCGATTCTTCTTGTGCAGCAAAATAATTGTCTGGACATGTATACATATATTGTATTTAATATATATATTTTAGCATATTTAACATGTACTGATCTACCTGCCATCTGGGGGAGGGGGAGGGAGAAGGAGGGGAAAATTTTGAACAAATTGCAATTGTCAATGCTGAAAAATTACCCAAGCATATATATCTTGTAAATAAAAAGCTATAATGATAAAAAATATATTAAAAAAATTAAAAAAAGAGTTGGTTTATAAAGAAGGAAATCTAACCCTAAAGCTTAAGTTTATTCCACTTGACTATTAAGTTTCCATAGTATTAAATCATGTATCCTGCTCCAAGACTATAATGGAAAGTTTTTACTTTAATCCTATGATCTTCTTGGAGAATAATCTTGTACTAGAGAAGGAGCAACTTCTTCTACAACCCTTAACCTTCATTCAAATGGTTAGAAGATATCATATGTTAACTATGGCATTTCAAGGGATAGTAAAATAGAGACATAAGCATAAAGAATCAGTTGTTAAATATAAAATTACTAAGAAGGATAGGGCTAGGAACACACTGCACCAAAAGAAAGGAAGGAACATTCCATTCTTCCTTAATCTTTTTGGTGTATTTATACCAGTCCATTAAATGTTCTGCTAAATCAATCACCAAGAAAGTCATAATAATATATATATATATAAATATTCTTTCATTTTAAAATTTGGATACTAAAGATCATGAACAGAAGATTTTTCTAAATTTAGAAAAGGTTATTCCTTTATGTGAATGGTATGGGGATATATCAGGTGTTCAAGGAGGACTAGTACTTCAGGTAGAAGGGCTTGCTGAGACCTTTATGCTCATCTATCTTTGGTGTCTTCCTTGGTCATTTCTCATCTATGACGCCAAGAAGCTGTAATATTTGTAGTAGCTACACAACTTAACTGTCAGGTTAAATTAGGTTAAGAGTAACCAACAGGTCTCAAAAAACCCACAATTAGGAAAATGTCTACCTCAAGCATATAAAAACTTTCTATTGACAGAATGATAGAACAATTTGTTGCAACAGTCAGGAAGATAGTTGAAGCAAACATTGTGGAGCATGGAGAGCTGGAAAGATTTCAAGGTCATCCACTGCATCCTGGGCCATCATCAGTAATCTTGACTTTTGTCTTTCCATTAAACCTTAAATAGCTCTGGAAGAGAGAGTGAGACAACTTTAGGCAACTCTTTTTCATTTAAATCCAATTGTCAAGACGTCATCCTATGGAATCATTACTTCTTTGAAAACAATGGACAAACAACTCCAACAATGAATAGTACAATATTGTATATCATGCAACATACTCCTCCTTCAACAAACTTGGTTTAACTTTCCACAATTATCTGAGGAATAGGACAGGGATTCAAAGATAAATAAGATCATCAGATCCTGCTCTCAAAGAGCTTGCAGTCTAGAAAAGGGATGTTCAGCAATCCATAATCAAATTATTGGTGATTAATTTTACCAAATTTTGTTAGTAGTTGGTTAAAGAATATATAATAGTTCAGTTTCATATATAATCTTCCTTTTTATATTCTAAAATATTTGTTTGTTAATAATTAAGTTTATAATAAAAGGTAAAATTAAAAATCCTTTGCTTGATCTTACCATATCCTCAAATTATTGTTAACCTTTATTTCCTTTTTAATAGCCATACTCCTAAAATAACCTCTCTATATTTTTGCTTCTGCTGTCTCATTTCTCATTCAACTTAAATATATGCATATATATTATTATTACTTAAAAATCTTTTTTGGGACAACTAGATGACTTCCTAACTGTGTGACCCTGGACAAGTCATATAACCCCAACTGCCTCAGCAAAAAAACAACCCTTCTTTTCCTCACTCTTCTAATCCTCTCTCCAAATGACAATGAAACAAAACCAAAAATCACAAAGACAAAGGACTGAGAGATAAAGGACTCAGACTATAGAATGTGATTTCATATGTACACATACACATATAATGTCTATAGAAATGAACAGTTGTATAAATATATATTATATATGAGTATATGTATAAATATGAATACATATATATGGAGACAGAGACAGAGATTCTTCTGCAATTATGGTTGGTCATTACTTTGATTAGAGTTCTGAATTCTTTCGAGTTATTTCTCTTTACCATATTGCTTTCACTGCATGAATTGTTTTCCTTAGTTCTGTTCATTTCTCTTCGCATCTGGTCATATAAGTCTTTCTATGTTTCTATGAAATCATTTCCACTATGTCTTATAGAACAAAAATATTCCATCACATTTTTATGTGCAATTCTTTTAAACATTTTCATATTTTTCATGTTATTCAAGAAAAATCAGATCAAAAAAGAAGAAAAAAACATGAGAAAGAAAAACAAGCAAACAACTAAAAAAGGTGAAAATACTATACTTAGATCTAATCTCTATAATTCTTTCTCTGGATGTGTATGGTGTTTTCTATCCCAAGTCTAGAACCACTACATTGTTGAAAAGAGCCAAGTCTATCACAGTTAATCATCACATAATCTTATTATTGTGTACAATATTCTTATGGTTCTTAGTTCATGTAGGTCTTTCTAGGCTTTTCTGAAATCAGTCTATGTTGGAATCCTTACAAAGTGTTAACTCACTAGGGTTGATAGAGACAATAATTATCTAATTTAGCATGGTTCAGTATGATTGATCTGATCCTATGAGGAGATGTTATGGGCCAGAACTTGAAACAAGGTACTAAGTGGAATTGAGGAAACAATGGTTAAATCTAGTTTAGCATTGATTTAATCATACAACAAATAATGGTTTCCCAGTGATATAATGATTGGTGTGTACTCAGTGAACAGCATATAAGCAAGAAGCTCTCAGAGCCAAAGAATACTGTGGGAGATACAGAAGCCCACAAGCCCACTCTGGGAGGTGAAGTCAGATTCATTCCATCTTCCACCTTTCTGCTGACTGGAGGCTGAAAAAAGCAGAGTCAAAGGACAAGCTGCAAGAGCTCTTGGAACCAAGCAGAGAGATAGGCCTCTAAGAAAGCTAACCAGGCCCAAGGAAAGAGATAAGAAATAAACGTTTGGATTTTATCAGCTGGCTGTATTTGGAGTGATTATTACTCTGAACTGAAACTAAGGCTGCCTCCCAGAAAACCTCCCCAGAAACCTGCTCCTAGAGAGAACCATTATATTTTAAAGAGAACACCACAAGCCTGCTCATTATTTCTTATGGAAAAATAATATTCCATTATATTCCTATACCATAACTTATTCAGCCATTCTCCAACTGATGAGCATCCACTCAATTCTAGTTCCTTGTCACTTCAAAAAGAGCAGCTACAAACATTTTTGCACATGTGGATCCTTTTTCTTCTTTTATGATATCTTTGGAATTCAGATCCAGTAGAGTTCTGTCATATTTCTATACCTTAACTTACTCAGCCATTCTTCAGTTTATGGCCAACATTTTAATGGTCATTCAGATTCCCGTACTTTGACATCTCAAAAAGAGTTATATTTTTTGCATCTTCTTAGAGTTTATTTTGCTTAACTCTAACCCTTAAAGAATCCTTCCACTAAATCCTCCTTTTTTCTTCTTCCATTTCCCAGTTAAGTGATGTGTTTTTTTGTACTTAACACTAATTATTTGCCCTTTCTTTGGTTAATTCAGATAAAAGTGAGGTTAAATGTTACCTGCTTCCTCTCAACCTCTCCTTGTTTGAATAGATATTTACTCGGTAACCTCTGATTATGTAGGACAATTTTTCCCAAACTTTCCCTTTTCCCCCAGTATATTTCTCTTCCACTCCCATTTTTAAAGATCATCAATATATAATAGAAGCATTTCCAAATCTCCCTCTATGAACTGCTATGATATAGTTTGGTGGGGACATATGTATCACTTCCCTATGTTATCCTTATTTAGTACCTTTTTATATTTCTCCTAACTCCTGTCTGAACTTCAAAGTTTCTACACAGCTGTAGTCTTTTCATCAAGAATGCTAGGTGGATAGAGCACCTGCCCTGAAGTCAGAAGGACCGGAGTTCAAATGTGACCTCAGACACTTAACACTTCCTACTTGTGTGACTCTGGGCAAGTCACTTAACCCCAATTGCCTCAATGTGCCGCCAAAAAAAAAAGATAGAGAATCCTCCCTGTGGGATTATACTCAGATTTTCTGGTTGTATTATTCTTGGCTGTACGTCTATATCTTTTGCCTTTAAAATGTAGTATTCCAAATTTTCTGCTCTTTTACAGTGGTGACTGCAAAATTGTGTAAGATTCTGATTGTGGCTCCTCAAAACTAGAGTTCTTTCTTTTTGGTTGCTTTAAGTACTTTTTTTTTTCTTCTATTTTTGGTCCTGGAAGCCCTGGATTTTGTCTATAATGCTCCTGAAAATTTTCATTTGCAAGCTTTTTTTCAAAAGATATCTGATATATTATTTTTATTTCTACTTTGTTCTCTAATTCTAAGACCCCCAAGCAATTTAAAATTTTTTTTGAAACATATTATCTGTATTTCTATTTTCTTAGGTTTTTTTTTTTTGTTGTTGTTGTTGTTGTTTTTTTTTTTTTTTTGCTATGAGATACTACTTATACTTTCTTTTCTTTCTTTTTTCTCTATTTATATGTGACATTGCTTTAATAGTTCTCATTTCTCATGGAGTCCTCGACTTTTATTTTGTCAATTCTTATTTTAAAGGAGTTTGTTGATTGAGCAAGCTTTTGTATCTTTTGGGCCAAACAATCAAGTTCCTCTTCAAGTCTTTCTTCCACAACTCTTGTTTAATTTCTAATTGTTTACTTCTAGCAGCCTAATTTCATTGGAAAAAAAACATTTTTCAAGTCAGTTGTAAATCTTGCTTCATCTCTTTGGAGAATTCTAGTTGAGATTGTACCCATTCTCTATTTTTGAGGCTTTAGATACTTTAGAGTCATTCTCTTCTGGATTTATGTCTTGATCATTCCAAATCAATACTTTTACTATAATAGCTTTTTATAATAAGATCGTTTTTTTGTTTGCTTGCTTAATTCAGTCTACTTTTTGACTTCAAACTTGATATTAGGACTATGCATATTTCTGGAGAAAAGATATGGGTATGGGCTAGACCTGTTATTGATTTCTTGAAGATACTGAGTGTTGTATTCTTCCAGGATCTCAGGAAAAGCTGGGAACTTTTAAATTGTCATTGTTCTCAAAGTAGTCTGATTCAAATAAAATCTGATTGCCGCATCAAGCCTTCTATATAAGTTCTGCATGCTCCTTCTCTGTCAATGCTACTGGACGCAGTCACTTTTAGTCAGAAGACTCCATAATCTATATTTCCAATCTTCTATTTTTTCTCTATTTACACATCTCCAAATGCTGGCTGACCATCTCTTTCTGGATATCTTGTAGGCATCAAGGTCAAAACTGATCTCTTTTTACCCATTTCTCCAAATAATTTTCCTATTCTGTTGAGGATATCACCATTCTTTCAGTCTATGCGGTTCGTAATATAGGAATCAACTTGTGAGGGATGTAGAAGACCCTTACCCAAAAATGACTACTCAGAGATTACTCAGTAGAAGGCAGAAAAGTTGTTTATTGAAAACCTCCGGAGGATGAGCCGTCCCATCACGAGATAAGAAAGAGAAAGCTCGAGGTAGGAGGGCTAAAGAAGTAGTAAAGATACATAGCTTACAAGAAATTACATCACAAGTAAGAGAGCATTGAGAAGGGGAGGGGGAGGCATCTAATTGGTTGTTGCTATTTGGGGAGATTGGAATGGAAGGTTTCTGTTTCCCTTAAATCTCCTGATTTCAAGGAAACAGAAAGTCAGACCTTCAGGCTTAATCAACCAGACAGTGGTCCAGCTAATAGACTAAATATCGATAAATGTCAAATACCAATAAATGTCATCAGCTCAGGTTAAGTAAATATGTTTCTAGCTGGCCAAGGCTCAAGTATATATGAGCCTGCACATATTATACAGGTTGTAGGGGAAACACAGAAATAATGAAAATAAAATACAGAAAAAGAATTCATACATCCCTGTAAGTTCTTCACCTTATCTCTCTCTATTCCATATAAACTTTACCTTTTTATTTTCACTCAACCCCCCATATTAAATTCCTCAAAAAGTGAAGAATGCATGGAATCATCTGCAATGAATTCATGGACTCAAACCTGTCTTTGAGTCAAGGGGAATTTATTTAGATGAGCATGTAGGCAAAATTCCTGAAGTATCCTTTAGTAAGGAAAAGATGGGAATAATAAGGTGGGCAAAATTCCAAATGAACACACAATTAACAAGGAAGAAGGTAGAACTTTATATGAGAAAAGACATACCAAGATATGCTTGCCTCGGAAAGTAATAACCTAGGCAGAGGTGGGGTTGGGTAGGAGAAAAACTAACATTTGTAACTTGGTCTCCTGATTGTATTTCGTGACTGTGGGATCAAAATAGTCTTGTCAATGCAAGAAATTCAACAAAGGCTCACTTAAATTCAACAAAAGCCCTCTTCTGTCTATGTCTCTATGGCCTACTTAATTACCAGGGACCTGGTCTTTCGTTGGGGTTTTATTCACTAAATCAGAATTAATTGTTAGATATTGTCAATTCTAGCTTCATAATGTCTCTCTCATCAGGACCCTTTACTGTAATCACATTGTAACATCCTACTTGAAGTTTTGATAATCTTTTCACTAGAAATATAGTCTCTAATCAGTCCTTCTCCTCTCCAATTTATCTTTCACAGAGCTACCAAACTAATATTCCTAAAGGACAGTTCTGTCGTAAAGGGCATCAAGAAGCTTTAGTGGATTCCTATTGCTTCGTGGATAAAATTCAATTGGAATTTAAAGTTCTTCATAATCCAATCCCAACCTATCTTTCTAAACTGATTAGATATTGCTCCTGTTCACGTAGCCTATGTTCTATCAGGACTGTCTTACTTTTTGTTCTCTTGAACAAGATATCCCATAGGTCTAGAATGCTCTCTTCCTAAACAAGATCTTTTCAAATTACTTAGCTTCCTTCAAACTCTTACTTAAGCTTGTTGATTGCTATTCTTCTCCTGAGAAAAATTACTTTGTATTTATATTGTATTTACTTATCTGTATGCATGTTACATTTTCTCACTACAGCAGAAAGGAAGCTCCTTTAGTGTAGAGATTTTTTTTTTTTTTTCTTACCATACTATTAGCAGGTACCTGGCCCATAAAAGGAAATTAATAAATACTGCTTGGATTAAAATGAATATAAGGCAAATCACCTGACTTCCCTGGGTCAAGTTTCCCTTATTTGTTAAATGAAATAACTAAACTAATGATCCAGTTTCCATTCCTTCTTGTATAACAGAAGAAATAAGATTTATAGAAAAATAAGCACAATGTCACAAATACAGGGTATTTTTTTTTTCCATTATCTATTCCTGTGATGAAATACTCAGTACACAGGAAGAAATATTTGGGATATAAATAACTTACAGTGAAATCTCTACTTTTAAAAAAGAAAAAACAACACCAGGACATCTCTCAGACTATTTAAAGGATCCAAAATGAGATAACTACCATCAATAAATAGCATGAGCTACTACTGGGGGAAATCAGTTATCTTCTAATTAGCAAGTTTTACCCAAATCAGGCTTCTTGCTGGGCATGCTCAGCACTTCTCTTGGCAGTTAATGAGAACAGCTGTGCTAGTGGAATAGGCTAGTGAAATGCTGAAATTAGAAAAAGAAAAATACTTTATATGCTTTCTCTAACACTCTAATGTAAAGAATAGTGGACTCTAGCTTAGAGATGTAAAAATTCTGGAATTTTTTCCCCATTGCAGTAAAAAGGAAATTTTGGGAGAAAATAAATATGTACAATAAATGACTATAAGTTATGTATTTTACAATAAATGACTATAAGTTATGTATTTATCTAAAAGACATCCTAGGAAAAATTAAAGGAAAAAGTAGCCCAGTTGTATAGTGAGAAAAAGATAGCAGATGGACAATACAAGTAGAGTATGAAAAAACAACTAGAGGAAGGCTTCCAGAGCATTGAGAAGATTCCCTATGGAATTAAAATCTGGCGTCAGACACTAGTTGTGAGACCCTAGACAAGTCACTTAACTGCCTCAGTTCTTTCATCTGTAAAATGAGCTGGAAAAGGAAATGGCAAAAACACTTTTGTAACTTTGCATGGAGGGTCAGATACAATTGAAACAACTGCACAACATAAGAGTTTGCCTGTTCACAATCTAATACCACCTTACCAACTTTTCAACTTTATTTCTTATTATTCCTTTTCACTACTTTCTATCATTGGAGGATAGGCTCTCTACTTTCTTTGATTCCATTTTGTGAATTATCTATTTTAAAATCAGCCAGAGTCAGAAATTCAGGTTAGGGGAAAATCGTCAGTCTTTATTCTCAGTGAAGAAAGATCAGAGGTGGAAGGGAATCGGCAATAGCAATATGTGCAGCTGAGTCAACAAGCTAGTTAGACCAGAAGCCACACGATTAGCAGCTGGGAGTATGGAACCCAGGCTCAATCTCTCCCAGCTTCTCTTCCTGTCTCTCTCCGCCTCCACCCCCCAAAATCGTCATTTCCTATACAACACATCAGGACTTGCACAGAGAGTGGGCGGTGGCCATTCTTTATCCAATCATGTATATTAATAGGGTATAGTCCAATTACTATTTAGCCTCATGTACTTGGGACCTCAGTGCATCAACTCAAACCTCAGCCCATTACACCATTTCTTTATTTATACTGTTCATCCCCCTAATCTGAAAACATGAATCAGTCTTAGAATTCATGTAGCTCAAGTTTTATATTTCACTGAAATACTGTATATATTATGTACTCTACATATTTTACACTATAAGTTCCAGGATGACAAGGCAAATCTTATCCAATCTGCTCTTACAGGGACTTTGATGAATCTGGAAAATAAGGCTGATGACTTTTCAAAGCTTTGCCTCACTTAACTCCAAAACTCTAGTGATGTCATTGGTTCTCTTGGAAAACCAAAGAGAATAACTGGAAGAGGTATTCTGCAAAAGAGAGGACTTCCAGAGCAGGAGATGTGAGTTAAACTTTATCATAAATATTCAAACAGTTTTCTTATCTTGGAAGATTCCTTCATCCTGTTGTTGGGATTTAAAGGGGATCCCAAAATGTTGAGGTTCTAGACCAGCATTGTAAGGTATCTCAAAAGAATTTGCAGGTTTGGACCCATCTCCAAGTCAAGGGGCAAAGTTTATTATAATTGTAATGCCAATTAAAGTGGGCTAAGTTCCAAAAATACTCAACAAAGGACTGGGAGCAGGAAAAGATAAATTTATAGGGAAAAATTAAGAGAAATCAGATGCTTCATGTAACTGATATGCTAATATTATGGTTTAGAGGTGAAGTTGAGGAGTGGTCTGGTTCTGAATTTGTGAACAGTTATAGTACCCATGGGCAGAGTTCATGGGGGAAAACCTTCCAGAAATATGTTTTTAGGCCTGAAACATCATTAAGTCAAATAGCAGATACCTAATTTTGTCCTATGCCTGCTTCAATTTTAAGCACCTCATTATTGTTGCTCTTTAGTCTTAGAAACTCTTATAACTGACCAACAGACTGTTATCTTACAGCCAGTAATATTTGTGGCCATAGCATACTGGTCATATAAACTGGAGCAAGATAATTTAGGGAAAGAAATATATTATTTCTAACTACATCACTCCCAAGGCCAGGTGGCCTGCAGGCTACTGCTACATCTTCCCTAGGAGCCATATCATTATAGCCTTCTTGCCCTGGAAGATCCTTCCTTCTTGAATTTCCTTTTTGATTGGTTATTTCTTTATGGAATATCCATTTTAAGAATCACTGATCCAATTACAATGTAATTAAGTATGTTATGTTGTTACAGTTTTCTCAATAATTCTGTAAATTTTCCTTCTCTAAAGATTTGCAATATTACAGCTAACAAAGCCATTATCTTGTATTATCCTATTTTGCATTTTCTATTCTATATTTTTAAACCAGTACTTACTTTTCTCTATAGAGAGAAATTGTTAAATCAAATTAATACATCAAGGGCATCCTTGATAATAATATTGAAGGGAAACTTTTAGGCTTCCACAAATAATACTCCAAAATAAAACATTTTTATGTTTACACAATTGTTTAACTGGTTTAGGAAATACAGGATCCTACTGTACTTAGTATTATAGTTTTAAAAAAAAATCAAACATTTGATTGGTTAGGGGAAAATGGTGCCTGGACGGATCTCCTTCCAAAAACATGACATTCATATAACTACAAAAATCATACAAGACTCCTTAAATGATGTAAAATAAATTTGTTTTACAACCCTCTATTAGTATCAAGAAAGGAATAAAACAGAAACAGATAATCACCAAAGGTTTTGCCAACAACACAGAGTTCAAGTTGAAGGATTTCCTGTGAATAGAGATATTCTAAGTAACCCTCTGAAGACTGCATGAAGTCTGGGTATAATGGAGAGCTTCCCAAGACTGACAATCACTTAAGGATATTTGGCTTAATTATCCACACAGTAAAAAAGTGGATGAAGAATGCTTATTGCCTACGTAACTATCTGGACAGACAACACAGATTCTATCTCTCAATCTAAATATACATACACATATATATTTATAAATCTTTATGCGTAGTGTTCTCTCTCAAATGTAACACTCTCTGTTTAGGTTTTCTTGGGGTCTCTGGAGGCAGCCTTCGTTTCAGTTCAGTAATCACCACACGAATAGCCAGGGGTTAAACTCCAAATCATTTTTCCAAAGTTCTATCTCCTTCACTTGGGGCTCGACTACTTTTCTTAAGAGGCCTATCTCTCTCCTTGGTTCTGAGAGCTTGAACTCCTGCCTGCCTTCTCTGGCTTCTGAATCTCCCCAAATCCAAAGGTTTATGCTTCAGCCTCCAGCCACTACAACGGTGGATGATGGAATGAATCTGTAGTGCGCTTGTCCTTTCTGGCCCTGAGAGTTTCTAGCTTATATGCCCCACACTGAGTATACACCAATCATTTTATCACTAGGAAACCATTATTTGTTGTAGGATTAAATCAATGCTATACTAGATTTAACCATTGTCTCCTCAATTCCACTTAGTACCTCCTTTCAAGTTCTGCACCATAATATCTCCTTGTAGGATTAAATTAATAATACTGAACCATGCTAAATTAGATAACTATTGTCTCTCTCAATTCCACTGACTTAGTACCTTGTAAGAATCCTTTGTTTCAGAGTTCTGGCACATAACATTTATGTATGTATATATACTCATGATAAACACAGTAAATGGGCAGTGAATTAAGACTAAAATTGAAAAGGAGAGTAGGTTGATTATGTTTGGGAAATAGCATTGTTCTTAAAGACTTATTTTTTAATACCATTATTCTTCTGATAACACATTACTATAAATCATAGAATATTTTATTCTAACATATATATACACATATAAACACATACACATATACACTCTTTCACCTGACAAGATCATTGTGATCATAAAACATCAAGTGGTATTTAAGTATTTATAATGGTAAAAATCTTAAATAATATCAAGTTTTCAAAAAGATTAGAAATTTCAATGAAACACTGATCATTCAAGATTAATGTTTTAAATTTAGAACTGGAGAGATTAAGTAGTTAAAATTGTCATGTCAATACACAAGTTTATTTGCTGGTATTAAGTCTTGGATCAAGTCTTTTTTTCTAAAACCTTAAGAACTGCAGTGGGAAACCGGTTTGATTGGTAAGAATTACCAAGAGACTTGAACTGATTTCTGAGGAAGGGGCTTTACTGTAGCAAAAGCAGAATGGAATAGTATCAGGTCACTAGTTGGTCAGAGGAGGTAGTTTTTGATAGGTATTTATACAGTAAGGCAAGGACTAATGCCTTTAAAGTGGGGGATGTTTATTCTAATCATTAGTCAGAACTTGTGAAAACAAAATTTTGGAAACACATAACACAACCCAAGCTTCCTGCGTCCTGTTTACAGGTCTAAGTTCCCTGAACCTGGCTGGGTGAATAATGGCACCTTGTTTACAACCCAAGCCCCTGCACCTAGCTGGGTGGGCAAAAGCATCTTTTGTTTTTCTGCCCAGCTGCAATTAGTTGCCCACACAGGAACTAAGGAAGGCCTAGCTGGGGACTATTCCACAACCACAGTATTATGATTTTATTGAGTGCATCTTTAGTTTGCATTTCACTCAAAACTATATAGATATATTACTATAAAAGGTAGCATATGTGATCACAGATTTGGATTAGGTCAAGTAATCAAGAGACCACCTATAGTTTCACCCTTTCATTATACAACTGAAGGAACTGAGGTATAAAAAGGCTAAGTGACCTTTCCACATTCATATAACGCTGTATCAGCTGGAATTTGAACCCTGATTCTGACTACAAATCTATAATCTGTATACTACATTGCTTCCCACATCAAAGTATCTAGAGTTGAAAAGGGCCTTTAGAAATGATCTAAATCCAATCTCTTCATTTTACAAAGGACGAAACAAAGGCCAAACCCAGGCCCAAAGAGGAGAAATGACTAGCCCAAAGTCAAGTAAGAAATATTTACTCATCTCACAAAATCAACATTTTAACACATTAAACACTGGCATTCGAAATATGACCACTTATCATACTTATCTTCCTAACATCTTGGCTGCCATCAGCATTCATCAAGCAATCCAAAGCTGATTTCTCAGAACACATTATTACATCAAATATGATGCATATTCAGGATTCCTAAAATTCCAATACAAACCTAGTATTCTTTTCCCTCACTGAAACTTGGTAAGGGCTTGATTTTAGATTATGGCTTCAAATAGAAATCTCATTCCTAAGCCTTTGAAAAAAATTTAATGCAATTTCCTTGGTCTACAGCCACCAATGATTCCCTAACTATTAATACAATTAAAACAAACCACAAATGTATTTTTTGAGAGAAACATACTTCTTGGTGGTATCTGTTTTACCATAAATCCCTTGCTTGAAATGTAAATTTTATCTCTTGACAGTATGTATTAGAAGACTACATAGTTACCACTCAGGATATTTTCTTATGTACTTTAATTTAAAACTCGAAATTTTAGAAGATAGTCTACTTTAAAAGCAATCATAGCAGTGTAAGAATCATTATCTGAGCATGTAAATTTCTACTTAGGTTGGTAATTTATTCCTAGGGTACTTAAGACATTCCTAACTTCATAATTTTTAGGGATTTTAAGAATAATTGACAATTCAGTTCCATTATGCTTCTACTTTACTGCATGGAGCCGAGTTTGGAGCAGGTTCTCAATATAGCTAATCTTTACACAAAGCACAGTCTAAATCAAGCATCTGTTTGTATGATGTTTTTCCTCCTACAGAGAGGTCTCCATTTGTTACTTTTAGTGTTAAAAGTTCTTAAGCTCAGGCAGTTAAAAAAAAAATTCTTTAAAAAAAAAAATTAACTCCATTAGTATTTTTTCTCTCAATCTAGGTTCTACCCTCTATTTCAATTTTTCATAATTTTTTTCCTAAGTCACAAAAAGATACTAATAAGGCAAGTTTAAAAAACCTATTTACATAAATTCATTTAATTTTAATGGGTTAGACCAACCATACGGATTGGAGAATATTGCCTGGTCTCACAACAAAGCAGCATAAACCTAGTTGCCCCTAACTACCATAGGACCTGTAAGCTATGAGGGTGAAGCAAATTTTTATGTAAATTTCCCTTTTCCATGGTAGTCTACTAATCCTTTTTCAGTTGATAGCTCTCATACAGGTAAAAAGAAGATGACATTTCTGATAACTTCTACCTCTCTACCATAATTAGATAAAATACAGTAAATTCCTTAAATGTTTTATAATAAGAGTAGACAAAACATTTAGGTCAGATAAATAATTCAAAAACATATTACATTATATTCCCCTCTTTATTTTCAAAATTTTGTAAAAACAGGAATACATTTAAATTTCTATTGTAATACGCAAACAAAATTCAAATCATAGGGAACTCGAGTAATTTTTATTCATGTTGTCTATGGATTGAACAGAAACCAAACAATACAGGAAACATTTAGTCTCAGAATATGCATATGCAATAACCATTACATAAATGCCTAATTCTCTAGTAATCAGTCTCATAAAATGCTAGATGGAAAAATCTTGGTTTTTTTGTTTGTTGTTTACAATTTCAGAGTTTCTGAGATAGGTCAAGTCCCATTTTCTAGTCTTTTCATTTCTGTGTAATAGGAAAAGAGTTCTGGTCCATTAACTCTCCCACTCGCTCTTGGAGGAAGTTAACCAGCTCTGCCAGTACGAAGACATGGGTGTCATCTATGTCTTGTATGATGAATTTCTTTCCTAAGGCATTTGACTCATCCAAGTACAGCAGAAACTGCTTCATGGCAGGATCACTGTGAAAATAAACATATTACCAAAAGAAACCAAGGAAGTTTTATATAGAATACAAGAATTCTAAAACATTGAAGTTTTAAGACAAACAATGAATTTATTTTTAGTCTCCTCCAACAATGTATTAAATAAGATTCAACTTTGTAACCTTTTACAGGTAAAGATGATAAGTTTTTTTTTTAAATGCACAGGTTATAAACAAGTAATAGAGATTTGAAGCTATGAAATCACTGGAGTCAAAATAATCGTCATTTTTGTTGATAAGATTTTTTAAAAATTACTAGTCAATAATTTAAGTGGTACATGTTAAAATGGATAAAGAAAGAATTAATTCTGAACCCTGAGAGCTTCATAACTTATAATCTTCATAATCCTTGAAGGAAATCTAGAAACTTGGTATATTATAAGCTACAATCAGCAAAGATGATTTAAAAATTTCCCATTGATAGTATGAAGAAAAAGTCATGAATGAAACTTTGCCCAAATGATGAAACTAGAGTCTTTCCTTACTGTTAGTTAGAGTTTTTAAAAAATGACAATTTTTTTGAGCAGCCCAAATCATCCATTATCAGTAGAATGAAGATAAGTATTAAATAGGCAGGCTTTTTTTTTTTTTTGCTTTTAAGACAGCCACTGATAAATTTATACTGCTACTCTCAGTTCATTGAGAACTACTGAGATTTAGAGAGTATTAAAAGATATATAGATTTTTAAAAATGGTGGGGTAGGTCACAAAAAAGAAAATGTACTAAAGTATCATTAATTTGGATAAAATCTGAGAACAATTTAGTCTAAATCAGTGAATCCATTTTACTCAAATGCTAATTAGGTCACTACTTGTAAGTATATCCAGTAATTCAAACTAGGTTAATTAAGATTTTCTCTAGAAAAAAGTCCTTGAAAAACTTTATTTTTAAAGAGATGATCAGATTCATTAAAATCTCAATGAATATAAACCAAAAGTATATAACCTTTAAGAAAGCTAATTTTCCAACTATCTTCAAATACTTAATGCATTTCCCCTCGATACAATCTTTGCAAAGTCCTCAGGTACATTAATGCCCAAATACCAGTCATCAAGTTAGAAGTTGAGGATACAAAGCAAAAAAAACAAAAACAAAAAAACAGAGCTCACATTCTTCTTGTGCTATATGACTTTGATGATCTACTTGGAAACACACATTCTCAAAAAAACACATTTGGAATTAGAGATTTTTAGCTCAAAAGGAACTTTGAGATTACTGAATCCAATCTCTGTATTTTACTAAAGAGACAAGACCCAGAGAGGTCAAGTGATTGATCCAAAGTCACACAGGTTAAGAATACTAAAGTGGCAAAGTGGTAAACCTGAATTTTCATTTTCTTTATTCCTGCATTGCTAGGGCTAACATGTTTAAGTGCAGCTTTAATTTTATTTGGAAAACACACAGAAATCAAGCATTGGAAGGGCAACCTTATAGGTATTCTTTAACATCTTTCAGTACAGGGGAAGCTCACTAGATTTGCTAAACATTTCATTTAAAGCAAATGATTCTTTTAATTGTATTAACTCCTAACTGTCAAGACTACATATCGTGTAAACTATAAATGTACAACCACCTATAGTTTTAATTTGAAAAATTATGCTGCTTATTAGATTTTCATGTTTCACAGTTACAGAAATTGCTCGATTTTGGCAAGAGGAATCTAGAAAGAAAATTCTTTGCTAAAAATAAGTAAATCTGCCCAAAAGGTACTGAGCACAAAATACAATTCATAAAAAAACAAAACTAAGTGAGTTAAACTATATCATTTTCAAAGTATAATCAGTAGAATGGGATTTTAATATTGATCAAGATTTATTTTTCTAACAAGTTTAATAAGATAGTTGATTTTCTAGGAAAGAAAATGAGTAGTGAGGATGTTTCAACTTTATCTAATTCCCATTTATTTACCCTGACTCAATCAGAAAAAAGTGAGTCAAAAACTCTTCCTGCCTTTATCTTTATAAAAGGGATAAAAGTGCAAGATAATAAGAAAAAAGAAGAATCCAAACGAGATTCTCAAGTAGGGAAACGAAAACTTGAAAATAAGAAAAGTCTATGCTTGGAACTTTGGAACTTAATTGCTGCTCTATTTGCTGTTATCCTTAAAGGAAGTTGAAGAACTGAGCTTTATTTCTTTGGGAATTTTTAACCTTGGTGCACACTCTTCCACTCCTGTATTTTATTTTCTTGGTTCTCAAAATGTTTTTTGAAAAAAAAATTTAAAAGGCACTAAGAATTTACAAAGCTTCATGTAAATTTTGTAGCACAGTATAAAGAACTGTTTCTCAACATCCTAAAGGATTGGTAAACTGTAGTTTTAAATCTGATTTAAAAATTGGCATAGGGTTAAAGACAAAATGCAAAAACAAAAAACCATCAAAAAACAAATTAGTATTAACATGTTGTTAACTCCAGTAATATTACACATTACACAGTATTATTTTTATTTCGTATTATTTCACTTTAGCGTCAATAATAACAACAATCATCAAAACACGGTCAGTGTGGGGCAGCTAGGTGGTGTAGTGGATAGAGCATCAGCCCTGAAGTCAGCAAGACCTGAGTTCAAATCAGGATGCAAACACTTAATACTTCCTAGGTGTGTGGCCCTAGGCAAGTCACTTAATTCCAATTGCCTTAGGGGAAAAAACAACAACCACCAAAAAAAAAAAAAAAAAAAAAAAAAAAGAGGAAGAAAAAGAAAAACCACTATTAGTGCTTGGGATTAATTGGGCATTGGGGCTTTTATTTATAAATTTTCTCATCTGAGTAATATCAACTCAATAAACATTTATTATTATTTGCCTAGTATGGTACTGCAATAAAACTAGGGGATACATAGATGAGAAAAAAATACAATGTGTGCATGGAGAAGAGATACACAAAGCCACAATTTAAGAAATATTTAGAAGTATATATGAGATACCCTTTGATCCAGCAGTGTTACTACTGGGCTTATATCCCAAAGAGATTATAAAGAAGGGAAAGGGACCTGTATGTGCACGAATGTTTGTGGCAGCCCTTCTTGTAGTGGCTAGAAACTGGAAACTGAATGGATGTCCATCAGTTAGAGAAGGGCTGAATAAATTGTGGTATATGAATATTATGGAATATTACTGTTCTGTAAGAAATGACCAACAGGATGATTTCAGAAAGGCCTGGAGAGACTTACACGAACTGATGCTGAGTGAAACGAGTAGGACCAGGAGATCATTATATACTTCAACAACAATACTATATGATGACCAGTTCTGATGGACCTGGCCATCCTCAGCAATGAGATGAACCAAATCAGTTCCAGCGGAACAGTAATGAACTGAACCAGCTACGCCCAGCGAAAGAACTCTGGGAGATGACTAAAAACCATTACATTGAATTCCCAATCCCTATATTTATGCCCACCTGCATTTTTGATTTCCTTCACAAGCTAATTGTACAATATTTCAGAGTCCGATTCTTTTTGTACAGCAAAATAATGTTTTGGTCATGTATACTTATTGTGTATCTAATTTATATTTTAATGTATTTAACATCTACTGGTCATCCTGCCATCTAGGGGAGGAGGTGGGGGGTAAGAGGTGAAAAATTGGAACAAGAGGTTTGGCAATTGTTAACGCTGTAAAGTTACCCATGCATATATCCTGTAAATAAAAGATTAAAAAAAAAAAAAAAAAGAAGTATATATGAGAGATGAATCATCTAGCTTTAGGGAAGAAGAAATGGAGGAATGCAGCCTGATCATTGCTTTGAGGATTTTAATCTGTGGAGCTAAAGCTAAAGTTCTAGTTAAAGTTTTCTATGTTACAGAAGTGAGTATTCAAGAGAAACTGGAAAGAGCAAGCAAAGTTGAAGAAATAAAGACTGATATGAGCAGAATATAAAATTTGTACAGGGAAAAAAGACTAGAAAGCTAGCTTAAAATCTAGTTATGGAGTGCCTGGAATATCTGATAAAGATAGCTGTATTTTATTCCAAAGGTAATATGTAACCAATGAAGATTTTTTGAACAGAAGTGCTAAGAATTGATCTATGCATTAGGAATATTGCTTTCTCCCTAATATGAAGAATGGATTGGAGGGGGAGGAACTGGAGCGGGGAGACCAATTCAGAACTACACTATTCCAGGTGAGAAGCCACAGATGGCTGAACTAGCACAGTAGAAGAAAAAAGGGGATCGATGTGAGATGTTTGTATAAACAGAATTAATAGAACTTGGCAATTGACTAGATATTGGAGGATGAAAAAATGGAAACAAAGGTGATTGAGAAGTTGAAGGTTTAAAGGCTGATAAGGGGATTGACAGAAATAGGGAATTTAGGAAAGAGAGGTAAGTAATATTGGATAAAAATAAATTCAGTTTGGGCATACTATGGAATTGAACACATGCAGGGCTGGAAATAACTAAAAGTCATCTGAGATACTAACTAAAGTGACAGAAATAAATACCAATAGGGAGAGAAAACATGGTTAAAGAAAAAGAAAGGGGAAATTCACACTTGCCAAATGGGAAGAATATTTAGGGAAAGAGACAAAAAAAAAAACTACAAAGTTAGGAAAAAACTGGGACAAAATAGGATCACAAGAGTCAAAAGGGATGTCAAAGAAGGATAGAGTAAAAAACAGTGTCATAGATAGTAGAAAAGTCAAGGATAAGGATTAAAAAGCAACTATTGGAATAATCAAACAGGATGGCTTTCCAGAAAATGGTTTCAGTAAGTAGTGGGGATTAAAGAGTTTGTTGAATGATGGAAAACAGATTGTAATGGATGTTGGTGAGGATGTGTATGCAGGAAGCACAGGCCCCTTTACCTAGATTTTCATATAGCCCAGATATACCCAAGAAGGAAAAACTAGAAAAGCACATAGAAGATCCTTCAATAATTTTTCCAATATATTGCAAATCTCTTAACCTTTAAGAAAGTAATGAGATCCTTTAAATATCAAGTATTTTCAACTTCTCACTTCAAAAAATTGCTTGAATACTTTGAATTGAATAGTATTCTTTGCTTCTGGAAAATTAGTTGAGTAAAGGTTTTCTATCTATTTATTTGCATAATCAAGATATCTACATCAATATCTTAAGTCTGTAGAACTTGCATCTTTTTTTTTTTTTAAGTTTCCATTCAAGGGTGGAAAAATTTAATTTAAGAGTATGATGTTTTTCTTTAGAACTTTTATTGTGTGTTCCTGTAGGCCAGCTGAGAATGTTTATTAGCCTTTAAAACATCTATTTCCATTTATGGGTAGTTAGGTGGCACACTGGATAGAGTAGCAGGCCTGTCAAAGACTACATGAGTTCAAGTTCTGGCTCAGACACTAGCTGTGAAACCTTAAGCAAGTCATTCAACCCAGTTTCCTCATCTGTAAAATGAGCTGGAGAGAAAATGGCAAACCAGTCCAGTATCTTTGCCACAAAAACCCTAAATAGGGTCCTGAAGAGATAATGAAATAACTACTACCATTTATAGAGAAAAAACTGAATAGCTGTAGTGGTGGTGTTCTAGGGTGGTAACACCACCAAAACAATCCAGGGCAAACAATTATCCCAGCGCTATTTTATCATCCTCAACCCATGAAAAAATCATTAGCCTTTAAAAAAAGACCTAAAATATATACAGGGTGGTGTTGGTGCTTCTCAGAGGATACAATCTAAATCTAAGGCTCTCATCATCCTGTAAATACATCATTTGATACCAACAGTTTAGCTGGGAATAAGAAACAACTGGTAGTTTCACTTCTAAAAATGTATGATTCTTGCATACTTATTTTGTATCTAATTTATACTTTAACATATTTAACATGTGTTGGTCAACCTGCCATCTAGGGGAGGGGGTGGGGGAAAGGAAGGGAAAAATTGGAACAAAAGGTTTGGCAATTGTCAATGCTGTCAAATTACCCATGCATATATCTTGTAAATAAAAAACTATTAAAAAATAAAAATAAAATAAAAAATAAAATGTATGATTCTAAGTACCAAATTTCAGGACAGGTCAGGACAGGTCATCTAAGTTCAATGACTGTTGAGAGGAAATGGAAGACCAAAAAGGGCTGAAGTGATCAGGAAGAACTTCACTGAAGAAATGGGACTTAGAATCATAAAATCTCAAAGAATAGGCATTGTTCACTGATATCACTGAATCAGACGGTGTAATTTTATAAATGAGGAAACTGATCTACTGGGCTGGATAGGAATACAACTAAACAGAGAGAAAATTAACCCTCAGAAGTGAAAAGTACCCAAACTACTAACCATTCTATAAGCACGCCTTTCAAGACATTCACCATTTTCTCCAAGTTAGAAGGGTCAAATGCTGTCAATGATGGCAACAAAAGGGATGAAGTGAACTAAAATTAAAAAAAAAATCAATAATCAATTTTAATATTTCGCCAAAAAAAGTGATATTAGAAAACACACAACATAAGGATAATGAAAGTGATGGTATTAACGCTTAAAACCCACAAAGACATTTTCAACCCTTCTGATTTAAAGATAAATCACACTTACAAAGAAAATATAGTTGTCATTAACTTTCCTTTAAAATTTAACTTATCATCAAGAATAACTTTCTTCACTACACTGCACACACTAAATATCTGAAATACAAAATTTCAATACTACATTTCTAGTAAAGGCTGGGACATTTTACATTTTTAAAAAACTTAACTTTTAGGGATACTCAGATGTTATTATTAATTTACTTTTTTTTTTTAAATACAATTTAGGGCTGCATCCAACCCAGTTACTGCGGGCACCTGGACACTACACAAATCCAGGGGATGAGAACATGGATGTTTTAGGTTCTGTGCTTGAGATAACCCAGGGCGCGAGGCAATCTATCACTTATGAATCTACACGTGGGTAGAGATAAGTCATGATAAAAAGGGGGCGAGAAGAGGGTTCCTCACAGCACGAGGAAGCAAGACGGAAAGCGCTGAGCAAACCCTAAAGCCCAATACACCAACTCACAGAAAACCCAAGATCCTATGGCGGGGGCCAGGCCCTCCCTTGGCTCTGCCGCTCCTGAGGAAGGAAGCACGGCAAGGAGAGGAGAAGACAGTTCCTCCTCGGCCTAGCCTGCTCCTTTCACCTTCGGGGGCGCAGCTGCACCGCCCACCAACTACCCCGTCACCCCTAACCCTAGGGACGTACCTCCGACCAGCCAGGTTCCGGCTGCAGCTCTTCCGAACTATCAGCAGACTGCGCCTGCGCCGCAGGCCCCTACGTCGGGTCGCGGAGGTTACCCAGAAGGGGCGGAGTCATCTCGTGGGCGGAGCTAGAGGCGGGGTTACGTGCCCGCGCCGGTGGCGGAGGGCTTCCAGGCCCCTGGAGTAGATCAGGGGAGGGTCTTTCCCCTTCCCCTTCCCCTCTTCCCTCCCCCACCTCATTTCCAGATCTCGTTCGGTTCGGGGCGCGGAAGATCCGCGAGCCACTGCCAGGTAGGCAGGTAACAGGGAGGGGGGAAGGGCGAGGAGGGCGTCAGCTGTGGCTCTGTCGGGAGCCGAGGGCCCGGGGAGTCTCGGTTACGTAAAGTCGGGATGGAGCGGGGCAATCGGAGCACGGCCGTTTGAGATGCTGGGGGGGCGGGAGGGAGTCCCCAACTGCCTCTCTGAGGCAGGTTCTGGGCTTCCCCGGCCTTGCCCTGCCAAGCCTTGCCCTTAACTGACCGAGAGTCCAGGAAGGGGGCGTGGCGTGTTCAGCTGTGCGCTGGCTCGTGTTTGGTGCGCGTGCGCGCCTCTGCCCGCTTTCTTTTGCCTCGGCTCCGCTCGCTCCAACCCAACTCCTGGAAAAAAGCTGTCTGCACTTGTGCCTTTTTTCCGTCTCCCTTTCACTTATTTCCATGCAATCTGATTTCCTCGATCAAGCTTTACTGCAACCCTTTCCCGTCTCTTTTTTTCCCCTGTCACTTATGTTTCTCTTCCCTTCTGTGTAGCTGTTTCTCTCCATTTTCTCCCCCGCTCCTGACTGTCTCAGTTTCTCTCTTTGTCTCTTGTCTCTCTCCCCTTTCTGTCTGTCTCCTGTTCTCGCCGTCTCTCTCCCTTGCTGTCTGTCCCTGTTATCTTTCTCCCATTCTTTTTCTCTTTTCTTTCTGTTTCTTGTTTGTCCCTTCTCTGCCTCTTTCTCTCCCTCCCACTTTCTCTTGTCTGTCTCTGTCTCTGTCTCTGTATCTCTCCCTCCTCTCCCCTCTCTCTGTGTCTCTCTGTCTCGTTCTCCAAAGTCACCAGTAATCTCTAATGCAAATACACCCAACTCTGTGACGCTGAGCTACTCACTTAATCTGTCATTCATTAAGCATTAACTCCCTCCTAAGTTCCAGTCATTTGTGTTAAATAATGGCCATGCAAAGACAAACTTTGAAACAGTCCCAGTCTTCAAGGAATATACATTTTAATGAGGAAGATATGTCCATATATAAGTATATGTATAATATACATATTATTATGTATACATATACATAACATACATATACATAATATACGTAACATACATAATATGTACCAGGTGAATAGAAATTAATTACTGGGGAAGGAAGTGTCTGCCACCCGGGAAGATCAGGAAAGGCTTTATGATTAAGGTAGCATTTGAGTTCACTGGGAATTCCAAGAAGTGCAGGTAAGGAGGGAATTCATAGCAGGTAGAAAAGACCAAGTATAGAGGATAAAGTGGTCCATGCATGCAAAGGGGGAAAGTGAAGATAGGATTACTTTACTTACCAGTGAGTAAGACCAGTATGGCTGGATCACAGTACGTGCAGGAGAGCAATGTAGAAGATTGGAAAGGAGAATTGTGAAGAGATGAATGCCAAATAGAGGTGTTAAATATGATCCTTGAAATAATAGGGGATCACTGAAAATTACTTTGCAAGAGGATGTAGCTTACATGTCTTTCCTTTAGGAAATCATTTTGATGCCTGTACAGAGGAGAGCCTGCATTACAGAGAGGCTCGAAATGGGGATAGCAAATTAAGTGAGAGGGTGATGATAGGATTCTAAAACGTGACAGCACTGAAGAAGCTGTGTGAGTGGAGAGGAGGGAAGTATAGGAACAATGTGGAGAGAAGGTAATACTGAGGTCTTGAAACTTGGGTGACTAGAAGGCAAGGAATACTTTCAACAATAATAGTTTTGAGGGAGAAAGAATGAATTTTGTTTTGGGTATATTGAATTTGAGATGCTGATTGGACATTCATTTTGAAGTGCCCTGTAAGGCAGTTTTGAGTATAGTTTTGGAAATTAGGAGGAGACTAACTAAAGTCTCTGAAGGAGTCACCTGCATAGAGATGGTAATGGAGTTCATGGGAGCTAGTAAGGCATTTTAATGAGAGAGTTTGAAGAGAAAAGAGGATTCTACACTGAGCTTGATAAGTCAGAAAAGGAAGCTGAGAGGGACGATTAAAAACTGAAAAAGACCAAAACTTCTAAGAATTGAAAAATCACTTTTATCCTAAATAAGTTATTGACCTTTTTGTTATTGTTTTTTTTTTTTTTAAAAGCCCAAAGAACACAGTTTTCATCTAATTCCAAGGAATTAGATTTTATGTCTATGATTTTTATTTGCCAGTAGCTTTTAGGATCATGGGGCAGCATTTATGGATTACAATTTAGGGTAGAGTACTGTACTAAATGATCTGGAGGGCTGGAGATAAAAACAGTACAGTAAATAATACATACCTTTCAGGACAAATTCCCCCTTATCTAAGGGAATTTGATGACTCTTGTCTATAGCCTTCTATTCTTTAACTACAGATAATTATAGAATTGTAGTCAGCAGTGGAGCTATGCAATATTTTAGGATAAGTTTTGTTTGTGGGACATGTGAAAACTTAGGGATAATCATTAAAAATGAACACATACATATTCAGTATATAATACAATGATTCATAAAGTTATATTTATACTTATTTTCTAATATTTGTGAAACACAAAGTAATTTTTACCAAAATAATTTAACAAGAAGTAGGTGACCTATGGTTATTATGTTTTTTTACTTTAATTGTAGTGTTTCTGATTCCACAAAAATTATTGATGGTGGGGAATCTTTCTTTTTTTTTTTTTTTTAATTTAATAGCCTTTTATTTACAGGATATATATATATGGGTAACTTTACAGCATTAACAATTGCCAAACCTCTTGTTCCAATTTTTCACCTCTTACCCCCACCCCTCCCTAAATGGCAGGATGACCAGTAGATGTTAAATATATTAAAATATAACTTAGATACACAATAAGTATACATGACCAAAACATTATTTTGCTGTACAAAAAGAATCAGACTCTGAATTATTGTACAATTAGCTTGTGAAGGAAATCAAAGATGCAGGTGTGCATAAATATAGGTATTGGGAATTCAATGTAATGGTTTTAGTCATCTCCCAGAGTTCTTTTCTGGGTATAGCTAGTTCAGTTCATTACTGCTCCATTAGAAATGATTTGGTTGATCTCGTTGCTGAGGATGGCCTGATCCATCAGAACTGGTCATCATCTAGTATTGTTGTTGAAGTATATAATGATCTCCTGGTCCTGCTCATTTCACTCAGCATCAGTTCGTGTAAGTCTCTCCAGGCCTTTCTGAAATCATCCTGTTGGTCATTTCTTACAGAACAGTAATATTCCATAATATTCATATACCACAATTTATTCAGCCATTCTCCAACTGATGGACATCCATTCAGTTTCCAGTTTCTAGCCACTACAAAAGGGCTGCCACAAACATTCGTGCACATACAGGTCCCTTTCCTTCTTTATAATCTCTTTGGGATATAATCCCAGTAGTAACACTGCTGGATCAAAGGGTATGCACAGTTTGATAACTTTTTGAGCATAGTTCCAAACTACTCTCCAAAATGGTTGGATTGTTCACAACTCCACCAACAATGAATCAATGTCCCAGTTTTCCCACATCCCTCCAACAATCATCATTATTTTTCCTGTCATCTTAGCCAATCTGACAGGTGTGTAGTGTATCTTAGAGTTGTCTTAATTTGCATTTCTCTGATTAATAATGACTTGGAGCATCTTTTCATATGACTAGAAATAGTTTCAATTTCTTCATCTGAGAATTGTCTGTTCATATCCTTTGAACATTTTTCAATTAGAGAATGGCTTGATTTTTTATAAATTAGAGTTAATTCTCTATATATTTTGGAAATGAGGCCTTTATCAGAACCTTTGACTGTAAAAATATTTTCCCAGTTTATTGCTTCCCTTCTAATCGGTGGGGAATCTTTCTACCTCTCTCTTACTTAACTCATTAATCCTACTCTCCACTTTGTCTCTCCCAAATTCATCCCTTCTAAAATTTTATTTTTGCTATCCTTCCTCTCTTTCTTTTCTGTTAGTCGTTTCCTCTTCTTTTAAGACCATTAAGACATAATAGACATTTTGTCTAATTAGATTCCCTCTATGAACCCTGATGATATAAAAGGTTTAGAGGAAACACATTATCTCCCAATATTAGAATGTAAATAGTTTGTCTCTGGTTTATTATCATTTGCTCATGTTTTTTTTTTTTTTTTTTTTTATGTTTCTTTTAACTCCTACTTAAAAGTTTCTAATTAATTTTGATTTTTTTTATCAGGAATGCTAGGAAGTCCTTAATTTTATTAAAGATCCATTCATTGTTCCCTCTCTAGGAGTCCACTCAGTTTTAATTAGGCAAGTTATTCTTGGTAGTAACCCTATGTCCTTTGTCTTCTAGAATGTGATATTTTAAGCTTTCTGCTCTTGTTTGTTGTTTGTTTCTAAACAGTATACAATCCTAATTGTGGTTTTTAGTATTCGAATTCTTCCTTTGTGACTGTTGGCAGTATTTTTTCCTTTGATCTGGACAGTTTGAATGTTTCTGGGAGTTTTAATTTTGGTCCTTTTTTCAGGAGGCAAGTTGTTGATTCTATTTGTAGTTGTCCTCTGGTTTTAAGATATTGATGCAGTTTAATGATTTCTTGAATAATGATATCTCAACTCTTGTTTCGATCATGGCATTCTGGTACTCCAGTGTTTCTTAAATTTTTTTTTTCTTTAATCTGTTTTCCAGGTCAGTTATTTTTACCAAGAGATACTTTATATTTTTTTTAACTTTTTTTTTACTTTGTTTTAACATTTCAAATCTATTGTCTCATAGCTTTTATTTGTTCTATTCTGATTTTCAGGGAGTTTGTTGTTTGGACAAGGTTTTGTATCTCCTGTGCCAAGATATTAATTTCCTTTTCAAAAATTTCTTTTTCCATAGTTCTAAGTTCTTTTTCAGTTTTTTTCCTTGTACTTTCACTTCATTTACAAAAACATTTTAAACTAAAAAAAAAAAAAAAACAACCTTTCATCAGTTTTGGGAATTATATTTGAATTTGTGCCCAGATTGTACTTATCTTTGAGTTTTGTAGATTTTTTGGTTCTTTATCTATTTTTTGAATTTGTATCTTGACCACCTCTATCACCACAATAACATTTTATGGCAAGATTCTTTTTTTTGCTCATTCTTTCAGTCTACTTTCTGACTTTTGGACTTAATATTAGGACCAGGCCCTATATACTTCTAGAGGGAAGGTCTGAGCTGGTCCTAAGGCTGTTTACTTGGGATAGTGAGCATTTTCTTATTCTACGATCTTGGGACAACAAAGTTTGAGAACCTTCAATTTTCAGTGCTCTTTGAGTAGTTAGATCTACCAGTAAAGTCTGATTATTCCCCCTTTTCCTCCTCTCTCCCTCCCCTCTCTCACCCCCCCCCCCCAAGTTCTACAAGTTCCTAACCTGGGTTTGGGTTGGTTGCCAGATAGTATAGTGAATAGACTGCTGGCCCTAGAACCAGGAAGATCTGAATTCAAATTTGACCTCTAATATTTGCTGTATGACTGGTCAAATCACTTAATCTCTGCCACAACTTCATCTGTTAAATGGGAATAGTAATAGTAAAAAACCCCTACCCCATATGAGGATCAAATGAAATATGTGTAAAGTGCTTAGCAGTATACAGTAGGGATTGTATAATTGCTTTTTCCTTTACCCTTTGGGTCTGAGCAATTGTAGACTGCTGGTGGGCTTAGCCACTCTCAGCCAGCTTGGACCTCTGCAGCTTCAGAATTATACAACTGTAGGCTCCCTATTCCTGAACTGGTTATTTTTGTAACATGACTGCAGTTTGGACTAGAAGCTATAACTGACATCCTGTTCTGTTCTTCTTTACTGAGCTACACTGCTGTTAATTATTTCTGAACTTGTTACTTAGGATCTGGGGCTATACCTTACCCTCAGAATGCTATCTTGGGCACATTCTGCCCTGGAACTGAGTAATAAGTGTCAGAGCTTCCAAATGACATCTTTCTGTTTGGATGGATCTGGGACTTGTTCTTGTCCTGGAGCATAGCTTCTCCCTTGTGCTAGAGTGCTCCATGCAGCATGCATCTCTTATCTTTCTTTTTATTCCAGTTTGGGGTGGAAAGATAACTTACTGTGATTTTTTCTTAGATTTCTTCATCAAGTTTTGGTCTGATGCATTTTAAAAAATTTGTTTGGACGAGTTTTGTGGAGGAGCTGGCTATAACTGCTTCCTGCTACTCTACAAGCTGGACTCTGCCTCCTTTCTTCGCTTGGCATCTTACAAGTGGATGCAACTTGAAGAAGTCCGTGCTAGAAAATAAACTATTCTGTGAAGTCTGTTTTAATTAAATATGGAATTTTTTTCCCTAGAGAAATAAATGCTTAAGGAAAAGCAAACTTGTTTTATTAAGGTGGTGGTGGGGTTTTTCCTAGTGCAGAAAAATTATACTCTTTCAATTCAAAAAGGGCTTCTCTTGCCATGGTATGGTGCATTCTAGTTTTAGGAGAAATGGTAACAAAGTATAAATTAAATAACCTGTACCATTTACTCTGCACAGAATGTCCCTGGCAACTTGTTGTGTAATTTTTTGCCGAAGGATAGGCACTGCAACAAACCCTCAAAAAAGTGATCTGTCCTGGAAAGATATCCGTGAGTACAGTTATGAGAATGTAGTTATCTAGTTACTGCCAGTCCCCAATTTATAAATGTTTGCTTTGTAAGCCAGTGATTTAGAGATTGGAATATAGTTCAATTTCACATAAAGTAATACTGTGCAAAGTGATATTCTCACAACAGCATTTAACTTTAATAATCTAAATAATGCTATGCATCTTAACCTCAATTTCTAATATTCTATTTATGGGAAAAATTATTTTGTATTTAAGTTTGGATGTTCTTCTCAGTGTAGCCTTGACAGATAAAATGTTTCATGTGTCAGAAGATTGGAGAAAAAAGAGGAGGGTCCCAGGTTTTGTAACCTACCACTAATTGTCTTCTCCCAGCCTGTCCATTAGTCCAAAGCTGTTTGGACATTTGCTAAGCTGTGTTCCTTCCCCTTTTGCTGAGAATCTTATTGAAGAGGTTCCTTATATTGGTTAGGAGATTGGCATAGATGACTTATGAAGTTCTAATACTAAGATTTTATAATTCTTATTTGAGTATGAATATAAGAGTATTTAGTGGAATGATGGGAAAGGGAAGATGAGGAATTGCTGGTTGGGTAAAAATAGAATCTATAGAAATATTAGGCATATGTATTTATTCTGTAGAGCTATAAATTAGACTGGGCTAAAGATTAGGAACCTGTGTACTGATGATGTCAGTTTGTCCTACTAAAGGAAGATGACTGATATCCTTACCTATCTATATCTAGTTTTGATAGAAAATCATACTTCTGTTAGTGTTCAGTCAAGTCTTTGTAAGTGTTAATTATCTTTTCTTCTTCTTAAAGGAAATATTATAAAATTTACTGGGCCACTTATTCTAGGGTAAGTACCTATAATACTTAATTTTGCTTGTACTGGAATTTTAAATCATTGTTTTCTATAGAAGCAATTCATAGAAATAATGAGCTTTAATGTATAACTTTTTAGTTTTATATATACATATATATATATACAAGCTAAATGATCTTTTTGTTTGTTTTTTTGCTGAGGCAATTGGGATTAAGTGACTTGTCCAGGGTCACACAACTAGGAAGTGTTAAGTGTCTGAAGCCAGATATGAACTCAGGTCCTCCTGACTTCAGGGCTAGTGCTTTACCTATTGAGCCAGGGAGCCTATTCTGCTTGGGCTTTCAAGAGATTCCTGGAACAATTGTAAATCATTATAAATAGCAGATATACATTTAGTTCTTAGATGTTATCTTAATGTTAAAATGGATTTAAATGCCATCCCCAAAATTATATCTTTTTTTATGCTGACATACCAAGTTTACATCAGGTTTTTTTGTTTTTTTGTTGTCTTTTTAAGAAGTTCTTTATTTATTACCTATGAAGTTTTGGCCTTGAAGAAGTCTGTGACGCTAGATACTCAAGTAGTTGAAAAGGAAAAATTGAAGTCATATATATATTTAGATGCCGTTTCTTTTGATAAAAGAGAAAATCAAGGTAAGTTTATGGGAAAAGTGTGTTTATATTTAAAGTACTTTTAAATCAGAATTGTAATAGCCTTTCTCTAACATGTAAGATAGCTATTGAGTTCAATTTAGAAACTATTTGAAGAATGATTTTGTTAATAAATTCATTAGGATGATTGATCAGGATTATCTAACCTTTGTTTTCAAGACCTGTGCTAAAAGAGCTGCTCATCATGGTGGTTCTATGTTGCTTAGAACCAAGCAAAAACTCTACTTCTAATCTGGAAAAGGTGCAAATTCTACATATATTAATTTTAGCCAGAAAGGATAGCTTATGTTAGGATGGTGCTTCAGACTGAGAAATAATTATATTTTGTTTTGTTTTGTTTTTTTCATCCTGGTGTGGAGGTCTAGGAAAAGTTCTCTGCTCATACGGTGAGGTTAGACTAGGGAAATGGAATGTCCTTCGCAGATGGGCTTTAAGTCTACCAGATTTAAACGAAAGTTCAAAATATATTTCCAAAATATATTTTTTTGGTGTAAGGAATCCTTTAGTAGAAAACTGCTCTTACCAGGGGCATGGAGAACTTAAGTGATTTGCCCAGCATCAAACAGCCCTTATATCTCTAAAAGTGCAGTAGGCCCAGTACTTCTTGATTTAGGTTGCTATTTTATTCACTATATTTTCTAATGTGGTAGAGCCATCTCAAGTAGTCTGGAGAGAGCTGATTGTAAAATTTTCATTGTGAACCTTTGCACATGCCACAGATGAGGGCTTGATTTATTGTCTTGTTGATTGCCTAGACTTTAAGAAGTGATGGAGTAAATTTAATATTGTAGATGAATCTTGTTTAAAAATTTTATGTTTTAAATCTATGAAATGAAACAAGCATTTTCATAACATAGTAGAATAAAAGAGAGATTGCATGTGAAACTGCAAATCTAATAAAATAAAGTCACACAGAATCATCAGAATTTCTATATATTATTGACAAAGCCTAGCAGCAAGAGATAGAAAGAGAAATTTCGTTTAAAATAATTGTAGACAAAATAAAATATTTGGGTATCTTAGCAATATTTGATAAGACAAACCTGGGAACTATATGAACACAATTACAAAACATTTCTCATACAAATAAAGACTGATCTAAACAATTGGAAAAATATTAATTGCTCATGGGTAGGCTGAGCGAATATTATAAAAATGACAACTCTACTTAAATGATCTACTTATTCAGTGCCATACCAATAAAACTATCAAAAAATTATTTTATAGAGTTAGAAAAAATATTAACAAAATTCATCTGGAAGAATAAAAGTGCAAGAATATTAAGAGAATTAAGAGAATATTAAGGAAAAAAATATGAAGGACAGTGGTCTAGCAGTACCAGACCTAAAACTA
This sequence comes from Sarcophilus harrisii, assembly GCF_902635505.1. Classification (NCBI taxonomy): domain Eukaryota; kingdom Metazoa; phylum Chordata; class Mammalia; order Dasyuromorphia; family Dasyuridae; genus Sarcophilus; species Sarcophilus harrisii. The sequence continues at coordinate 133,067,046 of NC_045429.1, forward strand.
TTATAAAGCAGCAATCACCAAAACCTTTTCATACTGGCTAAGAAATAGAGTGGTAGGTAATAGGAATAGGTTAGATACACATGATCAGTGACTATAGTTCTAATATTTAATAAGCCCCAAAATTCTAGCTTCTGGGATAAGAACTGATGGAAAGTAATATGTCAGAAACTTGGCATAGACCTACATCTCAAACTCTATACCAAAATAACGTCAAAATGGGTACATGATTTGAGCATAAAGGATGATACCATAAGCAAATTAGGAGAGCAAGGGATAATTTACCTATCAGATCTTTGGAGAAAGAAGGAATTTATGACCAAAGAACTATAGAACATTATGAGATGCAAGATGTACAATTTTGATTATCTTAAATTAAAAAGGTTTTGCACAAACAAAACCAACACAAAAGAAGTACAAAGCTGGGGGAAAATCTTTATAGCCACTGTTTCTGATAGACCTCATTTCTAAAATATATAAAGAACTATATCAAATTTATAAGAATACAAGTCATTCCTCAATTGATAAATGATCAAAGTATATGAACATCCAATTTTCAGATGATAAGATTAAAACTATATATAGTCATATGAAAAAATACTCCAAATCAGTATTGATTAGAGAAATGCAAATTAAGAAAACTCTGAGGTACCACTTCACATCTCTCAGATTGGCTAAAATGACAGGAAAAGAAAATGATAAACGTTGGAGGAGATGTGTGAAAACTGGGACACTGATGTATTGTTGCTGGATTTGTGAACTGATCCAACCATTCTGGAAAACAATTTTGAAGTATGTCCAAAGGGCCATCAAACTGCATACCCTTTGATCTAGCAATGTCATTACTGGATCTGTATCCTAAGAAAATCATAAAGGAGGGAAAAGGGCCTCACATGTGCAAAAATGTTTGTAGCAGCTCTTTTTGTGATAGCAAAGAATTGGAAAATGAGTAGATGCACATCAGTTGGAATGGTTGAATAAGTTATGACATATAAAAGTATAATGGGAATATTATTGTTCTATAAAAAATCATGAAAAAGATAATTTTAGAAAGGCCTGGAAAGATTTACATGAATTGATACTGAACAAAATAGTTAGAACCAGGAATACAGTATACAAAATAACAGCAAAATTGTGCAATGATCAATTGTAAAAGACTTGGTTCTTCACAGTTAAGTGATTCAAGGCAATCCCAATAAACTTTGGATAGAAAATAACATCTGCATACAGAGAGAACTATGGAGAATGAATGTAAATCAACACATAGTATATTAACTTTTTTCTTTTTCTTTTTTCTCATGGTTTTTCCTTTCTGTTCTGATTTTTCTTTCTCAACATGATTCATAAAGAAATGTCTATTTAAACAATATATATGTATAACCAGAAAAAAAAATATTTAAAAAAATTTTAAAAGAAACTGCAAATCTATTACATACAACTTGTTATTTCTTTTAAATATGCAATAATTATCATCTAACTTTCTTTTTTTCTCTCCCCCCCACCATGAGATGGCTGCTATTAGACGTGTGTGTGTGTGTGTGTACATATATAGAGTTTTAAATATATATCTATATGTGAAAAAAATCAGGTCTTTCTCTGGATGCAGATAACATCTTCCTTCCTTGGACCTTTTTAGTTAATTTCAATACTTATAAATAGAATGACTTGGTCACTCAAAGTTGTTCTCAAAATGTGTTGCTGTTACTGTTTACAAGAATATTCTTTAAGTTCTGTTCATTTTGTTCTTCATTATTGTAAGTCTTTCCATGTTTTTCTAAAATCATCAAGCTCGTCGTTTCTCATGGCAGAATAGTATTCCGTTATGAATATACATCATAATTTGTTTAGTCATTCCCCAATTGATGGGTTTCCCATAATTTCCAGTTCTGTTCTATCAAAGTTATTCTTAAAAAAATATTGCTGTTATAGTATGTTCTTTTTATTCTGCTCATTTCATTTTTCATTGTTTTGTGCAGGTCAGTCTTTTTTTTTTTTTTTTTTTTAAATCAATGAGCTCATGACATTTATACATTAAATATTAAATGTTAAGCAGAATTAAGAGTAATCTTAAAAGTATGTTGTGTGTACTCCCTTCTCAGCTTCCCCTCTGGAGAGCTATTAAAACATTTACCGGCATACCAAATATACTGCTTTGTTGAAGCATTTTATAATGTTTAAAGTCTAAACAGTTAATTTGCATGTGGAAGATGAACTGCTTATTCTTTTTTTAATAGTATTTTATTTTTTACAATTACATGTAAAACAAAATTTTAAAATTCATTAAAAAGTTCGTAATTTTCTCCTTTCTTCCTTCCCCTCACCTTTCCCTAAGACAGTAAGCAGTGTGATACAAGTTATATATATGCAATCATGGAAAATATGTTTATATATTACTTATGTTGTGAAATAAGAAATAGACCCAAAAAAAGAAAACCACTAGAAAAATAAAATAAAAATAAGATCCTGTAATCTGTGTTCAGACTCCGTTGGTTCTTTCTCTAAATGTGAATAGCAATTTTCATCATGAGGCCTTTGGAATTGTCTTGGATCATTGTGTTGTTAAGAATAGCCAAGTCATTCATAATTGATCATTGTACAATGTTGCTATTACTGTGCACAGTGATCTGGTTCTGCTCACTTTGCTTTAGTTTATGTAAATCTTTCCAGATTTTTCTGAAATCCATCTGTTCATCATGTCTTATAGCCCAGTAGTATTCCATTATATTCATGTACATCTAACTATTCAGCCATTAATGGACATTCCCTCAATTTCCAATTCTTTGCTATCAGAAAAACTACTGTAAGGTTTTTTTTTCCTTAAAATCTCTGGGATACAGATTTAGTAGTGGTATTGCTGATTCCAAGAGTATGCAGTTTCATTGCTCTTTGTGCATAGTTCCAAATTGTTGGATTAGTTTACAACTCCACCAACAGTGCATTAGTATACCAATTTTCCCACATCCTCTCCAACATTTATCATTTTTATCAATCTAATAGGTGTGAAGTAGTATCTCAGAGTTGTTTTAATTTGTATTTCCCTAGTCAGTAGTGATTTAGAGCATATTTTCAAAAGTCTATAGTTAGCTTTGATTTCTTTGAAAACGGCCTGTTCATATTCTTTGATTATTTATCAATTCGGGAATGACTGGTATTCTTATAAATTTGACTCAGTTCTCTACCTATTTAAAAATGAGCCTTTTTTTCAGACACATTTGCTATAAAAATTGTTTCCCAGCTTTCTACTTTCCTTGCAGTGTTGATTGCATTACTTTTGTTTGTGTAACCCCTTTTCAATTTAATATGTTCAAAATTATTCATTTTATTTCTTGTTTGGGCATAAATTTTTACTTTCTCCATAGATTTGACTGTTAGACTATTCTTTATTATCCTTTATGTCTAAATCATATACCTATTTTGATCTTATCTTGATATACAGTATAAGATGTTGATCTGTGTCTAGTATCTGCCATTATGTTTTCTTGTTTTCCCAATAGTTTTTGTCAAATAGTGAGTTCTTATTTCAGAAATTTGGGTTTTTGTGTTTATCAAACAGTAGATTACTATGGTTATTTACTACTCTGTATTGTATACATAATCCATTCCAATAATCTACCACTCTGTTTCTTAGCTAGTACCAGATAGTTTTGATGATTACAGCTTTATGATATAGTTTGAGATCTGATGTGTCCAGGTTCCCTTCTGTTGCATTTTTTTTGTCATTAATTCCCTTTATGTTCTTGATTTTTTTTTTCCAGATGAATTTTGTTATTATTTTGGGGGGTATTCTGTTGGGTGTGGCACTGAATAAATAAATTTAGGTAAAATTGTCACTTTTATTATATTGGCTTAGTTCATCCATGAGCAAATAATACCTTTCCAATTCTTTAGATCTAATTTTATTTGTATGAAAAATGTTTTATGATTGTGTTCATATATTTCGTGTTTGTTTGTTTTTTTTTTTGGGGGGGGGAGGAAAGATTCCCAGGTATTTTATGTTGCCCGCAGTTATTTTAAATGGAATTTATCTCTTGCTTTGGGGGTTTGTGGATTTTATATATAGAAATGCTGATGATTTCTATGGATTTATTTTATATACCACAAATTTGCTAAAGTTGTTCATTCTTTTAAATAGTTTTTTAGTTGATTTTTTAAAGCATAGTATCATATCTGCAAAAAATGACAGTTTCATTTCCTCATTGCCTCTTTCTTATTCCTGGAATTTCTTTTTCTTGTGGCTATAGCTAATAATAGTGATAATGGACACCTTAGCTTCATCTCTCATCTTATTGAGAAGGGCTCTGACTTTATTATAGATAATGCTTGCTGATGATTTTAGATAGAACTTATCATTTTTTTCTTTTTAATAATTATAACTTTTTATTGACAGAACCCATGCCTGGGTAATTTTTTACAACATTATCCCTTGCACTCATTTCTGTTCCGACTTTTCCCCTCCCTCCCTCTACCCTCTCCCCCAGATGGCAAGCAGTCCTATACATGTTAAATATGTCACAGTATGTCCTAGATACAATGTGTGTGCAGAATCGAACAGTTCTCTTGTTGCACAGGAAGAATTGGATTCAGAAGGTAAAAATAACCTGAGAAGAAAAACAAGAATGCAAACAGTTTACATTCAATTTCCCAGTGTTCTTTCTTTGGGTGTAGCTGCTTCTGTCCATCATTGATCAATTGGAACTGAGTTAAATCTTCTCTTTGTCGAAGAAATCCATTTCCATCAGAATACATCCTTATACAGTATCATTGTTGAGGTATATAGTGATCTGTTCTGCTCATTTCGCTTAGCATCAGTTCATGTAAGTTTCTCCAAGCCTCTCTGTATTCATCCTGCTGGTCATTTCTTACAGAACAATAATGTTCCATAACATTCATATACCACAATTTACCTAACCATTCTCCAATTGATGGGCATCCATTCATTTTCCAGTTTCTAGCCACTACAAAGAGGGCTGCCACAAACATTTTGGCACATAAAGGTCACTTTCCCTTCTTTAGTATCTATTTGGGATATAAGTCCAGTAGTACCACTGCTGGATCAAAGGGTAAGGACAGTTTGATAACTTTTTGGGCATAATTCCAGATTGCAGATATTAAAATCATTAGATTATAGTTATCTTACATTAGTTGTCATTTTATTTGGTATCCCTTTATGACATATGTCAACATACCCAGTGGATGGAATGCTGGATTTGGACTTAGGAAGACCTGTGTTTTTCACACCTAATAACAGTGTGGCCATGGGAAAGTTTTGGCACCTCTGATGAGCCTTAAGATTTTAGGTTATAGTCAGCCACAGTGGTACACACCTGTAATGCCAACTACCTAGAAGGAGATTGAGGGATCTCTTGAACTTGAGAATTCTGAGGTACAATGGGGCTATGCTAATCAGGTGTCTGAACTAAATATTGATATGGTTGTGTCCCAGTGTTGGACCACCAAATTGCCTAAGAAGAGACAAACTGGCTGGCCTATACATCAGAAATGGAGCAGATCAAAGTTCCTCTGACAATTGGTAGTGGAATTGGACTTGTGGATAACTGTACTTCCAGTGTGATGGACAAGTTGGATAGACTTTAGTTTGTTTTTTCTTGTTGTTGTTTTTTAAAGAAATAAAAAATAAAAGCATAGTCAGTCTATAGATGGACTGTATTCTGCAGTGATGGAAGGAATTCTTACCCTGAGGAGAATCACAGGTCATTGATGTATGAATATCTTCTTATAAGTTTCTGCAACATCTTCATCTCATTGCTAAGATATTAATAAATTATCTATTTTTAGGTGGTTAATTTCATCTCTTTTATGTTGATTCTTATGTCTGACTCTAAATGATGGCAATGTATCCTATTTGGAGTTGATAGTCTCCTTTACTGATTCTGCTTAAATTTCACAAGTTAACTCTATAAATTGCAATGTAAAATGAATTACTTTGGGGAAAGTTATTTATAGACAGTGAATCCTGCCTTTGGTGTGGAGATTCTCATGTGTTTTTCTCTAGATTTTGGAAATCTTTTTAGTCTGTAGCCTTATGCCCTCTGTGATTCCAATTAGCTGTAATGATAGTTGTGTGAAGGAATTAGATCATAAGCTCCTTGAGAACAGCGATTTTGTGTTGTTTAGCATTGTGCTTTGCATATACAGGCATGTAATATATATTTATTGAATAGAAAATCAAGTGAGTTTTAGTCTTTTTTATATTAAGTGATGTTTCTTGGAATATAATTTGTGTTTTTCTTTGTTGTCTTATAGTTAGATACAATGTTTTGTAATAATTCTTTGTAATACTTCTTATTAGCTATTAATAATACTCATTAATTGTAATGTTTTACTAGCTATATTTAATAATAATGTCTTATTATTAGGCATAAAATTTCAAAAGTGCTTAATTTTTAATTAAATCTGTAATTAATTTCATTCAGGTATTACATACCTGGCAAGGAAGGAACTTCACAAAGCATTAAGAAAAGTATTGACAGCATCAGCCAAATTATTCCGGAATCCTTTTGATGGTATGTGCTTAATACTCAATTCTATAATGTTAATTTTATTCATTTTTCTTAACTTTTTGAAAGAAATATTTGAAAAATTACTTGGTTAACATTTTGGGGAGATTGTATCTAATTTTCAAAATCTGAAGTTTTGGAATATCTATCTCCAGGGTTGTGTTATCATAACATGCAATTATCTACATTTAAGGAAAATATATTTATTAATACAAATGAAATTTGCCTAGTAATACTCTGTTGTGGAAAATGTTTTCACAGCTGTAAGCCAAACTGAGGTGAAAAGCTCATGAATAGCATTCCTGTATCTCTGACAAAATTCTTAATAACTTAGTTGTTGAGACAGCCATATCAACAATGGACTTACTTCAAGGGGAAGGATAATGGTTTTATTTTATTTTTTTTAATTTTTATTTACTTATTTTTTTGGTAGTGAAAGCTGGAGCATGAGCGCAACTATTGAAGAGAATGATTTCAAGATTCTAGTGCTAACTAAGTTAGGGCCCATGGTCTTATTTCCTGGGTTTTGAAAATAGTGGTGGTGAAAAATATCTTTTTTTTTTTTTTTTTTTAACTTTCTTAACACCTGACCACTTAGGACCATATTTTATATCTTCTTGATTTGGCTTTTAAGCTAAATGGATTATCTGGTTGTGAAAAGCAAGAATTGATTTTATTTATCATTGGATAAGAGTAAAAAAAATAGATAGATAGATAGATCTTTCTACATTATCTTTCTTCTTAGTCACTCATGAACCCTCTTTTTTGTTTGGCCTGCCACAACCACTTACCAAATTCATTTTCTCTTTGGAATTGTCAGTATCCCAGTTTGTTTTTGGAAGCTATACACAGGGAGACTTAGATTATATATGCATATTAGAGAAAAATTCCCACATACCTATAAGTAAGCAACTTTTTAGCAGTACCTGCCTGATTTTTATCCTGTTTTCCACCTCCTCCTAATTGAATGTCTGCCCAGTTTTCTTAAAATGTTCATGGTTTATTCTGTCACTTTCCTTTGTTTTCCCTCCTACCCTCCTATCTTTCTCTTTTTTGTTTTGTTTTGTTTGAAACCCTCAATTTCTGATCATATCCATCATCTTAATTGAGTACTATGTTGTACCATAACAATTTCTCTACCTCCAGCTTATCACTCATCTCCTTATAAATACTTGAAAGTGTCCTGAGGTTTGCACTGGAAAACCAAATTTCTTGATTTCATCTTTTCCTTAGCAATCCCATTTTTACCAGCTTCTCATATGAGTATCTATGTCTTTAACTTTGAAATTCTCTAATCATAATCTATTATTTTCCATCTCTTCTCTCTGCCTTGTAGCCCCCAAGATATGTTCTTTGTCCTTACTGTAATCTCCAAGCCCTTGGACTCTGAGTTCCTTCCCAGATCATCACCTTTGCATTGGCTAGACTCTCCTTTCTTTCCTTTCTTCAACTCTTAGTTAAAACAGTTAAAGTCTACAATGTCCTAAAACCTTTGGAGGCAGATAAGTGGAGAAGTAGATAGAGGGCTGGGACTGGAGTTAGGAAGGGGTTCAAATTCAGTTTCAGACATTTATTAGCTGTGTGATCCTGGGCAGATTACTTAATTTCTGTTTACTTTAGTTTACTTAACTATGAAATAAAGCTAAAAGTACCACCTATCTCCCAGGGTGGCGGTGTGAGGCTCAAATATGGTAATATTTGCAAAGTGCTCATTAGGTCAAATTTGTATTTGTATTAAATAATCTCATCTAGATCTTCACTGCTGGAAGGCATTTTTACATCTCCTTAATATTTCACTTACTGCAGCAGTTTTCCCATATCTTTTCATCCTTCCTTACCTGTGGCTGCCCTTTTTAGCTGAGAAACTTATATCCATTTCACATTTGCTAAGAGTTCTTTTTTCTCCCCTCTTCCTCAACTCATAAAATTTACTTGCCATCTGTCACTATTTCTTCCTTTCTAAATCATGTGAAAAGGTAATCCTTTTCCTTGCCAAAACTAACTTTTCTACATGGATTGTTGATTTCATTTCATCTCATATTTCTAATAATTTACACCTTCTATTATTTCCACTTTCCCACTTACCTTCAATCTCCTCCTCTCTACAAGCATACCTATCTCCCCCATTCTTAAAGAAAACTGAAGCCTAAAGCTTTGTATATACTTTAGCAGATAATTTCTGAGAAACCACATTATTTGTCCCACACACCAGTGTGAGTAGGTTTTCAGAATCAGAACTATGAGCCTTCCTCCCTCCTATAATGCCTCTGTGTCTGTTCTTCCTCTGAACCTCATTTGTATAACATGATTACTATTTTTACCTTTACTCTGCCAATCTTTCTTTTGAGCTTACCCTATTGTGTGGCCCAGAATGGTGAATGGTCACCATTTAATAAAAAGCTGGAGAGATCTCTAGGAGCAAAACAGGTTATTGTATGTTCTTGTCAGAAATGGGCTTCCCTCCCCTGTCGAGTAAGCAATTGAAAGGAGGCACCTTTTGGGAGAACTGTCTTGGATTATCTCACCTCATCTCGTTCACTATTGTTGATGGAAATCTTAAACATAAAGTATACATTTCCCATATTAAAAAAATAATTTGTCCACGTTTAAACAGTTTGCCTTGAGTTCCTTAAAATTGCTCTTTGATATTAGGTCTTATATGTTAAATTTTCTGCTAGATTCAGATTTGATTGATAGAAAATTCTGAAAATCTGCAAGTTTGTTGAATGTTCGTTATTTTCATTCAAAATTATAGGTAATTTTGCTGGGTATGATATATTTGGCCATAGGCCTAGCTCTTTTGGTTGTTGGTAGGTATGATTCCAAGATCTGTGGTCTTTTATTGTAGCTGCTACTAAGACTTACACAATTCTAATTGTAGCTCCAGCATATTGGAATTGTTTTTTTCTTGTGTCTTGCAAAATTTTCTCTTTGATCTGAGAGTTTTAAAATTTGGCAATGATATTCTTTTGTGTTTTTCACAAAGGATCTCTTTGAGATGGTGATAGGTGGAATTTTTTTGTTTCTATTTTTCCCTCATGTTCTGTCACTCCAGGACAATTTTCTAGGATTATTTCCTGAATTATAGTGTCAAGGTTCTCTTTTTGGTCACAACTTTCAGGCAGTCCTATTATTCTTCTATTTTTTCTTCTTGATTCTCCAGATCTGTTGTTTTTCTTTTTTCTTTTCTTTTTAAAAAAAAAAATTTCATTTAAGCTTTTTATTTACAAAACATTTGCATGGGTAAATTTTCAACATTGACCCTTGGAAAACCTTCTGTTCCAGATTTTCCCCTCCTTTCTCCCACTCCCTTCCCTATATGGCAGGTAATCCAATACATGTTAAATATGTTAATATATGTTAATATATGTTAAATCTTATATATGTATACATATTTATACAATTATTTTGCTGCATAAGAAAAATCGGATCAAGAAGGGAAAAAAAAAACCAGGAAAGAAATAAAATGCAAGCAAACACCAACAGAAAGAATGAAAATGCTATGTTGTGGGCCACACTCAGTTCCCACAGTCTTTCTCTGGGTGTAGATGTGTCTTTTCATCACAAGATTATTAGAACTGATCTGAACCCACTTTCATCAGAATTGATCATCATATAATATTGTTGTTGCTGTGTACAAGTATCTCCTGGGTCTGCTCATTTCACTTAGCATCAGTTCATGTAAGTCTTTCCAGGCCTCTCTAAAATCATCCTGCTGATTGTTTCTTATAGAACAATAATATTCTATAACATTCATATATCCTAACTTATTCAGTTATTCTCCAACTGATGGGCATCCACTCAGTTTTCAGTTTCTTGCCACTACAAAAAGGGCATCCACAAATATTTTTGCACATGTGGGTCCTTTTCCCTCCTTTAAGATCTCTTTGGGATATAATCCCAATAGAAACACTGCTGGATCAAAGGATTTACACAATTTGAACATAGTTCCAAATTGCTCTCGGTAATGATTGGATCCATTCACAATTCTACCAACAATGCACCAGTGTCCCAGTTTTCTCGCATCCCCTCCAGCATTCATCATTATCTTTTCTTGTCATCTTAGCTCATCTGAGAGGTGTGTAGTGGTATCTTAGATTGGTTGTTTCTTTGGATCTGTTGTTTTTCTTACAAGTTGTTTCACATTCTGTTCTATTTTCTTATGCTTTATAATCTGTTTTGTTATTTCTTGATCTCTCATAGCTTCATAGGCTTCCCCTTGCCTAATTCTAATTTTCAAAAAGTTATTTTCACTTTTGAGATTCTATACTTACTTTTCTAATTAGTTAACTTTTTTTCATAATCATCAATTGGACAAGCCAATTTCACAATCATTCAATCATCAATTGGTTTGAATTTTTTTCTTTAGTTTTTCTCCAATGTCTCTCATTTAACTTTTGAATTCTTTTTTGAGTTCTTCTATAAATTCTCTCTGGGCAGGGAAACCATTTCATATTACTCTTTGGGGTAAAAGTTTTTCTTTTACTACTGTCCTTCTCTGAAGATGAATCTCAGTCTTCCCTGTTCCCATAAAATGTTTCAATGGTAGAATTTTTTCTTCTTTGCCAGTTCATTTTTTTTTTTTTTTTTTAATAAGAGGTATTAGTGTAAGCACCTCTAATCAGAGGATGGGGAAATGATGTCTTAAGTTTCCCTTAAGGTCTCCACTCTGACCAGTAACCCCACACCAAGAGCTCCACCCTCCTGTAAGTGCCCTTAGCCAGCAGTACCCCTGCCCCACTGCCTCTGCCCTTACTTACCAGGTGCTGGTTCCTTAGCTTCTTAGCAGCACAGGTGGGCTTGGCATTTCCTATCAGCAGAGGCTCCCTCAGTCTTCCCCGACTCAAACCCCCACTTGATAAACAGTTTAGGAGGTGAAAGTCTATGGTTCCTGCTAAGGCTCTGGACAGGCCTATCTAGTCCCAGAGATCCCCACTTGATTTTTCTCTATAGCTAACCTGGAGATGTTTGCACTATGGACAGGTTAATCCTAGCCTGAGGGTCTTCAGATCTTGTTGGGTTGTGTTGAGGAGGCCGCTAGTTCTGCACCAAGCCTTCTTGCTTTTTCACCAATCTGTGTTTGCTGTGAGGCACAAATTTATTTTTTTTGTGGGGGAGAAACTGAGGGAGCTTCGAAATTTACCAACCTACTCCTAGAATCCTCTCCTAAGGTTTTTTTTTTAAAAATGTGGTACTCAGCAATGTATTACATCCCTGTGTGATGATAGACAAATGTATGCTGATGATGTAGTGTCATGCTAAAATCCTCAATGAACTTACATGTCATGCATTTTTTAAATTTTTGCCTGAATTGAATGTGACCTACTACTATTTTATAATGCATACTATATTAAATTTTGTATTATTCCATCTCACATTAATAGTGACCTACTTCTATAAAATTTTCTGACATTCAAAACCTTTCATTAGTCTATCTTTCCAGTCTTCTTGTACTTAATTCTCCTCTATATAATGTGCAATCTAGTAACACTGACCTCCAACCCATTTTTCTATTTTCACCACATATGAATGCTTCAGCTAAAATGGATCAAAGTTCACTGCCCCCAGAACATATTTCATCTTGTCTGGCTTTTTTGTCTTTGTTCACACACTTCTGTGAACCTAGAATGCCCTCTCCCCAAATTTCTACCTGTTTAGGATACTACCAATTCATCAAAGTCTAAATTGGGTACCACAACTTGTATTTTATTTATGATGAGGACATGGTAGCTGAATATTCTGAAGTTTAGAAGTTTGTCTTTTTCCCCCTATTAGATTGTTCCATAATAATAACAATAATATTAGTTCATATTTAGAAAATGCTTTTAGATTTTAAAAAATGCCTTCACAAGAACACTGAGGTTGGTAATGCAATTATTATTTTATAGATAAGCATGCTGTAAGTTATAGTTAAATAGATTGTTCTTGGTTGCATAGCTATTAAATGGCAGAGCTAGAACTGGCACCCAAGTCTCCTGATTTTAAGTCCAAGTATAATGCCGGAGAAACTGAAGCAAGACAGAGATTGGTTTTTAATCATTTTAATATGAAGAGTTTAGTCTAGCTGAGGCCAGCTGACTGCATGGGACTCTTGTCTCAAAGCATTCAACAGTGAGCAACGAATTCAAGAGACTTTTATAGCTAAGAGAAACAAAGGCAGATTGGGGGGGGGGGGGGGGGGGGGGGGGGGGCAAGGATATTGAACAAGCCTAAGTTCCAGGAAAGGATCATTACTCTATCCTGACAGGATAAAGGAAGAGTGAGGTAAAGAACCTGGGTGAATGGACAAGATAAGAAGGTTGAGGGCAGGAGATAGCCAGGTGAGCGGCAATACTTAAAGGAAGAGGAATTATCCCAGGGGGCAGATAAGGCACCTGGAGTTTTATGATACAATGGAATGTGTAAAGTGGCCAGAGCTTCTAGGTTCTAATTCTCTGTGTTCTAATGGCTTGGAAGAGGGGAAGGTATCCATAATTTTATTCAGGGCATAATTTTATTATTTTATTATTATATTTATTATTATATTCATTATAATTTTATTCAGGGAAACTGAGGCATTACACAAGAATGTGTCCTAAAGAAAAAAGAGCCTAAACTGAAATAAGAACAATATGTGTTGACATTCTTTCTCTGTTAATAGTTGTTTGTCCTAAGCAAATCCCTTAATTTTTCTGAGCTTGTTTCCTAATTATTAAAATAGTAATTATATTTGTCAGAAGTATATGTTATCAACTATGATAAAATGAGATTATGCAAAGCACATAGCAAACTTTAAAATTGTTATTTTACCGTCGTACCTCCTTGAAGACAAGGATTGTGTTTTGAGCTTTTCTCCTTGTCCAGGATGATGCATTGATATAGTAATAACCTAATGAACCTTTGAATTAATGAAATGTGTTTACTACAATAAATGATCAGTGGATATGTAGAATGCTGAAACTTTTCATCAATGATATTAAAGTCAGTGATTTTTGTGAAGACAGTATTTTTGATACTACAAAAAATAAAAAAAAATTTTTACCTTTGGGAATTTTAAAATTAGTACATGTTTAATACTGGACAGTTAGTTGGCACAATGGATATAGTGCTGGGACTAGAATCAGTAAGCTTCATCTTCATGATTTCAAATTTGGCCTCAAGTAATTTGTCAGCTGTGTGATTCTGGCAAGCTACTTAACCTTGTTTCCTCAATTTCCTTATATGTAAAATGAAATGGAGAAGGAAATAGTAAACCCCTCCAGGATTTTTGGCAAGAAAACCTCAAATGGGATTGTGAAGAGTCAGATACGACTGAAAAACAACTCAGCAACACACATAAGGACTACTTTTAATTAAAAAGCACGTGTATATTCTTGAATTGAGAAAGAATTCTTCAAAACCTTTTATTTTTAACATTTAGAGATTATTATTATTATTTGCTAAGAGAATATAAAAAAAAATGTTTTCTGATTCTTTACCTCTTTTCCTATTTTTGTTTTGCAAAGACCACTTCAGTACAGTTGATTTAGAAGATCATGAATATGGCTTGTGGCTGTTGCTGAAGAAGAGCAAATCAGATGACAAAGTGGTTCGATTGCAAGCAGTGAAAGAGATGGCAGCAAACCATTATTGGCATGGTAACATCTCCTTAAAGACCTTTGCCTTTGAAAAGATGGCAGTGTTATCTACATTTTTACACAGATTTTGCAAAAAAAAATAAACAAAAAACAGGAGGGATTAATGGTTAAGAAAGAAAAAAGAATTCGAGTGTTTCGTTCTTCATAAAAAAACATATACTTAAGTGTTGGAATTAAAAATATTAGAAAATGTGAATATTTACTCTCCATTATAAATGGAACATTTTCAGACTAGCTTTTTCTATGATGAAAACTCTTGATTTTGCTTGTTAATACTTGATGCTGCCCTTTCCTTGTGTTGAAAGTCATTAAGTCATTTCAGTATAATAAGATCTAGATTTTGTGGCTCAGTGTGTGTAAAGATAGATAGGTGTTTTGTTATCTTTTTTTAAAACTCTGTTTAACAGAGTTTGAATTCAAAACTTATTCCTTGTAAATCACTTTTGTAATTTTAGCACAAAGAGCTAATTTGAGGGGGTATAAAATAACTAAAAAAGTTAAAGTGCAAAAAAACTTTCTTACAGAAGAAAAAGAAACATGTGACCTTTTATTCTCTGAACAACATAATGTTATTGTTTCTTTATCTTCTCATTTCTGTTCCATGAGAAAGGAAGAAGAAAATCCTAGAGCAGACCTCTCTAATTAGCTTGAATACTCTAGTTAGGGAGACTAGAATCACCTTTGATTCAGGCCTCAGATAAGTTATAGCTAATTTCTGTAATTGAGATACTGACCAGAAATACTTTGACCCTCAACAATCTTGAAGGTTGATGACTGAATAATACCAAGAAGCGTTGTAAAATCATAGGCTGTTGACCTAGAAAAGATATTAAAGATCATTTTGTCCAACCCAATACTTTACAAGTGAATGGCAGAGAGGAGATAAGACTTACTATAAAGGTGCCAAATGGCAGACCCAGAGATTTGAACCCAAAGCTCCTGATTCCAAAACCTGTATTTGACTTTAGGCTGAGATTTTGTTGGCTGACTTTTTAAAAGGGAAGATTATTATCAAAAGTACTGAATTGTATCCTACATATTTCTTCTGAAGAACTGCTCTAAAAGCTATTTCTACCTTATTGTTTTAATGTGATTTTTCAGTTTTTGGTTGAAGTTTTTTTTTTTTTCCAGAGGTAAAATTCAGAGTGACATTGTCAAATGAAGGGGAAGTACTCAAAAAGTCACCATTTCTCATCTTCTGAATTTTATGTTTATTCTAAATTTAAAATATATTTAGGTGTGTGCCTGGTAGGTAGGTATATTTTGTATTAACTATGAAATAAATCATGTACTCTTTAGGTCTTAGTATTACAGATGTAGATGTATTTAAATAGTTTTAAATGAATTTATGTAACATTTTGTAATTTCCTAAATGTTTTCACATACATTATTTTGTCAATCTGTACAGCCACTAATAGACTAATTCTAGGACACTTGATATGCTTTTACCATAGATTACCAGTATAGGACAATTGCTCAAGCTTGTGATGTGAGGACTGTCATTGGCTTGGCCCGAAGCAAGGAAACAGATCCTCGATTTTTTCTACCACCGCCTCATTTGCCAGAAGTAAAAGAAGTAAGTTTAAAAAGAAATCTGCAACATAGAAAATTAGCTTAGTATGTTAACTTTTACTTTGAATATAATAAATTGAAACTGAAAATAAAGATTTTAGAAAATCACTATTGATTTGACTATATTCGAAATTTTACAATTCCAACGTGAATATGAGGCTAGGATACAATCCAATGCATCAAATATTAATGCTTACTATTTATACAAGACACTAGGGATACAAAGGCAGAACTTAGAACAAGCTTATATTTTTTTGAGGTTACATTAAGTATAAAAGTAACATTCCCCTCAATAAAAGGACTCAATCCATTTGAAAGGTATTTTCTTTTCATATTTTATTCTCCCCTGGTTACTGTGTGCCACTACTGTAGTCTTTTGAGTTAAACTTCAAAAAGTATCAGAATCTTCTTTGAAAATGATCTTACTTCTTTGGATTACAATGAGAAACAAAGCAGAATTTTAAACAGATTTTATTATAAGTATATTAACTTATCAACATAACAATTCAGGTAAACATACTAATTGAGGAATGAAATCTTACATAAAATCATTAATATTTAATGACATAGAAGAAGATCACTTAACAAGCAAATTGATTTTGATCTGTGGCCTTTTTAAGATCTGTTTGAAATTCTATCATCTTTGTCTTTATTTTTTTTTAAAAGCAGTATTTTAAGACCTATTTCCTGATTTCCTGTTTATTTCCAGGACATACATGACTATTGGAAATATTTAAATTTCCTATTATTTAGTTGGCATAGAAAAGAATATATTGGAATTGAGAAAATGGGACATATTAATGAGTGCCAGAAAACAATAGCAATAGATCAATCAACTCATTTAGAAGTAGGCTGACTCACTTTGTTCCAAGATAAAATGAAGTACAAATCTAGACTTCAGTTAAAAACAGGTCTTTCAAGTTGCTACTGGTCAAAATTTAGTATTCATATTAATGATATGTGGAATGATTTGTAGCTGTCTTATTATTAGTTAAACCTACAGATTTATTAACAATAATGATCAAAAATTTAAACTAAAACATTATTGATTTTATTTTTTTTAATTACCAAACATTTTTTCCTCTTACTATTCTGCCTTGAAAACCAAAACCAAAACTCTTATAATAAGTATGCAAATTCAAGCAAAACAAACTCCCATATTGGCTACTTCCAAAAAAAGTATGTCTTAATCTGCACCCTAAGTCCAGGAGGTGGGTAGCATATATTCTCTGGAATCATGGTAGTTTGTTATGTTCATTTTAAAAACTAGTCTATCCTCACTGTCTTTATTAAATGTAAATTCCTTGAAAATAGAGCTTTTATTTTTATTACTGTCTTCAGCATTGCCCAGTGTCTTATGTGTAGTAGACATTTAATATTTATTTAATTGAATTGAGTTCCCATTGGTACTACGTTATTAGTTCTCATCATTATCTATCCAGAATTATTGAAATAGATACCATCCTTCCCTCCATAGCTCTTCCCCTTCTAATTCATCTTTAATCCTGCTTCAGATCTATTTGTGTGATTTCTCTGCTCATAAATCTTCAGTGACTTCATGCTGTATATAAAACTTAAATTCCTTAAAATTAAACATTCTTAGACTCTCTAAGAGGGATTGTCTTAGAGCTCTATTGCTTCATTTACTTTAAACTCTTGTATCAGAGAACACAACTTTTGGAAGTACAAGACCTGGGTTCTTGTCATTCAAACCAAATTAGGCATCCACTAGTTTCAAGTCACAGTTCTTGGCATTAGGGAAACAAAAATAGAAGAAAAGCAATCCTTGCCTTCATGGAGTTTATATGTTACCGGGAGAATAAAACTTGTAGATTCATAAATAAAGAGAATCTAGGAAAATCAGGGGAAAAAAAAATCAAGAAGGAAAAACCTAGAATTGAGGGGAAAAAATGATAGGGATTCTGAAAGATAAAAGATAAAATGATACTCTGTCATTAAGTCCTTGGGCTAGACTTGTCCTTTGCTTAGACCATCCTCCACACTTTATTAGATCCTTCTCTTATTGTTATCCTACATCTCTTTGCCCTTTGTAGCTAAATTTCTTGAAAAGGTCACCTATAATAGATCTCTACTTTCTGTCTTCTCTTTTCTTAATTTATTACAATCTGGTTTCTGACCTCATTCCTCCACCAAAACTGTTCTCTCCAAAATAACAGTGATCCGGCAGCAACATGATTATGTGATGATCAATTCTGGTGGACATGGCTCTCTTCAATAATGAGATGATTCAAACCAGTTCCAATTGTTCAGTGATGAAGAGAGCCATCTACACCCAGAGAGAGAACTGTGGGAACTGAGTGCAGTTCACAACATAACATTTTTACTCTTTTTGTTGTTGTTTACTTGCATTTTATTTTGCTTTGCTTTTTCTCTTGTGCAGCATGATAATTATATAAATATGCATATATTGGATTTAATAAATGTTTCTATTTCTATATATGTTTAACATATATTGGACTACTTGCCATCTAAGGGAGGGCATGGAGAAATGGGGGGGATTGGAACACAGAGCTTTGCAAGGGCTAATGTTGAAGAATTGTCCATGCATGTGGTTTGAAAAATAAAAAGCTTTAATTAAAAAAAAAATTATAGTGATTTTTTAATTGCCAAACCTAATAGCATTTTTCAATGCTCATTTTCCTCAACTTTTCTGCAGCCTTTGATATTATTCATCATTCTCTCTTCCTTAATATTGTTTTCTTCTTCTAGGTTTTACAAGACACCACTTTCTTGATATTAAAACAATCTGTTTGACCAGTTCTTCTCAAATCTCTTTTGATTGATCTTCATCCAGATCATAACTTCCAGGATTCTGTTTTGGGCGCTTTCTCTTTTCCCTCTATACTACTTTACTTGGTTATCTCATTAGCTCCTATGGATTTTACTATCTCTATGTTGATGATTTTAAAAATCATTTTTATTTATGTTGTTAAATGTTTTCCAATTACATGTAAGACAAAATTAACATTGATTTTGTATTCCAAATTCTTTCCCTCCTTCTCAACCTTCTCCTTTCCTTGAGAAGGCAGAAAGTTTGATATTAACATGAAGTCATGCAAAACACATTTCCATATAAGTCATGTTGCAAAAGAAAACAGACAAAAAAAAAAAGAAAAAAAATTTAAAGTATGCTTTAAACTTCATTCAGAGTTCATCAGTCCTCTTCTCTGGTCCTTTGGTCCTTTCTTGATTGGAGTAGCCAAGTCTTTTATAGATGATCATCCTTACAATATTGCTGTTATTGTAAACAGTATTCTCTTGATTCTAATCACTTCACTTTGTCAATGCTGATGATTTTGAAATCTACACATTCTGCCCCAGTCTCTCTGCTGGGGCTGATTTCCAGTTCTGCTTTTCTAACAGCCTTTCAGACATCTTGAATTTACATCTAGTAGACATCTTAAACTCAACATGTCCAAAATGAAATAATTTTTTTCCCCCTAAACTTTTCTCCTCCTAGTTACCTATTATTGTAGAGCAGAGGTTCTTCAACTTTCTCTATTTGAGACCCCTTTTTGTCTGAGAAATTTTTTTGCGACCCTGGGTACATAGGTATATAAAATTGGTATACAAATAAAACACTTACTAATAATAAGTAATAATTTTGGGACCTCTACTTGACCCCACAAGAGGTCAAAACTCACAATTTATTTTTGTTTTTTGCTTTTGCTGAGGCAGTTGGGGTTAAGTGACTTGCCCAGGGTCACACAGCAGGAAGTGTTAAGTATTTAAGGTCAGATTTGAACTCAGGGTCCTCCTGACTTCAGGGAATGCATGATTTAAGAAACTTTGCTATAGAGAACATCACCATCCTCCCAGTTCCTTTATGCTCTTCTGCCAGGACCTTTTGATTTCACTTTGCAACATTTCTCAGTTATTCTTCCTTCTCTTTTCTTCTCTATTCTTCCATGCTGTTATCATCCAGGTACATGTCCTCATCCCCTAATATGGAAACTATTGCAATATCCTCCTGGTATATCTGCCTGCCTAAAGTCTCTTCCTACTCCAATTCATTCGCCATTCACCAAAAGTAATTTTCCTAAAACAGTTTCAATCAAGTCACTATCATCACCTTTTCTCCTACCCCCAAACTCAAACTCCCAATAGCTTCCTATTGCCTCCAAGAGCAAACACAATGTTCCAGTGTTCACAGCCCCTCATGCTGAAGGTCTCCACCCCAACCCCCTTCCCCTATCCCCTGGCTCCTAGTCTTTTGTCCAGTGACTCTGGTCTCTTGATGTTCTACGAACAAGACACTCCATCTTTTGGCTCCTTATATTTCTCTTGCTGATGCCCATTTTCAGAGCACTCATTTCTACCTGCTTCTTTTCCTGGACTTCTTTAAGTCTGTCTGTCTGTCTGTCTCTCTCTCTCTCTCTCTCTTTTTTTTTTAATAGCTTTTTATTTACAAGATATGTGCATGGGTAATTTTTCAGCATTGACCCATAGCAAAAGCTTCTGTTCCAACTTTTCCCCTCCTTTCCTTCACCCCCTCCCCTAGAAGGCAGGTAGATCAATACATTAAATATGTTAAAGTATATGGTTTTTTTTTAAATTTAATATCCTTTTATTTACAGGTTATATGTATGAGTAACTTTACAGCATTAACAATTGCCAAACCTCTTGTTCCAATTTTTCACCTCTTACTCCCCACCCCCTCCCTCAGATGGCAGGATGACCAGTAGATGTTAAATATATTAAAATATAAATTAGATACACAATAAGTATACATGACCAAACTGTTATTTTGCTGTACAAAAAGAATCAGACTCTGAAATATTGTACAATTAGCTTGTGAAGGAAATCAAAAATGCAGGTGGGCATAAATATAGGGATTGGGAATTCAATGTAATGGTTGTTAAAGTATATGTTAAACACAATACATATCCATAGTTATTTTGCTGCACAAGAAAAATCGGACTTAGAAATAAGGTAAAAATAGCCTGAGAAGGAAAACAAAAATGCAAGCAGACAAAAACAGAAGGAGCAGAAATGCTATTTTGTGGTTCGCACTCATTTCCCATAGTTCTTTCTCTGGGTATGCCTGGTTCTCTTCATTATTGAACAATTGGAACTGATTCGGTTCATCTCATTGTTGAAGAGAGCCATGTCCATCAGAATTGATCATCAGATAGTATAATTGTTGGAAGTGTATAATGATCTCCTGGTTCTGCTCATTTAACTCAGCATCAGTTCATATAAGTCTCTCCAAGCCTTTCTGAAATCATCCTGCTGGTCATTTCTTACAGAACAATAATATTCCATAACATTCATATACCATAACTTATTCAACCATTCTCAACTTGATGGGCATCCATTCAATTTCCAATTTCTAGCCACTACAAAAAGGGCTGCCACAAACATTTTTGCACATTTGGGTCCCTTTCCCTTTTTAAGATCTCTTTGGGATATAAGCCCAGTAGAAACACTGCAAGATCAAAGGGTATGTACAGTTTGATAACTTTTTGAGGATAGTTCCAAATTGCTCTCCAGAATGGTTGGATGCATTCACAGTTCCACCAACAATGTATCAGGGTCCCACTTTAAGTCTCATCTAACCTTCCTTCTTGTGAAGAAAGCTTTTTTCAACCTTTCTTGATCCTGAGCCTTTTCTCTCATTTCCTATTTATCTATGCATAGCTTTTTTTGTACATACTTGTTTACTTGTTCCTTACCACCACCACCTTCTCTGATCAGATTGTAAGCTCCTTGAGGTGGAGACTTTACCACTTTTTTGTATCCCTAGCGCAGAGTACAGTTTCTAGATACACTAGTCACTTAAGAAATGTTTATTAATCCGACCAATTCCTATCCTATTCACCACAACTGAAAATATTTTCCTCTTAAGGCTTGTGTAACTCCCCTTTTCCCCATCTTCTTTTTTCACCTACTTTGGGACCAAGATTGCTCATTGCTCATTAAAATTAGTCAGCCTTATTTGTTTACATTATACTTAATATTATCTTGATTTTACTTCCCTCACTTTGCCTTAGTTCATATAAGAACTCCCATCTTTCTCTATATTATTCTTGGTTTCTTATTGCATTATAAAATTCTTTTATATTCATATGGCACAGTTTAATCAGCCATTCCTCAATTGATAGGCACTTATTTTGTTTCCAATTTTTGTTAATGAAAATGTTGCTGTTTGGTATATATGATATTCTTCTGTATTAAACTTTCTTGGGAAGCATAGATAAAGATAGAGATCTACATATTCTCTACATATCTTCCTAATAGCAGTATTTCATTTAACATTTTATTTTTTCACAGTTATATCAAAACAATTTTTAACATATGTTTTTAAAACTGAGTTCTAAATTCTCTTTCTCCTCCACACCCCATCACTGAGAAGACACATGAAGTTGTGTAAAACATTTCCATAAAAGTCACATTGTGAAAGAAAATAGATTTCTTTCTCTCCCTTAAAAAAAAAAAAAAAACCTCAAGAAAAATAAAATTAAAAAAAAAAAGTGTGCTTCAGTCTTTTTTCAGACACAATCTGTTCTTTCTCTGGGGAAGGATAATATTTTTCATTATAAATCCAGAATCAGTCTTGAATCATTGTATTGCTGAGAATAGCAAAGTCATTTGCAGCTGATCATCCTACTCTGTTGTACAGTATGTGTAGTACATTTTACTTTGCTTGAGTTCATGGAAGTCTTTTCAGGTTTTTCTGAGAGCATCCTGCTCATCATTTCTTATATATACAGTAGTATTCTATCATAATCAGGCATTCCCCAGTTGATAGGCATCCCTTCAATTTCCAATTCTTTGTCCTAAGAAATGAAATGCTATAAATATTTTTGTATATACAGGTTCTTTTCATTTAAAAAAAAAATCTCTTTTGGGATATGTGTTTAGTAGTGGTATTATGTCAAAGGGTATGCAAGCTTTTTATAGCCTTTTAGTCATAGTTCCAAATTGTTCTACAGAATGGTTGAATCAGTTCACAGATTTACCAAAAAAGCGTTAATGTTTCATTTTTCCCATGTTCCTTTCAACAGTTGTAATTTTCCTTTTCTCTCCTGTTAGCTAATTTAATATGTATGAGACAGTACCTCAGAATTGTTTTAATGTTATTCTTCAATCAATAGTGAGTATTTTTATGTACCTATAAATAGCTTGAATACTTCATCTGAAAACTCATATTTTTTGATCAGTAGTAGAATTTCTAGGTTAAAGTCCAAGAACAATTTAGTATATTTTCTTTTTAAAATTCCAAATTTTTTAAAAGAACTCTTAGGGCAAGTCATAGCTCTATCAAAGGAACAAAGTATTATTGTCTCTGTCTTCCCACATATGTTATGACATTGACTGTTGTGTTTCTTAGCATCGTCTTTGATTGGTAAGAAATAAACCTCAGTTTTGCTTTAACTTGCATTTCTATTCTTAGTAGAAATTTGAAGCCCTTTTTTTTTTGTATAATTGATGGTTTGTAATTCCTTTTTTGAAAATTATATATATACGTATATATATATATCCTTTGACTATTTATGTATTAGGGAATAGTTCTTGAAACATCCTTAACAAAATTTGGATATTGAACTTTTAGAGATATAATTAGCCTTTGTACTGGGTGGTCTATATCATGGAATTGGATTGATCCAAGACCCTCATCTCTGCTGCCTCCTTTCCCTTTTATTTCAGGATTACTCCATTGAAGAGGAGCTTCGACAGCTGCTGGCATCTTTGCCTCAGACTGAGATAGACCATTGTATCCAATATTTCACATCTTTGGCTCTGAGGGAAAGTAGTCAATCTCTAGCTGCTCAGAAGGTAAATATATTCATACATTCATTCAACAAATATTTATTTGGCACTTTATTAATATATAATTGTGATTACTAGGTGCTTGTTACATATAGTAGAAAAAATACAATAGTTTTTTTAAAGTTATTTATGGGAAAAAAGAGTTCTCAGTTTCAGCTTCAGATGAGTTCGCTATCAGCATCTCTGGGTCCTGAGGAGTCCTTTACATAATAAGCTTCAGTTAACTATTGTCTCTCCCTTCATTCACCTATCCTGAAGCTGCTTTGCTTGAAGGATAGACTATTCCAGTAGCAGCAAGTTATCTTGAGTTATTGTCACCTTGTGATTAAATAGGGAATTATTTGACTGTCTCTTGTATCATCTGCTTTCTTCTATCCTGGGAGCTTCAGGCAACCTCTTTAACTGGTAGATAGAAACATTGTTAACTCACTTTCTCTTTCCCCTTTCTCCTTTCTAAAGTGAACTTAATTAACCTAGTTGATAAAAATAAGAAAAGTGATATTTCTGTATGAGGAATAAGAAATTCATAAGGTTCAAAATTAAATTAGAAATAATAGAGTATCGTATTAACAATTTTGGGAAAACCCCAGGGTAACGAATTTTAAAACTTCTTTTACCTCTTTGCCAGCCTCTAATTAGGCAACTAGATAGCACAGTGTATAGAATGCTGGGTCTGAAGTCAAGAAGACTCATTATTCTGAGTTCAGAACTGGCTTCACATGCTTAACTAAAACTATGTGATCCTGAGCAAGTTATTTAATTCTGTTTGCCTGAGTTTCCCCATCTGAAAAATTATTTGGAAAAGGAAATGGTAAATCAATCCAGTTTCTTCATTAAGAAACTTTTAAGAAACTCTAAATGGGATCACAAAGAGTCAGCCATGATTAAAAAATGACTGGACAACATCTTCTAACTAAACTTTTTTTTTTTTTAAACACATTCAAAGTATTTCTTATTAAATTTCAGTGTTTTGTTTTTTTAAGATTGTTAGCATTGCAACAGTATTCTTTCAATTACATAATGAGTGATATAGATTTTTTGGGGGGGCAGATAGATTAGTTTGTAAAGCTAGCTATCATTTCTATTTCTGTATTTTTGTGTGAAAATCATAATACATAAAGTTTCAATAAATAACCTAGATATAAACTTTTGAAACATGAAAGTTATGAATCTCCTGAAAAGGCATTAAGACAATAAAAAGTTTTCTCTGCATCAGTTCATGTTAGTCTCATATTTTTCTAAATTTTCTATTTCGTAAAGTACTGTTCAATTAAATTTATTTACTCTAACTTGTTTAGCTATTCCCAACAAATAGAAATCTATTTTGTTTCTAATTCTTTGTTACTACAAAAAGTGCTACTATGAATATTGTGGTGTTTTTAAGACTTTCCTTTTTATCTTTGATATCCTTGAAGTATATGCTCAGCTGTGGAATCTCTGTACTAAAGGATATGGACACAAAGTCATGCTTTGAGCATGATTCCAAAATGTTATTCAGAATGGTTGGACCAGCTCACACCTCTATCAACAGTACTCTAATAGCATTGTTGACACCATAAAGTATTTATCTTTACACATCTTCTTCAGCACCATTTCTTTCTCAGTTTTCTTGTCATGAGGTAAAACTTCAAAGTTATTTTGGTCTGAATTTCTCTAATTATTGGTAATTTGGACCAATCTTGAAATTTTCTTGAAATATTTGAATTCATGATTTTACCCCTTAATATTTTCATGGAAATTAAACTAAGGATATAAGTAGTTATTTTTTTTTAATCAAGAAGCTTTTTATTCTGTTATTTTTCACTTTTCATCTTTTGTTTTCAAAGAATATATGTGAGTTATCTTGATGTTAACTATGTTAATATTTCTTTGTGACTTGATTTTTAGAAATGTAGGTCTTCTGAAAATAGTTAAATGGAACAATGGATAGAGTGCCAGGCAGCAAATACTTCCTAGGTGTGTGATCTTCAGCAAATCACTTAACTCTCTAAGCCTCAGTTTCCTCATCTGTAGAACAAGCATAATAATATCTATTCTCAGCATTGTTGTGAAAATCAAATAAGATAATAATTTTAAAGCACTTAGCATAGTGCCTGGCACGTAAGTGCTATTTAAATGTTACTATTATCATCATCAACAATATCATTAAGAGATAATATGAGAAGGAAATCTCAGGTTATCATTTCTGGCACTCAATCTGCATTCAATCTCTATAATTCTTTCTCTGGATTTGGATGACATTTTTCCACCCATCATTAATTCTTTTAGGCTCAGCAGCTCATAAAGATCATCTACTAAATGTGAGGGGATTGCACCTTTACTGATGAAGATTATGCTCTCTTATGGGGGGGGGGGGGGGGGAAAGACAGCTTTTAAAAAATACCCAGTGAAGCAATTACTATCAAGCAGTTAATCAGTGATCATTTCTTTAGTGCCTACTCTGTTTCAGGCTTCTTGCTATGCCACTGAGAATACAAGGACAAAAGGGAAATATTTCCTACACTCATGGAGCTTATATTTTACTGGAAAGTGTAATAGGTACATAGATAAGTAAATGCAGTATGTAGGTAAAATAAATAATACACTGATGAGGAACTAACAGCTGGGTGTTAGAAGAAGAAGCCTTCTGAAGGAGGTGGTATTTGAGTTAAACAATGAAAGAGGAACTAAGACTTCCCAGAAGTAGAAGTGAGAAGGGAGAGTGTATTAATCATGGAAATGGAAGATGTAACATTATCGTTTATAGGGAACAGGAGGCAGACCAGAATGACTAGAACATAGAGTGTGGGAGTGGGAGTAATTTGTAATCCTTTAGAAAGAAAAGCTGGAAAAAAGCAAATCTTGTGTCCCTTGCTTTTCTATTGCTCTGTGACTAAATATTGCCTCTCTGATCAATCATATTTTTAAAGGTTGTAGGGTTTTGCTTTTTTTTTAAAGACTGAAACCATAGTGTGAAAAGCTTCAAATGTCAAATACAGGAATGTATATTTTAGCCAAAAGGCAGTGAGGAGCCACTGAAACTTCTTCAGCAGAGCAGTGGCATGGTCAGATCTTTGTTTTAGGAATATCATTTCAGCATTTATGTGAAGAAAGGATTGGAGAAAAAGATGATGGTTGTAGGGAAGACAGCTATGAGACCATTATAGGAATCCCAGGCACCGGTAATGACTGCTTAGACTATGGTGATTGTAGTGTGAGTAGAAACAGGTAGACATGAAAGAGTGGCTGTCGTCTCTCCAAAAAAGATGATTGTGGGGACTGAATGTGGATCACAACAGGGTATTTAACCTTTTTTTTATTGTTATTTACTTGCTTTTTTTTCCTTTCATTTTTTCCCTTTTTGATTTGATTTTTCTTGTGCAGCATGATAAATGTGTATAGAAGAACACATGGTAAATATGTATAGAAGAATTGCACATATTTAACTCGGATTACTTGCTATCTAGGGGAGGAGGATGGGGAGAAGGGAGGGAAAAAAATTTGAAACAGAGGATTTTACAAGGATGAATGTTGAAAACTATCTATCTTTGTATACATTTTGAAAATAAAAAGCTATTACTATTATTTAAAAAAAAAAAAGGAAAAAAATAGAAAGAGTGGCTGAAAAGGCAGAATCAACCAAACTTGGCTTACTGGTTAGATCTTGGCACTGTAACACTGGTCACAGGGTTGAGGGCAGAATGACTGAGGTAGTGATTGTTATCATTGACCATTATTGGTTTTGTATCCATGAGAATACTGGCTTAAGGATGTTAAATGACTTGCCTAAAGATTTCTAGGTGACAAATCACAGACTTGAAATATGAGCCCCACTATACTAACATTAAAACCATTACTCTTTTCCATTCATATTTTAATAAAATCGGATGTGAAGAAGTACTTTTTCTGGCTTTAAGCTTTTTTGGGGTTATTTGGAAGGATTAACCTTGTTTAGCTTGCTGTTAGAGAAAGGCAGATTTTGCTTCAGTGCAGGAAAAACCTTTCCAACAACCTGAAGGATGTGCTGCATCTCAAGGTAGGTAGTAGGTCTCTCCATAGGAGATGTTTTCAAGAGAAGGCTAAATTCAGTTCAGTAACTAATTATTAGTTATCTAGAGAGAACTTGTTGAAGATAATTGAGAAAAGATTACTATATAATCAACCAGTGAGGGTATATTAAGTGTCCATTATGTGTAAAACTCTATGGATACAAAAGCAAAAGTGCTTACGTTCTAATTGGGAACACAACATGTACATATATAAGTATTTCACACACATATATATATAAAATGAATAAAAGGTAGTTTTGGTGAGTGATAATACTTGGAGCTGTGGGGATCAGTATAGGCTTCTTATAGAGGGTGGTGCTTGAGCGGAGTCTGGAAGGAAATAATTCTAAAAGGCTGAGATGAAAAAGGAGAATATTCCAAGCATGGGGACACCCAGGCCAGAGGCACCAAGATGGACAATGGACTTGTGTGTGGTAGAATTGTAGAGTATGGTATAGTTAAAGTATGGTATAGGTGATTTTTGAGATTCCTTCCACTTTTGAGAATCTTTTATTTCAATTCATGGTAATAGTACATTTGAAATGTTCTTATCTGTGTTTGATTTTTCAATTATAAATCAGATCACAAAAACAAGTTATGAATTTGAATGAGTAACATCCATCCAAATTCTAAGCTTAAGGTACATGAATTAGGTACATAGAAGTAAATCCTATTTTCAGAAATAGAGGTCAGTTTTGTTGTTTTTTTTTTTTTTTTAGAGAATAAAGGTAAAAGGGTGGAGCAAAATTTATTATGCTTCAGCTGAAATTTTAAAAAAAAGCAGTGGTAGGAATTCTTTTTATTATTATTATTATTATAGCTTTTTATTTACAAGTTATATGCATGGGTAATTTTACAGCATTGACAATTGCCAAACCTTTTGTTCCAATTTTTCCCCCCCCCCCCCCCCCCCGGCAGGTTGTAGAGGTCAGATTTCTTAGAGAAACAATCACAAAGTTTTAGAGGGTATTAAGTAAATTTTAGAAATAAATAATGTGATGAATTAGTTAAAAACTCCGGAATATATTTGATGAGGTTCGGCGTAGGGCAGAGTTGTAGGAACCCCCTTCTGGTCAGCGCAGGTCCTTCGTAAATAAATGAACCTGAAAAGTTAGATTGGCAAAAGAAGTTTATTGGCACTGGGAAGTCAGAGTCAGCTTTTGCAAGCTGACTTCCTTAGTAGCAAGGTCCTGTCAGAAAAGTAAAGGTCTAGCAGAGAAGTCTTGGCAGAGAGAGGTAGAAAGTTCTTAGCGGAGAAATCCCAACAGAGGTAAAGAGGGGTGTGGTCCTGTTAGGGAAATGTGTGAGAGAGACAAAGAGGTTAACGCTGAAAAGAGAATGTCTTTTTAGCGGGCAGAATCCCTCATAGTCAGCTATGCTCAAGGGAGGTTCTGTGGCCTAGCATGATTCCTATTTTGGCCTCTCTGCAAGCAATTGAGCCCAGTTGCCCCTTTTTATAATTGAAACTTTAGCTAGTGGCTAGGTGCAGTTTGAGTTGAAATCAGGCAGAAATCTTCAGGAATTGAATAGAAATGAGAGTCCAATGAGGTTACTATCCCCCAGGCCTAGATTTCCAATAGAATGGGACCATTTACTGGGCATGGTCCTGAGCCAATCTTCAGTTCAATAGAGGTCAATAGAAATCTTGATCTCCAGCTTGGGCTAAGTAGGAGTGGTCCTGGAATTGCACATATTTAACTAGTCCCACCAAGATAAACAGAATAAAACCATTTATCTTGATTCCCTGGGCTGGTCTTTTGCAGAGGGAAGGGTTCAATGAAACTCTCCTTCAAGTAGTTTCTATATCATGGCCCCTACTCCCCAAGTCAGAGAGAGAGAGAGAGTTTCGAGGCTCCCCTCGTCATATTGATTAAAAATTATTTTAGAAAACCCTGTTGTTCAAATTATAAGTCTCTCTACTTTATATTTACTGTTCCTTTCTGCTACTATGTGATATGTACATTTATAAATTTATAAACCCCCATCTGTTTGAAGTTACCAGTTTTATGTTATAGTGTTATTCTTTATTTTGTTAAATAAGTTTTTATTGACATATTCTGTCTCTTACATCACCACTGCATGCATGTATTCCTTCTTTGTCCCCTCCCAGAGAGCATTTAATTCTATATGACACTTAGTATTTTTGGAGAGGAAAAAAAGGGAAAAAAAATTATTACAACTAATCAATACATTGAAAAAGTCCAAAAACATGTCATTTTGTAATACTTATGGATCTTCTACCTTCATGAAAGGGTAGATTGAGAGTGTCTTCTTATATCTCTTCATTTGAGGCTCACTTGATCCTTATAATTTTGTTACATGTCCTTTTAAATTTTTGTGTATGTCATTCATTTCAATTGTATATTATTCTCTTGACTCTGCCTACTTTATGTATCATCTATATATATCATGGATACTAAACCCTTATCAGAGAAAATTGATACAAAGATTTTTTTTTTTCATTTGACCACTTCCCTTCTTATCCCTGTGCAGATTCCCTCTTCTGTTGTAAACACTATATTATGTTCCTTTAGTTATTTTACTTTAATCTTTTTTTTTTTAAGTGTCTCTATTCCCACTGGTTTTCTTCCCTTCTCTCCTGATTCACTATTTTCATTTGCTATTCCCCCTTTCTCTCCTCCCCTTCAGCTAATCCTCTTCCTTAGTTTTGTTTGTTTGTTTGTTTTTGCTTAGGTAATTGGGGTTAAGTGACTTGCCCAGAGTCAGGGCTAGGAAGTGTTAAGTGTCTGGGCCTAATTTGAACTCAGGTTCTCCTGACTTCAGGACTGGTGCTATCTACTGTGCCACCTAGCTGCCCCCATTCCTTAGATTTTAAATTTAATTTTTTTTTATGTCCCTTTCCAGAAAGGATTTTTCTTACTCTCTTCATTATCTTCTTTCTATTTAGAACCTCATTCTCTGATTCATAATCCATGTAGTTACCTCACTTCTCTTTTCTCAGTATTTTTCATAAAATCAGTCTTCCAAGATTTCCATTCTGAATTTTCTCTGCACTCTAGGTGTTTTATGCTACTGTCTTATATGAGTTACTCCATGGATTCCCCTTTTCCATTGTACCTCACTCTTAGAACAATACCACTTATTGCAGTTGTCAGCCTCCTCTACCCTCTTCTGTACTCTGATTGATCTTTTTTCTACATTTGCTTGGAAATCTCTTCCTTGGGTTCATGCTTTTCTACTTCTCCAGGTGCCAGTTGCTCCCAGGAGTTCCAACTCCCATCCTCCCAGAACTAACTTTCTCAGAACTTACTCTGATCCATTTCATTTACATTTTTTAAAAGGTATTTGGTAACCTGTAGATGAAATCCAGCATTTCTCTTTATATCCAGTTGCTAAATAAAAACCCTAAGTTATATTTTTTCCTCCCAGTAAACTTTGCTCATTTTTTTCTGATTTTAGGGTGGTTTATGGTGTTTTGGAGGAAATGGACTTCCTTATGCTGAAAGTTTTGGTGAAGTTCCTTCGGCAACAGTAGAGATATTTTGTTTGGAGGCCTTACTGAAACATTCTGAGGTAACTAAACATTTAAAATTTCATTTAACATAAAAAATTCAAATCATATTCTTATATAAATTAAATTCTATAACAATGATTTTTAAACTTTTTCAACTTTGAGACTCATATTGTTTTCAGAAACTTTATTGAGCTATTCAAAGAAGGTTGGGCTGGTAGGTTATCATATGGTAACATGTAAAGTTTCCAACTGAATCATACTTTTTTTAGGGAATTTACAGAGTTGCTTCTTGGAACATTGACATTGCATTTTGAAAATCATGTTTGTTTAATATAACCCTTTTTTCCTGTCATGGGGTTAGGAGCTCAGCACAGAGTAGAGCAAGAATGTATATTTGGACATATAAGGAAACTTAGAAAAGCTAGCTTGAGTTTTGGTGGTTTAAAAATGGGGAATGAATTGATCATGCTCTCTTTCTAGGATTCTTACTCATTTGAATTTTATGATCCAGATTATTAAGATTTGAATATTGAAAGGTAAAAGAAATGTCTTGAAGTCATTCTGTAAAATTAGTGAGTAGTGGAGCTGGTTCAGTGTATGATGGGGGAGTGCAAATGAATTGTAGCATGAAGCAGTTTTTGTTCTGTTGTGCCCCATGTATCCTTTTCTTTTTAATTCTTCTTTGTTTGGCCCTCATCTTTCTCTTTTGTTGTACCTTGTGTCTTATTTTTAAACTTTAAATTACAATTGCAGTTCTGTTTTGTCTTTTTCTCGGATATTCCCTTCTTGATTTTTCCTTTGCCATTGTTTTGGGCTAGTTAGTGGAAGCTGTAGATGTAACTTAGCCTCCTAGTATTTAGGTTCAAAGTTGTTGTTGACACCTGACTATGCTTGTGTAGAAACAAGAGATAATCTTCTTCCATAGTGGAGACTTCAGGAATTAAATGGGGCTTTTACTAAGGTTGGAAAAGAACTTAGACTGAGAATCAACTGCAGAAACCAACTCACAACAAACTGCAGACACCACCTCACAACATAATTTGACATAGAAAGCAGTGTCCTAATTATTTAATCTAAATAAAATTCATAACAAAATGAAGATAGAATGTTGTTTATCACATATTTGTGGGATTTTTTTTTTTTTTTTTTAATGATTCTGACAGTAAGGAACATTTTTTTCTTCCACTTAGGTATGAAATTTGAATCTTTTTTCTTAGCTCAGGTCAAGTAATAAATGAAATGCAATGGTTTTCCAGGTTTGATGATTCATCTGGTCAGTTGCCTGTCCTTAGGATGGTTTTTATATGTGTACTGAAACTTAAATACTTAAATAATATGGTTAGGTCTGTATATTTTATAGCATCCAAATTTAATACATTTTTTATGTTAGATTGCTACACATTGTGATAAAATTGAAGCAAATGGCGGCCTGCAACTACTCCAGAGGATATACCAACTTCACAATGACTGCCCTAAAATACAGAGAAGTATAGTTCGTATTATTGGAAATATGGCATTGCATGAGCATCTTCATTCAGCTATAGTCCATTCAGGTAACAAGTTAATATATTTAAGTATTCTAGGTTTGGAAGTGTTTTTTAATTGCATTATGATTTTAAAAGATAATTAAAATTGATAATAGGAAGTTTAATTGTATATCTTGAAGCCTAAGACATTCTTCTTAGGATAAAGCTATTGATACTTTGAGTTTCTTAGGTAGATTTGGAAGTATAATTCTCAGGCTTATGTTCTTAATTTCATCAATTTATTGTTATGTGCTTTTTGCTAAAGTTCTAACTTCTAATATTTCATGAGACATGGGAGTGATGCTGAGTTCTTTTGAGCATGTATGCAGTTAATAGACTTTTGGTTTGTTGTCTGAGGACCATCCTTGCTAAAGTTGTAGAGGCTCTTTTCATAAGAATTCCCCCCTGCTCCCCCCAAAAAAACTAAAAAAACTACCACCAACAAACAACTAGATATCCTCTGCCAAAGTTGAAGAACCTTAAATAAACATTCAAAGCTGAAGTGTCAACATATTTTGAAATAGGTCATTAATAACATGCAGTAATTTCTTACTTGAGCAAAGCAAAATTTATTAATTTTATTATTTTATTAAATAGCAAACCTATTAGAGGATTGACTATAAGTCTATGAATTATTGTGGGTACTGCAGTTGGTCAAATCATCTACTAAATCACCATGAGAATGATGATTGTATCAGTACAAATACAAATGAAATCACATCCTTGAAATATGATTGATAGAGGTGCTTTATTTTGGTTCTCTAGAAGGCTATACATTATGAATTATTTCTTTTCCTTTCCATTTCTGGTTTAGTAACTACTTTATTAGTTTTTCCTTGAAGTTTATATGCTATTTTCAAAATTGCTGTGTTAATATCTTTAAGGATTTGGGATATTAGAAAGTATCCTTTCATTTTTTTCTTATTTAACAAAATAAAAAACCAATATTTCACAGTTTTTTTTTTCTATTGATTACTCCTTACTAGATTGCCTGTAAGTTTACACACTATGATTTTATTTTTATTTTTCATTTGTTTTATATATTTTTACTTTTCTGAATAGGAAAGGTATTTTTGGGTAAGTTGAAATTACATCCTTGAAATATGATTTACAGAGGTGCTATATTTTGATTCTCTAGAAAGCTATATATTTTGAATTGTGTCTCTTTTCCTTTCCATTTCTGATTTAGTGTCTACTTTATTAGTTTTTCCTTGACGTTTATGTGCAATTTTCAAAATTATTAGTTGTTGGTGTTGTTGTGAAGAATTTGGGATATTGGAAGGTATTCTTTCATCTTTTTTCTTACTTATTTAACAAAATAAAAAACTTTAATATTTGACTGTTTGTTTTTTTCCTATTGATTACAACTTACTAGATTTCCTGTAAGCTTTACACACTATGATTTTAAATATATTTCTTTAAGGTACTTTTGGGTATAATGTTCTGGTTAGCTCTCTGGAGGTCCTCCAAATGGACCTTGGTTTCAGCAGAATAATCACCACAAGAATAGTCAGGAATAAAATCCAAAGTCTTTATTATCTCCTTCACACTCTGTCTTCTTTGCCTGGGGCCAGGCTAGCTTTCTGGGGGACCTGCAGATGAGCCTTGATCTTAGTGAAGGAATGCAAGGAGGCAGGAGAGCCACCAGGATGGTGGGAGATAGAATGTCTTTCTTTGGGTCCTTGTTGGCCCTTATATTTAATAACCTCATTACAGCATACTGATTATGTGTGAACTTAGAAAACCATTACATCACTATGCTAAGTACTAAGTGTATATGTAAACTAGATAACCATTATCTCATCAATTCCTCTGAATTAACACCTTGTTTCAAGTATACTTTTCCAGAGTTCTGGCTCTCTATATTTGGGATTAAGTTTAATAGATGATATAGTTAGATAGTAAATATTTGCTGGTAGTTCATACAATTAACTCAAGCTATTCATAGCAATAAAATTATTTTTTTGTAACAAGGAGACCACAAGATGAGAAATGTTAAGGCTAATAATCATCTGTCAAATTGTATTGGGACCATTTACCTACTACCTTTAGGCAGTGAATTACTTAGCATTTTTTAAGTGCCAACTTTGTGCCAGGCATTGGAAATAAAAAGGAAGGGGAAAAAAATAGTCCCTATCTTTGGGAGCTCACAATCTAATGGGGGAGACAAAAAAATTTGTGCAAACAAGCTAAATATAGAATAAGTAGGAAACCATCAACGGGGGGTGGAGGGGGGAGGGAAGCACCAAAATTAAGAGGCATTAGGAAAAGCCTACTATAAAAATAAAAAGTTGGGTTTTTGTTGGAACATAAGGAATCTAGAGAAGCTAGGAGGCGCATGAAGAAGAAGAGCATTTAAGGTATCAGGAATAGCAGAGGAAATGTCCAGAGCCAAGAGATGGAGTATCTTGTTTGGGAAACAGCAAAGAAGTCACTATCACTTGATTGAAGAGTATGTGGAGGATAAAAGGTATAGGAAGATTGAAAAGGAGTACCTGTGTTTTAGAAAGATCACTGGGCAGCTAAATAGAGAAGGAATGGACTGGAGAGGGGAAAGACTTGTGATAGTTTGGTAATCTGATCAACCAAAAGGCTAGATAGTCTCAGATTTCAGGCTTGGGGTATGGGAAGACAGTGCTGTCTAGATTGTAATGGGCGAATTTACAGGGAATGATAAGGAACTCAGTTTTGGACATCTAGTTCAAGATATCTGAAAGGCAACTGGAGATTTGAGACTGGCAGAGGGGTTATGAAGGGTAAGTAGATATGAAAGTTACCAGCGTAAAGATATTTAAATCCATGGGAACTGATAAGGTCATGAAGTGAAATGGTACAGAGAGAGAGAAAGGTCCCACACAAGAGTCGTGTGTGATAGCCACACTTATTGGGTATGACCTAGATACAGATGCATTGAAAGGACCATATAGTAGTTGAATATTCACTGCTTTTCAGCTCATATGAATCTTGCCAGTTGAAGCTGATCTAATTTTTGTAAGAGGGTTTTAATTTTCTGTCCACCTGAATTATACTACACACTTAGATTAGAATCAAAGCCCCAAATCTCCTTGGTATAATTGGTTTATGACTATGGAAAATGGGTTTATGATTCTGACTCAGCTGGATATGAAAGATGCGATGTTGGGGAAAAGGGAACAGTTTGAAACAAATTATTATCATCCTTAATAATGAAGATAGCTGATAGATGGATAATCAGGTCGCTTTTTTTTTTTTTTGTGAAGATCATTATCCTTTTTCTATGTAGTTTAAAAAAATCTAGGACGATTTGCCTAAGTTAGAAGGCTTGTTTAGATTAAAAAAATAGACCCAGTTAAGCCAATAATACTTTTTCTATGTTTCTTTCCCTCTTATTCTGTCCACTTTAAGTCATTTGAAAGAGTAACCCAAAGGGGAAAGGATAAATTTTTTAAATTAGAAGACTGGAAATATAAAACAATAGGGGAAAAAAAGAAAAAGTGGGGTTCTCTAATATATAGTATAGCTCTTATTGAGGTGATGGAGAAATCTTAGCCTTGATGTTATCTCTTGTAAATAGTGAAGCTGAAGACAAGCCAATTAAATTATACTTTAATAATTCACTGAATTCATGATCTTATAGTTTACTCCCTCCAGTGGTGAAGATTGCTTACCCATTTACTTTTTCTCGCCTCATGCAATTCTTATCCATATTTTTCCTACAGTCAAAGAAAAAAAAAATACTATTACTCTTCTCTGTACTTTGACACAAATATTCGAGAAATAATTTTATGTAATTAACTAAATTTAAACTAATATTTAAGCTTTTGTGTCTTAGAGAGATGTCCTAACATACCCCATGACATATTTTTCACCTGAACAAGTGATTTAACCTTGGTCTGCCTCAGTTTTCTCATCTAAAAAATGGAATAATAATGACATCTACTTCCCAGGGTTATCATTCGTATAAGATGAGATAATATTTTTTAAGCACTTTACAAATCTTAAATGTTAGCTAGTGTGAGGGATGTAGAAGACCCTTACCCAAAATGATTACTCAGAGATCACTCAGTAGAAGGCAGAAAAGTTTTTTATTGAAAACCTCAGGAAGATGAGCCGTCCCTTCGTGAGATAAGAAAGAGAAAGCTCGAGGTAAGAGGGCTAAAGAAGTAGTAAAGATACATAGCTTTTATACAAGAAATTACATCACAAGTAAGAGAGCATTGAGAAGGGGAGAGGGAGGCATCTAATTGGTTGTTGCTATTTGGGGAGGTTGGAATGGAAGGTTTCTGTTTCCCTGAAATCTCCTAATTTCAAGGAAACAGAAAGTCAGGCCTTCAGGCTTAATTAAGCAGATAGTGGTCCAGCTAATAGACTAAATATCGATAAATGTCAAATACCAATAAATGTCATCAGCTCAGGTTAAATAAATATGTTTCTAGCTGGCCAAGGCTCAAGTATATATGAGCCTGCACATATCATACAGGTCATAGGGGAAACAAATAATAAAATACAGAAAAATAATTCATACATTCTTGCAAGTTCTTCACCTTATCTATTCCCCACACTAGTTATTATTAATATCAATATCATCTCCATCACTATCCCAAGGTAAATTTAGCTGCATTTATTGTAATCCTGAATAAGGAAAAGATGATAATATATTAAAATGCATTTTGGATTTAATATGCAAAAACAAAAGTTACTGTGAATTGTGGTGTTCTCTTCTTTTTCATAATATAATGGTTCTTTCTGGGAGCAGATTTCTTGGGGAGGTTTTTCTGGAGGTAGCCTTAGTTTCGGTTCCAAGTAATAATCACTCCAAATGCAGCTAGGTGTTAAAAGTTCAAATCTTTTATTATCTCCGGTTTCTGAATCTTCTTCTTGGGGCCTAGTTAGCTTTCTTAGAGGCCTATCTCTCCTTGGCTCCAAGAGCTCTTGCTGCTAATCTTTTGCCTCTGCCAGCTTCAGCTTCTCTTCTTCCAAAGGTCTCCAGCCAGCACCAAGGTGGAAGATGGAATGAATTTGATTTGCCTCCGAGAGAGGGCTTCTGTACCTCCTAGAGTACCTCTGTGTCTGTCCCAGAGTGCTCTCTGGCCCTAAGAGCTTCTTGCTTATATGAGCTCTCTAAAGGTGTGAACACAAGCATTGTTTCTATCAGTTCCACTTAGTACCTTGTTTCAAGTTCTGGCCCATAACATCTCCTTGTAAGATAGATCAATCATACTGAACCATGCTAAATTAGATAACTGACTTATCACTTTGTAAGGATTCTAACAGGGAATTGACTTCCTAGATCCCCTCAGTTCTCTTAAGAACTCAAAATGACCTTCTGATCAATAGCTTAATCTTTTCTCTTTGGAGGACTTTGAGTCAACCTCTTCAAGGAATTGTGGTGATTAAATAAGTCCCAAGAGACATAATTTTGGGGTAATTTAATCATATTATTAATAAGGCCAGAATTTTTAATAATAAAATGTCCATTGTTTGGCCATTTTTCTTCAACCAAAGACCCCTCATAGTATTGGGCTCATAGTTCATAGAATGCTCTTAGAATAGTAGGTGATCACTACACACCTGTCAGATTGGCTAAGATGACAGGAAAAAATAATGATGATTGTTGGAGGGGATGTGGGAAAACTGGGACATTGATGCATTGTTGGTGGAGTTGTGAACGAATCCAACCATTTTGGAGAGTAGTTTGGAACTATGCTCAAAAAGTTATCAAACTGTGCATACTCTTTGATCCAGCAGTGTTACTACTGGGCTTATATCCCAAAGAGATTATAAAGAAGGGAAAGGGACCTGTATGTGCACGAATGTTTGTGGCAGCCCTTTTTGTAGTGGCTAAAAACTGGAAACTGAATGGATGTCCATCAGTTGGAGAATGGCTGAATAAATTGTGGTATATGAATATTATGGAATATTACTGTTCTGTAAGAAATGACCAACAGGATGATTTCAGAAAGGCCTGGAGAGACTTACACGAACTGATTGAGTGAAATGAGCAGGACCAGGAGATCATTATATACTTCAACAACAATACTATATGATGACCAGTTCTGATGGACCAGGCCATCCTCAGCAACGAGATCAACCAAATCATTTCCAATGGAGCAGTAATGAACTGAACCAGCTATACCCAGAAAAAGAACTCTGGGAGATGACTAAAAACCATTACATTGAATTCCCAATCCCTATATTTATGCACACCTGCATTTTTGATTTCCTTCACAAGCTAATTGTACAATATTTCAGAGTCTGATTCTTTTTGTACAGCAAAATAACGTTTTGGTCATGTATACTTATTGTGTATCTAATTTATATTTTAATATATTTAACATCTACTGGTCATCCTGCCATCTAGGGGAGGGGGTGGGGGGGTAAGAGGTGAAAAATTGGAACAAGAGGTTTGGCAATTGTTAATGCTGTAAAGTTACCCATTCATATATCCTGTAAATAAAAGGCTATTAAAAAATAAAAAATAAAAAAAAAAGAATAGTAGGTGATCCTACTTGGAAGAGTAAGCAATCAACTTTGATTAGTTAATACTTAATGAGAAAATGAATATTATAATGACCAGGGTGGGCTATATTACAAAGAGGGTCTTGGGTATATGGTGGGAATCACTTAACTCTTGGTCAAAGAGATTTGTTCCTTTCCATATCACTTGACAAGAGGGTGGATCCACATTTTCCCAAACCTGTCTAAGCAAGCACAACAAACAGGAATGCACTTATTACCCAAACTTAGAATTCTTTTACTGCCATGGATTAGATCTCAGCTACCTTGAGTGGTATGTCTTTTAGGGGCATTTCCCATACTGATTGATGTCTAGTTGAGACAGTAGAAAAGAGTAAAAACCTTGCTCCTAATATAGCAGTTAGTCATTAAATAAAGAGAGAGAGATAATTTCTCACAGGATAAACTAAAATGAGATTGCTGTTGAGTCAGTAGCCTGATTATTTTGGGGTAGGGAAGGTAACTAGATTAGAGTTGTTTGTTATCACCTTTAATCTCTTTCCTTAAAAAAAAGACATTACCTTTTGTTCTGCTTCCTTTCTGAAAGGTAAAAGTTTTTTAAGGTTTTTTAACCTAGAGAAATGATCTAATAATAATCTATTCTAATTCACTTTTACTAAAAATAGATTTTTTTTTTGGCTGAGTGACTTGCCCAAGGTCACACAGCTAGGAAGTATTAAGTGTCTGAGCTCAGATTTGAATTCAGGTCCTCCTGATTTTAGGACTGGTGCTCTATCCACTGTACCACCTCACTGTCCCTAAAAATATATTTTTAATATGCATCCTCAATAGAGTTCAACTGCTTTCACTGGTGGACTTTCTCTAGGGTTTGTTTGGAGGTTTTTTGTTTTGTTTTTAAATAAATTCTCTTTAATATCCAAATGTAACATTCCTGAATTATCCCTAACTCTTAATATGATGATAGGCTACTTTTCTGAGCCTACATTTCCTGAATGATTTCATTTCTTCCATTTGTCTGATTCAAGTCATCAGTGGGAATATATCTCAGCTTGTATATGTCTAACAAACTACATGGCAGATTATATTGAAGTCTAAACTGGAATTCAGAAATATCTGCCTCTAAAATTATAATTGTTCTGTGACTGTGGCAAGTCCATTATTCCCTGGATAACCTAGGCAATTCCTTGAGATAATACATGGGTGGTTGCAATCTGAATTAATGTAGCTATATCCCACAACTTTTTCAGTCCATCCCCTCCCTTTTCTAATTCTTTGCTACCACAAAAAGAGATAATTAAAAATATTTTTGTATATATAGCTTCTTTTCGTTTTCCTGATCTCTTTGGGGATATAGACCCAGCAGTGCTATTGCTGGATCAAAAGAGTATACACAATTTTATAGCTCTTTGATCATACCTCCAAATTGTTCTCTAAAATGGTTGGTTCAGTTCATAACTCCATCAGCAGTGCATTAGTATAGCTATTTTCTCACATTACTTCCAGCATGTCATTTTCCTTTTCTGTCATCAGCTAATCAGATAGGTATGAGGTAGTATCTCAAAGTTGTTTTAATTTGCATTTCTCAAATGAATAGTGACTTAGAGAATTTTTTTCACGCCAAGAAGCAACAGATGGAACAAAACATGGAACAATTGGTTTAAGATTGGAAGAGAGTATGGCAAGACTGTTTATTGATATCTTATTTATTTAATTTATATGCAGAGTACATCATGTAAAATGCCAGGCTAATTGAATCAAAAGCTGGAATTAAGGTTGCTGAAAGAAATAGCAATAATCTCAGATCTGTAGATACCATTCTGATGGCAGAAAGTGAAGAAGAATAAGAAGTCTTTTGCTGAAGGTGAAAGAAGAGAGCGTTGGAGCTGGCTTGAAGCTTAACATCATAAAACTAACATCGTAGTAACTGGTTCTATCACTTCCTGGCAAATATAAGAAGAATTACTGTAAGATTTTATATGCTTGGGTCCAAAGATCATTGCTGACAGTGCCTGCGGCTATGTGATTAAGACACTTGCTCCATCATCTTGTGAGAGCTGGACTACAGGAAAGTTGAGCACTGCAGAATCAGCTTTTTCAAATTGTAGTGCTGGAGCAAATTTTTGAGAGTCTCTTGGACAGCAAAGAGATCACATCAGTCAATACTTAATTAAATTAGACACTTCACTGAAAGGTCATAAACTGAAGCTGAAACTTTACTACTTCATCTACATAATGAGAAAACTGGACTTTTTTTTTCTTTTTTAAAAGCTTTTAATTTACAAAGCCATATGCATGGGTAATTTTTCCAACATTCACCCTGGTATAACCTTTTGTTCCAAATTTTCCCCTCCTTACCCCCACCCCCTCCCCTAGCTGGCAAGTAGTTTAATACATGTTGAAATACATGTTAGATCCAATATATGTATACATATTTATAGTTACCTTGTTGCACAACAAAAATCAGATCAAGAAGGAAGAAGAAGGAAAAACTGAGAAAGAAAACAAAATGCAAGCAAATAACAACAGAGAGAGTGAAAATGCTGTGTTGTGGTCTACACTCTTGTTCCCATCATTCTCTCTCTGGGCATAGATGGCTCTATTCATCACTGCACAATTGAAACTGGTTTGAATCATCTCATTGCTGAAGAGAACCACATCCATCAGAATTGATCATCTGAGTCTTGTTGCTGTGTACAATGATCTCCTGGTTCTGCTCACTTCATTTAATATCAGTTCATGTAAGTCTCTTTTGGCCTCTCTGAAATCATCCTGCTGGTTGTTTCTTACAGAACAATAGTATTCCATAACATTCATATACCATGATTTATTCAGCCATTCTCCATTTGATGGGCATTCATTCAGTTTCCATTTTCTTGCCACTACAAACAGGGCTGCTACAAACATTTTTGTATATCCAGATCCCTTTCCCTCCTTTAGGATCTCTTTGGGATATAAGCCCAGGAGAAACACTGCTGGGGCAAAGGCTATGCACAATTTAATAAGTTTTTGAACATAGTTCCAGACTGCTCTCCAGAATGGTTGTCTCCGTTCACAATTCTACCAACAATGTATCGGTATCCCAGTTTTTCCACCTCCCCTCCAACATTTGTCATTATCTTTTCCAAGATAGGACTTTTTGGAAAAAACCTTGATGTTAGGAAAGATGGAAGGTAAAAGGAAAAGGAGCAGAGGATGAGATGGCTCTATAGGATCATGGAAACAACAGCCTTGGGCTTGGACAGACTTTGAAAGCCAGTGGAGAAGAGAAGACCACGGTCATGACTGGATGACTGAGCAACAACCACTACCATTTCAGTTCTTGGATTGATAATGGTTTAGTTGGGTGTCATACTATACTTTTAAAAAATTCCTCTCCATCCCTCCCCCCCAACTATGAAATATAATCATTTGTAACATTTTGCAAATAAGTTTATATTCTAAACTGCTGTTAGTTTTAGTGACATGTCTGTCTTTTTTTGGCAAAGAGAGCAAATGTTTTTTCGCTGAGATGATTTCTGTACTCTTTTGCCCTCCTTTCTATTGTGGTCATTTTTTTTTAAACTTTTATAAGAAATGATGATAGTCAATATCTTTTGCTTTTTCTTTGTCCCATTTTCATTTTTAGAAGCTTATTTCAACAGATCAGGATAGAACTTTGCACTACTGCCAAGGTAAGAGCAGTGTCTTTTTTTTTTTTTTTTTTTTTTTTTTTTTTTGTCTTTAGCCATATTTTGGATCTGATATTGATTGTGACTTATGATCTAACTAGTTCATAGTCTGACTGCAAGCAAATTCTTGAATCAGAAATTGTTTCTACTTAGATATCCAATCATTTCCAAGCTACTTAAAATAGCTTCTTGCAAGATTGTTTGGGTACCTTCCTTTCTCTTGTTGAGGAAAATGCTTCATCATATATACATATGAGGCTTCTGGTTCATCTGTAAATTATTTGTCACTTTTTCTTTCCTACTATCAAACTGGAATTTTCATTCTCTGTAACAGATATTATCATTTAAGTTTCCACTTATCTTCATCTTTTTGCTTATGCTTAGCACTGTGAGGTAATACGACCAAGCTTCCTTTGATTTTTGTTGCCTTTGAATACCCAATGAAATTAATTCCCGATTTTACCTCTCCATCATATATAGGTATGGGTCATCTTTTATTCATTGATTCGTTTTACTGGAAGACTTAAAAATCAGGTTTTAGAAATTCATCTTTTTCATCCTCTTTTCTCTGGAAACCCTTCCTCAAATATGAAAGGGAACAAAAACCAAACATGAATAATCAAACCAAATTCCCCCATTGACCATATTAAAAATATATATTTATTTCTTCTCTGCAATGAATCTGTCTCTTCTCTGAAGGTTTGTAGTATCTTTCATTATGAGTTCACTGGAATCAGAATAATTGTGCTGATCATTTCTAAATTTTTTAAAGTTGTTTACTTTTCAATATTGTTGTTATTTATACCTATTATTTTCCTAATTCTCCTTACTTTACTCTGTATCAATTCATGTAAGTTTTTCCAGGTTTCTCTGAAACCATCCCCTTAGTCATTTCTTATAGTACTGTTATATGCCATCAAATTCATATTATAACTTGCTCAACTATTCATTCCTCAAATGATGGGCATCCTTTAACTTTCCATTTATTTACCGCTCCAAAAAGAGATAAAAAGATCTTTGTATATCTTTAAATCCTTTATTGAAGGTTTGTTTTGCTAAGGGTTAATTCCTCTCTTATTACCCCATATCCCTGCTTTCTTTTTCTACTTTTTTCCTCTTGAGTGAATTGTGTTTTTATACCGAATTTTGCATATGTACATGTAAGTGGGTTTTCTGCCATCCTTTCACTAGTTCAGATGAGAGTGATATTCAAGTAACATTTGCTTTCCCTCCCCTTTTTTTCTGTAGACTTCCACTTGTGTGCTCTGATTACATGAAATCATTATTTCCGTCCTTCCTTTTCATTTTCAAACTTCCCTACTGGAGGGGTTGAACTTGACTTTTGTGTATTTCATTAATTCTTAAATGATTTCTCTGTGTTTTTTTTTTTCCTAAGTCAGTTATTTTTGCTATGAGATGTCTTTTCTTTTGGTTTTTAAATCTTTTGATTTTATTTTAATTTTTTTTTTTTTTGTCTAATAGAATCATTTTTTACTTTATTTCATCTTTTCATATGGAAGCTTGTCTTGTTTTCTTTTATAAGTTGCTGTGGCCAAAGATTTTGTTACTTAATGATAGCTTATATTGGGCCCTTCCTTACTTAGCTAGACTTGTCCTTGGATAAGGTGTAGTCTTGTGATGAAAGTCTTTTCTGCTTCTATCAAAAGTTTGCACTCTTGTAATCTGGAAGAGCCAGGTCATCTTCACATCTTGATGAGGTAGTAAACTAGTTCTTTTACTGTGGAATCTCTGAAGGTAACTGACATTAAATTACCAAGTATTATAACTTAATATGAGTATTAGCATATCCAGTGTACTTAGATAAAATTTCGGGCTGCTCTAGTGGATTGAATAGTATATAATATGGATAATTCATACTTAAAGTTTTATGAAGACAAATTTTATAATCTAGCTAGGTAATCAATAAGTCAATATTCATTA
Source organism: Sarcophilus harrisii (assembly GCF_902635505.1). Taxonomy (NCBI): domain Eukaryota; kingdom Metazoa; phylum Chordata; class Mammalia; order Dasyuromorphia; family Dasyuridae; genus Sarcophilus; species Sarcophilus harrisii. Next base: position 133,111,637 of record NC_045429.1, read on the forward strand.
AAATAGTTGGTAAACATTATTATGGGAATAATGAGCCACCTGAGAAAGACACAAGACAGTCCCTTCCTCAAAGGAATACATAATTTAATGGATTACATTATCCAAAGGACTTTTCATTAAAGTTTTTTACTATAGCAATTTTCCATTGTCAGCATGTAATTTTAGCAATAATTATCTAGAATAAACATCTGGAAATCTTTCCATTTGCAGATGGAGACTATGCTATAAAATGTAAGTTATCAAAATAAAAATAGCTCGACAGTAGCAAAGTAAACAAACTTTGTTTTAGGTAAAAATTGGTTCTGTTGCTTTTCAGAGATTCATTTTTTTTTTGTTTTATATATTACAAATTATAGAACAATATTTTCATTGTTTCTATTTTTTAAAAAAGTTTTTTATTTTCAAAATATATGGAAAGGTAGTTTTCAACATTCAGCCTTGTAAAACCTTGTATTCCAAATTTTTTCTCCTTCCTCTAGAGAGCAAGTAATCCAGTATATGTTAAACATGTGCAATTCTCTATATATTTTCACAATTATGCTACACAGTTTCTATTCTTTTATAGCATGTGCATACTTTTTTCTTTTAAAAAATTTTATTGTTTTTCACATTTGTATAGGTCTAGTCTTCCTATTTTTAGCTAGATAATGTTAGAAGAAAATAAAATTTTTTTTATAACTTTGATATAATCTGTAACTTTTACCTAAAAAATTATTGAACCAATAGCTGTTGTTTTCATAAGCAGAATCTATTTAAATTTGACTAAGCAATATAATGTTCCCACAGTTCAAAGATATTAAATTAGTGCTTAACTGATTATAATGACTGTGTTTAACTATAAAATAATATGCATATTCTGGAATAAATCAAATTTTTTGATTTGTTTTGACTAGACTAAAATTTTAATTTGTGATCATATCAATGTATGGTTATTCCCTCTATTGCTGCAGATAGCAGCACTTCCATACCGTCTCAATTTGTGTGATGCTTATCTGTATTCTTTCTTAGATTTTCTTAGTTGTTGAGAGTTTTTTTAAGGTCTTTTAAATTTTTCCAGATTTATGCTTGCTGTTACATAGTTACTGTGATTTATAAGCAAGTAATCATACTTTTTTGATTCAGCTTTTTCAAAAACTAAACTAAGTGATGGATGGGAGAATATTATTTTTTTAGACTTTAAAAGAAACATAAACACCTTATATTAGAATTGAAAGTGACCTTAGTCTAGTCTTGTCATTTTATAAGTTAGTAAAGTGAATCATAGAGTAGGGAAGTGTCTTGTTGAAGGTCACATAATCTGTTAGTGACAAACCCTATATCTAGAATCTTTTGATTCTCATTTGAATTCTCATTACAATATGCCACTTTAAATCTGTGACAGCAATAGATATTTAGGAATATAATATGCAGAACATTGTGCTGAGTGTCTGGATAGATATAAAGTTTAGCAAATGCAAATCTCTAGCCCATTTCCAGCTTACATCTTGGGGGTATAGGGGAGCTGCTAAGATGCAAGAACAATTTATGCACCATATATGAGTGAACTAGAGAAGTGCATAATACCATTTTAGGTACAAGGGTCATTTAGAGAATCATGGAAAGTTTCCTAGAGAAAGCAAAATATGAGTGAGCTTTGAAGGGATGACTAGTAATTCAACAGTCTGGTAGGGGAGGAATACTTTTCTTGTATAGGAAAATAGTTTACCAAGAGTATGGACATTTTAGGGCATGTTTGGTTGATAGAGAATGTAATCCAGTTCAATTGAAGTATATAGTACGTGGAAAGAAGTAATATTAGATAAGACTTGAAAAATAAGATTGTAGAAAAGGACCATGTGCAATTCTTCTATACATATTTCCACAATTAATATTCTGCACAAGAAAAACCAGATCAAAAAAGCGGAAAAAAGGCTCTTGATTTTTATACTGTTAAATATTCATAAGCTGATTTTGAAGAAGAATGTTTTTATCAAAGATAAAAGTTCAAATAGTGCAAAATGATTTATAGATTTGCAACTTGTTTAGAAACATTTAGCATAACTAACTTCTCCCATACATGCCTCTAGATTCATTGGATTTAGAAAATTACTATGTTAGAGTAAACTGGTTTCATCGATTTAGGTAAAATCTTATCTCAGGAGAGAGATTTATGTTTGCTTTCAATAACTTCAAATTAAAGTCTTTCCCCAGCTTAATTCTCAACATTATGAGACTTAGTTACATAATAATTGAAGAGGGTTTTTTGTTTTTGTTTTTGATACTAGGCTGGGTTTCCATTCTGGCTGAAGCAGCAAAATCCCCCCAGGTCATTCAGTCTTCATATGCTGCCAGAACCCTGGCTAACTTGGACAGGGAAACTGTACAAGAAAAGTACCAGGATGGAGTGTATGTGCTATATCCCCAGTATCGTACTAGGTAAGAAAGCAGAATGGAATAGAATGACTTCCTTTTCTTGGAGCATGTAAAATGGATAGAACTTGAGAGTTTAATCTTCCTTTCATAAATTAAATAAGTATAGGAAAAAAAAAAAACTAATTCAGTAGGAGTTTTTAAAAAAATATTTATTTTATCTCCCTACTCGAGAACCTTCAGTAGGCTTACTATTTCCTACTATATGAAGGCCATATTCTGTCTTTTTCTAGATCTTTCATAATCTTACCCTACTCTGCAATTCTAACTATTTCTCATTTCTCTTTCTTTTTTGTATGTAAGACATTCTGCTCATTCTTCAAAACTTGAGTTCAATTCCAATATTCATGAATTCATATGTATCTACTTCAGCTTATATTGGTCTCCATTCTTAGTCTCTCATCAATTCCTTATAATTTTGTATTTAATTTTTCAAATTTTCTCTTATAATCTCACATTATTATTTGTTATTATTTAACTTAATAAAACTAAAGTTTATTAGCTTTATTAGCTTATGTAGATTATGCCACCCTTCGGAGCAGGGTTTTATATTTTATTGCTTCCTCTATAGTGCTGCTTACATAAATGCTTATCACTTGATTGATTGACATAGTTTATTAAATAAAATTCTTCTGAGTAACTACTGTGACAGTGGTTGGCTTAATGGTTTGAAGAGAGTGATTGAAAGAATTTATTAACTATAATGATGCTATTTTCTGATTTCATTAGAGAATGAGATGATTGAGTTGAAGCAATTTTATAGATAACTGAAGCCCTTCCCATTGTTGAAATGTTTTCCTTCTAACTATTTTTGATAGAAACATTTTTATTCTAAGATTATATTTAAAATCCTTCACAAAGCAGCTTGATGGCACAGTAGATAGACTGCTAGGCTTGGAGTCAGAAAGACTCAAATTCAATCTGACCTCAAACACTTAGTAGCTGTTTGAGCTGTTGAGTTGAGTTTGTCTCAGTTTTTTCATCTGCCAAATGAAGTGGAGAAGGAAATAGCAAACAACTTCAGTATATTTGTCAAGAAAATCCCAAATAACTCACAGAGAGTCAGATACACAACTGAAACAACTGAATAACAAGTCCCTGACTTGGTGAACAAGAATAGATAAAATATAATTGAATTACTTCTAATAAATTATGAACATCAATTACCATTCTTACTATGAAATACAATGATGCCCTACAAGTAGTCAAGGCAAGTGTGAGGCAGTGTGCTTCTATGCCAAGTGAATTTTGGGTGTCTATTGTTTAGTTGGTGTTTTCCTGTATTTTCCTAAACTGTTGCTGATCTTAGAGTATATGGCAACCTCTTTATTCCCTACTACTTCTGATTTACTTTCTATTATAGCCCAAGAAGTACAGAAAGTTTCCAGAAAGAACAGATAGTCAAAATTTACTAAATAAGTAATAAAAATTTTATAAAGAATATAAAGTTGGCTCTGGTGGTTGTACTCCTACAAACCCAAGAGAATGGTCTTCTAACAGCTGTTTTCTTATTGCTTCAAGGCACTGTTTTCTGTCTTCATGACTATTTGAGATTATTGATGTTGACAGAAATCTGACCATTAGATTGCTGTATATTCATCCATTCAGAATGGATCCAAGAGATTAGGACCTGGAGAAAATTGTATAATTTTGAGAATAATGTAAAAGAAATTCAGTGCTGACAATTTGAGAGCATAATATGTATTAGCTTTTTTATGATCACCATCATCAGATGTACCTTTGCTATGGCAGTGAGTATAGAAAGGGACATTAAGATTTTATAAACTGATTAAATTGGCAGTAGGTTTATGATTTTTGATTTTTCTTTTTTTTTTAATCAGTTGTTTTTAAATAAGTATATGTATCTAGGGAACAATGCATACTGCTTTTTAGTATGAAATCTTAACTATCATTTTAATTTCACTTTGTAAAAAAAATAATAATTTAACAGTGTTTCATACATATAAACTTTGCCACTAAGATATCAACCCCAATCCCTTCTCTCAGGGATTTTGTAGAAATTAATTTGTTTTTTCTGATATAGATCAATTTCTGCTCTGCATCAGTGTCAATTTGCAAAACTTTTATTCCCTTTCACATATAAAGACTATGGAATGACAACATATTCTTATTCTGTTTTTTCATATTCCATTATTGGTTCTCTGAAATATAAAACTCATAAGTTAGGATAAGAGAGTAACCTAATTGGTAGCTGTCACCCCATTTTTTATCATGTTTGATTTGGTTGATCTTGAATGATCAGATGTGTATCTTGGCTATTACTCACTTTTTGGTGTTTATTCATATATATCCTAGGTCAAAGAGGAGGGTAACCTTCCCGATTAAATAAATAAGTGAATGAATGAATAAATAAATATAAATGTGTAAGTGTGTACACACACACACACACATAACATCTACATATTTAACATATACATATACAAAATATATATGTATATATGTTCCCATGAAATATATACTAATGAGGTTTCACTGTGTTACAAATGCTGGGACAGTACCGGGAAAAGAAAGGACATTAGAAGTTCTCATTGGTGCAATAATGTACATATTCTGCTTCTTTTTAAACTTTTTCTCTTATTAGTCAGCCCATTGAAGCAGATGTCCTTTTTATTCATGGCCTTATGGGAGCAGCCTTCAAAACTTGGCGTCAACAGGACTGTGATAACCTTGAAATTGGAAAGGCCTTAGATGAAGAATGTTATACGCAGTGTTGGCCCAAGGTAAGGAAAACATACTAGTTCTTGGGAGGTCGTTGTGTCCAGGGAACACTGCAGAGAGACTCTGATAGTTAGTAAAATTGTGGTATGGTCAAAAGAATGTTGCATTTCTCCCGAGTCTTCTTTTCTTTTCCTTGATGATATCATCAGTATTCACAGATTGAATTATCATATTGGGATTACTCCCCAAATCTATATTATATATTAAACCCAGATCTCTCTCTTGAACTTCAGTTTTTACTATCCTGTAGATATCTAAAACTTTTCAACATGTCCAAAGAAGAACTTATATTTTCTCCCAAAACTGAATTTTTTCCTTCAGACTTAACTATTTCTCTGTTATAAACTTTGATTTGCAAGTTTAGTCAATCTTGACTCTTTTTCCTTCCCCCTTTTTATCTAATCTTTTGGCAATTTTACTTTCATAATGTCTTATGGTCTGTCCCTTTCTCTCCAGTTTCACAATCTATTTTAGTTCCTCATCATTGCAATTATTTCTTAATTTGTCTCTCTGCCTTTAGTCCTTTTTTCCTTCTAATCCAGTTCCCAAACAGTTGCCTGATAGTCAGATTGTATCATGCCACTGCAAAACCAAAACAAACTTTCAGTTCCACATCAGCTTTGGATGAAACATAAAACCTTCAAGCTGACATCTTTAAGGCCCCCTCATATTCTGATTCTTGCCTTTATTTTTAATCTCATTTTCCTTTATGTACTCTATAGTTCAGTCAAGCAGACTTGCTGTTTCTTGTACATGACATTCTTTTTTCATGCCTTTCCAAAGATGCTTCCATATGCTTGTATTTCCTTCTCACTTTTGCCTTATTAAATCCTTAGCTTCCTTCAAAAAACAATTCAGATCCCACCTTTTACAAGAAACCTTCCTTGATACCCCAGCCTACCCTGTTACTGTTTTCTCCTCCTTGAAATAGTTTGGTATATATTTTATATTTACTTACTGAGTTATGTATATTTCCCTTCTTCCCAATACAATATAAGTTTCTTGGAGGAAGGAAATTGTATCCCTAGTACCTTGCACTTATTAGACACTTAATAAATGTTGATTGAAATGAAATAATAAAGGACTCTAAATGTTATTCATCAGCAACTGTGTATCCTAATAATTGTCATCTTTGTGCCATTAACATCAGTCTCTTACCTATTTAGTAACACATATTGTGTAATGTCTTGCATGAGTTAGGATACTGTTACAGTCTGAGGAAAGTAAAAAAGGGAGAAAAATTAGGCCTTTTACATAAGTAAAATATTCCTAATGTAAGTGAAAACTATTTTATTGATAATATAATTAGACTACAGTAATCATTAGTATTCATTAAGGATTAGATGTTGCAACCATTTAGTATCACAATATTAAATTTCTGAGAATTTGAAATAGAAATTTCTGTAGTATCTACAATCAAGAGAACTGTCACATCAATAATTTTTCTATCTTATAAGATCCTTTTTACATAGTAGTAGTATTGTTTGTATTTTATCAGGGCACTGAGGCATAGACATATTTTAACAAGACCAAGATCATATTGTTCCAGAACTGAATCTATAAATATTATCTTGGTCTCCTAGTACCTAACTTTAGTGTCTAGGTCTTTTTTATAGAATTACATTCATCCATTTAAATTCAGCAGGTTTATCACAAAAGGAGTAGTTATTTGAAATTCTTTTTAAGATGGCAGCATGGAATGGTGTAGAGAAACCTGTCTCTCTGAGATACCTTTTAGCAATGCTTTAAAAAGGGCAGCATATTAAGAAATGATGAAGAAACCAAAGGAAAAATTAGTAAGCTTATGCATTCAGTTCAGGATGGCACAAAAACATAGCCAAAAGCCACAGCACTAGAAAAGAGTTGTCACCAAGAAAGTCAGAACAAACTCAATTGATTTAAGCTGGACAACTGCAGCAGGCATTTGACAAGCAATGGTCTTCACCCTTATAGGAGGGTAGAAGACCACAGCAACATCCCCATAAGGGAAGCCTCAAGAGCAACACTGAACAGTCTGCCAGCTCTCTGAGCACATTTGTATCAGGGGAGGTGAAAACCAGTGGCAGGAAATTGAGGTTAAAACAAAAAAAGGTCTGACAAACTCATCTAGACTTAATAGAGGGAATAGAGCTGATCTTGAAACAGTCTCAAATTACAAACTTCAGATAGAGATGAGAGCAAACAAAAGACAACTCTGGATATCATGAAGAGACTCAAGAGCTGTCAGTAGGAAAGCCCTGAAGAAGAGAGTAGCTCCACAAGTCATAAGTATTAGGAAACATAAATGGTTTAACCACATGAATACTTAGAAGAAGAAGAAAGTTTGAAATAAGAAGAAAAAAATTTAAGGAAATAAACAGATTAGAATAGTTCTTGGGGGGGGGGGTTCAGGCAGTTGGGGTTAAGTGACTTGTTTGGGGTCACACACCTAGTAAACCTAGTAAGTGCCATGTTTGAGGCAAGATTTGAACTCAGATCATCCTCTCCAGGGCCAGTATCCTATCCATTGTGCTAACTGCCCTTAGAATAGCTTTTCTAAGTAGAGATAGAACAAGACTGTCGTGGGCCTGTCTCCAAAATGGAGGCCCTGAAAGGAACTCATCAATATGGGAAAGTGGCTGACAGTAGAGGAATGTCCCAGGATGAGAGGCATTTATCTGATTATGGTTTTGTTTCTTCTTTTTTAAATAGGATAATTGTTAAGTCAGACAATTAGAATCATAAAAGATTCAGCAACAAACAAATATAGTAGCATATTTTGGCTTTACCAAAGACTCTTTACGTTCTGAGGTAAGGACTTACTGTTTGGAAATAACTGTTGAGAACACTGGAAAATAGTTTGACAGAAATTAGGGTTTGGATCAGGATCTCATACTCTACACAATAGTCTCAAAATGGATAAAAGACTTGGATATAGAGTCATATCATAATTTGAGTAAAATAGGAAATATCTTTCACAAGTCAGTTAAGAGTCAATAAGCACTTATTAAATACATTGTACAGAGTATTGTACTTAGTGCTAGGAATACAAAGAAAGACTCCTCAAAGAGCTCACATTCTAATGTGAGAGACAACTGTGCATACAAAGTATATATAATATAAATGGGAAATAATCTCAGGTAGTGCAAAATGGGTGAGGTGAATAGAGAATGAGAAAAGTCCTCTTGAAAAAGTTGAGACTTAATCTGTGTGCTCCCAAATTGTACATATACTGTGATTCAGAGCTTCTTAAACTGTGTGTTGTGACCCCATATGGGTCTTTTAACTGAATATGGGGATCCTGAAATTATGATTTATTATCAGTAAATGTTTGATTTGTATATTTCTTATACACCTAACTACCTGGGGTTGCATAAAAATTTCTTGGGCGAAAAAGAGTCATGAATGGAAAAAGTTGAAGAAGCCCTGCTGTGAGTCAATAATATTGTTAATATATGTTCCCCAAAGAGACAAAAGAAAGAGGGAAAGAACCCATAAATAGAAAGTATTCATAGCGGTTACAGCAAAGATATAGAAATTGAACAGGGTGCTAAATCAGTTGTGGGATACTTTTACAAATTATTGTATGTGTACATAATGAAATATTGTGTTGTAATAAATGATGAAAATAACAGATTCAGAGAAACCTGGGATGACTTGTGTATTAGTAACACATAATAAATGAAGTGAATAGAGCCAGTAACAATTTATGTAAGGACTAAGCATTGTAAAGAAAAACAATTTTAAAAGACATAAAAACACTGACCAATGCAATGATTAACCACAATTTCAGAGGATCAAGGAAGAAGGATGCTTCCCAGTTCTTACCTCTTGATAGAGAGGTGAAGGATTATAGATGCAGAATTAGACATATATTTTAAAATTTCATGAGTATATAAATGTTTTTAATTTCCCTATAAACTTGTTAATGATGGGGGGTTTTGTTTTGTTTTTCTTTTTCTTTAAATTGGGGGAAATGAGTTGTGGCACTGGTGAGAAAGAAAGAAAATTAAATAAAGAAGCATTAATTAAACAATGAAAAGTACTCAGAAAAGAATATAAGGAAGCTTGGAGGGAAACAAAAATAAGTGGAATATGTTTTGGAAATAATGTGTTATATTCATTGTATATACTTAAAAAAACCTCATCTCCATGTAATAAAATTCTTGGCTTTCACATACAGTATTTTTTGTTCTTTCTCTATGGAAATGTTTAGGTTTATTGGAGTTAAATTCCAAATAACAAAACTTTTTAGAAAACTGAAATAAGGAGTTGTCTTTTAAAAATGTAATGTGGAACCAGAAAATGGTGTCCTTTTTGAAGAAAAGCATTTAACTTAGTTTCTTCAATGTGAATGAACTTTGTAAGTAAAAATATTGATAAAACTTTGGTTTGTTGACTGAAAAGTCAATAAACATTTATGAAGCACTTCTATATGCAAGGCACTGTGCTAAACACTGGAGATACAAAAGAAAATACAAAATAATCAACAGATAGAAGGCATTAGAATTAAAAGAAATTGGGAATGCTTCTTCCAGAAGGTTAATATTTCAGCTAGGAACTGAAGGAAACTTGGAAAGTCAGGAGGTAGAGATGAGGAGGAAGAGCATTCCAGTTATAAAGGATAGCTAGTGAAAATTCCTGGAGCTGAAATATAGAAATTTGAGGAACATTAAGGAAAGGTGATTATAATTTGGAGTGGAAATGGAATTTATGTCACATTATCATTTCTAATTTGTTCTTTATACTTTAATTAGCTGATAACATATAGCAAGAGGCCACAAGGAATGAATTTTTATTTTATTTTATTTTTTTTATTAAAGCTTTTTATTTTCAATATATATATACTCCCTTCCCCTTCACAGCCTCCCCTAGACAGCAAGTAATCCAATATATGTTAAGCATGTAATTCTTCTATACATATTTCTATAAATATCCTGCTACACACAAAAAAAATCAGATCAAAAAGGGAAAAAATGAGAAAGAAAACAAAATGCAAACAACAAAAAGAGTGAAAATACTATATTGTGGTCCACATTCACTTCTCTTTGTCCTCTCTCTGGTTGCAGATGGTTCTCTTCATCACAAGACCATTGGACCTGGCCTAAATCATCTCATTGTTGATGAGAGCCATGTCCATTAGAATTGATCATTGTATAATCTTCTGTTTAGGCATGAATTTTTATGTGTCTGAATTTGTGAAGTGAAAATTCACCTTCACTCTTTTTTTATTTATTTATTTTATGTAGACATGGTTAGCAAAAGATTGTCCTGCTCTTCGAATTATTTCTGTGGAGTATGATACCAACCTTAGTGACTGGAGAACAAAGTGCCCTGTGGAAAGGTAATAAAAGAAAATTATGTAAACTGAAAAAGAAGAGTAAGGAAAATCAAAATGTACTGACCTCATTAACTGGGTAATTAAGTACTTGAGACAGGAGAATTTCTTCTTCAGAGGAAATATTTTAACTTCATCTTTCTTTTATTAATGACTAGCTATAAGAAAATAGTAAAATTGGTTAAAGTTTAATATGTTCTAATGTTGAACTTTTGATATGGATTTTTTTTGGTTTGTTGCATTAGGATTTCATTGTAACATAATCTCCTTTTTCTGTTAGAAGTTATATTACTAAACGTGTAACATGCAGTAGGTCCTAGGTCCCCATTTTGGAGGAATATTGACAAGTTAGAGTACTTCTAGAGGAGAATGGCTATAGAATAGCAAGGATCAAAACCATATCAAATAAAGAACCTTAAGATTTGTAACCTAAGGAAGATGTAGGGAATATATATATACACATACATATATACATACACACACACACACACACACACACACATATACACACACATAGTTGTCTTTAAATATTTGAAGGGTCTAAAAATGTGGCCAAGATTAGGAAACAATACAGTTGAGCTCTGAGTTTCCACAAAACTCCCATTAGATCTAGAAAATACATCAGACCAAATCCTGATAGAGAAATTCAGAAAAAGGAACAGCAGGTAATTTGTTCAGCTCAGCTAAACCTAGGGAGACAGAGAAGTCTGCAGATACTGGATTGGGATTCATAGCATAAGTGTGTTGGAGGACCCTAGCATCTTAAGAGAGGCAATAAGAGGAAGTCCCAAACAGAAACAATTAGAAAGGGGAAGTAACAACTTGACACAAATGGAAGCCAGTGATTCTTATGAGCAGCAAGAAATATTAAAACAAAGTCAAAAGATTGAAAATGTAAGATATCACATAACAAAAGCAACTGACTTTGAAAATATCTGGAAGAAAGAATTTAAGAATTATTGGACTATGTGAATGCTATGATGGGGGGAAAAAATCTAAACTTCAAATTTCAAGACATCTCCAAAGAAAAATATCTAGGTCTTTTAGAATCAGAAGGCAAAGTGAAATCGGACTCTACCAGCTACCTCTCAAGAGAAACCACAAAATGAAATTTCCAAGAACATCATCAAAATACAAAGTTTCCAGATCAAAGAAAAAATATTGTAAGCTTTCCTAAAGAAAGAGTTCAAGTATTAAATGGCTAGTCAGGATCATATTTGTTTTAGCAACCCTCTTTAGCAGCAAAGAAATTATATTTCAGAAAGCAAAGCATATTAAGTTTATAGCTAAGAATAACATACCCAGCAATCTTGAGTATAATGGTAAAGGAGGAAAAATAAATTTTTAATAAAATAGAGAACTTCCAAGTATTCCTAATGAAAAGACCAGAGTTGTGTAGAACCTTTGAAGTTCAAATATAAGCATTAAGGCGAAAATTAAACAGTAAACCCAAATTAACATGTTTAAAGGGCTAAACAAAGATAAACTGCTTACAATTTATTTTATTTTTTAAATAATAGTTTTTTATTATCAAAATACATGCAAAGATTGCTTTCAACATTCACTCTTGCAAAACCTTGTGTTACAACTTTTTCTCCCTTCTCCCACTCCTTCTCTTAAAAAGTAAGCAATCCAATATATGTTTAAACATTGCAATTCTTCATATTTCCACATTTATTGTGCTACATAAGAAATATCAAATCAAAAAGGAAAAAATGGGTAACACAAAAAGGAACTGCTTATATTTCAATGTGAGGAGGAATACTTGTGTCCCCCCTGAATCCTATTAACATGAAAGATCATAGAGGGAGCATAATTAGACAAATCCTAAACAGTAGGAGTAGTTCTGTCATTTCTTGATAATCTTAAGAAAAGAATTGTATGGGAGGGGAAGGGGAATGCTGTAAGGGGAGAAAGGGAAGGGAAGGTTAGGGAAATTATCTAATATATTCAGTGTGTACCAAGTATATAAATAGATGAAAGAGTGAAGAGAATGGGTGACTCTAGAACCTCATTCATTTGTACTGACCAAAAGAAGGAAGAATACACACACATACATTTGGGTACAGAAGTGTATTTCACTCATCACGGATATATGAGAGAAAAGGGGGAAGAGGGAATTTGTGGTAAAGTTGATTAAATGAATGATTAATCTTACACAAAACAAACTCTAAGGAGTGATAAAAATGGCTTTTTTAAGGTAGCAAATAATAGTAATCTGAGAAGGTGTCTATAAATTGGGCAAATGAATGAATGTTATGGTATATAAATTTGATGGAATGTATTGTGCTGTAAGAAATGATGGAGAAATTTTCAGAAAAACCTTGGGAAGACGTATATGAACCAGTGCAGAATCAAATGAACAAGACTAAGAGAAAATTTATATTACAACAATGTGGTCATTAAACAAAAGTAAAACATGATGAAAAGTTTTTTTTTTTTAATTTAAAACTTAAATGAAAAGCAAGAAAAAACAAAATAGAAAAAGAAAAAAAATGTTTTATGTCCAGCAGCATATGAAAACATTTAAAATAGAAAGGTGATCCCATATGAATGACTTCATTTAGGAAGCATCCTAATTTTCAGTTTGTTATTTTCATGTGAGATAACAGTACAATACAGATAATACAGGGTGAGTCAAAAAAAACAAAAAAACTAAACACTTAAAAGATATATTACTCAAAAAGAAGGAATAGTTAAACATGTAATCAAAACTAATTTGTGAAAGAATTGTAGAAGAAAATTGAGAATTATAAAGAAAATGCTGCAGTTTGGTACATAATGATCTACTTTGAGCTCAGATTTGAACTTTTTAAAGTATTCAATTCTTTTAAAATTATTCTGCATAAGTAAATATACAAAATATAATTTGGGGATGAGGAAGACTTGACTTTGGCGTAGGAGTTCCTAGGTATGTCCCCTGCAATAAGATTAAAATTTGAGTGAGTGAACAATCTCAGAATGCCAAAATGAAGTCTACAGCATACATCCAATTTACCATTTGAAGTGTCTGCTTTGTCTTATCTTTTTTGTACATTTTGTGCTTGTTTTCATTTTATTTAGGAAGTCCATTGCTTACAGAAGTCATGAGCTTCTTGAAAAACTCAGAGCTGCTGGTGTTGGAGATAGGCCAATAATATGGGTGTCACATAGCATGGGAGGTATGTACACTTCTTTTTTTTTTTTTTTCCTTTCTTTTTTTGAATCAAAAAATTTTAATAATAACTTTATTTTCAAAATATATGCAAAAATGGCTTTCGTCATTCATCCTGGCAAAAATCTTGTGTTCCAAATTTTTCTCCCTCCCTTTCCTCCCACTTCTCTTCCCTAGACAGCAAGTGCGTTAAATATGTGCAATTCTGCATTTATCATGCACAAGAAAAATCAGATCAAAAAAGGGGGACAAAAAACAGCCAAGCAAACAACAACAAAAAAAATGAAAATACTATGTTGTGGTTCACATCCATTCCCCACAGTCCTCTCTCTAGATGCAGATGGCTCTCTCCATCACAAGTCTATTGTAATTGACCTGAATTACCTCCTTGTTGAAAAGAGCCAAGTCCATCACAGTTGATCATCACATAATCCTGTTGTTGTTATGTACAACGCTCTCCTGTGAACCAATTTTTCAGATTTGTGTTACTTAAATTTTCAAATAAATAACTTGGACCTTTGAATCCAAAGTGCTAACTGGCATTTTTCTTAATAAGGCATGTAAATTTATGATTGTCTTTATTGACATAGGAAAGTCAGCCTGTCAGATCATATAATCAAAACAACAATCAATGATAAAAATAAAGATAATAATATCTATGAATGCCTTGATAGAATTTTTATTTTACTGGTACCAGTTGGTTGGAAGAAGCGTGATATTTTGCAAAACACTTATAAACTTTTTTTTTTAAAGATTTCCAGATTATATAGTATTTTATTTCCTTTCCATATCTTTGGTGAGGAGATTGAAGAAGCTGTTCATCTAAAAAAGTAAAATTTTCATTACCTAGATATAAGATAAGATGTTAAACAGGATCAAACATTGAACCCCTTACCCTAAATTATGAATTTTTAGCTTTTTAATTTCATTCCTCTTGGGAAGGATATATATATTGTCATGACAGCAAAAGACTTAAACTTCAATTCAGTACTAATTTTTTTTTCTAAACAAGTTTTTATTGATGTATTCTGTTTTTTATATCAATATAGTTCTCCCCAAAATCTTTCCCTCTTCCCTTTCCACTGAGTTCTCCCATATGTGAAATAGTATTGAGACTATACAACATGATCTCCCTTTTCTCCCCTCTTCCTCATCTCATATTATTTATATGCCTTCTTCCACAACTAACTCCTTCACCCTATTTCATACAATGAGAGGTGGACTTACACTTTGCCAAGGCCAACTTCTCTGCTTGTTCAAGTGATCCTGTTCCATCCCTTCTCTTCCAACAGATTGATCCCTCTATTATCCCCATTTTATTTCTAGTCTTCACTCTCTCCCTGTATACTGGCTTCTTCGCTGCATGCCCATGACCCTCCCATCTTTAAAAAGTCTTCACTTAGTGAATAGAACCAGGAGATCATTTTACATGGCAACAAGATATACAATGATCAATTCTGATGGATGTGACTCTCTTCAACAGTGAGATGATTCAGGCCAGTTCAAATGACCTTGTGATGGAGAGAGCCATCTACACCCAGAGAGAGGAGTGGTAGTAATTGAGTGTGGACCACAATATAGTGTTTTCATCTTTTTTGTTTCATTTGTTTGCATTTTTTTTCTCTTTTTTTTCCTTTTTGATCTGATTTTTCTTGTGCAGCATGATATTTGTGGAAATATGTATAGAAGAATTGCACATGTTTAACATATTGGGATTACTTGCTGCTTAGGGAAGAGGGTGGAGGAAGGGAGAAAAATTTGGAACACAAGGTTTTGCAAGGGTGAATATTGAAAACTAACTAAGCATATGTTTTAAAAATAAAAAGCTATTTTTTTTTAATTTTAAGTTTTTACTTAATCCTGCCAACCATGCTAACTATTGTCTTAGATCTTTTCTGCCCTTTGTGACTAAAATCCTTTAAAAGGCCATGAATAATAGGTTGCTTCCATTTTCTCTCTTCTCACTCTCTTCTTTACATCATTATAACCTGGCTTCTTATTTCATCTTTGCACCAACACTGCTCTCTTCAATGTTACTAATATTCTCTTCATTACCCAGTCCAGTGGCATTTTCTCAATCTTCATTGTCCTCAGCTTTTTGCAGCTTTTGATCTGTTGATTTCCTTTTTGATATTCTCTTCTTTCTAGGTTTTTGAGATACCTCTCTTCCCTCTGGTGTCATCTCACACCTGTCACATTGGTTAAGATGACAGGAAAAGATAATGATAAATGATGGAGGGGATGTGGGAAAAATGGGACTTTATGGCTGAGACACTCTCCTAAGGATGGAGTTGTGAGGTGATCCACACATTCTGGAAAGCAATTTGGAACTTTGTTCAAAGGGCTATCAAACTTGCATACCCTTTGATCCAGCAGTGTTTCTACTGAACTTATATTCCAAAGAGATCATAAAGGAGGGAAAAAGACCCATATGTACAGCCCTTTTGTAGTGGCAAGAAACTGGAAACTGAATGGATGCCCATCAGTTGGGGAATGGCTGAATAAGTTATGATATATGAATGTTATGGAAGATTATTGTTCTATAAGAAATGATCAGCAGGATGATTTCAGAAAGTCCTAGAGAGACTGACATGAACTGATGCTCAGTGAAGTGAGTAAAACCAAGAGAACATTGTACACAGCAACAAGGTTATATAACAATTAACAGTGATAGACTTAATTCTCAGCAATAGTGTTCTAAGACAATTCCAACAGACTTTAAATTTTTTTCTGTATTTTTAAATTATAGTTTTTTATTTTCAAAATATATATATACACATGGATAATTTTCGACATTAACCTCTAGAAAACCCTGTGTTGTAATTTTTTCCCCTCTTCTTGCCCCCCATCTCCTCTCCCAACTGGCAAGTGATCCAATATATGTTAATATATGTGCAATTCCTCTATACATGTTTTCACAAATATCATGCTGCACAAGAAAAATCAAATCAAAAAGGGTGGGGAAAAGAGAAAGAAAACAAAATACAAGCATACAACAAAAAGAGTGAAAATACTATGTTGTGGTCCACATTTAGTTCCCACTGTCCTCTCTCTGGGTGCAGATAGCTTTCTTCATCACAAGACAATTGGAACTGGTCTGAACCACCTCGTTGTTGACGAGAGCCATGTCCATCAGAATTGATCATCATGTAATCCAATAGACTTTAGATAGAAAAATGTCATCTGTTTCCAGAGGGAGAACTATGAAGACTGAATTCAGGTCTGTATTTTCACCTTTTTTTGGTTTGCTTTTTTTTTCCCTTCGTGGATTTTCCCTTTTTATTCTGATTTTTCTTTCACAACATAACCAATAAGGAAATATGTTTAAAATGATTATACATGTATAATAAGCTGTACCAGATTGCTTGCTGTCTTGGAGAAGAGGAAAGAAAGGAAAGGAAAACTACCTCTAAATGTAATTGGGAAAATAAAATACTGTTGAAATTCTTTTTAAAAAAAGAGATGACACCCATTTCCCACTATACTCCCATGGAGTTAATTATCATTTCTGTGCTAATGATATTTCTGGGCCTCCTACCTCAATGAAAGGTGAAGGTTAAGAGTGTCTTCTCATGTCTCTTCATTCAAGTATGCACAAGCTTTATGATTTTGTCACCTTCATTTTTGAATTTTGTGTATATATGGTTGTTTTTTTATCTACATTTTTGTTGTTGTATATATTGTTTTCTTGGCTCTCCTAATCTTACTCCATATCACTTCATGAAAATCTTTGCATGTTTTCTATATTCATCACATACATAATTTCTTATAGCAAAGTAATATTCCATTATATGCATGTAACGCAATTTGTTTAGCCATTTCCCCATCAGTGGGCATCTACTTTATTTCCAATTCTTTGCTGTCACAAAATGCACTGCTATAAATATCATGGTGAATTTAGGGACTTCCTTGGCCTAGCAATGAAGTGTCAAAGAGTATAGATACTTAGTCACTTCTTTTGCATAATTTATTTGTATAATTTCATATTGTTTTCTAAAATGGGATGCAACCATTTCACAATTCCATCAATAAAATATTAGCGTTTCTATCATTGCATATCCACTCCAGCCTTGATTCTTGTCATTTTTTTGTCATCTTTAATTATTTTGCTTTATGTGAGGTGTAACTGCAGGGTTGTTTTGATTTGTATTTCTTATTATTAGTGATTTGTAGAGACACTAGCATGTAGAAGCACAGTTGTGAATACTTTTCAATTTTTCTTTTGGGAACTGTTCTTATCCTTAGACTACTTGTCTACTAGTGTTATATGTATTTATTGTTTATATTTTTTGATACCAACCCTTATCAGAGAAATTAGACACAAAAATTTTTTTATTTTTTTAGGTCAGTGAAGTAGCTTTTCCATTTCATGTAATTAAAGCTACATATTTATCTTTTGCAATTTCTTCTCGCTCTCATTTAGTTTAATCTTACTTATTTTAAATGTAATTGAGGGAAAATAAAAATATTAAATAAAAAAAGTACATCTTACCCATAGCTCCGAGAAATATGTGATCAACTTCTCTTCTAATATTGTTATAATACGATCTTTAATATTAAGATTGCAAATCTATTTAGAATGTATTGTAAAACATGGTATGAGGTGATTATCTAAATCTAATTTCTTCCAGACAGCTTTCCAGTTTTTCATGGAGTTTTTCTCCAGGTAATTTGTTTGCCATATTTATCAAATATTGAATTATTGAGTTCCATTATTTCTCATTCTTCCTTGTCTGTCCTGTTCCATTGATCTATCTCTATTTTCTAACCAATATCAGGTGGTTTTGATGAGTACTGCTTTATAATATAGTTTCCATTTAAGCTTGGCACCACTGTTCTAGATCTTTTGTTTTTCCAGATGAACATTGTTAATATTTCCATCAAGTTTCATAAAACATATCTTTGTTAATTTGAACAGTATTGCACTAAAAGCATAAATTAACTTTGATAGTATTTTCATTTTTCATTTATTATTATATTGGCACAGCCAAGCCATTAACTGATTATTTCTCTCTCTATTTAAATTGTTTTCTTTTTTTTTTAAGTATTTCATAATTAAATCTATGCAAATACTTTGTGTGCTTTGGTAGAACGAGTCCCAAATAGTTTATGCATTTTGTAGTTATTTGGAGTGGGATTTCTTTTTTATTGCTTAAGATTTGTTGTTATATAAAAAGGATGTTGATTTTTGAAGTTTTATTTTGTAGGCTGCAACTTTGCTGAATATATTATTTGTCTCAGTTTGTAAATTTACTGATTCTTTAGGGTTTCTAAGACCATTATGTCCTCAGCAAATGGGGGTGGTATGATATCCTGTTACCTATTTTTACATGTTTAATTTCTTTCTTTTGTTTTATGGTTGTTGCTAGTATTTCTGGGACTATGTCAAATAGTATACTTCTATTTCTACAGATTTTGTTGTTTCCTACACTATTAATTTTGACTAACTGCTCTCTTTTGTACCTTCAATTTAATTTCATTTTATATTTGTAAAGATAACAAGAGAGAGAATCCTAACCCTCAGAAATCTTATGTTCTAGTAAGGGAGAAAAAAAAATACACAAAGAATTATAATAGAAATTTGCATAGAAAGTTGTAAAGGGCTGAAACTTTGAATAGGTACACTTGAATCAGACTACCTGAGCACTTAAGGCTAATTACCTATTGGGCAATGACTATTAACATATGTTTGGAATTGTTCTTCTCATAGTTAATGCTGGCTCAATGTTTGGGGTTAAGAGAATTGTAGGTAAGATTAGAGGGTAGGGTGAGAGAGGCAGGTAACTTTACTTTGCATCATGACCAGGAGAAGAGAGATTGGTGGTGAGCCTCATGGCAGTTTTGTCTATCTCTTTCACTTCTCCTCCTAAAGACCAAGGGCTTTTACTTATCTTGACTCTGGCTGATCCTGAGGCCTCCAGGGAGCTAGCCTGGACTTTACGTAAAGTGATGTGAGAAATTTAAGCAGGGAACTGAAAGGACGAGGGAAAACTTCAAGGAAAAGATGATGACAGGGTTTGAACTGCAATTTGAAGGTTGGAAAGGATTTCAACAGTTAATGCTCAGGATTCCATTCCAGGCAGAGGGGGATATTGCGGGTGAAAGGTTGATGCTAGATAGATAAAAGATAAAAATTTGAATTTTGCTGGAATAGTTGTGTGGTAGAGCAGCGATAAAGCTACAAAGTTAAGGAACTAGATTGTTCGGGGTGTTCAATGTGAGTGTCTTAACATATACTTAACATAGAAACTTTTAAATAACTGTTATTTCCCTTTTTTGCTGTTTAACATACCTTATTGTAGGAGGGGACTTTTAATAATTTCCAATAAAAAAGGAAACTGAATTTTTTTTTTTTGAAATATATCTTTGATGAATTATCAGAGGTTCTAGGAAAATAATTCAAGTGTAAGTCACCTTTCTTCATCATTCCTGTTAGGGAATACTGTGCTAAGTGCGAGGGATAGAAAGATTAAGTAAAAGAATTCTTTCTCTTAGGATATCATAATATAATAGGGGAAATAAAATATGCAAGTGACAGGCAGTAGTTAGAATATAAATGCAAAGGAAAACCTCTCTTCTCTTCTTTCCATCTGTATTGTCCCTACTTCCCCAAAACATTACTCCCATCTTTCTCTAATGTCTCCAGTATGGTGTTTAAGGTGTTAAGAATGAACACAGTGAATGAGAAAGAGAGAATGAACTCCACAACTATAGTTCTGTTCTGAGAGCTTCTATAGTTGTAGGTCAATTCATTTCAACAAATATTTAAGACTGTACTATACAAACTGAATATACTAAGGGAGATATAAAAATCATATGACATGGGTCAGCTAGGTGGTGCAGTGGATAGAGCACCAGCCCTGAAGTCAGGAGGACCTGAGTTCAAATCTGGCCTCAAACACTTAACATTTCCTCGCTGTGTGACCCTGGGCTTACTTAGCCCCAGTTGCCTCAGCAAAAAAAAAAAAAAAAAAAAAGAAAAGAAAAGAAAAGAAAAAAAAATTCTGAGGGTGAATAATGTTTGAGATCATAGAAGGCTTCACAAAGAGTAAGCATTAGAATTAGATTTTTAAAAATAGATAGGAATCATATGGACAAAGGGGAAATAGGACAGCCCAAGCACAGGGATGGAGAAATGAAAGTACAGAATATATTCATTTGGTAGTTGTCCTTTGTTCTCAAAGAGGATCAAAATGACATCATTGTTAGTCAAGTGACAGTGTGGCTGCTCAGACCAGTATGAGTCAGAAATCTCTGCCACAGATCGGACACAAATAGTCCTTATGAATTTTTGAGGTGGACTTTACTTATCTTCTGTTTTTTTCTGAGCTAATTCAATTCTACTTTGCTCATAGAGCACACCACCTTCTCTTGATGCGGGTAAACCCATGCTGTGCAGTCCTATGCCAGTGTCTCTCATGTTAATGCAATCAATTTTAGAGTTCCTAAGTGAGATCTTGAGAGTGTCCTTCTATCATTTTTTCTGACCACCACATGAGTAAGCCTCCCAAATACTTTTCACTGGAAGAGTGAAGTGATACATTAGGAATATTAGTATAGCAATAGTATAAAGGCTGTATTAGAATACAGAGAAACTGAAAATGAGAAGACCCGATAGGTTCACAATAGGATGGAATATTAGTGAATTTTTTATGAGAAGCAAAGAGAATAATTATCCCAAAGTTACAAAAGGAAACTGGTGAAATGTGTTCCCATTAAGAAATAAATTAGAAAAACAGGTTTCCTCAGGTAGAGGAAAGAGAATAAGCTCATTTTGGACATAAATTTTTTAGTTGCTGGTGGAAGATTCAGATAGAAATGTTCAATAGACAGTTGGAGCCATGGATATTTAATTCAGAAAAGACATCACTACTTAGTTATCTGCGTAGTAATTGTAATTGAATCATTAAGAATATTTAAAAGGATAAGTGCTTAGAGATAAGATATTAAGGGCAGTGCCTTGAGAAATATTCACCTTAAGGAGTCTAGAAGAAAAGATATCTGTGAGAGAAACATAACCAGGAGAAATGGGAGGATGCCTTCTTTGTATCTTATAGACACATCTAGAACACAAAAAGATTAAGTGATCTTATTAAGGGTCATAAGCCAGTATATGTCAGAGATGAGACTTGAACTCAAGTCTAACCATGCCAGCTTTCACCCAGTTTGCCAAGGTTTGAGGAAAAAGTGAATCGGTGAGTAAGTACCAGGTTTATAGAGCTTTTTCTTTTCTTTTTTTTAAAACTTTTTTTAAATTTAAAACTGAAATACAAAATAAGAAAAAACAAAATAGAAAAAGAAAGATAAAAAAAGGCCCATGATCATGGGGCCAGCAGAACATCAGGGAAGATTCGAAATACATAATAAATTTCCATTTCAAAAAAAGCATATATAATAATAGAAGACATTATATTCACATTTGCCTATCTTTGCGTTGCTTCCTATTCTTTTGTTCTGTTATGTACTATTTACTTAATTTTTTTCCCTTTCACCCTCCCCCACTCCAAGCAGGCTTTATTTAAACATGTATACACATACATATACACACATGCTCACACACATACATGTAATTTATACACACATATATAAAATTTACACATACATAGACATGCATTTAAAACAATGTTAATATGGCTGACATATAATGTAAATTTATCTCTTAATTGAATCTTTTTTGACTTTTTTTCTAGTAAATTCTACTCTCGATCATTGTTATTGTGTTTGTATATATTTTTAATTGCCTATATCTATGAATTCTTCTACTTTAGTTCTACTCCTTAACTTGCCTTTGTATTACTTAACCTCCTCCCATCCATTGATCCCTTCCTTATTTTTTCTGCCCACACTTTTCCTCCCTCTTTATTCTTTTCCCATTAATCTATTTCACTATTATAAACCTATATATTCTTCTCAATCTTATCCTATTCCCTTCCCCCATATTTCTTTATAGATTTTGGAGGATACTGTGCCCTTCCTGGTACACACATACGTGTGTGTGTGTGTGTGTGTCTCCATTCCAGTCCTGATGTGTATAGGTTTCCAGAACTACCAGTGCCCCTCCTTCATCTAATGCCTGTGTCAGTTCTTCCTCTGCACCTCATTTATATAGCATAATTACTATTTTTACCTTTTTAGAGTCAAATGTACTCAGCTCTGTTCCAGGTTTTTTTTTTTTTTTTTTTGACTACCCAATTACTAATGTCAGTTTTAGACATGGTTTACATTTTCATATATAAAACAATTTGACCTTATTGAGTCCTTTAAAATTAGTGACTCTTAAATGTTAAATTTTCAGGTGTGTTTGGGACAAAATCCTGAAAATCTGAGAGTAGAGTTCATTTAATGTCCCTTTTTTTGTTCAATATTATACTTAATTTTGCTGGATTTAATAATTTTGGCCTCAGGCCTGGTTTTTTTTTATTGTCAATATATAATATTCTAGGGTCTCTGGTCTTTTATTGTAGCTATTGATAAATCTTGGATATTTTTGTTTTTTTTAATCTTGGACATTTCTAATTGTAGCTCTAGCATATTTGAATTGTTGTTTTTTTGTTTGTTTCTTATAAAATTTTCTTTGATCTGAGAGATTAGAAATTTAGCAATAATGTTCCTATGTGTTTTTTTAATAGGTTCTCTTTGAAATGGTGATTGGTGGATTTTTTTTCTGTTTCTATTTTCCCCTCTTATTCTTCAGGAAAATTTTCTTTGACTATTTCTTGTATTATTGTGTCAAGATTCATTTTTTGATCACAGCTTTAGGGTAGCCCAGTTATTCTTTTTTTATTTTTGAAATATATCCATAATTTTCAACATTCACCCTTGCAAAACCTTGTGGTCCAAAAATTTTTTCTTGTTCCCTTCCTCTTCCCCCCCCCCCCCAATATGGCAAGTAATCCAATATAGGCTAAACATGTGCAATTCTTCTGTACACATTTCCACAATTATCATGCTGTATAAGAAAAATCAGATCAAAAAGAAAAAAAAATGAGAAAGAAAACAAAAAGCAAGCAAACAACAAAAACAACAACAAAAAGTGGAAATACTATGCTGTGATCCACACTCACTTCTCTGGGGGCAGATGGCTCTCTCCATCACCAGTCCATTGGAACTTAGCCCATTTATTCTTATGTTTTCTTTTCTTGATCTATTCTCCAGATCTGTTGGTTTTTTTATAGGATTTTTTACATTCTCTTCTATTTTTTCATTCTTTATATTTTACTTTGTTATTTTTTGGCCTCTTATAACTTCACTTGCTTCCCCTTACTCATTTTTGATTTTTCAAAGAATCCTTTTCTTCTTTAAGGCTCTGAATCTCCTTTTCTAGTTGGTTGACTTTCCATAATCTTGTTTTTCTTGGATGTTGCTTTTTTTTTTTCCCCCCCCTCCATGTTTCTCATTTGATTTTTAAGTCTTTTTGGAGTTCTTCTCTAAATTCTTTCAGGGCAGGTAGACATTTAACATCTCTTTGGTGTAGGAGAGACCTTTTTTTATTTCAGTATCCTCTGATGAACCCTCATCTTCCCTTATACCCATAGTAACTTTCTATGGTTGCATTTGCATTCTTTCTCCTTTACCTGTTCATTTTTAAAAAATGAGAACTTATTAGTAATCACCTCTAATCTTGTGGTGGGGAGAATGATACTTCTGGTTTCACTTGATTTCTCCCCTCTGGTCTGGAACCCAAAACCAAGAATTCCACTCTCCTGTAAGGGCCTAAAGCCAGTAATTTCTCAGCCCCACTGCTTCTGCACTCATCCAGGGAGCATGTCTGCAGCACAGCTGAGCTTGGCAATTCCAATCAGCCAAGGTTCACTCAGCTTTCCCAGACTTCCTTCCCACATCTCCAGGAGGTGATAGTTCCCAGCTGACCCCAGGGGTACTCACTGTTTCTGCCGAGTTAGTCTGGAGGTGTTCACACTTCATACTAGTGAAACCTCAGTCCTGGGTCTTTCTTTGGGTCTTCTTGGGTTGTCCCATTGGTTGTTCTTATTTGTTTGTTTATTTGTTTTATGTTTGCTCTAAGGTGTAATTTTGTTTTGTGGGGGGAATCTGGAGATTTGGAATTTTCTGACCTACTCCGGCATCTTCTCAAAATCTTCCAGCTCTAGATAGCTTTTTCAAGAAATTTTATAATAAAGGAAAGAAAGAGATGGAATCATAGCTGGCTGAGTCGTAAGAGCCAAAGGAAGTTCCTTTTTCCTTTGGAGCATTCCAGTCAAATCTGTAAGCAGATGGGAAAGAATAAGTGGACTGCCAGAGTTTGAAAATGCGTGAAAGAAAGAAATGGTCCAAGAGACTGGCTTCAGTGAAGAATGGACAGTAAAGATGGCCTCTGTGTGATCTTATTTGGTCCTCACAACATCCTGGGAGGTGGTTACTATTATTTTCATTTTACAGCTGAGGAGAAACTGAGGCAGGATTTAAACTCAAGTTTTCCAAGCTCCAGATTTGGTAATCTTATGAACTGCCACCAGCTGCTTTTGAAACGGAAAATGACCCTCCTGGTGGATGGTGCATTTAGAGCACTGGGCCTCAGGTCAACAAGACTGGAGTTCCATTGTGGCCTTGGGGACTGGCCCACTGTATGACCCTGGAGGAATTTCTTCTTCTCAGTTGTAGTTTCCTCATCTGTAAAATAGGGATAATAATAGCACCAATCTAACAAGGTGGTTGAGATGAAAAAGTGAAATAATATTTGTGGAATGCTTGACACTGTCTGGCACATAGAAAGTGCTTAATAAATGAGTATTCCCTTCCCCAAGTGAGTCTGTTTGGGTTGGAGTATGGAATATGTGGAGGAAAGAAATATGAGAAAACTAGGAAGGGACAAGAATATCAAATTGTGGAGGCTTTGCCATCCCAAAGAAAAATGTTTGATTTATTTAATAGTAGCCAGTGACTATTTTTGAGCAGAGGTATGGCCTGATAATATTTATACATAAGCTAGATTCATCTGGCAATGGTATGAGGATGGTAGCAGGAGAAAGGAGAAACATAAGCACATAGAATGAGGTTCTTGTAGTAGTACAGTTCATTTACTAGCCATTATTAAGTGCCTACTATTTGCCAGCAGGCACTTTGATAAATGACAAGGATGCAAAGCAAAAAGCAAAACTGGTGGTCTTCAAGCAGGAATAGAGACAGCTACAGGAAATGTTGAACTACAGTTAGACGTTCACTTAGGTACTTTGATTATTTTTCTAGATTGAATTTGCAACCCCAAAAGCAACACAACATTTCTAGCCTATTGTCTACTTGCTTAACATGTTTTCTTTTTTGTGTGTGTTTCTTAGGCCTTCTTGTCAAAAAGATGCTGGTGGATGCTTCCAAGAAACCAGAACTTAGTTCCTTAATAAATAATACCCGAGGAATGATTTTTTATAGTGTACCTCACCATGGGTCCCATCTGGCTGAATATTCTGTTAACATCAGATATCTGCTGTTTCCTTCTGTTGAGGTCAAAGAACTCAGCAAGGGTAATACTTATATTGTTACTTCCTGAACAATAAGGATTTTATTACTTTGTTTTCAAAGTAATATTATGTAATTAACAAATAGTTAATAATAAGTAATATTATTATATTGTTTTCAATAAATCAGAACAACTTGAATTTAAAGAATAATTCCTTCAGATTATCTCATTATATATATTTATTATGACTGAGCCTCCTGTGACTTTCTAGTAGTTCTTTATTTTACTTTTTACAAGTTAATGGAAATAGCTGTTAGAAATTAACATAATGCAGCTTTACTAACATGGAAAATCTTTTGTAGAATTGTAATGTTTTTTGGGTTTGGGCATTAGTTTTTGTTGTTACAGTGCTCCTTATCTATGTATGTATGCCTCTCTATTTAATTCTTGTTTATTGATTTAGTGGTTTATTCATGACAAAAACCATAACTTGTAGTTAGACTTTTCCTTGACATTTATTAAATACTCAGCTGGTATATGTTTGCTCAAGGAATAATAATTAATTTTAATATCCTACGCACAATTAGAAAATTAGAAAGGAAAAATGAAAGTGACATGTCTTAGCCACTTTTTTAGAGTGTTAGAGTTCTTTAAGTTTGGAGATTCACAAGTTCAGACATGTTGATATTTTTAACATTCATCTTAATATCCAGTATATTATAATGAGTAGTATTCATTATAGTATTTTAGTGTTTATAGCCTTAGCAGGTAATTTTTCAATACTTCTGTGCATTTCAATTTGTAAGATAATTTTCTCCATTGTTCCTCATCCTTTTTCTCTTCTGCTTTTCTTTAAGGTCATCAAAATAGAATCGAACAACTCCTAAACCCTCTTTCTAAGTAGACTCCCTTGCTGCTGACAGGGTTCAGATGACAAATTTATCATCTCCCCATATTAGAATGAAAATAGTTTGTCTTTGTTTAGTCCCTTATGATTATTCACTCATCTTTTATCTTTTTTTTAATTCCAGTGTTGGCACTTAGTAGCTAATATTTATATTGTGCTTATTGTATGCCAGTTTTCATTTGATCCTCACAACAATCCTGAGAAGTAGGTCCTATTATTATCCTTGTTTTACAAATGAGAAAACGGAGGCAAACAGAGCTTAAATGACTTGCCCAGAGTCACACAGCTAGTAAGTTATTTGAATCAGGATTCGAACTCAGATCTTCATGACTCCAGGCCCATTGCTTTTTTCATCTATAATTTGTAAAAGTCTACTATTTTTTTAAAAGGTTTTTTCCCCTCCTCATAAAATTATAATCATAGGCAAGTTATGCTCAGGATTAAGTTATTCTTGGCTTTATATTTACATCTTTTGCCTTCTGGAATACTGTGTTCCAAGCTCCCTGTTTCTTTATAGTGATGGCTGCCAACTCCTCTGTGATCCCAAAAGAGGCTTCTCAGAGAAGTACATGAATTTTATCTTTCTGAAGTATTTTTGCTTTGAGAAGCTTTAGATTTTGATTCTGATTATGTTCTAAGGAGGTTTCATTTGGGAGTTATAGATGGTGATTAGGTATTCTTTCTATTTGCTGTTGGTTCTAAGAGATCTGAGCAGTTTTACATTTCTTGAAATACGAGGATTTCGGGTAGTCTTATGACTCTTAAATTATCTTTCCCTCAACTATTTTTTAGGTTTTTCTCTGAGTCTTTAGACTTTGTTTTAATATTTCTCATCTAATGGAGTTCTATTTGGTTATTTTCTATTTAGTCCATTTTAATTTTAGGAGATAGTATGTTACTTGAGTAACATATACTCCTTATTCCCAGGTGTTAATTCCTTTTGCAATTTTTTCTTCCTAAACTCTAATTTCTTTTCAGTTTTTCCTCTGCCACTCTTATTTCACTTTCAAAAACATTTTAAGGTTTTTTTTTTAACTTTTGCCCAAATTGTAGCTTTCTTTAAAGTGACTTGTCGATGTTTTGGAGTTATTCTTTTCTGGGTTGTATCTTGAGAGCTTCCAGGAATTCCTTTTTTTGTATGTTTGTTTGTTTTGTTTGTCCATTATTCCAGCTTATTTTCTTACTTTGGTCTTTATATAGAGACTAGGCTCTACATCATTTTGGAGGAAATGGGTTGAATTTGTGTCTTCTAGGTTCTCTTTGTTTCTTAGGTTATTGAGTGTTTTGTTATTCCAGGATTTCAGGGACAGCTGAGGCTGAAGGACCCGCAAGCTTTCAGTACTCACAAGATCCAAGATAAGTGCTACACCTTCCTCCCCTCCCTCTAGTCTCTACCCCATTGATCTGTAGACATAGTCCATTTAGAGTAAAAATATTAGACTCACGAACTATAGATTATGAGCTCTGCTGATTCACTGACAAAATGAGTCTCCCCATTGATCTGGAACTCCTGTTCTGGTTATTGTGCTGCAGGCCTCAGAGTGAACTAGAAGCTGGAATTGAGACCCTCACTCCCTTCCTGGGATTAGAAACACGTTAGCTGTTGCTTGCTTCTGATCTCATCCCTTGCTCAGTATAAAGAATAGAGCCCATGACTGTCCTTTATCCTAAACACCACCCCTAGTTACAGGTCCCTTCCTCAGTTCACCTTGGACCTGTGATAGGGACAGGATCTGCAACTGACAGTGACAGTTGCTCTCTGTAAGCTGTTCCCAGTTAGACCCTGTCCCCTTTTTAACAGACCTCTATTTTTGTCTCTCTCAACCTGGGCTGAAAAAAAAATATGACTGGTTTTTTTATTCTTGGATTTCCTGACTAGGACTCTGGTGCATTTTCTAGATCTGTTATTAAGAAGTTGGCTTGGCTGTACTTCGTATTTCTCCATCATCTTGGCTTCACTAAGGAAGCTTCCAGTATCTCCTTTGGAGGTCCAGCTAGGTCACTATAATTTTACATTAGTCAGTTTCACTTGTTGTTGGTTTTTCCCATATACATTGTTATCATTGTGTACGCTCGGCTTTTCTTTAAGTCAATTCACATAAGTATTCTCTTGCTTCACCATATTCCTAGTTTCATTTACTACTTTTAATATTCTGTTACCATCATGGTATCATACAACTTTTGTTGCTTAGCCCTTTCTTATTCAGTTGGCATCTCTAGTTTTTCTTTTTTTTATTATTTGATGAAAAAGGTGTTTAAGTTCTTGAAGTTAGAAAAAGAATAGTAAAGTCAATTTTTCTTCTCAAAGGGATGAACTTATTTGGAATAGTTGAAATTTGTTTAACAATGGCTTAAACTTTTTTTTGTTTGTTCTAGGAAACCCTGTAATTTAATTTTAATTTTGAATCAGATATAACATTTATGTTGAAACAATACATGAAAAGTAACTAGATGATGTTAAATATATCTGTGAATAAATAAGCATTTATTAAATATTTACTGTGTGCCAGAAAATATTCTAAATTCTGGGAATACAGAAACCAAAGCAAGCCTTTCCCTATTTTCAGAAAATTTACAATTTAAAGATAAATAGCATGTACTTACATAGCTATATATAACAAATGTACAATCAATACAAACTAACTCTAGAAGAGAAGCATTATAAGTTGAGGGGCCTAGGAAGAATATCTTCAGAAAGTGTTGTTTGAGCTGTGACCCAAATAAAAAAGAATCCTGGAGATAGATGAGCTGAGGAGGGTAAGAATACTGCCATGAAGATGGAGATCCAAAGTTTGCTTGAGAAACAGCAATTAGGGCAGTATGGCTGCATTGTAGAGGCTGGGGAGGGAAGTAATATCTCTGAATACTAAAGCAGGGAATGGCAGGAAGGGCCCAGATTATAATTGCTCACAAGAGGTATTTATATTCATGCCTAAAAGTGATACAAAACCTTTAAAGTGTACTGAATAGGAAAATAGGAAGGCAATTTTGTCAGATAAGAGTTTTTCTGTCAATTCTGTAGACCTTAGAATCAAGTGTTTATTTTATATGCATTACTGTGAATGAATATTAAGTGATTTGAAAAAATTTTTGTCATTATTTCCTATAGCAATATAATCCATTATTAATAGGGAGGACCAAAAAAATTCTGACATGAACATTTTTCTTCATCTGTTGGTGGGAAAGCTTTCTATTAAGAATAAGTGGCAAAATTTAAAATGGAACCAGATTTTCATAATATAGCTTTTATCAGCTAATGAATGTAAAGATTACCACTTTTGCAAGATATTCTTTCCTGCTAGGCAGATAATAAGAAAAGCTTAGAAAAGCATAGAAATTAGATCCTCATCAAGTGTGATACAAGTTATTGCAGTGGAGATACAGCCGGCTTCCATAGTCCTTTTCTGTCAGAAAAAATGGAGGAGATAAAGTGGCAGTTCCAGGGACATCATAAGGAGTCGAATGGGGTTGTGACCTGAGATAGCTATCACTAGTGATTTGAATAATTTAATTTTTTTATTTATAAGTTATTGAGTATAGTTTGAAGGCTTTTTGGTGTTTGACTTTTTAATTTTTCAGCTTATTTTTTAAAAAATTCATTGTTTATTTTTAATGTATATTTTTTTAAATTTGAGTTCCTAATTCCCTTTCTTCCTTTAGTCTTCCACTACCCTTTGAGAAGGCAACCAATTATAAATTATACATGTGAAATCATGCAAAACATTTCCATATTAGCCATGTTGCCCAAAAAATTCAGAAAAACAAAGTGAAAAGTTATGCTTTAATTTGCACTCAGGTTTCATACCTGGTTTTATCACTTCACTCTGTATTAGTTCATATAGGTTTTCCCAGGTTTTTCTAAAACCATTCTATTGCAGACCATTTTTTCCCCCACTTAATAGTGTGTTATCTTTTTCAAATTACATGTAAAGATAGTTGTCAATATTAATTTTTGTAACATTTTGAGTTCCAATATCTTCTTCCTTCTCTTCCCAAAATAGTACTGCTAGTCATTTTTTCCAGAACAGGAGTATTCCATTATAATCATATACCACAACTTGTTCAGACATTCTCCAATTGATACATTCTTTCGCTTTCTAATTCTTTGTTACCACAAAAGGAGCTGTTATAAATGATTATTTGTATTTATAGTTCCTTTTCCTTTGATATCTTTGAGATAAAAACCTAGAAGTGCATTTCTGGATCTAAGATCTAACAGATCTAAGGATCTGTTTTATAGCTATTTGGACATAATTCCAAATTCTTCTCCAGAGTAGTTGGACCAGTTCAGAACTCTACCAACAAGGCATTGGTATCCTATTTTTCCACATCTCCTGCAGCCCTTGTCATTTTCCTTTTCAGTCATGATGGTCAATCATATAGGTATGAGGTTGTACTGCAGAGTTGTCTTAATTTGCATTTCTCCAGTACATAGTAATTTAGATCAT
This sequence comes from Sarcophilus harrisii, assembly GCF_902635505.1. Lineage (NCBI taxonomy): Eukaryota > Metazoa > Chordata > Mammalia > Dasyuromorphia > Dasyuridae > Sarcophilus > Sarcophilus harrisii. Next base: position 133,143,023 of record NC_045429.1, read on the forward strand.
TTTATCATATAACTATTGAGAGTTTTGATTCCTTCTTCTGAAAACTGCCTGTTCATATCTTTTGACCCTTTATCAGTTAGGGAATAACTCTTGTTTTTATAAACTTTACTCAGTACCCTATGTATCTAAAAAAATGAAGGCTTTATCAGAGAAATAATGTAAAAATTCTTTCCCATTTTCCTGCTTTTCTTTTAATGTTGATTGTGTTGGTTTTATGTAAAAAAATTTTAATTTCATGTAATCAAAATATTCCTTATACTGCCTTCTAATCTTCTCTATCATTTGTTTGGTCATAAACACTTCCCTTAAATATAGCTCTTACAGCTAAACTTTGCCATGATCTCCTAATTTGTTTATAATACCACCTTCTACACTTAAATCATGTACCCAGTTTGATCTTGTTTTAGTAAAGTGTGAGATGTTGGCCCACACCTAGTTTTTTCAAAACTGTTTTTTAATTTTCCCAGCATTTTTTTTCAAACAGTGAGTTCTTGCCTCAAAAGCTTAGGTTTTGGTATTTGTCAAGCGCTACATTACTGTAGTCATTTACTCCTCCTATATGTTGCATATCTGATCCATTTTATTGATCCACCACTTTATTTCTTAGCCTGTATCAGATTGTTTTGATGATCGCTGCTTTGTAATATAATTTGAGATCTTTATTACTAGATTGCCTTCCTTCACATTTTTTCATTGAGTCATTTGATAATTCTTTTTTTTATTTAAAAAAAATGTAGTAATAACTTTTTATTCTCAGAATATATGCAAAAATAGATAGCTTTCAACATTCACACTTGAAAAACTTGGACACAAAATTTTTCTCCCTCTCCCCACTTCCTCCCTTACATAGCAAGTAATCCTATACAGGTTAAATATGTGCATTTCTTCTAAACATATTTCCACATTTATCATGCTGTACAAGAAAAATCAGTTCAAAAAGGGGGGGGGGGGAAGGGGAAAAAAATCAAGCAAATAAGAACAAAAAAAAAAGTAAAAATATTATGTTGTGATCCACATTTAGTCCCCTCAGTCCTCTTTCTGAATGTAGATGGCTCTGTTCATTACAAGTCTATTGGAATTGATCTGAATCATCTCATTGTTAAAATCTCTTGATATTTTTGATCTACAAAGTAAGTCTTTGGTAGTTTGATTGGCATGGCATTGAAGTTTAGGTAGAGTTGTCATTTTTATTATTAATTTAATTATTAATTAAATATTAACCATGAGCAGTTAATATTTCTCCAGTTGTTTAAATCTGTCTTTATTTGTGTAAATTCAATCTTATAATGTATTCATGTAGTTCCTGGGTTTGTCTTGGCAGATAAATTCCCAAGTATTTTATATTGTCTGCCATCTTTCTGTTTCTCTTCCTGCTAAGTCTTGTTGGTTTTAAACACACACACACACACACACACCACGTGTGCACACATATGTGTGTGTGGATGTGTATATACATAGATTTTTTTTTTTTTGCTTAAAATAATCTTCAAACTGTTAAAGAGGGGAAAAAATCTTTTTAGAATAACATTTTATTTGCTTTAGTTTCCCCTTAATTTTTTTTCTTCTGTTTTTTAGGTAATACTTTTTAAAAAGTATTGGTACTGTGTACTAAGGACTGTGTATAGTCCTGTTTTCCATGTCTTGTATTGCTTTAGATAATTGGCTATTAATTTTCTAAGCATATATTAAATATGTACTGCTAGTTAAATTTTAAAAGTGTTTTTTTTTTTATGTGAAAATAAATAAGCATAATGTCCTATATTTATCTTGAATGTTTCCGCAGATAGTCCTGCTCTTAAAGAACTTCATGATGAGTTCCTCACATTTGCTAAGGACAAGAATTTCCAGGTTTTGAATTTTGTAGAAACACTACCGACCTCCATAGGAAGCATGATTAAGTTACATGTGGTGCCAGTAGAATCAGCAGGTAGGTGCTGTTTTGCAACTTAACAGACTTCTTGAGGTACTGTTTATGTGCTGGGGATACAAAATTCCAGCCTTTGAAGAGAACCTATTCTACTGGGGGAGACAACATGCCTCTATATAAAAAATAGATGCTAGAGATTAGGAAAGGCTTCATAGAGAAATTGGGGCTAGTTATTAAATCAGCATTTGGTGTCTATCTTTTATAAAGGGATATGGGAAGATCCAAATAACTATACAAGTAAAAGCCATTTTTTTTTTTAACTTGAAATATAGAAACTAAAATGGTTGATATCAGCCTCACCTTTTTCTGCTGTTCCTATATTTATTTATTTCTTATTTCTTTGTCATTTGTATTCCTTCTCTATCATGTAAAGGTAGCAGTTCTCCTTCCTTCTATTTAATTCTTTTTGTATTCTCCCATCTCATCAAAAGTGGACTTGAAACAGCCATAAGCAAACTTTCTTTACTAACCTAAGAAACATTCAAAAGGTTTTGTGTGTATATGTGGTAGAAGGGAAAATAAGGAAATGAGTCAAGGGAAAAAGTTTGAGAAATCCTAGTTAAATTAAGTTATACAGTCAGATGAAAACCACAAGGATAGTAGCTTTGAGATACCACTAATTATTAAGTTGTCAGAATTGCATATGAAGAATATTAAGGAAAATCACTTCTGAGAACCAGGCTGACATAGCAAAGATATACAGCAAGCTCCACCCATCTTTTTCCTCTCCTGCTCCCCCAAATCTTCCAAACCAAATTCTAATGGAGAAATCTTAGAAAAGAATTACAGTGAGAAATTTATCTGGCCCATGTTGACATAAGGTCGATAGAGAGATATTAGACACTGGGGACAGTATACTATTCAGACAATGCCAATAAAAGGAAAGGTTATAGACCAGGATGAGAAGTCATCTCAAAATTCACAATCCAAGATCCTACATCTGGGTCTGGGACAGAACCAAGGCCAAGTGCAGCTCTTTCATTTACTATTGAGTTCCAGGTACCAATCCAGATCTGACATTTGGAAGGCTGTGACTCTTCTAGTATGGTAATTCTTAAATTAGCCTCTTAAAGTCTTAAAGTATTTTCCTTTAAAGTCTAAAGTATTGTCCTGCTTTTCTTCAGATTTGGGCATTGGAGATCTGATTCCAGTAGCAGTTAATCATTTGAATATTTGCAAGCCAAAGAAGAAGGACACCTTCTTGTACCAACGTACCTTACAGTTCATTCGTGAAACATTAGCCAAAGACCTTGGAAATTAATAGGTCTTAATTCTTCTTGTTCTTTTCTGTTATGTGGACATGATGCTGGGCATTTTTTGAGATCTGTCGAACTAAGAAGACCCCAATAGGTAAAGCACCAAGTCAGTCTGGACTATACTGAAGACAGCAGGATGCTACTTGGAAATATATGAAAGGTAAAGCATAAGCATAGAGGCAGCAATAAAAATTGAATACTAGATTCTCTTCCATTAAAGACATTTTCTGTGCATGAGTTTATAGTCCACACTTTAAAATGATGGCACCTGAAAGAGAGCTATGAAATATTCCTCCTTTTTTGCTGCGACAGACCCTCTGATTCACAGGAAATACATTAGTGCAACTGCAAGGGATTAACTATCTTCTTAACCAGAAAAATCTGCCACTTGGTGAATACTTGAAATAGGGACCAGCTATCACTAAGGACCAAAATAGATTAGATTTAGATTTGGGTCTCACAAATGCAGCAGACTTTTTAAAAAAATAATAAACTTAATTTAGGCTGTCTGCATTTCAAAGCTGGCTTTTTCATGTCTGAATGACTGACTTATCACAAATACAAATTTTATTGTATGCTTCTTTTGCTAAGGATAAATAATTTTCTTGTGTATCAGCTTAGACTAACCTTTTAAATAATGTACTATTCTGCTTTTAATTTATTCTCAAGATGAGGAAGGCCGTTGATTAACATAGGATTTATGTATCAAATAAACCTGTATTAAAAAAAAATCAAACTCATACTTGAGCAACATTTAGAACAACTCAGTGATATTGTATGATACCTAGTTTAGATTTGACAGATCTTTCCTTTCATATAATAGGAAATTTTTTTTTTTAAGAGTGTGGAAGATGAATATATATGTGTAAGAAAACAAATTATTGTTAATCCTACTATTTATCAAAGTAGAAATTGGGCTATCTGAAGGTGGATTGAGGGGAATGTTGTTGCATCATATAGATGTGACAGATGGTTGGAAGTTCAACATATTTAGTTACCCAGTTGTTTGGGAAAGAACTAGACTAGAACTCACGAAAGTAAACCTGTAGGTTTTTCAGGCCCATACCTCTTGTGTCAGTGGGATGTTTTAGTATGGAATATTTCCTTTTTTATCTTGTTTACTAATAACCCACAACTAAAAACACATGGTTTTTAAAAGTACTTTGAAGTAATTCAAAAAAATGATATGCAACTATTTCTAGAAATCTTATTGCAGTAGCTATTCCTCTTATCAAGAATAGGATTTGGGAAAGATGTCCAACCTTTGTTTTAAACTTAAGAGAAATGTACAGGCAAATTACCTTATAGGGTAGTATGTAGGTACACTAAATGTTGATGAAAATACTAATAATTGCATTGAATTCTATAAAGCACTTTAAAATTTGCAGTGTATTTTAAATGCACTATTTTATTTTGAGAATCACAATAGCTCTATGAGGTCAGTAGTTTTACCTGTTGATGAAATGAGAATGTAGTTAGCTACCATTGACTTTTTGAAGATGCATAAATAATGCAGAGTAATAAAAATATCGGTTCGAATCCAGAAAATAGCCATTTTATTAATAAGTTAATTTCACTAATGGCTTGTTTTCAATGCAACTTCTTAATCACCCAAAGTTCCTGACCACATTTTGTGGTTGTTTAAATGATTCTGAGGGTATCCATAATCATGATTATGTTTAGAGACATGCTGGCTAATTGCCAGGTACTATAAGTTCTGCTTAGTTGCTATTTGTTGTTATAGACCTTGACCCATCTCTCTTCCCTTAAAAACCACCAAGTACCACTTTACTGCACATTTATCTTAGGCAGAGGCAGAGCTTGAATTCTCTATTCTCTGGTATCAGTCCTCTTCTGTCTTTGACACTGAGCAGAAGTGCAACCTTATAGTAATACCCAAAAGGAATGTTGAAGATAGGTGTTTTTCTGCCACATGGTGATAGACAAAATACCAGGTACCAGTATTTCACAACTGGAAAGAGAGCACAATAATACAATGATGTTTACAATGTCTTCCCATTTGTGCTGTGTTCATACCTCACAGTGCCTCTGAAGTTCTTTTGTAATTAATTACTGGAATTTGAGGCACAAACCCTGACTTTCCATTTTTCTGTACTGTTGGTATACCATTGTATACTTTTATTGTCATTTTGTGTAATGATTTTGTGCCTGTGGAAGGTGTTTAATAAAAATTTAAAAATACCTACATAATTGATTGAGCCCTTATGTTGGATCTCAAAATAAAACAAATGTCTGTTAAAATGAAGTGGCTAAAAATGTACTAGAAAGTTGCTTTTTAAAAAATCAGATAGTATAATAGAACAAAAATTATCAAAGTAAGTCTAAAAGCATTAAAAACTAAGCAGAAGCTTCAATTCAAGGATTGCCCAAATGAGAATGAGTCACTTTCATAAAAATTTAAATGATGAAATCTATAAGCATATTTCCATAACACAAAGTCATTGGTGATTCTGAGTGGGAGGTGGGGGGGAGGGGGAGGGAGGGAGGGAATGCTATTTATTAACTGTAAATTTATGGTGATTTAATCACTATAAAAATTCATAATAATCACAACTTCACCTCAGACACTTCGGACTGCTTCAAAAAGCAGGTGATTTGATAAGATTTAAATGGAAACACTGAGTCATAGAATGCCATCCTTTTAAATATGGTCATTGGATTTGAATAATTGTATTGGCTCCAAATATAAAAGTACTTTTGTCATAAATCAAAGTGAAATGCAAACAAACATGATGGTATCAAAATATTCCTTATCTCTGTTTATTTAATTCTTAACCTGCTGAGTAAAGTTGCAATGAGGTGGCTCAGTGAATAAAGCACTGGTTCAAATCTGGCCTCAGACAATTAATTGTGTGACCCCTGGACAAATAACTTGACTTTTGCCTTAATCTACTGGAGAAGGAAATGGCTAACTACTCCAGTAGCTTTGCCAAGAAAATCCATGGACAGAAGTGGCATTCTGTGAAACCATGGGATTAGGAAGAATTGGACATGACTAGAATAACATCTTGCAGAAGTATTTGTTATTCTAGTTCAAAAACTTGTGTATTGTTCAAGAAACACATGAATCACCATCTATGAAGATAATAGGAAGATGTTCATATTACAAAGGGCACATCACATATTTAGTTTGGAATCACAGCATTAACTATTATACAAAAAGACACAGGACATGAAAGAATCTTATTATGTTGAGCCTTTCCATTCATTCCCTTCTCTGTAGAGACTGTAATGCACTTAAACTGTCTTGCCCAACAATTTTATTTGGAAAGGATTTCTATTTTCATTTTGCTTAACTGGTAACTGCTAACTTAAGTTTTGCCGCTATAATGTCTGTTTGTCAAGGCAGTAGAAAAAGGCTTCCTTTTCAGCTTTTTCAGAATAGGTCATCTTTTCCCCTTTTAAACTATTTGCCACATGTTTTACAAATGGCTGTGCTACCTAGTTGTTAGGTTGAGGTTGGACTAGAACACCCAAAGCTGACAACTGAAGATTTCCAAAGGCTCTTTCTCTATCTTAAAGTATGAGTTATTCAATTGTTAGTTTTTTTTAAAAAGAAACATTTAATAGACAATATTTACAACTTGAGTACAAAAAAAAATCCACTTCAAATAAAACATCACAGGGTTTTCATCCGCTAAGTAGTTACAATTTACTCAGTAAATCATTCTTAATTCCTTTCTCAACACACTTAATGCATTATTGTGGAGGAAATATTTTAATAAATTACCTTGGATTGGATGAATGTACACACCTGGCAATGCTTTTATTAACAATGTTTCAGCAGCATCAACTGTTCCAAGACTGTTACAGGGATAAATGGTCCTTATTTCAACCACATTTATGTGAATCTTAGCAGAACAAAGAAAAATAGTATATTGTTGTACTTTGGAGAGGACACTGAATTTCGATTTTGTGGACTTGGGTTTGAATCAAGGCTCTGGGCTTCCAATTCCTCACGTATAAAATGAGAGGGAGGTTGGACTATGTGGGTTCTAAATCAATCATCTCCTGTGTTTCAGAAGACGGCACCATAACCCACAAGGCATTAGAGAATATGTATGGAGGCAAACCTAAATTTTCCAAAGTATTTAAATAACTTGGTAGCAATCTGTAGCTTTTACAACCCATCTATATATTACAAGTAGCAGACTAACAGTATTTAGTTTTCAAAGGACTATTTTAGTGGAAAAACTAAAAAGCAAAGTTGCAGAAATAAATTCCTCACAGTGCAGCCTAGAACCAGAGGTTTTAAACTGGGTCCATAAATCTGGTAGGAAAAAAAAGTTTATTTCACTGTAATTGTTTCCCTTTGCAATATATGTAACATTGTTCTTAGGATTCCTTATTCCAACTGCCAAAGGGGTCGATGTCATACCAAAGACCAAGAACCTAGATTTTATCATTCAACTTCTGCTTCTAGTGTAGGGAAGCTAGTTATCATTTTATAAATTGAAACTACCAATTAAAAAATTAAACTATAGGATGGATACCTTCTTTCTGTATAATAATCTGTCTACTCCCTGCTAACACATATACAATTTCTTTTTTCTTTTCACCGGTCAGTACCATCTGCTATTCTAGCAAAAAAAAAATAATAATTTCCTTCATTTCCAGGTAACAAAAAAAAAAAAAAAAAAAATCAACCAACCATATATATTCAGCTTCTTCCAAACTTAACTCATTTTTCCTTCCCAGTTTTTCCTTAGCAGTTTGCTGAACTGAAAGGTGGTTCACTTCTTGGAAAGAACATTGAGCCATGACTCAGAAAATGTGGATTATGCTTCAAGCCTTTACTTGTCCTGAGATGATTTAGCCTCTTAGCTTCAATCTCATTGGTATCAAATGGGGATAATTCACAGGTAGTTTGTCTGCTTCACATCAGAAGCTTGTAAGAATCACGTGAGGAAGTGCACTAAGATTGCTTTTTTCAACTTCCATACGGTTATTTAATAAGCTGGGGTTCCTAACATATCATTTCATCTAAAAACAGATTCAAGGGTATCCATCCTATAGTTCTAAGTGGTGCATCCTAAGTGGTGCAATGAATACAGCACCAGTTCTGAAGTCAGGAGGATCTGAGTTCAAATCTGGGCTCTGACACTTAACACTTCCTAGCTGTGTGACCCTGGGCAAGTCACTTAACCCCAATTGCCTCAAAAGAAAAAATTTGTAAAAACTGACTCAAGATACAAGACATGTCTTTTTCAGGGAAGGCTGGTATTAATTAACTGGGTGTTACAAGAGAGCTATCTCAGAATTAAGAGTCCAGCAGTGTGGTAAGAAGTAAAATAACTTGATTATAATTAGCCTAGTCCTAATCAATCAACCTCACCACAACCAAGTATTTAAAAAAGGGGCCACAGAAAAGGGGAACTCCTCCTTAAAGATATGGATAGAAGGGACATTCTTGGCCATCCCTTGAACCCTGGTTCTGTAGATGATATAGAAGAATGATTATAAATATTCAAAGCATCTCAAAGGGCCAAAATTTTCTGCTAAAATTTAAATAGGCTACTGTAGTATTGTTTTATTCTCTTGTATTAACACCCTACCTACCAGCTTTGGAACCTGTCTTGAAGTCAAAATATTCAAATTTATGAGAACACACTGATGATGTTGCGTTTGAAGCTATTCCTCATAACTCCTAAAAGTAGTTTAACACCATGTTTATCTTCAAAAATTAAAATGAATTAACATTAAGAACTTTGGAAAACTCAATAGTGTTAGAGAACAAGATTACTAGCAACTGGTGCTGTCTATTCCATCCTGTGTCTTATTCCTATGCCATTTCTAAAGTAAAGTTTAACCTTATCTGTGAAGAAACATTGGTCATCTAGGCTGAGCCTGAGTAAACAAGTGGTATTCATTTATCTCTGTACACATATGTGATTACAGTTCTTCCTCTTATTTTCCTTAGGTGATCAATAATAGATTCTACATGAGGAAAATCTGATCAGCTCCAAGCGATAAGCAGAGCCACTCAGACCTAACAATTTTAAAAATGGAAACCCTCCCCTACCACACATTGGAGAGAGCCAGAAATCAATGTGATTTTAGAACTGGAGGGGAAAAAAAGCTAGAACACACTCACACACAAAAAGCCTACCTAAAAGAACAAAGACATTATGTCTTAGGGATTATTTAATGGTGTGACATGTGGTTCTGCCTCTCTGGAAAACTGTGGATAGAAAGGTCAGAATAACGTGGACTCTCAGTTGTGCGTATTCACTAAACAAAAACAACTCATCTTGTGCTTATCCTTGTGTGGAATATATGAGAAAAAGGTTAGTGAGGTTTTATGTGGCTTACTAGTTACATAGTATAAGACACAATTTAAAAACTTCACAGGCCAAGGATCTGTAGCAGTTTAAGGGATCTGCTTCACGTAGTCAGTTTGAGTTAGTGTTTAAATACCAGACATAGGCTCAATATAAATCTATGTTCCTATGCACGTGGACAAGAATCTTATGACACGGGGCCCAAGGGAAAGCACTGGGCATTTGGTTCACTTTTGCTTACCTCTTCCATACGTTTTCAACCACTTTGGTCTCAGGGCTTTTCAGCCAATTAGCTGACTGAAGACTGACAGTTAAAGCAAGGCCAGTTGAAAGGTACTGGTGAGCAATCTATGGTAGTAACAATACGTCAGCTAGATCATACAGAAAACATACTTAACTTGTGACTTGTAACATGCAGTGCAAATTCAAGAACAGAAATCGTATCCTGGGGCAAAATACCCATTAGATTTGCAGTTTTCCCTTAAAAAAAACACACAATGAAACTTTTTTCTTTTTTGGGGGGTGGGGTAGGTCAAAGGTGAGAAAAGAGGCAGGTCCATGAAGAGAAAAAGAACCTGACATGCTCAAACCTGTAACAAAGCATTTTCTCAGAAGCTAAGGTGGAAGAATGACATTGTTCCTACTGATGAAAGATAAAACTATTTTGTACAAGACCAAACAAAAGAATACTTCTATTTTCTCCAACGTCCTGTTAAAACAGAAGAGGAAAAAGGCCCCATTTTACATAGAGGGAATTTCTTATTGATAAGATTTACAATGAATGATATGTTGAGAGGGAATTGGACACACAACTTTACAAGGCAGTGTCTGTAAAGGTCTTTTTGTCATGTTTTTGCCAGTGGATCAAACAGCTGTAATGCTGTCCTCTTGTCTTCCTCATCACTGAACATAACCCAGTTTCCAAAGTCTTTGTGCCCATGGGCTGGTAAAGGTCCCACCCTAGATGCTGGAGCACTCATTTGTGCTGGGCTGGAGAATTCCCTTTCCATATTCGGGGTCACTGGGCCCAAAGGCTCTGTGTTCTTAGTAAACCAGCCGGTGTTCAATATCTTGGGGTGATGGAGGAGGCTCAGGAAGGGATCCTGATGCTCACCAAGAAGGGAGGACGCCTCGGTCTTCACTGCCTTTGTATTGTCAGCATGGATGCTGGGCGCTGGTGAAGTACTAAGAAGGTCTGCTTGGGAAGCAAGGAGGCCCGACTCGGGCCGGTCGCCATCCCGGGAGGGATGGTAGTGGTTGTTATTGTTGTTAGTGCCACAGCAAGTCACATCCTGGAAGAGCAAATTGTTGCCCTGCAAGACCTGGAGATGAAAAGCAGCTGGGGCCGACTTCTTCCTCCTGGGGGGGACCTTGGGCACAAGGGAAGCGGTTTCCGAAGGTGGTGGTGGCCTGGCGGCCTCCCCTTCAGCTGAAACTTGTACTTCACTGCTCAGTCTTCTCTCAGCAGCTCTCCCAGGCTGTAATGTTCGTGGTTTGGGGACAGGAGCAACCTTGGAGGGCACCGCTAGAGTGGGGCTTTCAACAGCAGGCTCTGGGGACCCAATGGTAAACTGGATGACTTGTTGCTCAAACTGCTCTTCTGGGGATAAAGGCTGAAAAAAAGGGGGAGATTAGTGAGCAGCTATGTAAAATAAAGCTTGGAAATTCAGTCACAGAACACCCACAGGGAGAAGAGAACAGAGATGGGAACTAGCATTCTAACAATAAAATGTTGAGAATGACTGGCATGCTGGAAATGGGGATGAGCCAACCACGAAAGAATGGGGAAGCAGAAGGGAACAAAAATGGCAGCTACCTGGGAGTGGGGGCAGGTCCAGCTCATGCAGCAGGGATAGAAATAATGAAATCAAAGGTCATGCTGGATACATCATGGAGGCAAACTTTTTCCAGTGTGCCACATTAGGGATTACAGACTTCTTGCTAAAAATAAATGCCTCTGAAATCATTCCTCTTTTTTGGTGAATACTTTTTCTTTACTCTGCACAACATTAAAAACCTATTAATGTGTGGAGATATACTTATCATGAGGTTACATGTATAACCTATTTCAAATTACTTGCTGTCTTGGGGAGGGAAGGGATGGAGGGGGGAACGATTTGGAACTGAAATCTTACAAAAATGAATGCTGAAAACAATCTTGACATGTAATTGTAAAAAAGTAAAATACTATTAAATGCCAAAAGAATCTATTGGAGATTTAATACTGTAGTTGAGTGGGATGGCACTGAGCAAACTGAAGGACAACTTAATGGATTTCATTTGTTTCACTGATGTCACCACTATTTGAGTTATACATGTGTTTAAAAACAGTTCATCGATATATAAACCTTACATGTCAATTTTACTTCCTGGCTTAAGCTTCAAAATAACCACCCAAAACACACATTACACAGGCTATTTGTGCTAAAGGAATCATCCTTTCCACTGTGAATGCTTATGTTCTCTTTCACGCAGTTGTGATAGCATTTCCTTTGGACTCTTAGAAGAAAAACAACTCAAAACCCACAACTTTTCTAAGTATTTTATTGTACCTCCCTTGTGGCAGCCTGGATATGTGGACACAATGCTGCCTGTTATGTGACTTTTTTTTTTTTTTTTTAAAGAAGAGAATAAAGACATCTCAGGAAGAGGATAAGAGGGAAAAAAAAAAAAAAAAAAAAGAGGATGAAAGCACAGATGAGCAAAAGCACAGCAGAACTAGCGACCAAGAAAAGCAATGTCAAACTAAAGCAACCAAATAACTTCTACTATCTACAAAGGTGAAGAGGTGGCAGATGGTCATGGATGGATTCCAATGATGGCTAGGCCGGTGTTTACCAAATGTCCGGTTAACTAGCACATTCTGAGATCAAACGGGGGATCCAGATGATTCTATGGGTGCAAGTCTTTGTGCTGCTACTGTCCTTACAAATTCATTTCTCTGAAGCAGCAAGCAAGGTGGAGAAGCTCGAGAGTGAGAGCAAAAGACAATCTGCAAGAAAAGCAGCAATAAAAGCTGTCTGACCAACATCCCCAGGCCACAGCCCAGAGTAACTCAAACACAGCTTACCAATGAATATTTTTATCCACTTAAATCATTTTGCAATCAAGAAACAATTTCTGCATGTCAAAACCAGGGTATGTGCATGCTAAGAATAAAGGAAACTGACGAATACTCAAGACTTGGTCACAATTTCCTATTTGGGGCTTTTTTTCCTCATCTAGAGAGAAAACAGTCCATGCAGAGTCCCCATGATAAAAAGGATAATGTTGTGAAAACTGTTCTCCTGTTTATGTCTTGGATTTCTGAATTGGATAATGGAGAAAGACTCAAATTCAAAGGATCCATGATGTCAAAATATATTCTTAACAACAAAAATTTACCTCCCCCCACTCTCCACCCGTAAGCAACTTAAGGAAAGGAACAAGTTTCTTGGTCAGCATCTATCTTACTTTTCCTGTTCTTCGAAGTGTTGGCTTTTTTATCACAGGAACTCTGGGTGCAGGTCGATGAGGGAGGAGCTGACTTGTCTGAGAAGGTCCTGATTTGGGTCCAGTAGATAAGGGCTCTGGTTTGGTGGACACTTGATTCCTTAAGAAAACTGCATTTAGTGCCTCTTCCTGTGTTCCTGAAACAGAATAGCAGCATGTTTGAACAAATTGAAGATCTTTCGCTAAATAAGCATCAGGAACAGGAGATTTGACCAATCTCATTTCCAACCAGGGCCTCAAGCAGCATGGTCTGTTTTCTCGTCAACTTGAGGCTCACCACTTTGGTCAAAGATTTAGTATAAACACATGATCAGCTTAGCCTCCTCCAAAACTCAGCACTTTGGAGATTCAGTAGAATAAGCACTCTTAGTAGAAAGGATTCTTGGTAGAAAGGTCCTCTGCCTCAGCTGTTCACACTGACCACCTCCAATAGAGGTAAATGTGAAGATACTGGGAAGAATCCAATCTCCAGTGAATGGAATTACTTCCACTAAAAGCGTTTTTATTTTTTTATAACAATAACAAACATCTCTCTAATAGAGTTGTAAACCTAGACAGTGACATTAAACTGTATGCACAGAGAATGGAATCGGATTTGCCAAAGTGAAATGTAACTATTTCAATCTGAGAATCACAAAACACAACTAATGGGGAAAAGTGATGGTGAAACTCCAGGTGAGATCACAGACCTAAGAAAATGATGAGTGTCTGTGTTGTCCAGTTATTCTCTGCGGTGACTCGAAAGAGTAGCTTTCTATGTCTTAAATGTCAAACGGAGCCACCAATACCTTATGGCCACAGAACCAACAGAATGAATTAACTGTCTTGCATTGCCAACTCTTAAAATTTATTTTTATTTCAAGCTTTCCCTCTCAAACTGCCGTAATCAAGATTGCATGCTATATACTAGGGGTTTTGAACCATATATTCTTTTAAAGAGAGAAAATGAACCTTAAAATGGCCAAATTCCAAACTCAATAGTACTAAAAGTGAAATCTCTTGAGTGGAATTGCAGAGAATACCAAGGACATTAGGGAATACAAAATTTCATTTCCAAAAGGAAAATGCAGTTCTTTTTCAAGCCATGGTTCTTGGTTGGAGGGAGAAAAAAGAAAACTGAAGCCTTGTAGTTAACTAATGATTTAAAAGCCTAATGGGCTACTCAACTCACCTCCTTTTGCTTCCATGAGGCACCGAATGGCTTCCTCAGCTTCTTGAGCATTAGTAGTTTTGATCTGTTTGACATTATATGGTTTACTTATCCCAGTCCTGGCTTTTGGCTTTTAGATAAACACAAAAGGAAAAGGAGATCAGTAATTTTGTAAGCAAAATCTTCACAGTAGAACATAATGAGCATTGCCAGTTGAACCCAATCAGATTCAATTACCATACAATCCTTTAAAGAAAAAAACATTTTCCTTAAATATAAATCTGATACCTATAGACTAGCCAGGTCACTCATCATTCCTTATGCACACCCTACACCTTCCAATCTCTGTTCCATTACTAAAATTATTTCCTGTGGCAGGACTGCTTTGCCCACATCCTCCTATCTACTAAAATGCCACTTGGCTGAAAATCTAGTTCAAATGCAACCTCCATGAAGCATTCCAAGATAGCTCTGCTCCATTAATAATTACCTTTCTCCACCTTGGCTATCATATATCCTTGTTTTTTTGCATTTAGCATATATTATAATCTTGCCATCCTACCTCCACCACCACTGCCCTCCCACTTGACTTTAAAAGTTCCATGTGGGAATAGATATCTAATCTTTATGTCTTCCTTAGCACTTAGGTTCTCCACACATAATAGATATTTATTGTTTATTGATGAATACAAGAGAAAATATTTGTCAGGTTTCTAGATTTTCCTGTTGTTTGGCTCTGCTCTAATCTGCTAGGCAACCACGAATAAAACAAAGGGAAAACAACTTGAGCTGATGCTACTATCTCCAAAATCCAGTGGATATGGGGTTTTAAAGCAATCAACCCTCTCTTTTTTATGGCCCATTAGTAAAAGAGAAGTAGTAATGAGTTTACAAAAACTACAAAGCAATTATATACAAGGTAGCTTTGTATTAACTTGGCATTCTGGAGAGTATTTTTCTTTAAGAAAAACTTTCTTTGGAACTATGCTCAAAAAGTTATCAAACTGTGCATACCCTTTGATCCAGCAGTGTTACTACTGGGATTATATCCCAAAGAGATTATAAAGAAGGGAAAGGGACCTGTATGTGCACGAATGTTTGTGGCAGCCCTTTTTGTAGTGGCTAGAAACTGGAAACTGAATGGATGTCCATCAGTTGGAGAATGGCTGAATAAATTGTGGTATATGAAAATTATGGAATATTGCTGTTCTGTAAGAAATGACCAACAGGATGATTTCAGAAAGGCCTGGAGAGACTTACACGAACTGATGCTGAGTGAAATGAGCAGGACCAGGGGATCATTATATACTTCAACAACAATACTAGATGATGACCAGTTCTTTTTTTTTATTTTTTTATTTAATAGCCTTTTATTTACAGGATATATACATGGGTAACTTTACAGCATTAACAATTGCCAAACCTCTTGTTCCAATTTTTCACCTCTTACCCCCCACCCCTCCCTAAATGGCAGGATGACCAGTAGATGTTAAATATATTAAAATATAACTTAGATACACAATAAGTATACATGACCAAAACATTATTTTGCTGTACAAAAGAATCAGACTCTGAATTATTGTACAATTAGCTTGTGAAGGAAATCAAAGATGCAGGTGTGCATAAATATAGGTATTGGGAATTCAATGTAATGGTTTTAGTCATCTCCCAGAGTTCTTTTTCTGGGTATAGCTAGTTCAGTTCATTACTGCTCCATTAGAAATGATTTGGTTGATCTCGTTGCTGAGGATGGCCTGATCCATCAGAACTGGTCATCATCTAGTATTGTTGTTGAAGTATATGATGATCTCCTGGTCCTGCTCATTTCACTCAGCATCAGTTCGTGTAAGTCTCTCCAGGCCTTTCTGAAATCATCCTGTTGGTCATTTCTTACAGAACAGTAATATTCCATAATTTTCATATACCACAATTTATTCAGCCATTCTCCAACTGATGGACATCCATTCAGTTTCCAGTTTCTAGCCACTACAAAAAGGGCTGCCACAAACATTCGTGCACATACAGGTCCCTTTCCCTTCTTTATAATCTCTTTGGGATATAATCCCAGTAGTAACACTGCTGGATCAAAGGGTATGCACAGTTTGATAACTTTTTGAGCATAGTTCCAAACTACTCTCCAGATGATGACCAGTTCTGATGGATCAGGCCATCCTCAGCAACGAGATCAACCAAATCATTTCTAATGGAGCAGTAATGAACTGAACTAGCTATGCCCAGAAAAATAACTCTGGGAGATGACTAAAAACCATTACATTAAATCCCCAATCCCTATATTTATGCACACATGCATTTTTGATTTCCTTCACAAGCTAATTGTACAATAATTCAGAGTCTGATTTTTTGTACAGCAAAATAATGTTTTAGGTCATGTATATATTGTATCTAAGTTATATTTTAATATATTTAACATCTACTGGTCATCCTGCCATCTAGGGAGGGGGTGGGGTAAGAGGTGAAAAATTGGAACAAGAGGTTTGGCAATTGTTAATGCTGTAAAGTTACCCATGTATAAATCCTGTAAATAAAAGGCTATTAAATAAAAAAATAAAAAAAAATAAAAAAAAACTTTCTTGGGTGGTGCAATGGATAGAGCACCAGCCCTGAAATCAGAAGGACCCAAGTTCAAATTTGGCCTCAGACACTTAACACTTCCTAGCTGTGTGACCCTGGGCAAGTCATTTAACCCCAACTGCCTCAGCAAAACAAAACAAAAAAAACTTTCTATACTCAAACTTTTTAAAAGCCCAAATGAAAAAAATCCACTATTTATGGTATAGCAGAATGAGTTGGGTTATTTTGTTTTTGTGCAAGAGAAAGAGGAGAAAATATGTCTGCTTTAAAATCCAGCACAGTACCTTTGTATCAAGGAAGTATCCAATATGTTTATTGAATTAAAAAGGATCTTAAACTTCTATTAACTAAAGATAATCTCCTCTCAACTCTAAAGTGGGAAACAAGGCATAAGAACAATTCTTGGAATTAGGTTTTTACCATTTTGGATTGAGAAAAAGGGAGAACTCACTGGCTGCTGAGGTGCTCCTGGAAGAAGTTTAGCTGTCTGTAAGATGGAATATTGCCCATGAGTGCCACAGGAAATAGATGCATCAGAAGCAGACTTTTTCACCATTAAACCAGCTGGAAGAAAAAAAAAAGGTACATCCTCAAATCTTAGTGTTCAAGGGCATGATGAAAGGTCCAATGAGCCATCAAGAGAACAAGGCTGATGGCCTAGAAAATTAGAAGCAAGACCTTTTTTAGTAATATTACTTATTTGGCACGTAAGTATTCATAGATAAAGAAATGTATCACTTGCCAGTAATTTCCCCCTTTTCATTCAGTAATAGATTACTATAATTCAGCTAGGATAGGTACTAACTACCTAGTGAGAAATTAACTTCTCAGATTATGGTTAGAATTTTTTTTTCTAACAAAAAGTCTTTCAGTTTGAGTAACTTTTATATTATCATTTTGTATTTATATTTAAAACTTTATCTTTTTAAAAGCCTTGTGGTTCAGTTTCCTTTTGCAATTGAGATTGCTTTGGAATAAACAAAGGCTAGTGAAAAATCCAATTATCAGAATCGGAGGACATGGAAGTCTTATGGGTTTTTTTTTTAAAGACAGACAAAAGCAACACTGCTTCCCTCAAAAAAAAAAAAAAAATCAGAAGAGAAACAGAAAATGGCAGGGCAAAATTATATTTTCAGAAAGCCAAAAGTAGCATTATGGGCAAAGGAGTCATTTTTAGAAAGCTAAAGAAGGCCACTAGAACCATATCAAGTGACATGTTTTTCTAGTCTAAGTAGATGTTATTAACAGCCACATTGCTACTAGAATACTACTGACAGAAGACAGTGTCAGTACCTGAATTATAGGCATACAGTACTACTTAAATAAACAACATAGGACCATACATGATGAGTTGGATGGGATAAAGGTTATCCTGTAATCCATTTCCTTCATCTAAGAGATGAGAAAACTGAAGCTCAGGGACTTGCCCATGTCACACAAATAGGACTGGGATTACCAGACTTATTTTACAATGTGACATTTCATTCTTTATCAGTTCTGTACAGTTTTAATACAGTGAAGACACGAATTGGTGGCCATCAAGCATACAGAATAAGGGAGATAGACAAAGTCTGACTTCCAGTGATGCGTGGGGAAAGAGAATCAATTAGCTGTGACTAAAATGAGGAAATTCCCTGCTGGGGTGATTTCTGCTTAAAAGTGAAAAGGCTAGAATAAATAACAGTTCTGAAAAATCCATCACTTCAGTTACTCCTGGAAATGTCTTGTGCTATCCCAGAGACAGCTAACATGACATTGGTTTCAACAGCAATACTCTTTGAGTTGTTTCACAATAAAAAAGGAAAATAAGTGATTGTGCAAAAACAAACAGTTCAAAAGATACCTGGATTCTGTATTTTTTTCCCCACTGATAATACAGAGGCAAGTATTCCCAGCAGGCATTGTGGCAAACTAAGAACAAGTGAAGTCTTACTTGGAGGGGGGGGTCTCTGTGGTGGGTGAGGTGGCCGAGGCCTGTTAGGAACAGACAGAGACCTGCTTGGAGAACGATGGCGGAAGTCCCCAACAGCTTCCAGCTCCTGCTTTAACTCTGCCAGGTCGGCATCATCTGGAGGATATGGCGGAATACGAAGAAGATGGGCATTCAAAAATGTAAGACTCTCGGAAGGGTCAAAATGTCAGCTCTTTTTAAAAGCATGGGTAACAGAGATCGAAGCAACAGAGGTTGAAAGGGGAAGGGAGCAGGACCATTTGGAAAAAAGAAAGCCAGGTGAAAAAGTCAGCATTCCTGCAGGATAACTAATTGCTACCTATCCTGCCCGCGCTTTTGAAGGATGAGAGGATGGAGAAAGGAGGAAGGGAAGGGAGGGATGAGGATGAATATCAATGCCTGCTTGGAACATTCAGTGAACCCAAGATAAAGTTAGTTTGGCAAATATACCAAGAGATTCAGAGTTTTGGAAGTTGCTGCAGTTTGAAAGGAATAATAGTTCACCACCAAAAAGAGTGTTATAAAAACTGCTGAAAACCAGGACTCCTAAAATGGTGATTTTCAAGAGGCTAAAGCCATTCTCATCATTTGTTTGCCAGGTGGAAATTAAATGTTCCTGTTCTCTCTGTTGGGAAAAAGCCAGTAATTAAGGAGTTTTCATCAGGGCTTAGTATCTGGAATTTAAACACTTGACTGAGCTAAAACAATTAGAGAGAAACAGTTCTTCTGCTTCGTCACATAGGCAGAAGAGATGGGACATAAAATCCAAAATGTATTTAAGTCCTTTCCCTTCATACAAGGGAAAAGGAAGATAATAAGAATTTATATGGTGTCTATTATGTGCCAGGCATTATACAAATATTTTATCTTCACAACACTTTTGGGAAGTAAGGGGTGTTATTATCCCCATTTTACAATTGAAGAAACTGAGGCAGGCAGAGGTTAAGTAACTTCCCCAGAATCACACTGGGATAGTGAGACTGAAGTATTCCTGTCTAAGCCCAATGCTCTAAACTATTGCACAACTTAGCTGCCTTGTACTATCAGGCTCTTGACTATGACAGCTTAATTTTAAAATCCATGTACCTCAGACTAAAGTTGGGGGAGAGGAGGAGAAACTCAACTTCTTCAACTAGATGAAGGGTGTAATTAGATGCACAAAAGTCCCTATTTTTCTTTTAAATACTAAATACTCAACAACCCCAATATATACATTTTCACCAGATGGCATAATAGGATCAAGTTAACAAGATTAAGACTTCAACAGTCCTCCCCATCTGAATATTGTCCACCATTTAACAGACACATTTAGAAAACTGATGTGTTCTTGGATGAGTAATGTTACATTGAGAAAAAAGCCTTTTTTCTTTAAGGACTATCATGTTTTCAGTAATGTCTGTATCTCTAGTTAAGAGAGCAGAAATTCTTCTGAATGGAGAATCCTCTATAAGTTTATGAAATCTGAAACAGTCCACAAGGACTTCCTTGCTGCTCCTCTAAACATCTCTATACATCCACTACACAAAACTCCCTTAAGAAGTACTATCACCTTGACTATTCCCATGCTCAATATTCAGGACCTTCCACAAAGGGATTCTGGTACAGAAGGACCTCTACAATAGCTGAATGTATATGCTCATACTTTATGGGCTCACTACTGTCAAAATCCTTACTACTGTGAGAAGTAACCTAATGTTGTTCATGGAATTATCTCAAATAGACCGAACACTGAAACCTGAACTATAGGAAATTATCTGATTCTTCTCTGCCCCATGTGTATGTGCATATTCATTACACATGTGAAACATGTATATATAGAGGTAAATGCTATTTTATCTATTATATTTATGTGTACAGTGGGAAACTGTTCAAGCAGACTCCTTTTGGCATTTTACTCTCTGAAATTACAAGACGGCAGCCTGAGAAAGGGAAACCATAACCCAAGACCAGAGTGTTCCAAGGACTGGACAGAAAGGTCCTCCAAGCTACCTTTGTATGGGCGAGATTTCTTTTTAGTCAACGCTGGAGATTTGCTGGGAGGTGCTCCTGCTGTAGAATAGCCTGAGGCTTCCAAATAATCATCCCCTGACAATTCTGTGTCAGTGAGGAAAGTGGGCTGTTGTTCTTCAATCAAATAGTCCTCATCCTCATCAAGAATGTCTCCTACAAAGAGAAAACAAAACAATCTCTAAGATGAAAGGAGCTCATTTCATTTTTTGCAACAGAATTCATTTCAGCTTCAAGGCCAGCTTTCTATATACGTACAGTTTGAGGAAACTTCCAAACACACATACTGCATTTGAAACTACTACAGTACTGCTTATTGTGACTACCAAATTACCATACACACCTCCTACAGCTCTAAACTACAGAACCTCAACATGGTTTTTGGAATCTTCCAAGATGTGTCTATGTATATGACACAATTCCTACACATGGACATTGGTTGTTCTATCACTAAGGAATTAAGAATAACCCCAAGAGATTAGTTATTAAAAAAAAACAACAACAACAAAACTCTTTACTTCTTGATTCTATCCAACTTCCAATTCTAAAGTTGGGATTTACTTTTCCTTCTCCACCACTGCCCATAAGGAGGTCACTGGATAGCTGCTAACCTTCTGATTCATAGTCCAAACTGGAGAAATCAAAGTTTTCTTCTAACAGACAGGAGTTGGCCGTGGGGGACATAGATACAATGCTATCTCGTTTCCGGACAATTTCTTCTTGAAGACCTTTTAGCCAATCCTTTGTTTTTGGTCTGATCTTCACTGCCCTTCCTTTTACCTGAAAAAGCAGGAAGATATCAAACATGTTAGTTTTTAGGGAAAGAAGGAAGGGAATAAATATTTCTTAAGCACCTAATCTGTATCAGACATTGTGCTAAGTATTTGGCAAATATCTCATTTTTACCCTCACAACAACCCTAAAAAGAAAGTACTTAAATAAGTCCCATTTTCTAGCTGAGGAAACTAGGCTAGAGGTTAAGTGAATACAGAGAGAAGTTAAATGAACTTATCACAAATGTGTCACACTAAATCAGGTTTCATTTTATTATTGTTATTCATTTAGTATTTTATTTTTCCCCAATTACATGTAAAAAACCCTGATTTTTAGCACTTATTTTTAAAAATTTTGTGTTCCAAATTCTTTCTTCCTCTCCCCCACATTGAGAAAGTAAATAATTTGATATGTTATACACATGTAATCATGCAAAACATACTTATATATTAGTCACATTGTAAATGAAAACAGACAAAAAAAAAAAAAGAAGAAACCAAAAAAATTAAAAAAAACAAAAAACAAAAAAAGTATGCTTGGATCTATATGTAGACTCATCACTTCTTGCTGTGGGTATGGATAGCATTTTTCAACTTAAGTCCTTCAGAGTTTCTTGTATCATTACATTGCCCAAAATTGCTATATTATTCCCAGTTGATGATCATTCAGTATTGTTACTATGTAAAATTTTGCTCTAGTTCTGTTCATTTCACTCTGCAAAAGGTAATGTTAAATCTTTCCAAGTTTTTTGGAGAGCATATTGCTCATCATTTGTTACAGTAAACAGTATTCCATTACAATCATATTACAACTTGTGTAGCCATTTCCCAATTGTTGGACATTCTTTAAATTTCTAATTCTTTGCCACCGGAAAAAAACTGCTTTAATATTTTTGTAGGGATACAGAATCATAGTGTTTTCTGGGTCAAAGAGTACGCATTGCTTTACAGAATGGTTGAATCAATTCATAACTCCATTAGTGGAGCATAAGTGCATCAGTTTCCCCAAATCCCCTCCAATATTTATCTTTTTTTGGGGGGGAGGAGTGCAAGGTAATTAAGGTTGTGACTTGCCCAGTATCACATAAGCTATTAAGTGTTAAGTGTTTGAAATCATATTTGAACTCAGGTCCTTCTGACTTGAGGGCTGGTGCTCTGTCCATTGTCCATCTATAGCTGCCCCACAATTTTCTTTTTCTGTCATGTAAGTCAAGCTGATACTTGTGAGGTGGTACTTTAGAACTGTTTTATTCATCTGTAGCTCTCCAAACAATAGTATAAATCAGGCTTCCTAACCCTATAAGCTGTAAACTTGTTTTTTATTTTATAATGATAGTTTTTCAAAATCTATGTACTTTATGCATTTAAAAACATTATCCCAAGAAGGAATATAAAGGCTTCACCAGATAACCAAAGGGGTCGTCCATGAAACAAAAAAAGTTAAAAATCATGCTCTACACGCTGATTTCAGAAAAACTTGGAAAGATTTACATGAATAGATTCAGAGTGAAATAAGCAGAACCAGGAGAACATTGTACAAGGTAATAACAAAGCTGTACGATGACTAATTGTGAATGACTTAGCTGTTCTCCCAAGACTATCCCAAAGGACTCATGATGAAAAATGCTATTTGCCTCTAAAGAATGAACTGATAAGAGTCTGAATATAGGCATACTATTTTTCCACTTTCTTTTTTTCTTTTTCTGGTTCAAGTTTTCTTCCAAAAAATGTCTATGGAAATATTTTGCATGACTGCACATGTATCACCTATATCAAATTGCTAACTGTCTCAAGAGAGGGGAGAAAAGAAAAAGGAGAGAGAGAATTTGGAATTCAAAATTAAAAAAAAAAAAAGGAATGTTAAAATTGTTTTTACATGTAGTTGTGGAAGAAATAAAATATTACTTTAAAAAAGGAATACTTTAAATTCCAAAATATTTATGTGCAGTGGGAAGCTGAATAATAGGTAACATTTCAGTTAAATCAAAACATTTAGATCCTAACTGAACCTCAGCATAAGGAAAAAAGTATTGAATAGAAAAGGCTACAACAGCATTTTTGTAGTAGCAAAAAATGGGAACCAAGTAGGCACCCATCAATTGCGAAGTGATCAAAAAGAAAATAAATGGAATAGATGAAAAAATAAATAGATTAGTGTTGTCAGAAAGGATAGTCATGAAGTATTCAAAACCAGGACATGTCTTTCTTCTCTTTTTGTATTCCTGGTGTTTAGCACCTGCATAATAACTGCTTAATGTATGTTTACTGATTGATGTGAGAAGATGTGTATAAAGCAATGTTGTACAAAGCAAGAATCAGGAGAACAGGAAACATGATTACAATGATATAAGTGAAATTTACACTCCAAGGCAGCTTAATTGTAATGACCAATCTCAATCCTGGAGAACAAGATAATGAAATGCACTTCCCTCCTTTAAGTGGAGCTGTGTATATCAGACAAGTGATGTTTAGTTTTATTTATTTTTATTTTGCAAAACTTGAGCAAATATTCCCATCTCTGTCTTCTTCAGCACTAAGCTACT
This sequence comes from Sarcophilus harrisii, assembly GCF_902635505.1. NCBI lineage: Eukaryota > Metazoa > Chordata > Mammalia > Dasyuromorphia > Dasyuridae > Sarcophilus > Sarcophilus harrisii. The sequence goes on from NC_045429.1 coordinate 133,167,016, forward strand.
GACTACTTCCTTCTTCAGGATTCTTCTTTCATTTCAGAGATACCAAATCCTTTTCATACCTTTACTACCAGCCTTCCCTTCCTGACATGGGCTTGGCTTAAGTCCACAAAGTTTAGATCTCTATCCTGTTTTCTTCTTCCTACTATACTCTCCTTTTTCACAAATCTTATTTTTTGCCATTATCTTCAAGCAGCATTTCTATGCAAATGATTGACAAACGATTATCTTCAATCTTGGCCTTATCCCCAAGTCGTAGACCTGCAACTCTAGACATACTAGACACATCTTCTCTTGGATATCCCATTAGTCAGTGGGTCAATGTATCTAAAAATGGAAATTATCTTTCCTCAAAAACCTTCTTCCTCAATGATTTTCCTATTTATGTCCATGGCACCACCATTTGGTTTCCCATGTTTGAAACTTTGTGTCATCTTTGATTTTTCTCTCTCCTAGTATGTCTAGTCAACTGTCAAATTTTATCATCTTTGCCAATTTTTCTAGCATCCTTCTCTATGCTCCCCCTTTCTCCCCATTCTATCCTAATTCTCATGATCGCCTACTTGAACTATTGAAATAGCTTTCTGTTTATTCCCACCTTCTTTATTCCATCCTACATACAGCTGCCAAAATGATCTTTCTAAAGCGAATCCTGCTCAGAAAGAGTCAATGATTGGCTTCTTATTGCCTTTAAGATAAAAAATATAAATTCTTCACTGGACATTTAAACTCTTCAGAATCTGGCTCCACATTAGCTTTCAAAATTCATGATCTATTATTCCCCATCACTTAATCTAAGATCTAGCCAAATTGATCTATGAGGTATTCCTTCACATATAACATTCCATCTTTCTTCTCCATCCTTAGAATGCACACTCTTTTCCTGTTGGCCTCTCAGCATCCCTAGATTCCTTCAATTTTCAGCTCAGTTAACTCCTACATGAGGTCTTTGAATTTAGGAGATTCAAAAGAAGGTCAGAGCTTATAGTGCTCTCTCTCTGAAATTACTCTGTATCACCTCATCTGTGTACATGCTGTCTCCCCCAATACAATGTGAAATCCTTTAGTAGAGATAATTTCATTTCCCTCTGTATCCCCTGCCTCTCACAGGATGCCTGGCACATGCTATGTGTTTAATAAATACTTATCAAGTTGATTGTTCAATAGCTCTCAATCACTTGAGTAAACTCTCTAGTAAAAGAGTACAAGGCTGTCCAAAATGTAAGCACCACCCAGTTTTTCCAATATTCTCTCACGTCACTCCTCTATCAGTGTGCTCCATGTTGTTCAAACTGAAACTTTATATTCCTGCAATGGCACATCCCATTTATGTGCCTTCAATCACGTAATTCCTCATGTCTAGATTGCTCTGTCCCTTATTCCTAACAAATTCCTACCATTTAATGTAGAAAACACTCATCAAGAATAACCTCAAAAAAAAAAAAAAAAAAAAAAAAAAAAGCAGATTCCTGTGTAAAGAATTGTAGATGAAGGTCACTTAGGTGGCTCAGTGGAAAATGTATGTTTTAATTGTGTGATCTGAGGTGAGGTATTTAAACTCACCTAGTAAGCCTTGGTTAAGTAAAGAAGCCATTGTTCATAATGAGGTAAGGGAACAGTTACTCTTATAAGCCCAAAAGATGGAAAGAAAAATGGGAGGAAATATCACACACAGAAATCTATAGGCTATCGACCCTCCCCACAGAGATTTACCTTCATACCATCCACATCTAAGACATTAAGAGCTGACCGGCTATCTGCAAAAGTCACCAACATTTGCCCTTGATTGATCCTAGAAAGAAGTGACACAAAGAGTTTATAAGATGAATGAAAAAAAAAAAAACAACCCAACAGAACTAGCTGCCAACTTCCAGGTTAATCTCTGACCTTATGTGTGGGGTGAATTTTCTATTAATTTGTACTGTCACTTCATAAAATTTCCCCCCAATACAAGTCTTGATTGTTAGGACAAGATAGAATAGGGAATGGAGAAATAACCTTAGAGTAGGAGAAGACTTGGGGTTGTAAGTCTTGTGACTCAAATCACTTAAAAGCATTCAGTGCTCCAGATAATTCTCTAGGATTGCTAAATCTACAGAGGAGATTCCAATCTGTGTCAATAAAGGAAATTTCTTCCTTTAGAAATGGTCTTACAGCAATGAAATCAATCTGGTGCAAGCCTGGATTCCAGAGGATCATTTCTTAGGGAAGAGGGTTTGATATATGGGAGACAATAAGGAGGGAAGGGAAACCACAATATAGAGGGGAAGAAGAGAAGGAAAATAGAAATGAGGGGAAAAGGAAGAAAGGTAGGGAAAGAAGGGGAACGAGGGAGAACAAAGAGGAAAGGGAGAAGGCCAGAGAAAAGAAGGAAAAACAGAAGTTGAAGAGGAAGGGAAAGAAAAGGCAGAAGAAGAAGCAGACAAGAAATAGGAAAAGAGGATTTCCAGGGATATTGAGATTTTCTGAACATAAATGAGGTATACACAAAGACCCAAAGCAGTATGAAAGAGATAGCTTTAAAAGTTTAGAGAAAAAAGAGTCTCTATTCTAATATTGGTAGTCAGGGTTAGGAAAGAGGACCTATAAAAAGGCAATTGAGTCTGGCATGAGGGAGGTATACAGCCTGAGATCCACAATGAAAAAAAAAAAGTACTTTTCAAATCATAGATTCCTATGTAAGGACTGGGGAAAAAAGATTGCAGAAGGCAAATATATTATTCTTATTAGATAAAATTTTCCAGATGGAGAGAAAACAAAACAAATAAACAAATCACCTAACATTTAAATATAAGACCTGGCATATAAGTTAAATCAGGAAAAAGGAGAAGAATAGAATATGTTCCTACAGATAGCCTGTATAGCCATGACTCATTCTTAAGACAACAGTAAACTTGTAAACATCCTATTTATGTTGTTGTTAAACTCATTAATCTTGTTCCTTAAGATATATAATAATCAATCTTTCTTTTAAGCCTCAAGAAGGGTTCAATGCTACTTTGGAGGGGAGGAAGAGGAATTAGAGAAAAGAATATGGTCCTATTTTCTCCCTTAATTCTAGGCTTTATAGCCAAGGAGAAGGCAGAAAACAAGAGAGAGGGAGAAAAACTAATGGGTCAAATCCTGCTCTTGCCAAGAATAGAAATGAGTGGTCCCCTACTGAGTACTACTAGGATGTCCAACACACAGATTTAGCCTTCATCAATTTTTACCTGACAAGAATTATGGTCCCATAATTCCCTAAGGTTTGCATAAGCTCGGCCCGCAAATCCTCAGGGAACTCATTTTTTTCTTCTAGGGTTGGTGACTGTAAGTTTACTACTACTGTAGCATCCAGGGGTCCTTGGAAAGATGACACTTCCTGGAAGACTCTCTCCCGAGCATCTACATCCACTTCTTGGACTTCCACTTCCACAACAGCCAACACGGGCCTATGAAACACACAGACAAGATAATACAAAGGTGACTTCAAGGAAAGAAACTCACTGAACAGAATACTGCTAAAGAAGTGCAGTCTTGTTGCCCGGACAAATTTAAATCCCAACCTTTTGTCCCTGAGATAGGAACCCCCCTTGCCTTTTCTATTTTGTGGATGAGTAAGCTTTTTTGTTTTCATTTTTTGGTGGAAGAGGACCTGGAAGAAGAATATTACTGCTCTTTAATTATTTAGTCAGCCCTTAGAAGATAATCATCTCAGCTGGATCTTAATGACTGTTTAATTATTGAGGACTAAAACTTAAGCTTAGTCAACTTAGTGTTTAGGAGCTTATGGACAAAATGAAGGACTTTGCAATTGGGTAGTGAAGGAAAGGTATACCTTCCTCATTTTCAATTAAGAAATAAATTGGTGATACTTAACTGAGGAATCACCGGCACGTAAGGCAGAGTACCTGCCCTGGAATCAAGAAGATTCATTTGCCTGAATCAAATGTGGCCTCGGACTATGTGTGACCCTGCACAAGTCACTTAACCCTGTTTGCCTTAGTTTCCTCATCTGTCAAATGAGCTAGAAAAGGCAATGACAAACCTCTCCAGTGTTTTTTTGGCCAAGAAAACTCCAAATGAGTTTACAAAGAGTTGGACATGACTGAAATGACTAACAACTGAGGGATAGACCAGACCAAGGGAAAAGGGTGGCAGAAGTACTGATATTTACACTTTGGAAAGTCATAGGATTGAGTGCTAGAAAGGAGCTTAAGGAGAATCTTTCACTTCACCAGCCCACCAAAAAATTTCACCTAGTTATCACTAGAAAGTGAATTGTCCTTTTTGCCCTTTCTTGAATTGCATATGTTTAACAAATATTGGATTACTTGTTATCTAAGGGAGGAGTTGAGAGGGAGGGAGAAAAAAATTGAAACACAAAGTTTTGCAAGGATGAATGTTGAAAACTATCTATGCATATATTTTGGAAATAAAAAGCACACCTTCTTGACATCAAAACATCAAAGAAATGTTATTTAGTGTTGATTAGGCTGAATGGCTAAGATCAACTGTTATTATATCATTATTTTAATTGATCCAGGACTATCTTGTTTTAGGTGCTGACTCTTCCCATACAGATGGCAACCTCTCCCCACCCTCCAACCTTGCTGGCCTCCCCCACCCTGCAAGACTTCTCATCCTGTGGGATTCTTAAGTGTCTTCCATAGATCCTCCATAGAAGATCTATTCAAGACACTAGTCATCCTCCTTTTTCAGAAAAGCATTTTCAGGAATATGAATATACTGCATGTGTGATCCATTTCTCACAATGCATTCCAATTCAATAAACTCAAGGAACTTTTGTTCTTAAATTTTATGAGGATGAAAAATTCACAAAAGGCTATTTAAAATAATATTTATGATATCTCATTCAGGAAACAGCACAACCATCTTTTGTTTTAACTGGTAGCTTTGAAATTAAGAAGTTTACGAAAGCTTGCAGGTAATTTGGATGCCATTAATTCAGAATGTTTTTCAATAAGACTTTTGGGGGAAGGATGAACTTAGAGCAAAAGTGAGTGTTCCCAAACACAAATTTAGAGTAGGTTAGAATTGGAAGCTAGCTCAAAGGCCATCCAATCTAATCTTGTTGAAGCTCAGGAACAATAAAAGACATGCTCTTGTTCATCCACTAACTAAGCATTAGAGACATCTGGGGTTCTTTCCACTACATTATTCTAAAACCACTTTAGCAGCACCTAAATAATTTATTAATTTTATCTTTTTATGAGAGTAGATACAAACCTCTTAGGCATTAGCTTTAGTTATGTGAAAGAATGAAATCTACTTTTTTTTAAGGGAAGGGAAGTGAGAATTCCCCAAAACGAAGGTATAAATAGGTTATGGTATTATTTCCAATCATGATCTATATTCAGGAAGTAGTCCATGAGATTTTGTCCAGAAAATGTATGACTAGAAAGAGATGTGTTGGTTATATATAAAGTGAGCATAAGGAGATAATAGTCAGTCTAAATTGCCTTCAAAATATAACTAAAAAACCTAGAAAAGGAACAAATTTAAAATTCTCAATTAAACATCAAATTGGAAATCCTGAAAATCAAAGGAGAGATGAATAAAATTGAAAGTAAGAAAATAATAAATAAAACTAGGAGTTTGTTTTATTAAAAAAAAAAAAAAAACTCCACAATAAAATATGACAAATCATTGGTTAATTTGATTTAAAATAAAAACAATAGTATCAAAAATGAAAAGGAGGAATTTTACCAATGAAGGAAAAATTGATTAGGAGATATTTTGCCCAATTATATGACAATAAATCTGACAATCTAAGAGAAGTGGACGAATATTTACAAAAATATAAACTGACCAGATTTAACAGAAAAGGAAATAGAATATAAAGTATAATTGAGTATATGTATATTGAAGACCTATGTGGGACACAGACAAAATATGAGAAAAGTCTGGATGGAATGTGAACTATACTCAGAGGAAATATGTAAATTAATTTGATCACAGATCCAATTAAAGCATTAAATATCCAATAATTAAATATTTTTCAATAATTCAGATTGTTCTTTTCCCACACTAGTCTGAATTACTAAAAAATCATCTGTTCTGGGAAACATAACAAGTTCCTTATAATAAATTTTAGGCTCCAGCTTCTTTGATATTTCAACAATTAGCAAAATCTCTAAATTGTACCAGAGGACAAAGGAATCAAAGGAAATACAAATAAAGTCAACTGAGCAAGCATCTGGAGGTAGGGAAGAGATTGTTACAGCCAAAGCACACAAAGGAAATTATTACTGACAGAAACCATTCTAAAAACTTTTATGTATATAAATATATATGTAACTAAATATACCTCTATATATTAATATACATATCAAAACTCTATTTCAAGGCAGTTGAAAAAAAATAAACAGGTGTCTAACAAAGGTGACTTTATATTACTTTAACTGTACTGAAGGTCAACACATTTTTAAAATCACCAACTCCTTTACCTTTTGGTTCCAGTCCTTGTAGAGTAAACGTTCTTAATTAAGGACCTTGAATTTGAAAGGGGGAAAATAATTAACATCTTTCTATTTTCATAAACCTCTAAATGATATTCAATTATAAATGTGTATAACAAATCATTATTTTGAGAAGGGGTCAACAGCCTTCACCTGGATTGCCAGAGGTGCCTAGGAGCAAAAAAAGGTTAACAACCCTTGGCATAGAGGATGCTACTGCTCTTGTATAATATTGTTTTTGTTATATTTCTAAGAATTTCTATTCTTTCCCTCTCATTTGCCTTCACCAGCTATCTCCTTTGTACCAAAGACAAAAGACAAAGGAGTGTACAAAAGACCCACTTTCTTTTGTAGCCCATAGTATCCTCACATGTCAAACAGAGAACAATGTTTCTTTCTCTATGTATAAGGCCTCCAGCTGTGAGACAGCTGGCAAAGATGTAAGAGATCAGAACTGGCATTTTCAAATCATGTAAGAGACCACAATAAAGTCCAAGTACAAGCTATTAAAAACCTGAAGGTAAAAACATTTTGAGGGATCAGAGCCCCTGAAAGGACATTACCTGTGATCAGAAGCCTGAAGTTCTGCTCGACCATAGTACATAAGAGCACCAGGAGACCAGGTGTGCTTGATTTTCATGTCAACGTTTAAATCGTTGTCTAGAAGGTTGAGTTCTCCCGCTAAAAGGATATTTCATTTATGAAATGTACAATTAAAAAATATGTACATATATATACACATACATACACATATACATTAAAATATAATACTTAAAAATAAATCCAAAATGAAGAAGATTATTGTATTTATGAATCCCTTTACTATTTCCAAAATACCAGGTGAGTTTATTTAGTCTTCACTTAGGAAATGAAATTATCATTCTCATCTTACAAGGCAGAAAACAAATACTTATGTGATCACTTATGTGATTTTCTGATTCCTCATATCTTTATATTCCATCACAGGTATTTCCCTTATTCTAGGAAAATACTTTAGTTCTCTTAGTATCCTCCACTTCCATTGAAAACCTGTATGTATAATCCTACCCCATCAAAAACAAAACAAAACAAAACAAAACAAAAAAAACCCACTATAGCTCTCTTTCTTCCTTTAACTGCTACTGTCTCTACTTTCTTAAGTAACACTTGTGGTATGGCTCAGACCTCTAAAGAAACTCTTCAAAGGCTCCAGTGACTAAATTTCTAAATCACTAGAATAAAAGCTTCCATATATGTTCAACATGGCCAAAATGAAATTAATCTAATCCATAAAATCTGCTCTCCTAACTTTTCAATTTTAGTAATAGTGTTTCTAACCTCTTAGACATATAGGCTAGAAGATAGATCATCACCTTGATTCCTTTTCCCATATCCCCTAAATCTGATTAGTTATCAATTGATTGTACGTCTATAAAATCCACATCATGACCAACCTAATTCAAAGCCCTTATTCTTCAATTCAAAGTCCTTATTCTTCCTCTTGCTTCCTCTTGACTACTGTTAACAGCCTACTAAATGATCTCCAGCTTCCCCAAAATATCCTAAAAACATTTACAACAGCCAAAATAACTAATAAATAAGTTTAATATGATTTCCTTGGTTAAAAATCTTTAGTAGCTCTTGATCATCTAGGGGACAAAATACAGAGTCTTAGCATCCAACACTGACTACTGAAATTTAAGACCTTTCACGTAGTCTGGTTTTGACCTACTTTTACTGACATGTTACTTCCCTCTTCCCTTTCATGCACCCACTCAAACTGGACTCAACTTCCCTGTCTGTGTCTGCATTTGTGCAGGTTACTCTCATTTTCTCCACATCTCTGGCTACAGGAATCTTTCTTTCCTTTTAAGGGCCACCTAAGTAGTTCTTTTAAGATCCACTTAAGAAGATGCCTTGTCTGATACTCTTAGCAGAAAGCAATCTCTGCCTCACTTCCAATGGCATTAGCTGCACTTTGCCTAGACCCAAAATGACATTCTTCTTTGTATGATAATTATCTTCTGTATCTATTCCCTTCCTTATTAAAGATTGTAGCCTCCTAAGAGGCTAGTAGCTGTCACTTTTCATTTTTTGATCCATAGTGCCTAGTATAGCATCTTCCTTATTACATATTGTTTAATTGAATGTGGTTAAAAAAAAAAAAAAAACCAACACTAAGCTAACACCATCTCAAACTATTCACACCAGCATATAAGTTCAAATTTGGGAGATGCGGGCTCATGCAGATATATTTATATCATAACAAAGGGCACCATGAATTTAATATTGCTTGCATTTCTTTGTAGCATAAGCGGAATAAAATTCTTTCTAGGTCCATCAAGCTTATCATTCAAATTTGATGGCACCCTTCACTATATATAGAGATTAAACATTTTGCTTAGGGAATAAACTTGGGAATGAAATTGCTCCGTGAGTCTGAGAATATTTATTCTGACAAGCCCCACTTCAAAGAGCTTGGCATAGTGACATATAACACAACTGCTGAGTAAATATTAACTGACAGAAAATGGACTTTTTTTTATCTGAGCGTACACATTTCCTAGCACTGAATTCTAGCATATTTCCCACGAGAGAAGCTTAGTTTGAATATCTTGCTTGTTAAAAAGCATGTCCATTTCTCACAATTTTTATCCATCTTGAATGCCCAGCAGGGCACATAAGAAGTATCTGTAGGGTGCTGAAATAGTTAAACTGTCTACCCAGCTAAATCTTGACTTATGTTCATCTTTTCACTTTTGAATTGGCAGAATTTAGCCAAACAGAATAAGAAGGCAAAGATTTGAATAAGCCAGATAAAAAGATGCATGTGTAAATGTACGTGAAAGGGTAAAATTAAAGAGTGCCAAAGAAGGCGAAAGATGAAAAGTCACATCTTTTGAAATTAACATCCTCTTTCCTTGGACAGAACTAAAATGTGATGGTAGCACAGTGAAAAATTAAAAAGGGTGGCAGCAGACCTCATGCCCTAAAGACAGCCCAGGTGGAGATGGTCCAACATTATCTCCCAAAACTTAATGTCCAACTTAAGGGGCTTTGGATATTCTAGGCATGCATTATGTATCTTTCACAACAAAAATCTGATATGATTTTTGGATAAAAGGTGTGCTTAGTACACATGAGACTGTTTTAAAAAACTATCACTCTGAGGTGCCCAACATTTCTAAGTCTTTCATTTTCACTGACCTGTTTTATCAAGAGGATGTTTCTTCCTCCACCATAGCACCCTGTCAGTCCAGGCTGGGGTACGACACTTATCACTTGTATCATAAGCTTCTGAGCCAACATCATATTTGTACGTGGGTCCAAAATTAATGGTACCTTCATGAAAATCCTTAAAAATCTATCAAGAAAAAAATCAAATTGCCATCTTAATTCTTCTTGATTTTCTGTGTCAAATGCAAAAATATTGTATTACCAAAACACTATATGTTAATATAGCTTAATACATTCTTTAAACTATAAGTGCCTAAAAACAATGCTGAAAATGGGAATAGGAGTTTTAAAAAAAATACAAGAGCAAAAAATGTTGTCCAATGGGTTGAATGTTTCAATAAGTTAATAATTGCTAATAATGAAATAATCACGAATAACTAATATTAAATAATTAAAGTAAGTAGGCAAAATAATGCCATATAAGAAGTGCTGCTTTTGAAACCAAGGGACATGGTCCTAATACTTTTTACCTAGATAACACTGGGCAAGCCACTGTATCTCTGTGCCTCAATTTCCTCCTCTGTAAAATGAAGATATTAGCTCTCTTAAGATTCCCCTCAGCTCTTTAGCCTTATGATCCCATTCTCCATTTCCCTGCCTTTCTTCAACATAAAGTTTCTCCTAACAATAGCAATGCTTGGGATATGGTGAGAGCTGGCCCAGGTATAACCTTATGACTTTCAGAGTTCACCAGACATGGAAATGGGAAAGTAAAAAAAATATCATTAAGCAATACCTATGGAATGGATTTCTTTGTATATATAAAGCTCTTCGCTATCAGTGCTGCTGATTAGGACAGAGACAGCATAGCAGGAAATTTCAGAGAAATTTCATTATGGTTAATAAGTCAGTCTTCCATTTGAAAACTACTTATTGGGACCATTATCAGGTGGAACTCCATGAAACTTGTGCTTTCTGCTTTGGCCCATCCTACCAAAATAATAATAAAAGCTAATCTATGGCACATTTTACATATACTGTCTCTTTTGATCCTCTCCATATCCCTATTGTTGTTCCTACTTTACAGATAAGGAAGCAGAGACTGTAGGGTTGTACATCTGGCAAATATCTGAGGCCAGATTCAAAGTCAACACAAGTCTGGCATTCTATCCACGGTGTAACTTAACTGCCTTGATAATACTAATCAGTTATTGAAAGAGTTGAAAAGAAGAAAGATACTGAATGATAGAGAATTAACATCCCCTACATAATTCAGAATATCTACAGCATTTCTCTTACTGATATTCATGATATAAGGAACCCCTGAAATGTATACAGTCCTATGTTAGAAAACAGGAAGAGATTCAAATGATAATAGTATTATGTAGAATTGGAGACAAAAGGAAACAATGAAGTCTCCTACTCTAACTCCTTCATTTTCCAGACACAGAAAGTGAGGTCTAGAGACATTAACTGACTTAGTAGTAAAATGGCAGCACCATGATTCAAACTTTGGCCTTTTGCCTCCCAATATAGCATTCTTTCTATCATGCCATACTGTCTCCTCTAGACCAAATCTCCAGGCAAATGTATTTTGAAAACTGTTAGAAATATAGGTTAGCATTTTAAGTCCTAGGGGTGAAAACATCCCATTCCATTTTATCAATAAAATAATCCCCTGTGTTTAATATATTATGAATGTACATAAAGTCATACTGAATACTAAATATATTCAGCCTCTCCACACAAATACCAATTTTAATCAAAGCTCCCCAAACGGCATTATTTTATGACCCTTGTGCAGATGCACTCCTAGCTCAAGAGTCTCTGTCCAAGTATGGAGAATTATTTATGGTCACTCTGATAAGTTACAACAGACTTTAATAAAGTAGAACAAAATACCATGCTTGCTGTGCCTATTTTTGAGACTTGCAGCATTATGAACTTTATTTTATTGGCAGCCAAAGCTAGTTTCCACTTGGACAAAAATTTCCCTGCTTAGCTGGAGTCAGAAGTAACTTTCTCTTTGTATAATTGTCAACTCTTCTTCAAAGTTCTCCAAAACGTATCCCTTCATTTGAAACTACTCTTTTTGATCTGGAAATGAACAATTTTTTTTTTTGCTGTGAGTCATATTACACTTGAGTGAGCAGAGCAGGGTAGGGGAGGAATATGTGTCAGTATGAGAAATATAACATAACAACCACATACAGACTCATTTTTGTTGTTCAGACATTTTCAATCTTGTCCAACTCTCCCTGAATCTATGTAGGGTTTTCTTGGCAAAGATACCAGTAGGGTTTGCCATTTCCTTCTCTAACTTATCTTTTACAGATAACATAGGCAAGTAGGGTTAAGTGACTTCCTCAGGGTTACATAGCTAGTAAGTATCTAAGGCTGAATTTGAACATCTTCCAGACTCTAGGCCTGGAGATCTATCCATTGTACCACCTAATTCATATATACTTTCTACCTAATTAGAAATACTTAGATTCATAGGATTTAGGGCTGAAAGAGTCATCATCTAGTCTAACCTCCATTTATAAATAATGAACCTGAAATTCAGAGTCCAACATCTCCTTCCTTCATTCCTCTCTAGGTTATATTCCTCCCTGTTCAGGTCTCTCTCTATAATGTCCCAGAAACCCCTTCTACTCATGGAGACTCATTCTATCCCAGAAACAACTTCCTCCCCTGAGGTCTCTCCCTTAGATTGTCTGGACCCTCTCAAGGTCCCTTCAAGAACAAGTATCTTCATCTCTTTCCACTCTTATTGCCTTTTCAATTCTCTTTCATGGGTAGTCTTCTACCATTAGAATGTAGTAAGCTCCTCGAGAGGAGGGACTGTTTGCCAGATCTTAAAACAGTGACTGGTCCTTTTTGGCTTGATATCACAGAGATACTAAAAGGCAAATAAAGGTTTTGAGCTTAGAATCTCCTATCTGATTGATTACTCATTGAAATAAGCCAGTTCAAACTAGCTTTCAGGAATGAGTGTTCTAAAATAAAGTATCTAACCCCAAAGTGGCTTACTTTTCCGCTGGATTTCTGCAGCTGTAGCTGATCAAATTCTAAAAGTTTCTTCCAGTCTTGTCGTTTAACAAAATAGAAGACTTCTTCATAAGTAAGATCAATTCGATAATTGAAATCTCCACACCAGAATACATAGTCATGAGAAAAGACACTTCTTCCCTGGTTGTGTAAAAACAAACAAACTGTTAAGAAAAGCATATTTTCATAGAAGTTGATACCAAAGGGAGGGCAGATACAGAAACATATTGTAAAATTGGTCAATCAAAATGGCACATAGAATCAGTCTCTTTAAAAAGAAACAAAAACAAAAACTTTTTTTACTTCAAAAACCTAAATTTCCTTCTTAGATATTTCCAACTAAATGCTCTATTTTAGATTAGTTATCATCAAGTATTTTGGAAATGAGTTTCAATTGCAAATGGAAAACATCTACAGCAATTTTTAAAATCAATAATAAATTAATAAGCACTTTTTAAAAAAAAGTTCAACCTCACTAAAATTAAGAAAAAATGTAAGTTAAACTCTGAAGTATTATTTTGTAGCCATCAAATTAACAAAAAATATAAAGACACAATGAAATTACACTCTGGCAGAGTCGGGGAGAAACAGATACAGTCATTCACTGATGGGAGAATCACAAACTTGCTGAATTTTTTGGGAGAGTAATCATTATGCAATATCAGCTCAAAGTTTTCAAAGCAACACTTATTTGTAAAAAAAAAAAAAAAAATTAGAAGCAACTTAAGTGATCAACAGTAAGAGAATGGCTAAATAAATTGCTAAGGAAGGGCAGTTGGGGAGTGCAGTGGATAGAGTACCAAGCTTGAAGAACTGAATTCATATCCAGCCCAAGATTATCTACTAACTATGTGATCCTGGGCAAGTCACTTGCCTCAGTTTCCTCACCTGTAAAATGGAGAAGGAAATGGCAAACCACTCCAGTATCTCTGCCAAGAAAGGGTCACAAAGAGTCGGACAGGATTATAAAATAACTGAACAATAATGCTTCTTTCAATGTGGCTACCTGTCCTAGCGGATGAAGCACTGAATTTGGAATCAGGATAATATGAGTTCAAGTTCTACTTAAGATAGATTTCCACTGTGATTTCCTTTACTTTAGTAATATATTTTACATTTTAAAATGACAGATTAACCCAAGCACTTAATATAACTTAGCAAAATGAAATTTATGAAAATTGTCACAAACTTCCTATTGATGCCATTTAAGCATCTCACCATTACCTGCAGATACAGCATATTCCTCTATCTATGAATATGCAGCTTCCCCACAGCAGGCAGTCAGACAGTCTGAGGGAGCTTAAACAACAATGGGTTAAGATCAGTCTTTTATCTAAATATTTTGTCTAAAATTTTTTGCACAGTGTCCTGACAAATTATACAATAGATGCTTATTAGATTGACCCTCTAGAATAGTGGTTTCCAAACTGTAAATTGTAGAATTACTTTAAGCAGTTTCCAAGTCCAACTGGACACCAAGAGTAAGGTCATGAGGCTCTTTACTTTTGCCACTATAAATTTTCTCAATCCAAACAGCATATTAGCTGAACTAACAGTACGGCTATCCCATCCCTACCACCAAGCTCATTGTTACTCCCACACAACCCCCAACCCCAAATAAAAATAAGCGTACATATGTATGTATGTGTGGTGTATAAAATGTAACTGTTATATAACTATAGGTAGAAATAAATATATGTAGTCACATATACATATGTGTATATCTGTATATATGTGTATTCACACATAATACACACATTTATTCTGTTAAGAGGGACACATCAGTGGATTGAATTTGAGAATGAGGAAGATCTAAGTTCAAATTCTACATCAATCCTTTACTATGTGACTTGGGGTTGGGGACCTCTTAGCCTGTTTCCTCAACTCTAAAATGGGGATAATTAGAACACTACTTCATAGGATTGTTATGAGAATCAAATGAGTGAGATAAAATAAAGCAAATTGCAAACATTTAAAGCACTACACAAATGGTAGTTATGGTAATATATGTGTGTATGTATGTATGTATATTTATAGCAATTGTTATTAATGGCACATATATATATATATATATATATATATACACACACATACACACACACACTAACTACACATAACTATTAACTATAAATGTGAATATTCAATAGCTATACTAACTATAAAGCAAAATCTTTTTTCTTTTAAAGAATATTTTTAAAAGAATTTTTAAAAATCTGACACTTTTGGGTTTCAGATGGGCCACTAAAATGATTTTTTTCCCCAAAAGCTCAGCAAGAAATAAAATCATACATTTATAAAAACAGAGTGCAATGAAGAATTTAGAAAGCATAAATCACATGGCAAACTATATCCTAAATTATTTTGTATTTTTCCTTATCTAATGCACCCAATACAACAAAAGTCATGACACAAAATAATGAAGAGAAATTTTAGCAGTGAAATTTTATATGCAACATACAACCCAGTTAGAATATAGACAAAGAAAATAAAGTCACTGTCAAAGGCTCGATATCAACATGACAACTCCACGAGCAGACGTCAACTAAATTATCTGTTCATAAGAACCAAAAGAATGTGTAAATGGATAAGTGCAAAATCTAACCCCACTGGGACAATCCAGGGTTTTTCTAATAGAAAGCAATAGTACAATTCCAATTTCCTTACTTGGGAAAACACCACAGACCCCCATATGGTCACTAGAGGGCAACATTGTGTATGTTATGGTCAGCTTCTCACAGTTGGCTCCCCATTAGGGAATTTTCTAAGAGGTGAGAGAATTATTAAATATGAATCAGCTTTTATAATGCTTCCTATCTGATTTCCATAGGAATAGTAGCCTTACTAATAAGGGCTGAGATGCCTCATAAACACATATGACATTTTGAATCTTGGTGTAATTATACTTTATTCTAATTAGACTCAAGGGTTCTTTGCTTAGTTGCCCAAAATATTAGTGCAAACCACTGAAATGTTTGGGAGTATTTCTTTCTATCCAGCATTTTATCTCTTGGGAAATAAAATAGAAATGACACATCAGGAAATTTACAAAAGGACAGAGATATACAAAGGATGAACATATATAAAAGACAAATGTACTAAGATAGAAATTAAATTCAGTGGGCAGAAGTGACTGCAAAGTCGCATAAATTGTATTCTACTCGCTTCCCTACCACCACCATCATTCCCACACTCCACCAGGCACCTCAAGATAGTTTCAAGGGTCTGCCCACCAAATTCCAATTCCTTAGATGTGGAATTTCTTACCATGGGGAAACTGAGCTTCTGTGTAATCTCTTTATAGTCTTCATTCCTTTCTTTCACCTGTGACTGTCCAGCAGTCAAATGACTACAAATAAAACAGAAGCTAGTGCTGTGGAACTGAAATCGGATGCCAACGGCGCCTTTGTTCCCAGCTTTTCCTCCCATGCCGGTCTTCACTGTATCAATTGCTACATCCCTGGGATTCAAAAACAACAAGGAAAAAAGTTGGTTTGATATTCCTATGTACAGAAAGATAAAACCCAATATAAAAGAGAGCATTCAAAACTTCCTGTATCAATTTGCCAATCACATCTTTAGTAATCAAGAAATACTTTACTATACCCTTGTGAAGACATTCCACTTGTATTATCCTATTATTAAAAAATGTTCTTTAGCCTGATGACTGGTTACTATATGGCAGTGAGAAGGTACAATAGGATTTCAGAGATCTTTATGTCAGGCTTACTTTTAACCAAGCCCTGTATCACAAAAGGTATTTCATAAAACTGAGGAAGCTAAAGATTCATTTACTCTTGCTTTGTACCTGCTTTTTATTGTTTGATCCCACTTTATTCCACTCCCAGAAAAAATATGAATTCATATTTCTGGGAGCACTCAATTTGAATGACATTATTGTGACCCAGAGGTTGCCATGAGTATAAAATATTCAGGAGTGAACATCCAAAAATATGGCATATTTGCAGAACACAGAAAAATGATGGCTACTTGCAAAGGTCTCCAGAGATGGTTTCAAACTAACCTTTGTTGAGTGAGGATTCTTATTCTCAGTTATCTGAACATGAGATAGAGTGGGCAAATCCATGCCATTTCAAGTATATTTTTTAATATTTAAAAAAAATCTTTTAACCTTTTAATGGAAAAAGCCATTGACTGAGAGAGCCGCTGGTATAGCAAAAATTTAAATATTTGTTCCTTCATAATCATTACTCAGATCATAACTTGTCAATGGTACCTTGGGGAAGAGGTGTGCTTAACTCAACAAACCTGAGGCCAAAGGTACTATTAATTCACTGAGGGCACTGGTATTAGTAATCTTATGCCATGTTTCTAAAATGCACAGGATTCACCGAGATCCTTTGCTTTCATTTGAGAACACTAAATCAACCAACTTGGTTATATTAAAAATTATTGTCATCCCACAGGATACCCAGGGTTAAAGGAAAACATATTAAAAGTTTAGTCTTTTGCAATCCTTATTATGGAAAAGGACTAGAATGATTGGAAATCAGGCTGTGGATGTTCAGAAATAAGTGTGCTATTTAAATGTTGCTATGGTTTATGTCCTTAGGGTCCCCTAGGATGCTGGCTGAGGTGTTCAACAAGGGACAAATATATTTAATTAGGGAGGAAAAATCCTTAGATTCAATGATGTGGGGCCATAAATCACATTAACCAGAAGAAACTGGAGTAGATGTAAAATGATGTGCTTGGGGCTAAGACTCAATCAAAAATTAGGCAGATATCTTCAATGAACTCAAGGATAGGTTCATTTAATATAAAAGAACAATGAATACTTCCATTTGAAATAATATAGCAAGTATTTATTAAGCAAACCTATTATGTTTTAGCACTTGGGCTGCCAAAATAAAAGATAAAAATCCCTATTCTGGAAGAGGTTATTATCTATGGAGGTCAGGGAAATGGCAGAGTCTTCTAGGAAGAAAAACTTTCTAAAATTTCTATTTTCAGAAATTTAGAAGATTTTTCACTTTTAGAAAATAACAATGGATGACAACTTTAGAAGCTTTCCAACTGCAAAACATACTTTGGAATCTTTTAAAGAGAGATGAAAGAATTGACATTTTTATTTAGATACTCAACTTTCTTGGTCACAAAGTCTACATTAAAAAAAAAAAATCACTAAGAGATTTCCTTTCCTTTGTCCAAATTAGTGTTATGATTTTAAATATCAATGACAATTTGCTAATATTCATTAAAAATCCAAAGTCAGCTGCCTGGGAAATAGGAGTCTCATTCTCCTACCTAGCATCACACAATTTAATCTTTTAGTCAGGGGGCTTACATAAATCCATATAAAAAACCAGTTAATCTGGGTGAAAGCTATAAGATGGGGAAAACCATCATCAAAAAAAAGGAAAGCTTCTTAAACTGTGGGTAGTGGCCTCCCATAAGGGCACATAACTGAATGTGGGAGATGATGTGAAAAATTTGGCAACAGTAAAACCTTTCTGAACATAATGACCAAAAATTAATTCAAAACCAAACTGTGACAAATCCAAAGTGTTTCTGGCAGCATTTGCCCATGTTGCACTGCTTGACTTCTGAATGGTTCTAAATACAAAACATGCATACTTCTCACTGTGCATGAACAAACACTGCCAGAAATTTGAGACAGGATTGTGTAAAAATTTTTTGGTTGAAAAGAGGTCATGAGTAGAAAAAGTTGAAGTCCTGAAATAGAGTACAAATATTTGTAGCTAACTCCTGGCTCCCCCTTCTCCCCCCACCCAAAACAAAACAAAACAAAAACAACTCCTCTGTAAGTAAATCCAATTTTCTTACCTGATAAATGGAACATGGTAAGGGCGTACAAAGATATAAAGGCAGACGCCTACAAGCTGAGCAGAAGTCAACAGAATGTACCTATGAGACCTTGAGATAGCCTTCTGAAGTTGCTCTCCCCACATTTTTCTATTGGTAGTGCTAGAAGAAAATAAAATACAAAAGAATGCTCACATCAGTCATTTGGCTGGAAGACTGTTTTTATTATTCCAGTTCTCAAAACATCATCTCTTTCTTTCACTATTGAATGCATGTTGTTTAATCCTAAATTATGTAAGCACAAGGTTCTTTGAGGGCAAGGAATGGTGTTTAAAATAAACCATCACAGTGTTTTATTGAGCATTTAAAACTCTTGATAACCTGGACCTTTTCTACCTTTCCTACCTTAATACTTTACTTCTCATTCATTCCATTATCTAGATTCTGTGCTACTCCTTGACTCATAAGCCTCCACTTCCCATTTCCTACTCATCTCAACCGCTTTCCTTCCCTCTTTTCCATTACATTCTACTTTCTTCAGGAGGCCTTTCTTGATTCCCTCTCCAAGCACTGGCTTTCTGTCTCAGATTCTATTCCAGCTACTCTCAGAATTTACCTTGGTAAATTCTTAGTCACTTATGGTAAACTTAGTCACTTATGTGCTCTGTCCCTCATTAGAATGAAAACCTTTCTTCATATTCTCAATATTTAGTACAGCTCCTGGCACACAGCAAATAATTAAGTCTTGTTGTATGACTATTGTCTTTAGTTTTTATATTATGTTTCTTCCCCTAAACATACCCTTCCTCCCCTACCCAGAAAGCTGTCATATTTATTTATCTCTCTATCCCATCCTATTCTGACCACCATATTGGGTATGATAACTTGCAGAAAGCAGATGGAGATGGAGGTTTCAATAAATATCTGCTGAACAAAGGAACTCAACAAATATTCTGATATTAAACATGACCACTAAATTAAGGTAAGGGTTCAGATTATATGGCTCTCTGATATCTTCCAGAACTCTTTTCTTCTCCCAGTAGAAAAATCTGTCAGTTATTTTTGCCTTAAAGTAAATTTATAAAGGGCCACTTTTCCACTTTGTCTGGGTATCTGAAATTAAAGTGGATTCTGACTCAATATGTGTTATGTGCAATATGACTGTTTAACACACACAGTGTTTCTCTCATCATCATTCTTCTCCTCTTCCTCCTCATCTCTCTGGGGGAAATTACTTTGGTTTTGGGGAAGCTTAACTAAGGTATATCCTATCACTTCAGAATCAGGGTCACTTCAGAATTTATTAAATAGGTTCCTAAGAAATTTTAACGAACAATCTCAGAGGATATGACTGAAACAGTATGCTTTAAGCACTAAAATTAACTTAAAAATGAAGTTACTAATAAATTTTAGTTGGTTGCATTAAAGTTTAATGTTAATATTTAGATAACTTTTTAAAATATCCTAACACATTTATCATGGTCAGATCTCTTGTGTGTGATTCACATTACAATCCCACTCACCCCAACCATGGTACTTTCTTACTTACCTAGCATTGACAATATTTCCTGCACTCAATTCTACCATCTCTTCAAATCCCACTGCAAATATGTCAGCTGGGCTGCTGTCATCTGGGAAGTAGAAATCGAGGGAGAAAGACATAAAAGAAAAAAGTTCAGGTTCTGTGAACCCCAAATTATTTAGAATTGCAGGGTGTCAGCAATGGAAGAAATAATAACATTTTAAAAGTGCTTAGTGTATTCCAGTCACTGTGTCACGTGCTTTACAATTACTATTTCTTTTGAGCCTCCCAACCACCCTGGAAGAAAGGTACTATTATTATGAAAAATATATATATATCAAAAGCATTAATAAAAAAAATTAAGAAGAAAAGCAAAACACATAAAGGAAGTCAATTACATTGAAATATCATTATGAAGATGAAAAATTCATAAACCTCAGTTTTGTAAGAGGAGAAAGGAAGGGAGAACTGGATGGGAGAGAGAAGGTGGGGGGGAAAGAAAATAATGAGATCTGGGGATTCCATGAATTTAATTATTCATCCTATCCTTGTTCTCCAAAGCCAAAAACAATTAAGAGGCAATTACAGCAATTCAATGAACTTCATCCAGCCAGATCATGTCATTCCAACATCAGGTGGCTGGCCCCCAATCTATTAGTAGAAAACATACCTCCCTCTATTCTAGCCCTTCCCATTTCACTCCCAAATATGTAAGGGAGACCTCTGCTAGAGGGATCTCAGTTATCTCCAACTGTATTTTTTTTTTGACTGCTTATTCATTCAACAGGTCAGCCATGAAGTTAACTGGCTTAAAATTTCCACTTCTTAACAGAGTAACTTGGCAGGACTAACTAACATTTCTTTCATTTTCTTAAACCAACGCTTCAGAAGGAAAACTGGAGAGCTTTTCTTACTGCAAACTGATTTCAATTCCATAAAAGGCAATAATTTTAGTATAACCTTCAAGAAGAGTAAAGAGAGTCTATTTCATTGTATTTGGGAGTTTGTCAGTGAAAATCTAATTGGTTTCATGGACTTGGTGTACTAAAGTCTCATAGGTTTTCCAATGCATTCAAAGTTAATAACTGGTATACTATTTACTCCTATAGAAACTCCCATTTAGTTATAGTAAGTAACTTCAACCCCTTATGAATTTCAAGCTCAAACTGTCTCCCTATGCATGAAACAGGAAGGGGGGAAAGGGCAAGAAAGACAGACGGAGAGAAAGGAGAGAGAGAGAGGGAGGGAGAGAGAAAGAGGGAGAGAGGGAGAGAGAGAGATTTACAATGTGTATGTATAAAAGTTCAAGAATGGGACTTAAAATGCAGCCTTGAAAGTTTGCCAAGGGAGCATCTGTCTATAATGTAAATAATCACAAGGCAAGTATGTTAGTGGGATCCACAAAAATACAGCAATGCAATATTGCTAACCTTTTCCAGAACTATAAAGGCATTGAAAATGGACCCAACTCATGAGGGAGGTGTGAAGGGAATTGGGAGAAGAGGGAGAAATGCATTCCTCCAACCCTAAAAGGGTTCTGAGATCATGGACTGGCATGTCAAGGTACTGAGTCATAGATTTAGAGCCGTTAGAGATCATCTGCTCTGGAGATTTTTAACCTCAGGTTTGTGATTTTTTTGTTATTTTGATAATTGTATTTCAGTGAAATTGATTTCCTTTATGTATTGTATTTTATGCATTTAAAAACATTATTTTGGGAAGAGTCCCCTCCCCAGGCTTTGACAGACTACCAAAGGCAAGTCCATGACCTCATGAAAGCCAAAGCCCTGGATGTGGTCTTACTCCTCATTTTACAGAGGAGGAAACTGAGGCCCAGAAAGATTATATGATTTGTCCAAGATGAAGTAAATAGAAAGTGGCAAGACCAGAACCTGAGTCTGGAATTCCCCAACTCCAAATTTAATATTCTTTCCACAGGTATGAACAACCAAAAAGACAAATTGTGTATCAATTTAGAATTACTTTAATTTTGGAGGAATGCAAATGCTTAACTAGCAACATTCATTTTAGCAAAAACCTGGTTAATTTGCTTTGCTAGAAAAATTCCAACCATAACTTAATTTCCAGAGAGAGCAATATTTACTGTTTGTCCATTATAGCAGAAAAGAGTTTAAAGTTTAAAAAAAAAAAAAAAGAAGGGGAAGTGGGAGAGAAACTTAAGATGGTTTTTAACAGGGTTTTTAAAACATTCTGAAGAGTCAAAATTCCAAATACCAAATTCTTAAATATCAGTAATTTCTCAAAAAAAGGTCAGACCTGGGAACTATGTTAGCAGAATTAAGGAAACTTAAACATGGCAGGTCAGTTTTCTGTTCTTACCTTGAAATTCAGTAGCCCCTGAAAGTTTGGGAGAATCCAGCAGCCAGTCAGTTAATTCTCCAGTGCCCAGAAGATTACTTCTGAATTGTTTTCCTCCATTTACATTCCAGGTTCCCATGGCAATCCGAATTCGTTTGAAATTGGTGAATTCTGACTGCCGTTCTGACATGGCTTTTAAGATCCTTGGAGTCACTATGAAGAATATGTAGGGAAAAAATGTTCTGGTGCAATTTGAAACCCGCAAGACATAAAAAGGAAATCAAGTCATCATGGTATCAGTCTGAATCAAATTTGTGAAAATGATGGGAAAGAAAGCAACTTGAAACCACTTAAAAAAAATCCCTAAACCCAGTGATATAATTACCAAGTGTCTACCACAAAAGGATTAAAGAAAAGACCCATATATACCAAAATATTTAGGGAAGCAAAGAAATGAAACCAAAATCGGCATAGGCCAAATGGGGAGAGATGTATGTGAATGTAATGGACAATTACTGAGCCATAAGAAATGAGGAATCCTGGAAGGACTTGAAGGGGCCAGAGATAAATATGGCAATTTCATCATAAGCTCTAAAAAGTCTCTGTATAATGGAAATTCTCAGTTCTATAGACAATCTTCTGATTCTTTGTATAGTGAGACATTTATATTTGTTGAAGTTTGCTTACACAAAAGAATTTTTTGAAAAATGATGGACAAAGTATCTTGAAAGTACAGGCTACTGTATAGCAATGGTACCATTAAGAATTTTCTCTAGTGTCACAGAAACTCAGGACTAGAATATGATCCCACCCAGCAAAATCACCAGGACTCAATGAAAGTGGAGTGTGTGTATATATGCAACTCTTCCAGGAAATCTTCTCCCTAGAGATTACCTAATTTAAAAAACAAAAAACAACAACAACAACAACAACAACAAAACAAACAAACAAACAAACAAAAAACTGTGGTCTTTTTTAAAAAAGGATTTTCTTATTATAGTCAGATTTTAATGATCTACTTTTTATTAACATTCACTGTACTGGATAAAATGCTAGAATCTGCCTCAGACATTTACTAGTTATGTAAATCTAACTATTCTGTGGCTCAGTTTCCTCATCTATAAAAAAGGAATAATAACAAACACCTTACAGAGTTGTTATAAGAATTAAAGGTGATAATATATGCAAAGAACTTTACTAATCTTAAAGTGCTGTGTAAATGGTATAGCTATAATAAACATTTTTTTTAACCAGAACTAGGGATTTAATGGATGTAGGGTATTCCCCCCCCCCCCCATTGAAAAAAATTCTCTATACCCATGAAGGTCAGTACATTTTCTGCAACTTAAACTCAAGAGAGTTCCCTAGGCCACAGAGAGGTTCATTGATTTGTCCAGAGTAACAAGATTAGTTAACAGAGAAAAGACTTCAACCCTCATCCTTGCAAAGTTAGCCCCTGTTTGTCTGTTCCACATTGCCCCTGAGAGGAGGCAAGCATTGGAGGATAAAGCCTTCCCCTTGCATTTATGTGCTTCAAGTACCAAAATTCTTATATATGAAGAGAACTTTTTTTTTCATTTTTATTTTTTGTTGAGGCAATTGGGGTTAAGTGACTTGCCCAGGGTCACACAGCTAGGAAGTGTTAAGTGTCTGAAATTTGAACTCAGGTCCTCCTGACTTCAGGGCTAGTGCTCTATCCATTGTGCCACCTTAGCTACTCCAAAGAAAACATATAATTATTTTTAAAAAAATAGGAAAAAAAAGAATAACTTTTTATTGACAGAACCCATGCCTGGGTAATTTTTTACAACATTATCCCTTGCACTCACTTCTGTTCCGACTTTTCCCCTCCCTCCCTCCGCTTTCCCCAGATGGCAAGCAGTCCTATACATCTTAAATATGTCACAGTATATCCTAGATACAATATATGTGTGAAGAACCAAACAGTTAAGAGAACATATTCTTAACTGGTTAGAGAGAATTCAGTGAATCAGCCTTCAGGAATTTGGGGGGGGGTTTTCTCCCAATTGTGCCATATATTTAAGGGTTACAGAATCCGTTAAAGTGGAAATCATTTACATTTGTGACTAAGCATTTGAGAATTCTCCAATGGGAAGATCTTTTCTAATTATGAAAAGATATATTTCACTAGAAGCTCAATGATGGAGCTCACTAACCACCTCCAGAGAGAGAGGTGATGAATTCCAGATGCAGAATGAGACCCAGCCAATGTGGACATTTGTTTTGTTTAACTATGCAGATTTATTACTAGGGCTTTTTTTTTTTTTTCTTTTTTCCCCCCTCAGTGTGGGAGGGGAAGTAGGAAAATAATAAATTTAAAAGTTTTTTGTTTTTTGTTTTTTAAAAACAATCTAATGATAGAATATCCATACAGCTAACAACTGAGTCTTTAGTTGACTGCCGCTTCCTATCCCAATGGTAGCTATTAAAAACAGGCAAAAAACAGTGAGAAGGACGAAAAAGAGCACTGTTTCTTTGCTGAAAACACTTTCTGCCCTGGTTTTCTTTTATTTTTCGTTTCCTTTAGGATGCAGTGATTGAATTTTCTTGAAAAACCTAAATGATTTTCATGTTCTACTCTCTAAGTCAAAGGAAAAGAAATCTGGAGTCAGTCCTATATCTGATTTTAAAATTTGGCTTCTCTTTTTGCATTGATCAACAATCATATTGCATGTACCAGCTTGTGGGAAAGTGAGGGGGGATAAACAAACAGAAAGGGCAGCTCTTTGGGACCACTGGGAATGAGATCCCGGTAATCTCTACCCATTGGATGGCTTCTCTGAGAACCTCCATTTGGGGAAAATGACTAGTCCTGCCATCCCTTCATTTCTCAATAGGTTGGGCTCCAGACGTCTCCATCATGGACCCTGACCTGACTAGTCACTTCTGCCCCTTATCCTACCTTTTCAGTTTCCTTTTTTTATGTTATCTTTCTGTTTTGAGGGCAACCATTTCTTTTAGTTTGTATTCATAGTTCCAGTGCCTAGCACACACTAGGTATTTAATAAATGCTCTCAGATCAACAATGAGACTCTTGAGAGCTTCTCTGCCCTGTCTAAGAAAGGTTTTCCATGGGCTGGACTTTAAAAAAAAAAAAAATGAAGTGTTTTCAAACACCTCCTAACTTTGCAGTCGTTCCCTCAAAGTCTCCATCCCAATTCTTTGTCCATTCACTTTTACTATTCCTTCATATGGTCACGGCTGTTGTGCACTCTGTTCTTTGTCTAGTTCTGTCATTTCCCTTACACTGTGAATTTCTTGGGAAAAGAAAAGGCTGTTTTTTACCTTCCTTTGTATATCCAGTGCTTAGCCCAGTGCCAGATGTATAATAGTAGGCACTTAATAAATGCTAGTCGACCGACTCTTCTGTGGGTTGGTAACAGTCTTCATTTGATCACTCACTTTCACAATCTTGGGGCTCTTTCCAATAAGACCATATTGCTTTACCTTTTTTTTTTTTTTTTTGTGGGGGAAGCATGGGAGGCTATCTGTGATTTCATTAGTACAGGGAATTCTTGATGAAGAAATTTCCTCCATGAATCCAGATCCATACCAGTTCAGTAACTTCTAATTTTAAGAGTTGCCTGGGATACAGAGAAATTAAGTGACTTGTTTGTCTTATTTTCCTCATCTGTAAAATGAACTGGAGATAGAAATAATAAAGCAATTGCTCCAGTATCTTTGTGAAAAAAACCCCCAAGACCTGAATGAAATGACTGGACAACAACAAAAACCAAACTCAAAGAGTTTGGAAGTGTCAAGGACAGGACGTGAATCCAGGACTTACTGACTATCACACAATATTGCTTCTCCTGTCTATATAACAGTAACAGTATCATGGCATTAACACTAACACAATTTATTTAACTTATTATTGGGCATTTTGGCTTCTTCTAGGCAGCTGGTTTAACTGAAAACATAATGCTGCTACAAAAAAAAATTTTTTTAAAGAGAGCTTTTTTATTATTGTTATCAGAATTTTCAAGGTATGTTTCCAAAAATGAATTAGATCATTCTTTTTCTAATTTGTAATGCTTGTGATGTACTATTATTTCAACATTTTAGCCAACATGTTTGTGATTATCTCACAAGATAAGAGCCTGAGAGCCAGTGTTATATGACAGAAAGATCATTGTATTATATGAAGACTTGGGGTTGTAGTCCCAAACCTCCAAACTGCCTATTTCTGAGTGTCAGACCCATCTCTACTATCTCCATTTTATTCCATATACATCGCATTTGTAGATATGTGTTTGTTTTCATGTTTTCTTCCCTACTAAGTTCTCTCCATAAAGAAAGGGACTACCTTTTACCTTTCTCTGTATTCCCAGGGCTCACTTAGCACAGTGTCTGGCACATAGTAGGTATTTAATAAATTTTTATTGACTTTTTACTTTCTTATTGGAATGTAAGCTCTGTATATTCATAGCATGAAATACAATGCTTGTTAATAAGTGCCTAATTAATAAATGTTTGTTGACTTGAGGTTCGATAGTGTTAGACTCACCCCTTCTGGGGTTTTCTGAGCAAAGATAATGGAGTTTTTTGCCATTGCCTTCTCCAGCTCACTTGATAAGGAAACTGAGTAAACAAAGTCACGTGATTTACCCAAAGTCACACATTTAGTAAATGTTTGAGGATAGAGTTGGACTCAGGAAGATGAATCTTCCCAACTCCAGGCCCACTCTCTATCCAGTGTCACCTAATTGATCTTCCTAACTGACAGATCTATAAAATAAAGGAGCTGTTAGTGACTAGATGGTTAATTAAGGTGTTAGCTAGTCACTAGATGATTTCTGAGAAGTTTCCAGCTTTCAAAAAATTCTTTGTTCCTAAGATTTTCTTCAATCGAATGGAAAGAGCCAAAATGCATTTATACTATTTATTCCATTTGTGAGAAATAAAACTGAGTTTCTCCCTACCCAAGGAGATCTATCTATTCATAGGAAATCATGATCCAGTTGGGAATGCATAAATAAAGTACATGGTGTTAAAAGCATGACACCAAATAATAGATGAATTCAATACAGCAGGGAAAGCCTGCATTTTGGCCTTTACCACCAGATCCAAAAGAGGATGAGGCTACGGAAAGAGAGCTAAAGTGACAAATCTTTAGTTAACCAGAAAGAAGAGCATAGAAATACAGCCAGCAAGTCATGTTTTGGAAGCAACATAAATTTCAAAGTTTCACCAAAAGAAAATCCCCCTTTAATTTTTTTTTTCTCTGATCCATATCCTATATATCTTAAAAGATCAACTTCTTTAGACAACAATACTTCCTTTCTTCTATGACTGAGTTACAGTCTAGAAACGAAATCATTTCTGTTTTGTTAGTAAACAAACCTCAACGGACATGCAATTATTTAAGAGATAATTTCAAAACTTCCTGCACTGCACTGGGATTGTGCCCAGAGTAAAAATCAAATATCACCTTGGCTACTGAAAGCAAAGTAAGAATATACTAGGAAATGAGATTAGGTGGAGGAGGGAAGAAAGAAAGAAATAATTAAATTACATTTTTCTCAGGCATAGATAAATTAGGGGAGAGGGGATGGACCTGTGATTTTATTTGTAGAGGGAGCTCCTCTACAAATTGCAAATTATATTTACCAAAGCTGTTTGCTTTT
This sequence comes from Sarcophilus harrisii, assembly GCF_902635505.1. Taxonomy (NCBI): domain Eukaryota; kingdom Metazoa; phylum Chordata; class Mammalia; order Dasyuromorphia; family Dasyuridae; genus Sarcophilus; species Sarcophilus harrisii. The sequence continues at coordinate 133,194,954 of NC_045429.1, forward strand.
GCCATAGAAGAAAGGGACTGTGTCACAGTGGAATGAGCAATGGATTTGGGGTCAAGGAGATGGGGTTCTAATCTGTGTTTCTTCAACTATGAAATAATGTGTAGGGGGCTTTAGTCATCTATTCCAAACCTATAGCTATCCTTTTGCAGATCAAAAGACCTTGTCATTTATCCTGATGTAACATTCTCCAAAGAAGAGGTGACAAACCTGTCCTGATTGGTGAATGTCTCATGTAGTCCATTATATGCATTATGTATTATATCTTGAGAGCAAGGACTGTTACTATTGTATCCTGAGCATTTCGCACAGTACTTTGTACACAGTAAGAACTAAATAAGTGCTCATTCATTTATTCAGTATCTTTCTAGCTCCAGTTATGCTTCATCTTCTACTGCAGGTCACCTTTTTGTTATTTCCTCAATTTTTTCCCTAGATATCAATCCCTAAATCTGCTCTGGAACAGAAGTCCAATCAGTATTTCCACAGCTACTGAAAAAGACCTGCTGATTAACTCTTCTACTCACCATCCCCACAACCTCCCAACCTTCCAGGTCATATTCTCCTAAAGTGTTGACTCCTCCTGCTTTTGTCCTTATATCCCTGGGCTTAGCACAGTGTCTGGTTCAGGGCAGGTCCTTAATAAGTATTTCTGACTGATTAATGTTGAACTACAAAAGTTATGATCAAAGACTTGTAGGGTTAACTAGAAGCAGCCTAGTTCTGTAAGAAGCATTAAAGACAATGGAGAGACAGTCCTCATTGTGCTCCTGTACTTCCAGAATATGAACAACAACAACAACAACAAAAAATAAATAAATACAGACAGTTCCTACAATATAACAAAAGATCCAAACTAAGAGAGTAGCAATAAAGGGAGTTCTCAAAGTAGCAGGAAGTAACTAACCTAGTTAAAAGAATCCAGGATTTTAGGGATTTAGTCACAGCCTTTTACTTATTTTGGGAAAAGCAATACAACATAACAGAGGTTCTAGGTAACTAGGTAGGGCTGGCAGAAAAAGCCTGAAGAAACATTTAAGATTATAATATTCCTGAGGTAAGCAGGGAAGGGCACTGATGGGGATCAGCTCAGCCTTACAGTCCCACCCCTGTGGAGGTCTTGGGTAATCCCATCTTAATGTATCCAATCAGAAAGCCAAGTTATGATGTCAAACCCCTGAGGTTAAATTTCCCCCATAAATCTGTCCATGGCCTATGCCATCTTTGCTGAATCCCTTTTGGGTTAGCCTGCCAGTGGTCTGCCTTATGATGTCTAACTCTTCACTCCATCCCTCCCCCATGCTTCATGGTATCTTTCTCCTTGTTTTAGTTAACTCTTTTAAGGTGATAAACTGCTAATCAGTCATGCACTTACATCATATAATGTATTCTCTTTCTCCTAGTTAATTGTGAATTCCACTAAGAAATTTATCTTTTCCCTTGTTAATTGCTAAAAATCCCTTTTCCTTGCTAACTATATGCTCTCCTGATACTATTTCATATTTACCACTTCTGGTGCTTTTTTTACTTCTTCATTTTGTCTATGACTTCTTCTCATAAATAAATGTACCTTTTGGCAAAGGGAAAGGCCCTTGTGAGTTCTTCACATGTGAACTGCCAATGGCCCCAATATGTGGTGTGCCTATATCAATCTCTATTGCTTTCCTAAATCCCATCCACAGATGCCAAGGCTGACTTTAGAGTCAAGAAAATTTGGGTTCAAATTCTGCCTCTGAAACAAAACGGCAAAGTATGCATTTAGGCAAGTCAATAAACTCTACTTGCCCCAGACAATCTTGTAAGTAAGCTGCAAAACACTTGGTGGAGCCTGAATACAGATCAAAGCATTTTTTTTTTACTTTATTTTTCTTCGGTTTTTATTTTGGTTAATCTGTTTTCTTTTATAACATGACTAATATGGAAATGTTTTGCATGACTACACATGTGTAACCTACATCAAACTGCTTGCCTTCTTTATGAGGAGGATGGGAAGAAAATTTGAAACTCAAAATTTTTTAAATGCTGAAAATTATTTTTACATGTAATTGGGGAAAAATAAAATACTAAATTTTAAAAAGACAGTGAGCTACAGAGAGTTGTTAAACTGCATAAATAATAGATGTTGTTGGGGTTTTTTATTTTTTCCATTTAATCATTCATTGTTCTAGGAATTTTTCCTACTAGAAGTTCCCTATAGAGATCACTGTCTGGACCAAAAACAACCCTGAAACTCTACTATATTATCTGGACATTTACTAAAGTCATTGTTGCAATTCTGGGCCTAGCTTACTATTCTTCTTAATTCCTAAAGCTGATTAGCAGCCCCTCTTAAACCAGGTTGCTCATGAGGTCTGGATCCAGGGTCTTTAACCCTCAAAAGCCATTTGTTCAAAATTGAGCCTACGTTAATCCTTGCCAACCATTTTATTTAGTCACCAGTAGGTGACAGAGTGTACCAATGAGAGTAGGGATGGATGCTAATGGACCAATCCACTAGGGTCACTGGAACAAGAATTCAAAATAAAATACTCTGGGTCACCATCTCCCCATATAAATGTATATAAATACACACACACACGTAGATATATATGTGTGTGTGTGTGTGTGCGTCTGTGTGTGTGTGTGTGTGTGTGTGTATAGGAAGGCAGGTGACTGGTTACCTAAAAGGGCTGTGCTGTCCATAAGCATCCTCCCTTTCTCAGCATACTCATCCTTGTAGACATCACCAACCAGCAGCAGTTTGATGGCTTCTTGCTTTACCCCATCAAAGAAATTGGACTGGATGGTTCTAGACACAGACCGAGCCCCGTCCTTGAGCTTCCCGACCTGCAACGAACAAGGGCTCTGAGCAGGTCCGCCTTCCCAGGGGGCCCTCATCAAAGCGCGGCCCTGCTGAGTCCCAGATCCCTTCTTACCTTGGCCTTGCCTTCCAGGGCCCGGCTGCCTGTAAAGACTTTGCTCAGGTTGTGACCATTAAGAGACCACATGGCTTTGTATGACTCCACAAAGCGCTCAATGACTGGCTTTGAATTCAGTCCCAGGCTCTCCAATTGTAAGAGAAGAACCTGAAAGAGACAGGAATAAAAGAGACTTGGTTTCAAGTCAATTCAGCAAAATTAAGTGCCTCTTATATGCAAAACATTGATTAAGGTGCTAGGAGATACACAATATTAGGCAAGAAATGGTCCTTTCCCTCATGGGGCTTTCAGTCTAGTTAATGTATATATAGAGATATAGATATATAGATATGGATAGATATAGATAGATGTAAATATAGAGATATGTAGATATATAGACATAAATATAAATAGATATAGAGAGATATAGTTATCTACATCTGTATCTACAATATGGGAAGGAAGAATAAAAGAGAGATTCAGGAAGTGGAATCAACAGAACTTATATGTTAAATAAGGTCTGAGGAGAAGGTTATTACTTACAGGAGGGATCAGAGAAACTTCATAGAGAGGGTAGCTCGAGTTAAACTTTAAAGGACAGGTAGCTAAATGGTACAATGGAAAAATGTCGGGCCTGAAGTCAAGAATTCTCGAGTTCCATCCACCCACAGACACTTACCAGCTGAGTGACCCTAGATAAGTCACTTTACCCAGTGTCCTCACCTGTAAAAAGAGCTGGAGAAAGAAATGGCAAACCATTGCAGTGTCTTTGCCAAGAAAAACCAAAATGGGGTCACAGAGAGTGGCTGAAATGACTCAACAACAAGGAATTCAAGAGCTGAGAAAGATTAGGATTAGGCAACAAAGGCGTGGAGGCAAGCAAGCATAAAGTGTATTTGGGAGACAGAAGGGTTGAGTCTGGCTAGAACACAAAGAACAAGGAAGGAAGTGGCATGAAACAAGGCTGGAAAGGCAGGGTGGTGCCAAACTGGGGAGACTCTTGAAAATCGGGCGATTTTGGAATTTATTTGACAGATAATACGAAACCCTGATGATTCTGCACAAAAATCTGACATGACCCAAACTATCCTTGGAGAAGGTAAGACTGGCAATGATACAATGGAAAGACAGGAAAGAATAGTTAGAGGGCTGCTGGGGGGTGAGGGGGAGCATCAGAAATTGAAAAGAGCATAAAATGTGAAAAAGGAAGGAGAATGGATAGGATTTGGATAAATAAGGCAGGTAAGGAAAAGAAAGGCAATAATAAAATTTTAAAACATGGAGGATTAGAGTAAATGGCAGTGCCAATAAACAGAAAGTTTAGTCAAAAAGGCAAATGGGTTTGGAAGGAAAATAACAAGCTCCTCTTAAAAAATTTGACCACGATCTCATTTACATAAGTAAAATGAAATGGTAGAAGATTGCATTTCCTGGTTCCAGTCTATATGGTCAGCTTAGGCAGACATATTTCTTCAGCTTAAAGAATTTAGCAAAATAATGTTTCTCAAGACCATTTGAAAAGTGACTACAAGTGAGAGGTACCAAGCTCAAAGTGTACAATAAGACATACATTTTCAGATAGTCAAAGTGGGGATTTGTTTTCTTTGACCATGTGTGTCATCTGTTTTGTTTTTCTTTTTCCTCATCTGGGAGTGGGGGGAGTTGGACAAGATAGCCCCCTCTTACAAAAAAAGATAGGGAAAAAAAAGGTCAGTGAAAAACTTTTTTTTAATAAAGAGATGTGAAAAAAGGGGGAAAAAATCATGAATGAACAGGGTAAGCTTTGAAAGTTACATGTTGAATTTAGTATATATTTTAAAACAAAAGCTACTTGTATATAATAAAGAATAACTTACAAACTTCTCTTTTGTGTTCTGCTAATTTCATGGGAATTCCCATTTTATTCAGTTTGTTCAGGGGAGGGAAGGAAGAAGGAAAGGAGGGAGGGAGGGGGGAAGTGAGAGAGGAAGGAAGAAGGAGAGGGACAGGGAGAAGAAGAGAGACAGGGAAGATGGATGGATGGATGCATGGATGGATAAGAGACACCATAAAGCCATAGACTGACATATAGGTCATAAATTCACAGATGACACAGAAATTAGTCTCTTTATCATCAGTCCTTTCCTGACCACTTACTCCATCCCACCCACCCTGGCAGTTGGCCAAAGAATCAGATAAATCAATTTATCTTTACTCTGGTTCCAAGAAGTCCAACAATGGTAGCCTTTTGGTCACAAGCAAAAAACACTCAGAGATCACAAAATCTTCTAACAACAGGGGACTGACCTCAAGGGCTATAAAGCACTGTACAGTGTTTGTTCGATCCAAGCAGTCCAGACAGTTCATTCGCAAGGTACCTTTCTGGAAACTAAACGAATGATTGGAGGATAGGGGAGAAAAAAACCCATAATGTTACAAAGTTCAATTTACATCAGCAGAAAACTTAGCAAAGTGTCCTAAGTTTGAAAAGGGGAGGGGGAGAGGAAGGAGACAATCCCCTGCACCCTGATCACTTCACACCAGATTCTTGGAAGGACCTTTGATATTACTGATATGCTTGAGTAATAGCTAAGGCACATGAATCAACAATTTACTAAATTACCCAGAATCAATCAAAACTTGGGGTTTCTAGATAAAGGAAGATTTTTCATCCCTTAATGAGCAGAACTGTGTTGAATTCGGCCCTGTGCTTTAATCTAATGAACTCTAATTGCTAAACCTGTTCTGTCAAATGTTAGAATTGGGGTCAGACAATCTGTGATTCAACACTTGCAAATCAGAATTATACATCTATTAAAAAGCTGGCCATATGCCATTGTATTAAATATGTTCCAGACTTCTAAAAAGCCCCACAGAGTTATAGGTGATAGAAATTCATGGTTTCATATGTAATCCTCTTTCCCTGTTCTTTGTATATAGATTTATTCCTATTTATCATATGTATGCTAAAATTCATAATTTAAAAAATGATATGTATCTTTTTATATATATATGTTTTTGTGTAGTATACATATACAAGCATATTTACATATATAATACCTTTTTCTTTAAGTCATGAAGAAGCTAAAGGAGAAGACTAGAACCCAAAATATCCTTGTGGTTCCACCCCAAAATTCTAAGCAAATGATCCAGAAAACCAAAAGGATCCCGTTATAAAATGAACAGAATGTCAGACTCTCTAGTCATAAATCTACTTACAAAAATGAAGCAAACATTGGGACACTTACCGGGGACTTACATTCTTGCCCTTGGCAAAAACGTCAAATTCATCCCAGTGCAACTTTAACTGGGGCCTCAAAAGGTTCTCCAGTTTTTCTATTTTCCCTCCTTTGGCCAACTGATGGAAGTCAAAATTTATCATAGGTGTGTCTCCAGCATGGAAAGAGGCCCAAAGCAACTTCTGAGGAAGGGAAGTGGGGTGAGAAGAGAGAAGAAAAAAAGAAAGAGATGATTGCATATTTCCATTTACTGCTTAGGCTCTTCATGTGGTTAACCACGCAATTGGTTAGGTCAGGTTAGTCTTAAAGCTTATGATGGATAAATTGGTTTATCAGTCCAGCTCTTGAGAAGGAAGTACAGAAGGAAAATATGAAAGAAGACAACAGCACATGAAAAGCACATTTTCTGAAACAGGGCAAAGGGATCATTTAAAAAGAGAGGGAAAGCCAGATGTGGCACGGGCCCCTCCCTAAGCCACCATCTGCAGCCCACGGGCAGGAACAAACATCACATTCTCCCCCAGATCTCTAAGGAAATAAATAAAGTGAGTGAGAAAGGGAGCTATTGCTCTGTTCTTCAAATAGCACAAGGGCTGTAGGTTCACCAAGTGTAGCGCTGTGTTGCAGCTCTGTTCCTAAGAGCTGTTTCCCTGGGAACTATTTGCATGGTTCTTAAGGAAGCACGATGAGCATCTCTGTACATGGAAAGCCACGTCCTGCAGTTCCCCTCTGGGTAGCACCAGGTGATGGTCATACAATGACAAGCCAAGGGGGCGGTCCAGCACAGGTGGGCAGCAGTGCCGTCCTAGACCTCCCTTCTCAAGCACAGCTCCAGCTGTTCAAAGCCACTTACTCATAGCAAATGGAGAGGCTGTGTTAAGCAGCCACAGACCCAGGATTATAAAGAGCTTGGATAGGATGTGTCCATTTGGGCAGTTAAGGAATTATAGCAGTGAGAGGTGAGAGGTACTTTGGAGAATTATGGATTCAATTCTGAATTTTACAGATGAGGAAAACAAGACTTGGAGAGGGAACACATCTAATAATTAGCAAAGTAGAGTTAAAAGGGCAGCCTTGCATCATCACCTTCACTATCTGATATTATCAAGCCTCTACAACATTTCTACCTCCATTTCACTCACCCTTTTTTCAAAGGAATGTTGATATTTAAAGGCTGTCATCTAGATATCTTTGAATCTGAGGAACATTTCCACTAGCTGATAAATGACTTGGGTCAAAAATACTACTGGTTTCCATGTGGGAGGAAAAGAAAAAAGACTTTTTTTTCCCCTTTTTCTATAAAAGTAGCATTGCCAATTAAAAAAAAAAAAAGGAAGATTTAAAAAAAAGCAAAAAAACAGTTCATTTGTTGCTGTTAGCAACAGACAGGAAAAGCAGGTCTGGCCAAATAGAATTGGCCACCAGAATGTCTCTACACCATAGAAATCACAGAACATTAGAGTTGGATGAGATGTTAGAAATCACTTACCCCTCCCCTCCATTACCAACCCCTCTCCCTCATTTTACAGGTGGAGAAATTGAGGCTCCAAGAGAATAAGGAACTTGCCTCAGTCATATAGCTAGTAAACTTGAACTTGGGTTACCCGACTTCCGGGCTAGTGCTAATAGCCAGCCAACAGGCAAGGGTTTGCAAATAAACCAGGCAAACATTCAGCTGGGCTCTGTTCCTGCTCCCCAGATGCTATGCTGCTTGTGGCTTCCTTAGAGTGCTCTCTTTCTTCTGCTGCCTAATAGATATTTATTATCAATTTTCACTGCAAAAAGCTTTCTACTCAGGCCAACAGAAATTCATCTTTGACTTAAAATAAGCCCTGGAGTTTCCTTCTCTAGGGAAGAAATACCTACAAGAAGCAGCCAAGGAAGCTATGTGGTAGGGAAAAAGGGAAAGCTGAGATTAAAGGATCTGGGTTCAAGTCCCATCCTAGCTCCTTCCTTCTGAGAGGGTCTCAGTTTCTTTCCCTTTAAAAGGAGGTGGTGGAATTGGATGGATATAAGGGTCCCTTCCAGCTCTTAAATCCCATGATGGAAAGGTTGTAGAGCAGTAACAGAAGGCCAGACAGTAACCAACAACCTTTAGGAATTTTTTTCCCTCCAAAAAACAAACAGCCTCTTCAGGATATAAGGGGCAAAAAGGTCTTGAGCTTCATTTTACACCAACAGAAAGCTGGGGCAGAGACTGGGAGGGGGTTGGAGAGGGCTGTCAGGGTCATGTAATGTGGCTTATCTGAGGCTACTTCTTCTGTCCTGAAAAATGAAGCATGAGCAGCCCAAGACAGCTTTGCACAAAGGAAGTGTCACCATCCAAGAGACCAAGACAAATAGATGTTAGTTAGAGTGGGTTAAGTGTGAAGATTTTAGAGCTGCAGAGAAAGCAACAGGCAAGTCAATCATTTAACTTTATTGCAGAGCCAAGTCAAGAGGGACTGCCTCAAAGACACAAATACACGCTTAATGTATCACATCAAGTGATGGGGTTATCCTGGACCGGTCCAGGAGAGGAACGGAAAGCAGCAGAGGGACATATGCCACCTAGCAGAAGGAAAGGTGCTTTCCCCACAAGGATTAGAGATACTGGATGAGAGGCTCGTGTGCAGAGTGAGGGATTTGTTTTCCTTCTTTCTCTCTTGATTTTCACTTTGGAAAATGACTCTGAGAAAGCAGTGGGGAGGACACACACCTCTTGTCGGATGAGCCGACTAAGGGTGAAGTCACTGAAAGAGAAAGGTTCTCTCATGACATCAGTTTAGAAAAGTTTATTTTAAATACATTAGTTGGCCAGAAAAAGAAGTATTAAAAGAAGATATAGCAATGTATCTTACAAAACTGCCTTGGGTCCCATCTACAGAAAAATAATCAGCTCAGATTTCACTAAGCCTCTAGAAAAAAATTAAGAGCTTGAAATTAGGGAGCCATTTATTGTATTCTAGAAAAATACACATTGTGGGAAAACTCACAAAACAAAATCATTCCCGTTCTGAGTTAGGGATGGTTTCTTTATGCGTCTGCATCCCTAGTGTCCATCTCTGCAGGGCACAATACTTGGCAGGTTAATAAATGATTGATAAATGAATAGATAGTTAATAAGAGTTGCCTCTTCCCAAACTCATGGGACAGAGAGAAAATCCAAGGGGGTGAAATCACCTACCTTGTTGGAAGTCTTGTTCCCGTTGTTGGAATTGGAGGGCTGCCTGCCAAAATCCCTCTCCCTGACACACCCACCCCCTGGAGTCCCTCAGTATGGAGGAGCAGAAGGGGAGGCCTTGAGAAGCCAGCAGCTGAACAAAAGCTTTACCTTGAAGGCTCTGTTGAGCACCTCCTCTCCTCCTCTGCTTCCCAACAGGTTAACGATCACTTGCTTTCCATACTGCTCTTTCAGAAGCATCATATGCCTGTAACAGCAGCAGCAGCAGCAGCATGATGATGCCATTTCACCAATGAAATAAGACTGACTGCCCGCGGGGTACTACAGAGCCAGAGTGCTCCAGGACAGGGGACATTATCCAAGGCCCAAGATGGCAAGAGACGGTCTAATGAGGGTAGACGGGCTCCACTCTCAGATACAATCATATTTACAGTGTACCAAATACAATTAAAAAAAAATACTACTTTGAACTTAACATGAACTGATGCTGAGTGAAGAACCAGAACCAGGAGCACTTTGTTCACAGTAACACCAAGATTATATGATGATCAACATGATAGACTTAGCTCTTCTCAGCAATTCAGTGATCCAAGACAGTTCCAATAGACTTGGGAGAGAAAAGGCTATCCACATCCAGAGAGAAAACTATGGAGACTGAATGTAGATTGAAGTTTACTATTTTTTCACTTTTTTGTTTTGTTTTGTTTGCTTTTTCATGGTTTTTCTGTTTTGTTCTAAATTTTCTTTCACAACATGATTAATATGGAAATGCATTTAAAATGATTATACATGTATAACCTATATTGACTGCTTTCTGTCTTGGGGAGGGGAGAGATAAAGGAGGAAGAAAAAATCTGGAACTCAAAATCTTACAAAAATGAATGTTAAAAACTATTTTTACATGTAATTGGAAAAATACTATACTACTGAAGAAAAAAATATACTATCATGACCAAGTGACCACACTGTGGAGTAACTGGTGATTAGGCTTGATATTATTGGATTTGGTTTTTGTTTGTTTTTTTTTTAAACTGGTATTAAGATGTTTCAAGTGAAGTGAAAGTGGCTGACTTGAATCTTAATGACTAGGTACCCATAAATGCCACGCTCATACTTCCAACCCCACTAGGCATTCTTCTGAACTCAAAATTAGATCAGTATCAAAAGCTTTCCGAATGGAAGTGCCATCACTTATTCTTTCAAATGATTTCTGTACCCTTCTGAACTGTGAAAATGGAGAGAAAAAAAGGCTATAATCCCCAAGTTTAGTGAGTCTGAACCTGCTTTAGATTCATTTCATCCAAGGAAGAGAGGGGATGTGGTCTAGAAAATGGGTTTTTAACCTGGAGTCCACAGACTCCCTTATAAGGGATCCCTCAGATATTTTTGAGGGTCAGTAAATTTGGATTAGAAAAAAAATACAGCTTTATTTGAATTAACCTCTAACTAAAAATTTGCATTTCCTTCAATGATGAATGTAGGAAAAACCCATTATTTTGTGAAGAGGACCACAGGCTTCAGTAGACTACTAAAAAGGCCCATGACACAAAAGGGGTGAACAAACCCCTGACAAAGTGGATAAAGAGCTGATCTTGAAGCCAAGCAGAACTGATTCATATTCTGCCTCTGATCCATCCCATGTGTGTGATCCCAGGAGCAATCACTTAACCTCTCCTATCAGTGCTCTAGTGAAGGAATTCTCTGCAGAGAAGGACATGTTATATTGATCGAGGTAATCTCCTTACCTGAAAGTCCCTGATACCAACAGGGTTCTCTATTATCAATGAATTCACTGGTCCAAGACCCTAAACCTATAGTCTAGAAAAATACTGAATTTAAACTATAAAAGGTACCAGTGAAACTTTTAACCAGATACTGAAAAGATGCCAATAGCTAAGATATTAAACACAAATATTTTTCCTTTACCATTGGCTTTCTTTTGTTAAAAATTTTGTTTTGAAATTTTAATACGTGTCAAAAACATTTTTTTGTTCATAAGAAAAAAGGAGAAATGCTTCTTTTATTCTGGAACACTTTAAAAAGATTATAAATGACTATTAAACAAAACTTTCTTTTTTTCTCCCTCCTTTTCTCCTTCATCTCTTAGTCTTCTTTCCTTCCTTCCTATGTCCCCTTCTTCTTCTCCTTCCTTCCTTGTATATTTAATAGAATCAATAAGCCAAAAGTTTTATCACCTGTTCAGCTCTCCATTTATTACTGATTCTATAACTCAAAGGATATAGAGGTCTAAGATTTCAGGCCCAAAGAAAACATATGTCACTGGAAATCAGCGTCAGTGTTCAGTTTTTTTTTTTCTTTTGGGGAGATTGGAAGAGCTGGTGACAAAGTTGTGTAGTGGACTTCAGAGATTTTAGGAAACACTCATCAGTCCTGTTTTTGTTCTATGCAGTTGGACATAAATAGCATAATGGATGGCTAAATACAAATTCTACTAACCAGACTTAAAAGACATTAAGGCAATGACTTTCAAAGCATTTTCACATATAAAAACTTCTGATACTCATGATCTTATCCTCATTTTACAGATGAAAAAATCCAGATTCTGAGAAATTATGGGAATTGCCTATGGTCCGAGAGGTAGTAAGATACAAAGTAGGAACTTGAAACAATATCTGACTCTTATGTATTATTCTTCCTACTAGGCAAATACTTGCTGACTTTCAACTAAAGAGTTACAAAGGGATAAAATGGACTAATCAGAATAAAAGTTAAAAATGTGAATGTAACCAGGTTTACTTCTTTCATAACTCACACCAACTCTATTAACAATCTTTTCCCCTCCACCAAAAAAAAAAAATATATCATTAGTAACATTTTTTATATCTTAGACTAATCAAATAAAAATAAAAAATGTGAATATAACCAGGTTGAGCTTTTTCATAACTCATACCAACTCTATTAACAATATTTCCCCCTCTACCAAAAAAAACTCATTAGTAACATTTTTAATACCCCACAATTATATGCAAAACAATTTTTAACATTTGTTTTTAAAACTTTAAGTTTCAAATTCTCTCCCTTCCTCCCTTTCCACTCCTACGCCTCTCATTAAGAAAGCAAAACAAGACAAAAAAAAGAAAATCTCAGAGTTCAGTAATACTATGGCCTTGCCATAAGCAAAGCATTCCCCCATCCCTTCTCTTTTTAAATTTTCTTTGGACAACTTAAGTCTATTCTCATAGCCACAGTATGTTGGCAAGAACTAAATATCAACATACAGAGAACACCAAAGAAAATCCAAGAGTTTGATCGTGTGAACTTCAAAAGAGATTTTTTAAAAAACACTCCGGATCAGCACAGATTTTCAAAAATTCTGTTCTCAGCATATTAAACATTAAAAGACTGAAAAATTAACAGATCCTGGACATGCCACATCAAAGACTAGATCTGGAGACATTTTGTCACAATATGCTTAGGAAGGTCTGTCATATTCCAAATGAAAGATGAAGACATAAGGAACAATAGCACTCCTCCAGAAATTTATGAGAATATCATAGATTAGGAGTTGGAAGGGACCATGGAGTGTACTGTGTCAAACTTCTCATTTTACTGACAGGGAAACTGAAATCCAGGAAACTATAATGGCTCTTCTAGAGTCACAAAGGTACCAAGTATTTCTGGTGGGATCTTCATAATTCCAAGTTCAACACTGATAGGACACAACATCTCACATTAAAAGTCCATGTTTCCCTAAAAGAATAGCGACATTTACTTAGCTCTCTTCAAAAAAAAAGTGGAGTTTTTGTTTAACAGTTTACATGAAATCTACACTGATCTGTTACCAGTGGGATCAATTAAGCCAAATTTCTCATTACTCCACTTTAAAATGCTAATTTAAAAAGAGGAATGCTTCAATATAACAAGGATTTAAATGAATAGTGCTATATAAATTGCTTCCATAAAGAAAATGACAATCTTACATTTCATACCTTAAGGGAGGAAAAAAGGACATTTAGAAAACTCTTCTGATAAGCTATACTTTCAATAACAACTGCTAATAAATAAATAAATAAAATCATGAATGAAGTTTGATTACTATTCACAAGTAAACCCATGAATGTCAGTGGCAGAAGATTGATCATTCTTGCTGAAATTCCCTCACATAACAGTACCATGAACTAGAGAATTTAATAGGTCACACAAAGGTCCCAAAGATATAAAATGCTTAACCCTTAAGCAGGTTCTGTGAAACAGGTCTCTTCCTCTGAGATTCTCAGTACCTAGCATGATGTCTTACCCAGATCATATACCAGCTCTAAAATTTCATTTCCTTAAAGCATAAGTCCTATAATTTAGATTGTCTTTTTTCTTTAATTAGTTCATTTGAGCAAGACTTTACTCATTAGAAAGTATATAACTAGTACTTTCAAAATACTACTCTATCATCATCATTTCCCTTCTGGTAAAGCCTTTGGCAAATAAAATAGTCATTTTGCAAAAAATGCAAACTGAATCACAAAATGGGGACTCGCTCAATGCCTCCTTGATTCAGTAATAAATCCTGATTCAGGACACAAAGTCCAATGTTGTGTTCACTAAGTCAGTCTTTCTGAATGAAGATGATTAGTATTTTGCTAAAAGACAAGTTAAAAAAAAATCCTACCTGTCAAAAGCAGGGGCATTTGCTTCTAGACCTCGATTAAGTTTCAGATGATGAGACCCGACCTAAAAGAGGAAAAAAAGCAAATATGAGTCCCAAATATAGTATTTTCTTTGCAAGCCTTCTTTATTGGGTGTACCAATCAAATATTCTATAAAATTCAAGTCTGGGAGGCAACAGCACTTCTTCCATGTCTATCTGCCAGACGTATGAATTTAGCAGTTCCCCTAAATATACCCTGGAATGGGAAAGGGTGGAGAGTTTTTGCTTCATTCTATGCATATAGTACCTTCAGGGTCAAAGGTGCTCGAAACTCAAGTCCAGGTGTCCCATTTGCTGTAGCTGTATCATCACTCACAAAGAACCCATATGCACAAAGTATATGATATTAAAAGGGGAAGGATAATTACATGAGAAAAATTGCATTTGCAAAGTTTACAATTTCCAACTGTATTATCTCTTCCCTAGGGGCAGAACAAAAATGTCTGAAGAATAATCTTAAAGCCAGGTCTCCAAATGTGGAAATTTCCAGTTCTTTATTAAATAAGGAGAAACTATGGTCGAGGTATTCACTTGAAACCAATGCTTAGCAATTCTGCCTAGGGAAAGACAAATTGCTAAAGGAGATTAGTTGCCCACTTTTGTTCTAATAAGGATGTCCAATCTTTCCTGGAAGTTCCAATTAGCACAATGTATTCAACCAATTCAATACTGAGTACCCACCATATAAAAGGCACAGAGTTGAGTGCTGTGGGAGTTGCAAAGCTATTCCTTGCCATAGAATTTTTAAGTGTATAACTTTAGTAGAAATGCACCAATAATTATAATAAAAGACAAACTGTAAAAGTTCAATAAGAATGTAAATTCCCTGAAGGAAAGGTTCTTTTTATTTATTTATTTTTTTTTTTTGTATCTCTTCCACCAAACCACAATTTTATTTTCTGATCAATATATTTAAAAATTACTGAGAAAATTTCTTTATGTTCCTGGTCATAAAGGTCCTTTAAGTCACCATTCCCAGGATGCCACTGAGTACAAAGATAGATGGTGGCTATGGAAACAGACCTGTGAACAGAGACATTTCTGGGCCAAAGGTGAGAAGTTGAATAAGACCTAGGTCAAAATTATCCAATTGCCTATAACTATCACGTTTTTGTTTTCTGAATACCAACAAAACCTGGCTAAAGAAATGAACTAATGGCTATCACCACATTCAAGTATTTAATTTCAAAGTCTTTTATGGTTAATGTAAAAAAGAGAAATTCCATGCAATCTAAGGAGTTGCTTCATGTCTCTGGAGCTTAAGAGGAAGAAATCCTATCACTATATTGGACCAGAGCTTTCTCATTCCTTCCTTCTTCCCTCCAAGATATCTTCACAGAGCATTCAAAGAAAAGAGCTGGTTTTTCATGTTAGTCTGTCAAATCTCTACTTCCCTTACAGAATGGAGGATTAGATGCAATTTTACTGCCTCATTTTTTAAAATTTAGAACTCTTTTTCATGGGGGCATAGTAAAATATGAGACATTAAAAACTAATTAGGATTTCAGGGATTGGGATGTGTGTCTAAGTAAATATGACAGGACATACACATATGAATATATATATAAATTATATGTAGAGATAGAATGAAATCTGTACACACACACACACACACACACATATATATATGGAAAGATTTAATGTAGATCTGTGAATTACCCTGCTAGATTTCCCCCCCTAAATTATGACATCTTTTAAACAATCAGTAAAGAATATCATGGATGCAAACCTATTATCTTGATCCAATCTGCAGCTAACAACTCTGCCTGGAATCCTATTATTACAATCATATACAGTGCCAAGCACTGTACCAAATATTGTGGGGAGATGCTAAACAAATAAATAAATAAACGAGCATTTATTAAGGGCCACACATACAGAGAAAAGCAAAAACAAAAAAAGACTCAAAAGAAAAACAAAACCAAAAACTCATTTCTTGTTGTCAAGGAGCAGGAACTCTTACTGGGAGATAAAATATGTAAGCAACTACATACCAACCACATATACAGGATAAATTGGAGATAATCTTAAAAGGAAGTTACGATTGAGGAACAAACAAACAAAAAAGTCTTCTTTAATTGAGACTTGAAAGAAGCCAGCGTACCTCAGAGGTGCAGCTGAGAAGGGGAAGATAAATGCCTGGAGTCAGGAGATGGAATGCTATGTATGAGGAGCAGGAATAAGGTGTGATAAGATTGGAAGGGGAGTCAGGGGCCAGGCTGAGAGGGGCTCTGGCGGAGGACACAGAGGCTTTGGGAAGATCAATCTAACGGCTGACCAGAGAATGAACTATAGGGAAAAGAGCCCTTTTAAGTTTGTCTGCCTTTGCTTTACATGTTTTCTGCACTCCTACTCTGAAAGTGAACTCAGGAAGAGAAGTCTCCAACCACTTCCACATGGGCACAGTCAACAGCAGTTATCACTCAGAACTCCAATAAGAAAGAAGTGAGAGGAAAAATAATCTATCTTGCTTTAGCTCAATGTTTTTTCTCTCCCTGTATCCCAAACAAAGGACCAGAAGATCACAGATTTAAATAAAGCTAGAGGGCACTTTGGGGGCCCGCTGGCTCATTTTACAACTGAAGAAACGGAGATGAAGCAATTTACCAAAAAAAAGTGGCTAAACACTAGGAAAAGGATTTCAATCCAGACCCTCTGATTGGACAGCCAGAGTAGAGTTTTTCTATTTCACAATTTAACAGCAGAACAACTAAATCCTGAGGTCATACCAATACTCTCTCAGATGACAAGGCAAAGTTTAGGGAAGGTAGAATGACCTAAAATTGTAGTATCCAGGAAGCTGAGAAATATTTGAATCCCAACAGGAGGAAGAAGTTCCTAAATCCCTAAACCATAGGCATCAGATTACTTTTCCCCTATGTCCCTAAACTGCGAGGGCGTGGAACCAAGGCATTATTAAATCTAGAAGAACAAAAACCACGAGAAAGTTCAAGCTAAAAGTTGGAGCTGAATTCTAGTCGTTGGAAATAAGGAACCCAAGACCTCCAATGAAACAAAAGACAACTCAGATTTGTATAACACATTTGAGTTTATAAAAAAGTGTTTTTACATCAATAATCTCAGGCTTTCATTTTGTAGTCAGTCCCACCTCTTTGGCTCCCACATTCTGTCTTTTCTTATGCACTCACCTGTGCGTCCAGCCCCAGTCCCAGTCTGCCCCATTTCAACACAGAGAATGAACTCTCTATGTGCTCTCGTCACCTTAAGGTCCCTGCTGTCCTCTCACTCCATACCATGTGACCTCAAGCCTGGGGTTTCAGCGTGCATCCTGGAATCAGGTTACTGCTGGCACTCACCTAAGGGAACAGTGACTGTTGCTTCTTTTTTAGTTTCCTTCTTCTTCTCTATTCCCAGTCCCTACTCTCCTTTCTATTGAACCAACTATATATTTGGCCCATTACTCATTCCTCAAACCCTGAAGAAATTACTTTAACAAGACGCTCAGAGTCTCTAATGCTCTCAACAAACACACTGGTATTTCAGACAAAGTGGATTCTTACACACAAACTCCTGGTCACATCAAAAAATCTTTTGGTACTATTGCATCACTTATGACAACCACAAATTTTGAACAGGAAGAGACTTTAGAAGTCATTGAGCTCAGTCCCTCTCGTTTTACAGAGAAGGCTAATGACTTCTTAAGGTAATACAACTAGACAATTTCTGAGGCAGAATTTGAATTCAGGTCTTCCATATCCAATCACACTATGATGGGGTCAGCAAATAGTGGTCTGTGGGCTAAATCTGGCCCCTCCAGCCAAGAATGAGATTTACCTTGATAAATACAACAGAGTACAGTAGTTCGGCCACTC
Organism: Sarcophilus harrisii; assembly: GCF_902635505.1. Taxonomy (NCBI): domain Eukaryota; kingdom Metazoa; phylum Chordata; class Mammalia; order Dasyuromorphia; family Dasyuridae; genus Sarcophilus; species Sarcophilus harrisii. Next base: position 133,212,725 of record NC_045429.1, read on the forward strand.
TTGCACTCTTACTACACTGCCCAAAGTCACAGAGAAAATTAACAGCAAGATCCCTTGGCTCCATATCCAGTCCTTTTTGTCATTGCGTTTCATTGTCTTTAGTTCCTTCTGAATTCTTTTCTCTTATTAGCCTTGTCTCTGTTTTGGTTTTCCTAAAACCTCCCTGGCTATTTCCATTCTATTTCCCTGTTTTTAAATCATAATGGGTGGAGAAAGGAATAAAAAAAGACATTTAAAATCAAATAGGCCCCAATCTTTGAGAGTGTGTTTGATAAAGATGTCACTATATGTAAGCGTCATTTCTATTCTTGCTTGTCACTTTAAATAAAACACATTTTAACTATGGGTGCCAAATCTTTTTAATTTCAGCTTACCTAAATAGCCCAGTGGTTCTCAAAAGGATCACTAGAGATCCTAAAAACACTTTCAGAGCATCTGTAGTTGAAACTATTTTCAAAACAACACTAAGAAGTTTTAATTTCTAATATGGTAGATCTAGGTGGATATAACCCACATAAACAAAAGCTCTTTGGGGTCCTGAATAATTTTTAATGATATGAAGGGGTCCTGGCACCAAAAAGTGTGAGAGCAGCTGCTCTAGGCTAATGCTTTACAATCAAGGGAATTAAAAAAACGTATACCAATACAAAGGAATAAAATGCAAACAACAAAAGGAGGTAGTAATGAGGATATAATCATCACAGTCACTATATTTAATCCCTATTTAATTTGCTCCAACCCTTGTTTTTACTTGAACTTGTGACATATGTACTCAGTCACTGATAGGTTTTCTAAAATGACAAGAAAGGTAATGATTTCTTTGACTAGTCTATAAAAAGCCAAATAAAATATGCAAGCAAACAATCCAATCCAAAACAGAGATGAATTTTTGAAAGCAAAACTCTTCTGAGGCTATTTATAACCTGAAAAGTCCATTAATATGTGCAGTTTTTCCCTCTAGTCTTCATGGTTCAGATGCAGTTATTAAAAGCCCATGACTATTAGAAGAAAATGGCATAGCATAGTTCTAAAATTGTCCTTTAAAAGTACAACTTCTAAGGCAGAATATACAGAAACACATTCATATACAATGGACAGGACTAATGATGTTTCTCCAAGGTATGTCTCCTCAAAGACTCAGGAAATGCAAGATGAGTTGAGGTAAAGATCCAAGCTTGGCTTCTTATCATCACCTATAAGCTGAGGGAGGGATCTCTCCAGTAAAGAATGAAAAAAAAGCCAAAATTGACTTTCAGGCCTAAAATTTCAGATGGTCACATTCAAAGAAAGTCTCATCATCCAGTGAATATGGATCACATTTAGGAATTAGGACTTGGTAGGGTTTCTTCTCTTTTAAGTTTTGCTGATGCCCTTGGCTTTTGCATGACAAATATTCCCAGATGGATGTCCTCTCTCTGCAAACCTCTTCCCCAAAGGGAGCATCCTACCACAGCAAGGAAGTACCACTGAGCAGAACCAAGCAACACAGGTACCATGGCCAGCACGGGTAAACCATTATCTCTAACTTCTTCAAGAAAAGGAACATAACTCATTTTCTCATCTTTTTTCTCCAAGACCAAATCTGGCCATTATACCGATAATGATTTTTCATTACTTCTAAAGTAAAATTTATTCAGTGGGTGCTTATTATCCCAACCTTCTATAGCAAGCCTTTTCTAAGCTCCTTTAATTCTAGGATAGATTATTTTCCACTTATCCTGTATAGGGCTTATTTATTCACAGCTATTTGCAGGATGGGGCCATTAGATGGCAAGGTTCCCAAAGACAGGAACTGTCTTATTTTCTTAGTAGACCCAGTACTTTGGTAGCACATCATAAGCTAATTAACTATTGTGTTCTAATCACTTTAGGACCAAAACCCGAGAAATTTAATCTTGACAAGTAAGTTTTTGTTTACTTGGTGGTCCCTTCCCACAAATATACATTTTTGCACTGGAATTAACAATGCTAAGGATGGTTTGATATCTACCTGAAGGGAGGCCTCCAGGGACATGCAGATGAACTTGCCTAACATTTTTATCCATTATTTGAAGACAGATGGTATTTTTAATAAAAAAAAAAAATTGATGATACTAAGATGGGAAAGATAGAAATAAATTATAGAATCAGATTCCTAAAAGATACCAATAGACTAAAATGATGAGCTACATAAAATGCAATGAAAACTTTACTGATTTCAAGAAGAGTAGAGAAGAGTAGAGTAGAGTAGAGTAGAGTAGAGTAGAGAAGAGAAGAGAAGAGAAGAGAAGAGAAGAGAAGAGAAGAGAAGGGGTCTCCCTATTTCAGGTAGCCTGAAATGCAGTGGTCTCTCATAAGCTCACATCCACTGCTGACTGGCATGGAAAGCTTTGACATGCTCCATTTCTGACCTGAGCCAATTTGCTTCTCCTTAGGCAGCCTGGTGGACCCTCTGGCTTGTAGGCTCACCATATTGGTTCCTGTCTTTGTATTAATTATCCTAATTACTTCTATCCCTACTATAACTCAGAACTGTACAGCTCAAGTGACTCACCTTAACCTCCCCAGTAGTAGGGATTACAGGCTAATGATTTAATTATTTCAAAGTTCTGAAATGCATATATTCCCTTTCTCTATGCACATAACATTTTTTTTACAGCCTAGAAGATAAAACTACTGTGGCTAAAAAATAAAACACTTCACTTGTTAACCAACGTTTTGGCAATGAGCCTCCTTGAATTTATCTATGAGGTTCTGTGGATGATAAATGTCGCACTGAGCCTGTTCTCAAAGCCTTTTTAACTGTTGGAGTTTATAGTCCACTGGCACAGCTCCCAAGAACCCATGGTCACCTTCATGCTGTGTCAAAGAATGACATTTTAGCAGAGGAAAGTAGAACACAATAGGGATAAATGTTAAGTTTATTCTTATTAATAGTTGAAGTGAGAAGCAGCATGGAACTGGGTTCAAGCCAAAACTTTGAGAAATACTAAGTGTGGTTCTGGGCAAGTTACTTAGCATCTCAGTGGTCAGTGGTCCAGACAAGTCTCTAGAGACAGCAAGGTACAGTATTGGTAAAAGGAGCTTCCTTCCTAGAAGTTTGTGATAACGAATGAAATCACAAATCCAGTCCCCATTTCCATTCAGAAATCCAAGTCTACAAAGACAAAATGAGAGGAACTGACCTCATGGGTTTTGGAGCCTGGTGCAGATTAAGCTCTTAATAAATGCTTGTTGATTGATTGCTAACTATAACCATAACCTTGGTTACCAGTCTCATGGCTTGGCTTTCATACAAGCTGATGTGGTCATTAGAAACACCAACAGAAATATTAAAATACAGCTTCTTATGGAATTAAAAGTTCACCATGAGAATATAGATTCTTTGGAGGCAAAGACCATCTCAATTTTAAGTACCTCACCTAAGGCTTGACACATATTGGGTGTTTAAAAAAAAAAAAAAAGCTAATTGATTGACTAATTGAATGAAAGTGGTAATATGTTAAAAAATAGGAAACTGAGTAGCTAGAAGAGGGAGAGAGACATGTGGACTCCTTTTGCAGTTCCTATGAGTAGGGAAACAAGTGAGTGTGACCACATTTCTGTAGCGATGACGGGTCTCAGGAATTAGGAGTGGGATTTGTGTGTGAATGCTGGTGGAATGCAATGTCTGACCATTACTTACAGAGCAGAGCAGATGAACAAAAAGAATGTGATAAATGTGTCTGCTGAGGAGGAGACTGGGAATATATGAGGTACACTCCTCATCTGTAGGGTGTGTTCTTAGGGAATCATCATATAGTGACTATGATGATGTCATCTGACAATTATGTAGCACTTTAAGGTTGGAAAATGTCTTAAATGCATGACCTCACATGACCTTGACAAAGGCCCTCTTGGTACTATAGATATTAAAATGAGGAAGTTGAGATTTAGAGAGCTCATCCATCTCTCATGGTCAGGCTTTGGTTAAATGACTATTAAGAAGGGAGAACAAATATGGAAATAATGCTTAAAAGAATTGCACATAGGGTCAAAGCATAGTATTTTCACTTCTTTTTGTGTTTTTTTTTCTTTCACCTAATGATATGATTTTTCTTGTGCAGCAATGTTTATTAACTGAATAACTGATATTTACTTTGGAGAAGAGAAGTCTTGGGGGCTTAGAGGAGAGAAAGAAAGGGTGGCAATGGAATGTACTAATTGTCTTCAAGTACATAAAGGGCTTTCAGATAAGAATAGGTAGATTTTTGATTCAATATAAGAAAGAACTTAGTAATTACAGTTATCTAGAAGTGGAATAGGTTCTCTCAAGAGAATGAGTTTGTTAGAGAAGCTTTTTGTATCAAATGTTTTTCTTTGTCACAAGGGAGGGTTAAATATGGGGGTGGATGTGTTGAAATGATTTCACTGTAAAGACAAATAAAATTAATTTAAAAAAAAAAATAAAAAGCTAGTGACTTCCCATTAGGGAAGAATTCTTAACCAAACAAGAGATACATTATAAAAGAAAACAGACAATTTTTACTACACAAATTTGAATGTTTTTTCATAAATAAGAATCAGTGAAGACACTTGAATCAAGAAGTGGGAGTAGAAAAATATTTGCATAAAATATAACCGATAAAAGTCTGACATCCAAAATATATAAGGAATTGACACTATAAGATTTACACTATGAGAATTAAATACATTAAATATATATATGGGAGATATAACACTTGTATGTGCTCTGTAAGTAATGGTCAGACATTGCATTCCACCAGCATTCACACACAAACAGATATATCACTGAATGTGATCTAAGAATATAATTTTCAAAAGATTTGCTAACTACAAATATTCCCCTAAAAACAAATTCCAAATTACTTAAAAACAATTTTACAATTTTTTTTTTTTTTTTACAAAAACAAACAATTTTGAAGTTTTACTCTGGCATATGAATAAAAATATCAAGACAGTCAATACTGGAAGAGCTGTACAAGGAGATTCATGCATCATTCATGAAACTATTAAGCAGTTAAATTCATTCTGGATTTCAATTTGGAATTATTCAAGAAAAGGGACAAAAAAATACCATATTCTTTGACTCAGAAATCTATCAGACATGGAAACTAAAGGTATAAATAAAACTCCAATACATAACAAAAACAATCATCATAATGAATGTATCATAGTAGCAAAGAACTAGAAATATATAACCAATAATTGGATGATGGTAGAAAAAAATCATGGTATATGAAAGTCACATAGTATTACTGTGCTGAAAGAAATGACAAATATGAGGAATTCAGAGAAATATGGAAAAGTCTGTATAAATTGGTGTAGAGCAAATGAGCAGAACCAAGATTGAACACTACAGTTAATGACTACAATTATGTAAGTAAATAGGTCACTAAAAAGAAACTGAACTCTGAGGAATGGAAAAACCAATAAAGGTCCTGGAAGAGATAACGAAACAGAGAGGTGCCTGAATTGTAGGACAGCATTTTTTTCTGTACTGTTAGTATTTATATTGCAAGTTTGGAGGAGTGTGAGGAGGGTGAGAAATGATTGAAATAAAGCTAAAAGGCATCAACAAAATATTTTTATCTTTGTTTTGTTTTAAAGAGAAAGCTAATGAATTCTGCTGGAAGTGGAAAATCACTTGACAGGAATGCTGTACCAAGATTCAGGATAGGTTTAGACTAAAACAGACTTCGAAATTCTCTTCCAATTCTAGGATTCTATGAAACCTTCAGAAGTTATTTTGAAATTCATGGAGAGAAAGGGGAATTAGTCATCACATAAACTTAATGAATCAAAGCTGTAAGTTGTCTGCTTACAATGTTTACATGAAGAAAGAGCACAGTCCATTTTATTCTGTGCTAGCCAACCTGCATTGAACTATTGGCATTCAAATCTGTATACCACATCTTCAAAATAATATTGACAAATTACTGGGTCTGCACTATAATACAGCTAAAGAAGATAAGAACATTTAGTTTGGATAAGGCAAAGTAATGATGATGATGATAATAAAAAATAATAATAACAATATAATTAGAGGAATCTTTAAAGATTAAAAAAACTGATACAGTAAAAAACTGTATTCTGTGTAGTTCCAGAGAACAAAATTGAATCAACATGTGTAAATTTCTCTTTGATTGTAGCTAACAATGGAATAGATTGCCTCACAATGTAGTGAGTTTTCTGCAAAGAGAAAGTCTTCAAGACCAGAAGTCTATAAGCAGAGCCTGGATGACCATAAGTTAGGGATGCTGCTGCTATCGAAGATTACTGCATTATGTAGGAGACTGGATTAGAAGAGACTATAAGAAGAAATCTAATAGTCAGAAGATTTCATCACCACTGTTCAAATTTTTCAATCTAATTTCCACAGGATATTCAGTCTTTCCATTATTGATCATTTCCCCTTTCCTGTTGAGATCCCAAGTTAGTCTGGCTCAGCATCCACCTGAATAGACAGCTCAATGAACAAGTCAGAATGTCATGTCATCGATGAGCAAAGTATTCTTGGAGCTACCATCACACACACAGATCTCTTCCAGGGAGATAGACATAACTGAAATATCTCGGGGATCGGTCAGTGGCTAAAGTTTCAAATGACAGTGTGTATTTTTAGTAATCATAAGAAAGATGTGTATGAAATTCTCATACAGACCCCCTAACCTTAGATCCAGGATATGTCAGTCTAAGACCTACAAGAAATGGTTAAACGATACCTCTCACTGTCGTTCTGGATATTAAGTTATAACCATTAAGAAAAGCACAAGTCTGATTGTTGTTTTGGAAAAATTGGAATTTAGAATTGCTTTTGCATTTAGGACCTACTCCATAACATCCAAGACAGAATGCATGACTATTCATTTAAGTAGCAGAGAAGGCATTTCAATGTTTTCTGGTCATCAGGAAGAAAGCACATTTTGTAATAAGGAATTATAGAGCAATTCTTTCATATATTTACATGCATGGACTATATACATTTTTGTCTATGCAATCTTTTATAGATCTAAGAAAAATTTAGTTCAATACACTGATGCAGAGACATTTTAGATCAAGAGAAAAGTAAGACATGATGATACCAAAAGTTTTTTTTGTTTGTTGGAAAAGCAAACAGGTTAGATGAAAGGGTAGATAAAATGAAGTATCAATAAATTGCCTCATTACTTACCTGAAGTCCTGGTTGCTCCCAAAACAATGGAACTGAGCCTCTGATCTGGACAAAAGACGACACGCCATCATCCATGTAAATTGTCTATAGCCGCAAGAAAACAGAAAGGGAAAGATACTCTTCAATGAAACTGAACATCCCAGGGCTCTGCAACCAGATACTTCAGCCTGAGACATGAAACCTGAGAGATGAACAAGGAGCTGATTTCAGCACAGTCTAGTCTGACAGAGCTTGGCTGGTTCCTTGCCCTAACATCCTGGCTCAGAGAGGGCCAAAAGGTAGCATGCTTGCTTTCAATTTGCCTCCTAGTGGAACCTCTCTGAAGAGCAGGACTCTAAACTCTAATAAAATAGCCTCCCCTTAGGTTATGATTCCAGAAGAAGATTGTAGTTGGTATCCAGGGTCTAAAAACCATTGTTCCCTGCTTCTCAGTCCAAGTGCTTCCACTGACTGCCTTACAAATGATCTGAAAATTTCTGTAATAAGTTTTAGAAATGGAAGCAATATTTGTTTCATTTTAATAAATGACATTTATTAAATATTTATAGTAAATTAAATATTTGTTAAATATTTATAAGTGATTTAAATAATAAATTAATTAAAAAATAAGCTAAAGAAATTCCTTTCAAGCCTTTATTTTTACCTTGGCAATATCTTCACAGCACTATGGGCAAATAGCTATTTCTTCATCTGTATAAAAGGGAATTAACTTAAATGTCTTTTAAACATTTTTTTTTATTTTTAACTCATGGAATAAAATAAGCATTTCCATGACATAGTACAAGAAAAAGTTGATTGTATATGAAACCGCAAATCTATGTACAACTTTCAAATTCCTTTCAAATACACAACAAAATTAAGATATAAATTTCTTTTTTTCCCTTCCTCCCCACCCATGGCTACCATTAGACACAAATAGGTGTGTGTGTGTGTGTGTATAAAATCAAGATGTCTCTTGAGAACTCTTCCAGTTCTTAAAACCTTTATCCCTATCCCCTTAACAGAGAGATATTTTTAAAAGAGGGCAAATAAAATATTTTTAAAACAAGTCATATCAAAGGTTCTTAACCTAAGTGTCTGTGAACTTGTTTTTAAAAAAAATTTTGATAATTCTATTTCAACAGTTGATTTCCTTTATAATCCTAGTATTTTAGTTAAACTATTTAAAACCATTTTTCTGAAAAGGAGTTGGCACCACACTTCCAACAAAAAGAAGGTTAAGAAAGTCTACTCCAGATGACTACAGGAAGGCTAGCTAGGTGGCCCTTTTCTATCTAAAATATTAAATATATATATATAAACACATAAAATATCTATTATTTATATTTATAATATATAACATGTTAGAAATATATTACTTATATAGATATTGTTAATATACTCAGTCTTTATAACATTGAATCATTTAAAATATAATATGTTCTACATCACACATATAAACAAGTATCTTTATCACATATCACAGATACATATATATATATATCACACATACATATAATATATATGTCACATAAGGATATTATATAATATTACAGGTGGAGAAGGGCCTTGACAAATAGCTCTACATACCTGGTATATAGCCTTATCCCCTCCTACCTTATGTATTCTTATTCTTAAATATATGATACATAGCACAGATATCACATACACATATTTAATCTATAAATTAAATCACATGTAATACATGATATATATTATACTTATGTTACAATGTTAACTCTATTATATATATATAGACATATTATATATGTGCAAATATAAAAAAAATCATAGATGAAAAAGGGCCATACAAATATAGAGGAAATATATTGTATTCTCTCTCTTCTGCCTCTCTCTTTATATACACATATATGTATCTATATCTGTGTCTACATCTATACTTATTTAGATATATCAGCTAATTTGCCCGTCACAGTGAGATTTCCAGAAGGCACTTTTAGGCTAATAATTGGAAACCGAATACTTCTCCCCCCACATGACCATTCCACAGTACATCATCTCCAGATTATATGGAATGAACAAGAAGACTAAGGACAAAAAGTACAGCCCTGAAAAGCACATGGGAAAAGGTTGCCAAGCTCCATCGGATTCTCTGCCTTTTATCTAGGTAACCAGAGCCTGCCTTGGCAGGGCACTGGCCGGAGTAATGTGGTGAGTCTTTTCCATTTCTTCTTACCCGCTGTGCTACCTTACACTGTGGCTTTCCATGGAGAGCTAGACCATGCTCAGATCACCCATGCATTAGTAATTGCTCTCAGTGGAAGACTTGAAAATTAGACGATATAGTTTCCCTGGACTCTGGGAATTATTTGCACCTGGTATCTGGGCCCTCCTCCTGACACTCTTTCAGGTCAGAAGCACTTTGCTTAAAGCATATTTGCTAGTATTTGGAACAGGGAGAAATCTTAACAACTTTATTAGTTAATATCCTCTAAAGTCCCTTCCACTTCTACATTTATGAGTTTATCACATATATTTTGAAGTAGGAAACTCTCAAGCAACTAGAATCAGACTCATCTTCCTGAATTCAAATTTGGCCCCAGACACTAGCTGTGTGATCCTGGGCAAGTCACTTGATCCTGTGTGCCTCAGTTTCCTGACCTGTCAAATGAGTTGGAGAAGGACATGGCAAACCATTCTAGTATCTTTTGCTAAGAAAACCCCAAAGAGGGTCATGAAGAGACACAACTGAAACAGCTTAACAAGGGAACTCTCATTAAAGAAACTCATACCAAGGCAGATCTGAGCCACATTTGGCTGAACTTGAATCCAGGACACTTTCTTACTCTGAAGCCAGATCTCTATCTACTATACCACATTGCCTCTCCTTATTTATGTCATTGGTCACTAATTGCTTAAACTTCTCAAGAGTGGGTAAATGACAATCTCTATATTCCTTTTCTGGGCAACATTTTTGCACCCTGACGGGTCTCAATGAAGCACAGGATCTTGTGCTAATCAACTATCGCCCTTCTCAAGGGGAAAAAATCCAGGCTCTGATGAAATTTGCTAATAGTCTTTCTCTGCCTCCAACATTAACCCAAATTTTTCTTTAGCCAAGACAATGGACTGGGATAGTCTTAGCAAAACTGAGAAAAAGGTTGAAAAATATACTATCCAAAGCTTAAGCTGGCAGACCACAGGGCTCACCCAGAATAAGACTGGCTCATTTTCATAGCTTATGCCTTATCAGCAATGTCTTCTACATTAATTTTCAAAAGGACTATTCCTTTATCTAATCAACAGATGGTCCCAGATTATTAGGGTACTTTTAATTGCTGTTTTGTTTGTAATTTAATAGGGTGTTCCAGAGGAAGACAAAATCATAGCTGAGTACTGAAGGGGAAAAGATTTAAGTAAGGAGGCCTTCAATTCATAATATAGTGTTGGCGATTTTACCTCTTTGTGGGACTGACTGCTATCATATATGTGTAGGGAAAATTTGACCTATTTCAGGGGGATAGTGACTGATGAACACTAGTCAAAAGGCAAGCAGTATAGATTTTTAAAAATTAAATTAGTTTTCCCCAATTAAATCCATTAATAGCATGCACAAAATTATTCCCTTAAATTCTATATAATAGAACAAAAATTTTTTTTACTTAGATCAAAATTTGAAAAGGTCTCAAAATGCTCAACACATTTATAATTTATTTGCAATTATTTTAAATTTATATTTATTGTTGCAGACAAGAATATAAGGACAGAAAGTTTTAAAAAATAGATTCATAAAAGTTTCAGAATCTAAAAGGAAGGAATAAATTGAGGACCCAAAATTATGGCTCAAAAAAAAAATATCTTATTTTTACTGTTGTTCTATGAGATCTTTTTACTATACTAGGGGGTGAGATGAAGAATAAGGGAATAAAGGGAACAAAAATAAATTAGTTGAATGTCAGTTAACTTCCTTACAGGTGGTAAGGTCTATAGAAATGCCACTTGCTAAATAAAGAGTACAATCAGAAGAGTTTGACTTCCTCCAAGAAAAAAAAAAAGTTTTGTATTTTTTTCTTCATTAGCTTCACACCCAGAATTGCAGAAAAGAGAACAGAACAGAACAACACTAAAAAGGAATCACTACCTCCTCCCTGCATCATAAATTAAAGTGAATTTTAAAGAAAGATTTTTACATAATTTTGACACCCCAGAGAGTATGGTCTTTGAAATCTTTCTTTTCTGATCTGCAAGTCTTAAGATATCACTGTGACCCTTGAACCCCTAAGATTAATCAAGAACTTTATCTTTAAAACCCAAACAAGCTTCATGTTTAGCTCTATTTTTTTTTTTAGTAGGCTGAGGGTTTTTTCTTCCATTTTATGTCTACAGAGTGAGTCATAGCTACAAACCAGCCCACCAGATATGATTCACTTCAGAGCTGAAAAGGTACAACTCTGAAGGAAGGCCACAAGCTGTTGGGTCCTGGGACTGGCTGTTTATTCCTCTTAAGGAAAATGAACAGGGGAAAGATTCCTCTATTTTTCAGAAGGCCCAAGTATTTTTATATGCAAGAAAAGACTCAAGAGAGCATGTTAACTAATTAAATGCCCCATCCCACTTTCAAAAAAAACCCAACACAACAAAAGCAAATATATATTCCCCTTTATTTAATTACTGGGTCCAAAGATTACTTCACAGGTAATTAGTCAGCCATGTACTATGAGTTGACTACAGGAATTACACTTCCAAATGATTAATGAATGTTGGTCTAAATAGAGACTGCCCAGGTCTTTGAATTCAACGCCTTCACTTTGTTCCTTTGAACAGCCCCAAGAGAGGAGAAGCAAAACACTTCCCTCAACTTCCTGGAGGCCAACAGCATTTCCTCTCTGTCTCCTCTCTACCCAATAACTATTATGCAGCATCTATGTGCTAGGCAATGGTAAATACTGGGGAAAGGGCAGAGAAAAATGGACAATACTTAAAACATGTATGATTCAGGTAGAATGTGGGAGAAGAGCAAAAGAGACAGACAAAATAAATACTTCAAAGAAAATGTAAGAATGGAGGGGTGACTTTCACTTGGGTTTGGTATGTGAGTGAATCAGGAAAGTCTACATGGTGGAGGTGGTCCCTGAATTAGGTCTTGAAACAGAATTTCAACAGGCAGAAATGAGAACAGAAAGTGAGACAGGGATAGGTAGATAAGTTGAACTAAGACAAAAGTTGAAAAGATGGCAAAATGAGAGTGAATGCTATATAAATTCAATTATTATTAGGTTGAAATGTAATGGGATGCAAATCTGGAAGGGAAGACTGCAGTCAGACTGTAAAAGGCTTCATTGCACTGGTTTAGGAGTCTTTATTTTATCCTAGAGAAAACAGGGAGCCACTAGAGATGTTTGAGCAAGGATATGACATATACTTTAAAAATATTATTGGGCAGATCTGTAAAGAATGAAACGAAAAGGAGAGACTGAAAGCAGAGAGACAAATTAGGAAGTTATTGCAGGAATGGATTGGAAAGGAGAGATTGGAAGAAGAAAGACAGGTTAGGTTACATGTATTTGAAAAAAAAGATAAAAATAAACTAGGAGAAGGGGAAAAACAAAGAAAGACAGGTTAGAAAGGTAATGCAGGAATGAAAGTAATTACAGGAAGGAGAGATTGAAAGCAGAGAGGTTAGGGATCCAGTTGCAGAAATAGATTGGAAAAGAGAGACTGTATAAGCAGAGAGAAAAGTTAGGAAGTTATCACAGTAATAATATAAGTATGAGATAATAAGGGCTGGGACTAGGATAGTGGCTTTTCAAGGGAAGAGAAGAGGACAAGGTGAGAGATGGTGGAAGAAGAATTGATAAGACTCATTCATCGCTTAAATGCAAAGGGAAAAAAAAGGGAGAAGTGGAAAATGACTCTGAGGTTTCAAATCCACTTGTTAGAAAATATTGTGAGTGAAGTACACATCCCTATAATTATTACAAATGACACTTGAATGAATGGAAATGAATTGCTACCCATTAGTCCTAATGGTGAGATTGGAGGACTTTCAAGAGAGGGTCATCTGAAACCAGACTCTGCATGTAAATCCACTGTGGCTCATGAGAAAACCAGCAGAATTTGGGTAAAAGAAGATTATGACCCAAAAGTATTTCAGAAGATTCCATAAGGGAATTCTTATCAGACAAATCAATTCTTCAGAAAGTCCTACATTCGAGTTTAAAAATAATCACCTTCACACTCACAATTCAGGGGAGGCATTGCTCAACAGGACCAGAGGTAGGAATGAGCGAGAAAGGAATCAGAGATGACTAGATTTCCAGCTTGGGTGACTGGGAGGCATCAGCTACTGCAGAGGAAGCTCCGACAGCGATCTTTCCTCCCACCATAGGCTCAGCATTGGTCCTCCCAATCAAACAATTGCTTTCAATCTGCTAGCTTGGCTGGCTGCCCCCACAATCAGAGCAAACTTCAAACCTGACATTTCTCCCACTTAAAAATGTCAAGAATCATTGAGGGGGTAGGGACTTAATTACCTGGAAAAGTCAACCTCAGTTGTCTATATGCGTTTTCAGCCATTTCATCTGAAAAGAGGAGGGATGCTAGGAATCAGAATGCAATTTGTTATTCTACGGAAAACCAATTCTTCCATACACCAGCAAGACATAAAACAGACCTCTGCACTTGCCTCCATGCCCAAGAGAACTCTCATTTGTAACATCTAGGAGGTAGAGAATGACAATCACTTCTTGGAGAACTCTCCAGAAATCCATTTGGAAAACCTGATTCTAAGGAAATGAATGGAAACAATATCACAATACAGGTTTTTGTCCTATATCAACTATATAAATCTAGCTTCATCTTCCTTTGTTCTTACTACATAGGCAGGCCAGACAATAACTGGCCCCCCCAAAAAAATCCACCTTGCTGTTCAATTATAAATTCCAAAGAAATAACACTACCAAAATATAAATTTAAAAAATTTAATCTGAAGTGAGCCAAGAAAATTGGAAATTTCTCTGATAAATATTTAGAATAAGTATCCATATAATTATTTGTTTATTTGTTCCGTTAGGAATAAAGATGTCCAAAGATAACAAATTGACCAGATACTGGAATGGAAAAGATCATCTAATCTCACTGACTTGGAAAGAAAGAGGAAAGGAAGAATCTCCCCCACCCCCCAGCTTTTTGAAAACACAGAAGAATACAAGTTTCATATGATCCTAATGTTAGAGAGAACAGATTTCTAAGAACTCATAAGATCTTGGACAATATATAGGATCCCAGAGCTTAATATTTGACAAAGAAAACTGGCACAAGTGAGATATGTTCCCAAGAACAAAATCCAGAAATAATCCAGAAATCCAAAATACAGAAATAATTCCAGTGAGGGAGAAGAGAAAAAAAGCTACATACAGAAAGTGGAAGGAAGGCAGACAAAAGAGGAAGAAAACAAATATCCCATAAAAACAGTTATCAGGAATGCTATCTAGTGTGGCATTCTGCCAAAGAATGCTAATGACAACAAAAAAAGGCACTATATAGGGAGTAAAAGGAAGACGGAAAGTGGTCTAGAAATGCTACTGAGAGAAAATAAAAAGTAATCAAAAGGTCATCAAACTATTCAAGTCTCGTTCCATTTCTGTTTTTTCTACCAAGAAGAATGAGCTTTAGATTGAGAAGTTAGACATAAGACAAAATTGTTTGAAAGAAAAAAAAAAGAAGAGATGCTGAAATCATACCTAGCTACTCCCAATAAGTTTATGTCTTCCAGTCTAGACCATATTCTAAGAATGGTGTCAAATTCAAAATGAAATGGGGGCCATTAAACTACATAGAAGGTTCCCTGTGGGCCACACATTGACTTAGAAAAACACATATTAATATTACCTATATTGTATCCATATTAATTTTGTTAAATATTTCCAATTATATTTTAATCTGGTTTGGACCTCACTTCAGAGTGTTACAAGCTATTTGTTTGACACCTCTGTTCCAAGAAAGAAGGTGAACAATGGGAGAGAATTCTCTAGGGCCAGAGATGGGCAAACATAGTTTTACTTTTCTCAAATTCTGATTTTTTTCCTAAAAGGGAAAATGATGGAGTTTTCAGGTTATGGTCCTGTAAGCATGGCTTCAATTCCTGGCAAAAATTCTAAAATGTATTATTAATAATTTGTAAACATCTGGAATGGGAAATACCAGCACTGAGCCAGTTTGTATAATAACTTCATCCAAAACATATTATATCAAACTAACTTCATTTCCTTTTTTGACAGAATTGGATTGATAAATCAGGAGAATTCAATTTAATTCAATTAAGCACATATTAAGTGCCAACTATGTGTTAGGTAGTGGATATAAAAATATAAAATGAAACCAGTTCCTGTCCTAAAATCTTATATCCTATCTATTAGGTAGTGGAGAAGGAATATATATAGATGGATAAGCATAGTTTGAAATGGCACAAAACACTAAGGACTTAGGAAGTGAATTGAATCTTGAAGGAAGCTAAGTATTCTAAGAGGCCTAAGGACCAGAGGTTGGAATATAAAGCTTGGGGAAATTAAAGTAGAACTCTTTGGCTGAATCATAGAGTGTATGAAGAAATAGATAGATGGAGAGAGAGAACTGAAAAAACTTTGCAACGTATTAAATATAGGGAGAGGAAAAAAAAAAGAATTAAGGATAACTCAAGTCATGAAGAATAGTACAGTACCCTTAATAGAAATGGGAAAGTTTGGAGGAGGAATGAATTAGGTGGGGAAGATGATGTATTTTGGACTTTTACCAACTGGTATGCAGTTGGAAATGTCCAATAGACCTGGATCTCAGAAGAGTAGAATTAGACCTTGCTCTCAGAAGAGAAAGTAGAATTAGACACATTGGTATGCAAAAAGTAACATGGTACCCTGGATGGAAAAGCCAGTCTCAAAATTAAGAGTTCTAGTTTAAATTCCACCATTGACATTTAATGGCCGTATGATTATGGACAAATCATTTCTGGGCCTTGGCTTTCTCATCTTTAAAAAGAGGATAATACTGTCAATAAAAAGTTATTATAATAAAAATAAATAAATAAAATACAAATAAAAAAAAAGAGGATAATAACAGTAGGTTGCTGTGAGAATCAAATGAGATAATGTTTGTAAAACACTTAGCAGAATGTCATGCACACAAGTGGCACTACATAAATGTCATTGTCGTTGTTGAGTCATTTTTCATTCTACTCTTCAAAATACACCTTTTCCCATTTGAGATTTTCCTGTCAAAGATACTGGAATGATTTGTCATTTCCTTCTCCAGTTCATTTGACAGAGGAGGAAACTAAGACAAACAAGGTTAAGTGACTAACGCAAAGTCAAACAACTGGAAGAAAGTATCTGAGACTAGATTCAAATTCAGGAAGATGAGTTTTCCCAATTTCAGACCTGGCATTTTGTTGCTACTTAGCTGTCCTATATAAATGTTAGATTTTTTTTTTAAATTAATTACTTAACCTTTCAATCTTGAGAAATTCTCTAAAACTAGATTGTAGCTTAGGTGCTGGCCTGCATTGGTAACTTTTCTTATCAGAAGCTCTCTATATCAATGAAATCCTATGGCTAGTTCATAACATTACTTCCTCTGCACAGAAATACCCAATCAGGGGTTGATGAAATAAATGATAAATAGAGGAAAAAGGAGAAGAGAGCTAAGGCACAAAGCTTTGAGGCACCCGTGGTTAGATAGTCACAGACGGAAAGATAACAAGATGGGAATCAATCACAAAAGCTGAGGGAGAATAGCTTGCCTGCAAAAAGGAGTGGTCAATAGTAGCAAAAACTGTAGAAAATTTGAAAAGGAAGAGGACTAAAAGGCTATAGGATTTAGCAATTAACAGATTACTGGTAACCATGGAAACAGCTGTTTCAGTAAACTAGTGGGATCAAAAGCCAGACTGAGAGCAGGTGAAAAACTGGATATGGAACAAACACATGGAAATAATATTTCCTAAGAGTTTGAAGGAAATGGAAGTCATGTAGACATATAGTCCATGAAGGTTAAGAATGGGAGAGAAATGGGCACATTTGTGGGCAGACATGATGAAAAGCAGAGAGAAATAGGATGTTTGAAGGGGTAAGGTCCCAGTGGACATGAGGTTGTTCTTGGCAAAGAGAAAAGCTAATTATTTCTCAAAGACTGAAGCAAAGAAAGAGAAAATAGGGGACAATTCAGAGTAGTTGTGAGTATAGAACAGGATAGGAGAGCTTATGACAGATGGTCTTTAGTTTCTCAGTAAAGTAGGAGCTAAGGTCTTCTGTTGAGAGGGAGGCTAGTGGTGGTGTAGGAAACTTGAGGAAAAAAGGGAGAGATTTGGAACAGCATCTGTGGGAAGTGAAGTAAGGAATCAGTCAGAAAAAAAAAAGGAAAACCATAAAGCAGTAAGGGTACAAGTAAGATTACTTAACATAAATTGGCAATAGACCCCAGTCTATATTGTTGGCAATAGACAACAGTATAGTTGTGTGATTTCTCTATGTAGGTTGGGTTAAGACACAGTAAACATGGGTTTTTAATAACATATTTGACAAAATCCTTCATTATATTCCTATAGAAATGATGGAGAGACAGGAGGGAATGAGAATAATATTAAGATACATTCAGAATTGATAGAACTGGACCAAAAGAATTAACAGATTAATGTTAACCTAAAAGGAATTGAATCCTGCCAATCTAGAACCAAGGACCAAAATTGACAGAGGTCAGACTTAATAAGGCAACACAAATCCAGATCTTCCTCATTCCAAGATCTATCTACACTATGTCACATTATCTCTCCTTTGCTTCTAAAATAAATAAATAAAATAAAATTTAAAAACAAGAGCCCACATCTGTTCTTGTGACCATATCATTTTCTGAGATGGTTGCTACTTAAATCTGTTGGGAGTAAAAATCTGTCCCGAATCCCTTGGTTAGAAAAGCCCTATAGACAAGCAGTGACAGCTTGATAAGAAGTAAAGTCTTGTGTACTAATCAAATTATTTTCCCTTTTATAGACCCTGTTCTCCAATGTCCAAAGTCCTCATAAGAAGCAGCTCAATCACAGATACAAAAGGGAGAAGTCGATAAAAACACCCACAGGCACAAAATAAATATAGGGCATTTGGATGTTGTCACCCATGGCAATGTTCCACCTGTGAATTTTATCAGAACTTTTCTGTTTTAAGTTTGCCACCATCTTACATTTTCTTCTAAAGATTTACCCTGCAGACTTCAAGCTAAAGGCAGAAGTTGTAAACAGCATCCCTGGGAATGAGGACAGAATATAAAAAAAGAAAAATCAATGAAAGATTAAACAGATGGTTCCATTCTAGGGGTATTGAAACCAACTGCTCCCTTACTCTCAGATTCCACAACTCCCAACTGCCATAATTTGCTTTTAGGATGTAGCTTAAAAAAAAAAAAAAATCAATAAAAATGAGAGCATTTTTTTTTTTCTTGCCATATATCTACCCATCTATTGTTGTTCAAAAAACGATATCAAACCAAACTGGCTCATTTGTCTCCTTCTATCAAGAGTCATAACTACTCTTTGCTGAGAATCTAGAAGTTCTGTGTGAATTGCTCTTGAAAAGAAAAAAGGAGGGGGAACATTTGCTATCTAAGGGATGCATTTTCCATCTTCAGAGACGAACCAGAAAGTGAAACAAAAAGTAGCACACAACACAAACCAGAGGCAACAAACTTTCACAAGGAATGTTAAATTATAGAAAGATAAAAGCAGAGTAGGGGAGAAATACTTAAAGAACTCCTTCATGCAGTAACAAAATATGGATAAAGTCTCTGAGTGAGTCATATCCACTCAACTCAAGAAGCACTGAATCACTTGGCACCTCAAATCAGGTTCAGTCACTTACCTGCTCTGTCTCGACAAAATTAGACACATGTCCATCATCATTCACTCCCCTGATGTGAAACCGGGCACCAGCTCGTTCGCAGCTGATCCGAGAGATGAGGCAAGCTTTGGCTTGTTTATGGGAGGCATACACAGTGCGGATGGCCACCACTCCACAGATCACCTTCAACAGCCAATCAGAGCAGTTCACCTGGTAGTGTTTCAAGGGCACATGTAACAGTTGGTTCCTGTAAAATTTTACCAACGATGGATTAATTGATCAAGAAAGACCCAGGAAAAAGAGAGATTTGCCTCCCAATTGAGAATGCAGATTAAGGACTCAATTATGGCCCATCTATGATAAGATTCAAATCAAATCAATTACTCACCTCCCCAGGATCAGGCACTGGGCTGATTGTGGAAGATCACAATAACAAAAACCAAAATAATTCTACCCCTCAAGTTTTCCACTCTGCTAGGGAGTGATGGGTTTATACCACTCTCCTTCATCAACCATAACAATTTGAGTCTTTTTTTCTTCATCTGTACAATGAGGATACTAATAGCACCTATCTCATAGGGTTTCAATACTTGAAAAAAAATTAAGTTTTAAAACTTTACATAATTTCTAGATATTAGAACTATTTATTTATTTTATTTTGGAGAGACAGGAAATAATATAATTAATTACAAAGAAAAAAAGGTGGAAAAGAACATTATAACCAAGAGGCATACAAATCAAGTTTTAAGATAGGTAAGAGGAAAAAACTCCCATTCTGGCAACATTCTTTGTGTTTATGTGATTATGAATTAAAAGTGTTAACCTAAATAAAAACCCTGTGATCTCACTGTTGGGGTTACCATCCTAAGGATGTTATTAAGTAAAAATAGATTCCTTGATATGAAAATATTGATGGAAGCTTCTTATGTACTATTAAAATAAAAATAATAGAAACTGAAAATTTCCAACTGGGGAAATTAAGATCTGAATGGCTAAATAAATGATGGTATATTAATGTAATGTAACATAATATAAAAAGGATAAATTTGAAGAATACAAAGGAATACAAACTTATATGTTAGGCTGAAAATAACAGAAGATATACTTTAAAAAAATTTTTTTTTAAAAATACATACAACCAAGCAAAAGAGATTGAAAGTAAACACAAGGAAATGAGGTCTTTTTTGTTATTATATTAAGTTTAATATGACCTTTTAAAAAATAGTTTGAGTATTTGTGATTTTGTGTATGATTTTGCTTATTTTTCAAACACTTATCTAGTCATTCACTGATTTCACTTTCCTTGTTCTCAACTTGATCCAATTAAATCAACATAGCACTTTTCTCTCCTCTTGAACCCTTTACTTTCTTCTCAAGGCTCACATCTTGCCAAACCCTAATCCTGGGGTAGTTTGGTGGCTCAGTGAAGAGTCTGAAGTTAAGAAAAAGCATCTTCCTGAGTTCAAATCTGACCTCGGATACTTAGTAGCTATATGACCCTGCACAAGTCACTTAATCCTGTTTATCTCATCAGTAAAATGAACTGGAGAAAGAAATGGCAAATCACTCCAGTATCTTTGCCAAGAAAACCAAAAATGGAGTCACAAAAAATAGAGTGAAACTGAAGAAATGACTAAACAACAACAATTCTGGATTACTCCCACTATCTCTTTGTTCAGGAATTCATGAAATCAGCTAATTGGATGCACTATAAATTTATATTATCTAATCTCAACTGAGCCCTCACTGCAGCAAGCAAATCTTTTATTCCTAATTGATTCATCATCACATTTTTCTCCCCATAGGTACTTCTCCCCTCCCCCATAAGTCTCTTGTACTCTGTTAGTAGAAGACTTCACCTCATATCTTACTAAGAAAAATCAAAATCATTTTCCACAAAGCTCCCTCTCTTGCCCTAATTTACATCATCCCCCATTTCTTCCTCCTTTCTTCCTCTTTCCCCAAGGTCAACTCCTTTAGTTGATCCCTACTTTTTGACCGAGGGATTGCCCCATCAATCTCTCCATCTCTCATTCTAATCTTCAGAATCTACTCTCTCTCACTAGTTGATTCACAGTCTGATACTCAGGTCCCTCCTGTTCTTAAAAAAAAAGTAAAATTTAAAAACTCACATCCTATAGCTACCTATTTTCTCCTTTATAGGCAAAAAATCTATATATAGTCTCTAACTCACTGCAAACCACTTCTATATCTTTGCCACCATCCCTCCCCCCAAAAAAACCACAAAATGGGGTCACAAAGAGTCAGATTCAACTGAAAAAAAAATGACTAAACAATTCTGGATTATTCCCCATATTTCTTTCTTCAGGAATTCATGAAATCAGACTAATTAGATCCACTATTAAGTTTATATTATCTAAATCTCTTCTCAATGACTTCTCAGTCCCTCAAAATCTGACTTTTGGCAGTGATCTCAATGATCATATTTAATAACTTCATTCTTCTTAATCTCTGAAATATCCGACATTGCTAATCATTCACTCCTCCTGATTATTCCCTCCTCTTTAGGTTTTTAATGTCTCTCTTGGTTCTCCTATTTCTCTGACAGCTTGTTTTTGGTCTTCTTAGTTGCATGACCATTCACTCCCCTATATGTTGGTGTCCTCTAAGCCTCTATCCTGAGCCCTCTACTCTTCTTAGTGACCTCATCAACTGCCACAAATTCAATGATCATTTCAATGCAAATACCTTTCATATCTTTATGTTTCTCTCCTGAGCTCCATTATCACAACACCAACTATCTATCAGACATCAAACTAGATGCCCTGAAGACATGAAATATGTCTAAAACAGAATTCATCTTTCTCCAACAAACAAAATCTTTTATTTTTCTCGAGAAAAGCCTTGATTCTCCAATCACCCAAGTTTATAAACTTGAAATCATTCTTGACTTCTCACTCTCATCTACCCAACAATCCAATCAGTTGCCAATTATTGTTGATTCTGTCTTCATAATATCATTTATTTTTGACCCCTTCTCTATATTCACACAGCCATTAGCCTAATTCAGACTTTTGTTGTCTTTAAACTGAACTATGCAATAGCCTCCTAATTAGTCTTCCTGCCTCAAATCTCCCTCCTTTCTAGTTCATTCCAACCAGTTGCCAAAGTAATATCCCTGCAACACAGGTCTGACCATATCATTCCTCTGACAAATTCCAGGAGCTCCCCATGACCCCTAGGATCAAATACAAATGACTCTGGCTAATTTCAAGCCCTTCAGAAGCTGGTTCCAACCAGATTTTTCAAGTCCTTTTAAGCATGCCATTCTTGCCCTCTTTAGTCCAATCCAGATGACCTTGATATTTTTCACACACAATATTTCATCTCCTATCTCTGTACCTTTATACAAGTTGTCTCATAGGCTTAGAATGCTTTTATTCTTAATGTTTCAGTTCCAAAATAAGCGTAAATGCTACTTTCCTAATGGCCCCCAATGTGGCAACCCTACCTCCATGCAATCAATCAATTATCCTGCATTTATTTTACATATACTTGTGTGCCCATACGCCATCTCCCAGCTAATGTTCAGTTGTTCCCAATTGTGTCTGACTCTTCGTGATTCCATTTTGAGTTGTCTTGGCAAAGTTATGTTAGAGGTTTACCATTTCCTTTCTCTAGCTTATTTTACAAATGGGGAAACTGAGGATTAAGTGAGTTGCTCAGGGTCACACAGCTAGTAAATGTCTGAAGCCAGATTTGAATTCAAGAAGATGAATTATTTGCTTGTCTGAATTGGACAAATCAAATTTCCTAGTACATATATTACTCCCCAGGGAATGGAAACCAGGAATTTGTTAGTGCTACTAATTTTGACCCCCAAAATTCTACTTCTATCCTCTTCCTTCAGGATGGGGTGAGATGGTTAGTGGACACGCTTTGCCATTAAGTGGCAATTAGTCAAGAACTGCTTCAGCCCACGAGCTAAGAGCCAAAAGAACTAAGTCACCCATATAAAACCTCTAACTCATTCATGAGGAATAAGACTCTATTATTCTTATATAGACAGAATATATATTCTGGGATATTGCTGCATAGAGTATAACTCAGATCACAATGGACTATTTGTATTAAAACAGCAATGAATGACATTATTGCTCTTCGGCTTTTTCAAATACAACACTCTTTCTCACCAGTATTCAATCCCTTGAACTAAAACTAGATAAGTGCTTCCCCAACAGGATGGGCAAGGAAGTTACTTTGTGATGGCACTCCACTCACACTATAGGGATACCTTAGAAAACTAGATTATCTTGACAACCCAGATGGCTCCTCCCAAACAATATTTGTTCTAGAGAGTAATGTAGAAATATTTCAATTTTCCTCTTAACTCAATCTCCTTTTACCAGTCAGGGGTTCAACTAGAATTCTAGCAACACCCTTTGTGTAATTTTTTTGGAGGGAAAGAAGAAAAGCAAATCTGTGATTTCATTAGAGTAGAGAACTGCCAATGAAGAAGCTCCTACTTCAGATAATCTAGAAGGCCACTCTTTCTACCATTTATAATCTTGGGAGACTATACCTGAGGGCAGACATATTCAGTGACTTGACTAAAGTCACAAAGCTAGTAGTAGATATCTAAGTCTTAAGATTGGCTTTCTTCACTGCTTTGCATGAACTCTTGATATTTCACTACAAAAGTCACATCCGATCTAATCCGTTGCTATGTCTTTGTACTTGCGGCAATAAGGAGGGGAAATGAATCACTATTATTCAGGTAATAAACCAAGTTCAAGAAAAGGAAGAATTTCCTAGCAATAAAAGCTGTCTGAAAATGGAATGTTACCTTGCAAGATGATTAAATTTTCTGTCACTGGAGGTATTTAATGAATGACTCACTAGGAATTGTAGAAGATATTTATACTTCAGGTACAGTATGACTAGATGAACTTTGAGTCCTTTTCCCAATTTCAAATTCAAAGAAATGACAATATCAATGAAATGACAAAATTCTACCAACTGGAATGATTCCTTGCTTTCCTCTTTTAATATCTGCTTATAGGGATGAAGTACACTGCAATAAAAAAGCATCTTGGGTTCAATGGATGGATGAAATCATAGGTTCAAGTATTTTATAGGACCAAAGTAGATAGTTCCAACTTGAAAAAAAAAAAAGGTTCTACTATGTGCTGTGAGAAGCTCTCTAGATATTTTTTCACTTCTGATCTCAACAGCTCCCATGGGTCCAATTGTCATCTCTATACAGATAACTCCCAGATGTTTATTCAGACCTAATGTCTCTCCTGAGCTCCAAAATGGTATCAATCACTGCCTTTTTTAATACTTGAAATTAGATGTCCTGTAGACATGTCGCATTCCATAATGTACTTTAAAACTAAACTCATTATCTTTCCAATCAAAATCATTTCCTCTTCCCAGCTTCCCTATCACCACTAAGAGTGGCACCATCCTCAGGCTCCTTAGATGACAAACTCAGTGTTATCTGCAAATTTCAAAAATCAAAATTTCTAATTTCTAAAACTGCTCACTCATGGATCTAATCTCTTCTGTCTCTATGCTCTATTTCAGGTCTTCATCAATTTTTGCTTTTACTATTTCAACAGCCTTATGGTCTTCCTGCCTTAACTCTTTTCCTAATCTAAAGCATCCTTCAGTCAGCTGCCAAAATGATCTTCATGAATTATAGGTATGATAATGTTAATCACTCCTTTCATAAACTTCAATGGTACTTTATTAGCTCCAAGAAGAAACACAGCATAAATGTTCTGTTAGATTTTTAAAGACCTTGACAATCTGGCCCCTTCCTCTAGCTCATTTGACAGATGAGGAAACTGAGGAAAGTAGTGTAGGTGACTTGCCCAAGTGTCTGAGGCTGAATTTGAACTTATCTTTCTGAGGACCAGCATTGTACCCACCGAACCAATTATCTGCTTGTTGACTAATAGGATCATGACTAGACTAACACTCTAACTACTTCTCTAGTTTTCTTACACTTTATTCCCTTTCACAAACTAAACTAATGAGACTGTTGTCGTGTCATTTTTCAATCATGTCTGACTCATCATGACCCTATTTGACATTTTCTTGGCAAAGATACCAGTTTGTCATTTCTTCCTCTAGCTCACTTTACAAATGAGGAAACTGAGATCCAGGGTCCCACAGCTAGTCTCTAGCCTTCCTGCTATTCCTTCTTGCTTCATCTCCAGACTATGTCCTTTCACCAGACATTCCCTCATGCTTGGGATGAACCTTATTCTCCCCAACTTTCTATCTTCTCTGTTGCCCCTCCTGGGATAAGATAAATCTGATTACTTCAAATATCACAAAGCTGCTAACTTAGCCTTGGATACTCAAGACCTTTCCACCTCCCTCAGCCTTGTTTCTCCTCAGATTGGAGAGCTAGAAGGTGAATTACTAAATTCCTCCCAAAGCTTTCCTTTATAAAAGATAGGACCTGACCTTTCAACTTACTCTACTTTCCCATTTGTGGCTCTGCTTAGTTCCTCTGCAGAACAAGATTACAACCATCATCTCCTCCAACTTTGTGGGTACCTCTTTGTCCCCCATCTCCTTTTCAGCTTTCTTTCGTCTGTTGTCTTCTCTCGTTAGATTATAAGCTTCTTGAGGACAAGAACTGACTTTCTTAGTATACTCCTGGCTCATAGGAGCTTAATAAATGTTTGTTGAATTATAAAAGGGCTTTTCCAGTTCCACCCCATACCTTCACTACTAATTCTTTTCCTCTGAGATTACTCTATATTTAAAACACCTCATAAGTACATTTTTAAAAATTATTTTTCCTATTAGACTCTGTGCCCATAAAGATTGGGACTATGCTTTTGCCTTTTTTGCATCCCAGTGTTTACAGTGTTTAGCACAAGGCCAAATTGAAAACTCTTAATAAATGCTTCGTGTTGTCTAGTCATGTCTGACTCTTCATAATCCCACTTGGGGTTTTCTTGGCAAATATTGGGGTGATTTGCTATTGTCTTCTCCAGTTCATTTGACAGAGGAGAAAACTGAGGAAAACAGGGTTAAGGGAGGTAATAGCTAGTGAGTATCTCAGGCTGCATTTGCCTCAGATCTTTCTGACTCCAGGTCCAGCATTGTATCCACCAAGCTATCTAGCTGCTTGTTGACTAACCTAATAGGATCATGGATAAACCAACACTCTACCTATAGATTTAAAGGGGGCAGCTTAGATATTACTTATTCCAACTTTTTCCTTTTACCAATGAGGGAACAGAAGTCCAGAGAAGGTAGAGTGTCACAGAACCAAAAATCTTGCAGAGAAAAAAATTTTTAGACCCCTGACTCCAAAAAACAGGATCTTTGCACTCCAACAGCTGCCTCTCAGGACACTTTATCTCATGAGCAGCAATGGAATTTGTGTTGAACAGGATACTGAGCTACACAAATAATGGGTTGGGGTTGGTTCACTCAGTAGCCAGCTCTAAAGATGTCACATTTAATTCTTATAATTGGGTCTGACCAACCAGAGGAATTTTTTTTCCTTTTAACAAGAGCATTGATTACTACCAACGGTGAGTAAGCAAGGATGTGCTGGGCGTGTACTCTAAATATCTACCCTGATTCACCCATTTCTTGGCAAACAACATTAATGGTAAGAGGGTAAGGCCTCCAGAAAACTCAAGAGTTCCATCAGGCCAGCAATGATTACTGACAGCTGCTATCACTTGGTCTTATTTCACAACTTCTCATTTGCAAATGAGCCAGGAAAAAGAGTAACCTTTTGCCAGACTATGATCCTTGTAGTTTAATTTCTTAGTCACATTTGTTGGCTCTTGGTAGGAACACAAGCCATTTTATTTAGGGAAGAGAAACACAGATTTATTAAAGGAATCAAAGTTTTGAATTTCCCTCTAGGACATTATTGTAATAGTAATTAATATTATTAAAATGAACGATAATGACTAGCATTTATATAGCACTTAAGGTTTTCAAAGTGCCTTACAATATCATCATATTTTACCCTAGTAACAAGAGGTTTTTTAAACCCCATTTTACAAATGAGGAAACTGAGGTAGACAGGAAAGTGACTTGCTCAGGGTCATATACCCAATAAGTTTGAAGCCAGTTTTGAACTGAGTTCTTCCTGATTCCAGGCCCAGAGTTCTCTCAACTACTACATCTATCTCTGACATATGAGATGATAATTATCAGGTACTATAGTACCCAGAGGCTGAGAATATGGACTCACTCTATACAGTGGATAGAGCTCCTGATCTGAAGTCAAGAGAGTTCAAATATGACTTTACACACTTACTAGCTTAGCCATTTCCTCTTCCATAAAATCTCCCCAGAGTGAGTCCACATCTTGTAATCTCTCATGTAGCATTTACTATCTCATTTTGGTGAGAAATGATATTATTTATGTTGTTATTTTTATGTATGTATACTTTTCTAGACAGGTAGATAGATGGTTTGGTGGGTAGAGTGCTGGGCCTAGAATCAGGAAGATCCGAGTTCAAATTCAGCCTCAAACACTGAGCAAGTCATTTAATTTTTGTTTGCCTTAATCCACTGGAGAAGGAACAGGAAAACCACTCCAGGATCTTTGCCAAGAAAACCCCATGAACAATATGGCTCACAGGATCACAAAGAGTGAGACACGATTGAACAACAACAACAACAAATACTTTTCTATCAATCACAATGCTGGCACAAAGGAGTTATTCAATCCAATAATTGACCCCCCAAAATGCCACTGAGTTGTAGAAATTCTGAGGGTTTCTCACAGTCCTTCTCATTCCCAGAGGGGAATATATAAATGTTTTCAAGAATTATTCAATCTCTGACAATCCCTTAGTGCTCTCTGTTTGAGATGGCAATAAGTTAGAAGCCACTGCCTTTAGCCCTCAGACTCAAAGTCTAATGCTTTTTCCTCCCGACAAAGCCTGGGATTTTAGAGCTGGTTATTCAAAGGTGTACCATCTCAACAAATACTTCCAAACCAAAGAAACATATCCTGATCGCTATTAGAAAATAGCTATGGATATGCTGGATTATTACACAAAGAAAGCTTCACTACAACTACTACAGAGAGCAGGGATGTATAAAGAGGCCTAAGGCAACACTATTTACTTATTAAGGATAGCAACTCTAATTCCTTTGCCTGTATTTTCTTATATGAACCTCAGGAATACAAGGAATAAGTATCACGACTCAACTACAGCTTACATTACATGGACTATATCTTGACGTCGCAGATACTCTTTTAAGAGGAAATAACCTACAAAAGCAAGAATGGTTGCCATGTCAATGGCCCAAGCAAAGTCTATCTGAGAGTCTTAGTCCTTCACAGAAATACATAATTTACAGACATTAAAGCACCTTACAGATATCAGACAATCAATAATAATTTCTGGAGTGCTTACTGTGGATCAGGCACTGTGCAAAAAGACCAAAGTGAGTCCCTGCCCCTGAAGAGTCATTTAAAGTCCTATTTCAGCACATCCATCATAGAGTAACAATGTGTGACACAATGGATAACTACCATGGAAATGCAGTGAAGAACTACAATCTCAAGAGAGACTTAGTACATGAGGTACACTGGGGCACTTCCTAATAAGAGGTAATCTTTTATCATCTTTAAAACTTAAAGTATGTTTACTAAAGAACCAGAAAAACAGGCACCATAATCACTTAAAATCTGAGCTACCAGAAGTGGCCACAGGGCCCTCTTCAAAGGGCTATGCATCCCAAGTCAATATCTTTCAAAAAAAAAAAACGTATATAAATAAAAACAGAGAACATCAATTTCCAATTAACTGAGCTAATGTATAAAAGCAGTGTCCCTTAGCAGAGAATACATTTTACTTAT
Source organism: Sarcophilus harrisii (assembly GCF_902635505.1). Lineage (NCBI taxonomy): Eukaryota > Metazoa > Chordata > Mammalia > Dasyuromorphia > Dasyuridae > Sarcophilus > Sarcophilus harrisii. The sequence goes on from NC_045429.1 coordinate 133,241,523, forward strand.
CTTTGTAGTTTTCCAGAACCTAAAAGAGTATTTTGTGCATCATCAACATTTAAATAAACCTTTTTTTAATTTACTGAGTATGCTGAGCAGTGGGAGGAATATAGACTCGAGTTTAATATTCTTCCATGAATATTTCACAAAATAGATATTTCCAAAGCAAAAAACTAAGATCTAGCTTCTAAAATAGCTGCCACTTGTGCTATTTGTAAAAAGACTAAAGCTGAAATAAAACACAAGGTACTAACCAGAAAAAGGAATTTCCCAACTCATAATCGTCATCACCCTGCTTTTGAGCTCGGACAGTCAGGTCAAAATTGGAGCCAGCATTGGGCCAGGAGAAATAGAACATCCCAGAGTTGAGAATTTTTTTCAGGGCAGTGAGACGGTCTTCTTCCTTGACATCTTCCTGGAGTGGACAGAAGTCGATTGTGGTGATTTTATAGATCTCAGCATCAAGAATTCTTCCCACTGATGTACAGCCTGTCACCAAGACCAGGAAGCTCAGTTGTGTACCACCTAGAATGTTAATCAGAAAAGAGGATTATCTGTTATTGCTTCCACGGAAGCAGAAGAGACCTGATAAATATGAACATTATAACCATAAAAATATGGTCACACTGTGACACCATTTCCCCCCTATCCTTTTAGGAGTAGATAGAGCATGTTATATTCCCCCAATACAGCATAAACTTTAGAGCAAGGACAGTTTCATTTTTGTCTTTGTATCCCCAGTAGAATGGGTTCTTAATGTGTGTTGAAAAGTGAGTGTGCCTTATTTGTTACACAGGAGGACATCTATTTAGGAGTTGGTGATAAAGATAATATTTTTGTGAGAAACAAGCAAAAAAGAGAAAGATTGATAAAAAAAAACCTAATCTTTAAATTGTTTTAAAATTACAAAAAAAAAAACAGCCCAAAAAACTGATTGATAAAACATTTAAAACTACAAAAGCAAAACAAAACCCCAGGTATCCATTGATTGGGAAACAGCTGAAACAATGTGGCATAGGAATGTAACAGAATATTGTTTCACCATAAGAAATGGCAAATATGAGAAACTCAGAGATACATATGAAGAGATTGTTTGAACTAAAAGAGATGAGACCAGAATATTTTATAGATAATGTATATAATGGTTGTAATACTGAACAGAGAAATACTAAATGACAATTAAAATCAAATTAAATGCAATAACTGATATTTGTTCTCATGACAAGATATTATATTTCTTTCCTCTCATGGCTGGGAAGGCAAAGGGAAGTGATTACAGATGATAAATGTTGCCTATGCTGACAGATGCTTCCAAAGTCAATTGTTTTATTAATTTTTTTATTGTTATGGAAGGTTTTTTTGGGGGGGGCTTAGAAATTAATTGGGAAATAACTATTTTAAAAAGGATCATTAAATATTTTAAATAAATAAATATAGAATGAAGCGACAGACCTCTTTGCTCACAGCAACATGACAGAGCATGGAGTATGATGGGGCAAGCAGCCAAGTGAAATCCAATGAAAAGCACATAAAAAGAGAATCCAGAGAACAGAAGTAGCCTCCCACCCACCCATGACTGAAAAGAAAACAAGAAAAGGCTAAGCCAGAAGAAAGGAAGGAAGAAGTCTCCATAGATGAGAAGAAAAAGCAGAAGAGATTCTAAGATATCCCAAAGCCAGAGAGGAGAGTGGAGATAGCTCAACTATGTGGTTATAGACCAGGTTCCAGTCTGAGAAGGTTACCTTGGAAACCTTGGGAACACCATTGACCTTGGAAGAACTGTATTCTGATAGGTCCTCAGCTAGAACCAGAGGCATCTAGGAAGTACTCTTTTAATAACTGAGTGGACTCAGCAATTTACAGAGTTGCCTTAATTCCCTTTTTTGCCTTCTTTTTGCATTCATTTGTGTAACAAAGTTACACTTGATTTGTGGTTAATATACTTGCCAGAGTTATGTTGCCTAGTACAGAGATTCTCCCAGGATTCTGAGTTGGGGCTCTGAGACCATGAAAAGAAATATCTTTCATAGATGTCTTTCAGCTCCTGTATGATGACCAGACATATAGAAAAGAAAGGGTCTTAAACCAAGCAGTCTGGATATGAAATCAGAGGGCATGGGTTTTAAATTCTGGTTTTGCCAATTAGTTCCCTTATGATCTTGAGTAAAGTACTTAACCTTACTGGATCTTAGTATCCTTATCATAAAATAAGGGAGTTGGATCAGATGACATTTAAGGTCCCATACCAACTCTAAAGATTTTTCATCTACTCTTGGGTTGACATATGTCTGCTCTATTCTTAAGAGTTTGGCTTCAGCTCAATCTAGACTCAAAAGACCAACCCTGGTGAGAGATAACCTAGGTTATTCGTCCATTACAGCATGCTTTTATCTCATGTGGTTGCTTGTTTTGTTTTACCATATTTGTCATGTTTGTGAAAGAAGACACAGGCTCAAAGGGGAAAAAACACAAAAATGCAGAAAGTGAAAAATAGCAAGCTTCAAACTATATTTTGATGCTATCAGTTCTTTCTCTGGAGATGGACAGCATTTTTCATCAAGAGTGCTTATTTTAGATTATTGTATTGATGAGAATAGCCAAGTCATTCACAGTTGATCATCATTTAGTAGTGCTGTTACTTATACAACATTCTCCTGGTCCTGCTCATTTTATTTTGCATTAGTTCATGTAAGTCATCAGCCTGCTCCTCGGTTCTTTTAGTACAGTAATATTCCATGAAAATCATATATCACAACTTGGCTCAGTCATTCCTCAATTAATGAACATGCCCTCAATTTCTAATTCTTTGCCACCATAAAAAGAACTTCTATAAATATTTTCATGCAAAAAGGTCCTTTTTCACCTTTTAAAAAAATCTCTTTGTGATACAGACTTACTAATGGTATTGCTGAATCAAAAGGGATATATAGTTTTATAGCCTTTTGGGCATAGTTCCAAATTGTTCTCCTGAATGGTTAAATTAGTTCTCATGTGGTTGTTTTGTTGTTATGTTTTAGGATCAATTGAACCCTTTGTGAAGACAAAAGACTCTTTGGACCACTTGTTCCACACACATCCATGCAATGGAATTAATAAGAAAAAAAAATAATGTCCAGCTTTTATTCATTCAACAAATTTATAAACAGTAGCCACTATATATACCACAAATACTGGCAGAAGATACTAGAGAAACAAAACAATGCCCACCCTCTAAGAACTTAGACTATATGTAATCCACTAGATGATATATATATTTTTTGATACACAAAGATTAAATATGTGGACTTATTGAATCAACAAGACAATATGTCTTATTACATAATTGATATTAAATGCACTAATACATTAAATATACTTCGATATTAAAATGATTTTTTCAATTAACATCTATTTTCTCTCCCTTCCACCTCCCCTCATCATTTAAAAAACAAACAAATAACAAAAACCTCTTAAAACAAATATTCATATGCAAGCAAAACAAATTCTTGCATTGGCCACGTTAGAAAATAAACAGACTTTTTATCCACATAAAACAGTTAATTATCAATATAAAGCAATATGATTAAAAATGAGCAATATAAAAAAGAAGAGTTCAGAAAAAGCAGTTGATCACTTTGTGGGCTAAAGTCATCTAAAAGAGCTCCATGGAGAGAGTAATATTTGAGTTGAACCACAATGAGAATGAGTTGGATTTGAATATTCAGGGAAGAAGCATGCTCTACCTAGGAGGACATTATGAACCAAAGTATAGAGTAAAAAAGAAAAATAGTACATGTCCTAGACTGATAAGATGACTGATTTGGCTAAAGCAGAACAGGAATGCTGTAAAATATTAGGAAATAAAGTTGGAGTCATAGGATGAAACTCAAGAACAAAAGAGGTAGATATTTAAATGCATGTCAGAAATAAATTATACATTCTTATTTTGTATTTAGATTTAAAATAAATAGCAAAATTTACCAAAAACATTAAATGTTGAAAACTATCTTTACATGTTATTGGAAAAAAAATAAAATTCAGTTTACTAAAAGAAAAAATGATAAGAAGGATGCTTTCAGAAAAAATAGAAAGATCAATGTGAATTGATACAGAGTGAAATGAGTTGAACCAGGAGAACATTATGCACAGTAATGGTAATATTGTCAGTTGATCTACTGCGAATGACTTAGCTGTTCTCAGCAATACAACTCTGAAAGACTTATAATGAAAAATCCCACCCCTCTCCAGAGTAAGAACTGTTAGAGTCTGAATTCAGTTCAAAATATACTTTAAAAGAAATATTTTTCTAATTTTTCTTGGGAGAAGGAAATTCTGTCTTTTCTTTTATAACACATTTAATATGGACATATATTTTTTCAGTGACTAGACTTGTATAACCTATATCAAATTGCTTGCCTTTTTTAAATAAAGCTTTATTTTCAAACCATACGCAGATAGTTTTCAACATTCACTCCTACAAAACCCTGTGTTCCAATTTTTTTTCTTCCTCCCTTCTTCCCTGGACCACAATCTAATATATGTTAAACATGTGCAATTCCTCTACACATATTTCCACAATCATGCTGCATAAGAAAAATCAGACTGAAAAGGAAAAAAAATGAGAAAGAAAATGCATGCAAACAAAAACAGAAAGAGTGAGAATGCTATGTTGTGGTCCACACTCAGTCCCCACAGTCCTCTCTCTAGATGTAGATGGCTCTCTCCATACAAGACCATTGAAACTGGCCTGAATCACCTCGTTGTTGAAAAGAGCCACATCCATGAGAGTTGATTATCATATAATCTTGTTGTTGTTCTGTACCATGTCCTCCTGGTTCCACTCACCTCACTTAACATCGGTTCATATAAGTCTTTCCAAGCCTCAGAAATAAATTACAACAATAGTTTGTTTGCATTTTACATATTGTTTTCCAGTTCACAAAGTACTTTCCTTACATGCTATATGGCCGTACCAGTATTTGTGTCTCCATTTTACAAAGGAGGAAACTGAGGTGAAGAAATTGGTAGTGTACAGGACTCATACCTAATAAATAGAACTGAATAGTAAAGAAATCATAAGAGGCTACTAACAATTAGTAATAATAGTAGGATAATGTGATGCTTGTTGAGTAATAATAAAGCTAGAGTTTGCTTGGTATAGTGCCTGGCACATAGTAGGCACTTAATGTTTATTCATTCCAAAACTAAAATTATTTTCATTTAATTGTATTATTTCTCTTATTATAGCCATAAGATATTAAAAGACTGAAGGAAGTTCTGGAGTCAAAAAACCCAGGTTCAAATGTCTCCAACAATTATCCGAACATGTCACTTAACTTCTTGGGCATCAGCAAGGTTAAAATGATAGTTGCTTCTGATGGCCCTTGAGGTCCCAACCAGCTCTAAATAAATCAAGGAATCCCTAGGACAGGTCTTTTAAAAATGATTATTATTATTTTCTGGACATGTCTTTTGCAGATTTTATTCTAAGGGCCAAGAGTTGAGATAATCATGGGAGTCAAGACCAGAATTTAGTTTTTTTGCCCTGATGTTCCCCTATATATCGGACTGATTATTCTTTCCTGAATTCCTAACTCAATCCAAAGCCCTTCTTCCATGTCCTAAATGAAGCAGACAGAATCCCTCAGAACTCCCATGTAGCCCAAGTAGAAATGAATTTCAACACTATCAACCAATCAATAAACATTTATTCAGCACCTATTAAGTGCCAGGCACTGTGATAAGTGCTGGGGATACAAAGATGCAAAAGAGAGTCTCTACCCTCAAAGAGCTTGCAATCTAACAGGAAGATAACATGCAAACAAATATATACAAAGCAAGACAGATGATAAATAGGAAATAATAAAGGGAAGGGACTAGAATTAAGAGGAATTAGGGAAAGCTTCCAATAAATGTAGGATTTTAGTTGAGACTTAAAGAAAGCTGGGAAATTCAGAGCCTAAATAAGAGAACATTCCAAGTATAGGGAACAGCTATGGAGAATGCTTGGAGCATAGCAGGGATGAAATGAGGAAAAGGGCACGATCATATGCCCAGAGTGTTCTAGAGCTGGCTGCCATATTTTATATGCTGTAAGAATCACACCCACTTTTTCAGGATTCAGAAATCTCTCCTCAAAACAAAGAATCTTGGGGGTGCTGAAACATTTCATTCCCAAAACCAATTGTGGTGTGGAGCGGCAGCAGCTAGGGAGTGAAAGAAATCTCAGTTCAGGAGGCTGATGGAAATATGAATTTTAAATGAGCTCATATTGCTGCTTTCAAATGTAACCAACAAAGGTAGGTTTTACAAGTTAAAATTTATTCGAGTCATAAATTGAATGACTAGAACCACTCCCTAAATAGCTTTAGTGAAGGAGGAACTTCAGCCCCCTTATGTTTTAAACACATTTCCTGGTAGCGTGCCAAACTGGAGAAGCATCCAGAATCTGATGGGTGCTTCAGAAAGAGAGGTTTGAAAGATGATGTGAATAGCCCTGAGTAGGGAATAAATCTGGTGCCTTCCAGTCAGTGGTAAAGAAATAGCAAGTTAAGCATTCTATCCACTACAGTCTGAAAGCATCAGAAATGATAATGGGTCAGGAGCCAGGAAGCCAGATAAAAACCATACTGACCCAAACAGAAGGCACAGCCAAAGGGAAGGAGGTTCCAAAATCCTGGAAAATAGATAGTAACTAGGATATCGACACAAATTGAAATGGCAAGGGCAAACAAGAAAAAAAAAATGATAACAAGAAAAGACCTCAATAATGTAATCAACCCCTTGTTTCAGTTTAGGAGAGACCTCAGTTCCCATAATCCCAAGTAGAGGTCAAAATATAAGCATCCAATTAGAAAGAGGAGGGCGTCTCTAGACAAGTAGAGCTTAAAAAGATCTTTCTTTGTTTACTTAGCCTTGGCAATAACTATTGGCTACTTTCTTCACTCCCAGATCCTCTATGTGAAAGACAATCTCAGCTCCATAGGAGAAATTCTCTTCACCCAAAAAGATGCAAATTTGTTCTCTAGATTCTTTAATGTAAGGTCTTCAGTCACAAGCAAGAAGAGGGAAAAAGGGGGGGTAAACGTGTATTAGGAGCCTCATTTGGTCCTTACAACAACCCAGACAAGGTAATCCTAATATTATTCCCAAGAAAAAGGCAGACTGAGGTTGACTGGTCCAAGATTACATAGCTGGAAAGTGAATGAAGCCAAATTAGAATTCAGGTTTTTCCTGATACCAGACCTAGGACTCTATCTACCACTTCACCTCTCTGCCTCTACCAAATCTCCCCAGAGCTCCTTTGAAAATAGTCTGTAAAGATAGGGAAAGGTATAAACAAATTGTGGGACATGAATAGTAAAATATTACCATCCTATAAGAAATGATGGATGGAATTAAAATACAGAAGTAAAGAGAAACAAAGTATAGTACAACTAAGAAAACAATATACACAATCAACTACAACAATGTAAATTGTTATGTCACAGTTCTCTTTTATTGTTCTGACTCAGTTTCCCTAATTATCCTGACTCAGTTTCCCTAATTGTTCTGCCTCAATTTATAATTGTTCTTCTCAATCCTGCAAAACTAGCCCTTCCTCTTAATCAGAATATTTGATAAGGATAAAAAATCTTATATTTTAGAATATCAGAATGCCTCTCCCCCCCATCCCAAGCTACCAGAATATCAGATACCATCTTATCAAGATGCCTCTCCCTATCTCTGGGGTGCCTCCCCCCATTATGTCATCTCCATCTCCAGTGGCTCCCTCCATCCTGTCAGAGTCCCATTCTGGCTCTCAGCACCCTGACTCCACCCCTACCTCAGTCTACCCCGAGTCTGAGCCGCGTATATATATGTCATTGAGAACTCACATTGTTTGCTGGATTCTTGGAGACCATAGTCTCATTCAGCCCTCAGACCAAACCATGGATCCATTTGGTCCCAGTAAATCTCTCCCTTTCAAATAAAATACTAAATACTCTCTAAACTCTATCTTGTCTCAGTTTCTCCAGCATTACAAAATGAAAAGAAAAGCAACTAAAACTGCATTCAGTGAAATGAATGATCTATTTAATCTATATTGGGTTACTTGCTGTCTAGGGGAAGGGAAAAGGGAGGGATGGAGAAAAATTTGGAACACAATTTGGAACACAAAATTCGCAAAGGTAAATGTTGAAAATTATCTTGCATATATTTTGAAAAATAAAAGGTATTTTTTTTTTTTGAAGAAATGAAAGATCAATTTTGGCCTCCCTTCCCTCTTTACAGAGATGGGGAACTTGGGTGTACAGCACTGTATGCATTTCAAAGTGTGGGTTAGCTTTGCTTAACTGTATTTTTTTTCTCTTTTTTTTTTTTTTTATAGGAGATGACTACATTGGGATATACAGATGATGTGACAACAAAAGATATAAAATTTATTTTTAAACAGAGAGGAATGGTCTCTCTGAGAGCTACATTGACCTCTCTGCGATCATTTGTCATTTTCACTACTGGGATGGGGGTTGATGATAACAGCAGGCACAACACAGGCTTTGTTTATTCAAGAACAATGTTGTGAGTGTTTTGCATAGCTATACCCTCCTACCTTCTACCACTGGTCACAACAGCCTTATATTGGTGGTGATAACCTTTTAGGCTTTTTTCCAAATCACTTCAGTGTGTTCAAGGACCACATCATTCCCTTTGCTGACAGTTAAGCTACAAGGTTTAAATAAAAGATTTCCACAAGGTATTTTAACTTTGTTCTTGCTCAGTTTTTTTCTTCATGTGACAGATCCCATTTGGGGCTTTCTTGGTAGACTGGTTGGTTATTTCCTTCTCCACCTCATTTTAGAGGATACTGAGGCAAACAGGGTTAAGTGACTTGCCCAGGGTCACACTAATAGCATATATCTAAAAACCAATTAGAACTCAGGTCTTCCTTGGCACTCAATCCACTGTGCCAATCTAATTAGTGCCTTTAAAAAAAAAGAAATGTTTTCTTCCTTTCCTCTTGCAGAATCATTATGTAATTATTCACTTAGTTTATAGAAGTTATTCGTTTCAAGATTCTGTAGATAGTCTTACTTCTATTTGATTCCAAAAGTTAATATATCAGAAACAAGGATTTTCACTCTAAAGTGACTTTCCCACTAGAGTGTGCCCTAAAGCTTTGAACTTTAAATTATCCATGTATCACCTGAGCTGCTCAGTGTTCTTCTGCCTTACCCAAGGTTCTTCTGAGATGGCTTTTTTGCTCTCCCATCGTTCTCCCCCCAACTGAAATACTTTCAGAAACACTTCCCTGCTATGTAATTAGTCTCTCTATTCCTTTCCCCAGAGTCCTCTGAAATTCTGGGAAATACCATTCTTTTAGCACTCCACATTCAAGGTGGGTCATAATGGTCCAAGCCATTCACTGCTCTACCCTGCATTATTCACACATATAACTGAGTTCTGTGATTTGATGACAGAATAATTAAATAAATTTATTCCATCAATAATATCCACCTGCATTTAAATGGCTGTTTATACTTTTCAGTGTTTTCACCTGATAGCAAACTTTCAGATCAATAAGATAAATATTATTCTCATTTTATAGACGGGAAAATACTCAATAAGGTTAAATGACTTTCCCAAATGAGTGGTAAAGCTTTAACCATCTGGTTTTTAATTCCTAAGCATTTATTTTCTCCCTAAATTTCCCCCAAGCCACTGGGGGGAAAAAATCTCAGATAAATAAATAAAGCAATATAAATTCCAATATTGGCTACATTTAAAAATGTACATTTCCTTCTGTAAATTAGTCTTCTCTCTGTCAGAAGAATTCCTGTACAGCAAGAATTCTTCATCACTGTCTATCTTTAATCATGGTAGATCATTGTATTTATCAGAGCTCCCAGCTCCTCAAAAACCATTCAATGTTAATGTTATAAAATAAATTGTTCTTTTTGTTCAATACTCATTTAACTCAGCCTTAGTTCATAATTATTCTCAGGTTTCTTCTGAAACCATCTTTTCTTCATTTCTTATGGCATAAATATTCATATAAACATTCATATAACATAATTTGTTCAGTCATTCCCTAATTGATGGGTAAGCTCTCCTTTAGTTTCCAGCTCTGTCACTAGATAAAAAGAGTTGCTATAAATATTTTTGCGTCTCTAGGAGCTTTTCTTTCTCTCTTTTTTTTATTCTTTAGGGTATAGGCTTAGTCTAACTCTTATTTTCAATATGAGAAAATTACTACACTTAAAAATGTAGATTTTTTTTTTTTTTTTTTACTGAGGCAATTGGGGTTAAGTGACTTGCCCAGGATCACACAGCCAGGAAAAATGTAGATTTTCAAATGCAAAACCAGAAACAATTTTTGGTCATTACAATGCAACAAATTCATAATAAATGTCAACTCAAGGAAAATGACCAGTCAATGAGATTTAAGTATCTATGTGCCAGGTACCTTATTACATAATAAAGAAAGATAAAAATATAGTCCCTGCTTTCCAGGAGTTCATAGACCAATGTGGGAAACAATATGCAAACAACTATGTCCAAATCTCACACACACATAAATTTATCCATTTACAGTGTGGTGCATATTCAAGAATATAATAATTACATTATATATGTGTGTATGTATATGTGTGTATATGATATTACTTCCCATTTAGAATATATGTACATGTACACCCATGTATATACATATATAGTTGGAAGATTATCTCCCATCTAAAATGTATAATATGTATGTATATACATAATACATGTATATACATACAAATACACATATAGTATATGTTAATATTTATAAACCATTTAGCAAAGTGCTTGACATATAGTGGGCACAATATAAATGCTATCTATTATATATATAAATACACACACACACACACACATATACACACACATATGCTATTATATACTTTTGTATGTATACACATACACACACAATATCAGAAGGGAGGCGCTAGCAGGAGCCAGCACTGAGGAGGGAAAACTTCCAGTTATTGGAAAAAAGAGTGAAAAGCACAAGATGTGGACTTGGCTTGTCTTATGCAAGGAAGTAGGAAGGGGCCAAGAGTCTAATGCAGGGATAAGTGACATGGTCAGACCTGGGATACAAAGATAGAAACTATCCAGATCCCATTGTGAAGGAGCTTGCTAATGAATGGAAGGGGATAGGATATGTATACAAATAACTCTGCTAAAAAGGAGAATGTAGTAAGTGCAAATAAAGGAGTACAGGCAAAATGCTATAAGAAAATGAAAAAGGAAGAAATAGATGTCTTCAGGTGATGGGGGGCAATGACTCCTAAATCTGTATTTCCAGTCCTCACCTCTGTCCTGAACTCCAGTAGCACATTTTGCATCTGAAATGTCAAATGTCCAAATTGGAATGCATCATCCTATCTTCTCTAAATCTCTTTATATTAACAGCCTCAGAGCCATCCTGAACTCTTCACTGTCCCTCACCACCACCACCACTCCCCCATATACAAACAGCTGTCAAATTTTAGTGATCCTACCATCACATCTCCCACATTCACAATCTTCCCTCTACTGAGGGAATCAGTTCAGGCTCTTATGCTTCTGCATCTTCTGCCTTGTTTCCAGATGCGTTTCCTTCCAATCCATCCTCCACAGAGCTGCCAAAACAAACTTTCTAAAGCACAAGTCTTATCAACTCATCGTGTTTGAGAGTCTTCAGTGATTCCAGATTGCCTCCAGGATAAAATTTAAAAGTCCTCAGTTTGGCACTGAAAGCCCTTCCAATTTCATACTGCCCTTTCAAATATTTATTTCATATTGCTCTTCACCACTTTACTGGCTTACAATTCACCATATATAATACTTCTCTATACTTTCCCATAAGCTGTCCCAAGCATGGATTCCACTTGCATCTTATCTCCTTCCTGCTAAAAAACATTAGCTCTTTTTAAAACTCAATTAACCTTCTAGTTGACTTAAGGGAAGCTTTTCCTGATGCTCCTACTTCTTTTGCACTCTCTCTTTCTTCAAATTATCTTGTATTTGCCTGTTTACTGGTTAGTACATTCCAACTGGGAGATATCTGAACTATGACTCAAAAGAAGGATTTCAAGAGTTTGAGGTGAGGATACATTCCATGCTTGAGTGATGCCCTATATAGAGAAAAGGCAGGGCAAGAGGAAAGCAGGAATTATTTATCTAGCTTGACTAAAATACAAAGTGCTAAAAGGAAGAATAAGGAAACATACGAATACAAAGATTAACTGGAGCCAGATTGAAGAGGGCCTTGCATCCAATCCAATAAGTTTTTATAAAACTCCTACTATGGGTAACTATGATAAATTGATTAGTTGTGTCCAACTCTTCATTCTTAGCAAAGATACTGGAGTGGTTTGCTAATTCTTTCTCCAGCTTATTTTACAGGTGAGGAAACTGAGTTAAGTAGGATTAAGTAACTTCCCCAGTCACACATTTAGTGTCTGAAGATGGACTTGAACTCTCCTGACTTCAGGAGACTCTCTTGACACTCTATCCACTGTGAGAACTAGTTGTCCTAGAAGGGGGCAGGAGGTAAAAGACAAAAATAAAATACAGTCCCTGACCTCAGGAACATTCTATTGGTGGATTCAACGGATAAGTGTATATATATGATTATTTTAGGAGAAAGCATCAACAATTAGGGGGAACTGAGGAGGTAGCTTCATGAAATGAATTTCAAAGCTAGAAATCCTAGCAGACTGAAGTGAGGAAGAAATGCATTCCAGACGTGGGATATAACCTAAGTAAAGGCATAGCACTGGAAGATGGAATGCTGAGTGGGGAGACAGAATAAGAACTTTGTCTCTTATATGTCAGGTATTAAGAAGACTCATATGATCAGAGAAAAAGATTATGTAAGAAGTAGTGTAAATGGTAGCTTGAAAGAAAACATATGAGAAGAACACTGGTTGAAAACCTATTCCCACATTTCAGATGAACTGAAAGCTCAAGTGGTTGGAACAGTGACAGAAAAAAAATAAGATGGCTTACACCAGAGCATGGGTAATATCAAAGATTTAAAAAAAAAAAAAAAAAAAGGACTTGACAATAATTGGATATGAGGAATGAGGGAAAAGAGAATCAAAGAAGATTGAGATTTTGAGCTTGAGTAATTGGTATAATGGCAAAATTAGGATGTTAGGAAAAATAAGGGAGGAGTTCAGTTTGAGATATGTTGAGTTTAAAATCAGAACAACCAGGTTGCAATGCTGTGGGGATGAAGCACTGAAACTAGTGGGGTGGGTCTTCTATGCAGAAAAGAGAATCAAAGTCATGGGAATGGATGAGAGAAATGAGGTAGACCAGTGCATTCAGGAAAAGTAGTTCAGTGTCCAACTCTGTGGGACCCCATTTAGGGTTTTCTTGGCAAAGATACTAGAGTGGTTTGCTATTTCTTTCTCTAAATCATTTGACAGTTGAGGCAACAGGGTTAAGTGATTTATCCAGAATCATACAACTAAGTAAGTAACTGAGGGTGGATTTGAACTGAGGTTTTCCTGACTCCAGGGCTAGTATTCTATCTACTGTGCCCCCTAGTTGCCCATATTTCCTATCAGGGAAAAGAAAGAGATGACAACTATTAATAAGACAAGAGATGTCAATCAGATAGAAAGTGAACCAAGGAACAACGCTATCATAGAAGCCAAAGAATATGAAGAAGAATGGAAAGGTCAGGAATGTCAAATTCAATAGGTTGAGGATGAAAAGTAAGAAAAGTCCATTTAGAGATCATTTATGACCTTGGAGGTTTCAATAAAGTAGGACTGAAAGACAAATTTCCAGGGGATTGAGAGTATCATCAATGAATTTTGGCATTCCTTTGGAGAGTTTATTAATAACAACTCTGTGTGTGTGAGAGAGAGAGAAATTACGGGATGAAAATTGGTGGGGATAGCAAGGTAGCAACAAGATTTTTTTTTTTTTTTTTTTAGGATAAGAGAGACACGAATATATTTGTAGGTGAAGGGAAAGAGTCAATGAAAAGGAAAAGATCAAAAATAAGAGAAAGAATGACCAAGAAAACAAAGATCTAAAAGAGATGATAGTAGCATTCTTGGCAAAAAGAATTACCACCTAATCCTGTGAGACAGAAGCAATGAAAGAGGGGAGAGGTGGAAACAAAGAGGTTTGAGGTACAAGAGTGGAGAATTAAAGGAGTTTATGTCTGGTGACCTCAACTCCCTTCTAAAGTAAGAAGTAAGGTCATCTGCTAAGAGAAAAGGGAGTGGGATAGAACAAGAGGTTTGAAAAAAGAGAAGACTTGGAACAATCTCTGAGAGAAGGGTTACTGTTGAAGAACAATTACCTTATGTCAGCAAAACCTGCAGAAGTGTAGTGAAAAATATGACGAAGAAAAGTAATTGAGGTTTCTTTTGTTTGTTTTTTAAAGTCATTCACTGTAAAATATCTACTACCTGAAATTTCTGGGATGTAGAGGAAGAGGTAAAGGAAGAAATCCTTAAATCTAGGGAGGAACAGTTCATAGCATTTCCCATTTTTTTTTATTTAATCATAATTCCTGAAATGGAACTTAGATAAATTGGAAGGCTAGACAATGGTCTTGGTCATGTGAAAGGAATTTGCAGCTCCCTTCTCTTTGCCAGCAGGCCAGAAAAAAGATAATGGGTGAAAAATGAGTGGATTCCAGATAAAGAAAATAAAACCTATTTCTTGAGCTAGTCCAGTTAGCAGAGAATAAATCTGTGGTATAATGGACCCAGAAAGATCAATAATCTGTGGTACAGGCACAACCAAAACCAAATTGTTTAGTCTATACTAGAAGTTACTGATATTTTAAACTATACATCCTATGTCCAGATTACTCCCAAAATGCAGTATGCTTGAAACACTAGCTTAAAAAAAAAACAATAATGACATTTATAGACCAATTTATATACATGTGTGTATGTATATATATATATATGTCTTTATATATATATGTATATACATATTAATTATTACAGTTGAGCTTCAAAGCAGCCCCATAACATGGATCTCATAGCATTATCCCCATTTTATAGATAAAGAAACTGAGTTTCAGAAACATTAAGTGCCTTTCTCTTATCTACAGAGTTGTGTCAAAGGCAGGGTTTGAACTTATGTTTTCCAGCCTATCTGATGCTGAACCCCAATATTTTTATATCTTCTAGGATCAGATAAAATTAAAAACTCAATTTCCACGCCCCACGCCCACCCTAGCTCTAAATCAGGGTTTCTTTACCTTCGTTGTATAAATCTACATTTCTATTCTCTGACTCCTACCATATATATAATCCCTACACCACCCCATTTCAGCTCTCTGCTCCCCAAGGAAGACTCTTAGCAATTCAGCCCATCAACCCTGTCCTTCACTTGATGTCCTTAGTGGCATCTTCTAACCTTAGAGATGTCACTCAAAAAAAATAAAAAATTGACAGGGCTCCCCAGAGCAGGTTTTCATTTGGGTTGTTCTCCACTACAGCAGTCTTGTCTCGTCTCACACCAGCCTAAAGCTGTTAGCTGCCTATGGTCTACAGAATAAATAACGATGCTCCAGATTCAGTCATTCACCCCTTTCCCCCCTTCATCTGCACTAAGATGCAAGTTTAGTTTTCTAAAGAAATGCTGAAAAGGTTTGATTACAGCTGCAAAATAAAACAGCTGGACCCCATAAAGCCTTTCAGACCTGACGCAAAAGGTGCTATTTGCCCAGCTATTTGTGGAGCACAGCCATGCACATCCTGATTCCCGTCATTTTTAACCTGAATGAACACTTACCAGATATTAACCTGAGCTCGCCCAAGCAGCCGTAAGCATCTATGAGCTTCCCATACTGTCCTTTAATTACCTCCTTTTCTTCTGGAGCTGAGGAAGAAACAGAATAAGCATCCACGTTAGTCTGTCATTCAGGGTTCATTCAGACTGCAGTATGCTCCATCTGGCTTCCCTCCCACTCTAAAAGGGGGGGAAAAAGGAAAAGGAAAAGGAAAAAAAAAGAGAGACCAGACAATAGCACAAAACGGGTGGAGGTTTTTTATGCTGGTAAATTATAACGCTACAAAGTGACAGGAAATCCTCCTGAACGGCTGGATGTTTAGAAACGCAGACCTGCTTCTAAGGAACGAGAGAGGTAAATCCCAATATGGCCCACTCCACACTGACTCTTTCTTCAGACCAAAGGGTTAGACTCCTCCCGGGCCTCATACTGTGGGCTCATACTATAACACAAGCACACGCCATATGTTCATAAAAATGGAACTGATTCATTATTAACCATTTTGGGCCCTCCTTCAGCAAAAGAAAGGCTAATGATTTAATCCTTGAAATAATAATCAATTCAGTTTTAGTTTACCTCCAGTGGATCAGGGGAGAAAATAGGTATTCTGCAGATAAGGATAGAGAAAGGCACATTTCTCTCCCCACTCCACTCCCCTCCTGGCCCCCCACCAATTCAGGAGCAGACTGTATTCCTAGGCTCAGTTACTCAGATCCTAGACAGACTGGCTCTCTCAGAAAAAGAGAGAAAGACTTTCCACTAGAAGCTAAGCACCAAAGGTTAGCTAAAAAAGAAAACGAAAAAAAAGAAAATTTTAAATGCATTATCTTAGTGAGAGGTCATCCAGAATGGCAACTTTTTATTCTCCTCCTTACTACTTTCAACTTCTTCTCCAACCTTCAACCCCAAGTCTTATTGATTCTAATTTTATAACATCTCTTCCACAGGGCTTCTTTTCTTTTAAATCTCTCTCTCTCTCCGTGTGTGGTGTGTGTGTGTGTGTGTGTGTCTCCTTCAGGTCTTCATCCATGCTTCTCACCTAGATCATTTTACTGACTTCCTAACTGATCTCTGCATCAAGTCTCTCTCTTCTCCAATCCACCTTCCCCAAAGCTGCCAGTGATCTTCCTACTTTTGACATCAGAAACAAAGCATGACATCATTCTGGAGCTCAATAGACTTCAGTGGTTCACTATGAATTACCTCTACAAACTCCTTTGCATGGCATATAAAACCCTTCAGAACTCTGCTTCAACCCACCTTTCTGATCTTATTACACATTTCTCTTCCCCCCTACTTGTATTCCATGGTCCAGTGAAACTGGTTTTCTTGCAGTTCATCACACATGACTTTCCATCTTCCATCTTCACACATTAGCACCGTTTGTTGCTGTCCCTTATGTCCTCTTCACTGTTATTAGAATTCCTAGTTTCTTTCAAAACTCTTCTCAGGGGCCAGCTCCTACATGAGAATTTTCCTGATCTTCCCAGCTGCTAATGCCCCACTCAACCCTGAAATTACCTTCTATCTACTCTGTATTTACTTTCTTATACACAGCACATGTAGTTCTCTTGCCCTCCCCCAGTACACTCTAAGCTCCAAGAGGGGTTTTGGTCTCTAGACCCAGGGCCTGGCACACAGTAGGTACTAATGTATACTTTATTGATTTGACTACCAAGAAATAAAGACTCATAACTCTAAGCTAAGGATTGCTATATGCTTTCCAGAATATCTTGTTATCTTGGCAAAGGGAGGAGGGAGGGAGAATTATTCAAGACAGAGGCCAATAAAAGCCAAAGTAAAACTGTGAAAAGACAATTTTTGATTGAATAGCTTAAGGCATTCTCTTTCCCTTCAAAGTTCTTTTTAACCCTAAGGGACCAATCTTTTGCTATAACATTTAAAAGAATCTAGGAAGACCCATGGAACGTTGGCTAGCTCACTCCTCAGGCTAATAAGCACATCCTCCTCCAGTCACTGTAATTCATAGTCCCTAAGAGGGACCAGTCCCTGGCATTAATTTATTTTGAATGAAGGCCTGGAAAGATGATGAAGCTTTCGTTCACATATTTATATAAATTAGTTTAATGAATTAACTTTCAACCCAACTCTAAGCTGTGGGAAATGGAAAGGAGACAAGGGAGAAGACAGCCTAACAGGGGTGAGATGGCATCTGCAGGGCCAGAGGGCTTGTCTTAGGCAGCTTAAGATGTCAGAGGGAAATAAAAAATAATAGTTGTGAGTGAGAATTTATATGCTTCACTTTCCTAAGTCTGAGAATTTTAGGCAAAATACTTTATAGGGAAGAGGGAAATTCCACACATTCATTAGGCAAAATACCTTATAGAGGAAAGGGAAATTCCACATATTCATTTTCTTGTCCTGTAAAACTGATAATGTTTGTTTGAAGTACAGTGAGTCAAATGGACCTATATAAAAGGCAACTATGGAAGCTTACGCTAGAAATCAGAGAATAGACTCCAGATTTGGACTATTTATTTGTTTGCTAAACTTCCACATATTTTAAGTAGAAAGAATGTCTCCCAAAACCTCAGATTACAAGCAATATGGTTGCTAAGCCTGTCCTGGTTTTCCTTTAAACAAATGCAATTTTGCTTAGGATTATTTTACTACTAAGAATTCCAAGACAACAGATAGGACATGAAATAAAATTTTACTGTTCCCTCCCCCCATTCTCTAACAGAACTAAACCTGTCCTCCTTTACATTTCCAATTTTCTCTTTCCCAATCCCATCTTCGGAGTCATAGTAGAATTCCTTAGAGAAGTTAGCCAAAGCATAAGGAAGTTTACATAGATTAAAGGTTTAGTTAAGGTTCATCTGCATTACAGAAGCCAGACCAGATGGTCATTCCACAGAAAAGATATAGGGAAAGGGACTAACAGGAAGGCATGGGACAGGATTCCCACTCCTTTGGGATCATGTGGCTATATGTTGATTGGAGGTGTGTAGATCTGTTTTGCTTAACTATTAATATTTCTTAAGAATTTTAATTTTCTTTGGGTTTTTTTTTTATAGAGGGAGAAAATAAATATTTATTCATTTAAAAAAAAAAGAAACTTTCCCTTCTGGGATACCTCACAAAGTCCTCAGCATGGTGTTTAAAACCTTATAGAATCTAGCTCCCAACAGATCTTTTTAATATTATTTCATATTACTCCTCTCACCAACTCTATGGTGAAGACAAAATGACCTGACCTGGTCCCCCAACAATCCATTCCATTTCCTGCCTCAGAGACTTTGCATAGGTTATCCCCCACACTACACATGCCTGAATGTTTTCTCCTTCACTTCTGCCTCTGGAATACTCCCTTTCCCTTTAAAATTCAACTTGCTTGCCATCTGCTTCATGCACTCTTTCCTGATTTTCCACTTCTCCCAATGGCACTCTCCCTCCCCTTCTGAAATACTTTGTAGCTCTTCTGCATTTGTTTCTGTGTACATGACATATACCTCCCCCCCAGTAAAATATAATTTTGTTAAGGGCAGAAAGGTTTTGTTTTGTCTTTGTATCTTCAGCCTTGCACATCACAGAAACTTAATGAATGCTTATTAAAATCAATACTCTCATCTTTGCAATAATTCATCACAAGTACTACAAGTATTGTATTCTTAGTGCATCTAATCACACAACTGGTAAGTCTTGAAAGCCAGACTTGAACTAAGGTCTCCTCTGACACTTTCCACCATACTCTAATTTCTAAACTTTAGTAATATCCTAAACAAATGTGTAAAGCAGAGTTGGACCAATCCCTCTATCCAACAAGCATCAATACTTGGATGAAACAAATGTACTTTGTCTTCAATAAGGCTTTCAGCAATGAGATGGCTTTTCCTAAAGCAGACAAATGCTAGCCATGCCCAACCCATAATAAAGTAGGTTGAATCTGCCAAAAAAAAAAAAAAAAAAAAAAGAAAAAGAAAAAGAAAAAGAAAAAGAAAAAGAAAAGAAAAAGAGACTGCAAAAAAGTTCTCCCACAGAACATTAATCTATCTTCCTGAATTTCACTGTCTCTAGAAGAGAAAAGATTCTGAGGAGAAAAGACTCCTCAAGTGCTACTTTTGAATATATCAGAGAAACAGTCTATTAGTTGGGAGGGAAAACAGTTCTTCAAAAAGACAACTCTTTTCCAGCAGAGGTTGCTAAGCAAAATACAAAGCAAAACTTCTTTGTGGAACAAAGGGCTGGGCAATCAACCCCCGAAACCAACCAACAGCTTCTATGAAGCCTAATGTGAAGGTGTGCCTTCCATACCCTAATTGTGCAACAGCCACAAACCACAAAAATCACCCTGTAGGAAACAACAAGTGAGAAACCACTATGCTGGACAAATGACGCAAAGCATCAGCAGCAATAAGCACATCTCAGAAACTGGGGATCCTTTCTTTGGCTTTTAAAGTCCTTTATAATCTCACCCCTTCTTATCTTTCCACTCTTCTTATGCTTTATTTCCCTCTACATACACTCTCCATTCATAGACCTTGACCTTCTTGCTATACTTTATGCATGATATTCCCATCTCCCAATTTCTCATTTTTCCATGTCTAGAATTCTTTTCCTCCTCAAATCTACCTCTTGACTTCCCTCAAATTCTCAACTTAAATCTTACCTCTTTAAGAAGCCCTTCTTTGATCACTGTTTATTCTCAAGCCTCCCAGTTTCTTTTCTCTGAAATTACCTTCTTTTTGCACTGTATATATCATGAATATACAATTTTTTTTGTATATTGCCTCCCCCCACAAAATATGAATTCTACAAAACTATCTCCAGGACTTTGCTTTTGCCTTTCTTTGTATTCCCAGTATTAAACATAGTCCCTGAATGATAATAAGAACTTAAATAATGATTGCTGACTGAAAAAAGAAGGGGCTAGCCTAGACTCCAGCTTCTTAAACTGTTTTGTGATTGTTTAGAGTCTCGTAATCAAATATGGGCATTTCAAAATTATGATTTATTATCAGTGAATGTTTGATTTGTATACCTATTTTATATATACCCAGGGACACATAAAAATTTCTTGGGTGAAAAGGGTTCATGAGTAGAAAAAGTTTAAGAAGCCCTGACCTAGACAACCTCTTAGATCCCTTTCTTCTAGTCCTCAATATTTTTGACTTGACTAGAATTCAGCACATCTGTACATAAATGCACTTTAGAAAACCTAGGAAGGCTATGCAACACAAGAGTCCTAGGTTAGGTAGTGATGCTGTTCAGTCATTTCAGTTGTATCTGACTCTTCCTAACCTCATTTGGAATTTTCTTGGCAAAAATATTGGAATGGTTTGCTATTTCCTTCCCCATCTCATTTTATAGATGAAGAAAGTAAGACAAACACAGTTAAGGGACTTACCCAAGGTTACATGAGTAGAAAGTGTCTGAGACAGAAATCAAACTCAAGAAAGTGAGTGTCTCTGGCTCTAGGTCTGAGTTCTATCCACTGTGCCACCTAGCTGATCCCTAGGCTACACAGTACAAGAAAGTAAAGGCTCATTGTTCCTTCACTGGCAAAAAGGAATTGGTTTTACAAACTATTCCTGAACTCTAAGAATAGCAAAGGTAACTCCCAAGTCTCAGTTAAGAAAGGGCACCGTTACCTAATCAATCAAAATCAGTCTCTAACTAACTCCAATGGCAATAGTTAATTAAAAATAAAAACAACACAGCTTTTCTATTCTCTTATTTTCATCACCCTTTCTTTGTACCAGCTGAGCTATTGCAAAAGAAATCAGCTAGCACTTCTCCATCAAAGGGAACAATTTCAAAATAAGGAAGAATGACAGTAAAAATTAGTTTGAGCTGCTGACAGCTGGACAGATGTACCAGAAGGGGACTACTGAAATAAACAGGCTTGCTGCCTGTGGCAAAAGATGACTGAGTAGAAATTAAAGCTCCAGCAGCAAAACATTAAAAATCAACATTAGACAACTACAGAACGAGTGAGCCAAGAATTAAGAAATAACAATAGAAAAACAGATCAAATTGCCTTATAGATTTTAAAAGAAATCCTTTGGACCTGTAGCTTAAAACTGCCAACATAAATTCTTGGGAAATAAACAGTCATAGGAATTATCATCTCCAATTTTTTTAATTGCTAAAGAATTTAATATGTTTTAATAATATGTTGAAAGAAAGCCTGTGTTGTGTTCTATCTTCAATTGCGGTCCAGAGAAGTATATCTTATTTGATTAACTACTTATTCAATTCAGAGCTTTAGATTTTCCCATATAACATTCGAAGGAAAGGGAAGAGAATAAACATTTATGTAGCATCTACTATATGTCAGATACTTAAGCATTTTTTTTATAAATATTAATATGCTCATATAACAGCTAATAAGTGTCTGAGGTTGAATTTGAACTCAGATCTTCCTAACTCCAAACCTATTATGCTCTCCAAAGCACCACAAGCAGTCTCATAGTTACAGAATGTCAGAACTGAAGTTTATTTTGAAGAACAATCTTCTCATTTTACAGATATAACAGCTGAGGCTCAGAAAGGTCAAATTTGTGACCAAGGTCACAAAACCAGTAAAACTCTGATTATTTGCTGGACTCACAACTCAAAAATAATGCCCCAGGGCCTGTTAGATGCATCAATCACAAAACAACTCAATGGTTTACTCCAAATAAATGGAAAAAATGTTTTACTGATATAACTCCTGAAGCACCCTGCCAAAAACCTATTTATGCCCTACATTTCAACCAGGAAATAGGCTACAATGTTTTTTTTCCTGGTTCATTCCAGATTAGGCTTCACCTTCAGAAATCAAACATCTAATTAATTGCTTCTTTGACTGTGTGAAGGACCAACAGATAAAATTACATAAAATGGAGACCAGAACCTAGAGGAAAAGAATTAAACAGACCATCTTACATATGCTATCAATGGAATTTTTCTTAAATTCAAATCTGACATGGGACTCCCCTATGTCAACTAATTCTAGTGGCTTCCTATTTATCTCTATAACAAAATATAAAGGCTTCTGTTTAGATTTTAATCTGACTCCAAACCACCTAGTATTATGTATATAGTTTGTATGTATCTGTATTATTAACCTATATATGTTCCATGTATGCATATTCTCATGGTTTCTCCCACTTGAATATAAATTCTTTACAAGTAAGATTTTTTTCACTATTTGTACTTTTATCCCTAGCCCCCTAGTACAGTGCCTGGCACACTATTGTTCAAATTGTGTCTAACTCTTCATGACCCCATTTGAGCTTGTCTTGGCAAAGATACTAGAGTAGTTCACCATTTCCTACTCCAGCTTATTTTATAGAATTAAAACAAACTGGGTTAAGTCACTCCAGGCCAAACACTCTACCTAGATACCTCCTGGCACATAGTAGGTGCTTAATAAGTACTTGTTGAATGACTGAAAAGATAAAAGAATAGTAATGACCTGTGTACTAGATTTGTCTTATCTTTATCTATTTTTTCAAAAAATTATGTGTTTTTTAATACACGTTGCTTTATGAATCATGTAGGAAGAAAAAAATCAAAATAAAAGGGAAAAACATGGGAGAGAAAAAAAAAAAAAACAGAAAAAGCTGAGCATAGCATGTGTTAATTTGCATTCAATCTCCATAGTTCTTTTTCTGGATGCAGATGACATTTTCTGTCCAAAGTCTATTGGGATTGCTTTGGATCACTGAACCCCTGAGAAGAACCAAGCCTTTCATAGTTGATCATCACACATTCTTGCTGTTATGTACAATGTATTCCTGGTTTTGCTTGTTTTGCTCAGCATCAGTTCGTGTAAATCTTTTCAGGCTTTTCTATAATCGGCTTGTTCATCCTTTTTTATGGAATAATAACGTTCCATTACCTTTATATACCACAACTTGTTCAGCTATCCCCCAATTGATGGGCATCTACTCATTTTCCAATTCTTTGCTGCTTTATTTATCTTAACATCTTCATCTAAATCTCTCAGCAAGCTACTGTAATTACTGTTATAGTCTGTTTGCAGAAAGCTACAAAGTGTCACAAAGTATGCTGGACTTAGGGTCAGAAGACTTAGATTCAACTTATTACTGGATTCAAAAAAAGTCCTTTAACTTCAGTAAACCTCACATATGCGTAAAATGGAAATAATCTTAATATCTCACAGGACTATTTGTGCATAATGCCTTTCATAACTCATAAAGTGTTCTGTGTTCTATTGTCATGTGACTGGCACTGCCCCAAAATCGCGGGGAAAACATATCCACAGTTGGATGTCTTTTAGAAAATAAACAAAAGAGAGTTGTTCAAATGCAACATAATTCCCACTGTTTCTCTTCCTTAGTCTCTGAAATAGGCACACCCAGTCTTGTCTCTTATATGCTTTCTCCTTCAAGCAAAGTGTTCCCTGGGACTAGCTGTGGAAGTCCTGTATAAATGAAGTTTCTGGCTGATCCCAGAGGTGGGTGGCAGTATCAAGTTGGACTCAGGACGACTGCTGCTGCCCTGGCTTACTTTTCCATTCTGTCTGTCCTAGATTTCTGACCTGCTAGTCTGTTCCAGCTTTGTGCTGCTAAAGCCTAATATTGCCAGCCTTAACTCCCAGCAACTAATTGCCTTGCTCTAACCCTTAGCCACATTGTAACATACCCTCACTGTGACTGAGTCCTCCTGGTCATACTACCATGGTGACCCATATTAGCAGAGTGCCCAGTGGTTATCAGGAGTCTCAACAATTTTACTGCATCTGGATAAAACTGCCTTTAAAAAGGAATGAAAAGCATGCTCCTTCATCCATTCGTTCACTCAATAAGCACTTAATAAGTACCAACAATGAAAAAAAAAAGTACCTACTATGTGCCAGGCAAATGTTAGGCTCCTAGAATATAAAGATAAGAATTCACACATCATTGACTTCAAGTTTACATTCTATTTGAGGGAATGGATTCATGAACAGAAAAGTAAATATAAAATGTACACCAATTAAAAACAAAGTAATTTCTGGGAGGGAGACATGTAAACTGGAATATCAAGAAAAGGCGTGTAGTAGCCCAACCTAGAAGCTAGGGATTCTGAAAGACTGATTTGAGGAGGAGTGTATTCCAGATCCAAGGAGCAGTTTGCATAAAGATATAGAGATGAGAAAAGAATTCTGTAAATAAGGAATAGCAAGTAATAGAATTCTGCCAATCAAATCAGACTGGGTGGATGGACTACAGAACTCACAAAGGGGAACGAATGATATGGAATGAGTCTGGAAGGATAAAGTAGTTTAGAAATATTCTGTGCAGGCTTTAAATGTCAAACAACATTATTTGCACTTTTTCCTAGAAGCAAGAGGGAAACACTGGAGCTTCTGGAAACCTGATTGTGTATGTAAGGGTAATAGGAAGGTTTGGGGTTTTGTTTTTTTTAAATCTTTAGACTTTTATTGAAAATTTAGTGCTATGGTTCCTCTTTTTTGAGAGGTCAGCAAAGGAAAGGAGATGGGGACAGGAATGGTTATTTTGGTAAACTGGCTTCAAAAGCTTGGGTCCATTCCACCTGGCCAGCTCCCTTCCCAAGGCGCGTCAATTTTCAAATGGGCCTTTGAAAGATACAATAACTAAAAACTAGTCAAGGTTAAGCAGAATTTTGAGATAGGAAGGTTGTGTGAAGTAGAAAGATCTTACACATATTTCTACCAGAGCAGGTTTGGTTTTGTTTCCTTTTAAAAAAAAAAAAAAAAGGTGTTTATACCAACCAAAAAATCTGTCAGGCTAAAGAGCCTTGCCTCATCAACCTTTACCACAGCAAGACCACAACTGATTATGACATTTTCCATGCCTTCTGACAGACACTTATGGAAATCAAGAGGTAAAAGAGCACAAATTGAAACCTTCTTTTGACAGTTCAACTAAAGGCCTGCATCACCAGAACTCAGTAGAAATTAAAACTACCAAAAAGATATGAATATTAATCCCAACTCAACAAATAATGATTATTTTATGTCTTGTCCTGAGTTCATTCTTAAGTTTTAATTAGTAAGCATTAATTAAGCACCTATTAAGTGTGTTTGGAACTGGGGACAAAGAAAAACATAAAATAAATTCTTTTTAACTTCAAGGAAGAGAATATGTACTTATTTTAGTATATATGAAATAAATAATAAACTTGGTATATACAAAATGTACAATATATACAAAATTAATAATAAATGATAAAAATGATAAGAAAATAACAAAAAAAAATAAAATTGAAAGCAGCTGAAGGAGGCTATTTACACAGGCTTTGAAGAAAACTAAGGATTTTAAGCGATGGAGAAGAAAGAGTATGCTCCAGACTCCATGGGAGATAGAATATTCTGTGCTAATAAAGAGCCAAGACTACTTTGTACTATAAAGTATATGAAGATATCATACACTTGGACATGCAGAGTAAAGCTAGATTGTAATAGGGTTTAAACACCAAGTAGAAAAGGTTATATTTGATGCCATAAGCAATAGGGAATCATTAGATTCTGTTAAGTGGGAAGTAACAAAATGATGTGGTCATACCTGTGCTCAAGGACTAGAGGTTAGACTGAATAAGAAAGGAGGCCTATCGGGAGGTTATTGTAATGGATCAGGCAAGAAGTCTTGGCTAGACAGGAAATGTGTGAAGGCAAAGAAGGGGACAAATATGAGAGATGTTGTAAAAATACAACTGTTTTGATATGTGGAGACAGTAAATGTGAAATCAAGGATGATTCCAAGATTGCAGATCTAAGTGACTGAAAAAAATTAGTGGTACCCTCAACACATCTGTAAAAGAGAAGTGAGAAAGGATAATTACAACGGATGTTTATATAATCTTTTACACTTTACAAAGCACTTTAAATACATTATTACCTCAATTTGATCTCCACAATAACTGTTAGGTAGGCACACCAGGAGTTATACCCATTTTGCAGATAATAAAAATAGAACTCACTGGGTCAAAATCACAGATCTAATAACTAGCACGGGTTGGCTTGAATGATGTTATATTCACTATTATTATATTATCAGAAAGCTGCCTTCTATTTTTACCTTTTATCTTTGTCTTTTCAGACTAAGCCTTTTTACAGAACTATTTTGTTTCTAGATGAAAATGAGAATTGGTTTTATTTCCTCCCCTAGTCTTTTAGAAGCCAAAAGATTTTGAAGATTGGGAAAAGAGGAAAGAAAAAGATACATCAAGAAATCTTATCTGATTCTCTGAAAGAGTACTTGTGCTAATTAGAGAATAAACACAAAAAGTTTCATTACCCAACTAGAGTAAAGGCAATATGTTTTTCCTTTCCCAAGTCATTCTCCAATCACTTAAGTCCTAATATTTTCTGCTCATGTCTTCTCTCTTAATCTTCTTTCCTCAGCACTTCAGAGGAAAAAGTTGTCTGCCTTTTTGTCCTGCATGCCATCCAAAAAGATTGCTGAAGTGCATGTACCACCAAGTTTAAGGAGGGCAAGAATATTTGAACTCCAAGTCAACGGAAGGGATCTAAGGATAGATTTTAAGCAATGGTTGCACAGTATTTGGGAATCCAAATATTAAGCATTAAGTAGGCTTAGGGTTTTTTGTTTTTTTTTAACCTATTTCACAGCCAAAGAGGAAATGCAACCAGGAATACAAGATGTCACCAAATAGCAGTCATTGAACTAAAAAATGATATTTTCCAGAGGATTCTCAAAGAACAAGTACCCATTTAACTGTGAAAAAGATCTTTATGGGTGGTATTAAGGAAGACACTTGAACATTATGGAAAGGTTCAAGTGATTGAAATCACGTAAATAAGAGCAAGAAGAAGAGCTTTGCTTTTATGATTTTTGATGAGCATGACTATAAAATTGTCACTCAAAAATACCACATTGCAAATGGCCATAACTGTGAAGTCAGGAATGTCTTGGATAAAATGGCCAGTACTTCATCTAGTCAAAGAGGCTGAAATAGTTCTAGGAACTTTTGATAATGGCCATGAAGGAAGCTTTGGAAGAAGTAGCTTAGGTATGGTGTAATCACAACGGTTTTGATAGCAGGTGTATTGGTGGAAGAAATAGAAATGCCTACAATGGATCGGACCATGATGGAAGCAGCCTGAGAAATGGTAGACACTACAATGCCTTTGGCAACTACAGCTAATCTTCAACTTTTATTCCCATGACTGGAGAAAACTTTGGAAGCAAGAGCTCTAGCCCTTATGGGAACCAGTATTTTTCTAAACCACAAAACTAAAGTGACTATGTGGTTCCAGTTTTAGCAGTAGTTATTGGAGTAACAAAAGATTTAATTACTGTTAGGAAAGAAAGTTTGGAAGAAAAGGAAGTTACAGGTTATAACAGAATTGTGCACTTAGCCAAGTACAATGGCAGGAGGGCCTAGTTGCTACAACGAGAACATGTTTCGAACAAGACTTTTTATATAGGAGGAGGGAAAAACCCATCAGGACTGTTTTTCTGACTAATTGTATAACAGGTTATTTTAGTTTCTATTCCGTGGAAAATGTAAAACATTCCAACAAAGGGTTTTGATGTAGATTTTTTTTGCATCTATATTTTTTGATTGCTAAATATAATAATCTCATTATGATAACTAAAAATATTTTTTTTTTAAAGCAGAAGAAATGTCTGTTGAATTAGTACATTGAAACTAAGCAAACCCCTTTTCCCTGTAGTGAATCATTAACCTTGCCAAAGAGATCCAGTCATTGGTGGGTAAAATAAGGAATCTCTGTCACTCTCTGCCTCTGTCTGTCTCTCCTCCTCTCTCTGTATTTTTGTAAATTTATACAACTGATGATTATATATACTTCCAATACCTCTTAAGGATAAGCTACATGCACATTTCACTGTCTCAAACAAGTCATCAACCCATGAAGTTTTAAGTCAGTTGTTCTTACATAAACTATAAAAGTAGCGTACCATGGCAAAATAAGCATCTTTCAGTCATAATAAGTGGTTAGTCACTCTGCACAAATAGGGGTACAAATAGGTGTCTCTGAAATAGGAGAATTTTGGCTGTTTCCATCTTTGCCCGTTTTGGAACCATACAATGGTTACCCTCCAGAGAATTCTGCTGAAAATGTTCCCATGCTACCAAGGCAAATATTATCGAATGGGTGCCGCTGACCCTTTGGTTACTCTATCTCCTACAACTAAGAGAAACCCCAGAGCCCCTAAAGGTATCTATAGGCAGTCACACCAGAGGAGAAGATAGTCTCTCTCAATCAGTACTTTTCAGAAGTGCTCAGCTTTATTCTTTAAATAAAAATGTTAAAATACTTCTTATTGTGAATAGACTCCAATTCACTAAATGGAACTGAAAGCCAAGCTGACTCATAAAATGCCCAGAGCCAGAAGCACTGACTAGTGTTTCTCTGATACTATTCTAATCTTTTATCCCAGAAAGGAGCTTAGTTGTTCCACTTGATGTATTTTTTCCCCTCCTCAAAAGGGATATTGTAGATGATACTAAGAGGTGTGTCTTCTCTTTCAGGAAAAATACACATTTTTCCACTATTAAATATTTAATTGATCTGTTAGTAATTATATATTATGGCAGCCTTCACAGTCTAGCCCTAGCTAAAAGACTACATGAGCAATGTCTGAACCAATGACAACCCAAATAAGGGGAGGGGAGGCAGCGGTGGGAGAGGGGAGCAGTGCAATAAGAAGAAATTTGAGTCCAAGAGTTTAAGAACTTAAAAGGGTATTAACGGGTACTTGAAGCAGCTTTTAAAAATGCTGAGGCATCTCTTGAATTGGCATGGCTCATGACATTTTAATAAATGCCTTCCTCCCTGTTTCTAATTTTTGGCTTAAACTGTTATTGCATTTACTAAGCAATTAGTAATAAAATGGTGGCATCTGTGAGGCAATCCATTATATTTTAGAAATTCACAAATATATAATAATTTTTTAAAAACCCATCAGGTTTCTAGATTTGCCCCCAGGAGAATCAAAAGCAAATTATTATGATTTTTTCTTTGCCACTTTATTTTATCCAAAGTATGGAAAAATGGAAATAAGAATGTTATATATTGTAGGTAGAAAGCTGGCCTTGAAACCAGGAAAGTTTGGGTTCAAGTTTCACCTCTGACACACATTGGCTGTATGACTTGGACAAGTAACTTCATGGCCAATTTTTTTTTTTTTAAGCCTATTAAAGGCTCTAAGGGAGTCTAGTTGTTGGGTCAATGGTAGCAAGTCAGTCTCCACTACATCCCAACAAAGTTCTGCCTGAGTGCCTACCGTGCACTAATAATGTCCGGCACGAGAAAGTCAATCTCGGACCCTGAGAAGCAGCTTCCACAATCAATCTTCAATTTTTTGCTGCTTCTAAAGAATAGGTCACAAGTGATCAGGTGCAGTAGAAATGTCATAATGGGGGGAGGAAATGGTATTGTCAGCCCTCTAGTTAAAAGGGAAAAAATTCAGAGATGGGCAATTGGAATATAAAGGCAGCACCAAGAATTAAGCAATTTGAAACTCTCTAATCAAGTACATTGTCTCTAGATAAATAAACATCCAAAACAGACAACAGGAAAAAAAGAAATTAGGGAAATATAGCATGTACAATATTCATTTCTAACAACTAATATGTTTGTAAAGATCATCAAGATTTTAAAGAGTTCTGTAGAGACTTACATGAATTGATAATAAATGAAATGAGCAGAACCAGGAGATCATTGTACACAACAATAGTAATATTATATGATGATCAATTCTGATGGATGTGGTTCTTTCCAACAATGATTAAGGCCAGTTCCAATGATCTTGTGAGGATCAGAATCATCTACACTCAGAAAGAAGGACTGTGGGAACTGAGTATAGATCACAATATGGCATTTTCACTCTTTTTGTTGTTGTTTGCTTGAATTTTGTTTTGTCTCTCTTTTTTCCCTTTTTGATCTGATTTTTCTTGTGCAGCAAAATATGTATACATATATTGGATTGACATATTTTAACATGTTTAATATATATTGATTACTTGCCATTTAGGGGAAGAATTGGGGAGGAGGGGAAAATTTGAAACACAAAATTTTACAAGGGTCAGTGTTAAAAAATTATCCATGCATATGTTCTGAAAACCTTTTGTTATTTATTTGGCAAGCACCCAGTGTTGCTCTGGACACAGACATTCTCCAGTAGTGGAAAAATCCTTAGGAGAACCCAACTCACTAAAATTTAAATCCTTCATATAAAAAGTAAATGAAGTGAAATCATCTAGTAGAACTCCTACCAGAAATGTCCTCAAAGAGCTCTTGGACTCTTGCAGTGTAATGCAAAAGAATTTGGAGAGGGCGGAAGAGAGACAAATTTGGAACTAAAAATATTGTAAAAAAAAAAAAAAAAAAAAATTGAATGCTAAAAATTACCTTTACATATAATTTGAAAAAATTGTAAAAAGAAAAAAGAAATAAGCTTGATAATCTTGGAAAAACATGGATAGACATGCATAAAATACGGAAGAGTAAAATGAGCAGAACCAAGAGAGCACTGTGTATAGTTATAACAATATTGTTTTAAGAACTAGGTCATTTTATTATTACAAAAACCCAAATTAACTACAAAAGATGTTTGAAGAAAAATGCCATCTGTATCTAGAGAAAAAAAAACTAATAAACAGAAATATGTACAGAATGATTTTACATACATATACATATTAGTGTCTAATTGTAGCAATGGTGGGTAGAGGGGTGAAGGGAGGAGAGTTAAAAACGGGGGGAAATAATTTTACATAATAATTTTATTATCTATTTTAAAGCATAATAAATTTGCAGTTTCATGTGCAATCATTTTTTTTAAATTAAATTATATAAAAATGTTTGTTTTATTCCATAACTTAAAAATAAAATGAACAAAACATTAAAAAAAAAAAAAAACACTTTCGGAACATCTATGATGCATCTAACAGTGTGTCTAATACTTCAGATGGACAGGGAAAAAAAATAAACCAAACTTTTTCAGGGACCTTACAATTCCTCCACTACTCAATTAGTAACAATCTTTAAGTGGCTTCAGTAAGCAGAACATTATATATCAGCACTAGTTGAGGAAATAAGATTGTTATACCTGTAACACTGGCTGAACATTAAGAAACAGTATAAAATTAACTAGTAATCGCGTCATACAATTCAGTTGTTATAAGAACTCAAGAGAAGAGAGAAATCAAGACAAGAATTTATTAAGTGCTTATTATATGCCAAACATAGTTATAATTATGATATATGCAGGATAAATTGGAAATAACTAAGAGGGAAGGCAGTGACATTAAGAAGGATGGAGAAATATGCTTCAAGAAGGATATAGGTTTCTAATTGAAATCAAAGTGGGTCAGCATACACCATACATTCTTAGAACCTAGAATGGACAGTAACAGAATGAAAAGCTTTATGTAATGATCTAAAACAATTCCAAAAGATTCTTGATGGATGATATTATTTATGTCCAGAGAAAGAACCAATGGTGTCTGAATGCAGATCAAAGCGCACTATTTTCTTCTTGGGAGTGTATATGTGTATTTCCTTTTGTTTCTTATTTCATAAGACTAAGAAAATGTTTACATTATATATGTATAACCTATATCAGATTGCTTGCCATCTTTGGGGAAGGGAAAATGGAGAAAGGAAGAGAGGAAAATATGCAACTCAAAATTGTGGAATCCAACCAAAGAAGTGCAAACAGACATCAGAAAGATTTGATCTGGTAAATATTCACTTTTGCTTTATCTCCCAACTATACAAGAAAAGGCATTCTACATGTTCATGTGAAGTATTTTTATCCTGATTCTGACGTTTACTATCTTTTGACCGGGAGCAAATCATTTTCCTT
Source organism: Sarcophilus harrisii (assembly GCF_902635505.1). Classification (NCBI taxonomy): domain Eukaryota; kingdom Metazoa; phylum Chordata; class Mammalia; order Dasyuromorphia; family Dasyuridae; genus Sarcophilus; species Sarcophilus harrisii. The sequence continues at coordinate 133,274,058 of NC_045429.1, forward strand.
ATAAGTCTCAGTTTCCTGACGGATTTTTCCCCCTTTTCATCTGGATCTAGATTGACCTAGAGAATGCCTAGGGAAAAGAGTTCTTTATCAGTACAGACTCAACACAATTCTGCAACCTATATTCTTAGATGTCTAGGAGCACTGAGAATTTGAATAACTTGTGCAGGGTCATATCAGTAGTAAGAGAGACAGGGCTTGAATGTGATTTTGAAGCTAGCTTTCTTACCGCTATATCACACTGCCTTTCCATTTATTTTAAAGATTAGAAGCAGCTGTGAAATAACACTTGTACTACTTAGCCCCACAGAGTTGTGAAAGAAAACTCACTCCTAGATAAATGAAAATCATCTTATCTATTCAGGTGGATTCATTCAGTTCTTCCCTATTCACCAGGAGAGTGTAGATCCATTAAATATTAGGACTGACTATTCTGTACTCATAATTGCTTATCTCTATCCAAATAGTTTGACCACTTGCTCATCCCACTGAGTTTTCAGCTTCTGGAAAAATTATTGATAGCATCCTGGTTATTTTTAATGAGTTGGATGCTTTCTTGTGGCAAAAGAAGCCATCTGCTTTTTTTCAGGTCAATATTTTTCAGAAGCTGGCTAGTAGTGGCCCATTAAGTCAAAAACAATTCTTTGAGCAGCCTGGCATCGGATTTTCTCCAGGTTACATATCTTGAAAAGTCGAAGCCTCTATCTTTACTGGAAAACCAAAGCTGTTTATGCCATCAAATAGGATATCTCCAGAGAGCATTTTTAAATGATTACTTAAAGTTATATCTTTACTCATCCAAGTTATACTATAGTTAGTTATACTATCTTCTGAAAAGATTTTAAATTTCATAAACTTGAATCATTTTTATTAATGATTTTTCCTTTTATATTGTCCAGTGATACAGAACTCATACATTATTTCAACCTACTTATGTCTGCCATACTGCCTGTGACTTTGTCGGTATCTTCCTATAAATTCATCCCAGAAGTCCAACCCAATGTGTTGGAAGCTATCCTCAGTTTCTCCTGACATAAAGAGGACACTAGTGTCACCAGTTGTCCTTCATGCTTGCTACCTGCCTTTATGTTTATTTCCTATTTTAGGTGAGAGCTTTTATTCCTGTTCTTTAAATTCTTTTTAATATTCTCAGTATAAGTTGCTACTTGCTCGAATCTATCATAAGTGAGCTTTTACTAACACTATTTATTAGTAACCCCTAACAAAAACAAATTAATTCAGCCTTCAGGAAACATATATGATGCAATAAATACTAGGGTGGCTTAAATTCTGCCACTTACTAAGCATGGGAATTAATTCCTCTGAATCCCAGTCTCTTCATATGTAAAATGAGGTTCATATTCATAAGGTTGTTGTCTAGAAACCTCTTTTGAATAGTAAAACATGTATATACAGAAGCTAATTTTAAAAAACTAAGATGACCATAGAGTTAAGAAAAAAGATAAAAATGATAAAATCAAGCAAGTATAGTGGTTTTGTTTATTTTTTTTTTGAGCACATTAACATGTGTCTCCCTTTAAACAAAAAGGTCAATTCTGAAAAGTTGCATCTAAACCCAATCATATTTTAAGTCTATTATACTATTTAAATGAATCCTGGAGAGACTGTTTACAGACCCCACCCTTAGAGGGACTGCTGGGAGGAGAACAGTTTGTATAGTAATTTGTCAAGTACTATGCAAATATGAACTATTATTACTATGCCTTTTAAAACAAAAATGAATCCTAGTGTTTCTCTCTATAGAAACTTTATAGTACAAGTTTAGGATTAAAGTTAGGCAGATGAAGGTGATGAAGAAGGGCTGCTCGCTTTAGGGGCTCTGGTTCCTCTTCACAACTTACGAGGAGAGATGCTGAGCACTGATTTGCTCACCTTTACTCTCACACTTCTTGGCTCCAACCTCTCTCCTTAGCTCACGGGCAGCTGTTCTGGGAATGCTGTGGAGGCCTCTTTGGAGGTATGTTTTTATTGCTCATCTTCATTAGCTGCAGATACCATCACCAACACTGTCTTTATTATGTCTTGGCCCAGATACTGAATGGAAATTGAGAAAACAAGGCTAATTCTGCTCATGTACATTAGTGGCTGTACTCCTAAGGATCTTGCCAAAAAACCCTTGGAGACACCATGCTGAAGGCCTGGAGCTGATGATTTTCAGGTCCACGATGGAGTGGAATTAGCACAGTGTAAAGGAATATAGTAAATGATTTCTCTTCCCATGCTATCCTGGATATTCCAACAGCAGCCGTTCTCAGGGGGAAATCAAGACAGCTAAAATATCAGGATCTTAGGGAGTTATTTTGGAGGTGGAGCAAAAATTCAGGGAAAACCCAGGAAGATACAAATTATCTCCACTCCAAGAATCCCAGGCTCTCTTGAACCCCTAATAAACATCCTTCAGAAGGCTATGGGAAGCCACTCTAAAGCTGTTTTCCTGCTGTGATCAATTTCTTCAAAAGTATTTGTTTTGTTTGGGAAAGGACAGCAGGTCTAGATATTTAGCACAAATTTAGCCCACTCTTTCAGCCTTGGAACACACTTCAATTTTTCAGGAAAGAACAATGAAGACCAAATCTTACTTAATGACAACAAACTGATTTTAAAAGGATTCAATGCAAGGAATTTTTTTTCTGAACCAAAAAAAGGATCTACTGAGATTTGCCTCATTCTCTTAAAGGTGAATTTCATACAAAAAAGAACCAGAAAAACTAACTCAGTTTTAGTATATTGTTCAACTCAATAACCATTTATTAAGTGCCTTCTATGTGACAGACATTGTACTAAGGGCTGGTGATAAAGAAAAACAGTATTTGCTTTCAATGAACTCACAATCTAATAAAGGAGACAATAAGCAAATTATATACAATAGATATGCATATATATTTTTTATCTATATATCTATATGACTGGTGCAAAATAGAAATGTGTGTGTGAGAGAGGGATCAGTCACATCCAACTTTTCATGACCACATTTGGGATTTTCTTGGTAGATACTGGAGTGGTTTTCCATTTCTTTCCTCTAAACCGTTTTACAAATGAAGAAACTGAGAAAACAGGGCTAAGTGACTTTAGTCACACAACTAGTAAATGTCTGAGGACAGATTTGAACCCAGGAATATAAACCTTCCTGACTCCAAGTCCAGCACCTGGTTTCCAAATAATATCAAAGGGGAATATTAGATTAAGAAGGACTAGGAAAAACTTCTTGTAGAAGGTGGGACTTTAATTGTGATTGCATGAAAGCCAGGAATCCAAGAAATGGAAATGAGAAGGAAGGGAAAGAATTAGAGAAATGTGGAAAGGCCAGTGAAAATGTACAGTAAAAATGAAGAGCTTTAGCCTCCTGGGATTTTATATTTCAATCTGGGGCAATAGGGAGCCACAGAAGTTGATTGCTTTGTAAGGAGTGACTCTAATAGTAGAGAGAAGGATTGTAAAGTTAAATGGTCAAAGAAAAGAAGCAGATCTCTCAGAAGCTACAATTGAGTTTCCCTTGGGGACTGAAAAAAGTCTGATCGTCCCGTTCATTTTATTTTCCAATCTTTATAAAATGAACCTACTGGAACTTCAAGGCGAATTCACTTGACGAATTAATACACAGTCATAAAGTCTGGGAAAGAAGCAATAGTCTTACACCAAAGCCTTTGCTCTTCCTACTTTATAACCATCCCACTAATTCAAATGAAGTCCGACTTTGTAGCCTTAATCCAAATAGAGCAAGATGATTAAAAAAATAATAATAACAGAGGAACCTTGCATGTTTACACATAATTTTTCTACCCAGAAGCTCAAAAGTAATTTGGGGACATTCTCTCATTAACCTAACTAAACAGTTCAAGGCCCCTCCCGCTGTGGACAGATTTAATAACAAATCTAGGAGGCACAAACACTCCCACACACAGTTGGAGAGCTCCCTAGGGAAAAAGAGGGGGGAGGGGATGAGTTTCAGGGAGAAAGTTGCAGTCAGAATTTTGTGCTCTCTCACGGATAAATCCAAAGGTGGCATTTCTGGAGATAACAGTCCTAAACAAATCAGCAGAGCCAAATATGCACTTTATCCTAACCTAACAAATTCAAATGGGCTGCAGAGAAACAGATTAACCCTAAGGAGCTTTGATGATGCTCTCCCCTCCCGTTCCTAAAGTGATTAAAAACAAAAACTTCATGGGTATTCCTTGCCCCAACTCTACCACATACAAATAAAAAAATCTGCATGTTACTTGTAGATCAGCCGTTAGAAGAACATGAGTCACCAGATGTAGTTTTTCACTCACCTACACTGCCAATTTAATAAGAAAAAATTTCTTAAAACAGTTCTTGAATTCAACAACTGATGTATATGTAACCTATGGTTTGCAAAGCTTCTCTGTGTGTTTGTGTATATGCAGGTGCACACACACACGTGTATGTATGTGTGTGTGTGTGTGTGTATGGAGAAAGACCCAAAAGTCTTAGTGCCACTTTAAGCAAATGGCAGCAAGGCTTTAGTCTACCCCTCTGAGGTAGGTTCTAAAATTATTGATTTCAGTTGTACAGCTGAGAAGCCAGATACCTACAGACGTTAAGTTGATAATCACATGGCTAATGATTTTTAGTCAAGATTCAAATCCAGATCTTCAAGTTTAGCACTTGAATTACAACCGGAATATATCTTGAGGTCATTTAGTCCAATTCCTTCATTTATAGATGAAAAAATGGATTTCCAGAGAAACTGTGACTTATCCAAGTTCATGAAGGCGATATGTGACAAACCTGGACTTGAACCAGAGACCTCCGGTTTTTATTACAATGCTGCTTTCCTCTACATTCTATCTGCCACTTCTGTATTTGTATTCCACATAAAAGGCCTTATCTTGGGCTCTAATCTTAGAAGAAGTTGGAACCTTCCTTTTAACAATCATGCTCTGCTAGTTGCCTAAATGATCTATGGCAAATACCTCTTCACAGTTCTTTAAAGTAATAATAGGCGGGACTGACCATGTTATTAGAATATTTTCTTAAAACCATAAGCCAAGTCAAGTCCCTGATCATGTCTGAGCCTTGCCTGAAAAACCTGTAGAAAATGCCCTTGAGATGATAGAATAATGTTAAGGCAGGATGAAAGGTCATTTAGTCCAATCCCCCTCATACTACAGGTAAGAAAACATGCAAAAAAAAAAGTAGAATGAATTGCTCAATATCACATGGTAAGTGACAGAGCCAAAATTTGAACTCAGATCTTTTTGATTACAAGTCCACAGTTCTCTACACTATTGTCTTTTCATTATGCTGCCATCCCTCCATAAAGCCAAAAATGGTGCCACTTACTAATTTGCTGTCTGGGAGGGCTGCTGATTGAAACCAGTCCTTCAATGAGATTAGATGGATTTGAGATGATTCATACAACTATCACCTAGTCTCCCATATAATCAACAGCCTGTATTTTCTAGCTAGCTAATCAGGATTAGAAGTATACTGGCCACAGGTGAGAGAAAAACTCACCTGAGGAATCTAATCAACGCCAGTGGCGTTGTTAGTCCTGTACAGAAAATGAGCTAACTAGCTACAAATCACAAGGGACAATGAGCACAGAAAAACAAAACAGAAATGTCCCAAAGTCTCCCATAAAAGACATTGCTCTGAAATCTGAAAGCGTAACTAAAGACAAGTAGATCTTTCAGCACAATCTTCTACCTCAAAGTTCCTTTTCATTTATTTATTTAAAAAGGGCATTCTACGGGACTTTGTTTTGCTTGAGTATATGTATGATTATAAGGATTTTGTCCTTTATTTCTCCCTCATGGAGAGGTGAGAGAGTAAAAAAGTCTTGTTCATTTAAGAAAATTAAATTAAAAAATAAAAATAAGATTATTCTAGCTTTTCTCAGAGAGGAAAATTAAAAGAAGACTCTCAACCCATAACCTATACAGATAAACACTTTTGGTTGGAAGAAATCATTTTTTCCAAACATTCTTGTGTCTAATCAAGCGACTTTTTTTTTTTAAGGATTAAACAAACAGTTAGCTCTTCCCTAGAAAAAGAATGTTCCAACCTTTAGTAGGGAAATTTGAAGAAATTAACTTTTTTGGAACTAGTATTACTAATTGGGTGGTACAGTGGCTTTTTAAAACAGCTTAACTCAATTTAGTTTAAGAAAAAAGGTAAAAATGTATCAAATATTCAGTCCAAGATTTCCAGAGAAAAACTAAAACAAACAATGCTAGATTAAATGGCTAATCTGGAAGACTAAAAAAAAAAAAAAAAAAACCTGGTCAAACTGATAAGACAATTTCTTTATCATAAGAAATATTCCCATATTTGGCTGATATGAAAGCACCTTGGAAGGCATAATTAAGAAATTAATTTTGTAATGAAAGATATGCCATCCATTGCTTCAATTCGTCACTGACTTCTTCACTTTTGAAATAATGAAATTGTGATCGATGTTTACCTCTGAATCTTTTAAGAATAGCAAAACCACTCCTCTCATTCCTGGAAAAGATATCTTAATATTTTAATTATGAATACAAATTTGCACATTTTCATCAGTCATTTTATGCCTTTTGTTTACCTAGGTTTAAATGGGGGGGAGGGGAGGGAGAAGTAATCATATAAAATGTTCATGGCAGTTAAATTTGGGATAGAAATTTCTATTTTTTCTCTTTTAAGCCAATTTGTGTTTCCATAGAGGAACAGAGAGGTATCCTGTTAAAACTGAAATAGGGAGATCCTGACTTGACATCTTTACATGTATTTCTTAATATAACAAATATTTATTAAGCCTATACTATGTGAAAAGAACTGTCCAAGGCAAGAAAAAGATTTTTAAAAAACGAACCCTACCTTCAAGGAACTTGTATTCCACTGAGGTAAACCAATTGCGTATTTTAAATTCAGAGAAAAGAAACAAAAATTTGTGCATATAAAATAAAATCTCAAAACAAAAAGACCACTATATTTTTAAATGACTTTTTGGGGATCAGAAAGTAACTAAAATATCTTTGTAAAGCTTAATGTATAGTTGGACAGATAGCTCATAAACATAAAAGTTTTATAAACCAAGAATATTTACACAAGTGCAAATGCATCCAAATGAAATTAGAATGCCACAAATTTCTTTTATTATTATTATTATTATAGCTTTTTATTGACAAAATGCATAGGTAATTTTTTGACAATAACCCTTGCAAAAACTTCTGTTCCAACTTTTCCTCTCTTTCCCTCCACCCCCTCCCCTAGATGGCAGGTAGTCCCATACATGTTAAATATGTTAAAGTATATGTTAAATACAATATATGTATACATATTTATACAGTTATCTTGTTGCACAAGAAAAATCGGATTTAGAAAGGTAAAATCAATCTGGGAAGAAAAACAAAAATTATGCCACATAAATTTCAACAGAAATTAGTAAAATGGCTCTCTCCACTCATTATTCAGCCAGTTATATATGCAACAGTTCACAAGTGCAGCAGACTTTTTATCTACAGTTTCTTTTTAAACCTTCCACAATTCTGACTCATTTAGGAAACTAGGAAGTCTTGCCTGAATCCTTCACACAGATGCTAGAGACAAATGCAATCTTGGTGGTTACCTCCATGACAGTTATACTTATTTATCATAATATTTAGAAAACAAGATTAAACTCGCTGCCCATCAAGAACCCAAAAGTAAATCCTACTACTGTACTGGCAAGTACTGGCAAAATTCTATACTCAAGTGTGTATCACATTTTTTCACCATATATCTGTTGACTTCCATAAGTTTCCACCATGTGTCCCAATAGACCTATTATCCAAGAGGTTCACATTTCCTACTGTAATCATTTGTTCCAAAAACAAGTGTAGGGGAAGAAATATGTACAAACCTAGAGCTAACATAGCTACTCAATCTATATAGAGGTCAAATCTTTGATACAATGAGTGTTTCTCGGTTTCGGTCACTAAAGTAAGATAGAAAAGATTCAAGCCCGGCTAAGAACTGCTTTTGGGGGCGCTCGTGGTGCCCTCCCCCCCACCCCTACATTTATCTCGCATCCATAGACTCCCTCTAGTCTACCAGGCAAATGCAAAGCTATGCAAGGAGAGAAATCACGTTATGTGAGGAGGAATCCTAACGCTAACTAGGAAGGGCACCAGACCCCATACTACCATCCCAAACCCCGTCCCACTCACTCACTGAAAGCCTCTCCATTCTTGAATTCTTAAAAGAGAGGTCTATTCCTAGAGTACTTGTCTAAGGCTTCGCTTGGCACTGGGCACAGCCACCCCCGAGAAAGCCGCGGAAGGGAAAAGGGGAGGATGGCTCCACTGCCCCATACCCCAGACCCTAGCCAACCAACCCCAGCACACAGCCCCGCAGCAGGCACCGGGAAGAGCTTTCGGGGCTCAGCCGCTGTGCCCCTCGCCCGCCCAGCTCCTGGCAGCGACCTCCCTCCCGCTATCCGCGCGTAATCCCGGGGCTCCCAGGACACGCGTCAGCCCGGACCTGGGAAGGTCCCGTGCGCCGCCCCGCGCTCCGCAACCCGCGCGCCAGGGGAAGGAAGGAGAGGACTTACTGAGCGTGGCCACGGTGCCGGCCTCGAAGAGCAGACAGTCGTGGCGGCCGCGGGCCTCCAGCAGGATGCTGCTCTCCCCTGGGGGCTCCAGCCTCCGGAGCAGCCGCAGCCCTTTGCTCAGTGCCATGGGGGGGCTCTACTCATAGGCGAGGAGGGGACTGCGAGGCTCCGAGGAGGAGGCAGCAGAGGAGCGCCACAGTCCCCAAGTACCTCCAGCTTCCCCGGGTGCTGCCAGCCACCCGGCCCGAGCGCCGGGACCGGAGTCCCCGAGCTGGCCAGTCTCGGGTGCTGCCCCCGCTTGCTCCCCTAAGAGGAAGCCGCTGGCAGCAGCCCAGCTGGCCCGGGACGCAGAAGCCTGGGAGCTTAGGGGGAAAACCGCCAAATTCTCCTCCCTGGGCCAGGCCTTCCACGCTTTGAGCAACTTTAGGGAGTTTCACTTTGTTTCCCTACCCCCAGCCCGGCCCACTGCTGGCTCCTCCTTCCCCTCCTTCTCTCTCTCTCTCTCTCTCTCTCTCTTCTTCCCCTCTCCTCCCTCTTGCCTCGGGGCAGGTGAGAGTTGTGGGCTGACTCCCTAGCGTTCTCTGCTCTTCCTTTCTTCGGGTTCAAAAGGCTTAGTGCTCCCCCCAGAGGTCAAGGTGGCGCGATTTCTTTCCCAGTTAGCCTGAAGGCTAGCTGGCTGGGGAGGAAAGTCAAAACGCATGTGCTCGGAGCTGATCAACTCTGGATCAGCCTGCATGCATCTCGGCTCTCGTCAGCAGATCATGCAGCCTCCTTCGGTCTGGGGTCCTCCGAAGCTTAGTCAGAAGGGAGAATTCTCAAAGGCTTCTGGGGAAGTGTCAGGGTCTTCTCCAGGTTGTGGGAGATAAGAAGGGACGTTCCACGCATTCTACAGAACTCTGAGGGGAGTTCCAGCAGTTCTACAATTACAAAGAGCAAAGGAGAGAAAGGGTGGGGGGAGAGAGGGAGAAGAAAAAAAGGAGAGGGAGAGAGGGAGAAGAAAAAAAGGAGAGGGAGAGAGGGAGAAGAAAAAAAGGAGAGGGAGAGAAGGCGAAGAAAAAAAGGGAGAGAGAGAAGGGGAGAGAGCTAGGAGAGAGAGGGAGGGGGAAAGGAGAAAGAGGGAGGGAGAAGAGAGAACCGAAGGAAAGAAAATCCATATAAAGTAAAGGTTATATAGTATTAGGAGTCAGGCCTCACCTCATTAAATTTTGGTGAACCTCAGTTTCCTCATCTGTAAATAAGGATAATAATCTCTGACTTCTGTATCCCATAGATTGTTGAAGATCAAGTCAGATAATAAACTTGAAAGCACACTGAAAAGCACTCTGCAATTGTTCAGCATTATTCATGAGTAAATGTGCTCTGGGCTCACTCTGCCACAGAAAGGCAGACTACATCTCTCCCTCAGGGTTCTAAGGGTACCCCTGAGAAGTTCACAGTATCTTTTCTACTGCTATTAACTCAAGTCCCATTCTCAATGTGCTCCCTCCTACTCAGCCAATCAGCATCTTTATTAAATGTCTCTATAATTGGCACTGTGCTAAATTGCCTGTACTATCAGTCCTTCTGACTAAATGCTCCAGTTCCATTTAACCAATTCATATCAATTAACTTTTACAAAAAGGATATTTGTATGGGAAAATATAGCAAGAAGTATAAACATTTCCCTCCAAAATCTTGGGAGGCACATCCTACCAGATAATGTCTCAGTCTCTCTTGCTTTCTTTGCACAATGCCTGGCTTATAGTAAGCACTTAATAAATGCTTTATCCGTCTTTCTTGGAGCCTAAGACAAGAAGAAAGCGTCTCCCTTTTCAGCACTGTCTCTTACCAGATGCTATCTGATAGGAAGAAGTCAGCCTAGAGAGGAAAAGGCCTTTTTAAATATTCTACTTCTGCAGCTGAAGTCAGTCAGAGAGGCTGCTGATCAAATAACACATGGTGAGTAGATCAGACCCAGTTATAATAGAATGTCTATAAATGCTGCAAAGTTTCTCTATTACCATCATCATCATCACTCTCTCAGAAGCAGGCTTCCAGATCTTTTTCATTTGAATATTTACATCATCAACACACTGTGCATATTTGTAGGGACTGGGTTCATTGGAGAGACTCTTGTTACATTAATAGTAATAAAAATAATAAAGAAGAAATTTGTTTCTGTTCCTTAAGAACGTGGTCAGCGTGTCAGTCCCTCACACAAAATATATTCAGTTAAAGAAAAAAATTTGTCCCTACCCGCAGTGAGCTTACATTCTTCTATAGAAAAGAGAACTAATGGATACACAGATAAGTACAAATATAGCACCTCTTCAGAGCTCCCTCCTCCAACTTGCATTGACTCTGGTAGGTTATAGTCTCAGAGAGACAATGCTAACTCAAGAATGACTATCCTAACACTTTTGTCCTTCATCTGAGACAGATCTTACTCATAATAACCAGCCAGGAGAGTGTTAGCTTTTACAAAGACAGTTATGAGGGGCAGCTAGGTGTGCAAAAGAGCACTGGCCCTGGGGTCAACAGGCACTGAGAACAAATCTGGCTTTCTTTATTTTTAGTAGAGCCATTAGAAGTATCTTTAGTTTTTTAAAAGTAGAAGACTTAGAATCTAAAAGACCTGAGTTTTAATCTTGTTTCAGCTACTTACTGACTAGCTGTGTTACCCTGGGAAATTGCCTAACTTCTTTGCCTCTGTTTTTCCTTGTATGAAATGGGGATAATAATAGCCCTTACTTCACAGGATTGCTGAAAGGCTCAAATTAGATGACATAAAAAACTATGCAAATTATATCCTGCAAGAAAGCAATTTGAAAACTGAGTTTAAAAACTAAATCCAAAAGAGGCAGATTGATAACAGAGAGAGAGATAAGAAGAAAAAAATAAGGAAGATAGGAATAGATGCTTTTGGTGGGGAAAATATCACATACAAAGATTTAAAAACAAGATCAAAAAAACTTGTGGGGAAAGGGATGGGGCAAATGGAAGATGATAAACATTTTTTTTGTCTTAAATTTCCCCCTCTCATTTAATAGAATTTTATTTTTTCCAATTGCATGTAAAGATAATTTTCAATATTTAAAAAAATATTTCAAAATACTTGCAAAGAGAGTTTTCAACATTCATCCTTGTAAAATGTTGTGTTCCAAATGCTGAGTGAAATGAGCAAAACTAGATGACCGTTGTATATAATAACAGCAAGACTGTGTTATGATCAACTCTAATAGACTTAGCTCTTTTAAGTTTATTCTTTAGTTTTTTTTTTTCCATTAAAAAAAAATTGAGATTAACTCTTATTAATTGGGTTTCAACAGCTACATTTACTGCTGGAAATATTCATCAAATAAACTCTAGCAACAACCTGTAAACAAAGTTAGCCATATGTAGGTCGCATTCTCTTTAAGGATTTCTTCTTTTGTGTATGATTAAAATTATACATGAAGAGAGAGTATTACATGGCAACTAAAGGAGAAAAGAGTGAGCAAGTTTCCTATATGACCACAATGGGAAATGGATGAGAACCTTCTTTCTCAATTTTGCCTCACCCTATAATTAGTGTTGGAAAATTAAAGTGAAAGTGAAATTGCTACATGATAATTTACTATACAATAAAACCAACTCAGCAACTTTGGGTCATTTCTGTAAATAGTCAGCAGTTCTGACGGATATTATTGTTTCCTTCAGATCTCTGTGGCTTGCCAACTTACATAGAAACTTAGTTAACAAAGTTTAAAACTAAACACTTTTCCTTATTGATGTTGCTGCTGATGTTGATGATAGCAAAGATAAGATCTTGTACTTGCATGATAGCACTTTTAATTTTATCAAATTACATTAATATTTTCTTACTTTTATCTTCCCAACAAACCTGTGAGGTAAGTAGAGCATATATTTCCATTTCAGGGTTGAGAATTATGAAATCTATGCAAGCTAGGTGAAGAGGTAAATAGAGTACTAGACCTGGAATTAAGAAGATTCATCTTCCCAAGTTCAAATCTGGTCTCAGACTAGCTCCGTAATCCTGGCCAAAAAAACATTGAATTTGGAGGCAAAAGATTGGACTTGAATCCTAGATAAACACTTAATAAGTGAGTGACATGTGGCTAGTCAGCTATAATCTCTGATTTTCAATTTTCTCTTCTGTAATATGGATGTACTAAAATTTTCATGACTTTCTTCACAAGAGTACTGTGAAGAGGGGCAGCTAGGTGGTGCAGTGGATAGAGCACCAGCCATGAAATCAGGAGGTTCAAATCTAAACTCAGACACTTAACACTTCTAGCTGTGTAACCCTGACAACCCCAATTGCCTCAGAAAAGAAAAAAAAAAAAAAAACTACAGGAAGATCATTCTTGTAAACTGTATAGAATTGCAGATTCTTATTCAAGCTTCTCTAGCTAGTTAGTAGCAAAACCAGGGCTAGTGCAGTGTATTTTCCACTAAAGCAGTGGTTTCTAAATCAAAGATTGTTTGTTTTAAGTGTTTGGCACTCATCTATTTATATTACTAATAAATACTTGTTCCTCTTTGAAGATGTTGTGCAAAGGGACACAGAAGTGCATCCAGGGCAAATGGTTTATGGTAAATGGTAAATGTTTAACAATGATCTCTTTGGGGAGGAAAATAACTGTCACACTTTTATGTAGCATTTTTTCCATTATTTTCTTAAGAAATTCTAAACTATCAACAAAACAATAAATTAAGCTTTGATTTGTAGCATTTGCTGATGTTTGAGGTGTAAATACTCATCCAGTTAAGTGATACAGTGTATAGAGCAACACATTAGGGAGTCAAGAAGACTCATCTTCCTCAATTCAAACTGCTTTTAAATACTTAACAGCTGTATGCCAGGATGAAGCACTGAATCCTGTTTGCCTCAATTACCTAATCTGTAAAATGAGCAGGAGAAGGAAATAATAAGATATCTATTATCTTTGCCAAGAAAATCCCCCAAAAGGGTCACCAATAGTTGGATATATCTAAAAATAACTGAACTACAAGAAAATGCTCATACTAAAAATTTACCAATCAGTTTAAGTCTGTTTGAGACAATGTCAACAAACCCCGGACTGTATCATATAACTTGAGGAACCGCCAATAACTCAACATTAAAGGAGAGATCCTCTAGTTGGAGAACTCTGCATTGGATTATACAACCTGTCTGTTACTTTTTTCCATATAGAGTTTTTTTTTCTTTTATGGTCTTAATAAATTACTAGTTAAAGCTGGTTCTCTTTATTTGTAATTTATACAAAGTTAACACCACTTACTAGCTGTGTGATTCTGGGCAAGTCACTTAACGCCAAGTGCCTGAGCCAAAAATAAATAAAAATATAAAAGTATCTGAGCTAGAAACAAAATAGACAAAGTGTTGGGGAATGTCTAAAGGTAGGCATGAAAGTAGTGTAATATTTTGCTATTAAGTCATTTCAGTCATGCTTTATCCTTCATGACCCCATTTAGGGTTTTCTTGGCAAAGACAATGGAGTGGTTTGCCATTTCCTTCTCCAGCTCATTTTACAGATGAGGAGATGAGGCAAACAATGACTGTCCTATACTAAAAAACCATGAATCTGAAGGATATTGGGAACACATATTACATGATGCAAAATGAAGTTAGCAGAACCGGAAAACAATACCTGGTGAGTACAAAAATGAGAAAGGCAGACTCTGAAATTGCTATCAGTATTTTAGGGATAATCCAAAGAAGATGGGAGGTGTCTTTTCTAATACTGTCACCTCAAACTTCTATATATGGTTCCTCCCATGATTATATTTATATTATAAACAGTCAGTCAGACTTAATTTGCTTTTATCAATTGGTATTTAATTTAGTGGCACAGTTGGTACAAAACATTCCCTTCTTTATTCTCATCTAAGTCTATGACAAAGTCTGCCACGGATTCACATTAAAAAAAAGGAAAGTAAGTTCACACTCAAAGAAAAGGAAAAAGAGGGGTAATTCACAACTTCTGGAAGTCTTTTTGCTGGAATCAGGAGTCTGACTAGAGGCTTGTACCACTAATCTTCTAGGTGCTCAAATCACTGAGTTCTAGACTGCTCTGCTCTTTTTCAAGGTAATACCATAGAGTACGAACAAATTTCCTCACCAAACTGGACGTATTTCTGGTGCACAGTAACTTCAATACATTCAGTGGCTTTCAAAGATATCTATATTGATCAAGTATTTTTTTAATATTTAATCTAAAAATTTATGATGGACTGACTTAATAGAGATGTATTCTCACCCAATTAAGGTATTAGGGTGTAACATCTTGATACTATGGGGTGGAGTGATTTGATTGATTGACTCAGTCAACCCCACCCTTACAAATGTAAACAGAAAGAACAACAACAAAATTGTTAGATCTGAAAGTTATGAGAATATAATGACCAAGCTTGGCTTTAAAGAAGAGATATGAGAAGTGAACTCCCCATCTTATTTGCAGAGGAGGGGGACTATGGGTGTGGAGCATCATATATAATACCAGACTTTTTTTATGTAATAGCTTCCCTTCTCCATCTCTTTTATTTATTTATTTATTTTTAAGAAAGATGGTTCTCTGGGAGAAGGGAGAAGAAGGGAAAATATTAGGAAATGTAAGTCATGTCAAAAGCAGCAAAATTAAGGAAAAATTAAGGCTAAAAAAAGACCAAGTCTAAAAAACTATATTTCAGTGTCCTGAAATAACTTGAGTTTATAATTGCTGAATCACTTTTGGTGACCTTTAAAAAAAATGAAGAAAGTGTGAAGTAGCAACAGGGTAGAAATCTTTTCTAATCTCTCATGGTTCAATTTATTTGGATCTCTTTTCTCCTTTTCTGTAGAGTGATGGAGAAGATGACAAAGGAGTAGTCTTATAGTCTCTCAAAGCTTTCTTTTGTTGAGTCCCTATTAGATACCTTAAAAGCAATCCAACTCCTTCAGAGTAGCATTGCTCATAGATACTGTGCCTGTCAAGCTCAAGTGTGTCAGCCTATTATGTCCTATGGTATACTATCTGTATGAGTCGAAATAGGTCACTTTATCTTTCTAGACCTCAGTTTCCTTCTCTATAGAAAAGGAGCATTGTACTAGATGACCTCTGGGATCTCTTCCAATGACCCTCTGACTAGAAGTGGTTAAATGTTCAATTTTCAAAAAGATGTATTCTTTAAGTGTTAGATCACTGACCATGATTACTTCTTCTTCTTCTTCTTTTTGTCCTTTATTTTATTTTTTAATTAAAGCTTTTTATTTTTCAAAACATATGCATGGGTAATTCTTTGACATTAATCCTTTCAAAACCTTGTGTTCCAATTTTTCCTTCTCTCCCCTCCTCCTCCTCTTCCCCCCTGCAGATGGCAAGTTAAACATGGTAGAAGTATATGCTAAATCCAATATATGCATACATATTTATACAATTATTTTGCTTTACAAGAAAAATCAAATCAAGCTGGAAAAAAAATGAGAAAGAAAATAAGATGCAAGCAAACAACAACAAAAAGAGTGAAAATACCATGTTGTGGACCACACTCATTTTCCACAGTCCTCTCTCTAGGTATAGATGGCTCTCTTCATTATAACACCACTGGAACTTGACCATGTCTTCAATTATCCAGAAGTCACACACAACTGTTTATCATTATTAGGTGGCATGGGTTCATCAAGAGCAAGTCAAGAAATACTAATATTCTTTTTTGTTACACAATGCTTCCTGTTGGAATTATGATGTCTAGTAGGGAAATACAGATAACTCTCAAATCTATGCACGGAAGTGGAAGGAAGGAAGGGAACTTCCTCCCATTCTGAGCTTTAGTCTTGATGCCTGTTGAATGTCTCCATTTAGAAAGTAATGGTAACACTTCCAAAACACATCGTTTTTCCTCTAAACCTTCACCATTCCCCAACTTCTCTATTTCTATTGATAGTATCATCAATCTTCTAGGCACTTGGGACTGAAACCTAAGAATTATCTTTGATTTCTCCTACACCCATTTTCATTTTCTTTTATCCAATCAGCTGTCAAGTCTCATTTCTTTTTCTAGAGTCTCTTGAAACTGTCCCCACTTCTCCCCTCACATGCTAAGGCCCTAGTTCAAGCCCTCATTTCTTCCCTTGACTTTTCTTTTTCTCCTTTCTTCTTTCTTTCTTTCCTTCTTTCTATTTCTTTCTTTTTCTTCTTTCCTTCCTTCCTTTCTGTCTCTTTTTTCTCTTTTTCCCTCTCTTTCTCTTCCTTCCTTCCTTTTTTGTTGCTGTTGAGACAACCAGAATTAAATAACTTGCCAGGGTCTCACAGCTAATAAATATCTGAGATTAAATTTGAACTCAGGTCCTCCTGATTGCAGAGTAGGAGCTTCATCTACTAAACCACCTTCTTGCCCCTTCCATTGACTTTTTGACCAGTCTTTCTGCTTCTAGACTTTCCTATCTCCAGTCTATCTTTCCTATAGCTGATGAAAACAATTTTCCTAAAGCAACATTGCAATAAATAATTTTGTTTTGTTCTGGATCTGTGATTTCATTAGTATAGTAAACTATTGACGGGAAAATTAATTCACTACATTGGTGCAGATCATAGAATCTTGATATGAGAATCAGAAAGACCTCAGCACTAACTTGCCCAAATCATACACGAAAAAGGATCTCTACTATAATACCCCTAATTTGAATGGTTGTCAAACCTTTGCTTGAAGAACTCCAAGGAGGGCTAAACCCATTCCTTTCCAAAGCAATATTCTGTAGTTGGATATTTCTGATTAGGAATTTTTTCCCTGACATCAAGCCCAACTTTGTCTTTTTGTAACTTCCAGTCATTTTCCAGATCCTGTCTTCTGGGACTAAAAATGTCTAATTTCTTTTCTTCATGACAGTTCTTCAAATACTTGAAGACAGCTATCCTTCTCCGTGTCATTATTTATCCAAATTAAACCTGGCCAGTTCCTAGAACTATTATTTTTTGGAATGAAGGCTCTTAAAAATCCTAATGGTCATCCTTTGGACTCTCTAGTTCAACAATGATCTTCTTAGACAGTGGTATCCAGAACTGAGTATGATGTTACCGATGTCTTTTGATAAGGATGGAGTACAGTGGGACTTTCTCTTTCTCAAAAGCATGCCTCTCTTAATGACATTTAAAATCATATCAGCTTTTTTGGGAGGAGGGGGCTGCTAATCATACAGAGCTTGTAGTCCACTGAGTCCTACGATCTTTTTTTCCCCCAGAACAATTGCTATTTAGCCATATTTCCTTCATCTCAAAAATGTGAAATGAATTTTCTTGTATCCAAAAGGAAGACTTCATATTCATCTATGGTGCATCTCTGCTTATAAGATTTAACCCCAAATACTCTTGCCTGTCAAGATAGTCTGTCATCCATCCATTCTATTAACTATTTCTTCCAGCTGTGTGTTATTTGCAAATTAATCATCCTATCTATGCCTTGATTCATGTCATTAATAAAAATGTTAAACAGCACAGGATTAACCATGGATCCCTGGAAACTTCTTGCCATGTTGACATTGGACTATTAACAACTACTCATTGAGCCCAGCCATCCATTCAATTCTGAATCTATCTAATTGTATTATCATCTAATCCATATTTTTCTTTATTCTTCACAACACTGGTATCACATACTTCATCAAAAATCACTAAAATTCTAGGCAAATTATATAATTTCCATTCATCTATTAATTTAGTAATCCTGTCAAAAGAAAATGAGGTTAAGTCTGGCATGATCATTCTAGAAACTCCATTGACTCTGTAATCATTGCTTCCCTTACTAGATTATTTATTTAGTGGATTCATTAAAAAAATTTCCTGAGGAATTAAAGTTGAGTTCATTGACTTTGATTTTGAAGGCTCTGGCTTAATGTGCCTCTTTTACTCTTAGAGAGTAATATGTTAACACTGAGAGATGACTTATCCACAACTACTTAGTATGAGAGTATGAATAGGCACATTGAAAACTATATAAAAGAGCAACAACAAAAATAAAAAAATGATAAATTTGACAAAACTATCTGTTCAAATTAATTTTTAAAAACTTTATTGTTGTTCAGTCATTTTCAATCATTTTTGACTCTTTGTGACCCCATTTGGACTTTT
This sequence comes from Sarcophilus harrisii, assembly GCF_902635505.1. Classification (NCBI taxonomy): domain Eukaryota; kingdom Metazoa; phylum Chordata; class Mammalia; order Dasyuromorphia; family Dasyuridae; genus Sarcophilus; species Sarcophilus harrisii. The sequence continues at coordinate 133,292,697 of NC_045429.1, forward strand.
TTTTGGAAGAAATACTGGAGTGGTCTGCCACTTCTTTCTCCAGTTAATTTTACAGATGAGGAAACTGAGGCAAGTCATTTCACTTGCCTAGGTTCACACATCTAGTGTCTGAGGCCATATTTGAACTCAGGAAAATGAGTCTTCCTGATTTCAGATCTAGCACTCTGATACCTACTCGCCCCTTTAAAAACTAATTCAATCAAATATTTTTAATAAAATAAAAAAGAAAAAAATAGAACTAAGACAATCACAACCAAAAGAAAATCTATAGAAAGAAAGAAAATCATATGTAGGTCATACTTTTTAATAGCACATAAATGGTTTGTAAGTTTCCCAAACTATTTAATTGAGTATGATCATATTCTTGAACTAGAAGCTAAAGCACAATTCTCATCATTTTATTTTTTTTCTCAAATACCTTCAGTGGTTTTTTATAGCCTCTCAAATAAAATACAAACTCCTTAGCCTGGCCTTTAAAGCCCTCCACAATTAAAAAAATTTTTTTTCTGTTTTATTTTATATAACTTACCTTCAACTACTTTACTCTGCAGTCAAATTAGAATTCTTTATGTTTCTGATCTGGTTCTGCCCTCTCCCACTTCACATGGGATCCAACATATCTCATAGATACTTAAAATGTATTTCTGCTCATTTCTGCAAATTAAAATCTTTCTCTTCCATGGATTTCATTTTGTACAAGTTGGAGAAATGTGAAGGTGGGTTCAGAACTAGCTGAAGGGTAGAAACCAAAGAATGGTGACTGATATATTGATGTCAACCTGAAGGGGGTCTCCAGTGGAGTTTCTCAGGGTTCTGTCTTTGACCTGTTTGCTTTAACATTTTTATCAATTACATGGATAAAGGAATACTTGGATAAAGCATGCTTATCAATTTTTTGGTTGATATGTGGTTCCGAGAAATAGACTAACAAGAAATGATGAGCAGGATAATTTCAGAAAAATTTTGGAGGACTTATATGAACTCATGCAAAGTGAAGTGAGCAGAGTCAGAGAATATTGTATACAAATCATATAATACAATGATCAACTATGAAAATCTTAGCTACTCGATGATCAAGACAATGATCCAAGACAATTCCAAAGGACCCATGATGAAGAATACTACCTATCTCTATAAAGAGAACTTTGAGTGCATTTTGAAGCATACTTTTTTTTTTGAAAGAGAGAAATAACTAACATGTTAGATGACACAACTGACATTTACAATAACCCCAACAAATATACTGAATCAAATAAAGTTAAATTTAATAGGAATAAATATAAAGTCCTATGTTTAGGTTCAAAAGCTCAATTATAATAATACAATATATAAGATGTGTGTCAGACAATTAGTCAGATGAGATAAATCCACAGATTTGAGGGACTGCAAACTTATTATGAGTCAACATTAAGCCACGGCAACTAAAAAAAGGCATATGATCTCGAACTATATTAATAGGCACAGTGCCCAGAGTAAGCAAGGTTATAGTCTTATTTTATTTAGGATTATAGATCTGGTGCTGGAAGTAATTTCAAAGGCCATATAGTCCAACACTCTCTTTTTACCAATGAGTTCTAGTGATATGCCCATACTCATATACAATGGAAAGAACACTGACATAAGAATCAGAAGATCTAGGTTGAAGTACTCCTAAGGAGTAAGATCTTCTGATTCTTATGTCAGTGTTCTTTCCATTCTACCATGCCACTTCCCTACCCCCACCCCTTTTTTCCTCCCCCTTCCTCTCCTGCCTATTCCTCCCCTCCCCACCCACCCACCTACCCACCCATCCTCCACCCAAGAGCAATATTGTGTTATCTTTGGAGCTGTATCTTTGAAAGTACATTGACAATTTGAAGTAAGCCTAGCATATAGTACCAGGGGATTGAGGACCTAAGAAATCGTTCCAGTGATAATCTGTTCAAGGAACTGATTTATTTATCCCAGAAAAGCCTCAAGGAAGACAAGATAGTCATTTAAAAATATTTGAAGTGGAAAGCTTGTTTTGATGTATCCCTAGAGGGCAGTAGTGGGAGCAATTGGCAGAAGTTATAGAAAGACAAATTGCAGCTTAGTAGAAGTAAAAGTTTCTAAAAATTCAAATGGTCTAAAAGAAGAACGGACCACTCAAGAATTTGCAGGTTCTTAAGCCTTGGAGAGCTCTAAATGTAGCAACAGGATAACTAATTAACAGGGATTTTATAGAGTAAAAGAAACAAAGGAAGAAAACAAGCATTTATTAAGTGCCTACTATATGCTAGGCACTGCACTAAATGCTTTAAAAATATTACCTCATTTGATCCTCACAATCATCCTAAGAGGTAGTTGGGAAAATTTGGACTCTCAGATCTGTTTCTAACTATGAGATTCATTGAAAGACCATAAATAGAACTTAGCTGATGTCCCAAATCAGTTGACAATTTTACATTTGAATATTTTATAAATCACTGCTATTTCTGAATATTAGCTTTTATAATTTTATCAAAAAAAACTTTAAAAAATTTAGTCTATACTTAAGGATGAAACAGTTTGCACATTAAAAAAAAATCAATCATTTCTCCATATGTTTGCACTTTAAGCCATATTTGTAAATTAATTCTAACTTCTAAATTAGAATTCTAAATTCTAATTCTAAAATTCTAAGTTCAGAAAGGCTTCATTTACCAGAAGATTGTCGCCTGCATGTGTATACATATATATATATATATCTACATGCATATCTACATGCATATATATAAAACATATATTCTTTTAAATTTTTCAATTAATTTTTGGCCACAGAAACTCATGAAACCATCTCCTGAGGTGTGGAGGAGTTGGAATCCAGCCTGGCAGCAGGAGTACCAAGCTCATGAAATCACACCTCTTTTGAAGTTGAAGTTGTAAATTAAATATGAGATGCTTCAGCAGCCCCACACTGTGCCTGGCTTTCAAACATTCTGCTGCTAGCAAAGTATTTTCAGTAACAGCAGCTGTTTTAAAAGTTGATTGTCTTCATTCTCAAACTATGTGCAAGCAGATTACTCTTAGCCAAATATATTTATTTGGACAGTAATATTGACCAGACAACTGAATTCTTTTATCCCCCGTCATTGTCCAGATTGATTTGCCAATGAAATTACCACAAGAAGCTTATACTAGCTCAAGATTCAACCAACCAAGATCTCCCAGTCAGGACACATTTTTTTCCCCCTTTTTCTTGCTGTTTTTTCCATATACTTTCATGCAAAAACCAAAAACTCAGTTCCAAGTAAAACAGGGAGTCCACTTTTGGAATGAACCACACTCCCTCCTGAATAGTAGGGACTTTCCATCATCCGTATTTCTTTCACTTAGGGCTTGGCCCTCTTTCATTTTTCCCCTCTTTTGGCTGAAGGGAAAAGATCTTGTTTCTTGAGCTATCACCTGCTCATAGCTATCCTGGAATCCAAAGGAACATGAGATCCCCTTTGGAGTTATGTGGTCAATTAAGCTGCCTTGTATGCTAAGATGAATGAATGACATCAGTCTAGCAATTGTTGAGAACTAAATGGGGACTAGGATCATAATGATCCCCTGTGAAATAAATGTACATTATGGGATCAAAGATTTAAAGTTAGAATTTAGAGGTAGAAGAGATGTTACAGAGTATCTAGTCCAATCCTTTTATTTTATAGATGAGGAAGAGATGTTACAGAGTATCTAGTCCAATCTTTTCCTTTTACAGATGGTGCCCAACGTCATTAGGCTTGTAAATGTCTTAGGCAGGATCTGCATTCAGGTCTTTCTAACTCCAATTTCCTCATCCATAAAATAAGCTAGAGAAGAGAATGGAAAACCACTTTAGTTTCTTTGCCAAGAAAACCCCTCAAGTTTACAGAGTCGGACGTGACTGAACAACAACTTTCAACTCCAAGTCCAATGCTTTATCTACTAAATAGATACAAGCTACTGAATGGAGAAGCCATTTTATTGCTTCCTCTTCTTGGAGTGCTTCTTACTAAACATGGAACATATATATTACAAGAATGATTAAAGGAGATAAGCTCTGTCTGATCATGATCACTTTCTCCATAAAGCCCATTAAAAAAGGTGATTATCAAATATATCTCCAAATATGATTTGAGCATCTCACTGACAATAGAAATCACCAAACTGAGCAAAAAATTCAGTTTGTATCCAGAAAAAAATTCAGTTAGTATCCAGAAAAGAGATTCTAATACTTTTCTTACAGGAAAATTTTACCTAAGAGTATAAACCACTGTACTTATTTGATTGCACATCCTTATCAAGTAAACATTTTTGAACATGCAATACCCCCCATCATGAATATTTAATTATTATTAATTTTTATGATGTATTACTATACTAATGTTTATGTACATTATAACACACTAAATTAAGGCAGTTAGTTGTTGTAGTGGATAGAGTGCTAGTCTCAAAATTAGGAAGACCTAAGTTCAAATTCTGCCTCAGACACTTACCAAGTGGGAAAGGCACTTAATTATGCTCTGGTTTACTCATTTTTAAAATGGGTATAATAGGACCTACCCCCTAGGATCATTATGAGAATAAATTTGTAACAGTGTATTTGTAAAGTGCTTTGTAAATCTTAAAAGTATTATGTAAATTATAACAACTATTATTAAAAATAAACACTTTTAAGGAATGGCAAAGATGCAATAATATTTTATCCTAGAGTCTACAGGGAGTCATTAGAGTTTATTCTGAGCTCTGATATGTTTAGCTTTGTAATTTAGGAAAATCACTTTGGCTTTTTTGTAGAGGATAGACTATAGAAAGGAGAAAATTGAACGGGGAGAACAGTTAGGAGAATATTTATTTCAAACATCTGGCAAGAAGTGATGAGGGCCTGAAGTAGTGAAGGGAGAGGGAATAATTGTGTGAGTAGAAAGAAAAGAAAAATGTAGAAACAGAAATATTTCTTGATGTCAAGATTTGACAGTAAATTGAATAAGTGAGATTAGAAAAAATGAGGAACTGAATAGGATTATATAAAGTTGGGTGATTCGAAGAATAGTGGTGCCCTTGACAGTAACTGGGAATTTTCAAAGAGAGGTGGATTTGAGGGAAAAGATGTGATGAGATCTGAATTGCAGAGCACAATCCAACCAAGTGCAATTTCATACTGTCAAAACAAAAAAGAAGAAGGGTAGGGTTATATCATTCTCCCAGACTCTCAATTTCCCTATAACAGTTTCTGTTTTATCTATAAACCCTAAGGTCTTCAACTCCCAGATTGATTTTTTTTTTTGAGTAGGTAAAAGAAGTGATTCTTTTCTTCAGTTTTTACCTACTCTTAATAACTGAACGGGTGTTAAACCTGTTAAAGAACTTAGTTTAAAAAGGTCAAGGTCTCCCACTGCATCCAGAGCCAACTCCAGTCATCTTCATCAATATCTTGCCAATGGACCCAGATGGTTCCAAAGGAGAAAGTGAGGCTGGCAATTTTGTACAGTCTTGCCTCCTTTAAATCCAATTTACTTGCATGTCTTGGTGTCATGTCATGATCCTCTTTGAGAATGAAGCAGAAGCAACAAAGAGGCAACACCCTATCCCTCAGTCAGGGATTGCCTCAGTCAGGCAACCTAGATTTCATCCTCAATTTCTCCCCCTCTCTCCTCCAGTTTATCCAATTTCTCTGTTGATTTTACCTTTGCAATCTCTAATATGCCCCTTTCTTTTGATATTGTCATCATCCTGGCCTAGGCTCTTGCCATTTCATGCTTGGGCTACTACAATAGTCTGCTGGCAAATCTGCTGGCCTCAAGTCTCTCCCTACTCCAATTCATCTTCCATTTAGTCATCAAAGTGATTTTCCTGATATGTGGATCTGGCTACTCACTGCTCCCTCTCCCTTTCCAATAAACTTCATCTTCAAGATCAAATATAAATTCCTATTTGGCATTCAAAATTCTTTATAAACTTTATAACCTAGCTTCCCATCTTTCCAGTTTTCTTATATCATATCTTCCTCTCTTTTATCCAATGATACTAGCTGGTCTTTGCTGGTCCTGGAAAAAGACATTCCATTTCTGGCAGTTTTCTATACCTGGAATGCTTTTCCTACTGGCTTCTTTGGTTTCCTTCCAGTCCTAACCAAAATCCCATGAAGTTTTTCCCCAACCCCTCTTATTTCTAGTGCTTTGCCTCTTTTATTTCCCATTTCCCTCCCGTATATAGCTTGTCTGTACATATTTGATTGTTGCCGCCCCTACAAGATTGTGAACTTCTAGAGATTGTCTTTTGCCTCTTCTTATATTTCCGATGCTTAGCAGAGTGCCTGGAACAAAGCAGGTACTTAATAAATGTAATGGAGTGGTATGGACTCATCTTTCAGAGTTCAAATATGGTCTCAGACCCTTACTAGTTGTGTGACCCTGGACAAGTTACTTAATCCTGTTTACTTCAATTTCCTCACCTGTAAAATGAACGGAAGGAAATTCCAATATCTTTGCCAAGAAAACCTCAAAGGGGCCATGAAGAGTTGGGCACAACTGAAATGACTGAACAACAACAGAAATGAACTGTCACTACTCCTCAACAAAGAGCTGGCCCTTTGAGGAATGTCTGCTATAGTCATGAAGTAATTTGGGAGATAGAGAATAGGCATGTCACAGCACAGGATAGATTTTTCCCAATGGTAGCAGCTGTTGTGGGTGACCAGTTAGAGATTGTTTATGACTGTCTAAGAGTCCTACACTCAACTCAGAAGGGGAACTGATAATAGAAGGAGCAGATCTTGAAAGAGGAATTATTAAGGATTTGGGTAAATGTGGTTATATTGGAGGCAAATCTCATAATTGGGTATAATAGGGAGGATGGGATGAAACCCATCTTCCCACCTTCTGATTGAATGATTATACAACTTTTGTGTTATGTTTTACTATGATATTTTTATATTGTATTATATACTTACTAGGTATATGATCCTGGGCAAGTCATAAAATCTTGCTTGCCTCAGTTTCCTGATCTGTAAAATAGGCTGGAGAAGGAAGGGCAAACCACTCCAAGGTCTTACAAAGAAAACCCCCAAAATGGTCATGAAAAGTTGGGTACAACTGAACAATAATAGTAACAACAACAACACAGCTCTTGGAGGCAGACCACGGTTCCCATTTTAGAGACTATTGGGATAGACATTCAGCTACATAAATCCTAATTTGCATAAGATTTATGGGAATGTATTTTCCACTGAATGCAAATTATGTCATGAGAATATATATCTAGACTCCAGTAGAGAAAGTTGAGTTCCCTGCCAAAGCAATAACTAGCATACTAAACAGGTTTTTGTTCCATGGCAAAAAGTGGGGATGGGATGAGTTATGGGCTAATTGACTTAAACTAGCTAAGTAAAGGCAGAACTAGGATCCAAACCCAGATTACAAATTTATTGTTCCTTCCCTTGCACCATAATGCCATTATTGGTTTGTTCTGAGCCAAGAGTCCTTGATGAAAAGATAGACAGTTACACAATCACAGGAAGTGCTTGCTCCTATAAACAGTTAATTTGCTGGTATGGCTATGTCAAAATATGAAAGGTACAATGAAATAAAAAAATTTGTATTCACTTCTGGAATTCTGCTTTACTAGTTATTTAATCTTGGAAAAATAAATCATTTCATCTTTTAGAGTTTCTATAGAATGATTCCTACTTCTACTCACCTCACAGAGCTGTAATTAGGATCTGATGAAAACATGGGTATAAAGCATTTTACAAAACTTAAAATGCTACCCAAGGGACAGCTCAGGTACAGTGGATAGAGTGCTCAGGCTTGGAGTCAGATGGAGAAGACTCATCTTTCTGAGTTCAGATCTATTCTCAGAAACTTACTAGTTGTGTGACTTTGGGAAAGTCACTTAGTCCTGTTTGGCTCAGTTTCCTTATTTGTCAAGTAAGCTGGAGAAGGAAATGACAAACTATTCCAGTATCTTGGCCAAAAAATAAAAACCCAAAAAGGTCATGAAGAGTTGAATGCGACAGAAATGACTGAATAAAAATAAAAATGCTACCCAAGGGCTGTTCAGGATAGCAGGCCTTTTCTATTTACTATACTAATTTTATCCATTTTATTTATGTGCTAATAATGATTTGCCTTTCATCTTTCCCTTTAAAAATCGCCCTTTCTTTAGAATTCTAAAATTGCTAGTGTAATGAGGGCTGTCATTAGGCAATCTCCTCTTTTCAACTATAAAAATCACCTCAGAGATCATTTTGTCCACTTCTTGCCTGGTGGATAAAATCTCTTCTTCAATATCTCTGAAAGATGATTCTCCAGTCTCCACTTGAAGCACTTACAGTACAACCACATGACAAACAACATAGAAGACTAAACATTTTCTTTGATCCTTACCACCTCTCAAAAAATAAGAATTATGCAGAGGTGAACTAATTGCAGCTCTCTCTCTCTCTTTCCAGAATAAGACATTAAGAATCTTAAGGAGGCAAGAACAGCAGAGAAAGCTGATTCCTAACATACTCAATCAGCACCCCCTCCACCACTAATTCTCATACAATGGGACCCATGGGGCTGTGCTCTAAGGTCCACTCAGTACTTCCTTTGCTGAACACACTTTGCCAGCATACTCCTTTGGCCCTGCTTTCCAACATTCTGAGGCAACAAACAACAGGACTCAACTCTCCTTCTCTCTCCTCCCTTCCCTCTCTTTTCACCTCTCACCACATAAATAGGTGTGCTAGGGCACGCTGCAGCAGTGCTTAGCCAGAGAACTAGGGAGCAAGGGGAAATGGGGCAGGGCACCTGGGGAAGGAAGAGACCTAAAGGAAAGGAAAGGAAAGGAAAGGCATGCATTGGTATCTACCTGAGGTTAATTCTCTCCTCACAGAGAAATTATCAGAGATCCTGGGATGACAAAAACTCAGTTAATAACTTTGAATATAAGGAGATGCCCTTCATGTTGTGTAAATGTTATGAATCTATACAATTATCGATAAATATTCTAAGACAGTGGAAAATGGATACCTGACGAGGAAGAGGAAGAGATCATGGAGTCAAACAGTAGGTTGTTCTTGAATGGTTCAATATAGAAAAAAGAATCATGAAAGCATGATTTATGGCTTGCATAAGAGACAAAATAGAAAAACTTGAAAGGGAGAACAACGTCTTAAAAATGTATTAGAAGGGAAGGACAATCTGGAAGAAGACAAGCAAAAAAGCAATAATGTAAAAAGAAAACATTATCTCTATACAAGCAAAATATATTGATATTGAAAAATGGCTTTCCAGAGACAACTTAAAGATTAGAGGTCTCCCAGAAGGACATGAAATACTCAAAGGACTTTACTTCATTTTTGTTCCTTTTAAAACAGGTAATTCTACTAACTCACAAGTTTCCCTATTGGATAAACATGAATATAGAAACCTCTTCCTTACCCAGAGTCAGCCTACCTACAACTGTGCCTCCCTGATAGGGCAGCTTGGTAGCACAATGGATAGTGTACAGATCTGGAGTCAAATTTATTTTCCTATGTTCAAATTCAGCCTGCTACACTTACCAGCAGCATGAGCTTGGGCCTAGTTTCCTTATCTGTAAAATGAGCCAGAAATAGCAAACCCAAGGAAACCCTAAGTGAGGTCACAAAAAATTGGACATGACTGGAAAAAGAAAACCATAATCCTAAAACAAATGACCAAACAACTTATTGGCCCTCTGGGATCACAAATAAAAAGTCTTGTTCCTCAAAATGCTTGCTCATCAAAATACCCACCATTTCAGGCTTGTGTGTGCCTAGTTAAATGAGGTGCAAACTTTTTGAAATAAAAGTATAGACAATAATTGAAGTACAAAGATGAAAACCCACACTTTAACCAAAAAATGAGATTTCCATTAGGCAGAGGAAAGGTGAGTAGATTTAGGACTCCTTTGATGGGCTTACTTAGCTTCAGGAGTCCATAAGGCTCATGGCAAAATGGATTGCAGTAAAATGCACATTTATGGAACTGATCTAGTTCTTGCTTGGACAGATGTTTTTTCTTTAGCAATCCTTCTGTGGTATAGTAATTAATCCATTAGCATGCTTGTCTATAATCTTATCATACCGGATATATACCCTATATTTGTGAAGTTATAATTATAATCTAAAATAGTAAATGTATTAATTCTAGGGGAGGAGGAGACTAGGGTTCAGATAAGGAAGAAAGTAATGAGAAAGTTTTCATAGTGATTGCTTTTCACTTGGTCCCATTTCCCTCTCCTTAGAAAAGCCTTATCTTTTTAGCTAAGATCTTAACTATAATTTCTCATAACTACTTCTTGATTCACTTTACTGGACAATTAACTTTTGATTCTGAACAATTATCTTGATTCTCTTTCCTGGCCAAATCTCTTATCGTTGTCTTAGGTTTAATATAGAAGAAATAAAAATAATAATAATAAACAACTCCCTTGCCAATCTGCACCACTGAGAATGGTTTTGGGGGGGAAAGTTGAAGAAAGGCTTTTTTTTTTTTTTTGCCTGATTTGCCAAAAAAAAAAAAAAAAAAAAAAAAAAAAGAATAACTTTAAATTAGCAAAGCAGCACCTGAAAAGAGTGGCCTGGCTAGCTGTCCACAGAGCAGTTTGGTTTTTTAAGACCATTCATCATTTCAGACAGGATCAAGTTTATTGAGAAAAAGTGTTGAATCCTTTCTACATACAAGCTAATATGTGTACTTGGTACTGTGAAACCAAAGTCTTCTCTTAATTTGACCACATTATCAGGAATAGGAGAGCTCACGCTCCTATATATATTAGTTTTTCCATTTATGAAATAGCAACAGTGATTATTTGAGAAATAAAAGGAATGGAGGAAGAAGAAAGAGAGAAAGAGAAAATAAAGGAAAAGAAAGGAGGGAGGAAAGAAAGAATGAAAGGAGAAGAGAGATGTAGTGAGGTACGTATGCAGGAAGGGAAGCAGAGAAGGAAAAAGGAATGGAAGAGAAAAAGAAATAAGGCAATAAGGAAAGGAGGAAGAAAGAGAAAGAAAGAAGGAAGAATAAGAGAGAGGAGGGGAAAAGAGGGGGCAGAGAGAGGGAAGGAGGGGTAGAGAGAGAGGAAGAGGGAAGGGGGAGAGAGACAGAGACAGAGAGAGGGAAAAAGAGTAGGAGAGGGAGAGAGGGAAGAAGAGAAAGAGGAAAGAGACAGGCAGAGAGAAAGAGAAAGGCAGACAGACAAACAGAGAAAGAGAGAGAATTGGCACTGTCAGTATAGGTTCTAAGAATTAATTATTGCCTGCAAGTTACTTTGAGATAGACACACATCCAGTTTTCCCACATCCCCTTTTTGGTTTCCATCCATAATAGCACTTGATAGGAGAAGTCTACATCCGCACAGGGAAGCCGATGTGACCTGGTACCCTATTGTCACATGCGAATTGGCAGCCTGCCCTGTCTGAGGCTGAGAGAGCAGTCTGCAAAGTTACAATTCTGCACAAACTGTTCGCCTCTGCCCTGCCCTCCCTTGCTCTGCCTTTTCAATATGTTGCAACTCTGAACTCAAATAATGGGCCAAGGAAACTCCCCTAGTTACTGTTTGAACTTGAGTTACTTTAGAAGGGCTTCAGAAAGCTGCCTCCTACAGATTCAGGGGAGGGCACATCATTACCCCACACCCGCTGATAGGTCAGGTCCTATTGGACTGTGAGATCCTCCAAGGGAGACACTCTGTTCTTGACAACTTTTACCTTCTCCAATGCTTAGCACAGCGCCTAGCACATAGTAGGCTCTGGTGACTGAACTGCCTGGCTGACTGATGCAGTCACTGCCATCCACAGGTTCTGGTTTAATTTTCTATAGGTAAAAAGGATTCTTAACTTTTTCTTCCTTCCTTCTCCCAGCCCCCCGGAAATCTAGTAAATCCTACAGAAAGAAGCCTCAATGTTTTTAAATGCATACATAAGATACATAAGATCATGAAGGATACTACTTTTGAAAAATTTAAAATATATTCATACATATTCAGATAAAGAATTGATGTTCAAGAGAAGAATGATTTAAGGTACATCTTCAAAGAGCAAATATGCTTTCTTCTAAATTTTATTGCTGTTTTTTGCTTTTATACCACTATTATTTCTGAAATTTTGCTTCTGCCACCCATCCTAGAGAGATGGATTTTTAAATCACATTTTTCTAACATGGAAAACTATTGTACTGTCTGGGGAGTAGAGACAGAAGCTCTTAGATAAGAGAGAGGAAACAAAACTATTGTTATAGGTTTAGATTTGGGAGATCCTTTAGACATCAATTGGAATAATTTCTTTATTTGCACAGGAGCAGAATGAAGATTTATCCAGAGATTTGAGTCAAAATTCTCTGACTCCACATCCAGAGCTCTTTCCACTGTATTATAGCATCTTCAACACTGCTGAGAAAGAAATAATCATGTGACATTGGGGATTAAATTATCTCAAAAAACATTTTTGTGTCTCAGTTTTTCTTTGTTCTCTTTCAATCCTAAATGAATTACTATTTCACTCTCCCCCCACTGCTCACCATGGTTTGTTTTGCTTTTTTCCTTTTGGTCAGTTTCTTCTTTCACAACATTATTATTATGGAAATGTCTTTTTACATCCCACCTTCTTAAACTGTAGTTACTACCCTATACTGTTGTCTTGTAACAATGTGGAGGCTGCAAAATTATTATTTATTATCATCGGTAAATGTTTGATTTATATACCTATTTTATATACCTATATACTTGGGTCATGTAAAAAATTAACTTCTTGGGCATGAGTGGAAAAAGCTTAAGCCCTGTTTTACATAATTGCATGTATATAACCTATATCAAATTGCTTACTGTTTTAGGAAGTGGGGGGGGAGGGGAACAGAGGGAGAAAAATTTGGAACTCAAAATTTAAAAAAAATGAATGTCTTTACATGTAATTGGAAAATAAATACTATTTAAAATAATCTTAAATGAATGTTACTATAAAATAATCCTATGACATGTAGTATGGGACTGGGAACTATAAAGTATAATTAATTACAAACATCAAAATAATATTTATTAAAGCAATAAGAGCATTTGTAGAATAACATAATTCAATAAGAATATAACGCCATGGACTAGTCTAGTACCCAGCCTGGTAATGTGAATTTTATGTCATTCCTGACATCTCTGTCCTTGTCACTCTCATAATTAAGTCAACATTTAAAAATGTGTTTTTACTCTTCATAAAATAAATATTTTAAGTTATGGGAAAGCACCACACAGTCCATTCCAAGTTTGGGCATCAAAATCATATATTGTCAGAGGTAGAAGGTCTCAAGATCATTTTGCATTTGCCTGAAGATCTCTAGGAAAAGAGAGACTACTATTTTCTGAGAAAGCAGATTCTGATTTTAGGGGAGCTCTAATTGTTAGAAATTTTTCTCCAAGCTCAAAACTAAATCAGCTTCTTTAAACTCCTTTCCACCTTGCTGTTAGTTCTACCCTTTTTGTTCTTGAGTCATTTTTCAGTCGTGTCCAATTCTTTATTATCCCATTTGGAGTTTTCTTGGTAAAGATAATCTAGTGGTTTGCCATTTCCTTCTCCAACTCATTTTACAAATGAGGAAACTGAGGCAAGCAAGGTGAAGTGACTTGCCCAGTATCATATAGCTAGTAAATGTCTGAGGCTGAATTTGAACTCAGGAAAATGAATCTAATTGACTTTAGGCCTGGCACTGTTTACATAAAATTTAAAGATTAGTACAATTTAGTCAATTATATTGAATATAAGAGGACTATAACTAAAGACATTCTGGAGGCCACTTTCCCTAAAAACCTCCTCATTCTACAGATTGGGAAACTGAGGTTCAGAGAAGCTAAATGATTATCCCAAAGTTAAAAAAAGCCTGCCAAAATAGGATGGAAACTTTGATCCTCTGACTTTGGTAGTGGAGCTTTTTCTACTATAGGTGCCCTACTCCAATTAATTCTACTAACTTTATAATTTTATATATATAATGCATATATGTATGTTTATAGATATATACATAGATATATTTATGTCTATATATTTAGGTTTTGTAAATATCTTGGTAAGTTAATGCTCAAGGATTTTAAATTTTGTTAGTATTATGAATACAGTGCTATGTACAAGTTTTATTTCTTCCTTTATTTTCCACAGTATAAGAATTATATTGATATGTTTTGAAATAGTTCCATCTTCATTTCTGGGAACATAGTTGGTATAAATGTAACTTTTTTTTTTACTTCTAATAACTTCTCTTGGATTTTTTAGAATTATTATTTGTTTAACTGATTGGAATTTTTTGTTTGCACGATTTTTTTCTATGAATACATATAATTATTGAAATATTAATCAAATTCACACAACCTTATATTCTTTTAGATAAAACTTGGTGTTTTGATTTCTGAAATCTTTCATCAGTTCAGCAATTCTATACTATTGTTTCCTTTTTAAAAATTGTATTTTATTTTTTCAACACATGCAAAGATAATGCTCAACAGGTGAATTTGCAAAACTTTGTGTTCCAAATTTTCTCCCTAGACAGAAATCTGTAATAGATTAAACGTATTGCACAATTCTTTACTTCTTTTCCTTTTTAAAGAAATTTTTCTTGAGCTTTTTTGATATTTTATGTATGTGGGAGGGAAAGGGGAGCAAGTTCCTGCTTTTATTCTGCCATCAATGACACATCAATATAGGCAATTTTTACACTGACAAATAACAGAATAAATAAAACTTCTATATATGACTGTACATCTTCATATTACTAACAAAACATGAAATATAAGGAGCATTAACTTAGCTGTGTCATCTTCCTGGAAGCCCTGTATTTTTATAGATTTCACACAGACTCTTTTTACAGATGAGGAAATCCAGCCATGTTTCAGGATTTTCCTAGCCTGGAATCCTGACCGTCTGCTGACTTCAGTTTCCATTACATCATATTGCCTCCCTGGACCAGTTAAGCCAGGAGCAGGGCTCCAGCCGCCTGGATGCGTATGGCCATAAAAGGAAAATGAAAACAAAATTTTGACCTTGGGCTTGGATTTCCTAAGGGACATTTCAAAGTGAATGGCTTCTGTAGCAGTCCCAGCCTTCTTTCTTCTCTGTAAGCACCTTCCCAGTCCAAGAGGGAAAAATAAATCAGGCTAAGTGACTGTCACAGTGATGGCCAAAGGGCTGAAGCAGCAAGCTCTTTAACACAAGTTGGGAAGGGGGATGGAGTGAAAGGAGGGAGACAGACAGGAAGAGAGAAGAAAATCCCTGAACAGGATGTCACAGCTGCAAAGGATGTCATCAAAAATACAGCTCCAGCAGTATACAGTCATTGGCTTTTATGAAGTCTGAGAAAGGAGGATGTCTTTTTTCAGATGTTTTGTTCAGAGGCTATCTCCCTGAAATCCATGGAGCTGGAGAGAGTTCTTACTAGGGACAAGGTGCTCTGCATTTTGGGTCATAGTCTGTTAGCAGTGAGTAAGGATCTTAAGAAACCAACTAATTCAGCGGCTCCTAGGATCCCACTGGGGAGTCGAGTGATTTCGGATAGTCTGCACATCTATGAGCAAGAAAATGTGTCTCAGACACATTTTATGTTGCAAAAAAAAAAAAAAAAATGCTATTGTGATTGACAAAATATGAATTTTCTTCAAAGTGTTACTGAATTTTCAGTATCTTGCCTTATTTTCTCAATGGTTTTAATAGCATGATCATCATCATTTGGGGGTTTACTTTTAACATTAAGAAAGGGTCCTTATAATCAAGGTTCTTAAGGTCAGTGAATCTTTTCTATCTATCCATACCTACATATATTGTATTTCAATAGTTTATTTTTTTTGTCATCTTATGTATTTTATTTTATAGATTAAAAACATTCTGAGAATAGGTTCTTAGGCTAAAAAGGTCTATGACACAAAAAGTCTAATCTAATACTCATTTTATATAAGGGAACTAAGGCCATAAGAAAGGTTATAGCAGGCTCAAGGCTGAACAGCTGGGTAATTACTGTGACAGAGGCAAGACTAGAAATTGGGTCCATTACTCTTATCTTGCTGCTTCTATATATAATACTGAGGACTAATTTGAAATTCAGTTATGATGCACATCCCCTCAGATTTACTGTATGACCCTACCAACACAAATACAACCATGACCTAAGAGACTAACAAAATTAATAGGACTGAGATTTGCTTTTTCACTAAATCCAAGTTTTATGTGGCCTGCCCCGCTTTTGCACACTGGGTCCACCATTTGGCTAACTGGAGTTCTATCTATTCTATGAATTAGAATAATCTTCAAACCATAGCTCATGAGCCCCCACCAATGCATTTTACTTTTCAATAGCCAGATGGCACCCTCATTTTATAACAAAGTTAATTTTAATTACCTCCTAACTCTTGATTTAATTCTCCTTCCAATATATACACATTCTGTGGACCTCCACAGAAATTATCTGTGGGGAAAATTGAATGGCTAAGGCCTCTTTATGAAGGGATGTGGAAGTGGGGAACCTGTAGACCCATGGCATAAATATGGAGCTACAACTTACCTCCCACACCACAAAGCTTTGGATTTCTTCTGATGGACTTCCCCTGCCTAGGGTTTGGTAAATCCCTTTAAAAACTGCTAATTTCTAAAGTCCTGAGAAGTTTCCACCTCCAGAGTGGAGTCCAGCAGCTTAGGAATGTTAAATTCATTCTTTTCCTTAATTGTCTCATTCCTACCAAGACCTGGTTCTCTCCAGATGCTACAGACTTTCTAGCAATGGTTACTCATTCAGGTGTTTCCACTTTCTTAACTCTTTCCAGTCTGGCTTCCAATCTATCAATGGAATCTTTCTGGACACCCCTCTGTTAATCATCTCCAATTTATCTGTATATATCTTGGTATGAAGTTGTTTGCATGCAGTTTCTCCCATTAGATCATGAGCTCAAGAGCAGGGACTGGTTTTTTTGCCATTTTTTCTGTATCTCCAGAGCTTAGCCCAGAGTGCCTGGCACAAATGCTCAGACTTTATTAAACGCCTTCCTGTTACGCTTTCTTTTAGGTGGTTATCAAATCTGGTTATTATCAAAGACTCCTAATACTCTGAAATAACATCCACTGGGAAGGGTGCTGTGGTTAATGAGCCTTCAGAAGAGGGTCCTGTTCTTTCCGTTCCATCAGCCAGCCTCTTTCTTTAGCCTCCTTTTCGAGGTCCTTTCCCAGCAATCGGGG
This sequence comes from Sarcophilus harrisii, assembly GCF_902635505.1. NCBI lineage: Eukaryota > Metazoa > Chordata > Mammalia > Dasyuromorphia > Dasyuridae > Sarcophilus > Sarcophilus harrisii. The sequence goes on from NC_045429.1 coordinate 133,309,864, forward strand.
CAGAGAGGATGACAGTTTATCAGTGAGTAGAGGATTTGCTGGATCATTGGAAAGAAGGCTAAATTTGGGGCTCAAATCTGCCATTATCGACTTTTCCCAAGTCTTAGTTTTGATCCTGTGGAATTTGCTTCAAAGATTATTAGCTGTCAAAGGTTATTAGCTTTTTCAGCTAAGAATTGGGAAGTTGCTCCAGTCTTCTTGGACTACTAGACATGTACTGGGAACATTTCCGGATCTTCTCAATGAGGGTTTTCTTGGCCAATGGTATGAAATTTCATTCTCCCCAGATGGCTACACCAGAAGTCATAGACTGGGGTCAAGTGTGCTCTTGAACCCCTTAATAGAATTCATTAACTGCTTTTATTTCTTCTTAGCTCAGTTCGATTCTCCATAACTTGTTCAGTTATGTGTGACTCTGTGACCCTATATGGAATTCTCTTGGCAAAGATAATGAAGTGGTTTGCCATTTTCTTCCCCAGTGGATTAAGGCAAAAAGAGATTAAATGATTTGCCCAGAATCATCCAACTAGTTTGAATTGGAGGGTGGATTTACATTTTAACCTAACTGAATTGAATTATTCTCCTCAGGTTCCCCTGGATTGACTATTAATTGTCAGAAACACATTTTAGGGTTAAAGTAATTCCCCAGGAATCCATTTCCTCAAATGTAAAAGGATAATTAAGGATATTATAGTGGGGAAGAGAGTAAGAAATATAGGTGATATAAAAACAAAAGGTATTAATAAAAAATGTTGTTTAAACTATAGTAAAGAAAGTTCTAATCTAACTCTATACTCTCTGGCTAGAGATTTCTACAGAGCTACCCTATGCAAACTTCAACTACTAGATGGCTAAAGAATCCTAAGACCTTGACCTTTTTTTCCTACTAGTGTTGACAATCCACCCTGGAATCCTCACTTTTACCACCCACCCCCAATATGTTGCCAAGCCCCGTGGATTTCACCTTTGCAATCCCTTGAGACCAGCAGGTGTTTTTCTTGAGACCTGCAGGACTTCATTACCTCACACCTGGATTAATGCCTTTGCTTGCTTCAAGTCTCTCCCTCTTCAATCCATCCTCTAGCCACTCAAGTGATTTTCCTAAAACTTGGGTTTAACTGTGGTGATCCTCCAATGTGATAAACTCCAGTGGCTCCTTATCACTGCTGCCAGGATCAACTACAGAATCCTCTAGCATTTAAAATCCTTCATAGCCTACAGGTTTTTCCCCTTTCCCCAGTTTTCCTAATCTTCCTCTTCTGGATTTTCCAACCCAGCAAAAGAGGGCTCCTTGTTGTTCCACAAACAAGACACTCCCATCTCTCCACTCTGAGCATTTTCTCCAGCTTTCTTTCACACCTGAATTCTTTCTCCTTCCCATCTCAGTCCTATGACTTCTCTGGTTTCCTTCAAGTCCCAGCTATAATCCTACTTTCCACAAGAATCTGTTCTCAATTCCTCTTAGTTCTAGTGCCTTCCCACTGTTGAATGTCTCTATTCTTATTTTGCTGGTCTGTACACATTTTTAAAATTGTTTTTGCCAGGGTTAAGTGACTTGCCCAGAGTCACACAGCTAGGAAGTATTGTGTCTGAGGTCATATTTGAACTTGGATCCTTCTGACTTCAGGGCTGGTGTTCTATCTACTGTGCCACTTAGCTGCCCTGCCTGTACCTATTTGTTGGCTTGTTGTCTCCCCATAAACTACTTAAGTTCACAGTTCCTAAGACACAATGTGGGAATTTTTAAAATTTGACTGTACATGTTAATAACAAGGTTATTTTCTTGCTTTCTCAACTAGGGTTAAGGAAAAAGGGATATAAGAGGAAGAGAAAGTGGATTTTAATTTGAAAATAAAGTAAAACAATTTTTAAAATCTAGTAAGTCAAAAGAAATAAATTCACAATCCATCCCATTTTTCAGAAACATACATCAAACAACAATTAAAGTGGAAAAAAAATGCTGAGGTATTGTTTTGAAAAAGTGCTTTGAGAATTTACTGTACAGTTTTAACAATTTATTTTATAAGTTGCTTCTACATGCATTTTGTGTAAAATATTTATACACATTCTTTACAATTTGTACATATATTAAATGGCTGTATCATAAACATGGCTCTATGGAATTTTATAAAAGGAAAACTTGGGGGGGGGAAATCATTTATAAAATATTAACAAAAACCCCTGACACTGGAGTGTAAGATGTTCTCACATACTCACCCCCTCATTTTATTGATTTATTTTTGGTTTTATCTTAGGCTGGTCTCTATTCTTCCTTCCCTCTAACCATTAATATAGAAAAATGAAAGCAATGTACGACAGTGAAGTAAGAGAGCCACCAGAGCTAATAAGTTATGTTCTGATGTGTCAGCCTCAGGGTTAAGTTCACTTGACTTGTCAAGGCAATATTCGGCAGTAATTGAAGTATAGGCAGTCAGAGCAATTCTGCCTGAGATAAGACTGGGCACAGGATACAACCAGGGGGAAAACTGTCCTCTCCCCTGCTCTGAACACAAAAGCACAGAGAATTCCTGGCCATCATTCAGGCATCACAGGGTATCGATCACCTGAAAGGCAGTCTTCCATGCTTTTCCCCTGCAGTGGCAGGGGAACTGGGAGAGGGAGGTAGATAGGATAGTGGAGGGTCCTTTTCCTTTTGCCGTGAAGTGACTGAACTGTGCTTTTTCATCTCTCCTCACCCTCCTGGAAGAAAAGAGTATCCAATGGGGGCACTATGTTCCAACATAAAGACTCTGAACCTGGTGGGGGTTATACCACTACCAGTATTTTGTAGTATCTGGGTGAGGGTTAAACAAAAGGAATAAAAGGGGGCAACATCTGATGGCAGTGTTAGGTTTATTCCTTTTCCCCCAAAGACCCTCTATCTCTAGTATATCTACTATCATCAGGCTGCCTCATCAGTGAAGGAGGAAACTAGGAGTAAGGGATGTTCAATGATGCTCCTGAGCAATAATTTCTAGCGCTTGTTACTACCCCCATGACTCCAATCTGAAAGGAGAAATGAGGACTAAGCAAAGCAGTAATTACTTTGAAGACAGTGGATAGGTGAGGACACAGAAGTTGGGAAAGGGACCTAAGTGTGCATTTTGTAGCTTGTTTTGTGAAGTTCAGATCCTTTTAAAGAGGCAAATAGTGAAATGCCTGTAGAATGTCACAGAGACCTAAAAATCCCAGGGGCTCCATTTTCACCTCCCTCTTGTCCCCCCACTCCAAATATAAGCAGTTGTGTTTCAAATGTGTAAATGAAATGTATGTGGATTTAACTAAATAGTAGACAGGAATCCCCCAAAGACTGTAGAGTTATAAAAATATACAAACATATATATTTTTTATTCTGCATATTTCATGTTTTTAAAGAAATTAGTAATTATCTGACATTGGGTAAGAACTAGAAGATTTTATGTGACTTAGAGATTAGGAATCTATATAAAAATCAATGGGAAAAACTAATTTTTCATCAATAAATCCCAGCAATCTTAAGTACTTTCCAAAAATAGAGAAAAATTTTTGTTTTTTAAATAATGGATATGAAAAATGAACTTAAAAAAAAAGGGGACACCTTTGAATAAATGATACATTTATAGGCTGGTTAATAAAGTAAACATCTTAATTTTGTGGGTTCTTTTTTTTTTCTCTCATCCCAGTTATTTTTTCGGATTTTTTTTGGATGGTGAAGGAAGAAAAAGAACAGAAAACAAACTTTAAATTGCATTGCCCCAAGTCAGAAAGAAGCACTTCGGAGTTTTCTTCCTGTCCCTCTTTATTCTGGTCTACATCACTGGAAAACGGCTGAGGGCCTGCCTCAGCTTTTCTGCAATCTGGAAGAAAGGTTTACACATTAAAACAAATTACAGGTAAAAGTCACACCAACTTCCACTCCCTCTCCAAAGCTTACCTTCTTTTTATTCTTTGTAATTATTATGAGTTACACGTTTTAAGAATATTTATGAACTTTGTTGAAAGTAGAGAGTTTAAGTTTTTCTTTTTTCTTTTTTTTTTGAAAGGCAATTGGGGTTAAGTGATTTGTCCAGTCACACAGCTAGTAAGTATTAAGTGTCTGAGGCCAGATTTGAACTCAGGCGCTCAAGTGTAGGTGCTCTATCCATTGTGCCATCTAGCTGCCCTGACATTAAATTTTTAAGGGCCTATTTTCTTAGGGGACCAAGGTGAATCTGAAATTTTGAAATATTGTCTAGCAACTACTATAACTCTGCCATAAAAATATTTCAATACAACTTAAAATGATCCTGTGAACTAAAGCACAGCAGCCACAATGGCTGGGTAATGGATGGAGCCATTACCATGGTGCTCCTTGAGCCTTAAGGAAAGAACCTCTGGAACTTATTGATTAAACATTCTAAGAGATAACACAGACCTAAGACTTTCTCCCATATGCAATGTGCCATTCTAAGATACACACATACACACAAAATAATGAAAAGTGCTTAGTGTCAATATACGAACCTTATTGCATAATGGGAGACACTGCTGCTTAAATTCTGAGAATTAAATTTAATTATCTCTCATACCCTGTTACCAAACAACTTAAAAAAAATAAATCAATAAAAATAATAAAAGAAACTTATTTTGTAAAAGATTAAGTTTTATGGATACTTTTTGGATTTTATATTATAGTAATTTCTTATCCCATTTCTCTCAAGATTAAAACTTCCCTTTAAATCAGGTTAAGTGGCTTAACCTGGGTTCCATGAACTTGGCTGGGAGGTCTCAGTTTCCTTATCTATAAACATTTATTCCCTAGGGTTTTATGAGGTTCAAATGAGATAGGTAAATAATGCAATTATAATGTATGTATGTGTGTAATAGTTACATACAGGATATGAATCATGTTTACACATATGTAAATATAAAATATGTAGACATACAGTTTAAAAGTACAATATAATTACATACATTGTATATGTAAAAAAAAAATTTAAATCTGATATTTTTCAATATAATTGGTTTCCTTTGTAATCCTATGTATTTTATATAGATTTCATCCAACTGCCAAAAGTGTCCATGACACAAAGTTAAGAATCTCTGCTTTAAAAGAGTAAAAGATCTAAACAAAAAGTGATTGCATGTGATATTCTGCTTTCTATCCTAGTAGTCCTAAGTCTCTCTAAGGAGGATGGCATATTCCTTTGTTTTCTGAGACAATCACCTTCACAAAGATATCACAAAACTGCCTTCTCTACATGCACAAATATATTTGCTATGTATATAAATATACTCGAGGCATGTGTGTTTAACATATCTATTTCAGAGGTTGTAGGTAGAAGGATACAGTGAATTTTTTGCTCTGGTTTAAAACCTGTGGTGCTAAGAAGATACTTAATCCTGGTGGGTCAGTTACCAATCACCTTTGCTCTCATGAGGGTGGAACATTCCTAGGATAATGGATATGGCTCCACTGTTTCCATGGAATTAAAAATGGGCAGGTAAGCAAATGCTGAACTATATGTGAGACAGACAGATGATTGGATGCCTAAGTATTTGCCTGGGGGAATTGAGAACAAAAGCTTTACTCTTCATTAGCTTTTCAAAAAGATTTATGTTTCATTTATGGACTTGCTTTACATACAGTCTGGTGACATACAATATTAGCTTTCATACAGAGACATATATAGAGAGACATATAGAGACAGAGAGAGAGAAAAAGAGAGAGAGAGAGATGGATACATAATTTGTGTATACTCTGAGTTTGAGAGAGACAGAATGAGAACGCGTGCATTCAGAGGGGGAGGGGGGGCGCAACAGGCTTGGTTTTACTTTTTAAATCTCCTTCTGGTACACAAAATACTTGCTGACTGTGAAACCTCTCTTTCACAAAAAGAAAACGGCTCTGGGTTTAATATCTGTTCCAGTCTCCATTTCCTGCTGAGGAATCACTGTAAAGCCTACTATAGTGGTGGGATGATCTCATCTTAATTTAGCAATGTTCCTGGTACCCAGAGAAATGGATGATTCATATGTGGTCCAATGGCCATTAAGTAGGGAACAAAATAGGGAATTCTTAGGGTCTCAGGAAAGCAAGATTCTATTTCCTTTAAAAGAGAACAGAATGTTTTTTTTCTAGTATTGAGGGAGGAAAATCAAAGGCATAAACAAAAGATCTTTCAAAAATAGTTGATATATTCACCTCCTCTCCCAATCACTTGTAAGAAGAGAAGTTCAAGTCAAAATCACTTTGAATTTCCCCTCACATTTAGCAAAATTGGCAAAGATGTCAAAAACTGGAGGAAAGAGAGGCACATAAAATGGATTGTTGGGGGAGTTGCTTCTGCTACTCATCTATGCCAAGGAGCTCAAAGACAGAAAGCAAGCTCTAATCTATGCCAAAACAATCACATCAGAACTTTTCACTTTTAGTGGTGCAAAGATTTTGAAACAAAGTAGATGTCTTTTGACCATGGAGTGTCTAAACAAATTATGGAATACAAATATCCCAGAATATTACTGTGCCTTAGAAATTAACTATGAAGAATTTATTGAACCATGGGAAGCTTTTAAAAAGGATAATAGAGTGAAGGCAAACAGAATAAGACAACAATGTGAAAAACAGAAACAAAGCTTGGCCACAAGATGACAAAATCTACCACTCTCCCTTCTTTGTAGAGATTGGTGGTGGTGGGGGTAGAGGTGGGGAGAGACCTCTGGGTGTGGAATCTTGCATATACTTTTAGATTCAGTGGATGTCTTGATCCATTTAGTTGAACTACTTTTTTTTCTTTTTTCTTCTTTTGTTACAAGAGATAGTTCACTGAGTAGGGAAGGACAGATTTGGATATGATCGTAAAGTAAAAGTAAAAATGATAATTTTTTAATCACCTCTTTTAATTTAATTTGAAAAGGTTCAACACTGTACTCCAAAATTGCAAGTAATAATTACAATTGAATGGACTGAATATTAAAATAGTGACTATTACATCTTAATTTGAATCCACCAGTGCAAATGTTTAAAAAAGGAACTTACCGTTTCATAAAACTGTACCTGCTGCTCCAGATACAGGCGGATGACACTGTTATAGTCATATATCCGGTTACTGTGAAAATGATTCATCTCCGCTGCAACCAAACCCAAGACATAAGTCAGCTTAAGATTTCCCAAAGTAAATGACTCCCTCCTTGGTGATGATTACTTGCCCAAATACATTTAACCTTGCTGCCTTTAGAGCACACTCAAGCCCTTATCAATCCACTTTACAAAAGATTTGGAAAAGAATAATAAAACTAAATTAAGGCAATGGCAGATAAACATTTCTTGATGAATGTAATTAATGTAAATTAGTGACTGCCATGGAAAGAAGGCCTGTATGAGGCAGTTCCATGCTGCAGTAAAATGAGAAAAACCTGGAGTCAGGAAAATCTGAAGCCAAAATTCGCCAGATAATTTGTCTACAGCCACACAGCTAGAAAGTTTTTACAGCAGGATTCAAATTCAGTTCTCCTAGACTGTAATGTCAGCATTCTATCCACTGTTTGCTTAGCTATCTCTAACATTAGGTATTACAATGTAAAAAAGGGGATAGGATCACAGGAAGCTAGAAGAAGGGATTCATTCCTGCTCAGGGCAGAAGGTCTGAATGACTGACCATTAAAGATCTCTTGTAGAAAATGGTCAGCATTATCAGTTATAGGAAATTGCGCTACACTGACTGAAAGTTCTAAGTTATCAATGATCTCTATCTAATGGCCTCTGCTCCGGCCTCCTCTTCTCCTTGACCTCCTGAAGTACCTGACCCTACTGACCATCCAGGACACTTTCTGCTCACTGAGTTTTCACGGCACCACAATCTCTTCATTTCCCCGCTGTCTATGTGGCCCTTCTTCTCCATACCCTTTGCTGGTCACCCCCACTAACTGAATGGGTTTCCCTCTCTCTGCTTTCTCTTTTCTCCATCCTGGGCCCTCCTCTCTCTGCTTTCTGGCTTGGTGATCCCATCAGCTGTCACAGGGCTGGGGATCACCATCATGCTGGGGACTCCAAGGTGCTTGCCAGAGGCCCCACTTCTCCCAAGTGCCAGTGCCACGTCTCCAATTACCTCTGGCCATCTCAAAACAGCCAACCCACAGGCATTCCCAGCTTAGCTCTCCCCGAGAGAAGTCACCATGTCTCTCATGGCCCTGAGCCCCGGGGTTCCACTTGCACCCCCCACAGACTAGGGGCCTCCAGACCTCGCTTACTTCTACCACTTGGTCTCCTGTGCCTGGGCCCTCACGGAGCCGCCCTCGTTCACAGGCTCTCACTTTCTGGTGGTGCTGGCGCAGCCACCCTGATTTCCCGGCATCAGGTCTCTCTTTCTCCCACAGCTAACAAAATGACTTCCCTAACAGTGGCAGTCTGGTCTGGGGTCACATGCCTCCCCTTCCAGAGTTCAAATCTGGCCTCAGACACTTCTTAACTGTGTGACTCTGGGCAAGGCACTTCATTGTTTGCCTCAGTTTCCTCACCTGTAAAAATGAGCTGGAAAAGGATACAACAAACTACTTTGCAATCTTTGCCAAGAAAACCCCCCATGGGGTCATGAATAGCCAGATGCTCTCAAGCCCCTACTGAGTCTCTACTGCCTCTAAGAACAAGCAGCTCTTCTGTCAGGTCAGGCCAGCCCCTCGCTGCCTCCCCACATGCCTCAGTCGGGCCCTATGGGCCAGAGGCCCCTCCTCCTTCACAGTGGTCGTGGCACCCTGTACCCCCCACTTCTGAAGCTTACCAGAGGGCCCCTCTCCCTGGCATACCCAGTGCCTTCTCTCTCCCTGGGCACAGGGGGAGGCTCCAAGGGCAGGCACCTTCCTTGCTGCCTCTGTGTGTCTAGTGGCTACAGTAGGACCTGGCACAGACAATAGCTGATAAGAGTGACTAACATTTATAGATTGCTTTAAAATATTGCCTCATTTCACCTTCCCAACAACCCGGGATGTCTTATCATTCAGTCGTGACCAACTCCCTGAGACCCCACTGAGGGTTCTCCTGGAAAAGATATTGGAATGGCTTGTCATTCCTTCTCCAATTCCTGTGACAGACGAGGAAACTAAGGCAGACAGAGCCCAAGGTCACAACGCTAGTAAGTGTCTGAGGCTGGATTTGCTTTCAGCTCTCACTGATTCTGGGCATGATGTTCTATTCACTGTTTCATTATCACTTATCATGTCATTTATTTTATCTTATTATCATTTAATAAAACTTTTTTTTTAGGATTTATGAGCCTAAAAAAAAGAATAAAATTTAAAATGTTGTACTGACTCTTTCTATGGGAAATACCAAGCCAAATTGGTTTTTATCTATTGGGAAAACCAGCCCTGGTTTGCTTTGGCTCTGACAACTTAGTTAATTTCAAAGCATCTCAAAAATCTATTTTTATAGAAGAGAGGCTAGAATTTGAACTGAGATGGGGTGTTCCAGATTATGGTGGCAACAGAATACCCCAAACTTAACTTTGGGATGTAGAAAGAGAAAGGTAAAAATGTTGACAATGAGAGCTAAAGAGGTGATTTCCATCACCTATAAGAATCAGATTCTGTAAAAAAAAAAAAAAAAAAAAAAGAAAAAAAAAGTTTATATTTAAATAAGTTGTCCATTATGGCTGAATAGCCACTTGTGGGAAAGTGTGATTAAATATGATAGTCTGATTATGCCTTGTGATCACAGGAAACACAGAAGCTTCTTAGGTTGTTTTAAAGATAAACCCACATTTTAGATTCGGTGGTAAATTTTCTTCAAAGTCATTCAGCTAATTGTTGTTTATATTTGGATCTCATTGCTTTCAGACAAAGAATTTCTACATTAAAAACATTTCCCCTGAATGCCAGCTAGTGATCATAATCCACAATTAGACAAAGAGTTTTCATATTTACCTTGTAGTGCGTAAGACATTATGCCTACACGCTTCACCATGTTTTGTTTGTCTTGGGGGGTGATTTTACTGGTTGCAACCAATTTATCACTTTCTTTCACCTTTTCTATTGCTCCCTGTCAAATACAAAATCAGGCATTATTAGCCAAGTCAAAAAACAACAAAAGGCTTCTCTATACATACTGTCAATGAGAAAGATGCTCCTGTGTAAGAGAGCAGAGACCTGGGATATGTCCTTTAGAGAAAGCAACCCAATAGTCGGTTAACCACCAATTTGTTGGCAGACACCAATGCCTTGGATAAATGAAGCTTGGTTGCTGCCTGACAGTCTGGCAGCCGGCATGATGATAAGCATGGGCAGATCGCCCCACACAAAAGGGAATAAGTGCACAGGCAGCTAAATACAAAGTGATGAGAGTTCAAAAGGAGCAGGAGGGGAAACCAGGCAGGGCTTTGGAAGGTGCTTATCAAGTAACAGGAGAATCAGTAAATGCTTCTGAGAAGTAGAGTGATGAGATCATACTCTGTAGTATGAAGATCAATATGGTTGTATCACATGGCACGGATCAGAGAGTAAAAAAAAAAGGTGGGGAAAATCCCCTATGAGTCTATGGCAACTTGAAAGGAAATGAGGATCTGAACCAGAGTGGCATTATTAAGAGAAAAGAAGGCTAGATTCAAGAGTCAATGTGGAGCAATTCCAAGTGACTGATAAAAGACAAATACATGCTACCTCCTCACAGAAAAGGGATGAACTCAATAAGAATGAAACATACATTTTTGGCACATAGCCAATGTAGAAATTTGTTTTGCTGGATTACTCATATTTTTAAATTAAATTTTATTTTTCAACTATCAAGCATACCATTCTAAAGATAAAGAAAACTTGTTACTCTAATAATAGAAATTGTTACTAAAAACCAAGTCATTCCAAGTTTCACAATATATCCTTCAAACTATGCATAACCATGCATTCATATGGGCTTTCCCTCCCTTCATGCTATTTCAATTATTTAGAACCATGCCAAAATTGTCAAGATGGCTTACAGGGGAACAATTAAGTCCTTTGAGACTGTGCTGATAAACATTAAAAACAAAAATGCCCAAACCAACCCAACACCATGACAAACTGAAATTCTAAAACAGTGAAACTATGCCAGCAGACACAGTTTAGCCTTGGATCCGGAAAGAGAGAAATTAAATGAGCAATTGGAAATGGAGGAAGACTCAAGACATGTCTATTAGGGAGGTGGTAAGTGACCTAAATCTGGAAGGAAGTTAGGGATTCTATGAAGAGATTAAGGAAGAAATGAACTCTAGGAATAGGGGTGGAGAACAGTATATGCAAAGGAGCCAGGAAATTGACTGACATCTATGAATAATAATTGGTAGGTCACAGTGGCTGTGAGTGAATTTATAAATTCAGAAATGTGAACAATGTATAATTAGCCCTCTTTCTAAGACGGAACCAAACTATGAAAAGATAAAAATGACAAAAAGAGGAAAGTATTATTTGATCCTAGAGACAATAAGGAGGCAGTCACTGGAACTTATTGAGAAGGGGAAAAACAAAATTAGTCCTGTGCTTTAGGAATATTAATTTGGCAGCTATGTGGAAGATGGTTGGGAGAGGCAAGAAACTGAAGATAAGAATACTGAAGGCTACTGCATTGATCTAATTGAGAGCTGCAAAGGCCCTGAAATATAGTTGTGGTCATATGAATGGAGAAGGGAATAGACAAAGGAGTTGTTAAAATGCTCAAAAATTGGGAGATTTATGGTTCCTTCCTTGTGAATTCTGTTAAGTACATCAAAAATAGTGTTAACATTAAAGTTCTACTCACTAAATATCTATTAATTTTAGAAACAAATCATATTGGTTTTATTCTGAAAGGAAGCACTTGGTGAGAACCAACAACCAACAACAAATTTTCTTTCTATTGGGAAATTTTGATCTTTCACCCATTATGTTTGAAGCAATATTTTGTCAACTCAAGAGCAAGATACCTTGTGAGCACCAATGATGTCAGGGAAACAGCCAAGGAATCCTTTGTATTCATGATTACATTCCATCAGGAAATGAAGATCTTTCTTTGGCTAAAATATACATGTTGATGATTAGTGACACATTAAATAAGAAAAAGCAACTTTTCCCCCCTCTCAGCCTATATATCAATCAGGTCTGAGGTATTGTTTCCAAATGGTCAACTATATTTCATAAGAATAACTGAAACACATCTTTTTTTATGGAACACGTTTGGACAGAGTTAAAAATAAAATACATTTAAAATAGCCTTTAAAATGATCAATTTTGGAGTGACATAATATGGCACACTATGAAAAAGATGAATTTTTTTCATTTGACCCTGTTAATTGCTGTGGGAGGGAGGTACTAGTATTATCGGTATTATTTCATTTTAGTCAAAGAAACTAAGACAGATTTTTTTAAGTAACTTGCTCAGAGTCACCCAACTACCTCTGTGGCAGCAGACTACTTCTTGGAAACCTAACTACTTAAGTCAGTTTCTGGATATATTATTTTCTGCTCTGTTTAGTAGTATTTTTCTTAAGTATACTTAAAAAAAAACAACAACAATTAATTCCTATTTGGCAAAGTTAGGACAGCTGAATAGGGCACCAGCCTGGAGTCTGGAAGATTCACCATCCTAAGCTCAAACTCTGACTTTAGTCACTTACTAATTATGTGACCCATGGTAAGTCACGTAACCCTATTTGCCTCAGTTTCCTCCTGTTAAATAAAGTGCAAAAGGAAATGGCAAACCACTCAGGTATCTTTGCTAAGAAAATACCAAATGAGGTCACAGAGAATTATATATCAATAAAAGATGGCTGAATAACAAATTAACTTAAAAAAAGTTAACTGTTCATGTTAGGATATGCATTTTTAATAATCAATAAAACTGTTTACCATCTTCCTAAGTATCTGAAAATACTCCTGTGAAATTAGAAAAAGCTAAAATGGGAAACTTGGAGAAATGTTCCTTTAAAAGGTTATTTTCTTAAACAGAAACTGGGGCTACTGAGGATTTAAGTGGGATTACATAATTCTCTTGATGGTGGAGGGAATCTATTTGTAATTTTTAATGAAAATTACCAGTGTCCTTTAACTCAGATTTAGGATATGAAATAGGAATATAATGTTATTTATTCCTTGAAAATCAGGAAGCCATTTAAGGAAGTCTGATTTCTGAAAATTAACTCTTTGCCTTTGTTTTTATAAGAATTGAATATCGGGATGAAGAGAGGAAAACTCCCTCTTCTAACTCAAACACCAAGCCTCCTTTTCCATTAGAATTATGTAGTGATCTAAATGACCAGCCACACTCATACCTGCTCTGCCACAAGATTAGCAATTTCTTCATAAGTTTTCCCTGCTTCTGTTATTGCATCATTGAGATCTGTTTCACCTGAAAATAAAATTGCATTTACTTAAATGATATATTAGTGCTAAAAGAAATTTTTAAAAATGAGAAAATAAAGAATTCTGAGCTTTGTTGTTATGACTGTGTTAAGACATTTGCAGATATAAATATAAGAGAATATGAGCAAAGTGCTTGATATTGGTGACTTTCATCTTGGCTGGAAAAGGAAAAGCCTACTAAAATGGGAACCTGAGTAGCTTATAAAAAAATAGTTACTGACTGAATGAGCTAAATAAATTAGATAATGTACACATACAAGACACTTTATAATTAATTTTGAGGTACGTTTATGACACAGAATAGTGCCATGCATATACTAAAATATTTAACAACAACTGATTAGTAATTAATAATGTAGATAAGAGTTAATATTGAGGCAATAAGCAATGGAACAGTGTCTCTCATAAGAAGTTGGGAAAATATTGAAATGACAGTAACTTTGAAGTTTGCTATGAAGACAGCAGCATTTGCTGGTGACCACGTTAACAGTATTAGCAATCAATTTTTCTCTCTAGTCCCCATCCATTAGCTGGTCTGCTTTCTATTTGTCTACTCTTCCTCATACCAAATGCAAATCTTATACCTGTTCTAGCCTCTTTCCCTTCTCTACATGACCTTTCCACCTGACCAACTCCACTGTCTGGATTTCATCAGGCACTGGACACCCTCTCCTCATTTTAACACCGACTATTAAGTCACCTACAGTGTCATCTTCAACCCACCCTGGGCTCAGATTCGGTATCCCTGTCCCTCAAAACTAAACAACTCACATCCCTTGGATGAAGAGGGGAGTCAGTAACTACAATCTTCTTAGTAAGAAGGTGGAACACTGAACCACATTAACTTCCCTACTCGTTCTGTGAGCACTGCCATCTGATTTAGCAACTAAACTCTCCTATATGTGTCATCTCCCCTTATTGGAATATGAGTTTTTTGAGATCAGGGATAGATTATTTTGTATTTTTATTTAAGCCTTCCCCCCACCCCTCCAAAAGTGCAGCAAAGAATAAGCACTCAATAAATGCTTTATTCATTCATTCATTCCCATCAACCTTATGCAAATCTTCACCTACTACTTTCTTGGCCAGTCCACTGAATTTCATTTTGGAGCTCCTGCTGATAAGATTTTGCTCACACTAAACCTGAGTCGTCTTCTTTGCCATTTCCATTTGTTTCTAGTTTGTGAAGGTGAATTTTTTGAACTCAAATGTAGAAACCTCACATTTATCTTCATCAAATTCTACCTTATTGGATTTGTGGAGTGACAGGGACAGATCTGAGAAGCTAGACACAGAAAGAGGAAAGAGGGATGAGAGTGAAGATAAAGGAGCTCTTGTTTGTGTTCTTAGGTAATAGATGGAAATATTAGCAAAAGAGAGAGGGAAATCTGGGGGAGGGGGAGGTTTCAGAAAGAAAATAAGTTTTCTTTGGGATAATTGAGTTTGAGATACCTATAGAAAGAAGAATTTGGCAACTATACTAGGAAAATCTGCTTCCATATGCTGCCTTCTTTTTTTTTAAGTTAGTAGCTGTGTGACCATGGTCAGTCATTTCCAAGGTTCCTTCCAATTCTAAATCTATGATTCTTTCTCTACCTCCTTCCTCTTCCTTCCCTTACCTGCCCCCTCCACCCCCATCTTTAACTAAATTATTGATAACATTCCAGGGCCGAGAACAGATCTCCAGAGAGCTACACTAGAACTATCCTTCCAAGTTGAACACTGCCATCAAAAAATTTTTTGGGTTCCAAAGTACCTTAATTGTCCCTTTTGCTCACATCCCTCCATGTGACATGAGAGTACGTCATGAGAATCTTTGTTAAATGCTTTCCTAAAATGTATGTATACAATGTCTATAGGATTTCTCTAAATTGTCAGTCTAGTTACACTGTCAGTAAAAAAACCAGACAAGACATCAGTCTATCATAACCTATTCTTGAAAAAGTAATTCTGGCTTTTTGTAATCCCTACTTCTCTTTCTAAATGCCTACAGATCATATTTTAAAAGAAATGTGTTCTAGAATTCTAGAAACAAGTAAAAATCCCCAAAACAACATTTTTATGCTTTCTTTCTTTTCTTGCATTCAAAATACCCTTATGCCCCCTTTTGCAGCCCTAAATTAAACTCATTTGAGGCTTCAAATGTTACTGTTTTGTATCTCTTCTTAGTTATTTTTACTACTTCTACCTTCTGTAGATGACTTTTAAAAATAAGTTCCCTGTGAGGTTATATGAATCTCTTTAAGCAACTCTTCTCCTGATCGGATTCACTTTTGGATGCATCTTCAGAAGTTCTTTATTGAAAGCTTTTTTCTTTTCTTTTTATTGGGGGGGGGGGGGGGGGGGGGGGGGGGAGGCCTTCTGCTAAGTATTAAGCTCTTTGACCCCTCACCTTTTATTGAATGATTTCACTGTGTTCTATCCAAATTTAGGGTGTACATCAAACTATCTAGGATTCTTCTTCTTCTGTAATAGGGCAGTTACTTTAGCTAAGGTTTCTGTCACATTTTTAGTTTAGTAACAGTTCTTCAGCTTTGGAGTTCCTTTTGTCTCTCCTTATTCCACCCATTAAAGGATTAAATTGCCTTTAAGTCAAATCCTGAATTTCTCAGTTTCTCTGTTTTTGACAGAAGAACATTAGCACCAGTGCACAGATGTCCAGATAACTGAAGTCTCCATTGTTACAATATCATGCTTCTGGTACCAGGTTTGCAATCCATTTCTTAAAATCATCTAATTTCTCTCTCTCTCCCTCCCTCCCCCCTTTTTTAGATAGTCCATAGAAGGGATTCATAACCTTTTTGTCACAGAGTACTTTGACAGTCTGGTGAAGATTACAAATCTCCTTTCTCAAAATAATGATTTTAAATGCATAATGATATGTTGGAAACCAAAAAGAAAATCAATGATGGTGAAAAATTCTCAAAAAAAAAAAAATTTATTTAAAGGACTAGGACCCAAGTTTAAAAATTCCCATCCTATATTATTATTTTCTTTGTGATTTGTGTTTGCTATCTGTTAAATAGCAAACACAAATCACTGTTAAATACAAATTATCTGTTAAATAAATTAAACCTCATTTTCCCCAACCTAATAGTAAGGACAGAAACCTTAGCAGTTAGTAAAAGTAAATAGAGGTAATTAAAAATTAGTGATAAGGAAAGATGTCTTGTAATAGCCTGCCAAATTCAAATAAACAAAGACAAAAAATGTAACAGTCCACACCCTCAAAGCTTACATTGGATTCGAATTTTGTACTGTTAAGTTTAAGGTCACCTGAGGAGGCAGAGAATCCTAAGAACTAGGGCTTCCCAGGGGAAGTGGGAGCCAGAGATTTTAGGAGGAACAGATGAAGGGGTGAGTGGAATAGGCATCCACACATTCAGTCTGCATCAAAGGCAAGAAGTGCTGAGCTGCAGAACCACAAGTGGGCCAATCACTTGAAGACAGGGCAGACACATATAATTAGATTTCTGCTGGAGGATCCTCTTTGTTCCTATCTGTGTTAGGCCATGGCAGAAAGGTGCTAACTGCCAATTTAAAGTTAGATGAGAAGATTGTACCACTCCATTAATAGATAGTTTCCCGTCCATATTTTTCCTGCAACTCCTCCATACATAGAGGTTCATTTTCTAAAAGCTCCATTTCTTGCTCTCCTTTCATCATCCCCATCACCAATTTAAAGTTAGATGAGAAGATTGTACCACTCCATTAATAGATAGTTTCCAGTCCATATTTTTCCTGCAACTCCTCCATACATAGAGGTTCATTTTCTAAAAGCTCCATTTCTTGCTCTCCTTTCATCATCCCCATCACCAGTATATATTTAATTGAAACTTTCACAAATGGAACAAGATGGACAGAATAACAAGTGAGAGAGAAGGGGGCTTAAGGCAATATATATCTAACATTTGGGACATTTTTCTTTAAGTGACTATCAGATAATATAGTTTAAAAAAAAAAAAAGAGCTCAGCAAATAAATGGACTCAAGAATAAGATATATTCAGTATCAAGGACTTTATTCTTTTGAGACTTGGTCTCCTTGCCCATAATTCAGAACTACCAGATTCAAGCCTCCTCCCTTACAATTGTGTTCCCCTGTGCTGTGGATATAATTCAAGAAAACACACAAGAGATGCATCTAGGAACAACTAAAAGAAAGCCAACTAGCTGGAAGAAGACAAATTATTTTTCCTTTCAAACTTTTCTCTCCCTTCAGTCTTTAATCATCTAGATTGCCAAAGTCTCTACTTTTCATATAACTCAATGAAAAATGTTGGCATTTTCAAGGATTTCTATGACTATCTTATGGATGCTCAAGGATAAGAGACCTGTTTTCTTCCCAGATCCCGGGCAGAGTTCTCCATGGCTTTGGACAAGCAATTGAAGACTGCTGGAGATAGGGCAGTGGGGGTTTTGGCTGGTAGGGCTTTTTATCAAGGTCACTTTCCCAGAGCCTGTTCTTTGACCTGAGGTGTGTTTATCACAGTTAACACATGATCTGAGCTTATGGGCTGATATGAAAAACTTCCTAACAGAATCCACACAAATGCCCCAAGCCGTGGGTCTCCAAGCCTGGGAGCTTGTCCAGATGGATGGGACACACGGCAGATGGGGAGGGCAGAGGAGAGGTAGTGATACCATAAAACCCGTCAGGGGCTGTCAGGACCTCTCTTTCCTTGACTGGATGATCACAGGCTCCTTGGGGTTCTGCTTTGGAGAACACTGGATCAGATAATGGCCTGAGCTTCCTTCCAGCTCAGGTTCTGTGATACCACACGTCTCAGTCTGCATTCAAGGAAATGAAAGACGTACCTTGGTAGCCGCTAGAACTGAAGACAGTTGCTAAACACTGCAAGGCTTTTCCTATCTTCTGGTATTCCTTGGGCAATGCTGAGAAAGGAAAAGAAACAAAAGCTATTCTGAGAATAAAAAGTTATTCCAATTATGATCATGTCAGTCAATACGTCACCCACCTCTTTGTTTCCCCTTTATTTTGCTGCTTTATTTTAATATCACCACACATGGCAGATGAGTTGCCAGGAAGGCTCATGCATCATGGTGCACTAAGACAAGGAACAAGAACAGATGCCAGAGCTCACACGGCTCTTTAGAGTTTGCAAAGCGTTTTAAATATCTTTCCTGATCTGGGCGCAAAGAGGTTTTGCCCTCTCTGTTTGTGGGACTTCTCACAGGCTGCCTCCCCTAGGAAGTCTGTGGGTTGCTTCACACAGCAGATGGCCTGCTGGGTTATGAATTCTGCCTCCAATACTTAAGATTTGGCAAATAAAATGGTAATGGCTAGATAGCACAGTGGGTAGAGCACCAGCCCTGAAGTGAGGAAGACCCGAGTTCAAATCCGGGCCTTAGACACTTTATTATGTCCTAGCTGTATGACCCTGGGCAAGTCACTTTTAACCTCAATTGCCTCAGCAAAAAAAAAAAACAAAAACAAAACTGCATGGACAATACTGACATGTTAGTCTGTTGGATCATGAAGAGTCAGACATGAATGAATAAGAACAAACAAAAGCTAGCCGAGCTTTTTATTATAATTTTGCCTTTATAAACAAGCTGGGAAGTGGTTGCTTTTATTCTTTCCATTTTATAGGTTAGAAAACTGAGGGAGACAGACAACAAATGAATTGTCTAGCTTGCAAGGGTCTGATTTGAACTCAGGGTTTTCTGGCTCTGTCTTATAGATCATCTCTAATATCGTTAAATACCTTGGGAAACGATCAGCTAAAAGAATTGGACTAAGTGTGTAGACTATAGCAATCGGGTATTCTGGAATGCAACTAAATAAATCTGACAATATACATGGCAGTTTCTTTTTAGGACTTTGGTTCCACCATCTGGAACTGAGCATGATATTTGCTGTGAGTTTCACAAGCATGGCATGGCTTCAGTGTGGGTATTGTTTATTTCTTTGGGGAATATTTCATCTTAAATACAAGCTTATTAGATGCCGTACTTGTATACATATACATTCTATACATACTTAAGATTTGGCAAATAAAATGGTAAATAAATAGTGTCTAAAACCACACCCCCACACCCCCCACACCATTTGCCAATGTCGTAATTATTCACATACAATGCTCTTTTTGGAGGTGGATGGGAAAGGGAAGTATCTGAAAGACAAATTAGGATTCCATAGTTTGATTGGACCTTTGAGGTCACTCCCTAAACAATCAGTGTTGGCCCCTTTGAAAACAAATAGCTTTAAGCTTTAATAGCTTCAACATGTACTAAGATTCTTCAAAAGAACACAGAATTCTTAACAGGCAAGGGGGGGTGGGTGACAGAGAGGAGGAGCAAAGCATGAATGTATATACAAAATAACATGGACAAAGGCAAGTAAGAGGGTGCTATTGTGTCTCCAGCATCTCTTTCCGCTTCCTTTGTGTGTCAGCCCCCATGAGCTGTTTCACCCAAAGAAAATTCTCAGAATGCCTGCTACCTACAGGTGCTGCTGCCAGTAGACGTTGGTGGGTGACTTTTGTTTTGGATTCATTTCAGGGGTGAGTAAATGACAGGGCTGAGAACTGAATCCAGTAGAATAGCAAGATACTTACTACTTCCCATTAATTGGGTAATCCTAGCCAAGTCAACTAATCTCTCTGAGACTCAATATCCTCATCTGTAAAACGGGGAATACTTGTACTATCTATTTCACTCAGGATATGCTTTTATAATTTGGGAAACTGTGGGTGTACTGTCATAATTAAAATATATATATATATGTCTATGAGACTTATTTATTATGGTCAAAGGCATGGATTTTGGAAGTTTTTTTTTGCTTGAATACTTGCTGACATGACTTTTCAGACTTAATTTCTGTATTCAGAATATATCAGTTCTCTTTGCCATGGGACAGAAGTAGAGTTGTCATTATTTCTGACAGATTTCCCTCAGGCAGGGGTAACTGTCTGTCAGCAAATCTCAAGTGATTTTTTTTTTTTTTGATAAAATGTGTCTATGTTAAAGTTCCTTAAAAAAGCAGTAAGTACATTACAAAGGTAATATGTTACCTCTTTTAAATATTAAAATAAAATCTCAACCGTGTGACTGCTTTTACAACAGGTTTATCAACATTCAATAGGTGCTTAAAATGTACCAGGTATTGTGAATAAAAAAATGAAAAAGACAGTTCCCTGCCTTCAAGGAACTTACAATCTAGTGGAGAAAAACAATACACACAAGAAATATGAAAAGTAGGATTAAAGGGTTTATTAACTGAAGGTTAATCTTTATCTATAACATTCCATACATACTGTCTACCTTTTTATTTTTTAAAAATATACTTCCCTGATTCATCTTAGTTTTTGAAAAAATCCAAATTCCCAAACAATCTTCTTATTTCTCTTTTAGTAAAATCAGACAAAAATGACCCAGTTTGGTCTTGTGTTAAGTACCAAAGTAATAAGAAATTATCAATATGTTCTTCTGGTTAAGAATACAATTACTATTCCTTTGCAATATATGCCTTTGTGTATTGCTGGAAGGCTATAAAATGATGCCTATATTAGCCATATTGCTGCACTGGAAACTGCATTTCCAGTTTTATCTTTGAGCCTTAGGAGGCCCGTGTCAATAGGTCAGCTCAGATAATGGGGAGAAAGGTCAACTTTCCTCTAAGGGGGCCCAGCTAATGGTCTGATCTGGCTGCTACTGTTCCCAGCACGGTGGTAACTTGACATTTTCTATGGAGTGACTCTTATTTAAATGTAGGGCTAGATAGTAATTATACCACACAGTTATTATGACCAGAGGTGTCTATTTTCTCACTGCCCTTCCCCTGCCTGAGCCTGTGGAAAGGGACATTTTCTATCTTCTAGAATGATGTTTAAACTTTTCTACTCTATATGCAAAGTGTCATAGGAGGAGCTATGTAAGTGTTAGCTATTATTATTAGTAAAGTATTATTACCTTTTCAGGCTCTTTCTAGAAATTGCAGGAATAGAGCCAAGTCCATGCATGACATCTTGGAGAATGGGGGAAGGGGGGAGAAGTACATTATCTATCTTTTCTCATCTGTCTAAAACCATATGATTAACACACACACACACTCACACTCCATGTGGTAAAGCAGATTGATTCCCACTGATGGAAATATAAAAACTACAAGTTTCTGATGGAGAATGGGGTATCCGATTAATCAAATTTTGGAAGAGTGTGCATGGTCATGGTAGAGAGATGCCTCAGAACTTTAAAATGTTTAAGGCTTAAACTTATGAGTACCAGCTATCATTGCATCATAGCCATGGTACTAGATAATAAAGCATTCCTTTCACAGAATGCTGATTTGCTTGTCAGTATATTTGGCAAATAGTTTTCATAACATTTTTGCTATTTTATGGGTTAATAAAAAGAAAAAAGCACACAACACAATAACTATTCTCCAAAAGGGCATAAGGAATCTAGATTGACTCTACCATCCAAAGTGAGAGTGAAGTTATTTTTAAGTATTCTGGGCCTTTGCAGCAAATCCTATGGACACTGTTACACATATAAAGAATCAAAGTGAACAAGCATTTTTTAGTACTCTCAGGCACTGTGCTAAACTCTGGGAATACCAAGAAAGGACAACCCTCCCTCTTCCCCCCAAAAAACCCACCCCAGTCTCTTCACTTAAGGAGCACGTGGTCTGTCTAATCTGTTGAAGAAGAATAACAAGAGATGCCCGACATATAAACTGCCTTTTTTTGGGGTGGGACAATTGGGGTTAAGTGACTGGCCCAGAATCACACAGCTGGTGAGTGTCTCATGGTGGATTTGAACTAGGGTCCTCTTAACTCTATGGCTGCTGCTCTATTCACTGTTCCACTAGCTGCCCCATAAACTCTTTTACTTTTACAAAGTGCTTCACACACATCATCTCACTTGGACTCCGAAGGAGGACCATCATTCCTAATTCACACTCAAGAAGAAGAAATAACACTGTTTTAGCGTTACTGACTCCAATCTAACTGTATACTGCTGCAGAGGCTCTGAGTTGTCAGGCTAACAACCACACAATAACTAGCATTTACTTAGCACTTTAAGTTCTGTAAAGCACTTTTGGGAAGAGAACAGGAAGAGAATAGTATTTGTGTAGCACTGGCTATATGCCTAGCAGGGTGCTAAACACTTTTATAGACCTCTCACTTAATTTGTAAAAATGATCTCATTTTAACCTCACAATCCCCGTTGGAGGTAGGTGTTATAGAGAAGCAGACAGAGTTAAATGACTCAGCTTGTCTGAGGCAGGATTTGAACTCAGTCCTTGTGACTCCAATGAGCCACTATTTCAAACTTGACCTATTCAAGTTGACTTTCCCATTTTTCTCCTAATGGACTGAATTTGTTAATGTCAAAAAAATTAAAAATCCACAAGCACCACAAAAAACAAGGGTCAATGCCCGCAGTGAGACCTACGTCCTGTACACCGCTTCCAATGCTCTTGTCCCACCGTCAGCAGCTCCTTCACACCATCATCCATGGCTTTGGTGAACTTACCAACAGCCTCGCATTTCTGTTCTCTGTGAAGCAAAGACAACCACGCAGGGACTGATTAGACGAGAAGCCTCCTTGGTGGATTAGAGCTGTATTTAAACAAAGACTGACACCTGCTCACTGTGCGGGGCAGGTGGACACACTAATAGAAAATTGCTGCTAACATTCATATGGGGGTCTGTCAGCCTCTCCCTCGTGGAGAACGGACATTTTTCACTCAGGATCTAGTTCCCCTCCCACCCCCTTCTCCAAGCCTCCATTCTCCTCTCAATTATTGAGTTTAAGCAGCAACCAACCAAGCCACAAAACACATACATCAGTGATTTATTCAAAGCATTTATTAAAATTCTTTAATTGTCCATTCTAGTAATACACTAATTACTATGTATATAGTAGACTACTAACATGTCTATCCCTACTATTAGTTTGTCTACTGTTTGAAGATGCAGCTGCTGATGGGCATATAAACTGTTTACTGAATTGTACTACAGAAATGTTGCAGTCAGAAAAATGCTTGTTTATTAGTGGTCAAGAGAAGAACCTAAGCAGTTTCATGAAGTAAATGATAAATCAGTTCCAAGTGATTAACGAAAACCAGCTATGCCCAGAGAAAGAATACTGGGAAATGAGTGTGGACCACAATATAGCATTTGCAATCTTTCTGTTATTTTTATTTGCATTTTTGTTTTTCTTCCCAGGTTATTTTTACCTACTTGTGCAGCAAGAAATATATATATATATATATAGTATTTAGCATATACTTTAACATATTTAACATGTATGGGACTGCCTGCCATCTAGGAGAAGGGGGGAGGGGGAAAGTTGGAACAGAAATTTTTGCAAGGGTCTGTGTTGAAAAATTACCCATGCATATGTTTTGTCAATAAAAAGCTATTAAAAAAAAAAAAGTAAGTGATACCGTAATCTAGAATCATCATCAGAAGTGGAAAATTTGAGTTTTTATTTTCTATCCTCTGTGGAAATGCAGTGGAGCAGGGAAAGAGCAGACACTGGGAGGAGTAATCAATCCCCAAAGAGGACGGGAAATGAAGGGAACTCCATTATCTCTGCCTCCTCACAGAGCAAGCCCAGATGTCCCCTTCAGATTGGACTGGATAGGAGCTTAGCAGACAAGATTATAAGTATACCAGTCTTCAGCATGATTGAGCAGGAAATTGATGCCCCGATATTTGTGAATTTAGGCATACATATACAACAGCTTTTAGAGGGTGATCTGGGCTTTGATCCATTCATCCATCAAACTCCACCTCCACCACCTTTGTGCTTTGTATTCCCTATCTAAAAATGAGAACAATGGAGACTTCTCCCCACGCTGCTTCTGTAAAATCTGGGTTGCTTCCAAAAAGCACTATGTAAATTTAAGGCTCACTAAAAACCCCAACAACTTATTAAAGCGTGGTTTGCCACTCAAACTTGTATATGGCATAAAATACATACAAAATATGTCTTTACTTAAAACTAGAATACAAGACTTAAGTTTCACAAAAGGCCCACACAATAACTACTTTAATGGCATAAAGATATTAAGGTTAAATTCCCAAAAAAGCCTGCACATTTAGCTCACTTAGTCAAATTATAATAGTCCTGTTTCAAAATTTTTAATCTTGTGCTTTCCACCAAAACCTGTAAATCTGATCATCAAAGCTACCCAGAGGTAAAATGGTTTATTGATTCTTTAAGTTCATTAATATTCTATTAAATCTGTCATAATTGTAAATGAGTCATATCTGGTGGCTGGTTTAGGTTATTGTCAGAAGGCAGCAGTTCTGAATAGATCACTGAGAGCTTGAGACTTAAGATTCTAAGATTTCTTTGCCTTTTTTTTTTTCTTTTTACAAACAAAAGAATTGTTTCTGAAGGCCCAATCACAGTTTCTATAAAGTACAGAAATAGTGCTGAGCCCCTAGTCAGGAAGATCTGAGTTCAAATCCAGTTGCAGGCACTTACTATCTCCATGATCCTGGGGAAATCATTTAACGTTGGTTTGCCTCAGTTTCCCCAAATCTGCAAAATGGGGATAATAACACCTACTTTCTAGAGTTGTAAGGATCAAATGAGATAGTATTTGTAAAGCACTCTGCAAACTTGAATACACAATATTAAATCCCTAGCTATTAGTATCATTTCCTATATAAAACACGGAGGGGAAAAGAACTTAAGGGCTGCTTTTTTCAAAGCAAATATGCAAACAGGTTTTTGCTCTGTGGGTTCCGGCTACTTTGATCATTTCCATAATCCTTTTCTGAAAATGCTGTTAAACACTGTGCCAATCACTGCAGAAGATGAAGCCAAGAGGGACCTGTAACAAGCTTTGGTGACCTGTCGGGGGTGGGAGCCAAGTCAGTTGGCGTTTCCTTGCTAGATCTACCAGGATCAGTTCATATGAAGTTTCGTTCATAGGATCCTCAGATTTCTGAGTTGGAAGGCACATCAGAATATCACCCCCACTCCCTCTCAGGATAACCAATTTGTACAAAGAGCCTCAAGGTTTTCAAACTGTTTACATGGATAGATTGTTTTTAAGTCAATCAGGGTGAAGCAACTTGCCCTGCAACATAGAGCGCCTAAGCCTCAAGTCAAATTTGAATGCAGGTCCTCCTGACTCCGGGCCAGGTGGTCTATCTACTGCGCCACCTAGCGGCCCCATGTACATATATTTTTATAATTATTTTTTTTTTCTCCATTTAGTCTAATCTCCCCTTTTTACACATAAGCAGATCCTTATACTGCTTCTGTAAACTCAAGAACTGGAAGGGAGGCTAGAGGCAGTAGTGTGTTGGTAAATGTTTAATATTTGGCTCTTAAAAAAAAAGTAACTATATATTTTCAAGTTTAATTTGCATTATTAACATTTTCTCCAAAACTTAAATGCTCCATCATTGTAAAGTCTAGACCAGAGGCAGGTCCATTTTTGTACTTGTAAGCTAAGAACAGTTTTTATATTTTTAAAGACAATAAAATTTTATTTATAGGTTTATGAATTTACAAAATAAAAATTTCATTTACATTCTTAGCTCACCAACCCACTGACCATGGTTTGTTGACCTCTAGTCTAGAGAATCAACAAAAGGATAAATCAAACCCTGATTTGACACATTTGTCCATTTTTTGACACAAATGTTTGTGCTAAAAATTTAACAACTGAGCTTATATTCTAGGCTGGCTCCAATATACCTCCTCAGGAGGCATGTGGTCTAGGGGAGAGAGAACACTTCATTTGGAGACTGGAGACTTGGATTTAAATGTCAGGTCTTGCCACTCACTCTTAGGACATATGGATCTCAGTTTCCTTATATGTTAAAAACAAAAAACAAAACAAACGGACAACCATCGAATCAAATGCATCAAATGGGATAATACATGTGGAAATACAATTCTTAAAGAGCTATATAAATGTCAGCTATGATAAATTCAATTGCTACCCCATTTCACTAAGGCTATTCAACTAGTTTGAATGCAGGTCATTATCAACTTGGATCTAGATTGCCATCCCATGGGAGATGAAAAGCAGACAAGGAAACCAAACTAGCATGACTTACATTTCTATCAAGTCCAGGTCTGGGGCTTCTGGCTCCATGGTTGAAAATATCATAACACCCACCAGCTCATCTTTTTCAGCCTTCCTCTTTCCAGTTTTCCATTCCTAGAAACAAGAACATTATAATGTAAAGAAGTGAGCACAAAGACTTTGGCTGCTTTTGTTCCCAGGACACCAGCAGAAAGAAGAGGGGTGGAGATTTGTCCATTCTGGATTTTTAGCCTCTGAACTTAAAAGTAACAGCCTCTTCTATTTGCACATCGTTAACAATCCTTCAAATTAAACTATGCTCTGACCTAAGACAATCTGGAGAATATTAATAAACAGACGGTTTATAAACAGTATGGCACAGTGCAGGGTGCTGGAATTGGGAAATGGGAAGAATCAGGTTCAAATCCTACCAAAGACACTTAGGATGTTGAACAAGTCATATTAATATTCCTAGGCAGTAGTTGTAGGGACTCCAATAGTTTCACCTGTAAAATAAAGAAGTTGTCTGATGACCTCTTAAGATTCCCTTCCAGTTCTAAATCTGTGACCTTATGCAGGTCTTCATTGAAACCCATTCAGAAAGTAAATTGTACCTGTTTAGAATCAACAAATCCTCTCTTTCCTCTGTACTTCTGCATCTGTCACACTCCATACCTAAAATGCTCTCCCATGACATTTTGCTGAATACCTAAATAAACCAATACTCTCCTCGGCTGAATTCAACCACCACCTCTTCCACAAAGCCCTCCTCCACCCTCCCTTGCCTAAAGTGATCTCTTTCCTTTCATCAGACTCTTAAAATGTTTTCTAGATTTCTCTTTAAGGCACTTTGGGTATTCATTTTATCCCAGGCAATTAGGTTACGGGATCACAAAGAATCAGAAATTACTGAAAAATGATTGAACAATGAGTAGGTCATTTTTGGGTGAGGCAGCTGGGTGGTGCAGTGAACAGAGCCCTGGGCTGGAATCAGGAAAGACCTCAGGTTACTTCCAACCCCAGACACTTATTAGCTATTGCTTCTGGTCAAGTAGTCACTTGACTGCTGTCTGTCTCAGTTTCCTCATCTGTGAAATGGAGATGAGAGCCCTGACAGCCAGAGCGGTGGGGAGGGCAAAACAAGACCATGTTTGAGAAGTACCATGCAAACCTCAGAGGGCTGTATTGACACCAAGCTAGCAGCACTGACTATCCTTGGGCTCAGAATTGCTTCTGGCGCCCAGCGAGCTCACAGACTGGCACAGAGATGGATCTGGATCTCTGCATCACCAGAGCAATCCCCTAAGGTCACAGATGAACGAGCCAAGGCTAAGTTGGGATGGGGAGCACCTAGGGCTCTGCTACAGGACGGCTTTTAGTTCTAGAGCTGAGCAGCTGTGGCTTTTGTTCAGTCATTCCCAACTCTTTGTTACCTCTCTCGGGGTTTTCTGGGCAGAAATACTAGACCGGTTCACCATTTCTTTTTGTGGCTCCTTTTACAGATGAGGAAAGTGAGGCAAACAGGCCTGAGTGATGTGCTTAGGGTCGCACAGCTGGCAAATAACTGGGGTCAGATTTGATCTCAGGAAGCTGACCACGGGCCACCTTGCTGCCCAGCTTAGCAACTGCCATCTTACTAAATTAGAAGATAATTGAGTGGAGATAGGTTGGAAAGGCCCTAAGAGTGAACAAGAAATCCCCCATGAATCTCAGAGGCACCCAAAGCCGGACTAAGATCCTGAGCTTGCTCTCCCTTGGGGTTTAGGCTGAGATGGGACACGTGCCTTCCAGAGGCTGCAGAAAGGAGACTTGCATGGGGCAGCCTTGGGGGGCACTTGTGCTTTTGCCACCCTGTGCACTGTGCCAGGCAGGTCAAAGCTCTCTCACTGGGACAGTTGCTAAGTTCTAACCTCTGGGCCCCTCAGGCAGTGGAAGAGCACCCCTGAACTCAGGTCCTGTTCCCAAGCCCAGCACCCCCTCCACGCAGCCAGCCCTCCCCTCCCCCCCTTAAAGCCCTTTCCACTTCTAAATATGTGATTCTACACAGTACAGCTGCAAAACCCTGAGATCAAGGTTTACAAGCCACACATCATTCCACTGCTAAGTGTCTTAAGATGTTCAATAGCAATCTTGCAGACAACACTCATAATATGTAAACACTCACACACACGAATGAGTGTGAAGGACCCCATTGTATTCTCATTTCATCATAGCATGCACACACACACAAATGATGAGAGAAGATGGTGTACTTAATTTGGCTTCATAATTATGTATTGTAATCAAGTATTCACCTAGCATGGAGAAATGCTATCTTAGGAAGTCAGTTGGAATACTGAGGCCAAAACAGAATCAAAGAGGCTTTCTGCTATTGTAATTTCTGCAATTAAATTCTAAAAAGGACAAGGTAAACTTGAATCATTTTATAGGATATATGTATATATTTCATCCATTTTTTGTTGCTTGTGATAAAACTCACCCTTTTGTTCTTTGAAAGACTTATTGATGCCTTTTTGTTTATATTCATCAATCCCACTGCCCACAACTCCCAACCTTGGACCCTACCTCTCCTTCCTGGAAAAGAGTTGAGCCAAAACAACTGGTAAAACTGCCTACTCCTGAAAATCTATATAATATTCAGTTTTTGCCTAAGTTCTGTGGGACTCATATTGCTATCATAATTATTCAAGTGTACAGCTTTTTTTTTTAGTGGTTTTTAATTTTATACTATTGTAAAGTAAAATGCATAGTAACAGGTCTATTGTTCTGGTTATGCTCAGTTTATACGAATTTCACATTTCTCTGAATTTCTCATTTTTGTCATTTATTATTGCAAAACAATATTTCATTCCTGAACAGAATGGATGGTCTTACCATCTACTGTAAGGATGACTGCTATTAAGCACTGCTATCTACCTTGTAGGTGAATCCTTCAAGTTTCCCTTATAGAAAATGAAATTCTTGAAAGCAAATATTATATTGCTTTTCTATTTGTATTCTCTGAATTTTTTTCGAATGATGCTTGAAAATGCAAAAAATACTTAAAAACAGATTTTTATTTGTTCATTCCATCATACGCCAACGTTAGCTATTCATCAGCCAGTGGGCAATCATTTTACTACCAATTCTTTACTACCAAAAGAAGTGTAAAAAGTACATTTTATTTGTAATAGGATCAAATTTAAAATCTATTACTATAAAGTTAAACTCTGAGTAATTACAGTTACCAGTTCCGGTTCATAATTATATAGATCTCTCTCTCTGACACACACACACACGTGTTATTATATATAATTCCTATAATATATATGTAGATATGATCTTGCTAGCTGTCTACAGAAGAATAGAAAGAAGAGAAAAATGTTTTTTGTCTTTGACCTGCTTGAGATATATGATCATGAATGGGATTACTAGGTCAAAAGGCATGAAAAAGGAAATACTTTTTTCTTTTTAAACAACTCCAGCCACTTTCCATGAACAAGAAATATCAATCTCTTAAATTTCACTCCAAGAATGCTTTAAACCTTTCCTTTGAGGAAAAACATTTCCAAAACTGACAGTACTATATTATGAGCAACTGATCTCATCCTCTTAACGAAGGGTAAATGACCACTAACATAAAGATGGTTGCCCACTGTGGGGCATATAGATCAACACACATTTTCTGCTTACCACAAAAGTCAAGTTGTCCATCAGAAAGTATAGTACCAAAATGTTATCAGTAGGTCTATAAATCTATTTTTTTTTGTTGTGTTAACTTTATCATAAAACTAGAAGGTTGGAAGTCACTGTAAGATGCTATCTAGTCCATTTACTTGACTTAAAAATCTAAATTATCCAAAACTGTCAAGAACCTAGCCTATTTTTTTAAACCCCAAGGAAGATACTAATCTTCCATTTCACTTTATGACAACTAATTCCTCCCTCCTGCTACAGGTTCATGTGGATTTCCTCTTTTGTTTAAAAAGATGATCAGGAGTCAAGTTCCCAGGTTGCACTGAATAAAAACAAATATTAAAATTGTGGCTTTTTGGTTGCTGTTGAATTTGGCCATTCAGTATCTGAAAAGCTGTAACGAAGTCATTTCCTACCTTTTCATCCCGGAAATTCAAGAACTGCTGGAAAACTTCGCTTTCAGAGATGACAGGATGACGACACATTCTAGTCATCCATGCCTGAAGTCTTTCCATTCGCATCTTTATAAACTCTTCTTCAAAACGACCTGCAAGAGTCACATTGGGATTAATCATGCACTTTTGCCCCAAGGCACTGTCAGTTATTAGGAACTCCATTTATATAGCTGGTTAATAAAAAGCAAAAACTATCTATAAGAGAAACAACAACCCCCTCACATGTGAACTACTAGCTGAGGATTTAAAGTCCCTCCTAGGGAAAAAATGGGAAAGGCCCTTTTCTGTAGTTTTTTAAAATGGAAAGCGTTTGCTAACACTAATGCATTCAGGAACACACATGCCAACTTGTAACTGACAGAATCAATAATCACAGTCAGAGTGCTATTTTCTTAAAGGACTTTCAAAGCACTCAGCTATCTCAGACTCAACTATAATCGAATCTAATGAACACCTTGCTTGCCATAAACATTCTACCAGTTTTATTTTTACGGCAAGCAAGAAATGACTTCATACACAAACATACACTCTAAAAGAAGTAAAAATAAATACAAGGTTACAGAAATAGAAAACAAATTTGAAATTTGTAGAAAAAAAATTCTGCATGATTTCATTTTCTGTAAACAGAAGAATTGTGCAAACACCACAAGAACCAATGCAGAAATGCACCATTTTTCTCTTTTTGCCTTTTAGAAATTTCTTTGAAAACTAAAGATGCCTAATTATGGAACAAATGCACTACTGGGAAATACTTCCTTAGAATTTGTGAATGAAGATGCCAAAACAAGAGAGCTTAAAACAGATGACCTCTCACCAAAAGATCAAGAGGAGATGAAATTTTTTGTAATATCAAAAGGAAATACTGTGTGAAAATCAAGAAATAATTTTTTAAAATCATTTCAACATTAGACAGAAATCCACATAGAAGGGAAATGTCTGCCACTACATTTTACACAACTGAATATTTATTATATGGAAGGAACTTAAATGTTTAATAGCAACTTCATCTCTAGATTACTACATATGTTGGGGCTTTGCTAGTAAATGACACAATGATTTTGGAAAGTTCTGTGTTATTTTCCTATCTGAGATAGTGGCATTTCATGTATTCTTTACAACCTGACTTCCTCTTGAGCTGTTTCCTCAATGCCAAAATGTTTTAAAACATCTTCCAGAACACTTGTAGTAACACTTCCATAATATAACTTGTAGTAACGTTGTTATAAAGCTCAAATGAGATAATTAATGTAAAATGTTTTGTAAAAGACCCTTTATAAACTTTAGCCATTATTTATGCAAATCACCTATTAAAATTCTTTCTGACTCAATGATTAATTGGAGGGAAGAAAATAAGCCATGTTCATTTTTAGTCCAAATCCTTCAGTCTGTGTCTTAAAGAATTTTTTTCCTCTTGCTATTAAGCATAAGGAAGAACTGTTATGAATTTCTTGGACATTTTGAAATTAAAAAAAATTTCCCCCAAGTGACATAAAATACTTTTATCTTATTAAAGATATTTTATCTTGTTTCTAAAGAAACAAAATGGCAGCTTTGAATTTTGCTTTGAAAATATAACTCAAAGCATTTTTTTTAAAAAACGGCACCTTAAGATTCCTTGATGTCAAGAGGGCTCCTTTTAAATGTTAAATGCTTTGAGATTCATGCCACCAGATTATGAGTTACACACTTAAATGCAACAATGTCTATGTACCTTCTCTTAGTAGCCTGTACAAAACATTTCATGACATCCTTCATCTCCTTGTGGAGGGGGTCCAAAAAATAGTGCCGGGTCAGTGTAAACCTCACAAAAGCAAAACAAAACTGCTTAAATAACAGCAAGAGTATTTTCCTTGTAGAGAGATTTAAGGAAGCAATATCACTTTCTTTAAGGTTTTAAATAATCAACTATGGAGTTCAACATGGAGTCATTAGGATGGAAAGCAGCAAAGAAATAATCCATTTATCTAATCACTAGCAGAAGATTAATATCCATTTTGTAACAAAAAATTGCCCTACTCATAACTCATTTTCCTGGAAGAGTATGTCTCAACTATGACATAACTCTTTGTTCCATAGCATTTTAAAGTAAGACTCTACATTCATCAAAAGGTAACTTCTATTTCTCCTATTTTCAAAGAGTCTCATTTAATCATCTCATAAAACAAATGAACACTTGGCACAATCAAGGAACAAAAATGCTTCATTCATAATATCTCATAAAAGAACTCAATCTCAAAACAAGCAAAAAATTAATTCCAATCAGTATCAGTTGAGTTCTTCATGGATTCATTCTGAAATGTACAGAAATGCCACTTCATCATCTTTCTTGCCAACAATTGTGTTTTCAAGTGTTTAAATGATAACAGCATTTTCATATAATAATGCTAGGGAGATTGTGGGCAGGAGGCTAACAAGGGAGGAGAGGGAAGAGAAAGTCACTTATGGGCTTTTCAATTTCCTCGGCATGTATCCCGGGTCAGTGAATCAATGCCCATCTTTCTTTAGAGAAAGGGACTCTTGCTTTCAAGTGGCACACTGCTGGCTGGCTGACGCCTGCCTGCCTTAAAAACTGAGTCACAGCATTAGGAGGGCTGGGATGAAGGAGCCCACCCTGCTTTAAAAACATCATTCACTGGACATGAAATAACTGTTCTATTTTAAGTAAATGATTCCTGATAAACCCAGAATTACATTAAAAAACCCACCCTATACATAAAGTTAGCTCAGCAAATCCTTTTACTTGTGTGTATGTGTGTGTGTGAGATAGAATACTCCAGAACAATAAAAGAAATTCAAATAAATCTACGTATTAAAATGAAATTAACTTAAATATATAAAATGGTTTAAAAAAAAGTTAAGGTGGGCTTTATTTGTGTGGGGAATAAAGAATAAAAGTTTCAATTAAAAAGTTAGACTGAAAAACTAAAAAATGTTCTTCAAAGTGGGGCACAACTATTACTATTTTAGAGACAGCCATTATTTTCTACTCAAGGGAATTCTTGACTAGTTGAAAAAATGCTTTTGTATAAGAGTAATTAAAATACTTTTCATGGGTTTCTGCAACCTGTTAATGAAAGGCTATTGAAGAATCATTATTATAATGATTATGTGTTACAATGTTTTTTACACACACACAGAGACAATGTTATCTTATGTGAAAAGATACCATAAAACCATTTTAAGAAAGTATAAAATTAAAGATATATAATTTAAAAAATTTAAAGAATACCTTTCTGAGTTACTGAACTCCCTTTCAATCCCCCCGC
Organism: Sarcophilus harrisii; assembly: GCF_902635505.1. Lineage (NCBI taxonomy): Eukaryota > Metazoa > Chordata > Mammalia > Dasyuromorphia > Dasyuridae > Sarcophilus > Sarcophilus harrisii. Next base: position 133,343,605 of record NC_045429.1, read on the forward strand.
TTCCCCACTTCCTCTTCTCTTTTGTTGAGAGGATCTCATGTTGTGCACAGACCAGTAAACTTTGTGCCACGGCATATAGATTTAAATCTAGACTGTCAGTTAGTACTTTGTAAGCACAAATGGGTCACCTGACTTCTCTAGACCTTAATTTCCTTATCTGTAAAATGGAATAATGAATTATTGCCCTACCTTATCTATCTACCTTACCAGGTGATTAGAGAAAAATGCTCTGTTAACCTTAAATTCCTTGGTAAATGTGAACTAATTTTATTATCTCCTTCCTTTTTTAAGAGAGCTACAAATAGGATCACATAATAAAAGCTGTATAACTGTAAAAACAACTTCATATACACATTAACATTAAGTCATCTGCTAGCCTCTGCATCTATTAAGATATGTATATATTTTTGTTTCACTAAAACTACTTTAAAGAGCTTGAGAAAGATCAGAAGAGAATCTCAGAGCTTCCAGGAAGCTTTAAAATAAAAACAGTAATGATGACAATAAATTTCCCATTAATAATTTCTTCCAAATCACAGATTCTGCTTCTCCAGATTGAAGGCTACTATAATTATGTTGTACTACTATGTCATAGTAGTAGGGAAAATTCAAATGATATCTCTATTTGGAATAACAATAATGATGATGACGATAATAGTAATAACACCAATAAGAACAATGATAACAGCTAAGATTTATATGATATTTACTATATGTCAGTCAGTGTGCTAAGTATTTTACAGATATTATTTCATTTTATCCTCACAATAACTCTGGGAGGGAGATGACATTATTATCCCCATTTTACAGTTAAGTCCAGAGTCAAACAGAAGTCAGGTGACTTGTCTGGAGACCCCAGCCAGTAAGCATCTGAGGCAGGATTCCTGACTCTGGGCCCCGGGCTTTATTATGCACGATGGCACCAGCTAGCTGCTATGGGCATTCTGTGATTCACCTGCTGCCTTTTTCAAAGCATCCAGGGATGGTTATACAGCAGGATCAATCCTCCTTTGTCTAAGCCATTCTACAATCTCTGGGCTCAGGTCTGCAACCCACTCACCTGTAACTTGCTTGTCTGGGAGGGAAGGGATTGGAATGGCTGACCCAAACTTAACCAGAAGACGCTCATAGAGCCAGTCAAAGTGCTTATACCTGTGGTTGACAGATCGATTAGTGTTCTGTAAAATAAGCAAAGAGAAAATAAAGAGTATTACCACGTATACAAAGAGAGTTGGAATGATGGACCTGCACACAGGCGTCTGAGGCACTTACAGTGGCTGTCAACTGATACTCGATGTAACTCTTCAGACCGTACATCTTGGAGCCTTTCCTGGGATCTGCTACAACACAGTCAAAGGTGGAGGTGGGGTAAACCCACATTGGGCCATAATCTCCAACCTGCAGGCAGAATAAATAATTATTTTCATTACAGAAGCATAGAGATCCTACCTAGAATAATTAGTCAATGGTTAAAGATTTTCATTTTAGGAGAAGAAACTCTGTTCAAATAAAAATCTCCTTGCTACATCTCCTGGAGGTAACATACACACATCTTGGGTCAGATTTTTTTTCCTCCATTACACACTATACTCAATATTTTATTTATAAATACAAATTTGTTTTTACTCTGAATTCCACATAAGTTCAGTTTAAAAGGTTTTAAATTTTTAAAGTTTATCTTCATTAATTTGAATGACTTTAAAATAAATTTTCTTACCTTGAACTTGTATGACATAATTAGGGAGGCCTTTGGCATATCACTGAAGATGGTAACAGATTTTTTAGCAGGTCAACGAGGGCAAATCCTAGTTTTTTAGTTTTAGGAATGGCATACTGCTGAGACAGCTTAGCCTCATTTTCCCCACTCTGAAAGTGTGCAGAATCTCAAAACTTATCAAAAGATTATGGGCACAATTAATGAATATATATTCTTTAACTTTTCCTCTTTCACCAAGATCTTGTGATATAGAATGAAATAAGATAAAGAGTGTTCTCTACCTAAACTTGTGGGCTTATGATTATTGTGATATGAGCTTCTTCAGTAATCATACCAATAGAGGATAGGTGATCAGGAACATCATAAATCACATTCCTGAAATATATTTATTTTGGGACACAAAGTTGGGATGTCTTGAGCTGGATGGCATTTTTATCTGTTATCATAATTTGTGGACGAAATTAATGTTTTTTGTGGGTTATATAAACATTAAATGAAGGGCACAATTCTTCTCAAACTAATATCCTCAATGGTATCTTTAAATACTAGTTTTTTAATTTGTTCATTCCTTATCTTCATGTTACAGATGGCTTAATGGTAAAAAACCAAATTACTATAGACAGTGGAGAAGGTGCTGTGTTTTCATATTGCATGTATATTTTTCTAGGCTATAAACTCAAGCATAAAAATTAAGCTTATCAACTCATCTTAAAGGTTTAATAAAAAGGATTTTCCAAAGTGATCTATACTCTTCTACTTACAAGATGTGTGTATATCACTTTAAAAGAGAAAGAAAAAAAATCTAAACAATACAGATGAAAGCACCAATAACCCTAATTATCTCTAGCATTCTTAAATTACAAAGGATAATATCAGTTATTTAGAGTATGTATATCTTAGACCTTTCACAAAGGAAACATAATTCTCTCAGTACTAAAGTTATTGTAAAAGCAGATTATTTAGGGAAAAAAACCATAAAATAATGAACAAAAACTTACAATGATGGAAATTTTCTCTTTGGGTTTTGCTAGCTGCTTTGCCATTAAGTACTGTTCCATTCCAGGTTTTGCAAATCCAGGAAATCTAATTACAGAAAAAAATGCTATTGAGTTCCCCGCTCTCTCCTTATAAGAATTTAAATCCTCCCATTCCTGTTTGCTTTTTTAGAAATACTTTTCACCTTGTTCTGTCTTTCAAATGCATGCACTAGAAACAGTGGTAAGTGAAACCTAGTCTAATCAGATTGCTCACTTGCCAATTAGTCATTTAATCAAGCTACAGCTACTAAGAAAATGGTTTTATTCCAGAGGGTGCTATATTTGCAGGGACACTGTTTATCTTAAATCTATACAATTCTATCATCCAGTAAAGGACAATAGGACAACTTGGAAATTTTTATTCAGGTTACATGAAGGAACTTTTAGAAGTTTTGAGTTGGCTTCATATGGAGGTGTAATTAATAGGAAATGAGACCAATCATTTTATTTATGCAAGCATTCAAGGATTCATACCTTTCAACAAGTGTTCTTAAAACTGACATTTGGGAATGGTGTGGGGTATAATTAAATTACTCCAAAGATAATGCCATTACTCAAAACATCTTTGGAAAGCCTCTTTTTTGGAACTGTCCTCTTCAGAAGCAGCCACAAAAGAAATCAGTCTCCTTCCTTGGTATTTTCATTTTTGACCAAAGCAGTATCATTTAGCTCAATTACCCACTTTACCACCCCATCCTTCTCTAAGTGACATTTGGTTGCTTCCATAAATCAAATTTGCTTTCAGTTGTTTTGCCTCCATTGAACAAGTCTTATTGATTATTTACTTTTCAGTAAACTGGAAGAAAACAAAAGGGGAAATTGAGCCTGATGTGCTATGTAGGTTCTTCATCTGACATCATAAGGAAAAGCTTGATATCAATGAGTTTTTTCAAAAATATCTCTCAATATTCTAGTGATTCAGATGACAGCATCATAGAGAGGGTCAGACTCAGCCTGAAGGGACCTTACAGTCCCTAACTTCCTCACGCTCCTGAGAAGGAGATGGAGTTCAGAGGTTAAACTGCTTACCCTGGGTTACTCAGCTAGTGTGTGGGGGAGAATTCAAACCTGGCTTTTCCTGACTCCAGACTCAGTGCTCTGTACACTAGGCTGCCTCTCTAATGGCACACCCTACAAAGTAAAGGCTGACACCCCGTTAGAGGCTAAAAACTCCCAAGCAAACATTCAACAGGAAAAGAGTGAAGATTTTTTTTGACTTTACTTGTTAAGTGGAATCTTCATGGAAGCCCCACCAGCACGAGCATTGCCTCGATGGACCCCTCCGGTCTCAGAAGTCTCCACGTCCTTAAAGTAAGTAGGAGGTGACGATTTGGGGTCGTCCCAGTCTTCGTCCCAGTCATCATCATCCCCGGCTGCAGCTGCAGGAACAGAAGAGAAAGGAAAGAGATCATCCTTCCCCATGTCCAGGGCCAGGGCCAAGAGTCACTATAAGGAAATGGAGCACCAGAATGCTGAGGAAGAGTCCAGTCTTTCCAAGCTTGTGGTCTCATCGTAGACAGCCCGGCCCAGCTTTCTCCTCCCTTGGCTCCAGGAGGCTGAGGTGTCAGCACCAGGGATGGGACCTGATCCAAGGCCTCCCACTCTGGTCTTGTGCCTGTGTGTCCCTGAACCACAACGTTCAACGTAGCTTAATGCTATTCACGAATCCCCACGGGGAGGGCCGGAGCCAGAGGAGGTCTCCCCCAGGAGGGAGATCTGCGACCACCACTGACTGAAGAGACTTGGGGTAATGAGCCAAGGCAGGGAGGTCACAGATGTTTTAGAGGTGGCGAGCTGGCTCTGGGGATGGAGGGATGGCCTTGAGAAGCTTCCTCCCTGTATCAAATGGGGATAACGGCAGCTTCCTCCCAGAGACAAGGTTTGTAAAGGGCTGAGCACAGAGCCGGGCTCCCAGCAGGCACTATCCAAGTTCTGGTTCTGCGACTCTCTCCCCTCTGCCCCGGCTCTTGAGGTAAGGGCTCCCCTCATAGGCCTGATGTGACTCTGGAGAAGGCAAGCCCGGAGTGGTGGAGCTTGTGGGGTCAGGAAGGTCCAAATCTCCCAGGGAGGGTGTGAACACAAGCTTTCTCTGTCCTTGACCACTGGGCTTGGGGGCCAGGGGCCACTTGTCCTCTGCCCATCTCTCAGGCAGGCTGAGGAGGGAAGATCCCGGCCCTTATGGAGGTTTTACTCAGTGACTTCTGCTGCTAGGAGCTGTAGGGAGCCAGCAGTTGTGGCCACAGCCCTCTCTCCAATGTCAGGGTTCGGTCTCTGCCCTGACCCAGCCAGTCTGTGAGGTTGAGCGGGAGTTGGGGTGGGGGTGGGGGTGTGTAGGCCCTCTGCCCTTCTACAAGGAAACTAAGATTTAGAGAAGCAAAGGCAGAAGAACCCAGCAGAGAACTCCCACAGCCACCAACCTGGATTTTGTGGCTTTCTTGTCCACAGCGTTTCTGCTTTAAGGCCACCTGCATGTTGTGCCCAAGAACCCAAGCACACCTGCCTATACAGACCCTGGAGGGTCATAGGGCCAGTTTTCAATTCCCTCTTGCTAAGCCAGGCAGGGGTTGGCACAAATCACGCTAACCCAGAGCCAAGGAGGGACAAGCCACAAATGAGCCTGAGCCCATTATTGCTGCAGTCCTAGCGTGAGTGCTGGGCCCAAGTCAGCAGTAAAGGAGGGGCAACATCCTCAGGTGTCACAAGAGAGATGAGCTCTTTGAGGATAACTGATGTTTGTCTATCTGTACTTTGAAAAGAATGTCAAGCACCAACTTCTGGTGAAATCAGAACAAAAAATGGCTTTTAGACCCAGTAAAATAATCACTATTGAGTTTCACATTCATAAACATTTCTATGTACCGTGAATGACAGGGTTCCTTTAAGGCTCAGGGAGCCCTTCTCTCACCTGGTCCATGGTAGGCCTGTGGATGACCAAAGGCGGCATCCCAGTTGTTGGAAGTGTTTTTCTGAGCCGAGGCACCTTCTGGTTTAGTTCCCCAGCCATCTGTGCTTTCCCAGTTCCCAGATTTACCAGCATTCCAGTTTGACCAAGCATCATTAGCACTATTCACCTACATTGTAAAGGGGAAGGAAAGAAAAGGAATGTTTATGACTCCAGGTGGAAAACTCTTAAGACCAAAATATAGCAGGTATGGCATTTGAATACACAAAGTGGTAGTGAAAAAAATCACGAAGACTTAACTTTCTATTTAAAAAGAGAGGGTTGCAAAAAAAAAAAAAAAAAAAAAAAAATCTGGCTGGAGCTGATGTCTAACCCACTCAAAGTTGTTGGGATTAATCTTTTGTATTTCAATCATATAGAAATGGAGAACTAATATCAGATTTCCATTTTTAAAATAACATTTTACCTTTGAATGCACAGTTTTACACTAAATGTATTTAGGTGGACATTTAAAAAACAGCAAACCTGATGGCCATGTTTTTCTTTTCTTAGCTTCAACCCTCTTCCCTTCTCCCAAAGCAATCCTAACTACCTTTTAACAAAATCTCCAGTGGTTTTATTGTAAGTTAAATATTAATAATAGAAAGACATCTCATTCACATGAGCTCAGAGGGAGATACTTATCCGATAATACGCTTCCAAAAACTGGCTAAACATTTAACAGAAGAGCTATCAGGCTAAAGGACTAACAATCCATAGCTCATTTAGAAATGGAGCAAGCTATACTTAAATAAAGAAACAAAGCCCTCAGGTTTGGTAAAACTGAATAAAATCCACTCTAGAAACCACCAAATGTCCCCAGTGGTTGCTGATATCTTCTCCTTTCAATGCTCAGAATCAGTGCTATCTTCCCTCCTTGAAGCTATTCTTGATTCCTCTTAAGATGTCTCACTTCCATCCAAATGATAGATCTTTTTTCTTTCCTCCCAAGAGCTTTCCAAGGACTTTGCACCTCTCCCAATAAGCTTATTACTTTCTATAACAATAAGTGAAGGAAAGGAAAAATTAGCTATCAGTGGTATCAAGGAACATCTGGTGAAAACTAGCCCTGATATATCCCCTGAACTAATCCAAATCTTGGGGGTAGAAGTAGGGAAAGAAGCGGGAAGCCAGGAAATACTCTAACAAGGATATAAATATATCTTCAACAGGATGCATCTACTTTCCAGAATCACTCTTTTTAATCACTTACAACTATATATTGTTAGTCAATTATCACATGCCTATGTCATTCAAATGGACTAAGATCGCTGGGGAGGAACAGCCCCTTTCTCTTTGTGTTCTCTTCTGCATCTAGAAAAGCTTTAGTCTTTTCTCTCTGTGAGGGCATTCAAACTAGTTTTTGACTTGCACTTATTCAAATTTATAGTGGTTCATACTGGTTGTTAAGGTTGTGGCAATGACATTCGTGTTATTAGTTAGGGCACTTAAAGGAAGCAGTGGAGAGCTGGGCTACTTCCTGGCCCTTAAGACACCATTTTCTCCTCAGCTCAGGGCCTTGGAATTCCCTCCGCCTAATTCACCCCTTTCCCAGAGGCCTTTGGCTGTTGACTTATTTACCCACTTTGGCTCCTTCCCTTTTCTACAAGACCTGTTTCCTAGAGACACCAAAAAAATTTAATTTAAATGTTATGTAATTATTCTAATACCTTACTTGATTGATATATGCTTCAATTTCTATTATATATAAGATTCAATGTATAATTTATATCTTATTTAGTAACTGAGAGATATCAAGGCTAGGAGGTGCCCAGGTGCAAACATTATCTCTGACATATGCCTACTGTCAAGGCATTTAGCCCTTGTGAATTTGAGGCAGAACTCTAAAACTAAAGATTACAAGAAGGTTTGAGTTCTACACTGGTCAGAATAAACCAAGGATCTTTGGTTAACAGGTAAATAATTAAATATAGTAGCTGCTGTCATTACTAAAAAAAACCCAAAAGAACAAAAACAAAAAAACCCCAAACAACACAAAACATATGTTGAAAGGAACATAACGCTTTCTTGGTTTCCATTTACAGTGCCTGTGGTCACATGAAAAGTAAGCATCAGAAACTTTCAAGGACTGGCAAAAAGTCTTTATTAGGGTGTTAAAACTGTCCTAGAAGCAGGCTCTATTGGTCACTACAGAAAAGTAATCTTAAATTTAGCATTATTTCTGTATTTCCAACTTTTTGTGACTACTCATTTGGATTTTTTTGGCAAAGATAACACAGTGGTTTGCCATTTTCTTCTTCAGCTCATTTTACAGATGAGAAAATTGAAGCAAAGTGTTGTTAAGTGACCTGCACAGGTAAGATACCTTATATTGTCTGAGATCAGATTTGAACTCGTGAAGATGAGATTCCCAATTCCAAGCTCTATTCATTGTGCCACCTGGCTACCCTGCCTTTATCAAATCTGATCTTTAAAAAAGAAAAGGAAAAAAATTCCAGGAGATTTTATTATGACCATTTGGAACACTGAAGACATCTTATGAAACACAATTCCTTTCTTAGAGGTAGTTTTGGAATGTGAAGACAGAGGTTCAGGTCTTGTCATTTAAGTAAAATCAAAGGGTTAGACCAAATAAGCTCTGAGGTATTTTAGTTTTAAACTGGGGAGGGGAAGAGGAAGAAGGGAGAGGAGAGGGGTCTCAGAAATTGTAAAGGTATATTAAAAAAAAAAGCATCAATGAACCTTTTTTTTTTTTTAAAGATAATAAGCAATAAATCCCCTCCCAACCCTATTTCTTCCTAAGAATCTAGCTGAGAAGACAACGTGAGGCTTTAAAAATCCTAATTTAGTAACTACATGGTTGACTGTCCTTGTGTGTCTATGAACTATGTAAAAGGTAATCAATGAGACCAAATTACTAAGAATGTCACCCAAAGGGCAATGAACATGTGTGCTCACACATATATCCATTTAGCATAGAATGGACTGTATTTATTGTTAAAGTTTACCATCTGCTATAGGCAATGACTGTAGCCAATCTTTGTAACATTAGTAAAATCCGATCTTAGTTTGGATATATCAGCTTTGTGATTATTCTTGAGAAAATGCCTTTAATAATTCACATCTTAGTTTCTTGAACCAAAGAACTGGGCAAGATTGTAACTAATACATTTGAAAAGGGCTTTTCAACTAATTAGCCACTATAAAACATTTCAAAATACTAATTGCAATAGAACAATGGTTGCATTTTCATCATATTTAAAGGACACCTGGGGCTCTTTTCTTTTAGATAATTTAACACTTATAGATCCAGCTTCTTTAGATCTGTACACAAACAGTAGCTTATTTCAAATTTGCTGACTCCAAATTCATTTAAAGTAGACTCCTATTAAAATTCCCATTAACCTTTTCCTTCTGAACATAAAAGTGGTAGATTAATATTCTTACTACATTATCTTGAAGTGACTTGACACAAAACCTGTTTTTTAATTTTTGAGGCCTCTTAATGAGCAATTATCTACTTTAAACAACTCCTGCTCATAATGAGTTATTTATGAATGATTCCCCACAGTAGAAGGAATGTGTTAGTAATGAAAACAGTCTTCTTTCCCACATCTAGTTTAATAATTCACAAATCCACTCAAAACCTTGGTGGTGGCAAGAGGTTAGAGAAGAAAAAATTCCAACAGAAAAACGGTTTTCTTTAATAAATTCATCCAAAGATAATACTCCTATTGACATCTCCTAATTGTTAATTCCACAACATTATACGTATTACTTAGAGCATTATATTTTGTAGTCAAACCCCAGATGCTGAGAATTTCATGATGAATGACTCCTTTATGTGGGAAGTAAAGGTTTTCCTTTTATTAGAGGACAAGGATACTTGAAATGAAAACTAGTACAGTGTATGCATCTTGTAGCTGAATAAAGATTTGCCAAGTGAATGAATCATTGAGTTAGTTCTGTAAACTTGGGCAAGAAATTTAACTTCTCTGGCTATTGGGTCCTTACAGTTTCCTTATTTATCTAGACAAATGGAATGGAATTAGATGCCTTTAAAGCTCTAACATTTGTTTCCATGAAAACAGATACTCAGAAAGTCCCAAACAACATCATAGTGAAGTTTAGAAAACTTACACGAAAACTTCTTGCTAGTTTATACTTGGGGATATTAGCAAGCCCAGCCCACTTTCCCTTACAACTCAACAGGAGGATGACCTCTTGTACAAAGAAAGCTTTCAAAGGGGATTTCGAAAGTGAACTGTAATGAATCATTGAACATTAAAGATGTTAGGACCTTTGAGGTATAATCTCTTTATCAGTAACATGAGAGAATTGGATTAAGAGATCTAAAGAGGTTAAAGAACTTGCTCAAAGTCATAGAGCCAGTTAATGCAGAGCTGGACCTCTAAACTCAGGGAGCTTTTGACTCCAACCCCAGTGTCCAGTAGACTAGAGATGATCTGTTTAGGCCACTTTCTCATTTTGGATGAACTTATTTTTACTAGTAAAAACAGAGAAAGTGTCTTTATTATTAATCTCTGTAACCCCATAGCATTTATCCTAGAGCATCTTATACAGAGTAGACTTTCAAAGAAAATGGCAAGACAAGAAAATGAAAACAGAAGGAAAGGAAAGAAAAATCCTAACTAGGTAACTGATCTCTAGAAGTACTAACTTAATTTTACATCTCAAGAAATCTATTTTCTATTTTATTGTGAAAATCAAAATCTGCTTGCATACTCAAGGTTTTTAAGCCTTCCTTCCCATGATTTTTATAAGGGAGGGAGAAAACTTGATGAAGGGAGAAAAATAAAATTAGTCTATTTTATGATTCCTGGAATGTTAATTTTACTTGTCCTATTAGAATGACCAAGAAATAGTTGGAAGGACTATGAGATGATGGTCATCAGAGATGTAAGGAAGAAAGGCACATACCATGTGGGAGGAAATCAAGGAGAGGTGTGTGTGTGTGTGTGTGTGTGTGTGTGTGTGAGAGAGAGAGAGAGAGAGAAAGAGAGAGAGAGAGAGAGAGAGAGAGAGAGAGAAAGAGAGAAGAGAGATCAATTATCAAAATACAGAATACAATTTTAAAATGATGACTTTAAAATGCTATGTAATTTTCAAATGACATTTTAACTTTTAATAGCATTTTTTCAGCAAATAAACTAGTTTGCAAGAATAATGACAAACTGGTAAATACCACCATATGTCATGATTCCTCCCTGTATTTCTTCGTTAAAAATAAAGAAATAAATATAAATATAAGAAATAAATGCCCTCCCCCAATGTCTGTCTGTGATCCTCCCAGTAACGCATTATAGTGTGTGATGGTCTCTTTCCCCACATAGTCCAAAGGAGTTCCACTACCCACTTTACTTTAAGCTAGTGTCTGAGACTGGATTTGAACCCATAGAAGTAAGCTTTTCTGATTCCAGGTCAGCACTCTATCTACTGTCTACCCAGTTGCCCTGTGAAAGACATGGGAATTGCAGCAACAACGTTGGATTGATCCAAAGAGGAGATAGAGGGACAATGGCAGAGAAGGAAGAAGCAGTAGAAAGACCTTAATTTTTTCTTTCTTGAGAGAGGGCACCCCTGCCAGGTGATAGAAGGTCCGGTTCTTCTACTAAGAGAGCAGGAAGAAGTCCTGCAAGGATTAGGGAGCTAAATGGTGTGGTGGGAAGAAAATGGAACTTGGAGACACAGGACCCAAGTTCAAATCTCTGCTCAGCCACTTGCTCCTTTCACGGTCTTGGCAAAAGTCTCCTGGGCTGTCTCATTTTGAAATGTTCTAAAAACATTCAGCCGACGTGTTTTCTCCCTTTCCTGAACTTTGGCTTAGTTCATATTTCCCTTCTGGATATGTCTTCTCTCCTTGACAATGGTATATTTGAAATTTACTATTAGAAGTTGTTAAAAATTGAATCCTTAAGGCACAGGAGTCAGTCATTTTTTGAGCTAATTCTCCTTTTGATGAACACACCAATTTCAATAACTGTCTGTGGGCAACCATTTCTGATTATGATCAATATATGTTTGAGTTTCTTATGCTTAATACATTGACATGACTGTGAGAGATATTGGTTTCAATCTGAAGACACTACTGCCAAATCTAAGAGATCCCCAGCTGAGAATACTCTTACACAACGTGTCCCCTTTCCCCTCCCCAAGTATGTTTCCATGAGGCCATACTCAAACTACATGAAAAAAGATTTTTAAGATATTCTGCATCCTCTATTTCCACATGTCATAAACAACAATGCTCAAGTGCTTTCCAGGGAGAATCACTTTATTTTGGGAAAGCTGTCTCTTTAAATTGTAGCTTTCCTTTGCATTCAAAATGTTCTTTTACCTCATTTATAGAAGAAGGAGAAGGAGTAGAAGATGAAGGTGGCGACTGGTTGAGGCTTTCGATGTAGCCAATCTGAGCCAAAATATCCCCCTTAAAATAAAAATTGCTCTGTGAATAAAAATTAAAAGCACACCATTGCTTTTTAGCAGGAAAGAGCAAGGTCATGGCAGAAAGAGTCACAGGGGCTGATTCCAGCATGCGTTTGTCCACAAACATGCAAGAAAAGCCAACTTATTTCCAAGATACTGGCACAATGTTATTTTTCAAAATCTGTAGTGCCACACTACAATGCAATTATAGAAGCCTCCAAAACACAATAAGCAGCGGAGGAAAACCAATTTCATGCAAGTGAAACAAACAATTCTGAAGGAAGAAATTAAGCCAGACCGAGAAAGCATCAGATTGGGAACTTCTGATCTATGAGATGAGACAAAACTTCAGCACGGCAGGTGTACCTTGCTCTTATAAACTTAATGTACAGAAATAAAGATTTCCTTCAAAAATGGGGCACAATTCACTGTTTTCAAAGGACTCTTTGCTTTAAAGAATTATCATATGTGAAAAATACCAAGGCCCTCTAGAACATTTATGGTACAATTTATTTAATTAACTGAAGCAACTCTAATCTAATTTCTTTAAACAAAGAGCTAGTACAAAAAAGATGTGGCAAACAGGTAAAAAGTAGGTAACCACACTGATGACAACCATTTCCTAAAGTTTATAAAATGTGAAACCAGTCAGTATAGCAAGTAGCCTAGAAGCTGCCTCAGACAGCAGATATTAGATCTCCTTTCCAAGTAGAAAGATGTAGCAGCCAAAAGCAATACTGGATTACAGCATAATTTAATTTGTCAGCTCTTTCCCAGGGAGATGCTACAGGATTATGAGTGAGAAGCAGTGGAGGGAAAGGATATTTATGAGGAATGGTAGGGTAGGGTGCTGGATTTGGATTTGCAGATTCAGGTTCAAATTTTGGCTCTGCCGTTTACTAAGTGTATGAATTTACACATGCTATGTTCATTTCTTTTTTCTGTTTTTGTTTTTTTTTTCTCTCTCCTATGGTTTTTCCCTTTCGCTCTGATTTTTCTTTCCCAATGTAATTCACAAAACAATGTATATTAAAAATAAAGATTAAAACAAAAGTATGAATTTTTAAGCAAGTTACTTTACATCTTGTCTTTTCATTTGTAAAAAGAAGGAGCTGGGTAATTTCACAAGTCCCTTCCAGCAATAAATCTAGGATTATAAAATCCAGAGAAATAAAAACAAAGTCATTTCAGGATGGAGAAAGTATTAACTGAGGAGAAGAGAGGATCAGGAAAGATTTCCCCTGCTTTCTGCTCCCTCAATTCATATATAGATATGAAAAGGGAAGGAAAGGTGAGAGATGGGAGGCAGTGTGTTGAAATGAGGGAATAACATTTAGGTCAGTCTGGCTGGAACAAACATTGCAGAAGGACAAAATGAAATATTTCAAGACTAGAAAGGTAGGTAGGTGCAAAATTATAGAGGATTTTGAACTCCAAACTGAGTTTATATTTTATCACAGAGGCAATAGGAAACCACTGACTTATTTTAGGAGTGTTATTTGGGTAGTTGTGTGGAAGACTGATTAGAGAGAGTGGATGACTGAAAGTAAAAAGACAGATCAGGAAGCTACTACCCTAACACATGGCAAGAAATGATGAGGGAGTGACCCAGAAACAAAGAGAATAGAAGCAGAAAATATCTTGAATGAGAAGAGTGGAATAAAAGTAAGAGAGAAGGAGGGAGAGAAGAAAAAAAAAATTGGTAACATCATTGCTGATGCTCTGAGTGTTAGTCACTAAAAGATACTCTGAGAAAAGAAAGAAGACTGAGAAGGATTAGTAAGGCAAGCTGAACAAGACAGAACAATGACACAGAAGCCAAGGGAGGTTGGTGTATAAGAGAAAGCAGGGGGTGACAGTGTCAAAAGCTACAGGAAGTTGGAATAGGATGACTGAGAAAAAGTCATCAGATTTAGCAGTTTCTGGGAAGGAGAATTATCTTGAAAGAAGCAGTTTTAAGGAGTTAAAAGACACAGAACTGAAGGCAAAGAGCACAGCAGTCCTTTTCTAAAACTCTGGTTGTTATAGAAGGGAAAGCTTGTAAAAGCAATAGCTTGACAGAAAGAAAAATGAAGTAAAAGCTTTACAATGACCCATTAAAAATGAAGGAAAAACTCCAGAAATACAGCTCAATGAACAAATGATTCCATTTTCAAAATTTTAATTTACAATTTTTTTTCAGAGTTACATTGCATAAAATGAAGGTCAGGTATAGAGTACAATGGCCATTTTCAAAGAATTACCTAAAAAAAAGACTGGCCATTTACATGCTTTTAAAAATAGTCTAAAAGCTTTTTAAAGTGTGTTTTAGTGTTATTTTTAGCATTTGTTGGGAAATTTGGGGAGAAGGAGATACCTGCTGTAGCAAAGTAGTTGGGAATTTCCTTTTCTAGTTACAATATCTAGGGTACATGCAGGCTATAAGCTTGATTTCTGAAGATCTTTCTTGTATAAGAATACTGACCTGACAAGGTTTAAAAACCAAAGGGTTGTCAATTCAAAAATCACAAAGGGCTTAGTTATTCTCTACCTCTATTCCTACTTCCACTTAGAAGAAAATGTAAAACCTTTCAGTTGAAATTAGAATTGTGTAGGTTGAAAACAGAACAATCTTGGTACCAAATTCAACAAAATAATAAAACATTTGTATATATGAACTTCATTGTTTGATCTTTTTGACTTCTAGGTCAATTTAACTTTTATCTCTTTTGTGAAATAAAAGAAGAAAAGATGGAAATTTATAGATATTTGGAAGTTGATAATATTAACAAAGTGCAAGACAAACACATTATGAGTTGAGGAACAGGATACAAAGTCTCTAAGAAGGTTAGAAGAATAGACAGGATGAGAAGATATATTTGGATTATCGTTTTCAGAAATGTCTGTATGAGCTTTTTTGGTCTTTAAACATTTTTTTCTTCATTGATTGAATTTTAAAGATTGGCTCTCCCTATCTATCTGGGCCAGGCTAAAAGTACAAGGCTGCTCATTGTGCCTCACAGAAAACCTCCAAAGATCTGACCTGTTTTACTTCCAAGATGGGCTGGCTATTCCCCAGTTAGGACACCTAGTGTTCTCTGCTTGGACTATATCATACAGCCAAGATGTGTTAATCATCTGAGGCTAAGTTTGAACTCAGGTCCTCCTGACTTCAGGGCTGGTGCTCTATCCACTCCATCACCTAGCTGCCCAACTATATCATTTTTTAAAATAAGTTTTTATTGATAACTTTTCTCATAACCTACATTTCCCTACTTCATTCTTCTGTCCCTTGACAAAAGGCCATCATTTATATATAAAAAAGAGGAAGAAAAAAGTTCAGCAAAACTAGTCAACTAGCTTTGCCAAGATAGGATGTAGTAAACAGATGTGAAACTTTCCTTGTGATAAAGCCAACTTTAAAAATATATACACACACTTGTGTGCCACTTTAGTGACAATAAAAGTCCCCAAACTTTCCCTGCACTAACACCCATCCCCCAACCATCCCTACAAGAGCCTCTTTGCAGAGGTCTGACATATATTCAGCTAATACCTCTAAATAATGAATAAAATAAGGTGAATGATTCATCTAAATGTGTCAAAGAATTCTTCAGAGATCATGCAGCCTCAGATTTTCAGATTATTCCAAACTATAACTGCACATTATTTCACTTTTTAGAGTAAATTCTTGAACCTCTTTCCTATAATCAGAATCTAGGAACTACAAGACAAAGCCTTCAGATATCTTTTTTGTTTTTAAATAAATTTTTATTAATGTCTTTTGCTATTCCATACATCTCCTGTTAATCATATGGTCTTTTCGTAAGTATGAAAGGTTTGAGAAATTTGTTTTAGAAGCAGAGTGAGGATTTGTAGGTATTCACGGAAATACCAGCTCCTTTTATATAGTGCTTTGCAGCTTGCTCAGAAGAACTGATGTACAAAGAAGAGGTATTATTATTCCTGTTTTTCAGATGAGGAAACTGAGAGGCAAACAGATTAAATGAGCCACCCATAGTCATACAATAAGTGGTCAAAGTGGAATTTCAATTATGATTTTGGTCCTCAAAACCATTATGATGCTTAAGTAAAAGATAAAATGTTAACAGTTTTCATGAGAAAAAAATTGCAATGAAGGTAATTATAGCAAATATTATGAAATTATGATAAATTAAATTTTTCTTATTTTGTTTTGTTTTACAGAAGAAACACGTGCAAATTCACCTGCACATCACAGCCTGGGAAACACATTTTTCGATCCCAACCTGAGTTGAAAATATAGGCAATGTAAAGAAAAAGATGCCAGACTTTATTTTAACGTAATTTTTATTGATAACTTTTTTTTAAATTGCCTGTATTTCCCAAGAGAACAATCTCATGTATATTTTTTTAAAAGAGAAAAAGAAAAACAGCAATATCAAATAATAAACACATTGAAAAAAATATGATAATATATGCATTTTCCCAGTCTGCAAAGGACAGGTGTCTTCTCATTTTCTTCTTTGTGATTCTGCAATTTATTTTCAATTGGTTTTGTAGTTCTGTCCATTTACATTGCTAGAGTCAGCATGTATTTTTTCCTTGGCTCTGCTTATTATTACTTTGCATAATTTTATTCCTTTTCTTGATTTTCTCTATTCACCATAGCATAGTAATATTCTTTTGCATTCATATATTGCATTTTTACCATTCCTCAATTAATGGTTATCTATCTCCCTTGTTTCCAGTACTTTGCTATCACAAAAAAGTGCTATAAATATTTTGGAGCCTCTTTTTAACAATTACCTTCTTGACCTATATGTTTAGCAATGGAATCTCAGGATCAAAAAGTTATAAAGAATGTATGCACTTTATTTGCAGAATTCCAAATTGCTTTCCAGAATGGTAGTATTGATTCAAAGCTCCACCAAAAGCATTTATTAATGTGCCTATCTTTCCACAACCATTCCAACCTTAGTTATTCCCCTCTTTTATCATTTTTTTTTTTACCAATTTGTTGGGTATAAGGTGAAGTCAGAGTTGTGACTTATGGTTCTTTTAATAGTAGTAATTTGGAACATTCTTTCAGAGTTATTGATAGTTTGCATTTCTTCATTTGGGAACTGTTTGCTCATATTTTTTGAAAACAATTACTGGGTAATAGTTTTTGGTCTTATATATTTCTGGTAGTTGTCTATACATGTTAGATGCCAAATGCTTATCTAGTAAGTTTGATACTAAGATTTTATTTTTTATTTGAACACTTCCCTTCATATACTAGATTTGTTATTTTTGTTTGTGCAAATGCTTTTCAAACTCCTATAATTAAAATTATTTATTCTGTCTTCTGTAATTGGTTCTATTTCTTATATGGTTAAGAATTAATTTCCAACTCATAAGTGTGAAATGTATATGAAGGCATCTCTTCTAATTTTTTTATACTATAATCAAGTTTTATATTCATTCTGAATCTATTATGAAAGATAGTATAAGATTGTCAATCTGAGACTAATTTCAGTTAGATTGTTTTCTAGTCTTCCATTGGTTCTAATCAAATATGGAGGAAGGCAATGAGAAAAGATGATGCAAAGAAAAATGTCAATTAAGATGTTTTAAAGTATTTAATACTAAACGTGGAATCAGGAAGCCTTGTATGCTTATACCTGGGTAAGTCACTTGAGCTTTAGACTTAAAATTGCTTTGGGGACTTCAGGTACACGTATTTAATTCTAGAGGTGATAACTAGAGTTGAATAAGCAAAGGAGTGATATGACAGGGTTTTGGAAAATCCTTGTTGCAGCTCAATGGAGGATGAATTTGGGTAGGGAAGAGACGCAAGTCAGGAAGAACAATTAGGAAGCTCTTGGGGTCATCTGGCTGATGAGTGACAAAGGCCTGAGCTGAGGTGCTGGCTATGTGAACAGTGAGAAGCTGGCGATGTGAGTGGAGGAAAGAGATATCATGGATGGGAAGTCAGGAAGTCTTTTGCATCTGACCCGATATATAGGAAGAAAGGATGGTGGTCACCCTGACCAACAAAAGGGAAGCCCAGAAGAGGCCTTTGAGACCTGTCGGTCACACAGGCAGCTGGTGAGGTAGAACTAAAACTCAGGAGAAAGATTAGAGGCTGGGTATATAGTATTAGCAGTCATAAGCACAGGTATAATAATAATAATAATAATAATAATAGCTAGCCTTTAAATGGTATGCAAAAAAAATTTTAAAAATATTACTGGGGCAGCTAGGTGGTACAGTGGATAAAGTACCAGCCCTGAGATCAGGAGAACCCAAGTTCAAATCCAGTCTCAGACACTTACTAGCTGTGTGACCCTGAACAAGACACAACTCCCACTCCCTCCCAAAATTAAGAGTAAAGTAGGGTGGTATATATAAATCTGTAATAGGGAATACCAACCCTACATTCTGGGAATCCTAAAGAACAGTCCAACAATTGCAGTACACTAAATCCTTTGACAATTCGTAGTCACCCAAAATAAAAAGGGGAAAATACCAAGCATAGTTATATAAAAGTAGTTTTGGAAGCTTATTTATTTTGAGGCAAAACATCATAAGCACATTATAATTTATCTGTTTGTACAGACTAAGATACTATGAGAATCAATGAAAAGAAATGTGGCCTCAGAGATCTGTCCTGGGAAGTCATCTCCCTGGAAGATTCTTTAGGTCTCTATATTGTTAACAATGGAAATGTGTAGAACAGAGATGCTAAATGCCCCCTTATCCTGACGGCCTCACTGCTGGAAATTTTACTTTCTCTTCACCATTTTTTTTTCTAGTGGAGCAGGAAAAACAACAACAAAATAAAATTGAGGTGACTAGGACTAGCCTTCCCTTTGAAAAGCAGCAAAAACCAACAGAGTCATGAAGAGAACTCTCTGTCATACAAACAATAAGCACAAGGAGTTGATATTGTTGGATTGCTATCTGCCTGAAATGCAGAAGTTAAACTCAAAATTAGCTTACATTTTTTATGAACTGGACCCAAGAGAAATACCAAAAAACAAACTGTGTATAAATCCCCAAAAGACCAAGTGAAGAACAAAAAATTATGGGTGTTAACTCAGAAAGGAGATGAACATGATTTCCATTTTGGTCAAATTCTTTTATAGCAAATGTAGGTAAAAGGGAAGATACTTTACAACAAAGATTTTTAAACTCAATTAATGGCCTAATTTCTATATTTGGTACCACAAACTATTAGAACAACAAAAAAACAAACTATCAGGGCAACAAAACTAGTTTAATTTTAATTCTAATTTTGGGGAGAACTTTGTAGTCAAAATAAAGGACTTTTATATGTTAAATAAGTTGTGTTGGTAAAGGACTAAACTAATAACATAATAAATCCCATAATGCTCTTAATATCAGATTATAAGCGTTTTATAGATAGGGATTCCAGTTTAGAAACTACAAATCTTATAACAGATAATAAACTGATCTTCACACAGGCTCAAAATAAATGAGTGTTGATGATAACACTAGAAAAAGGAAAGGATGTGGTAAAGAAAAAGGATGTGATGTAATCTTTTTCTTGCTCCATGGAAAAAGGCAGAAAATGTCTCAAGCCAAGATGAATGGCCTTCTAAGAAATAAGTGTATACTCACCATGATAAAATTTATTGCTTATGGCCTATAGTTCCTCCTCCCTAAAATATTTCTTCAGTCATATATCTAGAGCAAAGCCCTTTAAAAAAGCAATCTGCTAAAAAATTTTTCTTTAAGGTCATGTTCAGGGGCAGCTAGGTGGTGCAGTGATAAGAGTACCAGCCCTGAAGTCAGGAGGATCCAAGTTCAAATTAGATATCAGACATAACACTTCCTAGCTGTGTGACCCTGGGCAAGTTACTTAACCCCAATTGCTTCGGGGGGGGGGGGGGAAGGATTATGTTCAACAGGGAAGGGAAGGGAAAAAATTAGAAGGCAAGGTTTTGTAAGGATGAAAATTATTCAAATATATTTTTAGAAAATAAAAAGCTTTAATTAAAAAAAGATTATGTTCAACCACCTTTTTAGATACAAGCTAGTCATCTAAGTTTTAAAAATTGCGCTGAAAAACTGAGGGAGAGGAAAATGAAAGAAATTCATGGTTTTCTTCATCTCTCAACATATTTAACAAAATGATCAACTTTTCAATTGGAAGGATATACATCCCCAGTACATTTGAGAATATATAGAATCCAATTAGGTCACAACTTGTAAAACTTTCCTAAATCATTAAAAGCTATTCTTCTTTAAACTAAGGCCATTCATGAACTGATGCTTAGTGAAATGAGCAGGACCAGAAGATCATTATATATTTCAACAACAACATATATGATGATCAATTCGGATGGACATGGCCCTCTTCAACAATGAGATGAACCAAATCATTTCCAATAGAGCAGTAATGAACTGAACCAGCTACACCCAGTGAAAGAACTCTGGGAGATGACTATGAACCACTACAGAATTCCCAATCCCTCTATTTTGTCCACCTGCATTTTTGATTTCCTTCACAGGCTAATTGTACACTATTTCAAAGTCTGACTCTTTTTATACAGCAAAATAACTATGGATATATATATATATATATATATACACATATATTGTATTTAACTTATACTTTAACATATTTAACATGTATTGGTCAATCTGCCATCTGGGGGAAGGGGTCTGGGGAAGAAGGGAAAAAGTTGGAACAAAAGGATTTGCAACTGTCAATGCTGAAAAATTACCCATGCATCATATATCTTGTAAATAAAAAGCTATAATAATAAAAAAATAAACTAAGGCCATTCAGTTACATTCAATCTGTACTATACCAAAAAATATCA
Organism: Sarcophilus harrisii; assembly: GCF_902635505.1. Classification (NCBI taxonomy): domain Eukaryota; kingdom Metazoa; phylum Chordata; class Mammalia; order Dasyuromorphia; family Dasyuridae; genus Sarcophilus; species Sarcophilus harrisii. Next base: position 133,364,503 of record NC_045429.1, read on the forward strand.
ATATTTCTATTCTGAACCTATTAGGCACAAAAATTGTTATAGATTCCTTCAAAGAAGTCACAATTTGTATAGAAGAATTTACAAACAATCTGGAACATCGATTACAAAACTTATCTCTATGGTTATGGGGTGGGTTTTAGTTGGAAGGGATGATGAGTTAAGTGAGAAGGCCCCCTCTAAATAAATAAATATATAAAAATTTTGTGGTTTCGTATCCCAGAGATCCATCCTTAACAATAAAGAATTTCTTTTAAAGAGGAAAAAAAAATTAATAAAACTTGGTAATATCAAAAAACACTCTGATCCTGTATTCTAGTATTCCACATGTGGGGATTCCAATATCTGCAAGGGATTCCAATATCTGTGAGGTTTTGGCTCACATCTTTCTTTTGGAGGCCAAGCTTATTCTTTATAATTTCACTAAAATTTAGTTCTGAATATTCTATGGTTGTTATTCTTTTTGTTTCCATTGCTGTAGTCACTGTATATTTAGATTCCTAGCTCTGTTTTCTTCATTTTGTATTAGCTCATGTCTTTCCACCTTTTCTGTACTGATCACATCCAACACCTCTTAGAGAGAGCACAATGAAATTTCAATATACTCATGTACTGCAATTTGCTTAAGCATTCTCCAATAAAAAAAGAGTTTGTTTCCAGCTATTGCCACAAAAAGCATCGATTAATTATTTTAGTGTATATAGAGTCTCTGTTTTTAATCGATGACCTTGAAATTTCAGTTTCTTTATGAAATATGAATATGGCCCTCAATCCTCTGTGGTTTCCTTCTGAATATTAGTGATAGAAAGTTGGACTTACTATGCTAAGTAAGGATCATGGTTTTCTGACCACCTGCAAATACTAAACAGCTAATAGTACTCAAAGTGAGAACCTTGCCCAGCAACCATGCTATTAGTTCTTCAGAAGCGTCTGATCTGACTCTTAATGGAGCCATGGGCTGGGACCATAGTGTCCATAGGGTTTTCTGGGTAGAGGAACTGGAGTGGTTTGCCATTTCTTTCTCCAGGGGTTACAAGGTTAAGCGATTCAGTTAGGGTCACATGGTGACTAACTACTGGAGGTTAGTTCTAAATTCAGGTTCTCCTGACTCTAAGCCCAAGCTATTGGAACATCAAGTTGGCTCTCAACTATTGAGGGACTGAATAGTATCAATTCTGACTTTTCTTCCTATCAATGAAACCACAAAACAAGAGGAAGCATAAGCTAAGTATTAGGATGGACCACAGGTTTTCTTGCAGAGGCAAGAGAATCATTCTTATTTAGTGGCCACAGGCAACAAGAAATAGTATCTCAAGAGAAAGGTAATTTTAGACTGCAGCATTCATGATGAGTATTTCCAAGAAAGCACTATTATAAACAATTACAGTTCCTGCCTCCAAATTTGCTGCAAAGGATGAGGAAATTGGAAGAAATTTTATGAAAAGAATTCAGTAAGTAAGACTCTCAAAATTAAATTAATTTCAATATTTGGTGACTTCAATGAAAAAGTGGGCATAGGAAAGAATAATGAAAATTCTCTGAAACTGTAGCCTGGGAATAAGAGACAAAAAATTCAGTAAGTAAGGCTCTCAAAATTCAATTAATTTCAATATTTGGTGACTTCAATGAAAAAGTGGGCATAGGAAAGAATAATGAAAATTCTCTGAAAATGTTGTCTGGGAATAAGAGACAAAAAGAGGGCAATAAGGCTTGTAGATTGTACAGAAGCCTCACACTTATACAAGTATATATACTTATATAATTCATACCTATATATCTAAATACTTTTTTTTAGTTAAAAGTTGACTGGTAACTAAGAGAGTGAGTATCAAATACCATTATTAAAAATGAAATTAATTACATTTTGGCAAGACTGAGTTCTAATGTGCAAATCATTTCTGAATCAAAAAACCAAAATTAACAAAGAAAAATAAGTGTGAGATGTAGTAGCAAATGAAGTTACTCTTACATGATTTAAACAAGCTGACACCAAAAAGAGAAAAGAGATAAAAGATTAGATATTGGCCACACAAACCATTACCATTTCCTAAGGAAGTTTTAACCAATGCATACTGCCACAACAAAGAGACCTAAAGAGCTCGGAATCATGTGTGAACTCTAATGGCAAAATTTATTAGCACAAAATAGGTCTTAGTAGATGCACACTGAATTACTTGAGGAAGGAGAGAGCAGCTGTACTAGATCAAGTATATAAAAAGTAGGTCCACGCTGACCATATCTTTATACTTGTATAAGTGTATATAAAATGCCTCCTTAAAGGCTTCCCTCCAATAAAGAACTGCCCAACCACATGTCAAAATCATTCAAGATTCTTTGAAAGATGTAGCTTGGTTCAATGATCATCTTACTACAAGTATCAAAATAAAGGATAAACCTGAGATGATGTAAGAGGTATTTCCTACTATAATTCATGATATCCAGGTCAAAAATGATTTCCTGATTCTGGAATTTTTTTATCTTTTTTTGTGTGTGTGCGTGTGCTATGGATCTCCCTCGGCAGTCTGGTGAAACCTCTGGTTTCTCAGAAGGATGTTGTTAAATGCATAGGATCACAAAAGAAACCTATCACACCAAAACAAAGACATAATCTTTCTCCCTATTCTAGTTCACAAACCAACCCCTCTTGAAATCTGTTTCCTCTTATTCTTATAAAATATATCTCTTTTTATTTACCCAGAGTTAAACAACCATGCTGAATGGGTACATTATAAATTCACATTATCCAATTCAACTGGGTTTTAAAAGCAGCAAGGCAGTCCTTTAAATTCCTCTATCACAACCTTCCAGACATTACTGCAAACTTATCTTTCTTCCATAAGCATCTAGTTTTCTCCTCTATTTCAGCTGAGAATCCCACTTCTTACTTTACTAAGAAAACTGAAGCCATGTGATGTGAACTCCCTCCTCTTTCTTCCTTATCTCCACACTCCTTGACACCAGCTCCTATGTTACCCTTTTCCTAGTTTCTGAAAATGAGATGGCTTTTTTTTTTTAATCCAAGACCAACCTCTTTACATGGATGCTTGATTCCACCTGTTCCCATCTCCTTCATCAGCCTGTAAATTTACCCTTCCCTTTCTAATGATCAACTTCTCTCCATTTATTAGTTCTTTCTCTACTACCTTCTAGCATGCCCAGGCCTTCTTCCATGATTAAGACTTACTAGACTCTATCATCCCTTCAAATGAAGAATGGTCCTCTCTTTTCCCTTTCTCATCCAAATTCCTAGAAAAAGTTGTCAATGCTTGCCCCTTCATGATCTCCACTCTTCTTCACTCCCCAACTCTACCTGAATTCTACCACTCTACATAAATTTACCAGTGGTTTCTTAATTACCAAATCTAAGGTCATTCCTCAATTTTCAACCACTCTATGCACTGCGACTATTAACTGCCCTCTCCTCCATGAGACTCTCTGAGTTTTTGTGACACTATTTGCTTTTTCCTGGTTCTCCCATTATTTGTCTGACCATTCCTTCTCTCCAACCTCAATAGATATTACTCCTCCCATCCTTTGTGATCATAACAAACAAGCCTTTTTTTCTTTTTTCCTACTCCTCAAACACTACACCACATTCCATTTCCCATTTCTGTGCCCTCTCTCTTGGAATGTACTCCCTCTTCAGCTATGCTAGAGAATCCCTTTCTTTCTTAAAGATATATTTTTGAGCACCACCTTCTATATGAAGTCTTTCCAGATCCCTCCAATTGCCCTCCTGACAGAAGAGAATAGCATACAAGTTACTATAGGAGAGATGTGTGATTGGAAAAGGAGATAACCCTAGAGAAAGATTTACAAAAGCACATAGATGGGAGTCCAACAGAATGAGGAAACATGGATGTGTTGCAATATGAAGTATTGGAAGGAGTCTCATAATGATCAGATCATAGATATACTGAAGAAACTTGGAAATTTAGCTAGAATAATAATATAATTAAAAAAAACCCCTGATAACTGATAAAACTACTACCATTCTATATCAGTCCTCTTAAAATTGTTTTAAGATAAATGTTTTTCATTTCCTCAAAATTATCCACAAAATTTATCACTATCCACTATGCTCAATTTATTGATCAAACATTTTTGAGACTCCACTGTTTATCAATCATATATCGTTTCAATCTAATCAAAGATATAAAGTGAATTAAAAGGCAACTAATTTAATCTATTTAGTTTTACCTCAAAAGAGATGGCAATATAGTATTTAAGTAAAAGTCAGAATCTTTTGTGATTCTGACTATTCACACACAACCAAATAGAAATCAAAAAATATATTCCTTGAATATTTAAATAAAGGAATCATTACAGCCTTTGACTTTAAGAATTTAGATACTCACTCATACAGAGAGCCCATCAGAATGTCTCATCCTAATATAAATTTCTACTGAGATGTTCAGAGTACCAGAATTACTGTTTTCAAAATAGTCATAAAATCATTCTTCATGTCTCCAAATATTTGGTTGGTCAGTACACTTTCCTAGAACCAAAGTCTACAAATTAAAACTGTACTATCTTCCTAAGACTTTTGGGACTGAAATACCTTGGGGGCTTGGAATATAAGCATCATGACTACAGTTATAGCTTTTTCCATGCTCCATCATCCTCTGTGGCTAGAATCAGGGACATTTAAGTTTAAACTGAGTTTCAGATACTAATTAGCTGAGTGATTCTGGGCAAGGCACTGTTTGAATCAGTTTTCTTATCTGTAAAATAAGGTTAACACCACCTACTTCTCAGGATTATTGTGAAGATCAAATGAAATAGTATTTGTAAAACACCTTTCAAACTTAAAAGGATTGAGTAACTGTTGGTTATTTACTATGATCATTATTATTATTAGAAAAGGACAGGAAAAAAAAACACACACAAGATTGTCCTTAAATCTTGAAAACAATTTTTAAAGAGAAAAGCAAAAAGAAAACAAGTGATATACTATGTAATTTTTAATAAAATTAAGGATTTCAAATCAGAATATTAAATTTAAAAAGACTCACAATCATTTAGTTCAAGTTCCTTACATTACAGAGTAGAAAACTGAGGTTCAGAAAGATTTTGTGAGTTTTCAAGGTCACTATTCTAGTTTGTATCACAGTATAGTTAGAAATGAAAGCCTGGTCAAATGAACTGGCCAGTTTTGGTTTTTAATTTTTAAAATTGTAATAAAAATATTTCAAATTAATGCTTTACATGTTTTATACTATTGTCAGTTTCTAATTCAACACTTTTTCCATTATGAAGTGCTAAAAATACAAAGAGGTTTTAGAAGAAGGCTTTTGGAAATTTTACTGATATCAGGCCCTAATAGATTACTAAGGAAAACCTAGGGATATTTAAAAATATATCTTTAATTTTGGGAGCAGTTTCTATTTATTTTACTTTTTTTTAATTTAAAAGCCTTTTATTTACAGGTTATATGTATGGGTAACTTTACAGCATTGACAATTGCCAAACCTCTTGTTCCAATTTTTTATCTTACCCCCCCCACCCCCTCCCTCAGATGGCAGGATGACCAGTAGACGTTAAATAGATTAAAATATAAATTAGATACACAATAAGTATACATGACCAAACTGTTATTTTGCTGTATAAAAAGAATCAGACTCTGAAATATTGTACTTGTGTAGCTTGTGATGGAAATAAAAAATGCATGTGGACATAAATATAGGGATTGGGAATTCAATGTAATGGTTTTTAGTCATCTCCCAGAGTTCTTTCTCTGGGCGTAGCTGGTTCAGTTCATTACTGCTCCATTGGAAATGATTTGGTTGATCTCGTTGCTGAGGATGCCAGGTCCATCAGAACTGGTCATCATATAGTATTGTTGTTGAAGTATATAATGATCTCCTGGTCCTGTTTGTTTCACTCAGCATCAGTTCGTGTTAGTCTCTCCAGACTTTCTGAAATCATCCTGTTGGTCATTTCTTACAGAACAGTAATATTCCATAATATTCATATACCACAATTTACCCAACCATTCTCCAACTGATGGGCATCCACTCAGTTTCCAGTTTCTAGCCACTACAAAGAGGGCTGCCACAAACATTCGTGCACATACAGGTCCCTTTCCCTTCTTTAAGATCTCTTTGGGGATATAAGCCCAGTAGAAACACTGCTGGATCAAAGGGCATGCACAGTTTGATAACTTTTTGGGCATAATTCCAGATTGCTCTCCAGAATGGTTGGATTCGTTCACAATTCTACCAACAATGCATCAATGTTGGGAGCAGTTTTTAAAAAGTTAAGCAGGTTTTACAGACATCCATTAACAAAAAATAGAAGAAAATCCACCCCCCCCACACACACACATTCTTAATGAAATCCTAGGTAACAGGAAAGTAGTAAAATTAAACCAACTGCCTTAAGCATTTTCTTAGAATGACTTGCAGCTCACATTACATAACTATCTAGAAGATCAGGCCAAACGAATATTCTTGTCAGTCAATGGTCAACTAACTGCTTCTATGATAATACTAATAATACTTCAATGAAGTTTTTTTAATTCATCCCAATGTATTAGCTTTCCTTGGTAGACAATAACAGTTGGGGAGCTGTTCTGTGGTAAGCACCTTGTCAGTCGAAACTTTTACAAGGAAGTAGTGTTTTTCTCTTTCATCCCCCTCTTTTCTCTATTTTTTTTAACTTCCACAAGAGACCTCATGATTGAATTTATACAACTGTGCCAAAAAATTTTTATGGTCATTAACACCTTGCTTCCTGTTAGTCTCAAAAACAGCCTCTATGGACATTCTCCAAGTGTGACTGGTGATTTCTTTGCCAATTAGCACAACAGAAACGAAGCACATCACACCAAGGGCAACTCTGGTTTGTGCTTTTAGAGAACGACAAGTGTAAGGCAGCCCAGCTCCCACGCGACCTTGTGCGCTCGGCCAAGCCCGCCCCTTTCAGGAAGAGAACCCGTACCTGGTTATTACTGTTGGCCGTCGAGGAGTTGCCTTGAACCGCACTTGAGAGAGAATCCAGGAAGGCTTGGTCAGCTACTGAATTTCCACAAGAAAACTGATCTTTCCCACCATTAGTCAAAATCTGAAGAACAAAGGAGCTTCTATTATTTCCAGAATTCCCTTGTGGGCCAGCAGAGTCAGCCCCACGGGGGAGAGGGGGCCTGAGAGCCTCCTGCAGAGCCTGCTCCTTTGGGGTCCCGGGCGGGGTTTTCTTTCTCTCTCGGTCGTCCCCAGCACCCATCAGGGCGCCTGGTCTCTGGTATGAGCTTAGGAAATGTTTGCTTAAAGAACCGGGTGAACCGGGTTATTTATGGAAAACAGCAACGTGGCTTTGCTAAAACTACCACGTTTGGAAGTCGCGATGAGCTTTATTGAAGATGAGCTATATGCCTCAGACTTCCCTCAGTTTCAAGGGACTTTTAGGCCTCAAATGCAAAGCAGGAAGCTTCCCACAAACTTGAGGAGCCGATTCCCTACCTCTGGACAGACGGGAGGAGGAGACTTTAGGACTTAGAGAGCGAGACTTCTGGAAGGGTGGGCCTAAGAAAGGTTGGTTTGTTAGAGGGAATTCAGGAGACTTCTCCTCTCTCAAAAGGCACCACCTCTTTTCTAGTGCGCTCTCTTCCCTTCACCGCGAGGTTGTGTAACAAACAAAGCAGCCCCTCCGGCTCTCAGCGCAGCTTCTCTACAGCAGCCCAACCTCACAGGTTCTAACGTTCCATGTTCCTTTTACATACAGAACCACTACCCAGCCAGCGGGGGAGCTACCAGGTGGGCTGTGCGGTGTTTAATGAAACTGTATCGATGTCTAACCAAGGATGGCCAATTCGAGGAATTTCAATGCTGCAGGAATGGACGCCAAAGTGAGGAGCTGAAACTGAGCAGCATCTCATGGTTTCAATAAACAGCTAACTTTTTTTTCTAATGGAAAACTGTGGATTGAAAAACATTGGATTTGGATAAGGGCCCAAAGATGAGCTCTTTCTGAGGGACTCAGGGCAACACCCGGGCCGCTCTCTGGCCCAATTTCCTCCCCTGTATATCAAAGGGGCAGCCTCCAAAGTCTATGTAAACTTCAAGTCCTCTGGGACTGGTGCCGTGGCCCTGCCGCTTAGTAGGCAGCTGGCAGGGGGCAAGTCATTTAATCTTAGTTTTCTCATCTGACAAACAGGGATAACATTTGCATCACCAACCTCACAGGATTATTGTGGGGAAAGTACTTTGTAACTGTCAAGGGTTACATAAAGGAAAGGAATTATATAGTACAACGCCACTAACAAACAATAATAATGAGGCAGATAAATGAGCTATTATTATTATTGTATATTATTATTATTACTTCAACATACAATTTATTATTCACTAAAATCAACAAGATGGTTTCTAATTTTTCCAGGGCAGTTATTGAACAATATCATGTCATTTTAATCACTACTGACCAAACCAAGAAAAAGAATGCATTTGGTAGAAATAATTGTTATTCTCTTTTCCATTCTGTCCCTCAAACGTTTCATCCAAAATAAATAATTAAATGACTGAAAATTCTTACTTCAACGTAGTCGGTGGGAACAAGCCCTCGTTCTCCTTTGTTATTTTTTCCTTCTAGCCATCCTCCACCTACATCCTAAAAAATACATAAAAAGAAATTTTATCTTTTTGGAAAATTTGTGTGAAGAGTCACAACAAAAGGAACAAAATAAAAACAATTTATACGCTAAACATATCATGTCTGCAAAATCTATTATTCATAAATTACATCTTCTCCCTCCCAACATCACCCAGACATTCAAAAACTCTGAGACCTTAGCTACCAGAAAAAAGTTTGGTGAATAACTGCTGCTGGTCCTGAATAGTACTCATTAGTCTATGCACAGCCTGCTTTATTTTGATAACCACATTTTCTTTGGTCATTATTTAAACTAAAACTCAATTCTAGAAAATTACTAAGTTCACAAGAAGTCCAGAAAAACTGGGTTTAGATCTGAGTCATGGCACTTACTTGCTCTGCCTCCTTGGGTACCTCTCTTTCTTAGCTAGTAAAGAGCAGTGACTTCATGGGCAACCTATTTCATAAGGTGTTCTGGGGACCAAATAATTTAACTATCTACCTGTCAATTAATGAGTGTGGTCAGGTCAACAGGGCTAGGGAAATTAATTTTTCTCTTCTTTTCTTTCTAATGCTCTACAGTCTCTCTTTAGGCTAAATCAGAGTATTCAAGATAAATAAACTGACATTCTCCACCCTAATTTTTCACTAAACAATATTTTAAAAAGCGTTTCATAGAATTTTATCTACCTCAAGAGAAAGAGAACTGATCCAACTTGCATACAGATTGAAGCCTACTTTTTTTTTTTTTTTTACTTTATTTTTCTAGTGGATTTTTTTGTGTGTGCTTTCTTTTACAACTTGGCTAATATGGAAATATGTTTTCATGACTTCACATGTATAATCGATATCATAATGCTATCCTCAAGGGGTAGGGGAGTAGAGGGAGGCAGGGAAGAGATTCTGGAACTCAAAATTAAAAAAGAAACTTAATTGTTTTATATGTAATCATGAAATATTTAATCAAATATATATATATTTAAAAAGAGCTTGCTTTCTATGCCCAAAAGGCCATAAAATTATATACCCTTTGATCCAGCAGTGTCTCTACTGGGTATGTATCCCAAAGAGATTATAAAGGAGGGAAAAGGACCTATGTGTGCAAAATCATAGCAGCTCTTTTTGTAGTTGCAAGCAACTAGAAACTGAGTGGATGCCCATCATAGTTGGGAAATGGCTGAATAAGTTGTGGTATATGAATATAATGGAATATATAAGTTGTGGTATATGAATATAATGGAATATTGTTGTTTGGGTAAAAAAAAAAAAATGAGCAGGCTGATTTCAGAAAAGCCTAGAAAGACTTACATGAACTGGTGCTAAGTGAAGTGAACAGAACCAAGAGAATGTTGTACAGAGCAACAAGATTATGTAATGATCAACTGAAGGACTTGGCTCTTTTCAACAATGAAGTGATAGCAGATAGATAACTATGGAGACTAAATGTGGCTCAAACCATTGTATTTTTGCCTTTTTTGTTGCTGTTGTTTGTTTGCTTTTTTTTCCTCATTTTTTTTTCCCTTTTGATCTGATTTTTCTTGTTCAGACAAATATAGAAATATGTTTAGAAGAATCACATGTTTGCTTGCTGTCTTGGAGACAGGGGAGAGAGGGAGAAAAATGTGGAAGACAAGGTTTTGCAAAGGCAAATGTTGGAAACTATCTTTGCATGTATTCGGAAAAATTAAAAAGAAATTTTTTTAAAGAGCTTCCTGAAACTCCTAATTAAAGATCTGTAGAAGTCTATTCTAAGCTAGTTGAATTTGGTTTCAAGGGTTTTCTTTATTTTTTTTTTCCCCCAGGGGAAGAGGAAGAAAAAAAAATTCAATAGGAAAAATAAGTTTAATTTTTAAAAGTTCAACAATTTAGTTCAAAAATGAGTTTACAGTCTTAAGACATTTTCTTAAAAACAAAATGAATTTACTTTATTTCTAAGTGCCAAGAATATAAATAGAATCACAAGCTAAAAGATATTTAGCAGATGCCTGATGTTTAGTGAATGAACAACCATTAGTTTTTGTTCCAATAGCCTGGAAATTTGGGTTAAAAAATAACCAAGTAATTTTCAAGTGTATACCCTGATTTTTCCTTACCCTTCACAACTTCATGGACAAAGGTCTCTGACACTCTTTCCCATTCTTTGTCTTTTGAAATACTCTCTTCCTGTGGTTTTCTACATTTTGGCTTTTCCTTTATTTCCCTGGCTTGTAGCCAGCCATAAAAGCAACTCAAGTACCCTCTTGTCCAGAAAATCTTCCCAGATTTCCCTTCCCTTTCAGACCTTACACAGATAGCACTTTGTTTTGTAATTTAAATGCACTTAGGTATCATTGTTTATTACTACCGCCAGTCTCTGCACTCCCTCCCCAATAAACTGGGAAAGTATGGGCCATGTTTTAGCTAAACTCTGTACCTTCTTTTGAAATTACCAATAATCAACTTAACATTTCTCAGGAGCCTGCTCTGTGCCGGGAACTGCGCCCTGAGAACCCACATTTCACAAAAGCTTGTTGGTCTGCCGGCTCGAAATCTCAGGATGTTTGAAACCAACCAGGGCAGCACCTCTGCTTTCTTTGCTCTCACAAAGAAAGCCCTTTCTACCCCGTTCCTTCTGGGAGAGGTGGTGAAAATTCTTCCAGTTCTTTCACTTCTCTTCTCTGAGGAAAACAGGAGAGTGGGCAGTGGCGGCCAGCACCTGCAGGCTGACCTTCCTCCCGGAGAGCGCTAATGTGGGTTCAGGCCCACAGGGCCTCCTCACCTCGCTGTCCCCGGACATGCTCACTGGCCAGCCTTCCCAAACCCTCCCAATCACCCTGCTCCCAATTTCACGGCTGGCCTTCTTCAGCATGATTTCTGCTGCTTCTATTGCTGGGTCACATCTGACTATAACCCCATTTGGAGTTGAAAATGAAAACAGAAGAGATGGGAAGAAGACTGGGATTGAAGGAAGAGGAACCGGAGGATGATCTGAAGGGTTTTATGATGATTAGAGCAGCTAGGGAATAAAATACAGGGCCCAGGGTCACAAAGACCCGAGATCAAATCTGACCTTAGACACTTATCAGCTATGTGATCTTAGCCAAGTAAGTCACTTAACCCTGCTTGCCTCAGATTCCTTGTCCATAAAAATGATAGGAAACAGCAAACCAGATCAGTATCTTTGTCAAAAAAAACAAAACAAACAAAACAAAACAAAACAACCAAAAACAGAAACTCAAATGGGATCATGAGGAGAAAGACACTATTTAAATGATTTAACAATAACAAACAATAACAACTATGTTCCCCATAAAAGAGGTAGACCTTCTAGGTCTCTGTAGGCTAAATCTATGATCCTTTGCTGAAAATGTAATAAAATTAACAATTTATTCTGAAAAGGTATGAGCAACATATTCTACATAATAGATATTCAGTAATCTTTATATAGTCAGTCAGTAATGGCAAGGACTACATCTAATACTTTTGTTTCACCCAAAGTACTTAAAGTTACTGGGAACACAGTGATCATCTAATGAATATATGATTGCTCTAACATGATGAAAAAATGTATGCAGGATATACATTTATTTTGCCATTTCTGATCATAATGTGGTGGTATGACTCAGGGTAGAATAGGAAGTATGGACTGAGTAGGGCAAGTTCTCAGAAAACATATTTTTTGATGAGACACAAAAAGAGTTGGCATATACCAGGCCTATGAAAATTTAAGGTTTTATGCCTGAATTCTGTTAGTTTTTCCAAAACAGAGTCAAAACTAGAATTTCTATGATTCCATTATACTTATCTACAAAATGTGGTTAATTGACTATACTTATCTACAAAATGTGGTTAATTGATTCCCTGTTACTAATATAGATCTAAAGTTTAAAAAAATCAATGAAATGCCAGTTATTCATAACATATATTTTATTTTACCTGATGCTTCCATTTCTAAGTGAGGTCTATTTTATAATGACACTGAGTAATTCCTTCAGGATAATAAGTCAAGAAATTTATAAACATCTTCTTTTATCTTTATAACACATGACATTATGTTGTGGTGGCAGGGGAAAACATCACTCTGAAAGTCATGAATTCAGTAGTAATCTCAACTGTCTTAGCAGAGTTATAATCCTCTCTAAAGATTTAGGAAAGTATTATTTTACTTTTGGTCCATTTACCATTACACTTCAGAGCAGAGAGCAAAAAATCTTTTGTGGTTTTGAATAATCAATTCTGCTCTATAGTGAATCCTACAGTTCCATGACCTTAATTTACTATTTTTCTTACCGGATTTGTAATTGTGATGATCTCCCCTTCAATAACTGTCAATTCATTATTTCCAGGTTCAGCATCAAAATTATACATTACCCGAGCCTGTAAAGATGGGGATGAAAGAGGAAAGAAAAAAAAAGAGAAAGAACATGTTAGTTTTGCTTTGAAATATGCCACAATATATTCTATAAATTGATAAGTATGACTAATGATTTATAACTAAGAGATGACAGATTGAGGAGAATAGCTAAGTCCCTCATTAGCTTGATTTCAAGATGCAACAGTAAAAAAAAAAAAAAAATGGAAATTATGCTACTGAGAAAAAGAATCTTCATTCATGATATTTCCCATATCTAGAATGTCACTATTCTTCACCACTGAATTTCTACCTATCCTTTAGAGACCAGCACAGATGACACTTCTTCCAAGAAACCTTCCCTGGTCTCTCAGGTGCTCCCTAAGGGAGCTGACATGTCTGGTACACAACTCGATGTTGGGCACATAGAAAAGACTTAATAAATAAATGTTCTTGTGCACTCACTCTCTCTCATTTTTCTGATTTTGCTTGCTTCAATTTGCATCAGTTCAAATTTATCTTCCAATGCTTTACTTTATTCACTTGATGCCCATGTTGCCTAGTTGGACATTAAGAGGCCAAACTTTTTTTCCCCCCTTACACAATACTTAGGACATGTTTGTTGAGCTAAAATTAGAAGAATTTTTACATGAAATATATGATTTTCAGATGGCTATACATAACACAGTACAGCCATTCAAAAAGTACCAAAAATTATTTTTAAAAAACAGAACTACCTATAAATGTATTATGATTAATACATGACCCAAATAACATGATTTTTCAATTCTTTTCTGTTCTCTTCTAAGAGAAAAAGAATTAGGGTGAGGTACTCATTCATCAGACCATTAAAAAATATATATAATTTAAAAGTATGCATTTCTAAAATTAAAAATTAGGATTGTTTGCAACCAATATATTATGTACTCTCCTGAGAAAAACAACTTTAGATAAACAAGAATGTCTTCTCTCTCGACTATTATTTTACATAGTTCTAGAACTGCTAGTAATAGAGTGACACAAGAAAAAGAAATCAAACAACTAACCATAAACCAAGAATAAACAAACATCTCAATGTCAAGTCAAAGAAAAAATAAGCTAAAAATAATTGAAACAATTAAAGATTTCAGTAAAATAGCAGAATACAAAAAAAAAATCTACAAAAAGTTTACATTTCTATATAGCAGTAGCAAAAATCACAGAAAGAGAAATCCCATTAAAAATAATGGAAAAGAGCATAAACTACTTGAGAACCAAGTTATGAAAACATTCGGGACATTTCAATAAAATGGCAAAACGCTTTCTAGAAATAAAGGAAAATATGATAGAAGGCACATTTAGTGATCATGTCATATTAAAATAATACTGGAAAATTGATAAATTTTGTGCTATACAAACCAAACTATCACAGAGTATAGTTACCTTCTACAGCTGGACCACAAAAGTAATAAAATTTACCTGCACACACAAGATGTAGAATCTTGAGAAGTATAGGGTAAAACGTAAGAAATGGGTAAGTAATCTAAGTAAAAAGATTACATACATAAAAGATTACATTTCCTTGTAATTATGAAAGGAGAGAATTAATTTAATGTAACATTTTTATTACTTTCCCTATTATACCCCCAACCAATTGTTTCTGATATTATATGCAATATGCCATACTCTTAGTCCTCCTGTCTTTACAACAAAAGAAGGAAAATATGACTTTTCCAATCTATAGTTTGCCATGTCCTAGCACAAATCAATGTGTCCTTAAGATTCAATCTTTTTTGTCACCTATCCTAGATATTTTTTTTTGTTATTTCCTTGATTCGCTGGCATTTTAGTTAGCATGTAATCATTTTTCTAGGTACAATGGATAGAGTGCTTGGGCTTGTTGTCAATATTACCTGGATTCAAGTTATACCTTTTAGGTAGAGTGAGTTATGATCATTGCTACTACCTGCTACTACGTCAGACCACAACCTAATTCTTTTTTTATTATTTCTTTCTCTACCTATGAAATTTCTAACAAAGAATGACACTGGAAAACATCCTTAACATAAGAATATTAATTGTCCAATTAAGTTGGATACTCTGGACTGATATCCATTAAAGTGGGGCTTTAAAACTAGGTAAATCGTGTGTGTGTTCTGTGTACTTTCTCCATAGGACAATTTAAAACAAACCCCAAAATTTTAATTCCTGCATTGGCCATGTTCAATTACACATACTGCCTTCTGGATTTTAAGTCCATTACATCTCTGGCAAGAAGCGGATGATGTGATTTATCTTTAGTTTTCTACCCTCCTGGCTTATCATTGCATTAATCAGAGCTCAGGTCTTTCAAAGTTGTTTTTTTCCTATAATGTTGTCATTGTGAAAATTATTCTCCCAGTTCTGCACAATTCATTTTGTAACTTACTATAACATCTTCACAGTTTCCCTTGAGACTATCATCATGTATTGTTTTAGATGCATCTTTACATATGGAAAAATACATGGATATATATGTGTTTGAGTGTAAATAAAAGGATTTAAGGTTTAAAATTTTACTCAAAGAGTCAGGAAGTCCTCCATTAATTTTTTTTCCCTTCTCTCTAATAATTGAACAATATCCTATAATCACCTTATTTCTGGGTATCAATAAATACTGTTTCTTGGAATAAATGCTACCTGTTTTTACAGGGGACACACAGTCAACAAAAGGAGTACTGTAAGTCAGTACTGAGACAGACTGCCAAAACTTATGTCCCTGTTGGCTTCACTGACAGGCAGAGCTTCCAGGAATGAAGGAGGTCACAGGTCCACTGTACTGCCTTAGTCACATCAAACCCAAGAATTTAAGGCTTAGTATCACATTTTAGGGGAGACCCAGAGGACTGCAACAATACTGGGGAAGGCCCTCTATTTCATGCTGTATTTTTCACATCACTCCCCTTCACCCTTTCTCTGTTTTTACTGAAATCCTCTCTTACATGGCATTCTACCCCATCTTTGCACAGGCTGTCGTCCCCCATTCTGTTTCTTGAATCAAAATCTACCTCAATTACTATCTTCCATAAAATCTTCCATCCCCCAGGTTATTTGTGTTCCCTCCTTGGAAACTACTATATATTTCCTTTTTAATACATTTCTATTTATTCATCTGCAAATGTTTTCACAATCCCTAAACCCTGGAATATAAGGTTAATGAATTTTAAACTCTGGCACTTGACACTGCATTTGACAAAATATTATTTATTGATAAAAATAAAAGTATTTATTTCAATAATAAAGTACATTTTATTTTTTATTTTTTAATTTAATAGCCTTTAATTTACAGGATATATACATGGTAACTTTACAGCATTAACAATTGCCAAACCTCTTGTTCCAATTTTTCACCTCTTACCCCCACCCCTCCCTAAATGGCAGGATGACCAGTAGATGTTAAATATATTAAAATATAACCTAAGTTATAGGTATATAACCTATAGTTATATAATATAGGTATATATATAGGTATATAACCTATAGTTATAGGTATATAAGATACACAATAAGTATACATGACCAAAACATTATTTTGCTGTACAAAAAGAATCAGACTCTGAATTATTGTACAATTAGCTTGTGAAGGAAATCAAAGATGCAGGTGTGCATAAATATAGGGACTGGAATTCAATGTAATGGTTTTAGTCATCTCCCAGAGTTCTTTTTCTGGGTATAGTTAGTTCAGTTCATTACTGCTCCATTAGAAATGATTTGGTTAATCTTGTTGCTGAGGATGGCCTGATCCATCAGGACTAGTCATCATCTAGTATTGTTGTTGAAGTATATAATGATCTCCTGGTCCTGCTCATTTCACTTAGCATCAGTTCGTGTAAGTCTCTCCAGGCCTTTCTGAAATCATCCTGTTGGTCATTTCTTACAGAACAGTAATATTCCATAATTTTCATATACCACAATTTATTCAGCCATTCTCCAACTGATGGACATCCATTCAGTTTCCAGTTTCTAGCCACTACAAAAAGGGCTGCCACAAACATTCGTGCACATACAGTAAAGTACATTTTAAAATAAAGCAGTAAAAATGTTTGTTGAACTGAAGTGGAATACAGAAAAAAAAAGTTCTCTACCACTATTATGAAATTACTTCAGCTAACTACAGTGTATTAGAAAGAAAGAAGGGAAGGAATGGAGGATAGAAGGAAGGGAGGGAGGAAGGAAAGAAAGAAAGGAAGCAAAGAAAGGAGGGAGGGAGGGAAAGGAAGGGAAGGAAGGAAAGGAAGAGAAGGAAGGAAAGGAAGGGAAGGGAAGAAAGGAAAGAGAGAAAGAAAGAAACATTATTAAGCACTAGTCAATAAAACATTAAGTGCCTGCATCACATAGCTCCCAGTCTAAGGGGGAAGACAATAGGCGAACAACTATGGACAAAAACATATACAGGATAAATTGTAGACAATCAACAGAGGGTATTACAGGAGATAAGGAAAGGCTTTGTATAGAAGGAAGTATTTTAGTTGGGACTTGAATAAGGCCAGAGAAGCCTGAAGTCAAAAGCGAGGAAGGAGAACATCTGGGCCATGGTAGATACTCAGTAAAAATGCCCCAAGTTGTCAAGTACAAGGAACAGTGAATGCCAGTGGGATTCAAGCCTCAGAGTTCAAAAGAATAAGTAAGAGGGCTATGAAGAGCTTTTAGAGTCGGTTCTGGGGGACCTTCTGAAAATGGAACTACTTGCAAAGTGAAATGGGGCAGCCTGGAGGTGAAGAGAACTGAGTGCTGGGCTTGGAGTCAGACCCACCTTCATGAGTCCCAGCTCAGCCTCAGACACTGACCCTGCACTTGGCACTTAACCCTGATTACCTTGGTTCCTCACCTGTAAAAACTGGTGAAGGAAATGGCAAGTCATTCTAGAACCTCTGCTCAGCTTTCCTGAAGAGGTTATAACAAGTGACTGAACAACAAACAACAAATCACCTCAGGGATCTTTTCCAGCTCCAATTCTAAAAATGTGTGAGATATTAACACAAATTCAAAGTACTAGAGAACCTGTCTCTTACTACATGCCATCCTTTAGGAATACAAATAAATGTTCCAAAAGTCAAAACTTACCACTTTAATCACCAAAACTTTTTTCTTATTGAGTCACTTGGAATAAAAATCTGTCTAAAATATATGACACTCTTCCATATCTTCTCAAACAGACACTATATAGTGGGCATGGTTTAACCTTTCCTTGATGACTCAAGGTCATCATTATGAACTCAGAATCATAAAAGGTTAGAACTTTATGAGACCTTAGAAACCATCTAAGTTTATCCAGCACTTTCATATGAGGAACTTATTAAAATTCACTTATTTTAAACTGCCAAGCCCCAGAAGGTATGGAATAAATAAAATGTGACTAAAATGAATGCATCTCATTTCTCTAACTTCCAAGGAGTTAATAATGGCACTTTTCAGACTGAGGTATGTTGGACTATTTGCTCCCTTCTCAAAAGGGCATCAAGGTACTAAGCTTCTTGTGTTCTTTTATGTGGTGTTTTTTTTTCTTTTAATCTAATACACTATTTTGATATAACAGATATCTCCCAAACATCCAATCAATTTCCCTTCCAAAGTACATACCTTGAAAAAGTTTAACAGTAGTTAAAAGAAAAAAGGAATGTGTCTTTTAATAAACCATATGATACCAATAATGACCTTTGTAACTAAACAGAATTGCTTACATGTTTTTTGCTTGATGTTGTCTCCTCCCTCTTGTGACAAATGGCATTATTACCAAAATAAGGGCAACCAGGAAGACATCAAAAGTTACCAACTTCTATGTCTATTTTCTCTTTATAAAATTTTCAAGAGAATGGTATATAAACACATGTAAATGTATATATAATACATGTGTGTGTGACTTTCACATATACTTTCCAGAAAATGTGTTGTAAAGCATATAGTATACTAGAACAGAGTAGGGAGGTGACTGGTTTTCTGGTTTCAGATACAACTGAATATGTGGGTCAAACTACAATTAAAGTAGGTCTCATGGTATCAGGTTCAGGGAACCAAGTTTTATTTTATTATTTTTTAAAATTTAATGTATTATTTTTATTTTCAGTTCCAAATTCTCTCCTCTCTCTGCTCTACCCACTGAAAAGGTAAGATCAAAGACATTTATATGAAGTCATGCAAAACATTTCTACATTAGTTATACTGAGAGAATAAAGAAAGAAAAAAAATCTGCTTCAATCTGCACTGTCTCAGTTCTCTTTTTGAAGATGGATAGTACTTTTTTAAAATTAAAGCTTTTTATTTTCAAAACATAGGTATAGATAATTTTCAATATTCATCCTTGCAAAATCTTGTATTCCAATTTTTTCCCCTCCATTCCCTCCTCTAGATTGCAAGTAATCCGATATGTTAAACATGTATTATTATTTCATACACATTTCTATAATTATCATGCTACACAAGAAAAATCAGAACAAAAAGGGGAAAAAAAAAAGAGAAAGAAAACAAAATGCAAGGAAACAACAAAAAAAACGTGAAATACTATGTTGTGATCCACATTCAGTCCCCACAGTCTTTCTCTGGGTGCCGATGGCTCTCTCCATCACAAGACCATTGGAAATGGCCTGAATCACCTCATTGCTGAAAAAAGACACGTCCATCAGAATTGATCATCATATAATCTTGTTGTTGCCGTGTACAATGATCTGTTCACTTCACTTAGCATCAGTTCATGTAAGTCTCTCCAGGATTTTCTGAAATCATTCTGCTGATCTTTTCTTATAGAACAATAATATTCCATAATATTCATATACCATAACTTATTCAGCCATTCTCCAACTGATGGGCAGTGGATAGTACTTTTCATCAGGTCCTTAAGACCTGTCAAGGATCACTGTATCGATCAATCATTAAGTTGTTCACAGTTGACTATCATTATTACTATATCACTATTACTGTATACAACATTCTCCAAGTTCTGCTCACTTTGCATCAGTTCATACTGTCTTCCCAGGTTTTTCTGATACCATCCTCTTCATCATTTCTTACAACACAATAGTATTCCATCACAATATTATACTACCCTAGTGGAGCCATTCCCCAGTTGATGGGCATCTCTTCAGTTCCCAATTCTTTACCACTACAAAAAGGGCTGCTACAAATAATTTTGTATATAAGTTCTTTTCCTTTTACTTCTTTGGGGGCACCACACTTTATGACGTATTCATGACAGCATTATAAGCTAGAGAGCATGCAGAGGAAGGAAATAAGGATGATCCTGAAATCATGCTAAGAATCAACTGATTCTTAGAAATCAGTTATACTTAGGAGACATCAGAACTGTCTTCAAAAATTTGAGGGGCTATGTAAGAAGACGGATTATATTTTCTTGTTTGGCCACAGAGATCAGAACTAGAAACAATAGGCATAAATGGTAGATTGTCAAATTTAGGTTTGATGAGGACAAACGTCTTTTAACGATTAGGGCTGCCCAGAAGCACCAGATGTTATCTGTACTATATTGTAGCAGCCCTACAACAGATTTTCAAGCACAGACTAACCACCTGTTGAGTATACTATCAAAGAGACCCTTCTTCAAGTATAGGATGGATTTGATAACTTCTGAGATTCCTTTACACTCAGATTCTATAACGCTCTAATGGCATCTCATGCATATTTTAATTTTAATTTGTCTTGAAAAGCTTGATCACAGAGATAAACTTTACTCAATGCTGACTATCAATATCAAATGAAGCAATGTCTAAAAATATTATAATAAACTAAAACCACAGCATAATAATGTACCAATGAGTCACAACAAATATTTTTTTTGACATACATCACTATTATAGTTCTAAGATCATAGGATCATTAAAGATGAAGAACTGAGACCAAGAGAAGTCAATTGACTTGCATAGAGATCCAATCAGTGTCTGAGGCAGGATAGAAAGCCATCTCCTTAACTTCTCGTGCAGGTCTCTACCCGCTATTCTATGTGGACTCACTCTATTTTAGTTAGAGCATTGTTTTACTGCCAATTCTTTCTTTGTGTTATGGGCACTGGGAGAGCTGGGGCAACCTGCCCACCTGGCAGCATTTCTCAGAATTGCTGGGAGCCAGGAAGCTCTGGAGCAGGTCCAGGGCAGTCTGTGTTACCTCCTATCCCTATTGACTCGATGGCGGGCACTCTGGGGGCCAAGCTATATGGATTGAGCACATAGCTCACAGAACCTCCTCTCTTCTTGGGACCTGCTTTGATCAAGTAAATTATTTTTTTCTGAACTCCTACACTCTGTGTTCTATTGTTTCGGATGCAGAAACCCTTCCAAAGACCCCTCAGAACTAGAAAATCTTTTTGAAACAGTAAAAACTATGTTCACTGAACATTACATGCTGATTTTCTAAGATAAAATCACAGAGATCACTGTGACAATAGATGCAATCAATATGGCCATTGAAAATAACTTACCTAAAAAAGGACTTTCATATTCTACCTGAAACAGGATAAACAGTGGCATTGAAAAACTAATCAAGTTACTGGGCTTATATCCCAAAGAGATCTTAAAGATGGGAAAGGGACCTGTATATGCAAGAATGTTTGTGGCAGCCCAGAAACTGGAAACTGAGTGGATGCACATCAATTGGAGAATGGCTGAATAAACTGCGGTATATGAATATTATGGAATATTATTGTTCAGTAAGAAATGAGCAGCAGGATGATTTCAGAAAGGCCTGGAGAGACTTACACGAACTGATGCTGAGTGAAATGAGCAGGACCAGGAGATCATTATATACTTCAACAACAATACTATATGATGATCAATTTTCATGGACCTGGCCATCTTCAGCAATAAGATGAACCAAATCAGTTCCAATGGAGCAGTAATGAACTGAACCAGCTACACCCAGGGAAAGAACTCTGGGATCTGATTTAGAACCATTACATTGAATTCCCAATCCCTCTATTTTTTCCTGCCTGCATTTTTGATTTCCTTCACAGGCTAATTGTACAATATTTTAGAGTCCGATTCTTTTTGTACAGCAAAATAATGTTTTGGGCATGTATACTTATTTTGTATATTTAATATATTTAACATGTATTGGTCATCCTGCCATCTAGGGGAGGGGGTGGGGGGAAGGAGGGGAAAAATTGGAACAAAAGGTTCTGGCAATTGTCAATGCTGTAAAATTACCCATGCATATATCCTGTAAATAAAAAGCTATTAAAAAGAAAAAAGAAAAAAAAAAAAAAAAGAAAAACTAGTCAAGTGTTCAACAGTCTAAAATACATGACGGTCACATACACAAAAGTAAATGTTACCCATGACATTTACTCAGCTGAAGAGGCTCCATGTAGTAACAATCCACTGTTATTTTTGTGTATATTTCTTTCCTCTTATTATTAAGCAAAAAAATGAATATGGTACCAATCATCAAATATTTTATTATGTACACAGCAGTTACATGCCACTTATTGTCTCATAAAACACGTATAATAATGTTAACTCTAAGAATAAAGTCAGCTATCATAGGATCCAAAGAGGAACATTTATACTTCTCAAATGATATTTCAAGGAAGTTTCTAGGAGGGCATACAGCAGATGACAACAAACTACCCACTTGCAATTATTTTCCCCCTACAGCTAGGAAAGAAAGTTAAATTGCAATCATACCAACAAGTATTATAATTATTTAATCTAACCGCAGATTCTTATGAACAAAGTTTCCTTAGGACTGCCCATCTTAGGGAAAGTTAGGTGGTACAGTGGATAAAGTGCTGGGCCTAGAATCAGGAAGCTGTATCTTCCTGATTTTGAATTTGGTCTCAGACATTTGCCAACTCTATGACTCTGGACAAGTCACTTAACTGCCTCAAATTTCCTCATTTGTAAAAAAAAAAAAAGAGTTCTAGTTTTCTGCTAAGAAAACCTCAAATGGGATCAGAAAGAATCAAACACAACTAAAAAATAACTTTCCAACAACCATCTGGATGGCTTTTGCCATTCCTACTTAAAGGCTACAGCACCTAGCTATGAAAATGTGCCAACAGGAACCTAAAACCTATAAAGATGACACTTTAAAAATATCAGACATTTTCTTTTGTACCCTGTAGTCCCTACATAGGGCCATGCACATTATTATTCAATTGTGTCTGACTCTTGCTGACCCCATTTGAATTTTTCTTAAAAATGATACAGGACTGGTTTGCCATTTCCTTCTCCAGCTCATTTGACAGTTTGACCAGATGAGAAAATGAGGCAAACTGTGTCAAGTAACTCACCCAGAGTCATGTGGGTACTGAGTATCCAAAGCTGAATTTGAACTGGGGTCTTCCTGAGTTCAGTGCAAATACTATATCTACCACATCTCCTAGCTGCCCTATAATTTATATATATAAATTAATATAGTCATATATACTACATATTGGACTATATAACTAATAAGAAAAATTTGATTGTTCTATAATCCTTTTTTGTTTAATAATACAGGAAGGAAACACAAAAAATAAGTACATTTTTATGAAAAAAAAAATCTTCAGAACTGAAGAGCCTAGATTCATTTAACAATGCCACATATTTATTTAACAAATTGATGTCCAAAAAGTCTTTTCCTTATATAATTCTTATAAGAAAGGTAGGTAATACAAATAACTCCAATTGATATTCAACCTGGACTACAGAATTAATAAAATGGCAGGAGGTGGATCTCAACACTAATACATTGTTGGTGGACTTGTGAGCTGATCCAACCAATCTGGAGAATAATGTGAAACTCCACCCAAGGGGCTATAAAAGTATGCATATCATTTGATTCAGCAATACCCAATATGAAAAAATGAGAGTGCCTAAATGCAGTCTAATTGCCTTTTCTACATCTGATGAGATATAGTATGAAAATTAAAGAGGAAGGAAATCCAAAAAGTGAGCTGGAAAACATGCAATTGTGGTAGCTATGAGCAATCTCTTCCTAAACCGAATAAGAAGATCACAGAGGAAATACTTTAAGAAGTTGAATCACGAGGTCTAAGAGTACAGAGAGATTTTTCTGTTTGGAACACCAAGGAAGCTAACTGGTAGAGAGAGAAAGCTACTGTCTACAATTTCCTTGCTCTGACAAAGGTTTGTAAAAGTCAAGGTCTTTTTAAAAAACAAAAAAACAAAAAACCACATTAAGGCCAAAATTATGTAAAAAAAATCGACACAGTTTAGCCCACTTCCTGTAGGAAGGAATCAAGATTAAGTATGCAAGTGAGGCTTAAGAAAATGCCAAAGTGTGTATCAGCAGTGGTCAAATCAGTTTATTCAACAGCAGTTAAGTAAATTTAGGTAATAGTATTTCTTTTAACTTTTGTTCTATGGCACAACCTCAGACTGGACGCACCTCTTTAGTACCAGTACCCACTGTTACCTTAACCTTTGGATAATTATTTACTGCTCTAAATTTGGTTACAAAGTCAAAGCAAGGAGGTTTGCATGGAAAAATACAAAGAAAATAAAAGATCCGGCAGGTGTCTGGCAAGATGTGGAATCTTCAAAAAGTATCATCATTCAGTCTGCAGTTGATGTAAAGACAGACACAGTGTTACAGCCTTTTAAAGCAACTGATCCAGGAAGCTAATCAACCAACTTAAGCTCCACTAGGGAGACAGGATTCTAATGCTATTTCTGCCACTAACTTCCTAAGTAGTCTGACATTTGACCTTTATAGGCTTCAACTTCCATGTCACAAGGGGATGTTGTATCTTTTCTTCAGTTGTTTCTAGTCTTATTCACAACCTGGGAAAAGATAAGCCCTTAGCCAGACAGAGACTATTCTGGAAAGTCGCTACTGAAGGTAACCAAAATTAGTTAGCAGAAAGGCTGTCAGAGAAGTCGCAGCAGCTATTTGATCGGAGGCATTTCCGGACAGAGCCTGCTGAAGAGCGCTCCGTCCCCTCCAGCCCAAAGACCCGGCATCATGCAAGCAAGGACGGCCTGCCTTTCTGGAAAGGGGATTCCAATGATTACCGAACATCCAACTGACAGCCATATTACTCGATTATTTAAAACCAGACCATTTTAGCCAAAGCAGCAAAAGAGATCATGACAGGATCAGTTGCTGTTTGTGCTTTGTCCTCCAGAGGACCTGGTGTTGGGGAGGGGATGCTGGGCTCTGCCAGTGAGCTGGATGTACGGGCGGGCCACTCAAGGCCACGCCACGCAAGGCCACGCGCCTCCCCGTCCCCAGGGGCCAGAGAGAGACTAAAAGGCCCGGGACGGCCCCAGAGGCAGGGGGACAGGTCCGGGCTGACTGGGGCTCGGCCCCTTAAGTGATGAAGGCCAGAAATAAGGCAAGAACTCTGGGCTGAAGGATCCGTGGTCTGCTAGGGCAACGTCTCCTTTTACAGTTGAGGCCGAGATCCAGAGAAGCTGCGACTTGCTCTTTAAGCTACAAAGAGCAGAGCTGGGACTAGACTCAGTTTGTCTGAAACGGGCACATTTTCTACTATCTCATCCTTCTGATATAATTAAGAAAAAAGGAAAGGTTCCTATTTAATGGCCTTTTTTTTAAAAAGGCATTTAAAATGTCAGTTTTTTAAAGAAGTTTCTGGGTATTATGTTATAGAGTGGGTTTTCTCAAAGAGCTGCAAGGCTGATTTCCAACTATCTGATAGCCTTCCAAGCCCTTAGCTTATTTTTGAAAGCTTCCTGGCTTTTCTTCCTTTACTTTGTGCCAAGACACAGGTGAGCTATCTCTTCTCATTTCTGAATTAATTACACTTCATCTTGGTTATTAATCTTAGATTTAACATTTTATAAAACACAGGTTTAATTATCAGAGTTATTACTTTGACTTCAGACAAGGTTAATTCATGGTTAGAGATTCTTCAGCTACTAAAATGAACCGAAAAGAAAAACTGGAGACTTTAACAAATAAAACTTTTATCACGAACAGTAAAGAAGTGGGCCAAATTCCCTGAGAGTTCATTTCACCTCTAGGATTCTGTGAAATTTCCTCCATTAAGGAGATAATCTATCTTTTTTTGGAAAAAATTTTCACTTTCAACAGTCAATCTTAATAGCTTTTTTTTCCAAGCTAGATTTTAAAACTAGAAAGAACCTTTAAGTCTAATCTTACAAATGAGGAGAACTGACTAAGGTCTCACACAGAATATGTAGTAGACTCAAAGCCCAAAGTTCTACTGCCTCATGTACTCCAAGGTTGTCATGGTGAAGGGAGCAGAACCATCTATACAACAAAAAAAACTGCACTTGGGACTTTAGAACTTTGATCAATACGATAACCAACCACAATCCTAGAGGGATTCATGATGAAATATGCTATCTCTAGTTCCAGATAAACAAATTCTATCTGCACTTAAAGAAAGGATTGAGATGTGTGTCTGTATGTATATATGTATATATGTGTATATGGCCAATACCAGAATTTGTTTTTCTTAACTATACATGTTTAAACACAAGTTGTTTTTCTCACTTTTTCAATGCTGATAGAGAGAAGGAATGTTAAAGTTTAAAGGACAAAATGCAGTTTAAAAATAAAACAAATGAATTTTAAAATATACTCATGAATGGAAAAAGGGATATTTAATGCTCATTAGGGGCTAAAATCAATTTTCCAAATTATTTCAATTATACTCTTAAAAGGTTTATTTTTTTCAAAGTTTTCTACACATTTCAGTAGAAATAAGGGAGGAAACAATGTTACCTAACCATTTTACTTAGAATTTGAAACCATCTGGTACTCTTCCCTATCTGCCACTTACCTGAATTCCCTATCCCTACCTCTAACTTTTGTACCCTGTATGCTGACTGGTTTAGCACTTACAAAGATGATGCTCAAGTTGGGAAATAACCACTATGTTGCCTTCAACCCACAAATTATAGAGATAAAAATGAGCAGTATAAAGCTTAAGAAAAAAACCTGCAAGTTTAAGAGGTCATACCAAAAAAGAGGTTTACCTAAAAGAAAGTTCATTTTTAACCAAAATGATCAAACATTTTTGGATCTATTTGAAACTGGCACATCAGTAAAATATTTGCTATCCTGGAGGAGCACCCTTTGTTTATTTTGATTCATTTTGGAATATTATGAATGATTTTTTCTTGTACATTGGTGATTCATAAACTAAACAGTAGCCAAAAAAAGGTTCCTAATAATTTTAAAATAGTACCTTATTTTTTTTTAAAAGCTAATACTTTAATCTTTTACTTTTTTGAATTGGCAATTTATTCAGAATTGTAGAAAAACAGTTTTTTTTAAATAAAATCTTAAAGTTATTATTAAAAAGTTATTCTTTTTTTTTTTTTTTTTTTTTTTTGCTGAGTGTTAAGTGACTTATCCAGGGTCTTCAGGGCTGGTGCTCCATCCACTGCTCCACCTAGGCTGCCCCCCTTTTTCCTTTTCTTTTTTTTCTTTAGTTAATCAATCAAGAAAAAAAGTTATTCATTTTAATAAATTACGTGTGAGATTGCATGTTAACCCAAATCACTGCTTCCACAAAATAGAGCCAGATGAGTGCTACATGCTGGGAAATACTTCCCATACAGTTCATGCTATATGCCAGAAAGTTCTTTAAAGGAAGAATCTTTAATACTGTTCAGAAGACTGGGCTGTCTGCAAACGATTGGAGATAAATTAAATTGTTTTTCAAAAAGGAAAGTACTGCAAAACTTCAGAGTGAGATAAACAGAAATGTTTTTTAAATAATCATCTATGGCATGCTTTTCCATCAAGTTACATTGGTTCAAATGTTCTAAAATAAGAGGTGATGGTATAATTCATTAAAAACAAATACATGCCAAGTGACCAACAAGTTGGAAGGCCAGTTAGAACTCTGACCCTTGTTCCTCTCCTCTCCAAAACACCAAAAGCAAAATCACTTTAATGGTCTCCATGATCTAGGGCATCAGGAACCCAAAAGGAAGTCAAAACTCCCTGAATCTCAGTCTTAATCCCCACCCCCCACCCCCAGCTCCTGCTCCAGGCCACCTCCTACCTGTGGCAGCAGCTATTTACCTGCTGGCCACAAAACCTGCCTTTTCTGCGCCCTCTCTCCTTCAGTGCCATGGGGATAATCATAACTGTATTACCTACTTCACTGGTTTTATGTGACAATCAAATATCACAAAGTATTAAAGTTCCTTTAAATTGTAAAATACATTTATAAATATTGGCTATTATTTGTTATGAGTAAAAATTGTGTTTAAAGGCTACTTAGGAAAAATGTAATCCTATTTATTGACCACCAGCTGCAATAATTGCTGAACTTTCCAAGATATTTCTCAGTGTCTCCTACATCTCAATAGAGAGAGAGTTTTTTTAAAATTTGATGACTAAAACCAGTCATCATCTGCCAGCTAATGCTCTAGTGAAGAGATTTTCAAATTAGGCAGATTCTCGAGGGACAGCAAGTATGCTGTCAGGAAAAAATAAATACATAGAGAAAATCAGGATGAATAAAAATAAACTGAAGATTTGCTAGGGATGGTCAGAAAATCAGTCATGTAGGAGATGGAATTTTAAAGTGTAGATCTGACCACATTACCCCACTACTTATATTAAGCTTCAGTGGTTCCCTAACACTTTCAGGAATCATTTTTTCTTTGGGGTTCAAAGACCATCACGACCACCTCCTTCATTTCCCCTGCCAGTCTTCTTATGCCTTACTTCTTCCCTTCCCCCACCCCATGCTCTGATTGCTGTTCCTTGAACAAAACACATGCATCATTTCCCAACTGCCATTTTCTCTAACTGTTCCCTATTCCCCAAACTCTTTGCTTTCTCATCTCTGCTTTCTGGTTTTTTTCAGGCCCCAGATAAAATGCCACCTTCTACAGGAAGCCTCTCCTAATCCCCCAATGCTAGTGTCTTTCCTCTTTTAATTATTTCCAGTTTTTCCTGTAAATATCCTGTTTGTACAATGTTTTCTGTATGGTGTCACTCCCATTAGACTGAGGGGTCCTGGAGAGCTGACACTGTCGCTTTGCCTTTCTTGTGTTTCTAGTGCTTAGCACAGTTCCTAGCATATAAGAAATGCCAATTAAATGATGAAGTAATTAATATTTATAGAGCAATTAATACTAATAAATGCTTGTGGCTAGCTGACTGGCTGGAATTGGATTTTGAAGACTAGGAAAGAGAATTTAATATATGAAAAAAATGAAAGCTGTTCCAAGCATAGTGGATATTTTGGTAAAAGTTCAAGGACAAAAGTTTGTTTAGGAGGACACAATTGGGGGTCCGAAGTACCCCAGCAGCCAGACCTGACTCCAAGGGACCAGGAGAGTGTGGGGAAGGGTGGAGGAGCCCAGGAGCTGGTTGATGGGCACAGTCTAGTGGGACCCCAGCAGGCTGGAGTTGGGGGCTAGGGTGGGGAAGACCCAGCTGGTGCCCCTGGGGATATGGAGGAGCTGCCAGCCCCAGATGGAGATTAAAGAGAGAAACCTGTTTCATGGCCTATTACTGGTGGTCTTTCACCCCACAACGTAGCGGAGACAGTGGATTTCAGAGAAGAACAGCTAGGCTATTTTGAGAGCCCAGACACAAAAGTCCATGCCTTTCACTGGCTAATGCTGGGACTCACTTCAGAGGAGCAGAATCATTTAGTGATTTCAGGAGTACACAATCCTGAGGACAACCAGTTTGATGCTTCCGATTATGAGTGAGAAGGGAATACTGAGGGGCTTTGGATCTGTAACTGAAAAATTGATCCTGAAATTAAATTTACTCACCAAGGAGTGTAAATGTCCTAGGACTCTTATATTATGGCTGCAGAACCACCACCTTCTGATGTATAGGTTTGGATTATAGAGAATATCTTTCATAGCAAGGACAATGTAATCTTGATCTTTAGTTAATAGGTCATCAAAAAGAAAGCAAGGATCTTTCCTGGAACTCTACTTTGAGTGGACATTTCCTGAGAGCATCTGATGACCAAATGGCATAACAGGTCCAACACTCAAGACACAAAACCCAAACCAAATGATGCTAAAACAAAGAAAAACATAACTTTGAAACAAATTCAATGATACATTCAGAGATAAGAAGGAAGATAAATTAAGGCAGACTTAAACAGCAGATACTCTAATCAAGTTGGGAGGGAGGGAAGGAAAAAAGAAGAGAGAGAGGGAGGAAGGAAGAAAGGAAAAGAAGAGAGGAACAAAGAAGGAAGGAAGAAAGGAAAGAAGGAAGGAAGGAGGGAGGGAGAGAAGGAAGGAAGGAGGGAAGGAGGAAGGGAGGGGGGAGAAGGAAGGGAGGGAGGGAAAGAAGAAGGAAGAAAGAAGGGAAGGAGGGAGGACATGAATCCATTAGTGGGTTTGTGAGCAAGGAATAAGAAGAGAGGTAGCAAAGAGGATCATAAAAAGATCACACCAAATATAGAACACTGGTTTTGAACTCATTCTTTTTCTTACCACCCTCTTTTTTTTTTTTTTTTTTAATAGTATGGCTAGAAAACAAAGAGAAGGAAAAGTATAGTAGGACTGAAGTTAATATACAATTAATGATCATAACTGTGACTGTAGATAGAATTCAGCCTTAAAATGAAAGATAGAAGAATGAAATAGAGAGTAAAATCAAATATTATGTTGGTTTTTTTTTAAGAAATATAACTGAGGGGCAGCAAGTTGGTATAGTGGATAGAGTATCAGCTCTGAAATCAGGAGAACCTAAGTTCAAATCTGGTCTCAGATACTTAACACTTTCTAGCTGTGTAACCCTGGGCAAGTCACTTAATCCCAATTGTGTCAGCAAAAGAAGGGAGGAAGGGAGGAAGGGAAAGAGAAAGAAATGTAATTGAAACAAAAATAACAGACTTGAAAATGAAAGAACCGGATCAAAATCTATTATTTCTTATCTGACGTGAAATGAAAAAGATGTTTATCAATCATGCCCCCGACATAGGAATAGCAAAAACAGGCTTTACTTAAAAAAAATAAATAAATAAATAAAAAGAAAGTTCATGCAGGGAAAGATAATGATAAAGGGGATGTGGGAAAACAGGGACACTGATACATTGTTGGTGGAATTGTGAATACATACAGCTATTCTGGAGAGCAATTTAGAACTATGCTTAAAAAGTTATCAAACTGTGCATAACCTTTGATCCAGCAGTATTTCTACTGGGCCTATATCCCAAAGAGATCTTAAAGAAGGGAAAGGGACCTGTATGTGCACGAATGTTTGTGGCAGCCCTTTTTGTAGTGGCCAGAAACTGGAAAATGAGTGGATGCCCATCAGTTGGAGAATGGCTGAATAAATTGTGGTATATGAATGTTATGGAATATTATTGTTCAGTAAGAAATGACCAGCAGGATGATTTCAGAAAGGCCTGGAGAGACTTACATGAACTGATGCTGAGTGAAATGAGCAGGACCAGGAGATTATATATTTCAACAACAATACTATATGATGATCAATTCTGATGGACATGGCCATCTTCAGCAATAAGATGAACCAAATCAGTTCCAATGGAGCAGTAATGAACTGAACCAGCTACGCCCAGAGAAAGAACTCTGGGAGATGACTAAGAACCATTATATAGAATTCCCAATCCCTCTATTTTTGCCTGCCTGCATTTTTGATTTCCTTCACAAGCTAACTGTACAATATTTCAGAGTCTGATTCTTTTTGTACAGCAAAATAACTGTTTGGACATGTATACATATATTGTATTTAACTTATACTTCAACATATTTAACATGTATTGGTCAACCTGCCATCTGGGGAAAGGGGTGGGGGGGAAGGAGGGGAAAAGTAGGAATAAAAGGTCTTGCAACTGTCAATGCTGAAAACCCATGCATATATCTTGTAAATAAAAAGCTATAATAAAAAAAAAAAAAAAAAAAAAAAATAAATAAAAATTATGTAGAGTAACAAAAGATCACTAATTTCAAGGAAATAGTAAAAAGGAAGTGGGTCTATTAGAACAAGGTCTCAAAATCTCATATATATATATATTTTTAATAAATTTAAACTTTCTTTACCACAGTTCTCTGATGGAGGTAAGTACTGGAATTTTACACCCTCCCCAAAATAAATAAATCTGTTGCCACCAATTCTGGCAATAGATTTTTGTCTAAAATGCTCCTCACAAATTGAAGCCTAAAAGGGGTCCAAGTAGAGCAAAAAAGACTAGGTGAAATCAGGGCTTTGGTCCCTCTGGTTGGGAGATCCAGGCCAAGAGCTTGCATTTCTTCTGTATCCTTAACACAGCATCACATTTTAACTAGCTGAACAACCAGATGAAAAGGCAGTAACTGTATTAGAAAGCAAGGGAAATACTTTCCACAAATATGTAAAAATTCGGAAAACTTTATAGGAGTACAAAATGGAACAGAGTATGTTATCAAAGTTTATTAAAAATTCCTCACCAAGATATGCTTGGACTTAATGACTAGTGACTAGAATCACCTAGAACTTCATCTCACAATTCCACATAGCACTTTCAGGTTTAAGTCTTCCTGCTCAGGCATCTAGAATCAATAGTCAAGTACAGCAACCTCTGGTACACATTATCATGGTTTTTGTAATCCTTTGCAAATGAGATGCTCAGAATAATTTTGGTTACTATTCATGCTTTCATTTTTCATTTCTTTTCCATCGAAACCTACTAGGTTCCTTTTGATCTCCCAGAATAAACAAAGACTACTCCTATGACTAACTACTTTGGCATCTCTGTCTGTAGCATACTAAATTTCAGAAAGAACTGGAAAATTGCCTACCATCATATCCTTCAGTAGATGGTTTCATTTCATATCTTCTGATAATCACTTAAGTAAGACTATGGAACTCTGGCTTAATTAATTTTAAATAATATTATTAAAAGTTTAATTAAATTCAATTTAATGTTTAATTTAAATAAGTAATTTTTAAATAAAATTACATAAAACCAAATAAAAATGTAAATAAAATTTTTAAAAAGTTCCAAGAATATATGTCAGGTTGAATACAATACCAAGTGTTGTCTTGGAATTGCTGCATCAACAAAGTATTTAATCTGCCTGAATTACAACTCCAATCATATCCTGACATGCTTTTAATGGATCTCTACTACCTAGAAAATCAAACTAAAGCTCTTACTTATAGTATGGCAAGTATACTCATACTTAAAGTATGGCATTGAAGTTTCTTTATAGAAATAATCCGAATCTACTCCCTAGTCTTATCCCATACTGTTCTCTTAACATATATCCAATACTTCAGCCAAAGTGAATTTCCTACCATTTTGAAGCTTTAATTTGCCTAGAATCTCCATCTTGACCCTGTTCAAGTTCAATCTACATTATTTCTTCCAAAGTCATTCTAATCATAAATCCTTTCCCCCGCCCCCTTCTATTCCTATAATGTTTACTTTGTCAACTTGTATGGGACTTCTTTCTACATTATACAGACTCACCTTGCATTTACAAATACAGTTATTTGTATTTCAATCCTATTTCTCCCATTCTACAGTTCTTTGAAAGTTAGAACTACATAATATTTATTTTGTATCTTTCATAGCACCTGGCAGAGTGACTTCCCATTGTACCAAATGGGTTTTTAATAAATATTACTTGAGTGAAACCAACATCTTGTGAACTAGGAGTGCCAAAAAGTTTAGGTGGATGATGGCAGAATAAGACTGGTGAATATGGTTCAAGTTTAGATTAAATACAAAAAGAGGAAAAGTCTCTTCAGAATTTTCCCAATCTTGGTCACTAAACACTATAGACAATTCAAATGAAAAATTAATTTTAAATACATAATGAAAGAGACTTAAGACTAAAAATTTGATGTAGCACATATAAAGCATAACAATATGCAACCTGGCACAGATTTAAAAGTCTTTGTCCTTTGATAGATCTTACCAAATGTCACTGATCACTGCCCTTCATTACTTGTGGAAGTTCTCCTTCCTAGGAGCCTCACCAGCCATATTTCTAGGTCAATTTGTAATTGAACAGAAATTCTCTCCACATTTTTCACCAGGTGGTCTGTCTTTGTCATTATGATTACTAGGCATTCTAGGTATGGGGAAGAGCTTGTGAAAAGGCATAGAGAGGAGATGAAGGGGTATGAGGAGCATCAGAAGGTCATAGTGAATATACATGAAGATTTCTCTCCACTATCTCCTAAAGCAGCCTTCCTTTGTGGTGATGGTCAATTGTTTTCAGGGCTGTCCAGTTCTTTGTGACCTTATTTGAGATTTTCTCGGTAAAAATACTGGAGTGATTTGCCATTTCCTTCTCCAGCTCATTTTACAGATGAGCAAACAGAAGCAAAGAGGGGTAAGGGACTTGAACAGGGTTAAGTGACATAGTTTCTGAGGCTGGATATGAATTCAGATCCCCTCACTAATTATTGGGAAATTTTTTCTTTCCATTGAGATAAAATCCATCCCTCTCCAAGTATCACTCATTCACTCCATATTCTGTCCTAAGAAGAAGGATAAATATAATCTACTTTCTGTGTGCAAGGCCTTCCTGTTCTTGAAGATAGTTATTGGGTCTTCATAAACATGCTCTACTCAAGGCTAACATATCCTTAGTTTCTTCACAACATCTTTGTTTTGTATTAAGTGGTTTCCCCTGCCTTCGCTTGCTAATGCCCTTAATAAAACATGGTACAATTGTGCAGATAGAGTCTGACCAGGCCAGAGTACATAGCAGCCCTATCCCTCCCTTGTTCTGTAGACTAGGATTTCATTAATGTAGTTTAGGAAAGGTAGCCCAAGGAAAGTCCAAAGGCCTGAAGCATCCAAAGGCATTCCATGGATTTTCCTCAGAAGTAAAGCCACAGGCATTCACATCTTAAGTTCTTAAAAACAATTTTGCAGTTTCCAAGAAGGAAGTCACTTTTGTTTAAATTTTAAAAGTTATTTTAAAAAAATAACCACCCACACAAACAAATCTAATATAGTAAGGCAACTAACTTTACTCTATGTGGGCTAAGTTTCAACTTGACAGAAAGCAAGCTAGTTCTAAAACCACTGAAAAGTTGGGTTAAAAAAAAATGTTCTTCATTCCTGTGGCACTTCCTCAACTATTCAGGTCATTGAGAATAGGACTATATGGAAAAAATTATCAAAATTATCTCCAAAAGCATCCATGCCTGTCTTCATGTAGTACCACCTAAATAACTGCACCTGAACCAACAACTTTTAAGATTTGTTCAAGGGGGTCAAAACTAAAGCTAGATAATGCCCAAACAAACAGTTTTTGTAATTTCTTTTTTTGATCTTGGGGGCCAGGGCAGTTCAGAGAAACAGAGCTGGCTGAAAATCTGCATGAGAAAGATGTAACAAACGGTCTGGATAAACACACAAGCTGGCTACACCAGCCACATACAGTAAACAATATAGTAAAGTTTTCTAATGAAAGAAAATGAGAAAGCAGGAAAAAAAAAATGAGTTAACTGAAAGATATTATGAATTCAACTAGTATTAACCTCTAGGTCATAGTATGTTAAAAATGTAACGATTCACCAGGGGTTATGTGTTTAATCTTTTATATGTAACTATTGGTGATCACATGTGAACTTGATGCCCATGTGTAACTCTTAGAGAGGACTTGTAACCTACTTTTGTAGTTCAGTCGTTTCATGCAAGTCTTTTGGGCTCAGGCCCTGGAGTGGTCTCCCATTGGCTTCTCCAGTGGCAAACAGGTTGTGTGACTTGGCCAAGGTCACAAAGCCCAGTGGCTCCTAAGTGGCCCCTTAGGAAATTCTCCTAAGTGCAAACCCAAGTCCCTCTCTGCAGAGTGCCCCATCTGATTACCCCAGCATGACACAGCTTTTGCTTTGTAAAAGACAAACGATTCCTCCATGATCAGGTCAGAAAGCTTTAGCAGCAGCTTGGCTGAGAGCTCCCAAAGCCACAGTCCTGGCTCTGGTTTGGAGTCTCTGTACCTGCTTTCAGGCCTGGGCTGGGCCCGCACCTGTTTTGTATGCTGGACTCCCACCCTGATGTTGCTGACTTTGGCCTCTGACCTTCTAGGATGCCCTCAGCTGGGAAATGTTCCATTCCATCTAAAATTTGTTTCATTTTACAGGAATTTGAAGCAGTTTGGGGAATAGGTTGGGGGAGTTCCTGCCTTTATTCTACTATCCGCTTCCACACCAATCTTTTAACATAATTTAACACTAGAGAGAGCTTTAGTTGACTGATGTTGAGTGTACAGTTCATGAAAACTTTAAGATCTTCAAAATAAGTGCTGTCCAATCACACTGCTCTCATCTTATCACTGTAAAAACTGACTTCTGAAAATCAGATATAAGACTTTCCTAATAAACGTCATTTTTTTGGTCCAATCTTCTTGTCCACAAAGATCTTTTTGAATTCTAACTCATTCAATATATTAGCTATTATTCCTAGCTTTGTTTAATCTGCAAATCTGTTATGCAAGTTTATTTTTATCCAAGGCAATGGCAAAAATAATATTCATTTGAAAATGAACTTTCCAAGGTTGCTACTGATCTCTTAATTACAAAATCCCATAGCTTTTCCTTCTCATTCCTCACCCTTGATGCCTTTGCAGCATGTTGTGCTGCTGACCACGGCTCTCATTTGGTTCTCCTCTTGCCTGTATGAGCACTCCTTCATGTTC
Source organism: Sarcophilus harrisii (assembly GCF_902635505.1). NCBI lineage: Eukaryota > Metazoa > Chordata > Mammalia > Dasyuromorphia > Dasyuridae > Sarcophilus > Sarcophilus harrisii. Next base: position 133,400,977 of record NC_045429.1, read on the forward strand.
TTTGCTGACTGGCTCATGCCTCTACCTATGAGACTTCCCCAAGATTTGGTTTTAGGGGCTATTCTTTCTCTTGGTAACCTCCTCAGCTTCAAGTTCCATAGATGGCAGGCCAAAAGCTGGATGTCTCTTTGGTGAGCTGTTCACTGGGGCAAACAAGTTATTTTCCAAAGGTTTTGAAGCCCACAATTATACATAATAGTAGGGACAGTCTACTTGTCAATAAAATGCGCCAATTTACAAAGATTTTTTACAAATTTACAAAGAGTTTAATTCCACACTATCCATTTGGACGTTCTGAACACAAGATGCTCTGTTTTTTGTCTCCATGACTTTGTCCTGGCTCTTCCACTATTTGTGGAATGCACTTCTCCTTCAACTCTTAGAAACCTTAGTTATCCTGAATACTCACTCTCTGGGCCGTCTCTTCACAAGATCTTTCCTCATAGCCCCCAGTACTGGGTTACTCCCCAAACTATCTTGTACTTGTTTTGTTTGTATCGGGTGTATACTAATAGATACACCCGTTGTCTGCCCTGTGGTGGTGCTCTTAGTTTCCTTGTGTTCATTTTCTTTACATCACATATACCCTGACATTTGCACACACATTCTCTCCCCCAATATTCCAATAGCTCCTTGAAGGAAGTGTTTTATTTTGGTACCCAGAGCTCACAATGCCCTACATAAAATAAGCAATTATAAATGAAACTGAACTGTTGAATTTCCAAAATTGAAATAATTTGTCTTAAGCCAAAAGCTTTTCTTTTTTTTTTTGTCTTAAATCCATTTATTTTATTTTTTTCAATTTTTTTTATTTTGAAAATAATTTCTTGACAACATTATCCCTTGCACTCAGTTCTGTTCTGACTTTATCCCTCCCTCCCTTTACCCCCTCCCCTAGATGGCAAGCAGTCCTATACATGTTAAATATGTCACAGTATATCCTAGATACAATATGTGTGTGCAGAACTGAACAGTTCTCTTGTTGCACAGAAAGAATTGGATTCAAAAGATAAAAATAACCTGGGGAGAAAAACAAAAATGCAAACAGTTTACTATCATTTCCCAGTGTTCTTTCTTTGGGTGTAGCTGCTTCTGTCCATCATTGATCAATTGAAACTGAGTTAGATCTTCTCTTTGTCGAAGAAATTCACTTCCATCAGAATACATCCTCATACAGTATCGTTGTTGAGGTATATAATGATCTCCTAGTTCTGCTCATTTCATTTAGCATCAGTAAATGTAAGTCTCTCCAAGCCTCTCTATATTTATCCTGCTGGTCATTTCTTACAGAACAATAATATTCCATAACATTCAAATACTACAATTTACCCAATCATTCTCCACTTGATGGGCATCCATTCATTTTCCAGTTTCTAGCCACTACAAACAGGGCTGCCACAAACAAGGCCAAAATCTTTTCCATCTGCTCATTTTAAAGATCAAGAAATTGAGAATGACACACAGGAAGGTTAAATGATTTGCCTCAGAATACTAGTTAGTTAAAAAAAAAAAAAAAAAAAGAGCCAGAATATGAACGCAGATCCTCTTGACTTTAAATCCTATAGTCTCTAATACCATATACTAGCACCTCTGGAGACTTTTCAGGTCACAGCAGTGTAGCTCATCAGTATGTTACTTTACAGCTGAAATTATGTGACCTCACAGTGGCTGCCTTTTTTTTTTACTTTGATGAAGACAAACAGAGGGGAGCTAGAAAGTCTATCCTTAAAGGTAACCAAGACTTGGTTCTCCTCAATAGTTCAGTGATCCAAGGCAATCCCAATAAACTTTGGAATGAAAATACCATCCACATCCAGAAAGAGAACTAAGGAGACTGAATATAAATTAAATACATTCTATGTTCATTTTTTTCCCTCGTGGCTTTCCCTTTTTGTTGCAATTTCTCTACCAATATGATTCATAAGGAAATATGTAAAAAAAAAAATGTACATGTATAACAACAAAAAAATTGTTTTGTGTATGTAACTAAAAGGGCAAAAAAGGTAACCAAGACTTTATGAATGCACTAGGATCACAACTGGTGGTTTTAAAGGATGCTTCATCAACAGAGCAAATAGCTCTCAGTACAATTCATTCATGGAGAAGATACAAAGGCACATATGACTCTAAGGTCCTACCACTTAGTATAGTGATTGATAAACAATGAAGGCTCAATAATTGCTTAGAATGAAGGACATTTTAAACATTCTGGTATAATTCTGAGATTTAGGATTTATGTGGAAACGGGCAATTCACAACATTTAACTTATGAAAAACATTTCCCTGAAACAATACCTTCAAAGGACTAGAGACACAGAATCTATAATTCAAGTTTTTTGAGTTACTCTCATATTGACATGGATTCTCACTAAAGAAAAGGCTGATTGGCAAAAAGGTGCCTAATAAGATAGACAGAACTAACTTTGCCAAAAGATAAAATGATCATATCAGAAATTTAGTTCTTGGCATTAGTTTTGAATTGGACAAGGGCCAAAATTTTAAACTACAACATATTTAAAAACTCTTAACATAGTAATATTTATTTATATCAGTAGGTTCTTCCTAAAGGTAATTTCCCTAGTAGATTCAAGCTTATGACAGAATTAGACTTGCAGCTGGGTAGCCTAATATCAGCAGTAGGGTTATATATACCACAAAATGAGAAATATAAATTGAGGGAAACACAGAAAACGGAAATAAAACTTGAGTGGTTAATTTGTGAAGTTTTCTTACCAAAGATAGATATAATCAATCTGGGCAAAGAATGAAACCATGAAGAAAAAAGGGTATTAAAAATAAAAATTCATCAGATGTCAAATTGGAAAGGTCCACTGGGCAAAGGAGACCCAATAAACTCCCTCCCTTTGTGCAGATTCCATGTTTGGAAGGGGTGTGCAAGCTGTTTTAAATAAAGAATAGAAAATTGGCTTTTTGGTTATTTTTGGAGTCTATCACATCCCTTCTCTACCTCCTAGTTTCTGTTTCTGGTCTTCTGCACAGTTATCCCTCCAGACAATCTGATCTTCTTGAATCTGTTAATTAGTCTGCCAAGAATTTACTTTTCAGTAAAGCATCAGAATCAAACTTTTCGGAATATTACATTATCAAGAGCACTAGATAAAGCAACAATGACTACAAATATCTATTCTTGCTTGTATTCAAAGCTAGATTTCCTCAGAACTATAAGGCTCAAGTACCACAGCCTAAATTTGGAAACAACACACCTTGGTTAAACCTCGGTTTAAACCTCAAAGACTATTGAAAGATTTTGTACTCTACAGATCTATAAAGTGAGAGTAAACATTTCTTTTCTTTTCTTTTTTAATAGCCTTTTATTTACAGGTTATATGTATAGGTAACTTTACAGCAATGACAATTGCCAAACCTCTTGTTCCAATTTTTCCCCTCCTTCCCCCTATCCCCTCCCCCAGATGGCAGGATGACCAGTAGATGTTAAATATATTAAAGTATAAATTAGATACACAATAAGTATACATGACCAAACCGTTATTTTGCTGTACAAAAAGAATCAGACTCTGAAATATTGTACAATTAGCCTGTGAAGGAAATCCAAAATGCAGGTGGGCAAAAGTATAGGGACTGGGAATTCAATATGATGGTTCATAGTCATCTCCCAGAGTTCTTTCACTGGGCGTAGCTGGTTCAGTTCATTACTGCTCCATTGGAACTGATTTGGTTCATCTCATTGCTGAGAATGGCCAGGTCCATCAGAATTGGTCATCATATAGTATTGTTGTTCAAGTATATAAGGATCTCCTGGCCCTGCTCATAAGTCTCTCCAGGCCTTTCTGAAATCATCCTGCCGGTCATTTCTTACTGAACAATAATATTCCATAACATTCATATGCCACAATTTATTCAGCCATTCTCCAATTAATTGATAGGCATCCACTCACTTTCCAGTTTCTGGCCACTACAAACAGGGCTGCCACAAACATTCTTGCACATCTGGGTCCCTTTCCCTTCTTTAAGATCTCTTTGGGATATAAGCCCAGTAGTAACACTGCTGGGTCAAAGGGTATGCACAGCTTGATAACTTTTTGAGCATAGTTCTAAATTGCTCTCCAGAATGGCTGGATGTATTCACAATTCCACCAACAATGTATTAGTGTCCCTGTTTTCCCACATCCCCTCTAACATTCCGCATTATCTTTCCTTGTCATTCTAGCCAGTCTGACAGGAGTGTAGTGGTAGTTGTCTTAATTTGCATTTGAAAGTAAACATTTCGAGGACAGGAAAACTTTGTTCTCAATTGTTCTGACTCAAAGCAAAATGTAATAGGCAAAGAGAGCCCAAAAGTCAAGTGTAAACTCAACACTAGCCAAAAACTTCAAGATCTGAGACTATAATCATTATATGGATTGCTTATCTTCTATCATATTTAAATTTAATATCATTAAAAAAATCAATTGATTAACTATCTTTTAAAATGAAAATATAAACAAACAAATTTACTCCATGAAAATTTAAATTAAACCATTAAAGAGATTTCAACAATTAATATCTATAAACACCTTTACAACTGAATTTCTATTAAAAGGAAGCCTGTCAATTTAAACATAAAATAGCACCAATTTCATCCATCATGTTTAGCCTAAATTTTGTGGTCTTCAAACTTACATAATTGCAGTCAATGTGTATGTTATTCATTTAGATTCTCCTTTATATTTTCACAAATTTTTCTAAATTTCTTTATCTTCTTCATATCAATTGTTCCTAATAAAGTATTAACATTCCAGACATTCATAGCTATAATTTATTTAGCCATTCATTAATCTCTGGTAATTAAAACTTGTTGCTTTCAGCTTTAGTGCTATTATTAATATATATTTTACACAAATGGGGTTTTTAATTCATATTAATTATCCTCTTGGATTTGAGCTTCTGGACCAAAAGGTATAAAAATTGTAATTTTTCTCCTTTAAACTTCAATGGCTCCCTTTTACTTCTAGAATCAAACAGAAAACCCTTTGTTAGTGTTCAAAGCTCTTCATAATCTAGTGTCTTGCTATCTTGCCAATCTTTTAAATACCTTACTAATGTCCATTTATTCTGAGATTGTAGTTCCTCCATCTGTTGGCTCCAGGCATTTTCTCTGGCTGTCTAACATGTATGGAATACTCTATTCTCTTCTCACCTATTTTCTGGTTTCCCTCAAGTCCCAGCTAAAATCCTACGTTCTACAAGAAGCTCTTCTCTTATTTCAGACTAGTGTCCTCCCTCCATTTCTTATCTCCAACTTACTCTAACAAGTCTCTTAACTTGTTTGTACAAAACTTGTTTTTGCATGTTGACTCCTCCATCAGACTCAGAGTTCCTTTGAAGCAAGGCAAATTAATAAGCCTTCCTCTACATCTGTCCTTAGCACTTAGTATGGTGCTTGGTAACAACAATAGGTGCTTAATGAATGCTTGCTGGTTGATCTGCTCAGGGCCAGCTACTTCCCCTCTGGGTCCCAATTCCTCATCTTTAAAATAAAGGAGCTGAACTAAGTGAGTCCTAAAGTCACATCCTGGGCTCCAAATATGGAATCCCATGGGACTTTCTCTTGAAACACTTGTTTCCATTGAGTCTGCTCAGCTGTCAAATACTTGTGCCATAATCATTATCAAGATTATTAACATTATTTAACATTATCAACTCTCCCACTAAGAAAGCTCTAGGATAAAGCAATGGAGAGTTCCATAGCTAGCCTGCTTTTCTGAGAATCTACCACGACTTTTGGTACTTCATTGGATAATCGTGTTGGCTATGAGATCGACAACAATAATAGCAGCAGTTGTTATTTATATAACTTCTTAAGGTTTACAAAGCAACTGCCATACATTATCTCATTTGAACAGCTTGACAAGCCTAAGACACAGAAATACATCCTAATAACAAATCCTTCTAAAATGAATAATGTGTTTACTTTCCAGTGTAAGTGCTTTAGGTAAAGATAACACGAGTTTTCCCTTGTACATTCCCAGAAAGATAATGATCCAAACATCTTAAGAGGGAGTATAGGATGAACCCAGAGTAAGGAAACTCTAGTTGGACTTTCACTTCAGGCACTTGCATAGGACAAAGTGTGGTAATTGGCAAGTTACTTAATTTTGCAGAATCTCAGTTTCTTCTTATGTAAAATGGAGCTCAATAAGACTTGTATCATCTACCTCCCAGGGCTGCTGTAAGGAAAAACTTTTTGCAAACCTCAACCTACTTTATAAATATGAGAACTTATTACTGATGTGAACAATGTAAAATATACAATTGTACTGAGCCAAGTTTTCCCAGAAAGTTGGTTTCTATTTTGAAAGACATGAAAAAATTTGGAGGCACATCTTAAGTTGTTCTGAGTCATTTAATATTAAGTCAGTAATTCAATTAATAGAATTCTGGCAACCACAAAAAATTATAATTTCTAAAATGGGACTATTTAACCAATTTACTTCTTCCTCTTAATCTGGGGCAACCTGTTTTTTTGAAGGTATTCATCTATTTCATTTAAGTTATCAAACTTATTGGCATAAAGTTGGGCAAAGTAACTCCTAATTATTGCTCTAATTTTCTCTTCATTAGTGGCAAGTTTTCCCTTTTCATTTTTAAGACTAACAATTTGATTTTCCTCTTTGCTTTTTCTAATCAAATTTACTAAGGGTTTATTTAAAAATTACTATTTCTAAAAACTCCTACCAGTAATCTATTCTAAGAAAATACCTTGTATGCTGAGATAAATCTGATATGACACCAGAATTTCAGATTTTAAAAGGAAGTCTATGGCCATCTCATCATAAAATAATGTCATTTACAATGATAAAAAAGGGAAAAGGACCCACAGGACCCACATGTGCAAAAATGCTTGTGGTAGCCCTTTTTGTAGTAGCAAGCAACTGGAAGCTGAGCAGATGCCCAACAGTTGGAGAATGGCTGAATAAATTATGGTATATGAATGTTATGGAATATTATTGTTCTATAATGTAAGGGTTAAAAAGCCTCTAGAAGCAAGGAATGTGGCTCAAGGCATGTGGGAGGACCTGAGTAATGAGAGGTACTGAGGCGCAGGTGAGTCCTATGTAGAGGTGGGGCATAGCCCCAGGAGGCGGTGTCTGACCCCAGGTACCACATTTCCCTCCTTCACGCTCTTGAAACTTAGCATGTCCCCCACCTCCCTCTTCTCGGGCCAATCCCATTATCCCAGGTTCCTAGAGGACCTCTCCTTACCCCAGATCCTCAGGGGGGTATAAATATGAGCTATCTAAGAATAAAGTTCTCTTTCGCTTCACCCCTACCTCCTGGTGGTCTGTCTCTATGTTATCCGGGTTGGTGCCCAAAGACGGGTAAGTGTGGTCTAGCCGTGCCGTAGATGGATGGACATTAAGAGTAACTCAAAGGGGAGCTAAAGGTTAGGGTAGTGTTAAGAGACGCTACATATAAGACATGATCAGCAGGATCATTTCAGAGAGGTCTGGAGAGATTTATATCAACTGATGCTGAGTGAAATGAGCAGAACCAGGAGATAATTGTACATGGCAACAGCAAGATTATACAATGATCAATTCTGATGGAGGTGGGTCTCTTCAACAATAAGATGATTCAAACCAGTTTCAACTGTTCAGTGATAAAGAAAGCCATCTGCACCCAGAGAGAGGACTATGGGAACTGAGTGTAGATTACAACATAGTATTTTTACTTTTTTGCTGTTGTTTGTTTGCATTTTGTTTTCTTTCTCATTTTTCTTTCCTTTTTGATCTGATTTTTCTTTTGCAATATAAGAAGTGTGGGATTATGTATAGAAGAATTATATATGTTTAACATACTGAATTACTTGCTGTCTAATGGAGGGAATGGAGGAAAGGAAGGGAAAAAAATTGGAACATAGGGTTTTACAAGAGTGAATGTTGAAAACTATCTTTGTGAGTATTTTGAAAAGCTATCCCCACAAAAAATATACATCCCCCTAGAACATATCCAAAAAGCGGTCCCTCTAGCCACTGTCCAGACTTTCAATGAGGAAAACCCCACTATCTTCCAAGGAAGACCATTCTGCTTTGGGAAAGCTTTTATTGCTATGGAATTTTTCTTTATATCAAAACTAAAATGGAATTTTTACCCTTTTAAAACCCCTTTTTCCTCTCTGGAACAACACATTTATCTCTCCTCCATAAAACAGTCCTTCAGATATTTGATTGTACTTATCTCAATCTTCTCCCTTCTAAGCTAAAAATTTCCAGGTCCTTAATAAACGATTCCTTATATAAAGAGGCAGCTGATGGTACAGTAGATAGAACATTGGACCTAAAATCAGAAAGACCTGAGTTCAAATGTAGATTCAGACCCTTCTTAGCTGAGTCACTTCAATTTGTCTGGCACAATTAATATTTCTAAAGCATAATGTAAACCTTTAAAGCTCTATTTGTACAGCATCATCTCCATGTATGTAAAACTCTACATAAATGTTAGTGATTTGGAGGGGTGGCCAGCTCTAAGGGCTGGGAAATCGGTCTTGCACAGTGACATTGCTCAGCACGATGCTGAAATTTGTCTCTGACTTCTGGAGCAAAGTAAAATGACTCTGATCCCTCTTCCACATGACAAACCATGAAGTAAATGTCATGACAGCTGTCTAAGCTCATCAAGACTTCTACCATCTGAGCTAAATTCTCCCACTTCCTCCCAATAATCCTCACGAAGAGAGGACTGCATAAAATGACCTCAAAGCCATCTGTGGACTTCACTTTACATGTTATCTCCATTAAGTTTTCTGCAGTTAGACGAGTTCTGTTGAAATCTTTTGCAATGTGTTAGCTACATCCCAGCATTATGTCAGCAAATGTGATAGGCAGACTTTCTGTCGATGGAGGTTGGGTTTCACTGCTAGAATTTCCCAAATGAGGAAACTCTCTTTATTAAGGCAAAACTGGTATCTTCTCTGTAACCCCCAAGAGCTTCAGAGTGTTAGCCTAAATGCAGAAATATTAAACGACTAACCGAGGGTCACATAATTGGTACTGGGCCAGAGGCGGACCCTGAACACAGGGCTTTCTGAGGGGGACCCTCCTCCCAGGCAGCTCTTCCTCCAAATCTCTGAAAAATGTTGCCCAGCCCAGCATGGGCACAGCCGAGGGACCACTGGGAAACCTATCTGCCTTCCACAAAGCCTGTTACTGGAATATTCCTGTTAATGCAGTGAACAGCAAGAGCCACCATCATGAAGAGGAGTCTATCATTAAACTTCCCTACTCCTGCCTTAGCACAAATAAAGCAACAGAAATACCACAGTATCTGTTTGAATACCCCCTCAAGATGCGGTATCTTAAAAAAAAAAAAAAAAAAAGCCTACCAACTTAGTGAATATGTTTGGGTGGCAATGAGCACCCAGAGTGAATATCCACATCCACATCCACATATCCGGCTTCCCAGGATAATGGAATGGATCAAAACTGACAAAAAACACAGTAAGATCAGTCTAGATCTACTGGGAAACTATGCAATGCTTTCAAATAATCTCAAACTTGTCATTTGTGTAAAAGACCATGTCAAATAAAATGCTCACCAAGCAATGCTATATGGTTTCATGTGTTAAATATGAGATTAATTAAAATGGCAAATAAAGTGAAGAGCAAAAGACTGAACCCCCCAGTATCTTGCCATGAGCCTCTGAGTTCACACTGGGGAAAGGCTGCTCTGCAGTCATTTTCACAACACCTGCCGCTGCCGGGGCTCCCCAGCTCCCATTCTGGAACACTGTATTCTTCTGTATCCTTTTACAGTGTCCCTTCTCCCACATCCCCTTTCACCTCTAGCTTTAGGAACAGTAATTAAATTAACTGGAAAGAATAGACCAGTCAATTGCCCTAGGGATTTATTCCACATATTCCCAGTCCAAAAACAGCCCTTCCTTGGCCACCATTCCCACATAAATACATAATAGGACATTTTAATGAAAGCATTCTCTTATTAGAGTCTAAGCTCTTTGAGAGCAGGTATTCCTTTTTTTTTTCTATGAACTGCCTAGAACAGAGTTATCCCTAAATAAATGTTTTTATGGCCATTCCTCTAGTTACTCAACAGAACAACACATGGTGGGTGTAAGACTGCAGTGTGCTACTAACGATTACTTGCTTGCAAGAAGAAGTGGTCTAAAAGACATCATGGAGAAGATTTTTGACAAGATAAAAAAGTGGGGATGAGGTTACCTAAAAGGAGCCAAACAGATCCTCAGGATAATGAACTTTTTGGATTTATAGAATAAGAAGCCTTCCAAATATCAAATGAACTTTCAATGGAAGATTGACTAATCATAAGACATGAGCAAGAAAATAATTGTTTGGACATGTATACTTATATTGTATTTAATTTATACTTTAACATATTTAACATGTATTGGTCAACCTGCCATCTGGGGGAAGGGATGGAGGGAAAGAGGGGAAAAATTGGAACAAAGGGTTTGGCAATTGTCAATGCTGTAAAATTACCCATGTATATAACTTTTTTTTTTCTGTGTATATTTAAAAAATTTTTTTTTCTTTTCTTCTTTTTTATTTTGAAAAAAAAATTCTTTACAACATTATCCCTTGCACTTACTTCTGTTCTGACTTTATCCCTCCCCCAGATGGCCAGCAGTCCTATACATGTTAAATATGTCACAGTATATCGTAGATACAATATATATGTGCAGAACCGAATAGTTCTCTTGTTGCACAGGGAGAATTGTGCAATCAGAATCAGAAGGTAAAAATAACCTGGGAAGAATCCACTTCCATCAGAATACATCCTCATACAGTATCATTGTTGAAGTATATAATGATCTCCTGGTTCTGCTCATTTCACTCAGCATTAGTTCATGTAAGTCTCTCCAAGCCTCTCTATATTCATCCTGTTGGTCATTTCTTATAGAACAAAAATATTCCATAACATTCATTCATATACCACAATTTACCCAACCATTCTCCAATTGATGGGCATCCATTCATTTTCCAGTTTCTAGCCACTAAAATCAGGGCTGTCACAAACATTTTGGCACATACAGGTCCTTTTCCCTTCTTTAGTATCTCTTTGGGGTATAAGCCCAATAGTAGCACTGCTGGATCAAAGGGTATGCACAGTTTGATAACTTTTTGGGCATAATTCCAGATTGCTCTCCAGAATGGTTGGATTCGTTCACAGCTCCACCAACAATGTATCAGTGTCCCAGTTTTCCCACATCCCCTCCAACACTCATCATTATTTTTTCCTGTCATCTTAGCCAATCTGACAGGTGTGTAGTGGTATCTCAGAGTTGTCTTAATTTGCATTTCTCTGATCAACAGTGATTTGGAACACCTTTTCATGTGACTGAAAATAGTTTCAATTTCTTCTTCTGAAAATTGTCTGTTCATATCAATTGGAGAATGGCTTGGTTTCTTATAAATTAGAGACAATTCTCTCTATATTTTGGAAATGAGACCTTTATCAGAACCTTTAACTGAAAACGTTTTCCCAGTTTGCTGCTTCCCTCTTAATCTTATTTGCATTAGTTTTGTTTGTACAAAGGCTTTTTAATTTGATATAATTATTTTCTATTTTGCGATCAATAATGATCTCTAGTTCATCTTTGGTAACAAATTTCTTCCTCCTCCACAAGTCTGAGAGGTAAACTATCCTATGTTCTTCTAATTTATTTATAATCTCGTTCTTTATGCCTAAATCATGGACCCATTTTGACCTTATCTTGGGTATACGGTGTTAAGTGTGGGTCCATGCCTAATTTCTGCCATACTAATTTCCAGTTTTCCCAGCAGTTTTTGTCAAATAATGAATTCTTATCCCAAAAGTTAGGATCTTTGGGTTTGTCAAACACTAGATTGCTATAGTTGACTATTCTGTCTTGTGAACCTAACCTGTTCCACTGATCAACTAATCTATTTCTTAGTCAATACCAAATGGTTTTGGTGACTGCTGCTTTATAATATAGTTTTAGATCAGGTACAGCTAGGCCACCTTTATTTGATTTTTTTTTCATTAATTCCCTTGAGATTCTCGACCTTTTGTTCTTCCATATGAATTTTGTTGTTATTTTTTATAGGTCATTAAAATATTTTCTTGGAAGTCTGATTGGTATAGCACTAAATAAATAGATTAGTTTAGGGAGTATTATCATCTTTATTATATTCGCTTGGCCTATCCAAGAGCACTTAATATTTTTCCAATTATTTAAATTTGACTTTATTTGTGTGGAAAGTTTTTTTTGTAATTTTGCTCATATAATTCCTGACTTTCCGTTGGTAGATAGATTCCCAAATATTTTATGCTATTGACAGTTATTTTGAATGGAATTTCTCTTTGTATCTCTTGCTGTTGGACTTTGTTGGTGATGTATAAAAATGCTGAGGATTTATGGGGATTTATTTTGTATCCTGCAACTTTGCTAAAGTTATGAATTATTTCTAAGAGCTTTTTAGTAGAATCTCTGGGGTTCTCTAAGTATACCATCATACCATCTGCAAAGAGTGATAGTTTGATTTCCTCCTTGCCTACTTTAATTCCTTTACTCTCTTTCTCGACTCATTGCTGAGGCTAGTGTTTCTAATACAATATTGAATAGTAATGGTGATAGTGGGCAACCTCCATGCATATAACTTTTAAATAAAAAGCTATAATAAAAAAAAAGACATGGGCAAGAATTTCACAGAGTGATAAGTCATGAAGGGGTTGCAATCTGCATTGATAAAGATGAAACGACTCCATTAGAGACAAGTATTAAAATCAGGATGTCCAACAGCTATAGGAAATTCTGGTAATTGCTTTCATTTTCCATATTATTCAATAATATATGAAAAAAAAGAATTAAAAGGATTCACTGATTCTCAAAATTCAAAGTCACAGCAATGCCATTTCTTTTAAGTCTTAGAGAACAGTTCTCATTGTTTCAGCAGGCTATTCTAAGAATTATTGAGGATTTAGGAAGTTTAATCACACCCAGCTGCTTTTGCAATGCACCATTCTGTTCAGAAAAACAGAATGGTTATTCAGTGTCTCAATAATCCCACAGTCTAAAAACATTTTAGTTACTGAGGCTGTGTCTATGTACCAAGAGCAGCAATTACATTAAAAAGTCAAAACAATTGTTCTCAGCATCCTGTTGATAGTCTGTTTCTCTAGAAGGCCACATTTTGTTTCATAGAATCCTTTGAACTCATATGCTAAGTGCTTAAGTGAGTTAGGACTTCAAATCCAATTTTTGTCAGTTAAAAGAAATAAAACCTTTTTTTAACGAGACTTGATAGAGAAAGAAATTATGTGTGATTCAAAGAAGGGGGGAAAGTACTGGATTGGAACCAGAGGGACTGAAATTTGACTTTCAGAATCTCAGAACTATAAGGGTCATTTAATCTAACACCTGAAAAAGAATTCCCTCTGGTTTTTAACCCAGGATCTGAAAAATTGTTTGAAAAATTTAGTGATGACTATTTCAGTATAACTGGCTTCCTTGGTAACCCTCTGGTGTATTTCATTTTGTCTTTAAAAATCTTATTCTGAGAAGGGGTCCATGGCACTCTCCAAAGGTTAACAGGCCCTAATATACAACATTTCTGACAAGAGATCAAGCTCGCTCACTGGTTATTGATGGCTATTTTCCCATTGGAAAATTAGTGCTTCTATCTTTATATATTGCTCATTGATTCCCAAAAACTGCTTAATTACATCTTGTTGGCAGCTAGGTAGCAGAGTGGATAAAGCACCAGAGTTGGAGTGACAAAAGACTCCAGTTCCAAGAGAGCCTCAAATACTCACTAGCTATGTGAGCCTGAGCAAGTTGATCTGTTTGCTCGGTTTCCTCATTTTTAAGACGGGGATAACAATAACACCTACTTTCCATTGTTGTTGTGAAGATCAATAATTGTAAGGTGCTTAGCACAATGCCTAGAATATTGTAAACACTTTATAAATATTGGCTGCTGTGGTTAGTTCTATTTCTAGAATACCCAAGAAACTGATTTGTGTATGTTTTGGGCCCAGATAAACTGGGAGATTGAAATTCAGCTCATATTTTGCCATATTATTTACTGTCCTGCACAATTAGCCACTTTGAAATGAATTTTTATTTATTTTTTAAAGTTCAAGAAATCTTTTACTTGGTTGTCATTTAAGAATCTATTCCTATAGATGAACTTCAAAAACAATGGTTTCCACATCAAGATTTTAATGCATTTTAAAGAGTTTTTTAGTTTTAGTTTTTAAAGAGTCTTTTCCTTAACATTCTGAAACAGTGGCTGCTTCATTTATCAAATTCAACTTTTATTCTAAAACTTTAAAGCAAATCAAATGAGAATATAGGCAAATCTTCAAGGAATAAAAAATATACTATATAATGCATTATATATTATGCTATATATCACAACACATATTATGTTATACATGTTGTATGTGATATATAAAAAGTTTAAGATTTGCAAAGCACCATTACACACATTATCTTATATGATCCTCATGATAACCTTGTGAGGTAGATTACTATTTTTTAAAATAATAATTTATTATATATCTAATTATAAAGAAATTAGAACAGGAATTAGGTAAGTAATTCATCCAGGGTTCCAAACCCTCTTATTTGAAGTAGGATCTGAACTCAGGTTTATCTTCCCAAATTTAAATCCAATGTCATCTTTATACATTTTTCCCAATCCCTCACCTCATTTCTACCTCTAATTTGCTTTTCCAATTAGCTATACCGCATGACCAGTCCCGTGAATCTCTCCCCTAGTGTTATAAAAATCAATAAGCTAATGATTTAAACCCATACAATACAAAATAAAAGCTAAAAACAGTCCTAAAGGTTATCAAAAACTTCTGTCTAGGGTCAAGACAGCAAAATGGAGGTTTAAAAAGAAATACCTAAAATGTATTAAGTCAAGAAGTTTTTAATATATTTTCTGCTATCTAGACACAGATAATTCTGACATTAATTACCTTATGTTACCTGAACCTTGAACCTCAAATCAAGTTAGGTCATTGTATGTGACTATAGATATAATCAAATTCAATTATATAGATATAATTTTTTCCAATCCATAGATTGTGTTCTTCACATTGTCTAACTTTGTCAAACAATGGTTATTTCATTTCCCAGCAGCACAAATGCCCTGAATCAATAAGGGAAGGAAGAGAGGAAATTAAAATTAATCGATTCAACTTTAATCAATGAAATAACCACATCTGCAGAGAATCCATGATGCATACTACCTACCTCCTTTCAGAAATGTTGATGGACTATATTTGGAATAGGAGACATATTTTCAAACATGGTCCATAGGGGGATTTGTTTTGCTTGGTTATGTATGTTTATTAAAAGGGTTTCATTTGTCTCTCCTTTTCCATTCAATGGGGGGAATGCAAAGAGGAAGGAAGGAGGAGAGATTAGCTTTCAAAAAGAAAAAGAAAAAAGGAAAATACATCATTTTAAAAAAATTACACAAAAGAGAACATAAACCTAGGGAAAAAACGATAGACAAGCAGGACAGCTTTGAAAGTTACATACTAAATTTATATATTTTAAAAGAAAAGGGATCTGTGAATAATACTTGTAATTTTATGCTTTGAGAAATGTTCATTTTACTCAGCATTTATTAAATTAAGAATAAAAATAAACTTTAGGCCTAGTTTACACAAGGTTCTTAAACTTTTTCCACTAGTAACCCTTTTTTTGCTAGATAAATTTTTACATAATCCCAGCTATCTAGGGATATAAAATAGGTACGTAAATCAAACACTGATAATAAATCATAATTTCACAACTCCCGCATTCAGTGATGAGACCCCCAAATAGGGTCACAAATCACAGTTTAAGAAGCTGGAGTTTTTAAGTGCACTTCAAGCATACAGAATATAAAATGCTGGATTTCCTACAAAACCCAAACTTATTCAACAAGTATGGTGATTATCTCTAATTTGAAACTAAAAATAGAATTTTTTAAACATCAATGTTCCCTAATGAATGTATTATATGTTCCTGAAAAAGTTGAAAACAAACTATCTATTGCTCAGTGAGACAGACTTTACTGATACAAGAAAACATCTGTATGTATTGATTCCATCAGACATTCCATCCTGCTGCATTTGAAAATTGTTCTAAATTGCTTGTATCAAAAGAAGCAGCAAAACTAAACTAAAATAACTTGATACATTCTTGTTTTATATTATGGTTACTGCAGTTTTATGTTATACTATATAATTATAATATGGTTACTGGAGTTAGGTAATGCAGAGGATATATAGATATAGCATCGGGACTTGGAGTCAGGAAAATATGGTTCAAATACAATCTAAGATAAGCTATGCGATTCTGGGCAGGTCACTTAACTCATGTTATCCTCAATTTCCTCATCTGTACAATGAGAATTCTATCTCATAGGGTAGGTTGAATGGATCAAATGAGATGACAAAGTGCCCTGCAAAATTCTGGATTACTGAAAATACTGTAGTATGAAAAAGTTAAATACCTTTCATGTGAGAACACCATATTATCCTTTTGATTTTCAAATCCAGCAAATTAATTTTATGAGGCAAAAAACACTGAGTGTTGTGTACACTCCTTTCTAGGTGCACAATAATATTCTAGTGCATTCAACCCATTTTACTGGGCCAATGACCAGCAGAACCCAGGCCTCTGGACATCCGGTTCTCTGTTATTTCACTTCTAAATTAGGAAACAATGTTATTATTTGAAGTGTAATGTATTTTAGAAGTTCTTTTAAATCTCCTAAAAAGCAGCTCATTTTGATTTTAAATTGTCTAAAAACACTCAAAAAATTTCAAGGGTGGGGAGTCATATTGTTTGTTGGTTGTTAAGTCAGGGTTTTCTTGGAGGAGGTCCTTAAGTTTAACGATTTAAGATGACTCAGACTCATATGACCCTGTTTGAATTCTGCAGGATCTCTTATTCCTTTTACTATAAAATATTTATTCTCTGGTTTTAAAGTCTCGGAAGACATGACTGCCACTAACTTCTAAAAAAGTATGTTCAATGGCAAATAAAGATCAAAGTGGATCTCACCTCTCAGCAAAATGGTCTTTAGAATCCTAAGCAAAATAATGCATATTAGCATGTGCAGAGAAAACCAGCTGCCAGCCTAGGTCTAAGTCCAGAAGGGGGTAGACAGCAATACAAACTATAGACCAGGAGGCCATTTCCCCAGGCTTGGTAAAGGGCTAGCCACCACACCCTCCCAGCCCCTTCCCCTATTTGTAATCTTCTTAAACCTTACTCATCATCTCCATGTAGGGAGTAAGACGGGGAAGGGAATAAGTCCTATAGAAGTGCTACTACTTATAGTTATATTTATATGAAGTTACCTCTCCTTGCAGAAGCTTGTATCAGCCCAGAAACACCACTAACAAAAACAAGCAGCCATACCTGCACACTAGCAAGCTATTATACCCATTGTTAACCCAACACAGGCAGACTGTGCCAACATAGTGCTGAACACTACACTGATACATCACTTGATTCTCACAACAACCCTTGTAAGGGAGGTACTGATATTATCACCATTTTACAGCTGAGGAAACTGAGGCAGACAGGGGTTAAGTGACTTGCCCAGGAAGTATCTGGGGCTAGTTTAAACTCCGATCACTGTGCCATGAAGTGACACCATCCTACCAGCTGTCCCTCACACAGGACCTGTCCCCCTTGTCTAAAACTCTCTCCCCATCATCTCCAAGCTTCCTTCAAGTTTTAGTTAAAATTTCACTTTTGGGAAGAAGTTTTTCCCAATCTTCCTTAATCTTAGCGCCTTCCCTCTGACATTATCTCCAATGTATCCTGTAGTCTGTTCCTAATTGTTTGCACGTTGTCTCCCTCCCTAGACTGGGAAATTCTTGAGGGCAAATATTGTTTTTTGTCTATCTCTTTGTTTGGCACATAGTAGGCACTTAATATATCACTGCACTTAATATATCACTGACTCTCGCAGATGAGGAGGAAGTAGTCTAAGCTGGGAAAAAAACTACACATAAATCAAGTAGAAGGAGACTTGAAATAAGAAGACTAGAAAGGGAAGCAAAATGTGGAGTACTTCATCAATAGTGCTACTCCTGGCAACAAAAGATCGGGGTTCAAGTTTTGTTTCTGAAAAAGAGCTTTCCCAGACTTTGGGCAAAGTACTTAACTTCCCACTGCCCCAGTCATTCTGCAAGGATATAAATTAGGTGATCTGATTCTCTACATGGAGGAAGTTTCCACACACTAATGAAATCACAGAGCTGGATTCCTCTCCTTAAAAAACAAAACAAAGCCAAGAAAAAAGAAAACCAAACCCAAAGACCAGAACCCCCAAGCCAAACAAATCCATAGCCATCTGCATTAGTGATACTTACTTCCTGGAATTTTCAGCTAGTCTAACAAGTGGAAAATTACAAAACAAAAGTGTTATTTTTTTTTTCTACACTCAATGTAAAACAGAAAAATGTTAAGAAACAATCAACAACCACTTATTGATCAGTTACTATAATCACTGAGGACACAAGAAAAAACAAATAATCCCTGCTCTAAAGGAGCACCCATTCTAACAGGGAGACAACTGCCATTGGCAGTTCTGGGATGTTTGAGCTGATTCCTAAAGGAAAACAGGAATCCTAAAAGGTGAAGGTTAGAAAGGCATCAGAGAAAGCAAAGGGATACAGATGGCAAAAAAGGGCAGTGGGACAAGCATCCCAGGACTGCCATCCTCAAACTAGGACTAAAGAGCTAGATCTGGCCCACCACCAACCCCTGAGCTGAGACCAGTGTTTACAATCTGCAATACAATAAAACTGTATTTTAAAAATGTAAACAAATCATTCTTGACTTATAGGCAAATCTGGCCCACTGGGAATGGCCTTAGTTTGCCATTTCAATGCCTGGAATGGACTGTAGAGTCCTTGGAGAGGAGAAATTTAAGACTGAGAAGATGGGAAAGAGTCATGTTGTAAAAAGCTTTAAATGCCAGAGTTTATATTTGATCCTAGAGGCACCAGGGAGTGGAGATTATGGAGTCAAAGGAGTGACATAATCAGATCCACACTTTTATAAAAACCACTGGACCCTGGTTTGAAAAGATTTTGAAGGAAAGGAAAACAGAGGTAATTTCTGTAGGCCAAGGTCTGAACTAGGTGTCAAAGGAGTGGAGGCAAGGGGACACACAGGAGAAATACTGCAGAGACCAGGATTTGGCAGCAGACTGGGGATGGGCCAAGCAGAGTAACTGGAGAGGAGCACACTCCTTGGCAGGAGACCAGGAGACAATGAGCCTGCTACCTGGCCCAGGCGGTGAGAGCCCAAAGAGCCAGGTGCAGCCTCAGTGGAGACACTCTGACACCTGCGTATAAAGGCCGACCAATATGCCGTGTCAAAGGAAAGAAGGCCTCAAATGGATCCTCCCAAGAAGATCTAACACAAGGGACAAGGAAGGGTGGGTCGGTCAGTGGGACAGAAGGAGATGGAAATCCAGGGACTGGTCACTCGATTCAGTTGTGTCCAGTTCTTTGGGACTGCGCTGGGCATTTTCTTGGCAGAGACACTGGCAGGGTTTTTGTCATTTCCTACTCCAGCTCATTTTACAGATGAACAAACCGAGGCAGAACAGGATGACTTGCCCAAGGTCACACAGCTAGTTAGTATCTGAGGCCAGTTTTGACCTCAAGAAAATGAGTCTTCCTGACTCCAGGCCTGGCATTTTATCTATCTGCCATCTAACTATTCAGAAAGGAAAGAATATTCAGGAATAGGTGATCAGCAATGTCAAATGAGGTTTGGAAAAATACCATTAATCAACAAATCAGTAACTTTGGAGAGAAAACTACAGGTGAGTGACATCAGAAGCCAGATTTCAGCAGGTTTGGTTTGGAAGAGAATATAACATCAATCGATCAACAAATTTTAATTAAGCATTGACATTGTACCAGGAGCTGTGATACAGGTGCTAGAAACACAAGTAAAAAGAATGAAACAATCCCTATAGACAAGAAGTTTACATGATAAAATGGTATGTGATATGTGTGTACATGTATGTCAACATATTTTAAACGTGTGCACAACAGAAATATAAAATTAAATATAAAGTAGTTAAATGCAATTTAATGCATTCAATGCAGAGCTAATGCAAATTAAATGGCAATTTAGGGAGTCGTTTGGGCACCTGCAATGTCTTGAAAGGCTTCATGAAGAAGATGGTGAATAAAAGATATTTTTAGAAGTAGAGATGTAGAGGTAAGGAGAAAATACAAATACAAGGAAACAAGGGTCTAAGTGCCCTTTGTCAGGAGCTGAGATAGAAAGCCAGTTTGGCTGAACTGCAAAGAAAAGGGTAGTGGGATCCCACCAACTGGGGAGTCACTGAACAAACTTGGGGCATATGAATATAATCTACTGTGCCCTAAGAAATGAAGAACCTGAAAAGATTTACATGAATTGATGCAAAGTGAATGATCAGAAGCAGGAATGCGTTGTACACAGTAACAGCAACTTCCTGTGATAACCAACTTTGATTGACCTAGTTCTTTTCAGAAATAGTGATCTGAGACAAGTACAAAGGACTCATGGAAAATACTATACACATCCAAAGGAAAAACTGATGGATTCTTATGCAGTAAAGCATTCTTATTTTCACATTATTTTTCTCCTGGATTTTTTTTTTTCCTTTTGGTCTGTTTCACAACATGACCAATATGGAAATGTTTTACATTACTGCACATGTAAATCCCACATCAAATTGCTTACGATTTGGGGAAGAAAGGAGGGAAAAAAACTTGCAACTCAAAATTTTGTGAAAATGAATGTTTGAAATTTTTACATATAATTGAAAAAATAAAACATTGTTAAAAGTTTTAAAAAGGAAGGGTAGTGAGAATTCTGGGGGTCTGGGTGTAAAAGTCTTTAAAAGATAAATAGTTGAGATTCTTTTATCCTGGAGACTTTAGGAGGCCAGGGAATTGAACGAGTCAAAAAGTCCCAATAAGATCTGCACTTAAGTAAAATTACTTTTATAGCACTGTTGCAGAATGCATTGGTGTGGTAAAAAACAAAAAACACAACAAAAAACCTGGAGGCAACACCTGGGGATGGATGACTTTTTAAAGAAGTTTAGCTAAGGAGAAGAGAAATATATATTTAGACATGAGCATAGAAAACCAGATGGTGAGAGACTGAGCATGGTTAGAGAAGGGGAAAACAATGGAAGCAGGAGGAAGCTGGAAGAAATTGGATTAAAGTAGGATTGCCCTGGGCCAGTAGAAAGGTTACTCCTATGGCTGGAGTGAAGGAGCAGATAGTGGGAATGATATTAGGAGGATATGAGAGAAGGGGGGGAAAAAAGGAAGTTCTCATCAAATGGTCTCAATTTTTTCTGAAAAGTTAAAAAAAAAAAAAATATATATATATATATATATGTAGTTAGGTGGCACAGTGGATAGAGTGCTTGGCCTAAAGTTAGCAAAGCTCATTTTCCAGGATTCAAATCTGCCCTCAAACGTTTACTAGTTGTGTGAGCCTGGGCAAGGCATTTAACCCTATTTGCCTTTGCCAAGAAAACCCCAAATGGGATCCAAAGAGTCAGCCATCACTGAAAAATGACTGAACAACAATAAGCTTAAGTTCCACAGGGTGGAGGGAGTGCTGAGGGCTGGGGAGAGAGGCAAACAGCAGGTGCTCTGATGACTGGGACCCTCTTCAGCCGGTGGAGACTTCTAAGCCTGTTCAGCAGAGTTCGATGGGATCGAGGACATTAGGAGTGAGGCTGGCTGCGGGTTTGGTCTACGGAACAAGGAAGCAATGGATGAGTATGGAAGGGAGGCGAATACAGACAAAGCAGAGACTGGAATACCGCGGTCTGATGAGACTGGAAGCTACAATGAGAACAGGTAGCTTCAGAACAGTAAAGCATAGGCAGAAATAATGACAAAAAGTAATAGAAGCACTAAATGAATTTTAGGATTCTTAAACATGGGAAGTGGAGCAAGGTTACAGGTGATGATAAAATCAAAGGTTTGTCCATTCTTCTTTATAGCTAAGAAAATTGGAGAAGTAGATCATGGGAACTGACATATTGTGGAACTGGGAGTTCAAGTTCATATTTTGTAATCTTCAGCGTTAATCTTTTCCCTGAGAGGCAGATCACTGGACTTGTATGAAAAGTCATGAAAAAAAATGTTTAAAATCTTTGCTCTGAAACTTAATTATATAATTCCAGTCAAGTTATTTATCCTCCCTGAATTTGTTTCCTTATCTAAATATGGGAAATCATAATATTTGCAATGCCTATGCAATCCATTACAAAATTGTTTTAAGGAAAACATTTGTAAAGCTTGCAGCAGTATATAAATGTGAATAACTATTATCATTGATCCTTTGAAGGACAGTTAGGTGGCACAATGGATAGAATGCCAGCCCTGGAATCAGGAAGACTCTTTTTCTTGAATTTAAATCAGGCCTTAGGTACTTACTGTGTGACCCCAAAAGTCACTTAAGTCTGCTTACCTCAGTTTCTTCATCTGTAGAATGAGCTAGAGAAGGAAATGGCAAACCCCTCACAATATCTTTGTCAAGAAAACCCCAAGTAGGGTCACAGAGAGTCAAACACAACAGAGAGAAAGAGACAGCAAAAACTGCTCTATTTCTGTTCATACTAATAGTATTTTCCACATTTAACCCACAAGTAAACTCTGGACTCTCCAAACTTTTCACTTCTACCCCAAAGTGAAGGTAATCGAGACTTTGGAGGCACCTCGCTGCCTGGTGAGCAAATCCCAAGTTCCTCAAGTTTCTACAGGAGGAAGGAAGCACTTAAGCCAGCCATTAAGGCTCTTAACCAGGCCCACGTTCAGAATTGTATAGTGCCCCTAACTACTTTTTTTCAGCTTCCTTTTATGTGTACATATGGCACATAAAAAGCATTTAATAAATTATTTAATTTAATCTAATTGGAAATGGAAAAGTACAAATGCCTATGACACAAACCATAACAACACAGGACTCAATCTGGAAGGAACCTTCATTTTACATATAAAGAGAGGCCTTGTCTCCAATTACTAAGGTTTTAGAGCAAAAACTGATCAAAATCTTTTGAATCCAGAATCACTTGTTCTTTTTCATGTACCATGGGAAAAAAAGATCTTGTCCCTAGGATGTAAATTTTTACATCTTGGGGAATTTCTTAGATAAAAACTAAACTTTTTTTAGTTATAGATTTTCTAAAAGACAGTGACTAATGATGAAAACTACATGAGTTAAATCTAACTTTCAATGAACAACCCAATGTAAATATATCACTTTAAAAAATGACTAGATATGAAAAAATACTCTAAGTCACTATTGGTCAGAGAAATGCAAATTAAGATAACTGAGATACCACTACACATCTCTCAGATTGGCTAAAATGACAGGAAAAGATAGTGATGAATGTTGGAAGGGATGTGGGAAAACTGGGACACTGATACATTGTTGGTGGAGTTGTGAACAGATCCAACAACCATTTTGGAGAGCAAAATGAAACTACGCCCAAAGGGTTATCAAACTGTGCATACCCTTTGACCCAGCAGTGTTTATACTGGGCTTATATCCCAGAGAGATCATAAAAAAGGGAAAAGGACCCACATGTGCAAAAAATGTTTGTGGCAGCCCTTTTTTGTGGTGGCAAGAAACTGGAAATTGAGTGGATGCCCATCAATTGGAGAATGAATAAATTATAATATATGAATGCTATGGAATACTATTGTTCTGAAATTAACAACCACAGAATGATTTCAGAAAGGCCTGGAGCGACTTACATGAACTGATGCTGAGTGAAATGAACAGAACCAGGAGATCATTATACATGGCAACAAGAAGACTATATGAAGATCAATTCTGATGGACATGATGCTCTTCAACAATGAGGCGACTCAGGCTAGTTCCAATGATCTTGTAATATAGAATGTCATCTGTACCCAGAGAGAAAACTGTGGGAACTGAGTGTGGACCACAACATAGCATTTTTACCTTTTTTATTGTTGTTTACTGGCTTTTCCCCTCTCATTTCCCCCCCTTTTTGGTCCAATTTTTCTTGTGCAGCATAATTGTATAAATATTTATAGAAAAATTACACATTCAACATATGTTGGATTACTTGCTATCTAGGGAAGGAGGTGTGGGAAAGGGAGGGAGAAAAAATGTGTAATACAAGATTTTTGTAGGGATGAATGTTGAAGACTATCTGTGTATGTGTTTTGAAAATAAAAATTTTGCCCTCAAATGACTAGAATCTTAGATGATTATTTTGAAATAAGACACAAGAGAAGTCAATGGACTAAATATAAAGGGATTGTGGATACCTCCTTACCAAGAAGCAGCTGAGATGCTATCATTGTCTATAACTACAGTACTCTGGAAGTTATCTAGTCATCTTTCACTATCACATGCGCCAACTAAAGGTCAGAAGTATTAAAGTACTTTGTCCAAAGTTCTACAGGTTAAAAGTCAGCAGCAGAGCTGGAACTCAAAGTCAGGCCGAATGGAGAATTCTACCACGAAGAATGAAGTCTTCCCCCTCTGTGGCCAGCTCACCCCCCACAACATTGAAGATTTCTTTGACTTGCTGAATAACCACAAATGTGTGACTTTTAAAAAGCTAGCTCTGCAGGTAAGGATGCACTGTGACTCAATTTCCAGATTCTTAAAATAGCTTAGGAAAATTGAGTCATCTTGAATACAGTGATCTAACAAACATTATAGTGACAATTTCTAAAAACCAAGTGTGTCATGTGACTTCAAGTAATTGTTAAAAGAAAATGTTCTAGAGAACAATAGAGATGCTGAGCTGGTCTTGCTGCTTTTGCTCCAAATTTCAACTTGAAACTTTTAAAAACTGTGTTTGATGGGGGATTAAGAATAGCCAGTGAACATAGAAAATGTCCTGTTTTATATGTGGGCAGGGGCTCTTTCTGTGGTTTTAACCTTTCTTTGTATCCCTAGCCTGAGTGTAGTGCTTGGTCAGTATTTAATAAATGCCTATTGATTGTGTACTTTAGTTTGAAATTTTGTTTTTGTTTACCACCTTGCTTCACTCCTTTTATTTGTAAAGAATCCCAGAAATTTATCCAGAAAAATAACTAAGGAGACAACATGTAAATTAACACACGCTATGTTCACCCTTTCCCCTCCCTCCCATGGTTTTGCCCTTTAACTCTGATTTTTCTCTCCCAACATGATTCATAAAGCAATGTGTATTAAAAATAAATAAATTTACTAAGGAAAAAAAAGAAAATTAGAATTGGACAAATAGAAGCTAATGACTTTATGAGAAAGCAAGAAACAATAAAATAAAACCAAAATGATGAAATAAAAAGAATCCTAGAAACTTCATCTAAAAGACACAGTTTACTGGATGAATATCTGTATTTACAGGCATTCCTCAAATAGATGAAATTCAATGTTAGAAGAATCCATTAATACCTCAAATTAATATGACAGTACTATTTTTAAAAACTCACAATTGATAACTTGATAGAAAGTTGTCTGTAGAAGATGTGAATTCAAATCTGGCATCAGATAATTAACTAGCTTCTTTGCTCTTGGGCAAATCAGTTGACCTCTGCTCCCTCAGTTACCTCATGTGTAAAATGGAATTAATAAGACCTTAAAAGAGTTTTATGGAGATAAAATGAGATACTTGCAAAGTGCTTTGCAAACCTTAAAGTATTATATAAATGCTAGCACTATTATTATATTACTGAAGATTTTGATAAGAAATAAGGTTTTTAGTAATGATTACTGAAGTACTTTTTTAGGTAGAAAAAAGAAAATGGTTTATAATTCTTTGGAGTTCACTTCAGCATTGCCCTCTTGTCATTGAAATAACTTTAGATCACTTCAAATTAGGTGAGAAAAAAGGTAGGCAAGCCTTTTCAGGATTTTAGAATGAAAATAAAACTGTAAGACATGTTAATGTTCAAGTGAAGG
This sequence comes from Sarcophilus harrisii, assembly GCF_902635505.1. Taxonomy (NCBI): domain Eukaryota; kingdom Metazoa; phylum Chordata; class Mammalia; order Dasyuromorphia; family Dasyuridae; genus Sarcophilus; species Sarcophilus harrisii. The sequence continues at coordinate 133,426,928 of NC_045429.1, forward strand.
TCAAAAACAAGATCATGAAAACACTGTAGGAAATTTTCCAAACTGATTTTTAAAAAACAAAACATTTCCTAATGAAGTCCACATAATAATTTGGTTCCTCTCATCTTTATGGCATACTCAAATTCCATTTCTTCTTCATACATTTAAGAAACATGATCCTCTCTAAAAGCAAAATCAGTGCTCAAAGGCACTGAACAATAGATTAAACAAAGTTTTATCTTTAAGACCATGGCAAAATTAGATATTTTTGGTCACAAGTAGCTTTTATTTAGGAGAAGCATAAAAGCATTATTCCAATGTTTATTTCCATGGGCTGTTGTGAGTGGTCCAATCACTACCTATTTGTTATTTTCAACATTCCACACCCACTTAGTTTACTGAGACAAGCTGCTTAATACAAACAACATGAGGCTAATACTGTACTTTGGAAGCCAGAACTGAAAAAATTAAAAAAATATTAGTGTTAGGAACACCTTCAAAATTTCGTTTAAAAGAGAAAAAGAATTAGGCCATAATAATTATGTTAGGAAAAAAAAAAAAAAAAAAGCAAAAGCAATCTAAGTTTGATACCAAAGGTTAACTGACATGAAAATTAAAGTGAAAGGGTGTCATGAGTATGTATGTGTGTATGTGCTGTGTTCAATTACATGTATAAACTCAGCAACTTAAAAAATAAAAGGTCTTTTTGAGGATACTGCAACATCTGCAAAAACTACTCTTAATGGTTCTTAAAATGACATCTTTTCATACAATCAACATTTCATTTACTCACAAGTTCCTTATATGAATTAGTCACTCAATTACAGTAAAACTTTTGCTGATGCTGGAAGTTTAAAAACCTACCACTGCAAAGAGTCCTAAATTGCAGATCTGGGTTTCTACTGCCTCTGACAGTCATTAGCTATGTAATTAAGTCACTTCCACTTCTCTGTAAAATGTACCCTATTACCCCACATTCCAAGATTATTCAATCATCTTTGAATTTCTAAAACACCTACTAGGTGCCAGGCACTGTACTAGCTCTCCTAGACCTGGGGACACAAATATAAAGAATGAGAAAGGCTTGGGAAATTTTACAATGCTCCCTAACAGCGTATGACAGGGGATTTGATCAGATTTCTTACTAACTTTAGTGATCAACACTTTCTCCTTTCACCATGTCTCTCACTATTTTTCCTAAAGTCCATACCACAGAGATTTTAATACTTTTACTTCTAGAACTTCCTCTGTTTCCCTCCATATCTGAAATCAGGATCAAATCAATACAGCTAGTTCTCCAGAAAAGGGTAGAGGTGGGAGGAGAATGTGGATATACTTCCCTAAGACCATATTTACCATGCCAGCAAGCATCAAACAGTGCACCATTCCCTTACTTTACCCCTCAATTGAATGTAAGCTCTTTGAAGGCAGGTATATATACAAAAGACAAAAAAAAAAAAGCTTTTCATTCATTCATGGTATAGCCTATTCCAGGCCCTGTTATAATAATCCTGGCTTGATGTTGGTATGGAAGTAGGAACAAACAATACCTCAAAACTATGGAAGCAATTAATGCCACTGAAAGAATTTAATTTTAATTTATTTTATTTTATCCTTGGTATGTTTATATCAGAAGTATCTCCAACAAACTTAAAAACTACTCATCGCTGTTAAGTTGAATGGCAGATTTACTTTGAATTAAAAGATCTTTAAAATGTAGAAAAGCAATGAAAAATACAAAACAGCAAAAGAAGCACACAGAATTTAGGAATGTGTAAATAATGCTGACAGAGATGGGGAACTAAGACAATGGCATAGAAAATTAAAGACAGAAGAACCATGTAATTGCTGAATCACTTTTTTTCAGTTGCATCTGACTCTTGATGACCCTATTTTGGATTTTCTTAGCAAAAATATTGCAATGTTTTGCCATTTCCTTTTGAGGAAACGGAGGCAAACAGTGAAGTGATTTGCCCAGGATTACATAGCTAGTGTAAGGCTGGATTGGAACTCAGATTTTCCTGATTGAAGATCCAGCATTCTATATCCTGAACTATATACATAAAACAAACACACACACATACACACACACACCCCATGAATGTGCGTATGTGTATATATCTACACAAACATATGTGTGCACAATAAGTATATATTGATCTATAATAATAATAATCTATTATAATAGTTTAAAAAATCCACCAAAGTCCTAAATTTGAGGTTCTACTTTAGTATTTCCCACTTTAGGATATTGAGACTGATATCCAAGAGTGACATTAATATCTGGTTTCATAACAATTTTGGTTTTTGATACAACCAAAGTTGAGTCTTCCTCAAAATTAAGAGCTGGATAAAGAAAACAAATTAACTTCTCAAATGTGAAGCACCCACCATTGTTCATTGGGAAGGTAAGACAGGAAAAATTACTATCTCAAGTAAGAGTTTCCCTGGAGTGTTTTTTTATAAAAAGAGCAACCATTAATGTCTTTCTTTTGGATAGAAATATTTGTTCCAATGCAAAATAGAATAAGTACTATGTGGATTAATGATTGGGGGTAGAGGGGAAAATAAATCAAATAAAACCCAGAAATTTTTTTTCTGAATGCTTCAGATAACCAAACTATAATAACGTCTTTAACTATTTTAGCTCTGCCTAGACAGTATAGAAGCACATTAAGTTTAGGGTGTGTTTCCTCAAACACAAATATCCAAACCAAACTTTCTGAACTTCTGAAAAAAATTTCAAGTTTTGGCACAAAGTGCGGTATACCTCTGATTAGTTAAATCTAAATGTATTTATTTCAATACAAAAAGATATTCTCAATAGAATACATAAAAATTCCATTACCAAATCTAGTTCTCTGTGTCACCTTTGAAGGTTCTGGGATCAGTGTAAGAACATGTCACAGATAAGTTCTGGATGACTGGCATCCTAACAATTTCAGATTTCCTTAGAAATCGTGCTAAATATTAAGTTTTCTTTTTAAAAGGCCAACACAAATTACTATTTACATTAAAAAGACAGCAAGCTGAATGATTACATGCATTAAAACTAGGAAATAGTGTGCTTTATAGTCACAATAAAAATGATTTCAATTACAATATGTAACAAGTTCCTTGGATCACAATCTATATCTATTATATAAACACTTCTTATATATGGGCAGCTGGTGGTACAGAGGCAGGAAGAACTGAGTTGAATTCAGCTTGTGTGAGATCCTGAAGAAATTATTTAACCTAGTTTGCCTCAGTTTCCTTGTCTGTAAATGAGCATAACAGCACCCAGTCCTCAAGGTTGTAGTGAGAAACAAATGAGATAGTAATGGTAAAGCCCTCAGAAACAAAGTAGACTCCATATAAATTGTAATATTGAACAAATAACACGTTTTAAGCTAATTGTTATAATCAAATAATTTAGTTCCAATATTTACTAAACAGCTAGTCTGCAGAACTAGGGGAGGAGAGTGGTAGGCAAAGTTTAGCAAAAAGGTAATTGCAATGGAACAATTTTTATTTTTCTGAATATTATCAAAACTTTTTACCATTTTTCTATTTATTACTATTGAAAAAAACAAACAAACCCCAAAACCTAGTATTATGGCTCAAAGCTAAACAAGTATATAGTGACCACTACAAAAACCCAAAAAGCTCTTCAAACTTTACCAAACACAGGTAGATGACCTACCCCCAGATGACTCGGTCATTGATGAGTGCTTTCTTTACACATTTTTAAAAAAGGTAAATCTCCAGGTAAGGGGGGTGGGGTGGGTGGAGGGGAGTAATCGAACAGAGAGTTGATTACATAATCCCAATGGCAAAGAGTCGTTTCTTAATTTCACCAACCCAACAGCAGGTCAAGAAACCCTTTTTGGAAAAGGATCACTTGTGAGTCAAAGTTCCAGTAAGAAATTAGTTGCTGTGACTTTTTTCCAACGTACACATCGAAGAGAGCGGTCACTTCCCTTACATCTATCTATCCAAGGTCCCGAAAAGCCACAAAGGAAGACCAGTTCCCAGACCCGAAGGAAGCAGATTTGCCTAGTGCTTAATTGTAAATTTTCCTCTATGTAAGCAGAAAAGTTCTTAAGCGCGAGTCCCGGGGCCAACACGCTTCTGGGTAGCTCTGGGGTCCCCGAGTCCCAAGCGTCCGCGGAGCAAGCGGCGGCTCCGGAACCCCGGCAACGCCAACTTCTTCCTCCATTAAACGGGACAGCGGGGGTGGGGGGGAGTGGCCCCGTGCGTTCTCGGGGAGCAAACCCCGACTCCCGGGGACTTTAACCTCCCTCCCTCCCCCACTCCCTTCCCCTTCCTTTTCCTTTCTCCGGCGGAGTGGAGACGAACACTCAGGTGAAACTTTTTAGCGCAGGAGGGGAGGAGAAACACTCCAGGCCGGGCCTCCCCCCAGCTCGGGAGGGGACGCGGCGCTACCAGTCACTCCGCTTCCGAGGGGCAGAGCCGCGACCCTCGCCGCCGCGACCCTCGCCGCCCCGCCCCGCCCCGCCCCGGGGGCGCCCTTGAACTCCGCCCTCGCGCAGACACGGTGGGACCCCCGACCCTCGCGACGGCCCCCGGGGGGAGGGAGCGTGGCGGAGGGGCCGGGGGTCCGCGCGGCTCCCGGCTGCGGGAAACTGCCCCCGCTCCTTCTTCCTGCCCCTCCCCCAGCGCGGCCGCCCCTCGCGGGGTCCGGTCAGAGTTCTGTCCGCCCGCCCGGCCCGGCCCGGCCCGGCCCGCGCGGCCCCGCCTCACCTTGGTCGCCATGGCTGGAGGGCGGATCCCCCGGCCCGGGACTGGCCCGGCTTCTCTCCCCGCTGGAGTCCCGACTGGAATTGGCCGAGGCCGGCGGCCGGCGGTGGCGGCTGGGGCCGCTGGGGCTGGGCCGCGGCGCTCCGGGGGCGGCGGCGGCGGCTGCTCACTGCGTGCCCGCGGCGGCGGCGGCGGCTGCTGCTGCTGCTGCTCCTCCTCCCGCCGCCGCTGCCTCCGCCTCCAGCGCCCCGAGCGCTCGGGCTGCTCTAACTAACCCCCAGCCCCGCGGCCGCGGCTTCGCTTAATGCATCACTGCGCGCTGGCCAGTGAGGCAGGCTCCCGCCCCGCGCTCCCCGTCGCCTCCCGGCCGGCTCCCGCGGCTCCTCGGCGGCCGCCCCCGTGGCCCGGGCTCAAACTTCTTCCTCTCTTTCCCTTCCCTGCCCTCCGCCCTCTGCCCGCCCCCTCCTCTTCCTCCTTCTCTTCCTCCTCCCCCCGGCCGCAGCCCCCGGCGGTCTGATCCTTCCCCCTCCCTCCTCCTCCTGTCCGCCTCCTGCCCCGGGCTCTTTTCGCGCTTTGTGCCGGCCCTGCCCGCGGGAGCTCGCGGTGCGCAGCGTCACCCGCTCGGGAGCTACAAGTTACAGCCCCGCAGCCCGGCCCTGGCTACGGAGCGCAGCGCTCCGCTCCCCCGGGCATCGGCCGTGAGCTCCCGGAGAGGCCGACTGTGTGCTGGGCACCCCGCTGAGCGCCGTGGGGCCGCGCTCTGGCCCTGCCCCTGCCCCTGCCCTCAGGGAGCCCGCCTTCTAGCGGGGAAGTCAGGAAACGTTTATAAAGTGCCTACTGTGTGCCAGGCACCGTGCAGAGCACAAAGAGCCCTGTCCCCGCTCTCAGGGAGCCCACCTTCTACCGGGGAAGTCAGGAAACATTTATGAAGTGCCTACTGTGTGCCAGGCACCGTGCAGAGCACAAAGAGCCCTGTCCCCGCCCTCAGGGAGCCCACCTTCCACGGGGAAGTCAAACATTTATGAAGTGCCTACTGTGTGCCAGGCACAGCATTGGATATAAAGAAAATTCTGTTCCTTCCCTCAGGGAGCCCATCTATTAGGGAAGTCAAAAAACTTTTATTAAATGTCTACTATGTGCCAGACACAATGTTGGGCACAGAATTCTGCCCTTGCCCTCAGGGATTCCACCTACTAGAGAAGTCAAAAAGCATTTATTAAATGCTTACTATGTTATCAGGCACTGGGCTGAGCACGGAGGCCAAACCCCTGTCCCAAACTTCAAGGAGCCCACTTACTAATAAGGAGATCAATAGTCAATAAATACTTGTTTGGAGAAGGAAATGGCAAACGTCTCTTGCATCACTGCTAAGAAAACAGGTTGGACAAGACTAAAACAGCTCAACAACAAAAAATGCCAGGCACCATACAGAACGCAATAAAAGACACCCTCAAGGAGTCTAATTTTAATAGGTAAGACTCTTGTTCAACGGGGAAGACTTCTTTAAAAGATGGAGTTTGAGCTGGGACTTGAAGAAGTCCCATTTCCCATTCTACCACCCCACCCTACCCTACCCCCCAGCTACTCATCAAATGTTAAATCAGTTTTGTGATCTGTGCTTCAGCTCTCATCTGTAGTCAAACAAAAAAATCCATCCACAAACATTTATTAAGCACTTTCTCTGCATCAGGCACAGTTCCAGGGAAACAAAGGAAAATAAAAACATCATCTCCATTCTCAAAGAGACTACACTATGAACATGGAAGAGAACAAGCAAATGATGTATTGAAAACAAATAGATACTAGCTCTTTTGGATATAGGTTTACATCTTTATTTTTCCAACCCATGAGGATCCTGAATAAGGAACATGATTCTTAGATAGGTAGCTAGATGGGACAGTGGATAGAATGTCAAATTAAAAAACTTAAGAAGGACCCAAGTTCCAATTCTGCTTTAGATACTTCGTAGTCCTGTGACCCTGGACACCTCAATTTCTCTTTACCTCAAATTTCTCACCTGCAATATAAGGGATAATATTAGTACCTACTTCATACTACCTGAAAGGGTTGTTGTGAGACTCAAATAAGATAACATGTAAATACTTTCCAAATCTTAAATTTTCTATACGTCCTATCTCTTATTATTGATATATCTTCTTGGGGTGGACTTTCAATCAGTCAAGCAGGGACTTTTTTCCTCCTGTGTGGGTGGTTTCTTCTTGGCAAGGTTCTGTGAACAGTGTGGAATTCATAAAATGAAATTATTAGAATTAGGCTTGGATTCAGGTAGACCCAGATTCAAATCCAGTAGCAAGAAATAACAAGTATTCAGTTAAAAATTAAGTCATTTTTCAGTTACCTCTAACTCTGACTCCATTTGGAGTTTTCTTGTAAAAAATATTGGAATGATTTGCCATTTCCTTCTCCAACTCATTTTACAGATGAGAAAACTGAAACAATACGTTTTCTGCAATCAGTGACTTGTGCAGGATCATACAACTAGTTAAGTGTCATGGGCCAGATTTGAATTCAAGAAGGAATCTTCTCAATTTCAGGAGACCTGGAATTAAATGCAGTGCTAAATAATGGAATTCTAACAGGACCATCCATGTCTCTCAGTACTAAGGGAGTCTGTTTCCCTCTTTACTTTATATGACTGGTTATGACCCAAGTTACGGAATATAACGTTATAGAATATAACCTTTTTATTTCTCAGAGGGCTTTAGAGAGTTCATCTCCTGACTCCTGAAAAATCAATGAGTTGCTAACTTCACAATAGCCCAGTTTTCTGGGTGAGCTTAACACATAAATAAAGGATTAAAGTGGAAATGAAAGGTCAAATGTTTCATTATTTTGATGATAAATGAAACATTTTCCTTTATCTTTAAATTTTGTAATTTTATCAATATAGGAAAGATTTAACCTAAACAGGATTGTCAATGTGATATTTTCTCTGAAAGGAAAAATTAATTTAAGAAATATCTCTGATTCAGGCCAATTCCACTGGTCTTGTGATGGAGAGAGCCATCTGCACCCAGAGAAAGGACTGTGGGAACTGAGTGTGGATCACAACATAGTATTTTCACTCTTTTTGTTGTTGTCTGCTTCCATTGTGTTTTCTTTCACATTTTTTTCGTTTTTGATCTGATTTTTCTTTTTTTTTTTTAATAACTTTTTATTGACAGAACATATGCATGGGTAATTTTTTACAACATTATCCCTTGACCTCACTTCTGTTCCGATTTTTCCCTTCCCTCCCTCCACACACTCCCCTAGATGGCAGGCAGTCTTATACAGGTTAAATATGTTATAGTATATCCTAGATACAATATATGTGTGCAGAACCATACAATTCTCTTGTTGCACAAGAAGAGTTGGATTCAAAAGGTAAAAATAACCTGGGAAGAAAAACAAAAATGCATGTAGTCCACTTTCATTTCCTTCTCTGGGTGTAACTGATTCTATCCTTGATCTGATTTTTCTTGTGCAGCAAGATAATTGTGGAAATATGTATAGAAGAATTGCACATATTTAACATATATTGGATTACTTGCCATGTAGGGGAAGGGATGGGGCGGGGGAAAGAAAAAATTTGGAACACAAGATTTTGCAAGAGTGAATGTTGAACATTATCCATGCATATGTTTTGAAAATAAAAAGCTTTAATAAAAAATTAACTATCTCATTTGATATTATGGGGGTCTGGTACCTTTTGTATTTGTCATGGAAGTCATATATATATATATACTTAATTTTGGGTCTTTGATGCTAGCAGAGACTTTAGCGGTCATTTTGTCTAATAATAGTCCGTCTCCCAATCTCCTCCTTATAAACTATAAACTACTTGAGGGTAGGCATTATTTCACTTTTATGTTTGTACTCTAGGGCTTGACATAAACTAGCTTGCTGACAGATTAATTGAGTTTCCTCACTTTACACTTGAGGAAACTGAGGTCCTGGAGAAATGTAGTGAGTGGCCCAGTATCCAAATTGGCAATTTTATTGGAACTAAGGCCCTTTGATAACAAACCGATTTCTCAAATTTCACTGATTATTATAATACAAATTATTACATGGCAGGTAACTTTGCAAAAGCAAACCAACATGTGCATATCATTTACATTTAAAATGAATTTCTACCGACATAGTCAGTCAATAAACAAGATTTTATTCACCAGTACCCATGGGCCAGACACTGTGCATTTATGCTGAGAATATCAAAAAAGTCTCAAAATAGCCTCCATATATGAGAAGCTCACATCTAATGGGAGGAGACAACATAGAAACAATGGTGTCTGTACAAAATGTATTTAAGATAAATTGAAGATAATATAAGATGGAGGTCACTACTTGGTCAGTGAGGGGCACTTGGAAGGGTCTCTTGGAGTAATGCTTTCCTTCCTTCTTCCCTAATCATTTCTTCACACAAGTCAAATAATTATAATAGTAGCCACTCTCAAACTTTCTAAGGCTAGAAAATACTTTTTATATATAATGAACCATTTTCAAATTTGTATTCTCCAGAAAAGATTATGCTCTACAGCATTTTCTGAAACAAAAGGACAGAAGATTCTGTAATGTATTTTGGACTGTTTAACAGGACACATCAACATACCATATACTAACTATGCTGCCCTGGCTACTTGGAATTTTGTTATCTTTTGGTAACTGTACTGTACAATTACTTGGTAGATCTCCAGTCACCAGAACTTAGACACTGCGCCTCAGACCCTAGGCTATGATACTTTGTCTTTCTTGAAATCTGACCACCATCATTCTTCCTGGTTATTACCAAACATTCCTGTCAACATCTCCCCCCACTGCCTTCTAACTTCCCTTTATGCGTTATCTTTTCAATTACAATGTCTACTCCTTGGAAGCAGGGACTATCTTGATAGCTTATATTTGTATCTTAGCATGGTACCTAGTATCTAATAGCAAGAACTTAGTAAATGCTTTTTCTATTCATTTATCAACTCATTCATCTCTTCATATCTCCTCTCACTTGCCTCTCAGAGTGTTTATCTTCCTTCAGGGCTCACACTCAGGTGTCAATTTCTCCGTCAACTCTTCCCTAATCCCCTTAGTACTTTCCCCCCCAGTTCCTTCACATTACATGCTATCTGTCAATCAGGAAAATTAGCAAAATAAGAAGAGAAGATAAAATAGTCAGAAAGATGAGGGGGTGACAGTGGCCAACTAGAGGGCTCCATATCCTTATCCTTGGGATATCGGGAGGAAACAAGAAAGCTCTGAGGGTAACATATTAGGAGGACCCCACCCCTGTGATGAACTTCTGGGAGATGGTGGATAAGAGCAGAAAGCAAGTAGAGAATGGGAGCTACATCTTTAGTAGGAACAATTAATGAGATCCCAAATCCATTGGAATACACATTGCATTCTATCCCAGTAATAATGATAACTGGAATTTAAATAGTACTTTAAGATTTGTAAAATACTTTATATACAACATCATTTCTTTTTATCCTCACAATAACAATACAGGTGAGGAACCTAAGGCCCTTGGAGGTTAACTAGTAAATGCCTGAAGCAGGATTTAATATAGGAGGTAAAGACACCAGGACTGAGCTGATTGTAAAATGCCTGGAGTCAGTAAATTCCAGTCTGGTCTCTGACACTTACTGGTTGTGGACAAATATCTTAACCTGTTTGTCTCAGTTTCCTCAAGTGTAAAATGGGGATAATAATAAGGGTGTTATGAGCATGTAGTGAGATGCTATTTGTAAAAAGTGTGTGACAAGTAGTAGCTGCTATATAAATGTCTATTTCTCATCTTCCTTGAAAGAAGAAAAAGTGGAGATGAGGAATATGTATTCCAGTGTGAAGAGAGCTGAGTGATGATTTGGGGAGCAATTAGTAGTAAAATTTAGCTGTAACAAAGTGTGAGAGGGAAGTAACATGAAATGGAGACATTAAAGCTGGTAAAGATATCTGGCTATTGTGGGTTTTAAATATTAGGATAAAGGAAAAGCATTTTGCTTTATAGGCAACAGTGTCAATAAGGGTTTTAGAATAGGGAGTGACTTGGTCTGATTTATAAATATTATTTGGAAGAGGAAAAGACTGAAAGATGGGAGACCAGTTAAGAAGCTACTGAAATAGTCCATAGGAGAGCAAATGAGGTTCCTAATAAGAGTAGTCTATAGCTTTGTACATATTAGTGAGAAGTGTGACAGGTGTTTTGGAGTTAGAATCAGTATGAGTTGGCAATTGATTGGATGTGGAAGATGAGAGAGAGAGAGAGAGAGAGAGAGAGAGAGAGAGAGAGAGAGAGAGAGAGAGAGAGAGAATTAAAGATGATTCATTTCTCTAGCCACTGGACTAGGAACCAACAACATGAAGTCTGAAGAGCAGGGAAATTCCTCTAATTCTCTATACTCTAAATATAAGCTTTCATGTAAAACATTTGCATTTTAACAAAGTTATTAATAATTGAATTCAAGAGAATGAGTTGAGGGTAGTAATTTCCAGTTTTGTGGTGGGCTGATGAAGAAGATTTTTTGGGTACTCTTCAAACAGGAAAACTTGGCTCCTTTAATCAATGGATCATTTTGCTCATGTGGTATAAGTGTGAAAAGATGCTGCAGGGGAGGAAACAAACATTTATTAAGTAACTACTATGTGTCAGGAACTAGGATAAACTCTTAACTAATATTATTCCATATGATAACTTAGCACCCATGGAGGCAGAGATAAAAAAGTCCTATTTGTGATCAATGGTGTTTTTGCTGTATTCATGAAAAACCTTTCTTTGGTTGGTAGCAGGATTCTGTTAGGTCAAAATGACAATGTTGGCCTTTTTAAAAAAAAATATTAAGTAAGCTTAATAATAATAATAATCTTTCTATGTTTTGAGTCAGAACTAATTGATTGAAAACATAACAGATTCTCATTTCTATTCTGATATTTAAAATCAGAATGGCAAGGCAACAACACACTTTGGATGAATCTAAAAAGTTGAGGCAAAACAACTTTATGATTTCTTGGAAGATAATTTTTCCCTACACCCAAGCTAGACAAAATATCTGAAATCTGACTTCTACAGAAAAAATGACTTGTCTGAAAAATATCTGACAGTTAAGATAGGGAGATTATCTCCAGGATAAGTAAGGTCCAAATTCCTTCTCCTAGTGTTCAAGATTCTTGATTTAAAGAACCCAATGTTAGGTGTCAGAGTAGCTACAGCATAAGACCTGGAGTCAGGAAGACCCCAGTTCAAATGCAGCCTCCAGTATTTCCTAGCTATATGACCTTTAACCTCACTTTTTAGTATTTAACCTCAGTTTCCTCAACTGTAAAATGGGGATAAGAATAGCACCTATCTCATGGGATTATATCGCGGTTATTGTGAGGACAAAACAAAATGGTATTTGTAAAGTGCCTGGCACATAGTAGGTTCTATATAAACATTTATTTTCTCCCCCAACTTCATTTTCTTTATATAAACTTTTTTTTCCTGTCAAGTTGATACACTTCATGCTTTCCCTTAAATATATTGTAAATAGATATTCCTTCTCCCAATATTCTTCTAGAAAGTAGTTCTTTTTTTCTCTGCATATAAATTCTACCTATCCTTTAAAGCATAGCTCAAAAAAATAGATTCTTCACCCTCACTTTGGTTTTTTATTTTTAAATTTTAAATTATTTTTAAATGAAATTGTGCATTTTTAATGAACAACAACAAAAAAACAATCATCCCTCCTAGTTCCCACCATTGGGGGGAAAAATAAAAAAGAAAGGAAAACAAAGTCTTGTAATTAATATGCATAATAAAGAAAAAAATTCCTGAATTGATCATTTCCAAAATATATATGTTCCATTCTGTATCCAGAATCTATATCTTTCTTGTCAGGAAATAGGTAGCATCTTTCATCTTTGGAACTTCGGAATTACAGTTAGTGATTGCATTTATTAAAATTCTTAAAGTTTTCAAAATTATTTGTTTTTACAGTGGTGTTATTGCATTGTTTTCCTATTTCTTCATACTTCCCTTTGCATCTGTTTATACAAGTCTTCTCAAGTTTCTCTGAAACTGTCCCCTTTACCATTTCTTATGACACAATCATATTCCATTCCATTAATGTATCATAATTTGTTCAGCCACCAGGAACTCTACTTTGAGTCCATTAGTACATAGCATTCTCTTTCTTCTCAACTCACAGTACTTAGTATCTGTAGCATTCTGTCAGTGCTGTGACTAAAGTAAACATTATTTTGTGTGTGGGTGGTAGTTAATAGGGAGATTTAAGGGAAGAAGAGCAGTGGCTGCTGCAGTGGATAATTAGGCCGGCTGAAACTATGGTACCTTTTGGTAGAGCTGATTATATTGCAAAGCCAGATCAGATTCATTTATGCCTCTGGGACTTGGGAAGGTTAATGACTGCTGTGTCTGAGCTGCCTGCAAATCATCTCTAATGTGGGGGTGTCTTTCCCAATATACTCAAGGGAGGGAAGGCAACCAGGGAATCAGAGTCCTGTTCTGTGTTTTCCTTCCACCTTAGACATCTTGTGCACCTTAGTTACACTTGGTGCCATTTTTCCTTTTGGCTCATAGTCTATTTCTGTTATCTAGTCCAATTTAGTTTGTGATGATCTGGCCATTCTGACATAGCCTACTCTGGATTTCTGCCCATGGCTCTGCCTCAACACCCTGAGAGTATGGTTGAAAGCTCATTTAATTGGCACTTTAAACAAATTGGCTTAGAGCATCTCTTATATTATTCTCATATATTGTTACTTAAGGCCTGAATTGATTATCTAACTTAAAAAAAAACTTTCATTTTTTAAAGTCACCTCATAAATGTACAAATAAAGAATGAACAGGAAAAGTACAGTGATGATGCTGGATAATGAAGCATTGGAAACATTAACACTGTTAAATTTTTAATAAATTTTATATCTTTAGTTTTTACATTGGTTTGATTTATATTTGTATTCCTTCCTTCTTTCTTTCTTTCCAGAGAGCCATCTATTATGATACTTTTTAAAGGAAAAACAAAAAAATCAAGCGATACCTGCCCCCACATATATGGTATGCATATATCTATATATCTATATATCTATATATATATATATATATATACACATGTGTATGTATAGATATATATGTATGTATGTACATATACAGTGTTTCATACTCATGGATCAACCCTTCCCTCCACCTCCCAGATTTGCAAAGGAGTAGAGAGAGAGAGAGATGTCTTCTTATATCTCTTTTTTTTGAGTCAAGCTTACTCTTTATAATTTTGCAGAATTCAGTCATATATTTACATTGCTGTAATTATTGTGTGTGTTGTATCCTTAACCTTGCTTACTTTCAGTTAATTCATATAAGTCTTCCAAGCTTCTTATATTCATCACATTCACTGTTTCTTATAGCCTGTTCTGGAGTAATGAAGATCTGACAAATCCAGTGTGAGACTTGCCCTAGGCAAGTTACTTAATTTTGTTTGCCTTAGTTTCCTTATTTGTAAACTGAGCTGGAGAAGGAAATAGCAAACCCCTCAACCAGAGAGGTATGAGATTCCAAGAATTACCTCTATCTGGAAAGGATCAGGGAAAGGCTCTTTAAGGAATGTCTCCTGAGTTTAGTCTATGAGAAAGGGAAGAATTTCAACAGATAGAGATGTGAAGATGGACCATTCTAGACATGGAGGATGTTGATTGGAAAATTGCTACTTGTCCAGTTTGGCTGAAATATAGAGTAGGTAATGGGGAGCTTTTGAATGTTTAGTAATATGAGTTTATGGATAAACTTACAGAGTCTATGCTTTAGGAGGATTATTTTGGTAGCAATGTGAAGAACAGATTGGAAAGGGAGATTAGAAGCATGGAGACCAGTTAGATTATTACAGATACATGATTGTGAGAGCTGAGAGAAAACAATTGAATTTGTAATCATAGATATAAAGTTATAATGAGCCTTAAAAGCCAGTTACTCCAACACCCTCATTTTATAGATGAGGAACACAGTTTAATGACTTGTCCACGATCATACAGTCAATAAATATCTAAGGTGGTACTTGAATCCGGCACTTTCTGATTCCAAGTTCCAAGTGCCCCATCCACTATGCCATGCTGCCTCTTGGAACTTGGAAGTCATTAATAATTTTGAAATGAGCCATTCCAGTAACAATACTGGCTGACATTTATTTAGAATTTTAAAGGTTTAGAAAGTACTCACATATAATATCATCAATCTTATGATCACTCTTTTATAGCTAAGGAAGCCAGTGCTCAGAGAACTGATTTGTCTATGACCATGACTCATAGACTATGAGCCAAAAGAAAAAATGGCACCAAATGTGGCTAAGGTGCACAAGATGTCTGAGGGGGAAGGAAAACACAGAACAGGACTCTGATTTCATGATTGCCTTCCCTCCCATGAGCATATTGGGAAAGACACCCCCACATTAGAGATGACTTGCAGGCAGTAAAGACACAGCAGTCATTAACCTTCCCAAGTCCCAGAAATGGGATTCAAAACCAGATCTAGTATATTCTTTATTTGAAAATACTCTGTCTAAGAGAAAAATCACTTTCTTATATGATGGATTGATTGCTTTAGAGAAAGAGGCATTTTTGAATGCTGTGGATAAGTTCTCTTACTTGGCAGTATACTTTCCAAGAATGTCTACATTGATAATGAGTTTGAAACAAGAATTTCCAAATTTAGCTCAGTGTTTGGGAGGCTCTGAAGAAAAGTGTGGGAGGGGAGAGTTATTAGACTGACTACCAAACTGAAGGTCTACAGAGCCATTGCGCTGACCTCATTGTTGTACACCCGTGAGATCTGGAGAGTCTACCAGTGCCATGCTAGCAAACTGATTCGCTTCCACTTGAATTGTTTTAGGAAGATTATGAAGATCACCTGGCAGGATAAGATACCAGACCCTGAGGTCCTTTCTAGAGCTAAATTGCCAAGCATTCCAACTCTACTACAGAGAGCACAGCTCCACTGGGCTGGTTACATTGTTCAAATGCCAAATGTACACTTGCCAAAAAGATTATTTTATGCAGAACTCACACAGGGCAAGTGTTCATGTAATAGTCAGAAAAAGTGATACAAAGATGCTCTCAAGGTCTCTCTCAAGAACTTTAGAATTGATTGTATGACATGGGAGATACTGGCACTGCCCAGTATGACATGAGAGCTAAAGGGATTTATCAGACACTAATACTTTTCTCTAATCTGAGCACCAATAGATAACCATGCTTTCCTTGCAGGAGTGATTAGCCAGGCTGATTTGTCATGAAAATGGATTTAATGATGATGTATTTGCAGTTGGATAATCTCCAGAGATTATTGTCCAGTGATCATGAAGAGCTTTATAACCTTGTTCAATCATTCCCTGGTAAAGCAGCTACTGTGAATTTGGGTACACAATATTATCTAGAAAGTTTAGAGAACTTTTATAGTTGCATTCAAAAACAAAGGGGAAAAAAGAAATTTATACAACTTTTGTTATATATTTAAAAGGACAGCAAGTTGTATTTAATAGATTTCATGTACAATCATCTTTTCATTGTTATGGAAATAACTTGTTTTATTCCATACATTAAACATAAAACAAAATAATTTTTTTTTGGGGGGGGGGTGAGGCAATTGGAGTTAAGTGATTTGTCCCAGTTCACACAGCTTATAAATTTCTAAGTGTCTGAGATTGGATTTGAATTTTTAAGGGGACAGTTAGTGGAAGTTTCACTATAAGACTAGAGCTGTATCCACTAGTGTCCCCCTATCTTGACTGCAAGATCAGAGCTGTTGTCCCCCTAAAAAAATTTAAAAAGAATATAAAATAGGGTATTATTACCAAGAATTCTAAAGTAGAAGGGGAAAAAAATCTAAAAGTGTTTATTTCTTCCAGTAGGGCAGATTACAACCCAACTAGTCAATCAATTGGCCAACATTTATTAAGTGCCCAATATGTGCCAGTCACTGTGTTAAGCCTTGGGGATTCAAATTTTAAAAAAAAGGAAATCCAGTCCCTAGTGAGGGCTATCTCTCACATGTTGATCTCCACCAATAAAGAACAATCCTATACCAATTGACTTTAGGACTTGAGTTACATCTACCCTCCAGGAGCTTATAATTTAATGAGAGAAGATAATACACAAAAGGTTGGTGAGCCAAGGGGTGGGGTGGAGGGCAGGAGTGGAGTATAAAAAGTACCCTGGGCACTGGGGAATGGTGGAATTTTGTTGGTTGTCTAGACTTGAAAATGTTAATAATTAATCTTAAATGTGACTTCTACATACAGTTTTTTAGAGAGCCAGCAAATAGCTGACTTCAGTCCAAGGAGCGCAGCTGGCAGGAAATGAAAAGTTGGCAGACCCTTCTTTAAATGGAGGCTTTGGGAGTTCTCTGCCTTGCTCTCCAGTCCTCCAATCAGAGGGGCACAGGGTACAGATGAGGTGTGAATACCAAAGCTGATGCAATCTTGCAGGATAAAGAGTTTCCTGGTGACCAAGGTATCTTGGGAGCTTGATCTTGTTGGAGTTCAGTTCAATGAATGCAGCCGATGGGAAATCACTCTTCAGAGTGATTAAATGAACAAATTCAGAGTTAGACATCTGGGGAAGAAAAATAAAATATTTATTCATGCAGTGATCAGGGAAATCTCATCACTTTGATGAGTTTTTAGAGAGATGACTTTCTGTTTGTGACTTTGATTGTATCTTCCTATGAATAGTGTCATTTTTCAATATTGTATGACTCTTGGCGACTTCCATTTGGGGTTTTCTTGGCAAAGATGCTGAAGTGTTTTGCCATTTTCTTCTCCAGTGACTTACCTTTGTTATTGTTGTGGTTGTGGTTGTTGTCAGAACTCTCCACTCTGACCTATCCATCTTTGGTAACCTTGCACAGGATAATTCATAGTTTCATTGAGCTGCATAAACTCTACCACAACAAGGTACTGATTCCAAGAAGGTGAGAAAATATTTATTAATGCCTGTTAAGTATAAGACATAGCCAAACACTAGGAGAGATATACAGATGAAAAAAATGAATAAGACATAGTTCTTGTCCTTGGAACATTTAGTAGGGAAAATATATTAGAATGTATGCAAATAATTAAACACAAGATAGTCACAGATCTTCATAGTTTAGAAGGGAGTTTAGCAGAGATATAGTCTAACCCTTATCTGAAAAAAGAATGCTTTTTATATAATACTCTTTATAAGGTCATTTGGTCTTTGCTGTAAAAGAAGCACATTACCTGCAGAACAAACAATCCCATTTTTGGACAGTTATCATTGTTAAGATTAAAAAAAAATCTTACATTAATTCTAAATTTGCTTCTTTGCAATTTCCATCCATCTTTTCTAGTCCTTTGTGACTAAGCAGAGTAAGTCTAATCCATGCAGTTTTTGATGCTCTTTTCCATTTTCTTCTTCCAGATATTCTTTCTTCTCTAGATTTTTTTTTAAACCAACATTACTTGTTTTTGGTTTTCCTCCTATATTTCCAATCACTTCTCACTCTTCTTTGCTGGATCTTCATCCATGTCACTCTCATTAGCTATGGATGTCTCCAAAGACTGTCCTGATACTCTATCCTGATATTTCTTCTTTTCCTTCTGTACTCTCTAATTTAGGGATTTCATCAAATCCCATGGGTTCAATTATTCCCCAAAGTGTATATTTACCCCTAGTCTCTCACAAACTCCAATGCCACACTACTAACTGCTTATTAGACATTTCAAACTGGATGTCTTATAGGTATCTTAAACTTAACATCTCCAAAATAGAACTTTGTACTTCAAAATAACTGGATGATAATAATAGCATTAAAAGCCAAACAGGAATTTTTATTTTGATACGAAAGGGAGCAAGGGAATAGCATGCCAAACTAGTACTTTAGGAACACCAGTTTGGCAGCTAGATGGAAGATGGAATGGAAAGAGACTAGAGGCAGGAAATCCAATTAGGAATTATAATAGTATGACTGGGAGGTAATAAGGACCAGGACTAGGGTAATGTGAGTGGAAAGAAGGGGATGGTTGTGAGATAAATGTTTTCTGGATGAATTTTATGTCCTTTACTAAACTGATATTTACACTGGAAATCTTTCCATTTACATTGTATATATCTTGCTTGTTTGTCATTATTTCCATGTTGTCTTGCTCATTAGAATGTGACCTCCTGGGGACAGGGACTGATCCATTGACTGACTGAATGATTTGTTGTCCTCTGAGTACTCTACAACTTTTTAACATCCTCCTTTAAAACATGGTACAGGGGGCCTTCCCTTTCTCCTTTCCCTCTCTCTTTCCCTCCCTCCCTCCTCCCTTCCTCCCTCCCTCCCTTCCTACCTACCATACCTAAGTGCAAAAAGGGCAAGCCAGTTCTCGGAAAAACCCCACAGCTGTGAATAACACACTTAAAAGAATTAGAAACCAGCCTTTTACTGATGCAGATGTTGCTTGTGAATTGGGAATGAAATAAATCTGAGACAAAAGGGAAGAGGAGGTCAGAGAATGCAAATGCCTGTTAGTCTCCTTGTATCGTTATCATCCTCTCACATGAAGGGTTTTATTCTAATAGTCAGAATTAGATTCCCCAGTAGCCACTAGCAGGTGGTTCCCATAATACTTACTTCCTTCCTTCCTTTCCTTCTTCCTTCCCTCTTTCTCTCTTTCTTCCTTCCTTTCTCTCTCATTCTTTCTTTCCCCCAAAGCATTTCTTTTGAGAGATTATACTAAACAACTTATACTTGTCTAGAATTTTCTTTAAAAACATGAGTAAATTTACTTAGTGCAGAGACTTAAAATATAGATTAATCATATCAGGGAAATTTTAGTTCCTAGGAAAATGCAAATCATTATACATCAACAAAAATATTAACTCAATCATGTAACTACGCTCTACAAGTAACTTAGTTTTAACAATGTATAATAGCAAATTGAAAACACTACAGTCAGGAAAGACAAATACACAGGAGAAAGATGAAAAGATTCATGAGAGGTAGGAGGTATACCTATACACAAATTATTGGGAATGAATGTGGAGGTTGCAAATTGCCTCCAGGAACATAGGACAAAGCAATAAACATACTCTTTCCATGGTACTGTTCTTGCTTGGTTGGTTGTAGCTTCTGATTAGTGGAGTTTCGGAACCTTTCCATTATCATGGAGAAAAAGAATAGTGTGGACTCCTAACGGTCCTGTGAGCTCTTCTCCAAGTCTGATGGAGAAAAAGGAAAAACACTATAACCATAAAATGACTATCAAATTACCATTCTCAAAATAAGAAACAAGAAAATAAAGGCAAGAGGGAAGAGACTAGTTTTTATAGTTATCTTCTTCAAAGTTTCTACACCTATTCTGTAGTGTATAAACAATATATATGTATATATAAGACATGTGTATGTATACATATATATGATAAATATATGTGTAAAGAAATTTTCCAATTACAAAATACATAAATAGCATTGTTATGCTTTACTTTTCCAGGACAGATGTCTATAAAACCTCTTTGTTCTAGAATATCTATTTCTATTTTAGTCTGGCCTTGCAAACATTTGTTTCTTCTCTACATAGATTTAGATAGCTACACAAAAGCTCTTTTATAGGACCATTACATATCTGCTTTAAAGATCAATCCAATTTACCATAGAAAGGAATGACAAGGACCTACTGTAGACCTTGTTCTGCCAAGTTTTAGTTTGAGATTTATACTCTGACTTCACATAGTTTTTCTACACTTAGTTTCTTTTAATACTGGGTAAAGTTTGGTTTCCAAAATGTTAATTCATGCAGTAAATGCCCTTGTAAACTCTGGGGCTCCTTATCCCAACTCCTACTCTGACTGATGAGTCAGGTGTCCAGAGGGCAATTTTCTAATGTCATTGGCTCAAGCTTCTCCTGTTATTCTTCTCCCCAAGGTTATCAGTTAAGAATAACTTAATTATCCAGACTAAAGAAGCTTTTAGAGAAAGGTATTTACTAAAGTGGTTACAAGTCATTCCCACAATACCTGTGACCCATCCATTCTTCTTCTAATACATACCAAATCCAGGTGAAAGTGGGTTTGAGAAGCAAGGGATAGTTCACATCTCCTGGTTGTTAAAAGTCATTTTCTTCTATTCATGACATGCTCAAGAAATTTCCCTTAGCCATGGGATAGTCTATTTCTGGGATTTGTAGATTTATGAATCCAGTCTGTTCTGGGCTTGATGAAGACATTGCTTTCACCCTGGGACATGTTTAAGACAATGATGTGAAGGTGAAAGCCTCTGCTCTACTATTTGGGCATATGATATTGAGGCTTAGATGGCAAGATAGGAAAGTCTAATGTTCTTCGGACCCTTCAAAGCTGGCAAGGTCCTTCACTCTTCATAGGGATGCAGTCCCTATGAAGCAAAAGGGAGCAAAAGGGAAGTTGGGATGGTTTCAAACCCATCTTTAAATAAAGTAGTATCCCCTTCAAGGGAGGGAAAACAATGAGATCTTCAGAAAAATCTTTCCATCATCTCTACAGAATCATTTCTTTAATCCTTTCCATTGTTCTTATAGATCCATCTAGAAGAAGTACAGTGTCCAGTTGTGTTGCATAGAATTGTTAATATGGCTTTTGTATGTTTTACACAGACGGTTCCGTATGTAGCCTGCTTGCCCTGAATTCATATTTTTATTTTTTTCTTTTCAGTTCCTTACATTTCCTTTCACAACAGCTATTTTCTATTTTTTCTACTCTTCTCAAACTTCCCCTATCCTTCCACTGACACAATTTTAAATAGATAACTTTGTTTACTGGAAATTTGTGGCCAAGAGTGAGTATTCTCATCTTTCTCTTTACCTTGAATTATTTGCATCTATTTATCTATTTATCTTTCTATATATCTTTACATACAGAAATATAAAGTAAGATATATAAGGTAATCTTAGAGGGAAGGAATTTGGAGAGGAACAACAACAAAGAGAAACCTCCTGCAGAAGATAAGATTTGAGCTGCAATTTGAAGGAAGACATAGAAATTAGGAATCAGAAGTGAAGAGGAAAAGTATTTCAGTCAAGGGCCAAGCCAAATGCATGGATTTGGAAGATGGATCATTTGGTGTGAGGTGAGACAAAAGTAAGATTGGAAAGGTAAGAAGAGGTTAAAGTGTAAGGAGCTTTAATTTTATATTTTATGTACATATTTTATATACATATATATGCATATTTCATATTTTATATACATGGGTGTATTTTATATATACATACATACATAATATTATTTATTATAACTTTATATTTTATTTCAGAGGGAACAGCTAGGTGGTATAGTAGCTATAGGGCTGGGCCTAGAGCCAGGAAGACTTGATTACAAATTTGATCTGACACTTACTGGCTATATGACTCTAGGAAAATGACAACTCTTATTGTCCCAGTTCCTTTGTATATAAAATGGGGATGATAATAATACCTACGTCTCAGGGTTGTTATAAGAATCAAATAAGGTAACAAATGTAAAAAGTTTTGCATAGTGCCGGGCATATAGTAAATACTATAAAAATGTCTGTTATTACTATTATTAAACAGGAAGTCATTAGAGTTTATTGAATAGGGGAATGACATTGTCAGTCCTGTACTATGATCCTCTAATCATCAGAGGATATATTAAAGATTTAAGGGAACATTTATTTTTCTAAATGGGATCCTATAATGCATTCATAAAAGCAAAGTGATCTATCTTGTGATCTACAAGTCCATGACAGATATAGAATTCATATTCTAATTTCTAAACTTGCAACTATTTTACTTCCTCAAATCAAACTTCCTCTTTAAAAAAGATGAAAAACCAGAAATAGCTTATAAAGAATTTTTTTTAATTCAGATTTTTTTTTATTTAAAGGAGGATATTATGTCCCTCATTCCTATTACAATTCTGTTATCTATGACCCAGAGGATAGTTCTCTTTCAAAAAAGGCCCTACTTGTAGACACAAGAGGACCCAGCTCCAATCTGGTCTCTAATTTAAGATAAGGTTTTCCTTATTCTTTTTGGCTCATTATGCTTTCACTCTTGAGAAACACTCATGGGAAAAAACTCTAAAAAAAGTTATGATACTTGTATGTGCTCAGTTCTCAAAATTATTAACACTGTCTCTTTTAGGAAGCTATTAATCATGCAAAGTAGTAGATATCAGATATAGGACAGCTATTTATGTCTTGTACATAAGAAATGCAAAAGACTAAATACAAAAGATTCAAATGTGCATTGACAAATACTTAAAACATAAAATCACAGTCTTCTGTTCCCATGATACTTTCTTGGGAGGTAAAAGGTAACTTTTTTTATCCAGCTGTGGTAATTTCTGACCTCTCAAATTTACAAGGTAGCTGATAAGATTGAAAATGCATTTTAGGATTGCTGTTTGGTCACTTGTATGCAGAGAAAGAAAAACAAA
This sequence comes from Sarcophilus harrisii, assembly GCF_902635505.1. NCBI lineage: Eukaryota > Metazoa > Chordata > Mammalia > Dasyuromorphia > Dasyuridae > Sarcophilus > Sarcophilus harrisii. Next base: position 133,450,067 of record NC_045429.1, read on the forward strand.
ACGGAAATAATCAGGGACTTGAAGTCCAGTCTCACTTAGGAAAGTACCTGTTCTTGCTGTTTTATGATTATAGTTGCATTGCCATTAAGTAATGACAGAAATCCTCTCTCCATTGCTGGAAGAGCAAGGAGAAAATGATATTGGATATTTTCCTATAAAGAGATTGCCTTTTAAAAGATTGGAGACCATCTCTCCTAATTTCTTATAGCTCAGTCAAAGGGATGAAGGGATCAGCATTTCACTACATGTGTTCTTTATGAAGAGACCATCTACAAGAAAAGTCACAAATGTTTCTTAATAGCTGAGGAAACAAAGTGTAAGCTATGTGATTTGTAATTATTATTTTTAATGCAATTTATTTGTAAAGCCTTCATTTGCAGAATAAATTTGAATCCATGGCACTCAGAAGGCACAAAGATCCTAAATACAGAGTTTTAACCGATTTTTATATATGAAAAAAAAACAACAAAAACAGGTTTAAGTATTCAGATTTCTTATTAGAGAAAAGATCTGAAACTTCCTCAGTTGGGAGGAAATGAATGAGCTGGTAGAATTCCTTGAAATCAGATGATTGATAAGAATAAGTCTCAAAATAATTGATTTTCACAAATTTGTGCCTAGTCATTGAGATATGTTCCATTTCAATCATCTGCTGTATTTATCTTCCAGTACTATTGTTATTTCTTTTGTATTCAGAAAAATAAATACAACATTCAAAAAACTAAGTGAAGAAACACCAATTACATTCCAACATAATGATTACATTTATGAAGGACAAGTAAATCATTTTAAAATTATAAGACCAGTCCCCTTTGCCCAATTTACTATTCTTTTTCTAAGGGTCATGGTGCAAATGTATGTGAAGAAGAAATGATAGATCAGTCAGGGATAAAAGATTGATAGTATTTGTGCTCCATTTCTGTCTATGTCTAGGGAAAATGTAATATATTGTTAAAATATATATTGCTACATATTTATATACTTATAATACATGTAACATTTAAAAAAATATCTTATTGAAAATATTTAGATAAGTTGGAGTTCTTATTATTGACCCTTGACCCTTCTACTTTGGGGTTTTTTGGCTAGATTTCAGGTGATTTATTAATTTGGATGGGAAAAATATATCCTTATTTTGACTAACTTCTAACTGAAATTTAGCATTTCCTTTAATTATTTAAATTATTTAAAATTATTTTGACAAGGCAAATGCTTCACCAGACTGCAAAACAGGTCTATGACACAGAAAAATAAAACAATCTTGATCTAGGCAATAAAATATTAAAGTTTTTTGGATTATATGAATTAAATTTTATTATCTTCCTTTCTTTCCCACCCCTTACTCCATGTAGCCAGGAAAGATTATTGCTAACTATATATAAATAATAAAAGCAGTAATTTGGATCAGAGGATGGAGGAGGAAAACAATATCTAATACTTGCATCCACCTGGATTTTGGAGAGTTTTTTTTTCTTTCCTTAATTATTTATATGAGTCCCAGAAGATCTTGGGCTGAAGAAAAATTTTGTTTTTCTGAAATTTCTTTGGTGGAATACGAACCCCACTTCTATAAATGAAATGAGTTTGAGGACAAAGGAATTCAGTAAACAATTGTAAGTTACAAAAGATTTCTAACCTTAAGTCATATAGAGGCTTAGGACAGACATTGTTCTTGGTAAGCAGTAAGACACATTTTAGACATTAAATGCTTATGGGGTTTATTTATTTGGTTTATGTTCCAAAAGATTTTGATCATTTTAGAAAAGAAAAAAAAAGTTCAAAATTAAGGGTCTGGGAACCTGACAGATTCCTTTCTTTATGACTAAAGAGCAGCTAAGAGATCTCTGCTAGTCTGTTCCTAAGTGTGGAAGAGCCCCCTTCCTCTGTAGCTGAAGCTTAAAGCTGTAGATTAAAATTTCCAAGTTCTTTTTTATTTTTATGACAAAGTAGCCTCTCTACTGATGATTCATCCATAAATGGAGGCAGAAAAAAGTTCCATAACTATGTGTTCAGTGAACCATGGGTCCAATGGAGAAATAGTACCTAAGAGTGACAAGAACACTAATGAAATACTATCAAAGACTTACATACCACACAAAAACAGCAGTAATAGTGTAATGGTATCACTGTCAGACAGAAAGCAAGTATGTATTAAGCACTTACTACATACCAGGCACTGTAAATCACTGCATGTACAAAAGAAGGAATTGCTTTATGTAGACGGAGAAAATATGTAAATAAATAGTTATATATAAGCTATATACAGAACAGAACATTATAGGCTGGGAAAGAACCAGACCCGTTTCTGAGATAGAGGGTCTCCATCACAAATGTAAGACACTTCAACTAAGTCAGAGTAGCCGGATTGTAATGGGTGTGGAGGGAAATAAAAGTGTTAAGACTTTTTAAAAAATATATCCCTTTCACATATCAGAGTGGTATTTAATCTGTGCTTAATACATACTTGTTGATTGATGAATTAATATAAGATTTGAGCAAAGGCTTTTTTGAATACGCTGATCTTACCTTGTTGAATTAAAAAAAAGATTTTAGTATGCTATCTGCCCTTAGAGAGAGAACTATGGAGACTGATTGCAGATTGAAGCATACTATTTTCACCTTTTTGTTTGCTTCCCCCCCCCCCATTATTTTCATTTCATTTTTATTTTAATTTTTCTATGGAAATATATTTAAAAGGATTGTGTATATATATATATAAAACCTTTATCAGATTACTTATTGTTTTGGGGAGAGGAGAGAGAAGGAAGGAGGAAAAATATTTGGAACTCAAAATCTTGTAAAAATGAATTTTGAAAACTATCTTTACATGTAATTGGAAAAATCAAATACTATTGAAATTAAAAAAAAGATTTAGTTCATATATTATACTTTGTTGATAATTTTTATGATATAGAACCAACCTTGTATAGACAACTTGCTCTGTGATTTTTTTAATCATTATTTTTTCCAGACTTCAAAATCAATAACATATTTGTTTCATAAAAGCATTGTTCTAGTTTAATTGTGTAGTTCTAGATAGCTTTTTATAATTATATAATAAAGTCTATATAGTTCTGGGAAAGTTTTAATCTGTCTTGGCCAGGTATGATTTTTTTTTTCAGGATAAGGATTCAGGATTCAGGATAAGTTGTTGATAACTCATCTTAATTCTTGCTCTGAGAGTGGTCTAGTGACATTATTATGTCCAAATGTGCCAGTTTGTGATTTGTATTTAATTAATTAGATTCTCTTTTAGTATATATCTAAATATAATATTCTCCAATGATGTTCTTAATTTCTTTTGTTTTTGCTATTACTTTTCCTTTTAGAGTTTAGATTTATAATCTTGTTTTTCATTCTTTTTATTGCAATAATTTATAAGTAATATTCTTTCCTTTAATTATTACTAATATTAATTTATTTTTGTATTGTTATTTTCCTTTTTTATAATTTTTGAAAATTTCTCTTTCTCATAACCATTTTACATACTCAACATAACTAGTTACATATTAAATGCAATACTAGTCAAAATATCAAGAGGGTTCATGGCATGATGGGATAAAATCATAACAAAATTTATGTAGAAAAGCAAACAACATTAAGAAACATGCTGAAAAATTAAACTGATATAAGTGGGCTTGTACTCTCAGGTTTTATAACATAGTGGAAAATGTTTACCACCAAAAGCTTCTGGAACTGTATTTTTAAAAAAAATAGAGAAATAGATCAAGGAAGACTATTATTAGACTTCAACACAATTGGTGTAGAAAGCATACACCAATTTAGTGATTGACAAACTTATAGAAAGCTAAAGAGTGGGGAAAGAATTTATTATTTTAAAACTATACTTAGGAATCACACTGTTGGCAGTGTGACCTAATGAATAAGGAACTGGCCTTGGAAACAAGAAACCCAGGGTCCAAATGCCATTTTAACATATGTTGACTTTGTGACTTTCAATAAATTGCTTAATCTCAGTGTAGTAGGATTTAGAGGATTAGGAGTTCTTATCCTGTGGTCTCTGTACTTATTTGTTTGTTTGTTTTTAATATTATTTCAATACAAGTGATTTCTTTTGTAACCTTATAGATTTTACTTTATGCATTTAGAAACATTATTTTGAGAAAAGATTCATAGAATTCGCTAAAATGCTTAAGGAATCTATGGCACTAAAAAAGGTAAGAATTCCAATTCTAAGGTTTACTAGTTTCAAAGAGACTGCTTATTTGAATTGGTAGATGGAGTGTGGTGGGAGTGTCACCTGTTTTATATAGTTTAAGGGAACCTAGAGGTTGTTTGGCTTTCTGAGGCATAAAATACCCAAGCTATCTATGGGGAACAGAAATACTGCCTTTGATGGAATCCCCATTAATCAACCTTTTGGCCTTGTATATTGTCCAGATAAAATTAAATGCAGAAGGGAGACGTATTTCATCTGAATATTCAATAAGGAATTATCTTTTTTTTTTTTAAATAACATTATTAGTCAGGTTGTTTTTATGATAGTCATAAAAGAAAGAATTCTTGGATTGGTTTGAGTTAGATCTGGCCTGGAATAGGGAGTTTCCTTTCCAGAATTCCTTATCCTGATGAAATTGAAGGTCCAGTGGAAAAATAAAAGGAAATCAGGTTAGTCTAGCATATCCTGTTCTTGCTGAAGTCACATTGACTTTTAATAATCACTGCTTCCCTTTATAAATGCTAACAAGCCATTCCTTTAATAATATGTTTTAGAATGTTGCAAGGCACAGAAGTCAATCTCACTGATTTGTGGATTACAGATATCAACCTCTTTGTTTTCAAATCATTTTGAAACTAATGTTTAGGAGTGGTTTTTTGTTGTTGTTTTTTTGTTTTTTGATCACACAAGATCATTTAAAGTCATGATAAAGATTTTTTTAAAGTAATGAAAAATTTTTGTGTCCAAAATTTACACGTCCAAATTAATGTTGTCCTTCAAAGCAGTTACCCTGTAAGATAAAATCATTATTACAGTGATACCGATCCTGCTCAAAATACTGTGGAATATAATATGGGAGAACTGCCTTTAGAGCTGTTTTATGAACCACCCAAAACCTGAATATTTTTTTTAATAGTTTCACTTGAGGTCCTCATTCTAATTAAGGTATATTCTTATTTAATATCTTAGAAGATAAGAGTTTTGGGTTTGAGCTAAGAATCTAATTAATAGTGAAAACAACAGCTTACTTTTTGAAGATCATTATAGAATTATCTCATTCATTATTTCTTCTATTATCATCAGACCTACTCAGTGTGGCTATTTGGACAATAATAGGAAGTTAAAAAAATCACAACAGCTTGATAAAGCTGAAAAAAATTGTAAATACAACCGGGAGGATCACATGACATTTGTTTTAAGTGCCTACTCTTAAGTATTGTTAATAAAATTAAGGAATTTGATTAAGATTTCTAGACCTCAAGCATGTTTATCCTATTCTTTAACAAATATCTTTTCAATTGGGGCTGGAGGCATGGATTTTTGCCAGGTTATTTTTAAATTATTCAACATCATTGTCAAAACAGTATCTCTAGTTACACAGGGAAGGAATTTCTGTAATTAGTAGCATGTTTGTATACAAGCAACTCCCATATATAGTAAGGAAGCAAGAGGTGTGGAAGGATCATTATTGCTCCATACATTCCAGAAAGTGGACCTACTGGAATTGTGACCTGCTTTTGAAAGGATCCTAAAAACCATTCATTGCTCTGGGCTCAGTAGTACCTGTTTCAATTCCCAACAACTCTTGGTGATAGACGTATCAGTTAGTAAGCTGAAGCTTTTCTCCATCACAAATTAATTATAGCTTTAGGTTTTATGGTTCTTTCAAAATTGACTTTCTTAAGTCAAAACTAGAGACTAAAAATGTCATCCCAACTCTCCAAAAAGTTCAGAATTTTGGACAAGAGAGGGGATGCTATTACAGATTTTTTGTTGGGGAAAGTAGTTTTCAATGTTATATTCTGAGAATATAACAAATTATTACTTTAAACATTCCTTTGCAATTAAAGACTGTCCTCACTTGGTGTTTCAAATTACTATATTCATATAGGTTTTGAGAGGAAGGATGATTCTTATTAAATTCAGAAACAATAGGGGTGAATGGGATGGGGGAAAGTTTGGGAGGATTATTATATGTCATTATGCAATATTAAATGGTTTTTGGAAGACAGTCTATCAGGAACAGAGACCCTAGGGTTCATCACAAAGAATTTTTACCATCTCCAATGATTGATACTTTCATTCCAAATCAAGAATGATGGCAAAGTGAATAGATGAAAACTAACTTGGGGTCCTGGGGAGCTCTACAGTTGATTAGCTTCTCTACTGCTATGTTCTTGAATCCTAAGGAATACAGCAAGTTGGAGATCCAAGGACAGAACCCAACAGCACGAAAGGTGGATGATAGTGGGAAGATGAAGACAACAATGGTGGTGGACTGAGTTGTGAGTTATTCATCAGATAAGCAAACACTTAACATTGTTCATTATCTGTTGAAGAAAGCAAAAGCAGGACAGATTTCTTGTCTTTTCTAGAGCATTTTCCCTGCTTTGGGGATTGTGAAGCAGCTTGTGATCTATATCCTCTTCCCCCTTAAATACATTGCATCGGACAGAGAATTCATTTAGTTAATAGCAAAAAGTGATGAGGGAAACCAAAACCAAAATCAGTGTATTCATTTGTAAAGTTGACAAATTGTGGTGGCAACCCATATACCCCAAACCTCACAATCTCAGTCCTAAAAAAAAAAAAAAAAAAAAAAAAAAAAAAAAAGAACAATAAAAATGGCAGACCTCAGCTCTTTTAGCATTCCTCCTGATTCAGTTCCTTCTTGCTTTTTAATTTTTTTTGTTTCTTTTAAGCCACATTTCTTTTTCATTGCTATTAATAAGGTTTGCTGAAATTTTAAAGTTGTTACAATCTATATATGGCAGTTTCCTGAAGAGTGTCTTTGTCATAGCTCAGAATTTATTTAAGCAGATAATGATCTCAGGAAGGTATGTAGTCAAATTGAGGTAGTATTTAGCATGTCCCTGCCCTATCTCATTAAAAACAGGTGTCCCAGTTTAGCCTTACTTAGCCAATCCATACTGATTATATAGTTTAGAAGGAATGGAATAGAATCTTTGTGAATAGAAACATATGTTCTTTTTAGGCAATTCCAATATAGAAAAAATTGGATTTATGCAAAACTATCAAAAGAATAACAATTTATTATTTTACAAAAGGTCTATTCTTTATGTAATTCACAACAGGATTTCTGTATATTTCAAGCTCTTTCACTGCTTTTCAATTAGGATTTGACTTAGAAAACAGATTTTTATATAACTTTTTATGGCATGTATCAATTAAATAAAGTCAGGCATATTAATACTGTTACTCTAACTATAAAAACTATTTACCCTAAGATAGAATTTAACATACTCTATATTTGTCTTAGAACCCTTGAGGAGGATTTATTTATTAAGAGCTTATTAAAAGTCCTGTTTGTAAGACTTTTACTGATAGAACAATTCCATAACATAAACAACAAAGACAGGATCAACAAAAATCACCAATGTTTTTTGGTCATTTCAGAAACACTGGAAAATCTTGCTCAATGCTATATGTTCATGTTTTTATTTTTTAGATGACCGCTGTCAGTCAATAAACTAAGTGCTGAGGATACAAATAAAGGCAAAATATGTTTTCAGGAAGTTCAGAATCCAATGGGGGACACAGCATTCAAAAAACTGCATATAAATAAATTACATATGGGATAAATTTGAAATAATCAACAATTAGGAGGCACTAGAATTTAAGAGCGTTAGAAAGGCTTCTTTTGGAAAGTGGTATTTTAGCTGGGACTTGAAGGAAGCCAGGAAAAACAGGAGGCAGAGAATATTTCCAGGTGTGAGAAATAGTTAAAATTACTAGGGAAGGGAAATAGAGTGTCTTGTGTGAAGAACAGCAAGGAATCTAGTGTATATGGAATCTCAATATTTGGAGTAATAACTGGAAAGATAGGGGGAGCAGGTGATGAAAGGTTTTGAGTACAAAATAAGATTTTATATTTAATTTTGGAGGTGACAGAGAGCCACTGGAATTAGTTGAGTATAGGAAGGGTGACATTGTTAGAAATCCATTTTAGAAAGATTATTTTGAATGCTGATTGTACTGAGGAGAGATTTGTGGCAGGCGGACCAACCAGCAAAATTATTGCAATAATACAGGTGTGAGGTGATGACCTTGCACCAAAGTGGTGACAATATAAGAGAAGAGAAAGGAACATATGCAAGGTGTATTATGAAGGTAAAATTGACATTTTGGCAACAGATTGAATTTGGAAAGGTGTGGAAGAAAATTAAGGGTTAAATTTGATACCTGGGTTATAAACCTGGCTAACTGGAAAGTTGATGGTGTCCTTAACAGTAACAGAGAAATTAGGAAAAGGTTTGGAGGTGGGAGTAAAGATAAATGAGTTCAATTTTAGACATGTTGAACATGCTGATATCTAAGGGATATCCAGTTTAAGATATCTAAAAGGCAATTTGAGATGCAAGACTACATGTCAGTGGAGAGGTTACAGCTTGATAAATAGATTTTTGAAAATCACCAGAATAGAAATGATCATTGATTCCATGGGAACTAATGAAATTAATAAATGAAATATTGCAGAGAAGAGAAAAGGGCTCTAGACAGAGCCCTATGGGACACCCATGGTTAGCAGACATGACCTGGATGAAGATCAAGCCCATTTCTCATGGCAGGTGCTTCTATTCATTCTTTTGTTCTTATGGAATCAAATGGCTGTTTGTGGCCTCCCCTTCTCTAGCTCTATGGGTCTTTTATGTGACTTGCTTAGAGCTGGAATCTATCACTTCTTTTAAGGGCTACTAGGAGGATGGCCAAGGTTTTACCAGCCAAAGTCAAGTTCCCTTTCTGATTAATCAGGGAAACTTCTTCATGGATAATAGTACATAGAAATGCTTTTTTATGTTTAGTTTAATAGATTAGTACCTTAATTATTTCTTTTATTTGATTTTTAATTTCTGTAATTTATCAAGAGATGTGGAGAATGGGGGAACAATTCAACCAATCAATCTGGAATTGATTTAATCAATTCCCTAAAACTATAACAAAGGGAATTACAGCTCTTTTAAAGCATTTCCCAAAAGAAAAATAGAATTTTTTCCAGACTTAATCTTTTACTCTCACCAATAAATCTTAGCTTTTAAGGAACCTCAAAGGTCATCTATCTCAGTTCCCTTCTAGATATAAGGATCACCATGACAACAACTTGGAAATTATCTTTAAGCCTCTACTTGAAGGAGGAAGAGAGAAAGAGAATAAATATGGAATTTACTATGTGCCAGGCACTGTGCTAAGCACTTTTCAAATATCTCATTTTAAACAACCTTATGAGGTAAGTTCTATTCTTATCTCCATTTTATACTTGAGGAAAATGAGATAAAGAGAGTTTAAATGATATGTACAAGGTAAGTATCTGTGTCTGGACTTCAGCTCAGGTTTTTTTGACCTAGTGCTCTGTCCATTATGTCAGCTATCTGGTGACTAGACTCCTCAACTAATAGAGAAATTATTATCTTATAAGGCAGACCATTCCATTTTTAAATAACATAATTGTTAAGAAATTCTCCTTTATGTTGTTGTGAAACCTACTTCCTTTTAAATTCTATTTATTGGTTCTAGTTATTCCCTCTAGAGCAGTGGTTCTCAAAATATGGTCTAGAGAATCCTGGGGATCTCTGAAACCCTCTTAGAGGGTCTACAAATTCAAAAACAGTTTTTATTTCCAATATGGTAAATGTCTATAAATATAATCCAGATAAACAAAAACTCTTTGGAGAGATTCTCAATAATTTTTAATAGGATAAAGTTACTGAAAACAAAAGTTTGAGAACCACTGCTCTAGAGCCAAGAAGAATTAAATTGAGTTTAGCTTCCATATAGTTGTTCACTCATTTTAGTCATGTCTGACTCTTTGTAACCCCAAATGGTTTTCCATTCCTCCTCCAATTCATTATCTAAAGGAGGAAATTGAAGCATCAGAGTTAAATGACCTGCCCAGCTAAAGTGTCTGAGCCAGATTGGTGCTCTATTGACCCAGATTCCATATGATAGCCTGTTAATATTCTTCCCATTCCTCCCCATTTCCCTACTTCCAATCCAGATTATTTTTTTTATGTTAAATAAACATCTTTAGTTTCTTTCAATTGTTTTTATATGAGAAGTTTTAAGTGCACTGATTATTCTCCCCGCCCCACCCACCCACCCACCCACCTTGGACATTTCATACCCATTAATCCCATTGCTTTACTGGAAGTCTTATTACTCATATTGAGTTTGACAGAATTAAGTTGGAATGGGATTAAATTAACTTTAAGATTCTTTTCAACCTTAAGATTCTCTGATCTCTACTTAAGCCCCTGTTTCAATGTGAACTTTTATCTTCTCTTTTTGTAAAGATTTTTTTTTTAAAATCACTGTTAACTTCTCATTATCATATGTTAACTTCCGTAGCTTGTGTTTCTCTGTCATGACTTCAGTTCAAGTCAGAAAAGCATTTTTATTTGTTTACTATATACTGTTATATTTCTAGGACCCATAAGAAATATGGGTATTTCCTATAATGGGGCAGTTAGATGGCTCAGTAAATAAAAAGCAAGATTTGGAGTCAGGAAGATCTGAATTCAAATGCAGCCTAAATTACTAGCTAAATCATTTTACCTCTCTCTATTTGCCTTAATCCAATGGGGAAGGAAATGGCAAAGTACTCCAGGATCTTTGCCAAGAAAACCTCATGGACAGAATGTTCTATGGTGTTATAAAGAATCTGTTATGACTGAAAAAAAAAAAAGACCACATTTCCCATAATGTCTACATAAGGAGTATAAGACAAAGTCACTACCTTTTGAAATATTTTATAGGGAAATTGAAAATTCAGCACACACTAATGAAATAGTTAAACAATATATTATATGAAAAAAAGCACTATATGATTACATTTCCAAGTATATTATATGAAAAATTAGTATCATCAAAAAAACAAGTAGATAAAAGGTTTGTTTTAATGTTGAATGTCAATTAATCTTCTTTCTTCTTTTTTTCCCTGTTTATATATATATATATATATATATATATATATATATATATATATATGTATCTATATATATTTATTTATTAAAGCTTTTTATTTACAAAACATATGCATGGATAATTTTTCAACATCGACCCTTGCAAAACCTTTCTGTTCCAAATTTTCCGCTCCTTCTCCCCCCCCCACCTTCTCCCCTAGCTGGCCGGTAATCCAATACATGTTAAAATATATGAATTAACTTTCTTTCTTTCAAAATTTAAAATTAGCCAGGTTGAGGTCTTATTCCATAACTGCTCAGAGGCTTGACTTCCTCTTCCTTTTAGGAGAGTTAGTTATGCTAATTTCTTTTAGGTTTCTCTTCTCAGTCAATAAAGATATTCCTTTTCTGACAATTAGTGAGATATGTACATTTAATAAAAAAAATCAGTGATGAAACATTTCTCCTGTTTATTTAAAACCTGATTAACATGTTCTGATTCTATTCTTTGCCTTCTGTGACTTCAGCTGAGTTGTGGTGGAGTGAGAAATCATATTCTATCTGTATTTTAATATATATAGATATAGATATAGATATATACATATATATCTATATATAAATATATATACACACACACATATATAAACATATACATACATATTTCCTTATATATACAAACATATATGATACACACATATATACTCTCTTATATGTAATCATACACATATATATCTACACATATGTGGATATGTATTAGACTTTTTTTCTGTTTGATTTTTTTTTAACAGTTTTTCATGATATCTGATATTGTGTGGTGTTGGGGAAGATAATGTCACAGAGTGCATTAAAAAAAAAAAAGCTTTATACCCAAGAAAACTTTGTTCAACTCTTCCCTGTGACATATACAGGCTATTTGTGTGTGGGCAAGTCATTTAATCATTTACCATTCCAAGCAAGACTATAAAATTATCACTGATGAGAATTGTTGATCTATAGTGATGAAGACAACTTCCACACTAAAGGTTAGTTAGTTTTTTTTTTTTTTTTAATCAATGAGATTATAGGGCTGGTTCCTTCCAGTCTTCTCTGCCTTATCTTAGACTAAAGTCCAATATGTAACTTCACTTCTATATAGTGGGACACTCAATAAATGCTATCAAGTAGCTGACCAACCAAGGAGGACAAAATTCAAATGCCAGTCCTGTCCTGGCAAGTTCACAGAAGCATGAGATAAACTCTTTAAAAAAAATTAAGTTTTACTTTGAATATTTTTATTGATATGTTAGTCAAGGAAATAGGTCCAAATCTTCCCTCTGACATATACAGGCTTGTGTATGGACACGTCATTTAATGATTTAGCACCCCAAGCAACACTCTGATATATGTCCACATTTATCAGTAACAGAAATAATGAAAACCTAGAGACTTTAAATCTCTGTTTTTTTTCTTCTTCTCCATTTTGAAGGAGCAAGGCAAGCCTATATATCATGCATAGAAAAATATAAACAAGATGTTTTTGTGTCCTCCAATCATTCAAACCCACTCTACTTGTCTGCTTATTTCTCATTGTATTCCATCTTTAACCTTCATTCCATCATATAATTGAGTTAAATTTGTCCTAAGAAATAATGATGGCTGATGGCAGGCTTTAATCTGAGAGCAAGAAAAGGGAGGCAAGACCATAAGAACACTTTATGCTTGAAAGAAACAACACAGAATGGGAAATTAGTATAAGGAGAGGGGGTGGGAAGGAAATGCCAGACATATCTACTTCAAGTTTTGGGGAAGGTTAAGCCTACAGTTTGATTGAATGAGATTATAGAAAGGATAAATAGTGGGGTGAAAGGACCCAAGATTGCTTGATGGTCCTCGGTGTTGAGGGAGCCTTTTTAAGACTTTAGATAGAATGTTATTACCTGGGAAGCACAAAAAATTTGAAGTTGCTAGCGTAATACAACTTGGAAAACTTGGTTTCCTACAGGCTTAACATATTGACTATATGTTTTTGTACTTAGTGTAAAAGCTTATTTTTAAAGGAATAAATGAAGATTCATCTAAGAGCACATGTATTTTATTGCAGCCAGAGGCAATGTAAAAATCTTGTTTACCTTGGGGTTTGTTTTGTTTTGTTTTTTCATTTGAAAAGATGGTCTATATTGTCCTACTAAAAAATTGCAAAGGATTATGCAAAAATTTTTTTTTTGGGGGTAATAGGATAAATTTCCATCTGATATTCTTATTCTTGTCTGTACCATATAGGTGGCATATCTGTTTAAATGGACTTCATTAACTTAAAGAAATACAGTACCAGTCTCCTTTGCTGTTTTTCTCTCCAAGACATTCCATTTCCCAACTCCATCAATTTTCATTGTCTCCCTCTTCATCTCTATGTGCTGGCCTTCCTTCAAGTCACGACTAAAGTCCCACTTTCTATAAGACTTTTCTGATTGCCCCTTAATGCTAGTGCCTCCTCTCCATTTGTATATGATTGTTTGTATGTTGTTTCTTCCCATATTTCTCTGAATTCCTTACAATTCAATAATATTTCTGTACCAAATAATAATATTTGTGTACCAAAGTTTGTATGGTAAAAGGAACCTACATTATTTCCATTTTTTTTGCTACCCAAAAAGCATTGTTATGAATATTTTAGTATTGATGTAACCTTTCTTTTTATCTTTGACCTTCCTGGGGTCTATTAATAGGATTATTCAATCAAAGGGTATGAACAATTTACTGACTTTACTGGCATAATTTCAACAAATTTTCTATAATGGTTGGACTAATTTATAGTGTTGGAAATACACTCTTGCACTGAAAATCAGATATTAACGAAAATTTATTAAAGAAGAATTTTAAGGAATCATCTTAACATCTCATAGAAGCAGGAGAAGTTTATACTTGTTAGTTTGGCACAGTCCCTCCCTTCAGAGACTGAATTGGTTCATTCCTTCCTATGGAGTATTCAACTTTGACTATACTCATCTTTTATCATCATTGCCTAGGTCAATTTAGATGGCTGCTCTATTGACTTAAGGGGTAAGGTAGTGTAGTAGATAAAAAGCTGGGTCTAGAGTCAGGAAGTCTCTATCTTCCTGAGTTCAAATTCAACTTCACACAGTAGATGAATGATCCTGGACAAGTCACTTAGCCCTGTCTCTCAGTTTCCTCATTTGTAAAATGATCTGGAGAAGGAAATGATGAATCACTCCAGTATCTTTGCCAGGAAAACTCCAAATGGGGTAGCAAAGAGTTGGATATTACTAAAACAACTGAACAACTATTGACTTTGAAGAAAGCTGCAGGGTATAGAATAGTTATATCTTGGCTGGAACTCTGGATAATAGGAATTAGAGCTACAAAGGAGGTTGGAGACCACTTTGGTGAACAATTTCATTACACACATGAGGGAACTGAATCCCAGAGAGCTTAAGTGACTTTCCCACATTTGTACCGTAATAAATATGCTAGAATTTGAACTAAGGTTCTTTCATACCCAAATCTTCTATAACATGCTGCTTTTGTTTGTTTTGTTTCAATTATTTTTCTCTCCCTAATTATAAAAACATAGAAATATCTACTCAATATGAGTGTCTTTCTCATTTCAATAGTTTTTTTAGCACATGTCTTCAATATAGAAATGTATTCAAACATGGAGCTAGGCATTGTTTTAATTAAAGAAATGCCATTCACTTAATTGTTCATTCATAGACTTTTGCCAAATTGCATGGCCATTTAGCTTTGGTCTAGACTGATGGAATTTTTAACTTGAATTATTAAAATAACACTGACAGAGAGAAAATTCCTTCTGGACTTAACTCAATTTGAGTTCCAGATTAATAAAATATTCTCAGTTTTTATATTGCCTACAAACCTAGGGAACTGACAGTACTTTGTAAAGTCTTCCTGAATTTCTTTTTCTTTTTTCTTTTTTTTGCTGAGGCAATTGGGGTTAAGTGACTTGTCCAGGGTCACACAGACAGAAAGTGTTAAGGGTCCAAGGACAGATTTGAACTCAGATCCTCCTGACTTCAGGGTTCTATCCACTATACCAACTAGCTGCCCCATCTTCATGAATTTCTAATCTTTAACAAAGAGTTCTCCTGAACACAAACAAGAAACTTCAATAGCTCATGACAGGTTCACTTACTCTTGATTCAGTACTCTTTCTACTATATCAGTCTTCTATTCAAGAAAATAATGATATTGCTTTGGGTCTTTTTTTTTCCAGAGCAAGGCAAGGAATTTTACTTTTTTAAAAATAGTATTTTATTTTCCCAAATACATTGAAAGATAGTTTTTTTTAAACTTTCACTTTTGCAAAACCTTGTATTCCAAAATTTTTTCCTTTTCTCTCCTTTCCCCAAGACAGCAAGGAATTCTCTAAACATATTTCCATATTCATCATGCTACATAAGAAAAATCTGATCCAAAGGGAAAAACGAAAACAAGAGAAAGAAAAAAATATAAGCAAGCAAACAATAACAACAATAAGGTGAAAATACGATGCTTTGATCCATATTCAGTCCCTTTGGTTCTCTTTCTGGAGATATAAGGCACTTTCCATAACAAATATATTGGAATTGCCTTGAATCACCTTATTGTTTAAAAGAGCCAGGTCCATCACAATTGATCAGCACATTTTTTTTTTTAAACTGGTATGCAATGTTCTCTTGGTTCTACTCATTTCATTTATCATCAATTCCTGTAACTCTTTTCAGGCTTTTCTGAAATTAATTTGCTCATCATTTCTTATGGAACAATGATATTCCATAACATTAATATACTACAACTTATTCAACCATTCCTCAATTGATGGGCATCCACTTAATTTCAAGGGTAAAAGTTAAATTCCCTCACCTCCAGGGTACCACACAGAATCCTAGGCCAGGAAGGGCTTCAGGGGCACTTTTCCCTTTCCTCAGCTCCCATACCCCTAAGAAAACAACTCTGGGATTTCATCTTGTTTATTTATAGTCCTTTTGAATTTTAAGTGCTGAAATTTGCACACAGTCAAGTAAGGAAATGTTGGAGTTCAGTATTCCAGGCTAATTATTGCAACCAGCTAATCAGGGAAGCCCTGAGAAGCCAGGGTTCCAGGATGAAACCCAGAAGGAAGCTTAGGACTTGGAATTTGATGAGACTATATTAAGCTGTGAACATAATCTCCTTTCCCTCCCCTGAGACTGAGAAGGTGGAATATAGTGCCAAAATATACCATCTGGACTAGCTCTCTGGAGGATATCAGGACCAGCCCGAGTCCTTGGTCTTAATGGAGGAATGATGAAGCAGGAGACCCACAAGGATGGTCAAAAATGGAGTCCCTTTATTTCAAGTTCTCTCATTCCCTAAATGCTTTACTACAATTACATCATTACAGCACACTGAGCATGTGCTTACTATAAGCCACCTGTTATTAATATGTAAATGCATCTTTACTGTAAGTATCCCTTGCTTCAAGTAGAACAAAGATGGTCATTTCCCCCTCCCCCCAATATCTCAGGAAGGGTGAGACGCCCCAAGGGGAGATGCAAGCTGAACCAGACATTGTCAGCAGGTTCCCTCTGGGCTGAAGGGTTTTATACCTCACCAAGAGTTCCCCCACTGTTTGTGGCCCTCCACAGTGGAGGGCTCAAGGCTTTCCCCCAGATGGGAAGAAAATATTTATGTGTATATTCTTTCTATACCTTTGACTCCAAAGTAAATATTCTTTTGTAAAAGCTGATCTGGGTTGTTAAGTGGGATTAGAAAATAGAGGCCCCTAAACCAAGGGAAACACAATTTATGGGGGTCTTCGGTCTATGCACAGTTAAAGAGACCTCCAGCCCCCTAAGAGTACTGAGGAATCCTTGGGAAGAAGGAAAATATAACACACCTGGTCTTCAGGAAGTGGGGGACAGAGAATCATTATTACATGTCATCGGAGAAAGCTGATAAAAGTTATTGGTTGACCTGATAGGGAGATAATGGATTCAAAATACAGAACAAGATATAAGCTTTTTTAACATAGCCAATAAGAAAATTTGCTTTGCTTGACTATTCATATTTGTTATGAAGGTTTTATTTTTATTTTTCATTTGGAGTGAAATAGAAGGAAAACAAAAATGCATATTAATTAGAAAAAGAAATTAAATTTAAAAACACAAACTTTGAATTGTCTTTTGCTCTTAGAAAAAAAAAGTTGCTGGATTCTAAGGGATCATGAACATTTCATTTCACATGAGATCCATATGACATGGTATATGAAAGTAATGGAATATTATTGTTCTAAGAAAGTGATGAATAAACAGGTTTTAGAAAAGCCTGGAAAGATTACATGAACTCATGCTGAGTGAAACAAGTAGAATCAAGAAAGCATTGTACACAGCAACAGCAAGCTTGTGTGATGATCAACTATGACAGACAGGTTCTTCTCAACAGTTCAATGATCCAAGGCAATTCCAATAGACTGGATGCCATTTGCATCCAGAGGGAGAACTATGGAGACTGAATGTAAATCAACACATGCTATGTTCACTTTCTTTTTCTTTTCTTTTTTTATTCTCTTGTGGTTTTTCTCTTTTGTTATGATTTTCTCTCCCAACATGATTCATAAGGAAATATGTAAAAAAAGAATGTTCACGTATAACAAAAAGGTTGGTTTTAGATGTAACTGGGGAAAATAAAAATTAAAAAAAATTTTTGATGAAAGAATGACCCAATGAAGATCAACTAAATGAAATATAGCATCTCAGAGTTAGAAAGGGTCTCAAAGTTCATCTAACTGAACATATGCTAGTGAAGAAATCTGTATTTTTGTATTTTATATATTCTATAATTCTGTATTCTATACATGACATATGTAATTCTATTTTCTCTATATTCTATAATATCCTTAATAAGTGGTTATTCTTCCTGTCCTTGAATATTTCCAGTGATAGAGACTTCTCTAACTTATGAAGCATCCAATTTACTTTTGAAAAGTGCTCATTATCAAGAAATTCTTATTTCTATTTCAAAAGCCTCTAGAAAATATCTTTACAAGCCTCAGGACAAAACTATGATGGACATCCATAATTAGTAGGAATGATCTTGCTGAAGATTCAGCAAAGGAGATTAGAAACAGAACTAGAATAGAGTAATATCATGGAAACCTAGAGGAAAGTGAATATGAAGGACAAGAGGATTAGAAAACTGTAAAACAATATCACTAATTTTTTTATTTTGATGTTTGGGGAATACAAACCTGTCATTTTATTCATGTGGAGAGTTCCCAGTATGGAAATTATACTTACCAATAAAGATAAAGAATTTTTCTATAATTTACAGTCACAGAGATTTGCCAGGAACACTGAGAGAGACTATGAATTTCCCCATAATTGCAGTCACTTTGTGCAAGAGACAAGACTTGAAAACAAGTTTTTTTGACTCCAATATTTTCTTTCCATCCAATTTGTCATATTGGCTTTCATTATTTATGAATAGTAATGTGAGGATTTTAAATAATATATTAACCAAAACTAAAAAAGAAAATGTTCTCATACAGAAGTATATTGCTTCAGTTCTCCTCAAAATGTCCTTGGTTTCTAGAAGGTGAAACCATCATCACAGTGAGCTAGAGAATGTCTCAGGTCTTTCACACTTGGTTGCTTTGGTCTGTTTTGGGAATCACTTTGGTAGCACAATGGATAGAATGCTGCATTTAGAATCAGGTAGATAAAAATTCAAATCCCGTCTCAGGTTTTAGCCATATAATGTTGTTTAAGTCATATCACCTCTGTCTGCCTCAGTTTCCTCATCTGTTAAAAAAGTTGGATAATAAGAGCATCTGCCACCCAGGGTTGTTGTGAGAATCATTTGAGATAACATTTGTAAAACATTTTCCAAATCTTAAAGCACTATATAAATGTTAGCTATTATTACTATCCTATTCTCCAAGAATTGGAAGAAAAAACTCAACAACTTCAAGATGCAATCTTGTTAAAAACACAATTTATTTGTTTTTTCTCTTTAAAAGTAAGCAAAAGAAAAATCTATATTAAGAATTTCATATTCAATTTGTAGATGTGTGTGTGTTTTGTATTTTGGGGAGGAGTTGTTACATTATGGCCAAAGAATCAAATACAAAAAACATTAAAAATATGGAGCTGGCTCTTTCCATGGATAAGATATAAGTTCCTTGAAAGTAGGATTAGCTTAGTTTTTGTTTTTGCATCCCCATATATTGGGCTTTTAAAAAATTCTAATGGCTGAGAATATTTTTGGTCTTTAGTTTGCATCCCAAGCACTTAGCACAGTACCTTGCAAAAAGTTGTTGAGTTCTTTCAGTTGTGTCTCTTACTCTCTTTGGAGTTTTCTTTTCAGAGGTACTGGAGTGGTTTACTATTTACTTCTCCAGAAGATGCAAACAGGATTAAGTGAGTTGCCTAGAGTTATAGGTGAAGCCAGATTTGAATTCAGGAGTATGAATCTTCCTGATTCCAGGCCCAGCACTCTACCTGCTGTATCACCTAAGTGCAAATAGTAGGCACTTATTAAATAGTAGTTGACTAATTAAATTTTTGTTTTATATGTCATAAAAGGAGGTGGATTAATCATGTAGTAAGAAGTTGAAAGAACACATACCTGACTGCTTCATCAATGCTCCCAAAATACTTAAGGACGCACTTTGGATAGGATAAAGGAAAAAAATCATAGGTATGGGAGCTTTTGTGTAAATAGGAGTAACCACACTGATGAAATCATTGGTCCAAAGCAAAGTACAGAAGACAAAATGATATCCTATTTGGGGGGAAGAGTGGTCTTTGAATATTGAAAATGAGGACAACTTTAGATCAAGTGAGCCAAAGTCAGGTTCTCCTTAATTATCATTCTATTTAAGATTTGCTATGGAAAATTTCATTCACATCCAAGAAGAGAACTATGGAGATTAAATGTTGATCAAAACATAGTATTTCCCCCTTCCCTTTTCTTTGTTTACTTGTTTGCTTGTTTTTTCTTGTGTTTTTTTCCCTTTTAGTTTGATTTTTCATGTACAGCATAACAAATATGGAAATATATTTGAAACGATTGTACATGTTTAACCCATAACAATTTGCTTGCTATCTTGGGGAGGAGAAAGAGTAAGGGAGGGAAGGAAAGAGAAAATATTGGAACACAATCTTACAAAAATGAATTTTGGAAATTATCTTTATGTATATTTAGGAAAATAAATACTGTTGAGGAAAATTATCATTGTATTTCCACACAAGATCACAGGGTTGCATGCAGTTTATGGGGCTAATTTGAATCAGGGTTGATGACTTGTTGGCACAAACTCCCATGGCATGAGACCTTTAAATTTTGTTTTATACTGTACTAGGGATTATTGGGTTTTTTTTAAAATACAGCTTAGTATTATGAGGCTGTTAGCTGTAAATTTTTTTGACCTGATTATGTCATTCCATACAGTACTTTTGAAACTGTCTTAGTCACCCTTGGACTTCATGAGGAAGTATCTATGCCATATATTTTGGCTCCAGCTCACTGCCTGTGCTCTCCAGAAATATTCCTACTCTATGCCAGGTTCATTCCACACTGGCTGAGATCATCTCTGCTATGTGTGGAGTCCCTACCCTCATAAACAAATGTTTCATTATCATCCCTGAGGCAAAACAATTCATGTACTAAACAATTCCCAGGTAGTTCACCTGGTTTTTCTACCTTTCCACGGGATACTTGCTGTTATCATATATTATGAAGCATGACTGCAAAATATTACAACACATAAACTATGCACACAAGTCAATTTTATTAAGATCATGCTGTTATTGTGATGTTATTGTGATGAGTCAATGGAAGGAGCACTGAATTTGGAGTCAAGAACCTGAGTTCAAATCTCAACTCTGCTATTTACTACTTATTACTCATGTGGTTTTGGATAATGTTATTCAAAATCTTAATTTCCTTAAATGTAAAATGTAAATGTTGTATTCTGTCACCTCCAAGGTTCTTTATTGTTTTAAATTTATGGTTCTTTTCATTTTCACATTTTTTATCTGTAGATTTAAGGAGCAGTGAAGAAAGAACACCATCTTTAGCAGGATATTATAGGAGAAAGAGTTCTGGATCTGAATTACGTTGCCTGAGTTTGTATTCTGTTCTCTTATTTCTTAAGTGGGTCAATTTGGAAACATCACCTATATTCCCTGAACCTCATTGTTCACATCTGCAAAATGAAAGAATTGGACTAAATGTTGAACAAGGCTGGTTCCAAGTCTAACATTCAATTCCTCTATGTTTGCATAGATAAGATAGGGCACATTGGCTGGTTAGCCTTCCTCCAGTTGAGATTCTTGTCTCAGTTTCACTCCGGAAGAGGGCTTGGTGACAGATAAAAATAACAACTGTTGGAGGGGCAATGGAAGGACAGGCACACTAATATCCTGTTAGTAGGTATGTGGATTGGTCCAGACACTCTAGAAAATGATTTGGAACTATTCCCCCAAATTCATTAAACTTTCCATGTCTTTTGTCCCAGTGGGCTCACCACTGTGCTTCTATCTACTATTAAAGACAGAGGGAAAGGGCTCATCTGTACAAAAAACACTTGTAAGGTCATTTTTTATTGTAGTAAAGAATCAGAAATAAAGCAGGTTCCCATCATTTGGTGAATGAATTGTGGCTCAAGAAATGACTGATCAGATGCATTCAGAGAAAACTGGGAGGATTTATATGAATTGATTTTTATCAGCACAATTAGGTGAACAATTTATGTGATGATGATAAGAAGGAAAACAACTTTGAAAAAACTTCAGAGCTCTGATCAATTCAGTGATCAATCATTAATTTGGAAGACTGATGGTAAAGCTTCTCTCCTTTCTTCTCTTCTATTTGGGAGAGAAGTAATGGACTAGAGAAATGTGGAATGAGACATATAATTTCAGACATGGCCCATGGGTTAATTAGTTTTGCTTGATTATTCCTATTTCTTATAAGAGAGAGCTTAGCTTCTATTTGAGGGAGTAAAGGAGTTGTGCAGTGATAGAGAAGGAAAAAAAAGGATGTCAATAAAATACTTGAAAAAACACAGAAGAAAACAAAACAAAACAAAACAGCTCAGAAGAGGCTGCAAACAGGGTGATTTTGTTACTATTTAATATATTAATTTTAATTTTCTTAAATTTAATTTAATATAAATGGGGAAAAAAAGTCAAGCTGTATATAGCAGAAGTTTGTTTCATATACAACTTTTTTTGGAATAGTGACATACTAATATTTAAGTTCATGATAAAAAAAGAAAAAGATTTGAAAAAGAAAACAATAGAATTGGAGGGTCATGTTCCTTCATATTTGCTAACTCCTTCAATCTAAAAGCTAATAGAGTATTTGCAGAATGTGTATATGTGTAAAACCTAGATTTTCAGAACATGCTTAAACTTTTTTAGAATGACATAGTCCACACTCAATCAAGATAGTTAACAGCCCAATATTGCCAGCATCCAACAATAGACATACATATATAAAATACTTACAAATTTGCCTGTATGTAGGGCTGGAAAATCTTTCACAGGCACTTCACTGTGATCAATTATGGAAAAGGTGGACACTTGATTAATGAATCTTGACACTTGTTTTACTTTCTGGATGGATTTATTATTTTTGAGTTATGGATATTCTTGCCTATTTTACATCTGAAATATTTATAGAGGAACAGGCATTGTGGTCCAGTAGTTTATGTAGCTAACTTAACAAGGCCTACTTCTCTGTACTAGTCACTAATTGTAGGAACTCGGGCAAAGCACTTACCTCTGACAATTCCTCAGGTATAAAATGGAACTAAAAATTCTAATCTGGCACAAAAGGCTCTTTTGAGGAACTGCTAACCAAATAAATTTATAAAACATGTAGGAAATAATAAGCTTTTAATTATCATATATAATAAGGCAGTACAAATCATTGAGTAAATATGTAAATTTACATAGTAAATCATCCTGGATGTTTGTATTGGTAGTCCATAAGGCTAAACATGCTTTGGTAATCTCTCTCTAGAAAAAGAAAACCATTTTCTTTTTACTTAGAGTAGCTATTCGATTCATT
This sequence comes from Sarcophilus harrisii, assembly GCF_902635505.1. NCBI lineage: Eukaryota > Metazoa > Chordata > Mammalia > Dasyuromorphia > Dasyuridae > Sarcophilus > Sarcophilus harrisii. The sequence goes on from NC_045429.1 coordinate 133,473,221, forward strand.
TGTCTTGGATTCATTCATTTGAAACTGATACTTTACATCTATATTTGTAAATGTTATTTTCTCCAAAAAAAGATAAGGTCCTTGAGGTCAGGAATGGTTCCATTTTTGTTTTTATTTTTATTTTGTTTCCCTAGTACCTAGTATGGCTGCCTGGGTCATAGTAAGTACTTAGTAAATGTTAGTTGATTTATTGATTGATCCAAACCCTTTCACTGCTAATGCGTCTGCAAAATTAATTTGTTCTTTTGTTTACCTTCACCTTACTTGACTTGCATTTGAGAATGAAAGAGAATAATAGTGACCATTCTTGGTCACTTTTCTTGATGTTCTGTCATTAGTTCTTGGCTTAAGTCAAATGATTTCATAAAAGAATCCTAAAAAGTTCCTTGAAAAAATTACTTCAGATTCTAAATATCCTGAAAGTTCCTCAGCAATTGATTGGTCATCTTGAATCCTTTAGATCATATACAGGTTTCTTCATGGGTCATAGGTAAAATGGATGCCATTGTTTTGTTGGATTAAATGTATACTAAACGGTCTCAATAGATTGATTAAGCGCTAATATATCCTTTCAATTTGAGGAGAATTTGCATGTAAATGCCTCTTCCCAGAGTTTGCACCTGATTACTAATTACAAACCTAAAATAGATCATGATGATATGAACAGACACTTTTGGGAAGTGCTTTTTCTACCATGATAAAAGATAGTATATTAAAAAAAAATCATTCATATATTTTGTACAGTTATGTTCATGCATGTGTTAAAGGGTCTGATAAGTGGAGAGTTTGTGAGAATTAGGTGGGCCTGAGATTCATATTTCCCATTTGAGTGGGAAAGGTTTTATGGAGAAAGTGGGATTCTTATTACACTTTGTGCTTTGATGAAATATCTTTTGGTCAGAAATGCAGTGAAATCAATAAAAATAGGGGGAAAGATTACTGGCTAAAAATGAAATTGTCAATACAGAGTCTTTGGATCACAGTAGAGAGTTATCTAATGTCTTTGGAGAATTGCTTTTATTTTTAACCTTTTCTTCCCAAACTCTGGCATTCAAAGACATATGGTTGTTTATACATTCTGTAATTTTTTTCACTATTTTCTGTAATTTTCTTCTTATTTTGTTTTTAGGTGAATCCATTTCTTTTTTGTAATTCTGACTTCCTTTACTATGACTATCTCTCTTATATGGTTAGACTTGTTTAATCATTTCAGCCATGTCCAACTCTTCATGACCCCATTTGGGATTTTCTTGGCCAAGACCATTTCTTGGTTTGCCTTTTCCTTCTCCAGCTTATTTTAGATATGAAAACAGAGGAAAAAAGGGTTACATAACTTGCCTAGAGTCACGCAACTAATAAGTATCTGAGACTAGTTTTGAACTCAGGTTTTCCTGGCTACAGGTCTGGATTCAAGGCTCAGCACTCTATTCACTCTACCACCAGGATGCCTCCATTGTCCATCTTTATAAAGGTAAAGAGAATAGATTATCCTGTGGCAATCACAGGGGAGATCTGGAAAAATTCTTGCCAGAGTCCTCTTTAATAAGCTGACTCAACACCTTTTAGAAAAGATCATCTACCTGAGAGCCAGTGTGGCTTCAGAAGGAGTAGGGGAGCAGTCAATATAGTGTTTACTGCCTGACAACTCCAGGAAAAATTCCAGGAGCAGAACAGAGGTCTGTATACAACAATAGTAGATATGACCAAGGTCTTTGATACTGTCAGTTGTGAGAGCTTATGGAAAATTATTGTCAAAATTCAATTGTCTGGAGAAGTTCATCAGTAGAGCACGTCAATTTCATGACAGCATGTTAATCGGTCTAGTACGTCAGTTTCATGATGGCATATTAACCAGGCTAGTGTGTCCATTTCACGACAGCATGTTAATCAGTCTAGTACATCAATTTCATGATGGAGTGTTAACCAGGCTAGTGTGTCAATTTCACAACAGCATGTTAATCAGTCTAGTACATCAATTTCATGATGGCAGTGTTAACCAGGCTACCAGGCTAGTGTGTCAATTTCACAACAGCATGTTAATCAGTCTAGTACATCAATTTCATGATGGAGTGTTAACCAGGCTAGTGTGTCAATTTCACGACAGCATGTTAATCAGTCTAGTATGTCAATTTCATGATGGAGTGTTAACCAGGCTAGTGCGTCAATTTCATGACACCATGTTAATCAGTCTAGTACGTCAATTTCATGATGGAGTGTTAACCAGGCTACCAGGCTAGTGTGTGAATTTCACAACAGCATGTTAATCAGTCTAGTACATCAATTTCATGATGGAGTGTTAACCAGGCTAGTGTGTGAATTTCACAACAGCATGTTAATCAGTCTAGTACATCAATTTCATGATGGCAGTGTTAACCAGGCTAGTGCGTCAATTTCATGACACCATGTTAATGAGTCTAGTACATCAATTTCATGATGGCTGTTAACCAGGCTACCAGGCTAGTGTGTCAGTTTCACAACAGCATGTTAATCAGTCTAGTATGTCAATTTCATGATGGCATGTTAACCAGGCTAGTGTGTCAGTTTCATGATGGCATGTTAACCAGACAATGCTCTTGAGCTTTCCCAGTCACCAATGGAGTGAAACAAGACTCGATGCTTGCTTCCATACATTTCAGCCATGTTGTCAAATGCCTTCAATGAGGAGAAACAGGGAATCAAAGTCAGTTATCACACTGATGGTAAATTCAACTTGAAAAGGCTGTATAATTCTCTGCTGCTTGTATTAATTTTGGCCTAACAATTAACATAAAAAAAAACACAAGTGCTCCATCAGCCAGCACCACACCATCCATATGTGGAACCATCATTACAGTAAATGGTAAAATTTTGAATTCTAGGGATAAATTCACTTTGTTTGGCAGTACAATTTTCAGGGATGTCCACATTGATAATGATATTGACACACACATTGCCAGAGCTAGCTCAGTGTTTGGAAAACTCCAAAGGAAAGTATGAGAGAGGAGAGGTATTAGACTGAGTACCAAACTAAAGGGCCATAAAGCCATTGTGCTGACCTTATCTGGACAGTCTGTCAGCACCACGCCAGGACACTGAATTGCTTCCATTTGAATTGTTTTAGGAAAATTCTGAAGATTACCTGGCAGGATAAGATACCATATCTTTCTCAAACTAAACTGCCAAGCATTTCAACTCTACTGCAGAGAGCACAACTGCATTGGGCTGGCCACTTTGTTGGAATACTTCTTATATATTTTCCAAAGTTCACCTTTGTATTTTTGATGTCCTCAAACTCTTTTAAACAAATAATATCATTGGCTTAAGTTTAAATCCTAATCACAAACCAAAATTACATAATGAGTGGTGACTCCTAAAGCAATAGGAGGGAGAAGAGGACAGGAATAAAAGTTCTATTTACTCAGAGGTTCTACTCTTACTGACTTGTGTCCTCCTTGCTATTAAAAAAAGTCTTTCTTTTTCTTAGAATGGGAATTCTTAATTTTTATGTGTCATAGACCCTTTTAGCAGTTTGATGAGCCTTTTGTACCCCTTCTCAGAATGATCTTTTTAAATGCATAAATTAAAATGCATAGGATTACAAGGAAACCAGTTATAATGAAATATAATTAATAAAATAATTTTTAAAAACAAGCTTATCAGGAGGAGGATATCTTGACTTGCAAGTGAATTTGGTATAAATGAAGCAAGGCTGGACAAACCTCTCAGCCTCATTCCTTCAGAGTTATCTGAGTTCAGTAGCAAGATATAGGGAAGGACAACCAGATTGGCCCCAGATACCAGTGGGAGACCTTGATCTTTTTAAACTAAGGTCTTTCCTAAGCCTCAGTTTGTCTGAGGCAACACCCATTCAGTGATTTAAGGCTAGGTAAGAAATGAAGCAAAAGTTTTTACTTAAAAAAAAATTATTCTGGAAAGGGAAGATCCTCAGGGTTTCTGACCAGAACAGAAGCAATTGCTATTTATGCTCACTCTGAGTCACCAAAACCCAAACAATGATCAAGTGAGGCTTGGGCCAAGAGGAGGTCATTGATGAAAGAAAGGCCCCACATGCAAAAAAATATATAATAGCAAAGAACTGGAAACAAAGTGGATGTCAATTAATGAGGAAATTAATAAATTATGATATATAATGGTATATAGATATAATGGAATATTATTGTGGTTTAAGAAGTGACATGAGTACAGAGAAGGATGGAAAGACATAAACTTGCTTTTAAAAAATTTTTTTTTTGCTGAGGCAATTGGAGTTAAGTGACTTGCCCAAGGTCACAAAGCTAGGAAGTGTTAAGTGTCTGAGGTCATATTTGAACTCAGGGCCTACTGACTTCAGGGCTGGTGCTCTATCCACTGTGCTACCTAGCTGCCCTTGACATAAACTTGCAAAGGAAAATAAATAGATCAAGAAAATAATATATGTAATATGAAAGCAAGATAAACAAAAAAAAGCACCACCAAAAAATATGTATAACAAAATCACAAGGGGTAAGGATGGCCCTAAAGAAGAGATATAAAGAAAATACTTTTTCCTGCTCTTTTGCAGGGGGTGTGTGTGTGTGTGTGTGTGTGTGTGTGTGTGTGTGTTGTCAGCTTTTCCCCATGTTTTGATTGATTTCACTGATTTTTTTTTCCTTTTTTTTTTGTTAAAAAAATTTTTTTTAAATATGTGATTGTTCTTTGGGAGGGGAGAGAAAAAGAGGAAGGTATATAAAAGAAAATTTATTTTATGTAAAACAAAAATATTTAATAAAATATTTTTTTTAAAAAGGCAAAAAAAAAAAAAAGCTTCTCATGTTGGTTCTCTGAGAAATACAAAAACAACAGCCAGTTTCTCACAAAATAAGCTACTGCTTTGCCCAATTAACATCTAAATTATAGTTAGGTTAAAACATCTATAAAACCTCTCTTTCCCCCAACAGCTTTTCAGCTAAGATAGTAGAGAGCAAATAAGCCCTTTTGAGAGGTTCCACTTTTCTCAAACTTTGGATGGCCATGAAGGGTAATAGCTTGAAGTGAATCATTGTTCAACTTACTTCCAGTCATTAGGGTACCAGTCTTTTCTTCACAAAGTCCCCAAATCAATTCCTCTTCTCCATCAGTAAGGTTCACATACAGTAGTAGAAGGTTTCCTGAATGTTGCTGTTGGTTCTTCATATTCAGCTGCTCTTTATCTGGATACTTTACTGCCTCTAATGCAAAAATTCTTAACTTTTTTTTTTCATAACCTTTGGCAATCTGGTGAAGTTTGTGGATCCTTCCTCAGAATAATGTTTTTAAATAACTAAGGAAATGCTAAAATTCAGCTAGAGGTTAGTGAAAATAAAGATATAATTTTTTTCTCCTGTTAAAGTTGATGGTTCCCCTAAAATTTATCCATCATCCCAGATTAAGAAACTTTAATGACTCAGTTCAGTCTATTAGTGACTAATGACTCATCTTTTCCTTATGAAATAAAACTCATGAAATCCAACTTTCTATGAATTATGAAACTCATAGTCCTCACTTAATCTTCTTATAGTCTACAGTTATTTAATTTACTACTTTGTGAGTTTTAACTTTTAAATTCCCAAATCAATGACATGCAAATGAATTGAGAGCCCACAATGCCTTGTTAGCTTAAGTCATTTTTGTTTTTGTTTTTTGTTTTTGTCTTCTAACAGGTTCTCTAAAGTCCATTCATCTGAGGATAAATTTCCTACTGAGTCCTCCTAACAATCTGTGTCTCTTCTCTCATGTTAAGAGAAAAAGTTTCTTCACCTATGGATTTTATTAATTTTTCATGCACAAAATTTTTTTTCCTGTGATTTTAGTAGCTATATTGTTCACATATGAATATTATGTATCTTATATCCTCTACAAGTTTATTTAATTATTTTTCTTTACATTAAAGTTAGTTTTCTTCTTTCTAAAAGCAAATTGCTCATATAAAAATTTTTACCTTACATATGGATTTCAATGAACTTTATCGACCAAATGAAAAAAGTTTGGGAATGGGAACAAACATTTATTAAGTGCTTACTACCTATGTATCACACAATTTACAAATATTATGTTCTCACAACAACCCTGGGAGATAGATGCTATTATTATTCCCATGTCACAGTTGAAGAAACTGAGGCAGACAGAACTTAAATGATTTGCTCAGCAAGCTGTGGCAATGATTTATCACACAGCAGCTAACAAGTATCTGAGGTCAAATTTGAATTCTGGTCTTCCTGTTTCCAGATCCAGTGCTTTGGGGGATTTGGGGACTACAGAGCACCTCAAAACAATTTATGACTTTATTGTTGAACAAATGATACACCAATTTCAAAGGACATACTTACTATACTTTTGGTAATGTTCCTTGAATTTCAGCTGTAAGAGATTAAATAAAATTTGGAAATTCTCTGAACTTTCACCACAAAAGGAAACAATTGTGCCACCATAATTTACCTTTGAAGGCATGTACAATTTTTGGGCAATGAACCTTTAAAAAATTATTCCACATATAAATGACATGCATATGTATGTACATATATTTACATATCTTAGATAATTTACTAATGTTAAAGAACCTATAAGGAATTTTTAAAAGTTATTTTTGTTAAACTCACTTCTTATTGTTTAGTTAATTCATCATATAGTTATATAGTTTTTCTATTTTTTATAGTTGTTCAATTGTATCTGATGCTTCATGAGCCCATTTGGAATTTTCTTGTCAAAGATACTGAAATGGTTTGCCATTTCCTTTTCTAGTTCATTTTATAGATAAGGAAACTGAGACAAACACAGTTTAGATGACACAGCTAGGAAGTTATCATCTCTGTTTTAGATTTACAAAAACAGGGATGGGAAAAATACCATCACCATCATTCTGCTTTACTATCCATGCTTTCAGAACACTTACAAAAAGAACTCTGCTTTTTCATTAGTTATATTTCAACTTAATGTGATCAAGTAATAGGAAATACAAAGAGAAGATAATGGCTAACATCCAATTCTATTGTTGAAGATGGCTATTTCATCCTTGGGTCTAGATGTCAGCTCTTTTACATATATATATATATATATATATATATATATATATATATATATATGCATATATCCCACAATTGTGCTTTCCTTACGGAAATATTTTGGGTTTATTAGCACTAGTGCCCTCTACTGGATGGAATCTGATCTTCCCTAATATGTGATCTGTCCTCCAAGGAATTAACTTCAGGGAATTAGATCCAGTCTGAGTGACAATCAATAAACAAAGAACTTTTAAATATACATGCTTTCAGAACAAGACAGAAAATGACTTAATTATCAACTTGAAGTATCACTGCCTCGTGTTGGTGATATTATTTTGATGAGATACTATATTGCAATAAGTGAAATAAAGTAAGAATTGTTTTTTGACACCAATATTCCTTGAATCAAAAGTGACTATAGACCCATGGTCAGGTCACTGAATTTTCTTTATTAAGCTCAAAACTGAGTCTAATTCTTCAAAGGAAAAAACTTCAAAAATTATGACTCATTCACTTTATCTTTCTATACAGCCAAAATGTTCTGACCTTGCTTCACTTAAAACACCCAATAAAATCAAAGATGCAGAGGAGGAGAGAATCAATTTTAGCAGAAGCACATCAACGATGAATTTAACTTTCTGCCTTCTAGTTGTGATTCTGTGAATTATGAAAATGCACTGTTAGGATTAAGTGTAATTGAAACTCATTTCCTCTCCAAAAGAGCAAAATGAAATCTTTTTAAAGCGAGAAAAGCAGAATTAAAAAGGGCTACTTTTAAATGATAGAACTTTAAATATCTTTATTCAAACATGAATTAGCATAAAGATGTCACATTATGTAGTCCATTTGAGTGAAAGGGACAAAATAGAAGAAAAACATTTCCTTTCCTCTTTTAAATTTTTGAGTGGGAAAAATTCCAAAATCTGGGCTGTAGCACAAGACTCTGTTCTTTGTCTGTATTTCTGAAATATACCTGTCAAATTGGTTAGAGCAGAAATGCCCACTCTCTCTGAGTGGCTGTTCCCTGAATGGAACAGAGTGACTAAAACATTCATTGCAAATAATAGTTCTGAATAGGGCTATTAGAAAATAGGAAAAGAAATCCATTTCTGAAAGACTTTTGAGATTTTGGCTTTATCATTTGAGTAAGAGAGTAGGCGAGAAGCTTGATAAGAAGAATTCTCATTAATGTAATCCTTGTTAAATACAATCATATTTATAAAAGACCTTGTTTGTGATTTGTCCAAAGTATTTTATAGTCATCTTTTCCTTTATTTCCTTTGTGATAAATAGGCAAGGAACCTGAGACCAAAAGTAGTCTATTGTAACTTAATCTAAACCCCACAGGACAGCATCTATGACTTGGATGGATTTTTGATGGATGAGATATTTGATCTCACCAATATGGATACGCCATCTATTGGTACAAATTGCATCTCCTCCAAATCTCATCCTGTGGGATTTTTAAAAATGTTTTTCCTTACTGCATTTATAGAAGATTCATCCAATTCATGCTAGAATCTTTTTTAACCTAATTATATCTCATGGGTACCACTTGACTGTCCATCTACCACTATTTGTGCTCACTACATGTAACATTGAGTGTCCATGGAGGGCTCTTTGAGGAAATCAACATATTGTTACCCACAAATAAGGCCATCCAGAGAATTGAATCATATTTTGGTAATCCTGATTTCATGTGGATCCACAGGGCATCATCCATCATGGTGGTCATAGATACCCCTTGTGACTTTAATAATCAGAAGGCCAGTGAACACTATTGTCTCAGTGACAGTATCTCTTTGGTTTAATTTACCAAGGAATCCTCTATAATACTGGTATGTACATGAATAACTTCTTCTTATATCTTATTTCCCTCCCTACTCATTCTGGGATCCAGCTACCTTGAGCTACTTATAGAACACCCCATTTTCTTTTGCTGTTTGTGCACTGACTGTTCCCTATGCAGGAAATAGACATACAAAGGAGGAAACAATCTTTCCTCTCAAGGAGTTTACATTCATGCTATTTATTCCCTAAGCCTGTAATTCCCTCCTTCCATATGATATAGTATCTATTATTATCCTACTAACAATACTTTCAAGAGAAATGCATTTTGTTGTTGTTGTTGTTAAAACTTTCCCTGATCTACTCTAGCTTGGACTGAGACTTTCTAAGGTACCATAGCCTTAATTTAATATAGAACTTGTTTTGTAAATGTTGAATGAATAAATGAATTTATTTGAATTGTTCAGAGGTGATTTTTTAAAAAATGCCTAGTTCTGGTTTTTTATCTATTTTCTGAATAACTGAATAACTATTATTTGAGGATATTCCTTTACAAATGCATGAACAGGAAATTTATCTTATATGAAAAAAAAATCATATCAGTATTGAAGGAGCCCCCAAACTCTTTCTCTTTCTCTCTCTCTGACTTTGGGAATGAGCCATGAGGTAAAGCACTTGAAGCTCCTTGAAGGAGAAAATCAAGATAAAAAGAGCCGACTTGGAACAACTCCTTGCAGAGGACCTGACATGCCATGCCATGCTGTGCCAAGGAAGCCTCTGCCTGCTGGAATAATATTCTCTTCCAGTGCTACCCTCTCTTTATCCTCAACTCTGTCCCTAACCAGATTTTATGCCTTTCTATTGGGATTTCTCTAAACTTTACTTCTCTGCCAGAACTCCTCCACTGAGGAATTCAGCCTTTCTATTCTTGCATAGTAAAGGCTGACTTTCCAATGCCAATAATAAACCTCTTTTTACCAGTCTAGCCTTTTCGGATTTGTAAATTCCTTTACAGAGAACCTCTGTGCCGCCAGAAGAGAGTCCCCCAAACTCCCTATCTTTGCACTGAATCCCAAGGGGATTTAGGGAGCCAAACCTCTCCATTTGGTTCCCTGAACCCAGAACCTGCCACTAGACCTTATCATTTAACTCTCTCACTGTCAGAAACCCTAATCTCATTTTGGTTCCCTAAATCTAGACCTCATCCTTTGGTTCTCTGACAGAAGGGAACCCCCAAATCTAAACCTCATCAGTATGATTCATATCAACGGGTGGGGTGGGGTGGAGGGGGTTGGGAGGGAGAGGTGGAGAGGAAATCCTATCAAGAATGGAAGGAAAAGCCCTGTCCTGGCATAAAAGTTTAACTTGTAACACATTCAGTCCCTGAAATTAAAATTTTATCAATTTATTTTTAGCCATAATTAAAGTGCTTGGATATCAAGTTCAGAAGAAACTTCAGGTAAAATGTGGCCTTTCCTTTAAATCTCTCTTTCTAAGGAATAGTTACAAAATTCAGGTCAATTAGCAAACAATTGTCTTTCTCCGTATAACTAAATCAGGAAATGCTGACATCTGCCTTGTCAAGATTGGCAAAGTCCTGCCTTCCAGAAAAGTCAGGTGCTAGACAATATTTCCTTTTCCTCTGATTTCCGTTCTGATAGGAAATGCTTTAGCCTCTTGGGAAAACTTTTTAAAAAAATGTTTTATTTATGCTCTTAAAAAAATATCACTGGCATTTTTCAATGAGTCTCTCCCCCACACTCCTATAAAAAAACCATCCTTTGTAATGTAACAAAACAAATGGATTCCCCTTCAGAGAAGAGATTCTCCCCTTCAGAGAGTTGATTGTTAAATATTTATTTGCATACTTCTTACTACCTTTCTCCAGATAGATGGGAGCCTGGTTTTATCACCAAGAGGAAATTGAGGCAAGTCAAGGAAGGCTTTGATAGAAGAGGGAGGATTTAACTTGAGAATATTGTTAGCAAGATAATAATGGATAAATAGGGGGGTATGGGAGGAATTCTAATTCTAAATCATTCTAGATTTAGGGGATCATTAGGGATTATAAATTCTTTTAGAGGAGAGATTGTTTTATTCTTTATATTTGTATCCCAAGTGATAACACAGGCAGCTAGATAGAGTACTAGGTCTGAAGTCAGGGAGACTCATTTCCCTGATTTTAAATCTGACTTTTGACACTTACTAGCTGTGTGACTTGGGCTACTTGACTTAACTCTGCTTGCTCAAGTTCCTCATCTAAAAAATGAGCTGGAGAAGGATATGGTAAATTACTTATGTATCTTTGCCAGGAAAACCCCAATTGGGCTAACAGAGTTGGATATAATTGAAATAACTGAAAAACAAAAATGTATAGCATGGTTCCTTGATTAATGTTTATTGATGGATCAATTGAAGTGAGGTACAAAAGTGCGTTAACACAGAAAATGGAGTGTAGCTGAGTTTGGCTAGATGACTGCACGTGTGGAAGGGAGGTAAGGCTGGAAATGTAGAATAGTGGAAGAATGTAGAAGGCAAGGGATGACAGTTTACCATTTTGGAACTTTATTCTCTAGGCAATAAAGAACCATTGAAGAGTTAAATTGGAGTGATGGGGTCAGTTTTATGCATTGAGGTATCCTTAGTCTGGTGAAACTGACACAGGGTTTGAGGCATCCTTAATCTGATGAAAATGACACAAGAGGGTCAAGTTATCCTTAGTCTGGTGAAACTGACATGGGGGTCAGGCATCCTTAACCTGATGAAACTGACATAAAGGGATCAACACATCCTTAGTTTGGTGAAACTGACACAGGGGGTTGAGGCATCCTTAGTCTGTTGAAATCGACACAAGGGATGGAGACATCCTTAATCTGGTGAAACTGACACAGAGGATGGAGGCATCCTTTCCACTCCCCCCTTTCCCTGCTCACTTCTTTGACTCCTGTCTCTCTATAAATGCTTTGTTTGCCATACCTTTTGTTGTCACTCTAATCAATGGTTTGTATATACGTATTGGTGATTGTTCAACTTCTATGAGGTCAGAGCTGAAGACAAGACACTGAGTAGCCTTCACCAGTTTCTTTTGCTGAGATGTCAGAAAACTAGGATTGGTTTCCCCTCTCAATAAAAGGATATGATCACTATGGAGAAATGAACTCTTCTGATGTGGACTTGAGAGATGACTTATGCTTCCCCACTCTATAAACTAGGAGAATGATGAGAATTTGAGGCAAGCTGGGTTTGCTATGTCCAAGGATGACTTCTTGAAGGACTATGGTTACTCATAGAATTCCCAATCCCTCTATTTTTGTCCGCCTGCATTTTTGATTTCCTTCACAGGCTAATTGTACACTATTTCAAAGTCTGATTCTTTTTGTACAGCAAAGTAACTGTATGAACATGTATATACACACACACACACGTACACACACACACGCATATATATATAGTATTTAACTTATACTTTAACATGTATTGGTCAACCTGCCATCTGGGGGAGGGGGTGGGGGTAAGGAGAGGAAAAGTTGGAACAGAAGATTTTGCAAGGGTCAATGCTGAAAAATTTCCCATGCATATATCTTGTAAGTAAAAAACTACAATAATAATAAAAAAAAGGACTATGGTTTAACCCTTTTCCTCCTCCTGTTTTGGCCTGAAGACCATCACATGCAACTTTTCCTTTCCTCCTACCCTCCTACCTTTGCTCTGAAACCCTCTTTCCTTAACTGAAACCCTATTTTTTTTGTCATCCCAGTCATGATCCCATGTTTGATATTTGGGCTCACTTTGTGTGAATTAAAATGAATCTAATAAAATTGCCTATCTAGGAGTCAGGAAGATTTGAATTCAAATCTGGCCTTAGACAAATTAACTGTGTGACACTGGGCTAGTAACTTAACCCTATTTGCCTTAATTTCCTCATCTGTCAAATGAGTTGGAGAAGGAAATGGCAAACTACTCCAATATCTTTGCCAAGAAAACCTTAAATGGGGTCACAAAGAGTTGGACATGATTTAAATGAATGGGCAAGTCATCTGTCCTCTGGCTTTGTTTTTTGTAAATATCAGAACCTGACAAGAATTTAGGATCTATTTGAGCATATAAGCATAATTCAGAATTGTAAAATCTAAAGGCACTGGGGACATCTAGGTGACACAGTGGAGAGAGCACCAGCCCCGAAGTCAGGAGGACCTGAGCTTATATCTTATCTCACTTAATACTTCCTGGCTGTGTGACCCTGGGCAAGTCACTTAACTCCAATTGCCTCAGGGGGAAAAATCTAAAGGCACTGGGTGTTAGGTGGCCTAAATAAATCCTGCTCCCTCTCTAAGTGCTCACTTAACCTCTTTATGTATCAGGTTTTTTTTTAATTTGAGAAGTAGAGACAATAAGACCTGCTATTCTATTTCCTCAGGATATGAAACAAAAAATGAGATAGTATATCTACAGGAAAGCACATTGTGCTATTAGAAGAAAAGGTACTTGATAATCCAAGCCACAGTTCATTCATGCAACAAATTTTTACAGAGCATCTGTTATGATAGTTATTATAATAATGATATAAAAAGGATAAAATATTGGACATGGAAAGAATCTTGAGATAGCACAATGTAGCGGAAAATGTAATTGAGCTGGTCAGGGAACGTTGGTTTAAATCCTGATCACTACCTCTTACCTGTGTGATCTCTGATTAAGTCACTTTCCACATACTTTCAAGTAATTCTGCCAGTCCCAAATAACTCATCCCTCATATCCAGTCAGTCCCATTTCTTGGGAAAATATAAGCATTCTTGAGTTCCATGGAAACAGTCTCCAAGTTATTAGAATTGTTGAAACTTATGATTGTCTCAAGTTGTTAGGGTTGTTGAGCCATATGATTGTTCAGTGTAGTATAGAATCAGAGCTGAGGTGGTGGAAACAGGAGTGAAGCACCTGGTTTGTTTATTGAGTGATTGTGAGCACAGTAATTCAAAAACTATTAGCATGTCAGAAAATTTTGATTGATCATTTTCTGCTGCAACTTCTATCTCTCAGGTCCCTGGGAAATAGGGATCAAAACAATACAAAAATCATATGATTTTGCCAGAAACATCCATAAGAAATTGCTGTTATGGAAAGTTTAAAGCACAGTCTGCTTGCTAGGTCTTAGTGCTGGGGAAAAAAGGGTGTCTCCTACTTTTGTGACACTATGTTTTACTTTGGTTTTTCCCTGTTCAAACAACTCACATATTTTGTGATAGATAATGATGATAGAAGAAACTCTACATGTATGTTCATTTCTCTTATAATATATTAAGCCACTACCCATATCTTATGAAATTGTGACTTTTAGTTAACAACAGTAAGGACTTAAAGTCTTGACATCCACTCCCACTATTATACCCTTAGGACTTCTGGAAATTTTTATCTGCCCTGCAGCTGAACTTTTTTTTCAGCTCAGTTTGGAAGAACAACTTATTTGCATAAGAGAAAATGAAAATTAACTAGGTAAATTTCTCCTCCACTTGGAGTATGAACTGTTTATAATGTAATAATAATAGCTGACATTTATACAGCACCTACTATGTACCAAACACTGTGCTAAGCACTTTACAAATATGATCTCATTTGACCCTCACAACAACTGTGGGAGCCAGATACTATTATCCTCATTTCACAATTGAGGAAACTGAAACAGAGATTAGTAAATAAGAAAAAGGTTAATATTTAATAAATAATTGAGTCTGCCTTCCTCCCTCCCTCCATCTATCCTTCCTCTCTCCTTCCTTCCTCCTCTCTCCCTCTTTTTCTCCCTCCCTTCCTCCCTGCTCTTCTCCTCTCTTCCTCCCTTTTTTCCCTATTCTCTTCCTTCCTTCCCTCCTCTCCTTTCCTTCCTTCTTCCCATTTTCTCTTTCATTCCTCCATCGTTTTTTTCCCTCCCTCCCTTCTTCCCTCCCTCCCTTCATCCATCCTTCATCTCTCCCTCCTTTCTTCCTTCCTCCCTCCCTCCTTTCTTCCTTCCTTCCTCCCTCTCTCCTCCTTCTTTCCTTCCTTCCTTTCTCCTCTCTCCCTCCTTTTTTTCCTTTCCTTCCTCCCTGCTCTTCTCCTCTCTTCCTCCCTTCTTTCCCTATTCTCTTCCTTCCTTCCCTCCTCTCCTTTCCTTCCTTCTTCCCATTTTCTCCTTCATTCCTCCATCGTTTCTTTCCCTCCTTTCCTTCTTTCCTTCCTTCCTTCTTCTCTTTCTTTTATCTTCCATCCTTCTTTCTTTTCTTCCTTTTTTCCTTCTTTCCTCACTCCCTTCTCCCCTCTGTCCCTTCGTTCCTTTTTTTTTTCTCTCCAAGTAAGAGATTCCTTCCCTTATTGCGAATTTACTCTGATTAAAAAATCCCAGGACCTCTGGACCTGTTAAATTCACAAGGTTACCTCCAAGCTTGGACATATTCATTTTGGTGTGGTTACTCATTCATAAGAAATTGGGAAAGAACCAACACAAAAGAGCAAAGTCAAAACTCAGCATCAGGCAAGACATGTTCTTTAGATGCCATGTGCTCGTAGCTGCATGGAAGTCAAGCTGGGGAATAGTGTCTCCTTCTTCAACCCTTGCAAGATACAATTCAAAATAGTGTTGATAGAATCTGAAGCTTTGTAAGGGAGAGATCAATGAAATACAGTACAGAGATAGAATGAGCTTCTAGGGATGAAGAAATAGTTTTAAAAAGTTCTATGAAAGAGATCTTTTGGTCAGCTAGGTGGTGTAATAGAGCACTGGCTCTGAAGTCAGGAGGACCTGAGTTCAAATGTGACCTCAGACATTTAACACTTCCTAGCTGTGGGACGCTGGCCAAGTCACTTAACCCCAATTGCCTCAGGGAAAAAAAAAGATATATTTGGACCAGGTCATCAGATGACATGATGGGAATGAGTCAATTTAAAGTGAAGCCTCAGAGATAGAGAGTGCTTCCAACATGAAACAATAGTGCATCCTGGAGAGAGATGAAGGATTTAATAGATAGAGATTGAATAGAGGGAGCAATTCTGGAAAAAAATTTGGAACTCCACTGCCAATGTAACTAACTATACATATCCCATTGACCCAGCAATATCACTACTAGAAACATAACTCAAAGAGAACAAAGAAATAATGAAAAGATCACATATATACAAAAATATTTTTAATAGCACTTTTCCTGTTTTTTGTTTTTTGTTTTGTAAAGGACTGGAAACAAAATGAGTGCCCATCAGTTGCTTTAAACAAAGCATGAAATAAAAACATAATAGAATATAGTTAGTGATACAAGGTTTTGCAAGGGTGAATGTTGAAAAGTATCTTTGCATGTATTTTGAAAAATAAAAAGCTATTATTATAAAGAAAATAAACTATGGTGATATAAGAAATGACAAAAGGGACAGAATCTAGTAAACCTGGAAAGACTTGTGTGAACTGATGCAGAGTGATGTGAATAGAACCAGAAAGTGAATTTTCATGATGAGTACGAGAATATAAAAGAAAACATCTCTGAAAAACTTAGGAACTTTGATCTATACAATACAATACAGAAGAGCAATAATGAATCATGATTCCCACCTGACAGAAAGGTGATGGACTAAAGGTAGAGAATGACACATATAGTTCTAGACACTGTCATTGTATGGATCTGTTTTGCTCAATTATAATTGCTGTAAGGGAAGATTTTTATTTTGGGAGTGGAGGGAAAAGTTGAGAACACTGTATGAAGGTAGTGGTTAAAAATGAAAAAAAAAATACCAACAAAACATTTTTAAAATACACACAAGAAAGCAGAATCAAGTTTAAAATCGGACAGACAAGAAAGGTAGTATTGGTACTAATATGTTATGTTTAGCATACATTTTGCGTAAAAAGGGCTGTCTTATATATGTCCATGGGGATGTCATTGTGTGGCTCTACAGGAAGCAGAATATACATTTCTAGCCTTGGTTCCTCTGCTGTTTTCTAAGGATGCCTTTATTTTCTACCAGGAGGAGAAACAGAAAGTTATCAAAAATTCTTAGTAACTTCATCAAAGCTTAGTTAACTTGTCAGAGCTCTCTAGTATCTCAACAAAGCTATATGTAATAGAATTCTTGTTTTCTTATTTAGAAAACCCTCATATCGTCTGAATAAGCAACTTTTTGTAAGATGATAGTTTAGGATTTCATTTATATATTTAATTGTTTTGTTCATTTAATAAATTCTGTTTGGTATTCTATTTTTATTTTGTTTTGCTAAAATGGAGTGTAGAACCAAGACTTTCCAAGAACATGGCATTTCAGAAACAAAGTGGTTTTAATTTTTAAAATGTTGATTCAATAACATAGAAAATAACATTGTTTTCATGCTTGTAAATACATGGTCAGAAAAAATTTAAAAGTCTATTTTGGATGAAAATTTACTTCTATGACTTGCTTTCAAGCTGGAACAATTTTAAATTCACAAAGATTCTTTAACTTTCCACTGAGAAAGGAATAACTATTATTTAGAACGCTTCCCTGTTGATTTACCAATACATGCATTTTTATTTTATGACTAACTCTTTCATATTCTTGTGCTGAATTTGTTACGAGCAAAATAAATGAATTTTTTTTTTTTTTTATTTGTTTATCCTTGGTTGGCTCCAGAAGATAGAAATCATGGCTAAAATTGCCCTTGGATAATGGAAACAAAACTTTCCAAGATAATTCCGAATTAAAGACAAACAAGGATTATAAAGGAATAAATATTCTTTGATCATCTTGCCAGAACTTTTTACTTACTCACCAAAGTCCATCCTTATCTCACCTCTGCTTAGTATCTCCTTCATTATTTCACCAATACTCCTTCATTACTTCATTAAAATTCCTTCATTATCTCACTAGGTTTTCTCAGTTATCTTATTAAGTCTCACATAGGCCCTTTAGTTACCTCACCAATTTTCCTTGTTAACTCTACTAAAGCTGCTTACTTACATAACAAAAACTCCATAAGATTCCATAGGTATCTTGCCAAAACTCCTTAGATGCCTTATTAAGGTATCTTAATTAATACACCAGATATCCATAATTATAAATGACATTTCACTCAACATATGGGAAAGCTCCCTAAACTAGCATGGGAGTTTTGTATTTATATATTTAAAAAGCAGCAGTTAAAAAAAAAAGTTTTCTAATCATTAACATTTGAAAAAAGCAGCATGGTCTAGCAATGGCAAGACAATGGCTCCTTTTTCTAAGGCCATTGTGTTGTCCCCTGTTACCTGGCCACATTTCCTTCCCTTTCTGAACTTCAAATTTCTACTTGTATAAAAAAATCTTAGAAAAAGTGTAAAGGGAAGAGGGTCAGGAAAGAGCCAGTGTTGACCCAGCCAGAGTTGGGGTTGAAATAGAGATTGAAGCAGGAGGAATGATGTTCAAGATAAAGCACATTTTCTGGGGTACTAGAAGGTGGTTTATAGATGCACTATATGTCAGAGGGACTAAGTACTAAAGGGAATGAAAATCCACAATATTCTATATCAAAGAAAGAATTGACCCTTGTCTCTGCTATTCCATCACATGTCAGAATTGATTTAAAAATGATTAAAAAATTGATGAATAATGCTCCAAATATTTGGCTGAGTACAAAGGTTGAAATAATACTTATCCTGATTTTACATTACTCATTTGCAACAGTTATAATTTCTATGTTAAATAGATGAATGAGTCAACCATGAGATGTTGTAGCCAAGAAACTTGAGATCAGTTCCAATGATCTTGTGATGAAGAGAGCCATCTACATCCAAAGAGAGATCTATGGGAACTGAGTGTGGACCACAACATAGCATTTTCACTCTTTTTGTTGTGATTTGCTTGCATTTTATTTTATTTTTTTATTTTCTTCCTCATTTTTTTTCCTGTTTGATTTGATTATTCTTGTGCATAATTATATAAATATGTATGCATATATTGGATTTAACATATATTTTTACCATGTTTAGCATATATTGGATTATTTGCCATCTAGGGGAAGGGGTGAGAGAAGGGGGGGAAATTGGAACACAAAGTCTTGCAAGGGTTAATATTGAAAAATTATCCATGTATATGTTTTGAAAATAAAGTTTTAATAAAAATAATAAAATTAAAAAATAGTATCTCATTTGAATCCTCACAATAACCTTTTGAGGTAGTTTCTGTTATTATCTATTATTTTCATTTTACAGATAAGAAAACTGAGGTAAATAGGTTAAGTGACTTGTCTACAGTCAAACTGCTAGTAAATGTATGAAATCAGATATGAATTCGGGTCCTCCTAACTTCAGATAAACCTGGATTTGCTGGGAGAAAAAATTGGGCAGCTTTACTCAATTGAACCGATCAAACCATCAGAATCCCTCCTAGAAAGATATAACTTATTCCTGTATTTTATGTTTTCTTCCATTTTGTTCTTTTTGCTATTGCTATTATTTAGGTAGTGTGATTTTTCTATGTCTAAAAACTGTCAAAATGATGTAATCTCAGCAGTTTCCATTAATTCAGTTCCTGTGGTGGAAACCACACAATTATTTTGAAAATGTAATGACTAATGAATATTTGGCCTCAAACACTTTATTGACCATTGAAACTCTGAGTTTAGTTTTGCAAATGGGATTACAAATCTTTGAGACACTGAATCTTCTACATCCCTTTGCTTTTTAATACTTTTTGATTTCTTTTCTTTTCCTCTTTTCAATACTGCTTTTCTTTTTGGTTTAAAATGGAATATTTACATTTATAAGGCACTAGATAGAATAAAAAATAAATTTTAGAGGTTATGAGTTTCTGCTTTCTTTCCTACTGGCCTTCTCACCTCTTAAGATAATTATGATGAACCCTACTGAGAGCATTGATTTTGAAGTCAGAAATGATGAGTGCAAATCTCACTTTTCTAATCATGTGACTGTACAGAAGTGTTTTAGTCTCCTTGGCCCACATTAGATATTTTCTAATGCTTCTAATTATAAATCTCTGATCTTGTAAGTTAAAGGTTCCTAGTTGGACTAGACCTTGGAAGTTAATTTACAGCATCATAAAAGCACAAATTTAAACATCATAAAAGCTATAAGGGACTTTTGAGGTCATAGAATACAATTTTCCTCATTTTCTAATTGAAAGGGTTAAGGGCCTTGCTCAAGAAGATACCATGACCTTGGTATTAAGAGGCAAGGCCAGAAATCCATTCCCTTTTTTCTACATACTTAGAGAATGATTTAATCTGATAAGATTTCTAAAGAAAGAGCTGCCACAATCTCCCTTGATAATGTGCTCTAATGTTTCACAACATTCTCAAGCAAAAAAGTCTTCCTAACATTTAAATCCTAAATCCTTTCTATTTCACTTGAATTCAGTCCCTCTTGACCAATATTTTGTGGAAATGGAGAAGAGTTAACCTATTTCTTCACAGACTTAATGTTTGTTATAAAGCCTCTAAAGTCAGATATAATCAGCATTAAAAAATAATATAATAAAACTACAAATCTTTCTTTTCCTTGGGCATCCAGTTGGCAATGGGGATAGAACAGTAGGCCTAGAGTCTGGGAGACCTGAATTCTATCTGACCTCAGATAAATTACTTAACCCTGTTCGTCTCAATTTACTCATTTGTAAAATGATCTGGAGAAGGAAATGATCAAGTACTCTAGTATCTTTGCCAAAAAAACTCCAAATGTGGTCATGGAGAGTTGGGTACAGCTAAAATGACCAAATAACAATAACATATAGTGCTTACGGTATTCTAAATTCTTTACATATGTTGTCTCATTAGACACTCAGGACAACCTTGTGAGGTAAGTACTATTATTATCCCTATTTTACATATGAGGAAACTAAGGTCCTGAAACAGGACTTGAACTCATTTCTTCCTGTAATATGCCAAGGGAATGAGTAGTTCGCCCTTCTTCTCATAAGTATTTTAGGAAGCAGCCTTGGATAATTCAAATAATTCCACCCAAGTACTCACAAGAGATGGCTGGGGACTGAGAGACAAGAGATTAGAGACTGGGATCTTATAAACACAAAACCAAATCTTTTTCTTCAGTACTTTTCCTCTTAATGCTCTTTTTTAAAAAAAATTTCTTGTGAAAATGTTTAGAAGAATTGCACATGTTTAACCTATATTGGATTACTTGCTGTCTAGAGGAGGGGGAGGAGAGAAGGGAGGGAGAAAAATTAGGAACACAAGATTTTAAAAGGATGAATGTTGAAAACTATCTTTGCATGTATTTTGGAAATAAAAAGCTATTATTAAAATTTTTTTAAATTTCCTTTTTTAAAAATCAATTTCCTGGTGTACTTCCTCTTTCTTCCCAAAAACAAACTATCCTTTATAACAAAGAAAAATAGGTAAGCATAATTGACCAATAATTAAAAGCAACTAATTCTGACAATATATGCTGTATTTCACACCCAGAGCTTTCTACCTCATTACCAAGAAAAAAGGTATATATAAATGGGTTACTTGCTGTTCTCTGGAAACAAAATTGTCCCATGTAATTAATCCCAATAAAAGTGACTTCTTTTTAATGTTGCTTTGTGTATATTAGTATGCTCATTAAGAATAAAGATCTATTGGTCCTGCTATTTCCATTCTGTGTCAGTTCATACAAATCTTCTCATGTTTTTCTGAATTCTTCATGTTTGTTGTTTCTTGTGGCACAATAATATTCCAATAAATTCAGGTAGTTTGTGTAGTCATTTTCTGTTTGACAAATGCTTATTTAACTTTGTTTCTTTTTAATATCAAAAGAAGTGATGATATCAATATTTTATTATATATGGGACTATTTTTTCTGTCATAGGGTAGATACCTAATAGTGAGTTTAATGGATCAAAAGGTCAGGAAAATATAATGAGTTTTCTTGTAAAGTTTAAAATTGTTTTCTAGAATGGCTGCCCCACTTAATAGTTCAACCAACAATATTTTAATGTACCTGTTTTTCCCTCAGGCTTTCCAACATTGACTATTTCCTTCTTTATGCTGTTTGCCACTCTGATGAGTGTGAGTCAAAATCTCCCAGTCTTTCTTTTCGCCAGTCACCCCACTGCTAATGCCTTTCATCTGAGATTACCTGCCATTTACAGGGAATACATCTTCTGTCTATATAGTTGTTTGAACATCATTTCCGTAAACTATGAACTCTTAAGTGGACAAAGACATGTTTTTTTCCCTCCAGAACTTAGTTCATGTTCTGAAGGAATATGATTACTTAATATTTCTTGACTGATATAAAACTTCTATTCCAGACATGCATTTCTTATCCTAAATTATATATACATACATATCTATATCTATCTATCTATCTATCTATCTATCTATACACATCTATATCTACATGTCACATCCCCTTTCTGGATTGCATATAAACTTTCCCAAAGAGAGACTATGTTTTAGCTAAACTTTGTATGTGCCTTAGTGCTCTGTGCACAGTAAATGTTTAATTAGTGTCTTTTGAGTTGAACTGAATCCCCAGGATTCCTTCCCTTTGCCCATCCTCTCCTTAGTATCTCTTCTGTCCTTTGGTTATAAGTCACAAACCCTTGAAAGTTTTTCTTTTCCAATATTGCAGTGACTGACAGGAGCGAAGATTTCTGGGCCATGCTATTATTGCCAGAGGCCAAAAGGCAGCAGATAGAAAAACAGGATGGGAAGCTCCTGAGGATTTTAGTTGAGCTGCTGTCACAAGTAACCTGAGCCACATCCCCGGAACATTAAATTAACTTGCACTCCTTTAAATTAAGGGAAGACAAACCTGTTTGGTAGAGAGAATCCCAGTCTGCAGGGCATGGATGCAGTCTAATTCTTTTGAATGATAACAGCTTTAAAGAGAACTCACCACTTTATTAACCAACAGAAATGTAAAGCTGACATCCAAGTGTCAGTGACTCACTTGCTTTAGTTAAGCTGCTAAAATTAATGGCTTTTTAAAAATTCATCTTAAGTTCATTGTTCAATGTTCATTATTCAGTGGAAAAGTGCTATTGATAATTATATTTAGATAGTCATAAATATTGAGAGGAGAGCTTTCTCTTCTAGATTGCTATCACTATTATAACCTGCTGGCCGCACATTTCCTGGCTCAAATCTTTCCCTACTCCAGTGCATTCAGTGTTCAAATAATCTTCTTTAAGGTCAGGGATGACCTATTCAACAAACTCCAGTGACTCTCCATGAGATCTAGCATCAAATTCAAAATTGTCTGTTTGGCATTCAACAACCAAACCTTTCTAATATCTTACTATTCTTCACATACTTTGTGATCCAGTGACATTGTTCTTCCTTCCATCTCCTGACCCTGGAAATTTTCACTGTTAGTCCCCCATACCTGGGATTCTCTTCCTCTTCATCTCTACCTCCTGGCTTTCCTGTTTCAGCTGTAGTCTTTCTGCAAGGATTCTTTCTCAATATTTTTTCATCTTCATGCCTTTCCTCTGAGATCATCCCAAATTTATCCTGTATATATTTTGTCCATATGTTGTCTCCCTCATTAGGCTATCAGATCTTTGAGAGGAGGGAATGTCTTTTGTTTTTCTTTGTTTTCCTGACACTTAACATATTGTCTGGCACATAGTAGCTACTTAATAAATGCTTGGTGCCTGATTGACTCTGGAGTGGAATCCGGGCGAGTGACCAGGATGGTGAGGGAGTTGGAGACTATGATATACAAGAATCACTTTTAAGAACTGGAGATGTTTAGCTTGGAAGGGACATAGAAGGGAAGGATTTGAAGGACTGTCCTGTGGAAGAGGAATTAAGTTGCTGCTTGGCCAAAAGGAACAGATAAGGAACAATAATTTTCAGAGAAGCAGATTTAGCATCAATTCAAGGAAAAGATAGTAAATCATTAGGGCAGTATCCAAATGGAATGGACAGTCTCGGAACATACTGAGTTCCCCATCCCTGGAAGTAGAGGCTAACTGACTACTTTCTGGTAAAATTGTAGAAATAATTCTTTTTCAGGTAAGGATTGGACCAGATCACTTATGATGGTTCTTTCCATTTCTAAGATTCTCTGGCTCTGTGACATGAGATCTATATTATTCTAGGTATTTTCCAAATATAGGAAAAAGCAGAGAGTCAGCTTCTTTCTATTGGATGCTCGGCCAATGGACTTGGTAAAAGTTGAGCTGACTTTTTTTCTTTTCTTTTTTTTTTTGATGTGCATGACCTTCCTCAGGTGCCATTATATATTCAGTCATTTCCAGTGTCCAACTCTTCATGCTCTCCCATTTTTTTTTTTTTTGGAAAAGATACTGGAGGGATTTGCCATTTCCTTCTCCATCACATTTTATAGTTGAGAAAACTGAGACAAGTAGGATTAAGTGACTTGCCCAAGGTCACACAGCTAAGTAAGTGTCTGAAGCTAGATTTGAACTCAGATCTTCTGGACTTCAATCCTGTTGCTCTATCCAACGTGAGTTTTAACAGCCCTTAGATGCCATCATCCTTTATCAACCCCACTATACACCTAGGGCTTCCACAGGCATTACTGAGAATATACTTGA
Source organism: Sarcophilus harrisii (assembly GCF_902635505.1). Classification (NCBI taxonomy): domain Eukaryota; kingdom Metazoa; phylum Chordata; class Mammalia; order Dasyuromorphia; family Dasyuridae; genus Sarcophilus; species Sarcophilus harrisii. The sequence goes on from NC_045429.1 coordinate 133,497,496, forward strand.
GACCTCTGGTGCCCAGGTTATCCCTCTGTAAAGTCTTCAGTTGCTGGGTATAGCTGAATTAGTAATATTCCTATTTAGAAATGAGTTATCATTTTCAGAATCCTGGAATCTATAATGCTGGGGTAGCTGCCACCAGATGGTGATGCTGCATTGTTAAGGAACCCTGATGACATTCTTTCCCTACATTTCTTGCAATGCTTTTATGACCCCAAATTTCCCCTAGAAAAAGGCCTGTTAAAAAAAAAAACTCTAACATTTTATCATTGTTATTGTTTGTCTGCAAGTCATAAAACATTGTAGTCTCTGGAGAATTTAAAATGAGTATCACTCAAGGGACAATAGAGGCTATTCCCAAGCTGCAACACACAAAGAATAGGAAACTGGGAAGAAAAATGGTAGTAAGGGACAACATGAAAGAAATGTTGGACCTAAAAGGATGGGCTGATTACCTGGTGAGAAAGATGCCCTGACCAGAGAATGATTTGGGGTTCCATTGGTATCCTAGTGACACCCAGAGGATCTGGGGAAGCCTCCCAGGATGCTGAGATGACCTTCCCTGGCAAAGTTATGGAAGGACATGAAGAGAGTCCCACAAGATAGACTGGTGTAGTTGGGTTATGCTCTTTATCTCTGGAAACATTCATATCAGGAAGACCACATATCCATTTGAGTGTTTTCTAGGATTCAGAAAAGTCTACTGAACCTTAGAGTTAAAACCAATTCCAACTTTTTAAAAAAATAATCTCCTTGAACAAACAATTCCTTTCTACTTACTCAGTATTGAATGATGACTAAATGCCAATCACCTACATGTTAATTCGATTCAATTCAACAAATGTTTGTTAAATGCCTTTTTAAAATTAAAGTTGTTTTTCAATCCTGTCTGACTTTCATGACCCGATTTGGACTTTCTTGGCAAAGATATTGGAGAGGTTTGCCATTTCCTTCTTCAGTTCATTTTATAAATGAGGAAACTAAGGCAAACAGGGTGAAATGACTTGCCCAGGGATCACATAACTAGTAAATATCTCAGATGGGGTTTGAATTCAAATCAAGTGTTCCTAATTCTAGGTCAAGGGTTCTGTTGAGGGTTATCCAGCTGCTAAACTATTAACTAGTTAAACTCCATAATTCTCTGCTACTTGAATATTTTAAAACCTTTGAACTTTTGCTTAAGGTTTTTAAAGCATATTTCCACATTAGTCTTGTGAAAGAAAAATCAGAACAAAAGAGAAAGACCACAAGAAAGAAAAATTAAAAAAAAATCTGATCCCATCTACTATTGTTATATGTTATTTGTACACATACATATAAATGTACCTATATGCATATATACTATTTGCTCTACTGTTTTTATATATAAATATGCATATATTATTTGTTACTATTTGTTTTACTATTTATATACACACATATATGCACACACATGTTAAACCATTATGTATATACACATATATGCACATATACATATACTACTTATATACATGTACAATATATGCTCACCCATATGTATACATATACATACATAAATGCACATATATGCATATATATTTGTTCTACTATTTATATATACACATATATGCACATACAATTTGTTATATATGTACATAAATGCACATATAAGTACACTATTTATATACATATATATATATACATAAACACACATTTGTTCACATATTTATATACATACATACATATAAATCCATATATAAGCATATATACTATTTGTTCTACTATTTATATAATACACATTGTATGGACACACATGATTTGCTATACCATTTTATATATACATACATAGATGCAATGCACATATATTATTTATATACATATGCACACATAAACACACATACATGATTTGTTTTACCATTTTATATATGCAGACATATACTATTTATATATGTATACACATAAATGTATACATGATTTGTTATATCTTTATATGTATATATATATATATATATACATAGATGCACATATACACATATATTATTTATACACATTTACATATATATGCCTACCTATTTGTATACATATTCACACATATAAATATACATTTTGCATATGTATATTTTCACATATACACATAAATAAATCATTAAGCCTCTTAGAGGCAGTATGACACAGTTGGAAACAAATTAAATATGAAATCAAGAAGAATAAGATTCAGATCTTACTTTAGATATAGTCTAATAGTATAACCATGATCTCCAAGTGTCCTCGGCAACTCTGTAAATTGTAGATGAGCTGGCGTTCATATTAGAAAAGAAACTTTACATACTGGGAGTTTCCTATACTCATAAAATCGGGTCTGGACAAGAACAACAACAGCATCAACAACTTAAAGAGGTATTCATTTATGTGGATAATGTGGTATCCCATGCATTTAGAGCTGGAAGGGGCCTTTAATACAATCTGGCACGGTATGAAGAAAAGAATGCTAGATTTGGAAACAGAGGAATCCTTTAAAATCTGTGTGACCTGGAGCATATATATGTATATCTCTTTTCTCAGTTTCCTGATCTGTAAAATGAGAGAGTTAGATGAGATAGTCTCCAAAAACTCCTTCTGATCCTAAAGCTATGATTCTGTTTAACCTTATGATTTCATGAGATGAATCTGAAATCCTGATCAGTTAAAGAATTTGTCCAAGTTCACATCACGATTTAGTGATGAAGCTGGAATCCATTCCCAAGGCTGCTGTTTCCCAGTCTAATAACTTTTTAAGAAACAATATCATTTTGGTATTATTGGTAATTGATAATGATACCTTTTTGAATTTATACACTATTTTACTAAAAATAATGGAAACAAAAATAGTTCACTTGGCTTAGATCCCTAAATTGCCTACAGGAAAATATTCCCTGGAGTAAATGGAATTTTAATGGTATGTTTCTTTTCTTTCTTCCTTTTCTCCCCTCCCCCCCACACCCATGCAAGTGGGGTCAAGTGACTTGCCCAGTATCATATGATTAGTAAGCTATATCTGACTTAAAGCTGATCTCAGATTTGAACTCAGGTCCTCCTAACTCCAGATTTATTCACTGCGTCACCTACCTACCCCATTAATGGCATGTTTCTAGGACTCAGCTTCCTCATCTGTAAAATGATGGAGTTGGACAAAATGATCCCTAGGGCCCCTTTTGATTCAAAAAGTCTGATTCTCATAGAATATTTCAAAGACATCCCCCTCAGGTGAACAAGATGTGAGGGTTGACAGGCAAAGGAATACCAGACATGGTTTCAATATCCTTCATCTTAGCTGGGAAAAATTCACCAAAGATGAATTCATTTCAATTTCCCTCTTTAGGAGCCTTTGTAGTACAGGAGATCACAGATACTCTGTGTTTAATGGGCTGAAGAATCTTACATCTTGCTTTGAGCCAAAGTTCACTTATGCTTTTAAAATTTCTCTGCCTGCTCTCCCCCTTTGAAGAAATGCAGGAGTGTGTGAGCAATAATTGAAACTCCCTCAAAGTAGGAATATCTCTGCCTGATGGAAAAATGAGCCTATGAAGCATTTACTCACCCTTCTTAGCAAAGACAAAGAATCTCAGGAAAATAGTTATTAAAATCTTGATACTAATGAAAATTAGGAAAGAATGATATCGTTTCTGGGCTGTGCCATAGTTTTGACTACAATATAATAATTGAATAACAATAGTGATAGCTAGCATTTATATAGTACTTTCAAGTTTGCAAAGTGCCTTACAAATATTATCTCATCTTCATAACAACCCTGGGAGGTAGATGTTGTTATTATCCCCATTTTACTGAAAAGGAAACTGAGGGAGATAGAGTAAAGTGATTTGCAGGATCACAATGCTATTATCTGAGACCAAATTTGAACTCAGGACTTCATAATTCTTAAGTTCTGTACTCTAGCTAGCAATCTTTGGTATATAGAAGAATGATAATATACTAAAAAGAGAGATGAAAGATTAAGGGTTGAAATATTTTTCAGAGAGTTGTTTGAAGGATTTCCAAAACAGTGGTGATCCACACCGATTCTTCTGGAGGATTTCTGAGGATTCCAATCCTTTGGGATGATTGGTTTTGGTCATCTCTGTCATCAGACACCTCTTAAAAAAATATTTCAAATCTCACCTCTGCCTTCCCTTCCTTAGTACTCATAACAAATGTTGTCTATAGCACTTCATTCAACAGTTACTTTTGCGTGACTTTTGGCATCTCTGGTCTCATTTTCTTAATCTATAAAATGAGGTAGTTGGACCAGGTGACCCGTGTTCCTTTGGAGCTCTAAATCAAGGTGCCTATGATATCTTATAGAATACTTCAGTCATTTATTCATTCTAGGGACTCGGAACTGAAAGCAAATTGTTGTATGCTCAGAGCTAGACATTACACAGATTCTCTTAGTCAAAGTTCACAAAGATGTGTCAGGAGTACATTCTATTATTACTTTAATACTATTGTGCCTTTAGAAAAAAAGAATGATGTACAATCTTCAAAATATTTTTTAGATCAGTTCCTATAAGTTTAGAAGGTTTAGCTGAAGTGAATCTATTGAGTTTTCAACCACTGGCCCTATAACCTTTTTGGGTTCCTCTTACTTCCCTCAAATTTCAAGTTTCTTTGGCAGGAGACCTTTCCTTGTCCTACCAATTGTGAATGTCTCCCCTCTGAGATTATCTTTCATCTATAAGATATAGAATGGTTGGATCCATTCACAGTTCCACCAACAATGTATCAGTGTCCCAGTTTTCCCACATCCCTTCCAAAATTCAAATGACAGTCTTTTCAAGGCAATAACTCACTCATAGTCTGAAGAAGGTCAACAGCCAAATAGAATATAGATTCTTTTTTAATCTAGCAAAGATAAAGGTAATCTTTTTTTATCTTTCATTTTTAAGAACCTGGTAAGTTAAAAAAAATTAAAATTCAGAATTCTGTCAAAAACAAGAAGAGAACTTTTCCATATACAAAATAGAATAGAAAAAGACCATTATGTAGGAAATCATGAATATCTATTATATAGTTTGCTTTTTGAAAAATTCAATCTATTACATTCAAAGTCTTCTTGTTAATCTGTGTTTCCATGTAATTAGTCATTTTCATATTATTTTCCCTATTCGAATGTGACCTCCTGAAGACAAAGACTATAATGAGCGTTCTTTGTATCCTTCATTATTTAGCAATGTATTTAGGTTACAGTAACAGTAATTTTGACTGTCTGACAGATATGGGACTTCCCTCTTGATTAGTTCCTTGCTGTCTACTTTCTGCCTCAATATCTTGGGATTTTGCAACATTCTAACAATGTCCCCTGTCTCATGCCTCCATTACTCCCCGTCTTCCCATATCCTCTCCATCCCCTTCATCCCCAACTTTTGGCCAGCTCTAGAAAGAGTAATTATGTTAGGCTAATGATCCTTATCTTACTATATTAGAGTTCCTATTTTCTTGATCACTTTGGTAAATACAATTGGTTTATTAAGTGTGTATTGAAGGTGAGTTGTGGTAGTGATGATCAGGGAAGCACCTCATGACTGGGAAGGAATAAAAGAGGGAAATAATAGTAAGCATGGAGGAGAACATTTAATCTGGGCTCAAATGGGGTCAAATAAATTTTCACATTATAGGAAATTTAAGATGTTGAAGAGTTAGATCCAAGATATTTTCTTTTTTAACATGTATGTGAGTGATAACATGCACACACACACTCATATATAACGGGGATAAAAATGTGAATAGCATCATGGACAACCATTGACAACAATCTAGTTTATAAGTCATAGATTTAGAACTAGAAGCGATCTTAAAGACTGATTTTAAGCTCTTTTTTTTTCTTTCTTTCTTTCTTTCTTTTTTTTTTAACAGAGAAGGAAACCAGATATGATAGTTGAAGTGAGATGATTTGCCTGGACTCATACAACTAGTAAATGTCTGAGACTAGATTTAAAGTTGGGTCTTCCTGGCTCCAAGCTTAGCATTTTATGTCCTATTCCATCCAGATACATAATACTCACAAAGAGAAAAGAAAAACAAAGATCTTGATTTGATTGTGTAAAAATAAAAAAGAATACTAGTTAGAATTATTTATGAGAACTGCTTATTGTGCTTTGTACATAGTAGGTATTTCAAAAATATTTGTTGAAATGAATTGATTCTCATACAGAAGGGCAGGTAGTGCAATGTAATTGGTATTGGAGAGAGCACTGGATCTAGATTTAGAAGATCTGGGTTGGATACCTCCTTTTGCTGGTCAGTATCTGAGTAACTGTGACAATTCAATTAGTCTTTCTAAAACTCAGTTTTCTTATCTAAAAAACAAAGGGGATGGGTAACCTCTGGAATTCCCTTTCAACTCTTGATTCATTATCCATGATCTGATCTTTCACACACACACACACACACACACACACACACACACACACACACACACATCTGTGTATGTCTATCTATCTATCTCATTTGCCAGATTAACTTTGGTATATATTTTATTTGAATACAATACTAAATATTGTACTTATCTGTTCACTCTTCTGTTTTCTACGTACCATTGTCTATGCAAGCATAACTTATTTGTTTGAGAAACTCAGAGGGAACATTGGTGAAAAGTGATTTGTAGATCTGGTCTGCAATTCTGAACTACTAGTTTATCTAATGTAGTTCCAGGATCTGGGAAAACTCAAATTTTCCTGGCTAGAGTAAGCATGGTCTTTGATGTTTTGGGTGCTCTTCTTCCTCCCTCAAAGGAAGAAGGAGTCAAATCAGGTACTTTCCTCAGAAGTAATTTGAATGTTACTTAGCCTATAAATTGTCCTTGTTATCTTTAAGAAAATAATTATAGGTTATGTTTGGCAAGTACATCTCTTTTTTTCTCTTTACTTGAGGCTTAGCTCTTGGGCTTTAGTTTCTGAAGGCCATTGTCAGATTAAATTTGACTATGCTATTAAAAAATGAATTTGAGAAAACATTGCTACTCAACAGAAGCTCCCGAGTTTGTGAAGATGCTGAAAGAGGTCTATGATAAAATATTTAAATGACAGTCTTTTTAAAAAAAATTTATTAAAGCTTTTTATTTACAAAGCATATGCATGGGTAATTTTTCAACATTGACCCTTGCAAAACCTTCTGTTCCAAATTTTCCCCTCCTTCTTCCCACCCCTAGATGGCAAGTAGTCCGGTATATGTTAAATATGTTAAATCCAATGTATGTATGCATATTTATACAGTTATCTTGCTGCACAAGAAAAATCAGATCAAAAGGGAAAAAAAAAACCTGAGAAAGAAAACAAAATGTAAGCAGATAATAACAGAGAGAGTGGAAATGCTATGTTGTATTCCATACTGTTTCCACAGTCCTCTCTCTGTAGATGGCTCTCTTCATCACTGAACAAGTGGAACTGGTTTGAGTCATCTCATTGCTGAAGAATTGATCCATCAGAATTGATCATTATATTGTCTTGTTGTTGCCATGTATAATGATCTCCTGGTTCTGCTCATTTCACTCAGCATCAGTTCATGTAAGTCTCTCCAAGCTTCTCTGAAATCATCCTGCTGGTCGTTTCTTACGGAACAATAATATTCCATAACATTCACATGCCATAATTTATTCAGCCATTCTCCAATTGATGGGCATCCCTTCAATTTCCAGTTTCTTGCCACTACAAAGAGAGCTGCCACAAACATTTTTGCATATGTGGGTCCCTTTCCCTACTTTAAGATCTTTGGGGATATAAGCCCAGGAGAAACAGTTCTGGGACAATGGGTATGCACAGTTTGATAACTTTTTGAGCATAGTTCCAAATTGCTCTCCAGAATGGTTGGATCCATTCACAGTTCCACCAACAATGTATCAGTGTCCCAGTTTTCCCACATCCCTTCCAAAATTCAAATGACAGTCTTTTCAAGGCAATAACTCACTCATAATCTGAAGAAGGTCAACAGCCAAATAGAATATAGATTCTTTTTTAATCTAGCAAAGATAAAGGTAATCTTTTTTTTTTCATTTTTAATAGTATTTTATTTTTCAAATACACATAAAGATAGTTTTCAATATTTTTCTTTGTAAAATTTTGTGTTCCAAATTTTTCTCCCTCCTTCCTTGATCTCCCTCCTCCCCAAGATAGCAAGCATTCCGATGTAGATTAAGTATATGTGATTTTTTAAAACATATTTTCCTATTTGTGTTGTACAAGAAAAATCAGAAAAATCAAAATAAAAACAAAACAAAACCATGAGAAATTAGAAAAAAAAAACAAGCTAATAAAAAATAACAATAAAAGGTGAAAATACTGTGCTTTGATCTGCATTCAGTCTCCATAGTTCTCTCCATGGATGTGGATGGCTCTCTCCATTCCGATACTATTGGAATTGCCCTTGAGTCATCTCACTGCTGAAGTGTCAAGTCCATCACATTTGATCATCACATAATCTTGTTATTACTGTGTACAAAGATCTCTTGGTTCTACTCATTCACTCAGCATCAGTTCATACAAGTCTTTCCAGACCTTTCTGAAATCATCCTGCTGATCATTTCTTAGAGAATAATAATAGTCCATATCATTCCTATACCATAACTTATTCAGTTGCTCTCCAGCTGATGGGCATCAAGTCAGTTCCCAGCTCTTTGCCAACACAAAAAGAACTGCTACATTTTTGCACATGTGGGTCCTTTTCTCTTTTTCAATGATCTCTTTGGGATATAAGCCCAGTGAAGACACTAGAATATAAATTCTTTGAGAAAAGAAAGAGAAAGAAATAATTCACCTCTATATGGTATTTTATTCAGCACAGCATGGTAGAAAAAGAACATATGTCCAGTGAGATGAGGAAAGCTGAGGTGAACAGACTTGCTTTACATGCTAGCATCACTCTTTATTTACTGTGTGAATTAGCATTCATCTATGTGTACTTCTATTATATTTGGCTGTCAACTAACATTCACTAAACTCTGATAAGAGGGCATTGTATTCCATGTTTCCCTCATTAGTTCTGGAACTTGTAATTACATTTTTAAAAGTACACTTGATACTAGAACAGCTGATATTTTATTTTTTGCTTTTAAAAATAAATTTCTACTTATTCAGAATAGTAAGAAAATGGAGTATTTTGGATAATTAACTGAGTTTGCTGAAAGATGCCAACTTTTAAATAATGCCAACTTTAAATAAGTATAATTAATAAAACACATCTTACAAGAAAATGAAAGAAAAATTGACATTCATTATTTGTCTATCTCCAAAATTATTTCAGGGTCTAAGGGGGAATTCTCGAAAAATCTCTGAAGGCCCTTTGGCAAAAAGGGATTTGTCATGCATGACAAATCAAAGGATTGATACAAAATGGGTACAATTAATAATTCCTTGGATGGATTTTAGAAAGAGATGGAGAGGAAAGTTTTCTCAATCAAAGGAACAAATCAAGAAGGCTGGCTGTTGCTAGAAGAATGTAAACTTATAGCTGATAAAATTTAGGGTTGGAGGGGAATCTTAGAGATCAGTAAAACCCTCTCATCTCATTATATAAGTAAGGAAACTGAGGCAAAGAGAGGTAAAGTCAAATAGACAGTGAGAGAGCAGAGCTTTCATTTAGGTCTTCTAAATCCATATCAATCCACCTGACGATATGCCATACTTGAGATCCTTTGTTGCCAGTAAGAGGGCAGCCAGATAGTACAGTAGATAAAGTGGTGGCCCTGGGGTTAGCAAGATTAATTTTCTCAAGTTCAAATCCAGCCTCAGACACTTCCTAGTTATGTGACCCTGATCAAGTCACTTAATCCTATTTGCCTCAGTTTCCTCATCTGTCAAATAAGCTGCAAAAAGCAAACCACTCCAATATCTTTGCCAAAAAAACCTCAAATGGAGTTATGAAGAATTAGATACAACTGAAAAACAGCAATAACAAAAGTTCGAGTCGCCAGTGAACTAGGTAGGGATTAAAAAAATTACTCTTTCTCTTCTTGCATCAGACAGCATTAGTACCCCTCTGCTTCTAAAGAAATAACATTTGGAAATGCCTGCTGGTTGGGGAGCTAGTGATGTGACTGAGGAAAAAGAAAGGCATGCTATCATTTCATTTTCTAGCCAGGAGAGAAGGTACCTATTATAGAAATTTATTAGACCTTTGGCGTTACTCAAAGTTGGAAAAAAAATTCCTCCCCCCTTCAGCCCTATGTGTGGCTCAAAACATCAAAACACTTAAGTTCTTGAGCCCAAAGTGTCTACTTTAGCTTCAATGACTTTAAAGGACTCCAGCCAACATCCCAAATCTACTCCCAGGGTATCTTTGAAGTCTGTATATTTGCCAGTAATTGGCTTCATGGGAAAAAGGTACTTCACATCTCAGTGGCTGAACTGTTAAGAGAGTAATTAGAGATAGATTCTCCTGGCACACAGAAGCACTGATCTAACCTCCTTTCTTAGAACTTGGAAAAAAATGTCATTTACCAGAGAGGATGACATTTTGAACTTTGCAAACAGATCTTCCAGGATTTTTCCTGTTGCCTTCGTCCCAACCAACCTTTAGGATTCTATGTAAAGCTGAACAATCCTTACAGAATCTCTTTCTAGGACACAGGGGAAATAAGCTGAGGTATTACAAGGGTTATTAGTGAACCGAATGAACCCTTTAGCTATCTCTGATGAAACTAATTTAAGATATAAAACTAAAGAACATGCTACTAAAGAAGATGAGGACATTTTATAGCTGGACATATATCATCCAAGAAAGTTTCTGGGATGTGGCATATAAAAAGTATGAATGGGTTCCATATCTAACAATGAAACAATTGAGAAAAAAATTCCTTGTTAATCATGTTACATGGAATAAATCTGGAGAATATTTGACAGTAGACTCTGAATTCGAGAACTAGAATCACAGAATAGAAAGACAGCCAATCACTGGCAAGTCATTTTATCCTGTTTACTTCAGTTTCTTTAAAAAATAAACTGAAGAAAGAAATGATAAAATACTCCAATATTTTTGCTAAAAACAGAACAAAAGTCACATAAAGTCACAAAGAGTCAAGAACATTACTGAAATAACTAAACTTTATGTAACACTTAAGATTTGCAAAATGTTTTTCCATCTATTATCTCCTATAGATCCACATAACCCTTTGAGTTAGATGCTGTGATTGTCTCCATTTTATAGATGAGGAGATTGGGGATGATTAAGTGATTTACCAAGATTACACAACTAGTAAGTGTTTGAGGCAGAATTTGAATTCAGCTCCTCCTAAATGAAGTCTAGCATTCTATCCATTGCACCATGTAGCTACAAAGGACAGCTTGTCCCATTTCCATAAGAAGTCCTTCTTCAACGCACCTAACAAACAGTTACACGGCCTCTGCTTGAAAAACTCCAGAAACAATTTGCTGCCCCCCTGAAGCAGCCTATTCCATTGTTTTAATTTAATTAATTTCATAGGCTATTTTCCTTATAGCTGAAATCTATTTCTCTGCTGTCTAGAGCAAAGCAAAAAGAACATTATCCCTCTTTCACATGTCAGTGCTTCAAATACTTGAAGACAGCTCTCATATTCCCTCTAAGTCTTGTCAACTGCATGCAAGCTCTGAAGGGTCCTAATAAGATGGAAAAATTTTGCAATTTGGGCCTGATGAGAGGCTAGGAATCTATTTTCCTCAGCCCAGCTAGGTTAAAGGAAGATTATCATTACCAAGTTGGCTGTGATGAATTTTTCAGCAACAACCCTTGAGAACTAACTTCTGAAGTACAGAAAGGTTGTGATTGGCATTGGTGGAAGAAGTATCCACACAGATAGAATTGTGCATCTTTGAAGTCTTGAAATATGTGAATTTATTCATCTGGAATTCTATCCTTCCATGTCCAGGGCTTATGACAACAGGGCTGAGTGTAGCATAGTAGGGTCAGTTACTGAAGGTCTGAATGTGTATGTGTATGTATAACATGGGTGTTTATGAATATTCCTGACTTTAAAAATGCATTATAGTTTATTTAAGGCCCCAAGGCATATACATATTTTTTATTTTTTGAATTTTTATTTTGAATTATTGAATTATCATCTCTCTGCTTCTTTTTTTTTTTTTTTTACTTTGCTGATGGAAGGGAGCAATGCAATGACAGGCAAATCCCAGGACCCCTGCACACTCACAGAAAACGAAAAGATATTTGACCCTGGTATTTCATATGGGGAAGTTTTCAGGGAGAGTTACATAGGATTGTAATTCAACTTCAGATCCAAGATGTGTGAACCCTGAGGAGACTTCTAATTAAAAGATATGTGTTTTTCATCTTCTTGCCTTAGCTTGTCACTAATTATGTACATTCCAGAATCTGAATATATTTTATTACTTCATGGGGTTTATTATTTTCATTAATCAGTTGGTTTGCCATATATGCAAGTGATTCTCTATGCTAGAGAAGGTGAAAGGTCATGAGCATTGCATTTCCACCCCTAGGATGTTGCAGAGATAACGTTTCCTTGACAGGAAGGAAGAAAAAACACAGGGGGGAAGTCAGAATGAAAGGAAGTAGATAGGATTCCAGAGTGATAAGAAGAAGCTGGTCAGGATGGTATAGGTTTCAAATTGAAAAAAATTTCTTCTGATTAGGGATCAGAAGATTAGGGAAGCTAACATATTCCCAGCCCTACAGAGAAAGGACAATGCATACACATTGTTAAATTGTTAAATATGAGTTAAATATGAGTATTTAATAAAAAATAGGAGAAAAGAACCCTGGTGGGAAAAATAGATGAGTGATAATTCCATAGTACATACTGTAACATAGTACATGTTAATTATAACAGTAATTATAACTGACATTTATATAGTTCTTCAAGGTGCTTTATACATATGATTTCATTTAAGCTGCAAACAAGCATTATATTTGAATCAAAGGGACCTGGGTTTCAAATATTTCTTATCATATCCTCTCTTTACCCTCACTGAAAATTAGTTCCCTCTTTTGGAAAATGGAGTTTTGGACTTGATAACCTTTATCTCCAGTTCCCTTTCAGTTGTAAATGTATGATCTTGATTCAGAGTCTTGTGTCTGGGTTCCTATGCCATATTGCTTCTACTTTGTCTAACATGTGAGGTCCAAGGTGGGAAGCCATGGGGACATAAACTTATAGAAAAAATTCCAAAATCTGAGGGAATCAGCATTGAGTGTGTTAGGATGAAGGTATCATCTATAGGGAAGAGGTAAACTTGGGCGAGAAAACCATTCGTGGCTTTCTCTCTTGATGGTGATGTTTCTGCTATATTGTAAGAGACTAAATATGCTCCTTCCTCCTGGAACTTCTCCTGGAGGATGAGGTCCTGACTTAGAGGAATAGTGTTGGAAACAGACCTGGATCAGTTCCAGAACATACATACTATGTACAAAATCCCTTGGTGTCTCCTTAAGCCAGAAAGCCCATTACTCTACCCGGCATTGATGACAGCTCATTGCTTTCTTGAGTCTAGGATTTCCTGGACCACATATTTTTTTTTGCCCATCATAAATAATTGGCAGCAGTCAAAATTTTGGTGAATGTAGTTTAGCATCAAAAATAATCTATTACTACAAGGACTAATGGAATATAGAGTAGTTCCATAATAAGGAGGGTAAGTAATAAATCATTGATTTAGAGTGGAAAGGTCCATTTTGCTGTGTCTTCATGTAACAGATAAGGAACTGAGGTCCAGAGAAGCTATTAATGTGCTTATGGTCACACAGATTGTAATTATTGTTCAGTTGCTTTATTTGTGTCTCACTCTTTGTAATCCCATTCGGGATTTTCTTGGCAGAGATACTGGAATGGTTTGCCATTTCCTTTTATAGCTTATTTTACAGATGAGGAAACTACCTGCCCAGAGTCATACAGATAGTAACTCTCTGAGGATGAATTTGAACTTAGCTCTTGACTGCAGGCCTACTGCTCTTTCCATTCTGCCAATTAATTGTCACAGAGATAATAAGTGTTAAAGTCAGAATTTGAACTTTAGTCTTCCTGATTCTAACTCCAAGGTTTATCCACTATGCTATGATGACTTTCTAGCTAATTTTAGCTAATAGGCTATTAATAATTCTCATCATCTGAGACACTGGGAAGGGCACTATTCTTTTATCTGTCACTTTTTAGAAAGTCTCATTGTGGGGCAGTTAGTGGATAGAACAACAGCTTAGGGCAGGAGTCCCTGAGTTCAAATGTGGTCTCAGACACTTAACACTTCCCAGCTGTGGACCCTGGGCAAGTCACTTAACCCCAATTGCCTCAGGGGAAAAAGTTTCATCATTTTATGTTATTGGAAAGTAGTCACACCTGATTCCTTAAGCCTAAGGGCTACCTAGAAATGGATGGCAGTTAACTTCATGATTGTATTGACTGCCTATCTAGACCAGTGGTGTCAAATCAAATAGAAAAGGCTCAATATTGACTTAGAAAAATATATAGTAACATTATCTAGTTGTATTTGTATTTATATTGTTAAACATCTCCCAAATTGTGGAAAAATTAGGATCTTAATGCACTGTTGGGAGAATTGTGAACTGATCCAACCATTCTGGAAAGCAATTTGGAACTCTGTCCAAAGGGCTATAAAAATGTGCATACTGACTCAATAATACCTCTATTAAGTATGTATCTCAAAAGATTTTTTAAAAAGGAAAAAGCCCTATCTGTACAAAAACATTTATAGCCACTCTTTTTGTGGTGACAAAGATCTGGAAATTGAGGGGATGCCCATCAATTGGAGAATGGCTGAATAAGTTGTGGTATATGATTGTGAGGGAATACTATTGTGCTATAAGAAACGATAAGTAGGATGATTTCAGAAAAACCTGAAAAGACTTGTACAAACTGATGCAAAGTGAAGTGAGCAGAACCAGAATATTGTACACAGTAATAGCAATATTGTATGATGATCAACTGTGGATGATTTAGCTATTCTCAGCAATTTTATGCTCATATTCATCTTCAGACACTGTCTAGCTGTGTGAGCCTGAGCAAGTCACTTAATTCTATTTGCTTCAGTTTCCTTATCTGTCAAATGAGCTGGAGAAGGTAATGGCAAACCATTCCTTGTATCTTGACAACAAAACCTCAAATGGGGTGAGTAAGAATGGCACATGACTGAAGTGACCAAATCGACAAAAATTCTCAGCAAAACAATGACCTAAGACAATTTGGAAAGATTTATGAAAACATGCTATCCATTTCCAAGAAAAGAACTGATAGAATCTGAATGCAAATTGAAACATACTTTTAAAAAAACCTTTATTTTTTGGGGAGGGTCTTTGTTTTCTTTTGTAACATTTAGAAATGTTTTTTATGACTACTCAGGTATAATCTATGTAAAATTTTCTGCCTTCTCAAGATGGAGTATAGGTAGGAGAGAAAGGGAGAGAATTTGGAACTCAAAATTTAAAAAGATAATATTAAAATTGTTTCTACATATAGTTGGGAAAATAAAACAATTTTCTCAAAAATATTTCCTAACTACATTGTTATCTGGTTTATATAGCACTCAGAAGTTTTTTAGGTCTCATACAACTTCTTCCCACCCAGTTTGACACTTCTGCTAGATCACCAACTTAGTAATTGGTAGCCATGGGGATGCATATAGCTTAAGTGCAGGGAAAAGCCAGTAATGAAACCCATAATTCACTTAAAAGACCATGTTCCAAATGGAAAGGAGCTGAATGGATAGAGAACAATGTGGTACAGTAGTAGAATATGGATTTGGAGTCAGAAGGCCTGTGTGACTTTAGTTTCTTCATCTGCAAAGTGTGAGGATTAGTCTGGACCAAAGGTGTCAAATTCTCATGAAACCCAGAGACATGAAAACTCCCAATCAGAACCAGATTAAAATATCCTTGGGAAATGTTCAATAACAAATGAAAACATAACACAATAGATAATGTTAATTTGTGGTTTTTAATTTGAATTTAGAACCATTGGTCTAGAAAAATACTCAGATCTCTTTCAGCTCTAAACCTATCATTTTGTGATATGTTGATTACAAAATTAATATAACAGAATTCTTAGAGGGGCAAAGATTGAATTGTTAGAAGGTATAGATCCTGAGGTATAGTTTAAAGCTGAGATATCTAACTCGGAGTCTGTAAACTTGTTTTTTAAAAAGTATTTTGATAACTCTTTCAATATAATTAGTTTCCTTTGTAATCCTATATTCTGTTTGTTGTTGTTGTTTTTAAGGCATTTAAAAGCCTTATTCTGTTAAAAAAAAGTGCTTCCCCAACTTGTGAAAGAAGTACATGACACTAAAAAAGTTAACACTCTCTGGTTTAAAAGCTACATTCTTAGTAGAAAAGGGGCAGCTAGGTGGTGCCATAGTCCTGAGTCTGGAGTCAGGAAGCCTCATCTTCATGAGTTCAAATCTGGCTTCAGACTTTTATTAGTTGGGTAACTCTAGACATGTCACTTAACCTTGATTGCCTCGGTTTTCTCATCTGTAAAATGAGCCAGAGAAGGAAATGGCAAACTACCTCAGTATCTTTGCCAAGAAAACACCAAATGGAGTCATGAAGAGTTAGACATGACTGAGAATGACTGAACAACACCAAAAATGGACCAGACAGTAAGTCCTTAGCATATGACATCTACTGTGAAGATCAAAGTAACACATGAGGTAAATACTATTTTTATTCTCATCTTACAGATGAAGAAAATGAATCTTAGAGAGGTTGCACCATGACGAGGGTCATTTTGTCAAACCAAAGAATCCTTAAAATCTTCTTGCTCATGTGGGACTCCCTTCCCAACACCTTCTACTGGTTTATACCATATCCCATGCTGTTTAATCATGTCCTCCAGGAATTTTACCATCTATTTCTGACATCATTATTTCTCTAATTTAGCAATTAGCTGGTGCTAGTATTATTGTTTGTCCTTTGTTTTTGAAGAGAGACAATGACATCATGGGGAGATATCTTGACTTGAGTATGAATTGGATCTAAGCCGATAGCTTCACTCTCTCTTCCAGGGTCATCAAAGTCCAGTGGCAAATTGTTCTGATCTGCCCATTCTGCTAAGGGAAATGTTCCTATGTTCAGCCATTACATTCCCCTAAGATGCCCACAGGTTTGAGTCTTGTTGGTTACCCTAAACCTGGCTTAGTCTGTCTGCCAAGATGGCTCAAGTCTGAAGAATGTGCATAAAACTCCCCTCATTAAAGGAGAGAATGATTATTTGATTCTCAATGGTAAGGAGAAAGTGATAGTGAGCCCCAAATTTGGGAGATATACGTTTTTTCCTTGTTTTATGCAAATGGCTTTAGACTTTAGACCCTTTCAGGGGAGAAATTTAGATAGATTTTGGAAGGCAAAACAGAGAGAAAAGTTTGATTTTCTAAAGTCCTTGATTTTGAGGACAGCTACAGGATGTAGTAGACAGAGTGCCAGACCTGGAATCAAGAAGACTTGAGTTCAAATGTGGCTTCAGTCATTTCCAAACTGTGTAACTGGACAAGCCACTTAACTTTTGTTTGCCTCTATTTCTTTATCTGTAAAATGGGGATAATAATAGCATCTATTCCCCAGGGTTGTTGTGAAGAACACATGATATAATAATTGGAAAGCACTTAGCACAAAGCCTGGTACATGGAAAGTACTACATAAAGGTTCATGTGTTGTTGTTATTTCTAATTTGCCTCCTCAGAGACTTTAGATGTTTTCCCCTTGAGTTAAATTAAAGTCTATTCAGGTTGTATTGATTTATTTCCCTCTTAATGGAAAGCTCATCACTCTGAATATTGTCTGCTGCAGTCTAATTTGTGCATCTTCTCTGATTTCTGTTTGCTTTCTGCTTGGATAAATAGGTTTTACTCAGTTCTCACTATTTGTGATAGTTTTTGGGTAATTAACATTTTGGGGAGAGAGAGAGAGAGAGAGAGAGAGGGAGAGAGAGAGAGAGAGAGAGAGAGAGAGAGAGAGAATGAGAGAGAGAGAAAATGAGAGAGAGAGAATGAGAGAAAAATGGAGGGAAGGAAAGAAAGAGAGGGAAGGAGATGAGAAGAAAGAGAGAGAGAAAGAGAGAGGTGGGGGGGGAGGGAGGGAGGAAAGGAAAGAAAGAGGGAGGGAAAAGAGGGAGGGAAGGAGGGAGAGAATAGTTGTTGAGACCATGTGAAATGGAAGTAGACTATTAGGAAATGAATCTAAATAAGAAAGTATATCTGGATACAGACTCTTGTGTTCTGGGGCAAGTGAATAATACCTTGTAGCTTGTGTCAGTACTAGTTGGAAGCTTGGGTCCTATTATCTTCTTGCCCAGAGATCTAGGTATTTTGGGCTGTAACAACCCTGGCAAATAGGTACTATTATTATCCCCATTTTACAGATGAGGAAACTGAGGCAAACAGAAGTTAAGTGACTTGCCCAGTCACACAATTTGTAAGTATCTGAGTCTAGATTTGAATACAGGACTTCCCGACTCCAGGTCTGGATTCTATCTACTGCACTACCTAGCTGCCCTATCAAATCAGAAACATTTTGAGAATGCTCCTGTAGTCTTCTAGATTCCAGATAACAGACTGAATTGAAAGTGGCTAAGTAAGTATCAGTGGCCAAGATATAAACAAAAATGATGAACTTAGAATGACAAAAACATTAAACACTGAATTTGCCTAGTGCTACTGCCCTTTTCTTTCCTCTCCTCAAACGCATATAAATTATTCACAAGTGAAAATAGATGCATTTCAAAAATGGGTTTTACATTACAACCAATTTTCTATAGAAAGTTGTTCCTCCTAGATTCTCGAAAACAATAAATCAACACGTCCAATAGATTTTTGTTTGTTCCTTTAATATCTTCTAAACACCTAAATTTATAAAATATATTTTTAAAACTCAGCAAATTTGCCATAAATATAATCCAATGGAAATCTCAATGGTAAAGACATTCTTTATTCTTCCACTTTTTCTTTTATTTATTGAATGTTAGCCTATCCAGAAGAATAATATCTATATATTATATAATTATGTATAATAATATGCTTATATATATATATATATATATATATATATATATAATATCTATATATCTTAATTCCCCAGAGTAACTACTATGAAAATTTTCTAGTTCATCTCTAGATCTGTGGGCAATTACAAACTTATTCTTCCCCAAATCTCCTTTTTCTTACAACAAAAGTTCCCTTCTTTTCCTTCCAGTGAATTAGGGATATTTAAAAAAAAAAAACAAAAAAAAAATTAAAAAAAAATCAGCAATAATGACTAGAATGATGTAAACCCAACATCCTGATTTCTGCCAGCTGCTGGGATTACAAGAGAGAGGAGGGCTCCTTGTTCTTAATACTCACTATTAGGCAACAAGAGATGTTGGGTAGAGATTTGGATTTAGATGAATCTAATTGGAATCCTATTTTTGCAACTTGTAACTCAATTGGGCATGTGCAAATCCATCATTTTTCTGGCCTCGATTCCTTAATCTATAAAATAAAAAGTATTGGATTGAATGATCTCTAAACTTTGAATCTTATGATTTATTTTTTTAGTCTTATCTATACTATAGCCCATTTTGGAATCTTTTCTTAGTGCCAGAGAACCAACCAGTGTGGTTGGGTTCAATTTAAGTTTTGAATGACAGAGTTAATTGTAATTTTGATTCTTTTAAAATTGTAGTAATATGTCACCATAGAATTAGTGAAAGAATATTTATGTTAAAATGTTGGGCTTTTACTGCAGTGAACAGTTTGAGGTAATCTGAAAGTCCAGGAAAGATAAAACCTTTTTACTTCCTGCTGCTCAATTTTGGCCAAGTTCATTGTCCATGTCCAGTGCCTATGCAAGATATAATGCACTAACACAATGGATTTGGGGATTTTAATGTTTTAGATTTCTTTATCTCCTTCTCCCCCCACCCAATTACCTAAGGGGGCACAAGCAGGCATTATTAGCATGTTACTTTGCTGACTTGTACATGAGAAGTGATATAAAAGAAACTATGAAGAACATGTATTGCTGGAAAAAAAAGAACAGTCATCTATTGAGAATGACAGGCAACAGACCAAGTAGTTATTTGGTACCCTGCAGATATTAAAAGTATAAAAGAACAAAAAAAAATTTCAATTATAAAAAATTTAAAGCTTTTGTATGAACAAAATCAACCCAGCAAATATAAGAAGAGAATTTTTCAATTAGGAAAAAAAATTTTAAAATAGCAACACAATTTATTTGTATAAAATTAACAAAAACCAGTTGGGCTACATATTCCTTTTTTTTCCTGAATGGACATCTAGGCAACAGCCCTCTGTGTTGCATCTGTAGCATTGGGGAGACTGGTAAATAGCATCTGATGATACCTTCAACCAGTTCTTTTACTCTAATTCTACTTTGGTTGCTTCTGAAAGCTAGCATCTCTCCTTTTTCAAGCTTTTCAACATTTTCCTCCTGATTGAACAGATCTATTTTAATCTGAGCTCCTAAAAGGGTCTCTATTGCTCCTTTCATTCCCATGAGGGCTCCCACAAGCCAAGCCTTTACCAGGACCCATAAAAGATTTTTTTTTTTTGGTACCAGGGTCTTGGTCTCTGAGGATAAGGCTGGTTATAATTTTCTGGAACAAGCTGTTTACTTACAGTGTCCTCAAGCCACAGGGCATGCTGACCTAGAGAGGAGGGAAAGACTCGGGAAAAAATCTTTGTATCAAATATTTTTGATAAAAATCTATAGGACCAAGAAATGTTCTTACAAAGAATAGGTGGTCAAAGGATATAAACAGTTTTCAAGATAATAAATTAAATGATCAATAATTATATGAAATATATTCCAAATAATTAGCAACAAATAGATATAAATTAAAATAATCTTGTGATTTTATCTTACATTTATCAAACTGGCAAATATATTACAAAAAGGAAATAGTAAATGTTCAAAGGGTTTTAAAAAGGTAGAGTCAATAATGTACAGTTAGCCAAGCTGTGAATTAATCCAACTCTTCCAGAAAACAATTTGAAACTATGTAAAAACAGTCAGTAAATGCTATCTAACCTTTGATAGAAAGAAAAACTCCAAATATATTACAATATTCATAAAAGCACTTTGTGGTAGTAAAAAAAAAAAAGCTTACCTAATCAATAATCAGAGAATGGTTGAACCAATCATAGTATATGAATGTAATAAAATATTGAATCATAAGAAATGGACCAGTAGAAACTAAGAGAAGTCAAAAGAAATTTGAACTGTAAGAAATGATGAATTTGAAAAATTCAAAAAAATTTGGGAAAATTTTAAGAACTAACAGAGAGATACAAGCAGTACTAAGAGAATAGGATCACAGTAGTATTAAAAATAACACCAAAAAAGATTATTACTTACATCAAAATAATGGTCATTATTAATTTCAGAGGACTGGAGTAAAATATTTCTTTCTTCATAGCAGAAGAATAACATGAGACATGATCAATGTATTATATTTCTTTGTTAGAAGAGAAGATTCTATGGGAGTGAGGTATTTGGAAATGATAGCAATGTGAGGGAAAAAATCAATGAAACTTTGAAAAAAAAACTTTAAAAAAAAGGCCTTTTGAACTTGGGTGGATCCTTGATGGCTGATTTCTGGGAATGCCTGGATAAGAACTGTATATAATTAGAAGGCGTACACCAGTGGAGGGAGCACTCACACCAATAAAATCATGATTCTATCAAAGTTAAACTCATCATTTAACCTCCAGTTCTATACATATGAGTTTGGGGGTGTGGAAAACTTACTAAATCTAATTCTAATTATGAAGAAAGTTGACACTGAAGAGCTGGCTGGTTTAGACTTCACTGGGGACTTACTGTAATAAAAGAGTCACACCCAGTCTTCAAAGATGTAGCACTGAGACTCAAGTTCGTATTTCTTTCCAGTTTCTTTGCCAGGTTAGTCATGAGTATTGGACTTACTACTAGTCGCCTGGAAAAGGCAGCACGATCCATCTCATGAAAATAAAAGCTGCTTTGCCAAATTTTCCCATACTTCAGTTTGCAAACAAGAAAAGATTGATGATGTTTTGCAAAAATAAGTTAATAAATTAAACAATAGCTTGATTATCTGAACTTTGCAAAGATGGTTCACACAGCATACAGCACAAAATATGATCCAACACAATGGAGGATTCTATTTTTTTTTTTTGCTTCCAATTAGAGTTTATCTTAGTATATTAATGAACGATAACAGCAAAAACAGCAAAGGTTAGAAAGAGGGCCTTGATTAGAAAAGTAATTCTGATCAGACACAAGAAAAGTTAAAGACCAAGATAAAGGTATATTTTATGTAGCATCAGATAAAGCTTCTCACACTTGGGCCCCTAGTAACCCTAGAAAGGTTACCCCAGATTTAAAGCACTTTGTGAGGCAGAGTGCAATCCAAAATCATAACTCATGAGCCTTTAGTAATGAATTTACCCCTGCTAGTCAGCCAGAAAGCACATTAGTTTGGGGGAGAAAATCACATTTAGTTAAACAATGTAACAAAATGATAGCAAAAATATCCACACTTTCCCTCCTTTACACATGTAAATCCCACAGATTCTCATCCTACCAGTCACAGAAGGAACACAGAAAATATACATGATCACAGATCACATATGGACGTCCAAGTGATAAATCATATAACTGTTGGGAGATTATGTTATGAGTAAACAAGAAGTGTTGGTTTCACAACTAACAGAAAGGAAGATTTCATTACTTTTTCTTCACCTGGAAAACATAAATTACTGAGCACTAGGAAGCTCTAATTTTACTTTGAAAAGGGAAGAACTCAACAGGGAGGAGATAAAATTGGCACCTAAGAAAGATATTAGCAGGATAGGTCTACTGACAACTACTTACTATAAGGAGGTCTACAGGCTTCACCTGCTTATCAACGGGACCATGATAATAAAATAAATAAATAAATAAAAATTAGAACCCCATGCTCTAGCAGGGGTCCTCAAACTATGGCTATGGGCCAGATGCAGCAGCTGAGGACATTTATCCCCCTCACCCAGGGCTATGAAGTTTCTTTATTTAAAGGCCCACAAAACAAAGTTTTTGTTTTTACTGTAGTCCGGCCCTCCAACAGTCTGAGGGACAGTGAACTGGCCCCTTTTTAAAAAGTTTGAGGACCTCTGCTAACAGACTAGGTCAGGTGACTTGTGGGATTAAAGAATTTAGAAGTATAAGTGTCCTTGGAGACCCTGTGGTTTCAACTCCTTTAGATTGATCAATAATAGTAATAACTAGTACTCAAGGTTTGCAAAACACTTTATCTGTTAACTCATTTGATTCTTACAACAATTCCATGAAGTAGGTCCTATTATCATCTTGATTTTATAGATGAGGAAACTGAGTCATGGAGAAGTTAAGTGTCAGCTAGTAAATTTCAGAGGATGGATTTGAACTCAGGATTCCCTGACTCTATCCCTCCTACTCTATTCACTGTGTCATCCAACTACCTCATTTGCCTTACAGATGAAGAAATTGGGTTTTAAAGGGTTTCAACAACTTGCACATTGTTACATGAACACAACTAGAATTCAATCATAGATCATTGGCTTTCAAATCCAGAGATCCTTCTACCATACCACAATGTCTATTTGATGATGTTACTGTTAAGTTGTGTGTGCATGACTTTTCATGACCATATTTTGGGGTTTTCTTAGCAAAGTTTCTGGAGTAATTTACCATTTCCTTCTCCAGTTCATTTTACAGATAAAGAAATGAGGCAAACAAGGTTAAGTGATTTACCCAGAGTCACACAGTTACTAAGTGTCTGAGGTCAAATCTGAACTCAGATCAGCCTGATTCTATATTTAAGCTTGATTTACCAGGACACCTGGCTGCCCTCCTATTTGATAAAGTCATTCCTATTCATTTCAAAAGCACCAGCAGTCAGTAGCTTCCTTTTTCACACAATTACCCGAAAGAATTGCTTCAGTAAGACTAGCAAAAAGAGATACAACTGAAAGCCTCCTGTTGAGGTAGAAGATTTTTATTATTTTTAAAATAATAGATTTTTATTTTCAAAATATATGGAAAGACAGTTTTCAAAATTCAGTCTTGCAAAACCTTGTATTTCAAAATTTTTCCCCTCCCTTCTCTCCCATCCCCCTTCCCCTAGATGGCAAGTAATCTAATATGTGTTAAACGTGCAATTCTTCTATACATATTTCCACAATTATGCTGCACAAGAAAAATCAGGTCAAAAGGGGAAAAAAAGGAGAAAGAAAACAAAAAACAAGCCAACAATAAAAAAATGAAAAATATTATGTTGTGATCCACATTTAGTCCCCACAGTCCTCTCTCTGGATGCAGATGGCTCTCTCCATTACAAGTCTATTGGAACTGGCCTGAATCATAAGGCAGAAGTTTATGGAAAAAAGGGGATAAAGTCCTATGTAGATATTTGAGCTGTCAGGACAAGTTAGGATTCTACAGGCTGCGGGGCCCCAAGTATTTCTAATTCCTCTCTTCCCTCCTAGTTAAAAAGTCATATTCTTTCCCACTAGAATGAAAGCTTTTTGAGAGTAGAGATTGTGTACTTTTGTCTTATAACTAAGACTAAGTACAGTGCCTAGACTATAAAGATGTTTAATAAATGATTGTTAATTAAGTACTTGATTGATTCTCAGGCCAAACTATTTTATAATACATCTTTTCATACTGAGGATAAATATAGGCTAGATTTCACATAGCTTTAAACAAATAGGGGGTCATCTAGATGATTCAGTAGGTAAAATTCTGTTCCTGGAGTCAGGAAGATTTATTAGAAAATATTCCTGATACTTATGTTCTACGTAACCCTATTTGATTCAGTTTCCTCATCTGTAAAAATGAGCTGGAGAAGGAAATGGCAAATCACATCAGTATCATTGCCAAGAAAACCCCAAATGGGTCATGAAGAATCAGACCTGACTGAACAGTAATAATTCAACAATTAAAAAAACCACGTCTTATAAAATGAATAGATTCACTCTCAGTGACCTTAAATAGTCTACAAAATCACAGGAGGTGTAATTATGGAATGGATTTGGGGTTCTTCATGAGGCAGCCCACTTCCCTTTTAGAAAGCTTTGATTACTGGAAAAGCCTTCTTGGGATTAAAATAAAAGCAAAGAAACTCCTGGTGAGAGAAATGACAGGATCACAGAAGTTAGAGCTAGAAGTGACTTAAGAGATAATTTAATCCAATTTCATATTATGGATGAGAAAGTCGAGAGGGTTAATAATTTACTCAATGTCACAGTCTCCAGATTTTTTTGCAAGAACTTCCCAGAGTCACTGGTCTAAGACAAGTTGCTTATGGATGACCATACATCCTTGGGGATTTTCCATAGTCTTGGCCAAGGAGTTTTCCTGGTATTCCCTCTGGTTGGGTACCCCATTCCCTTGACCCATTTGATAATAGCCTACTGGACAACACAAATGACAGTTTTCAAAAGAGACTTGCCTGTAGGGCTCCAAAAGCCATCAGATGACGTGATATTACTAGCTTGTAGCCATCCTTTCAGTGGAAATAGTTCCTGACTTGAACCTAATCGACAAAACTCATTGTTACTAACTACTTGAGCAAGGCACTTCCCCTTGGACTTCAGCTTCATCTGTAAACAGTGGAGGGTAAACTTCTGCAAGCTCATTCCCAGATTCATGATCTTTCTGAACCAAGTAGAAACTTAGTATGAAATATTCCTGCTTTGGAAGAACAATCTTGACAAAGTTTGCTCATTTTTCCAGAAATGAGTGTGTGTTAAGTCCCATCTTCAAATCTGAGGTTTTTCCAGCACTCTCCTAGCCTCCTTTTAGATTCTTTCTCAACTGTGCTTCTTTCTCTGATTTCAGATTAGGGTAGGATAATTTACAATGACAACTCAACATTGTTTGGAAGGAAGGAAACAAATATTTAAGTGCCTACTATATACCAAGCACTGTGCTTGCTAATGGATTTCCAGTATTATCACATTTGAACCTCATAGTGAGTCTGGGAGATAGAGACTACTATTATCCTCATCTACAGTTGAAGAAACTGATGCAGTTGTTGGAAGATAATTAGAAGACACAGTGGATAGAGTACTAGAGCCTGAAGTTGAGAAGACCTGAATTTAAATCTAGCCCCAAACATATACTAGCTTTATGGCTCTCACGTCATGAATTTTTCCTTCTGTTTTCTGCCCCAAAGAATAGGATCAGAGACTTGAGAGGAAATGTCTGAAGCAGGAAGTGACAATAATGTTAGGAATTGTCTAACTGTCACACTGAACAAGGTCTTTAAAAAAAATTAACACAAAACAACTGAACTTCTTGGAATGAGACCATCAAGAGACAAGCCTGCTTGACACGGGACCACTTTTAATAAATTGCCCACGAATCAAATGAGGTATGGTAAGACAGTATATTTTCACCACTCTATTTTTGGAGAATTTGGAGAAAACAAATATCAGGTCTCCTTGACCAAATGCTTGGAAAGAGTTAAGTATAAATTCATTCTTTTATGAAGTGTTACTGCTCAGCATGATTTATTTTTACCTGAGTGTGGCAAACAACAGCTTGCCAATTCTATGTTAGCTTCTTTTTTTCCCCCTATTTCATCTACTTAAGATATACTCAACTATAGCTATCACAAAAGTTTATTTTCTTGTAAGACATTCAGAATAGGAAGGAAGATTATGATCATAATGGGAAATGAGACATGAAGCTATATTTGGAGATTTTTCCGAAGTAAATTTTAGGTGGTGCAAAATATGATTCAAATATTTTCAAATAATTATTTTACATTAAAAACTAATATTCCAGGGGCAGCGAGGTGGTACAGTGAATAGAGTATCAGCCCTGAAGTCAGGAGGACCTGAATTCAAATTTGGCCTCAGACTTCCTATCTGTGTGACCTTGGGCAAGTTACTTAATCCCAATTACCTCAGCAAAAAACAAAACAAAAGGATCCTTACTATGTCAGCACATATTGATCATGTCACCTCTCTTCTCATTCAAAAAATTTTTTCCATAGGTTCTAGATTTGTAGCTAGAAGGGGTCTTAAAGATTACCTAATTTAGAAATACTTAATTTTTTTTAATATCCTGGACTTCTACAGCAATTTAGTAAGTACTCCTTCTCAGAATAACCTCAAAAAAATTATAATTTCCTTAAATTTAATGTTAAATTTAGTGTTAAATTTCAGTTAGAGGATGGTGAGAATAAAGACAACTTCCCCCTTCTCCCCACATTTACATAGATCCCCTAAAATTTGTCCATGATTTGCCTCTGAGGACCAGGTTAAGAACTCCTGACCCAATTCTAATCTCCTCATTTTATAAATGAGGAAGGGAAAGCCCAGCCAGATGAAGAGATTTGCCCAACTTTATACAAGTATAAGTGATACATTTGGGAATCAACTCAGTTTCTCTGACTCCAATCCAACATTCTTTTCCCCTGTCCCATGTTGCTCTGATTTTCAAATGTTTCCTCTCGTTTCTAGGATACGATACAAAATTCTGGCATTTAAGGCCATCTACTACTGACTCCCATCTATCTTTGCAAGCTTATTTCATATTGTCCCACTTTATGTCTTCTTATTTAGTCTAAGTGACTAAATTAATTGTTCCCAGAATACAGTACTATGCCTTAGGCCTCTTTGCACGTGCACAAAGGTGATTCTTCTTGTCTGGAATGAATGATGTCTTTACCTGGGCGAGATGCAAGGTCAGGTGCCATCTCCTACTCATAGCTTTTCCTGATCTTCCTATTTGTTAATGGCTTTTTTCTTTGAAAATTACTTTGTAAAAAAATATACACACATATTTATTTATCTTTGTACATAAATTGTTCTAAAACTTTTTATTTTGTTCATAGTGAAGAGTTCTTTGCTGTGAGCAATGGTAGCACATTAAAAAAAGAGTTCCTGGGCAGTAGAAATTACAGTCCTGTTCTTCAAATCTTGACATTCCTTGCTCTTCTTCCTTTACCTCTGCCTTTTCATGCCCTCACTCTAATCTTTCTTTACTTCTCCAGGATTGATAGTGGAGAATGCAAACGACTGAGCTGCTATTGTGATGTGTCCAGATCAATGAAATCTCAGAAGTACAGCAGCAAATTGCAACTGAGATGTGGGTGTGCTGTGGGGAACTTGGAACTCTTGGTATGTGGACTAGCATACTAGAAATTGTGAGAAGATGGTGGTGTGTTCATACCCAGAGAAGCCCAAATTCCCTACAAATACTCTAATAATTCTAAAAATACACAAGGAGGAAAAATAAAAAAAATGTTTGTAATCTCCTCCA
The DNA here is from genome assembly GCF_902635505.1 of Sarcophilus harrisii. Lineage (NCBI taxonomy): Eukaryota > Metazoa > Chordata > Mammalia > Dasyuromorphia > Dasyuridae > Sarcophilus > Sarcophilus harrisii. Next base: position 133,525,708 of record NC_045429.1, read on the forward strand.
TCCTTTCCAAGACTGCTTAGAAAGACTGCCAGAATCCTGTAGAGGTTCTGAAAAGGGATAAGCCAGGGTGGGCAGAAGACAAAATGTCTAAGTATTTGGGACTCACAGTAGGAGACAGATCTAGATCATAGATTTCAGCATATAAACTATAACAGGAGAAAGGACAGGCACCAGGAGCCAGAGAGCCTGGCAGTTAGACAGCCCATGTCTAACTCATAATAGAAGACAGGGACAAACCAATACCCAGACTCTCCATTCTGGGTATGATCCCTTTAAAAAATCTGTGGCCATACAGGAACCACAGAGGATGGGGCCAGCCTAGTGTCTAGCTAGTTCTTACCCTAGCCACAACAGGACTAGCTCAACCAGAGTACCAGCTGGGGTCTTGCAGTAGGCTTGGAATCAATACAATCAACAATATCTGGTTGGGGTTTGTCAGGATCATAGCAAGGTATGGATCAGACTTCAGGTTTGGGACTATGTAATAAGAAGATAGGGAAAGGACCAAAGTCCACATTTAAGTTGAGGCAGAAGGCAAGAAGCTGAGACAAAACCCAGGATTCTTGCAGAAGATGGGACCTGGTTTCATATACTATTTACCACAGTAAATGGACCTGTGTGGGATAGGTACAAGACCCCCTTTCCCAAGTTAACTAATCAGAGACATCTTCAGGTACAAAGAGAAATCATTTATTTAGTCCCTGCAGGGAGAGGTCCAGAGTTCTCCCAGCTCCCACCATGTGCTCGATCTGACCAAATGGAAGTAGAACACTGTGTTAAATAGGAAAAGACCCAAGCCTTTTCATTAGATAGACTAAAAGGATGTAGCCATCCTTGACCAATGGTCACCGATGCTATCTGCTCCCTGTGGGTCATGTCACTTCCTGAGGGTCTGGCCTTTAGAAATCATGTGACTCCTTGCAACCCAGGGTTCAAGACCTCATCTTCTGACTATGGGAATAGGGATCATGTGACTTAGTCTCAAACGAAGAAAACTTCATCCAATTAGTTCCATTCAGACCTGCCTATTTTCTCCAAATATATTGAAGGGAGCAGTATGATTCATGCATAAAACTGCAATCCTAAAACTCAGATTGGAGATATGAGTAAACAAAATAAAATGCTGAAGAAAATAAAGAACCCAAGAGGTAAATTCAGAAGAGTAACTCTACAGAAAGTTCAAGTAGAGTGACAAAAAGGAACATAATTGTGTTCCAATAGTGGACACAATAGTATCTGGAAGAAATGAAGCAAGAGGTTAAAAAAAAAAAGTGATGTTAAATGAAATATCAGTTAGGACAAAAGAATGGTAAGCTTAGAACAGAGTAGTCAACTTTGCCCAAGAATTGGCCTCTCTGAAATGAGAGTGGACCAAATGGAAAGCAATGACTCTATGAAACAAGAAGAAATAATAATAAAGAAAATAGTGGGGAAAAAAAGAAAAAGGCATATCATATCAAAAGAAATTGACTTGAAAAACAGCTCAAGGAAACATTATCTAGAAATCATTGAATTATTTTAAAATCAAGACAAAAACAAAGAAACAAAAACCTAGATATTATATTTCAAGAAATCATAAATGAAAATGGCTCAGAGAGAAAAGTGAAAACAGAATATACCAATCACTTCCTGAAAGGAAGACTTGAGGGGAGGGAAAAAAAAAAGTAAATTATATATAATGAAAATAAGTTAACCAGGAAAACAGATTAAGAAAACTCCCAAATGAACTTCAAGGGACATGATAGCCAAAATTCAGAATTTCCAGATAAAAAAAAAAATACCACATACAACTAGAAGAAAGAGTTCAAGTACAAAGGGCCCTCAATCAGGATCACATAAAATTTGGCAGCTAGAGAAGAGTTTATAATATGATATGTCAAAGGGTAAAAGATAAAAACTTATAATGAAGAGTAACAAATTAGGCAAATTTTAGTATAATCCTACAGGGGGAAAGATGATCTTTAGTGAAATCGTTCTAAGCCTTCTTGATGAAAAGGTTAGATCTGACTAAGAGCTTTGAAATGCAAATACAAAAGTCAATAGAAACAGAAAAGTAAATATACCGGGATAATTGGAAGGGACTAAATTGTTTATATTCTAATGTGAGAAGTAATTCTACATGTCCTCTTAGAACTCTAATGTTTTTAAGAATCATAAAAGGAATTAAATAAGATAGACAGTAGGTCTGAGAGATGTATTTGTTTCAGCGGTCTTGAAAGCATAAAGATATGAGAACATACTTGGAAGTAAAAAAGAAAGGGAAGGGAACTTAGTTATCTCACATAATAGGAATAAAACAAAGAGTATTCAAACATGGAAAAAAAGGGAGGGGGGGAATAGACATCTCACTTTAATCTATACTAGACAAATGAAGGTTGAACACACACATACATATAAACATAAACAGTTGATGTGGAAATACACTAAACTCAAAAGGGAATTTGTACGTGACAGGTAGAGGGAGAATGGGGTTTAAGAGGGAAAACAGAATCATTGAAGAAATAAGCAAAATAAATGTTAGAGGATTAATCATGAAGGGGAGAAAGAGAAATTTAAAAAAAGTAAAAAAAAAAAAAAACCCCACCTTGTGATTGAGAATGGAATAAAGGCAAGAGAAGAGGAACAAGAGTGGAAATGAATCACTTCAAATATTGATCATTAGTGTTAAGTATAATCTTTCCATCTTCTTTCTTAAAAGAAGTATAGAGAGCAAAGAGGGGAAAAAGCAAAAGAATAGGTTGGTGAGGAATATGCAATTAATAATCATAACTATGAATATGAATGGTATGAATTCATATTCATAAAATGGAAGAAGATAGTAGAATGGATTAGAAAGAATAATCTAACAATATGTTGTTTATAAGAAACTTAAAGGACTAGAAAAAATCTAGTATATTTTATGCAAAAAAAAGGTTAACAATCATTATTGTTGACAAGGTAATAGTAAAAAAGGGACATAAAGAGGGCAAAAACATTTAAAGCACCATATATAACAATATCAATATTTTACAAAATGCAACATTAACACAAAATCTAAATTTAAAGCAAAAGTTTATTGAATTGCAGGGAAAAATAGTAGCAAAACCATTATATGTAAGTAATCCTTTCAGAGCTAGATATACATACATACACACACACATTTCTTTCTTGCTTGCTTGTCTTTATGTATATGATACTTTTACCATAATTGACCACTGAAGCATAAAAACCTCATACACACACACACACACACACACACACACACAATTAAACACATCTTACCCTGACAATGATGCAAAATAAAGGCATTTGAAAAAAAGAAAAGAGAATCAAATTAATTTGATAGTAAAAAATTTAATTCTAAAGTATGGTTCAAAGGTCAAATCCGAGAAAGAATAGAAAAATTCATCAAGGAAAAGGACAACAGACACTTTATCAAAACTTTTGGCATGTAGCTAAAGTAGTACTTAAAGGAATATTTAATCTTTAAATACTTTTATCAACAAAAGGGAAAAAGGACAGATTCATGAATTAGACATACAAACAAAAAAACCTTAGAAAAGCAAAAAAAAGGTTATAAGATACTAGTGTAAAATTCAGGGTACATTAGCTCAGCACAGTCTTCCTAGACCTCAGGTGTACATCTTATGTCCTTCCATTAAACATTATAGTTCAGGACCTATTACCTCCAGCCTCCTGACTGATCTCCCTTCATCATCAAGTCTCTCCTCATTGTAATCGATCCTTCCCATAGACAACAAAGTGATTTTCTTAAAACAAAGATTTAATTATATCACTCCCTCAATACACTCCAGTGGCTTCCTATTACATTTCAAATTCTTTATCATCTGACCCCATTCTATCCTTCTAGATTTATTAAACATTACTCTCTTCCTCATAGTCTATAATTTATCCAAAAGCCAAACTGTCCTCCTTGCTTTCCTCCCATACAATATTCCATTTCCAATCGCCATGCCTTTTCCTTTGAATCACCTGGACTCTGGATCTGAAAAATATGCCCTCCCTCCCTCCTCCACATTTTAGAATCTTTGATTTCTTTCAGTTCTTAGCTAAAGCATTACTTTCTGTATGAGGTCTTTTCTTATTCCTTCAGTTGCTAGTGTCTCATCTCTCTAGGTTACTTTGTATCTTCTTTGCATGTAACTTTATGTTCCTGTTGGCTTTTTGGTTCAAATGTAAGCTCCTTGAGATCAGGGACTGTTTTCTTTTGTGTTTTAATCTTTAGTTCCTAGCACAGTGCCTGACATATTGTAAAGGCTTAATACATGCTTATTGATTGATTGAGGGTAAAGGGTTGTTTTTCCTTTGGTCCCTCTTGGTCCCACTCTTCACACAGTTGGCCTAGTTGGTGCTTCCTAAATGTTGCTTCAATTAGACTGAATTAGAGCACTGGTTATAAAAATTCTACCACTTGATATTTATAAGCACTTTAAAACTCACAAATTGATTCAATTATATAGAAGTAGATGATGTGAAAAATCAAAGTAATCATTCTTATTCTAGTTGAGGATTTATGAAAATATACTCATTTGTGGAGCTGGATTTATTTATGTTATTACAAATTTTCTGGGAAAATTATTTTTAAGTATGGGAGAGAGAGAGGAGAGCCTTCTTAGATGATAATTATATACAATGGAGTTTGAGCCTCAATATTTCATTTTTTTCTAATGCCTGTGGCAATAAAACTTCAAGATCTATCTGGTTTTTCTCTTAAGTCACTTGAGAATCAGCATTTAGATATGTGGAAAGTTCAATTTATTTCAATTTTGCAAAGGAAACTGAGTAACTCTAAAATTGATATACTTCATGGGAAATCTAGAAACTGCTTGGTTGCTAGCTCATTCTTGTGTATACCATTCTCCCCCTCACATTCTCTTTAATGCCCCCTGGAATATATCTTTAAGCTATAAATGGTAAATCATTTATCATTCCTTCAGGAACTCTCTGGATGATAAGCAGGGATTAGGTAGTAATAGGATCCCAGAAATGATTCTGAACACTCCAGTATCTTAACTGGTGAAATTATCAATCAGCTTTCAGGCTATTCATTAATAGTTTTAATTGGTTGTTATACTACTTACCATTATTTAAAGCCTGGTCTCATGCTGACACAGTATAGCCAATCAGAGATAGGGGATGCTGTAGAGTGCTAGTAAATTTATCTCCTCCCATCAGAATCTCCTCTAGAAGGAGTTGCTAGCTGATGATTCAAAAGAAGACAAAAACATCCTGAAAGAACTATGGGATTACAAAGTTTCCAGAGTAATGGTTCTTAGTCCTCAGGTTTCCTTCCATAACATTGTTTATAACCATTCCCTTCTTTCCACTCACATAGTCACCATTTGGGTTCAGACCCTTATCTCTCTTCTGGATTATGTAATTATCTCTTATTGTAACTCATTCTCCATGTAGCTGCCAAAGTAATTTTTCCTGAAATACAGGTGTGACTGTCTCAATCCTTTTCAATAAACTCTTCCTTTGATTCAATAACTTCTTCCAATAAGTATTTAAAGTCCTTTACAACCTGGCTCCATACTATTTTTCCAATCTTATTCCATCATCTCTCTTCCACACACATTATGATCTTGCCAAATGAACCTTTTTATCTGAAAATGAGGATTCCATATTTTATTTCTGTGCCTTTAGAGGCATAGATGTCCTCCATGCCTGGGATTCATTCCTTTTTTATTTCTGCTCCTTAGAATATCGAGGTTCCTTCAAGACTGAATTCAAGAATCTCCTACATGAAGCTTTTTCTTATTCTGGTCCCGAGCAATCTCCAGGTCTCCAGGGCAGACCTCCTGTGCTAAATTTATGAGAAGACAAGGACAAGAGTTACATAGATTGTTTAAGTGTGAATGGACTGTGATATGTATCATTGAAAGACATACCCAGATGGATGAGGTCAGAGATCTATGTCAGCATGTTTAAAGCACTGTGCTAGGCACAGGGGTTACAAAGACGAAAATGAAATGGAGAGAAGGATCAAACAATTACACGAATAATTAAATAAGTAATTTGAAGCAGGCAGTGAACAGTAACAACCTCAATTTTTATTCAGAAATAGTTCTAAATGTCACATACCTCAAAGGAAATAGAACCTTTTAATTCAGCCCTGAAGACAACTTAAGATCTTTTGAATCCTTCCTATATTCACCATACTTATAGTGAAGATATCCTGAAAGCATTGGGACTTTTATGAGCCAGAGTTGGATTAGATGACCTCTAAATTTTTTTTCTAGGATCAAATCTATTCCTATGAATTAAAGAAGGAAGACAAAGGGTCTGAATAATCCATAATCTCTCCCATTTTCTCTTTAAGAGCTAATAATCGAATATATTAAGTTAGTAACTTTATAACCGTAACAAAATGTACATACCATATTTGTTAGGTATAATACCTTCTGCCTGTACAGAATTTCAGTTGTGGAAAAAGAAATGATTGCTATTCCATACTTGTTTAAATCTGGGCTGCAATAAATATTTTCCAATGACTTCTTTTTCTTTTCTTTTCTTTTCTTTCTTTCTTTCTTTTTTTTTTTTTTTAAAGAAAAAGCACAATTACCAGATCTTTATACCATGAAACCCAAGTAATTGTCACAATTGTACTAAAAATCCATAACCTAGAAAAATCCAGGATCTTTCCCACAGGCAGAAATATTGGCTTTTCTCAAACTGTTCTTTGAGAACAATGGGCAAATTACATATAAAATTTAGATCTTTGTTAAAGCTGGCTAAATCTTTCAGGGTTTTTACTCTCTTAACTAGAAGAGATTCATCCTTTCTATGAACTCTCATAACTTTGATGTAAACTATGTCCCCTTTAATGTTTGGAGGGAGAAGGGTTGGAAAGGAATCTGTGGGGGAAGGGTGATTTGGGGATCTCAAACCTTCCCGACCTTTAGGAGGGGCACACCCTTTTGTCCATAAGGGCAACACCCAGATAAGTTTTTTCCATCATGGGTCTTTTGGAAGTGTCTTTTATCATTGTATTTCTGAGGAGATGCAGAAATGCATCTCCTGAGGAGAAATAAGTCTATCAAAGTAGGTCATCATACATTATTGCTATCACCATGTACTATTTTCTTATGGTTCTTGCTCACTTCACCCAGCACCAGTTCATGTAAGTCTTTCCAGGTTTTTCTGAAATCTGCCTGTTTACCATTTCTTATAGAATAACAGTACTCTACTGGGCTTATATCCCAAAGAGATCTTAAAGAAGGGAAAAGCACCTGTATGTGCAAGAATGTTTGTGGCAGCCCTGTTTGTAGTGGCCAGAAACTGGAAACTGAATGGATGTCCATCAATTGGAGAATGGCTGAATAAATTGTGGTATATGAATATTATGGAATATTATTGTTCAGTAAGAAATAACCAACAGGATGATTTCAGAAAGACCTGGAAAGACTTACATGAACTGATGCTGAGCGAAATGAGCAGAACCAGGAGATCATTATATACTTCAACAACAATACTATATGATGATCAATTCTGATGGACCTGGCCATCTTCAGCAATTAGATGAAGCAAATCAGTTCCAATGGAGCAGTAATGAACTGAACCAACTACACCCAGTGAAAGAACTCTGGGAGATGACTAAGAACCATTACATAGAATTCCCAATCCCTATATTTTTGTTCCCCTGCATTTTTGATTTCCTTCACAGGCTAATTGTATACTATTTCAGAGTCCGATTCTTTTTGTACAGCAAAATAACTGTTTGGACATATACACTTATTTTGTATTTAATTTATACTTTAACATATTTAACATGTATTGGTCAACCTACCATCTAGGGGAGGAGGTGGTAGGAAGGAGGGGAAAAATTGGAACAAAAGGTTTGGCAATTGTCAATGCTATAAAATTACCCATGCATATAACTTGTAAATAAAAAGCTATTTAAAAAAAGAATAACAGTACTCCATTACATTCACATACCATATCTTGTTCAGCCATTTCCCAATTGATGGGTATTGCCCTTAGTTTTTAATGCTTTGCCACCACAAAAAAAGCTATGAGAACTATTTTTTATATATGAGTCCTCCCCTGCCTTTTTTTTTTTTTTAATTTACAATCTCTTTGGAATACAGACCTAGTGTAATGGAAGGCTTACTGTCTCATTGATCAAGCAGGCAGTGATACAAATCAATGGTTGGTAAGCAGTTGCAGATTCCACCAAAGAACCTACCTTCCTAACTTCATATATTCTTAGTACTTTTGTATTTCTTGTTGGCAAAGAGGCTGCCAATTTTCATTCACCTTTTGCAAGCTGGAAATGTATCTTCATAGAATTTTTATTTTCAAAATCTTGATGGTATTTCATTTTTCCAATTACATGTAAAGATAGTTTTCAATATTCATTTTTGTAAGATACTGAGTTCCAATTTTTTTCTTCCTCTCTTCCTTACTTCCCCTATCCCCAAGACATCAAAGAATATATATTTTTCCTTACTCCCTGATTTTTCAAGTTATATATAGGTTATACATGTGCGGTCATTTTAAACACATTTCCTTCCATATTAGTCATTTTGTGAAAGAAGAATCAGAACAAAAGGGAAAAAAAGAACAAAAAGAGAAAAAAAGCAAACAAAAAGGTGAAAATAATATGCTTTGATCCAACTTCAGTGTCCATAGTTCTCTCTCTGGGTGCTGATGGTATTTTCTTTAACAAATCTATTGGAATTTGTAATGTCCAGGGTAGCTTTCTGGAGGTCCTCTGGACAGGACTTGGTTTCAGCAGAATAGTCACCACGAGGATAGTCAGGAATAGAGTCTAACGTCTTTATTATCTTCTTTACAGTCTATCCACTCTAACTGACTGTTCCCAGTTCTCTCAGCCCTTAAATATCCTATTACAATTACATCATTACAGAAAACTGAGTATATGTCAACTAGAATGATTATATATCATTATAGCATACTATATATGTGAACTAGAGAACCATTATATTATCAGTTCCACTGAGTTAACACCTTGTGCTAAATATCCTTGTTCAAGTATACTTCTCTAGAGTTCCCGGCTCTCTGCAGGAATTGTCTTGGATCACTATCTCTAAGAAGAGTTAAGTCTATCATAATTGATCATTATATAATCTTGCTGTTACTATGTACAGTGTTCTCCTGGTTCTGCTCACTTTACTCAGCATCAGTTCATATAAGTATTTCCAGACTTTCTGAAATCAATCTTCTCATCATTTCTTATAGAACCATTACATTCCATTATATTCATATACTATAATTTAATCATTTTCCAACTGCTAGGCATCCACAATTTTCAGTTACTTGCCAATATAAAAAGAGCTGTTATAAACATTTTTAAACATGTGATTCCTTTTCCCTTTTTTGTAATCCCTTTGTGATACAGACCCAGTAGTGAGACTGCTGGAACAAAAGGTATCCACAGTGTTATAGCTCTTTGGACAGAGTTCCAAATTGTTTCCAGAATGGCTAGATCAGTTCACAATTTCAGCAACAATGTATCAGTGTCCACATCCTCCCAAACATTTGTCATTATTTTTTCTTGTCATCTTAGCCAATTTCTTCATAAAATTTTATTGTATATTAAGATTTTGAAGGAGCCTCAGAAATTATTTAGACCAATCCCTTAATTTTTCAAATATGAAGTCCCAGCGAGTTTAAATGACTTGTGTGTGGTCACATGTGGAATAAATAGGCTAGTCAGGTTTTGAACTCAAGTTTTCTGATTTCAGAGTCATGTTCTTTGCAGTGTACCATGATCTTTGGTCACTGAACCAGTAACACTCACTATTCCATGAACAAGATGCTCCATCTCTTGACCTTGAATATTCTCTCTGGCTGTCTCCTGAAACACCCTACTTCCTCTGCTTCAACTATTGAACTCCTTGGCTTCCTTTAAATCCCAAATAAAATCCCACCTTCTAAAGGAAGTCTTCCCCAACTTTTCTCAGTTCTAATGTTTTCTTTCTGTTAATTTCTTTTTTTTTTATCTTGCTTTTATATATTTATTTGCATGTTGTGTCCTTCATTGGAATATAAACTCCTTGAAAGCAACAACAATCTTTTGCCTCTTTTTTGTATACTTAGTGCTTAGTAAAGTACTTGTAGGCATTTTAAAATATATATTTATTGATTTTAATATTTGTGTTTTCCAAACTATCATCCTTAGTCTATGGAAAAATAAAATATTAGATATGGGAAGAAAAATGAGATTTAGAGTGAAAGAAACTAGAGATCTTATGGGGACAACCCTTATTTTCTAAATGAGGAAAGTAAGACTGGGAGAAGGTAAACAAATGGCTAGCCTAAGGTAATATAGGTAGAAAGAAACAGAGCTTGGATTCAACTCCAGGTTCCAAATCCTGTTTTCTCCCACAATGCCTTGCTACATGCCTCTTTAGTCTTCTTTAGGGTTATAGAAACAAGGTAACATTAAAACTGGTTTAGATTAAGATACCTAGATAAAGCAAATAAACCTTAAAAGACATGAGATATTTTCTCCAAGTATGCAGATTGAAACTTGTTTTTATTTTATCCTTTTTTTGGGGGGGGGGGAGGAAAGTCAATGAAAGAATATATTTTGTTTAATAATATATTTACGTAATTTTGTTTTTGTTTTTGTTTTTTGCTTTCTCAATGAGGGAAAGGGAATATGGGAGAGAATTCAAACCTATTGAATCTATCATCACTTTTAAAAGGCTTTACTAATGCCTAACTGAAAATGAAACTGGCCTTCTATATGTGTGTAATTGTACACATATTGTCCTGCATGATCTATTATATTCAGTTTTCAGTTTTATTTTTTGTTCTTTGGGGTGTACATGTCAAAATGACTGTTTTTATTTTACTGAAGAAGACATATTGAATGAGGAGTGATTTCCTGCGAGAACATGGATGATGTTTTCCTCTACCTCTGTGGTTGCCAATAAGTTCACAATAGGAAAAACAAAGCAGATGAGAAACATATATAATTAAGATTATGACTTGCAGTATGATCCCTAGGCCCCTGAGCCAGACTTCCAGTTTATATATCTTATTGACAAAGATATGGCAAATTGACAAAGAACTGGGCCTCAAATTTAACAGAAAATCAAGGGGGATCACTCTTGGTGAGTTATGTCTTGTTGTTCAGTCATGTATGACTTTTTTTAATCCAATAGGTCACATTAGTCATTGGTAAAAATATTGGAATGATTTGCCATTTCCTTCTCTAGATTTGACAGATGAGGAAAATCAGACAAATAGGGTTAAATGACTTGCCTCGGGTAACATAGCTAGTAAGTATGTAAGGCTGGATTTGAATTCAGGTCTTCCTGCCTCTAGATTCAAAGCTCTATCTACTGGGCTGTCTAGAAGCTTTGGTAAACTATGTAGTCCTTTTAATGATCTCAAACTACTTGATAAAAAATATGTTCATTTTATAATCTATGTCTTTATAAACATATGTATTTAAACTTTGTATTTTTATATATTTTCTTTATATATATGTATGTCATTTTCCACAATAGAATATAAAATCTTTGAGGACAGATGCTGTTGGTCTTTGTATGTGTATCCCCTACCTTTGGTACAATGCTTTGTACATACTTAGTGAATGCTTGTTGATTGATCTCTTATTCTGTTATTCTAATATAGAAAGGTCTCTAGGGAGAGAGGCCCTAATGAATTGTCCTTGACTCAAAGCTTTATACCATTTTCATTAATGACTTGAATGAAGCATAGATGGCATAGCTTTCAAACTGCAGATGACAGAGAACCGGGAGAGCTAAAATAGATGGCAGTCAGGATCCAAAAACATCTCAACAGGTTACAATGATGAATTTGCATTTAATAAGATAAAAATGAATAATTTAATTGAAATAAATATACATGTAGGGACATTTAGTTCCAAAAACTCAACTGCTTGGGTATCATTTGGACAAAGCATGGTGAGACAATAATTCATGTCAATAAGATCCAGGGGCTAGTGAGTACTGAAAGATCAATATGACTCAATACTGTATTGTGGCAACCCCAAAAGTTATTGTGACTGTGAGCTCTATTAATCAAAAAATTGCGTTCAGATCCAATGAGTTTATAAATCTTATTAATGTTTTGCTTTAGTCAATCCATTTTTAGGCCATTTTAGGAAAGACTTTGACAAACTGGATTACATTCAGAGGAAGAAGATTAGTGAAGGAAATTGGGGACCATGACATATAAGATAAATAGAAATAACCATGGTTGTTTGGCTTGGACAAAAGAAAACTTAGGGAGGATGTCACAGTCCCCTTTTCAGTCTAGCACTCTATCCATTGAACCACCCAGCAGCCCAGGTGTGATATGATGAGGACCTACATTGGGGGTGGCAGGGTCAGAAGAGAGAAGGGAACAAGGTGGGAAATGAAGGAAGCCAGGAGACAGTGATGAGAAGGGAGAGAATTCCAAGAATGGGGACAGTTAGTAAAAATGGACGTTTGGAGAGGAACAGCAAGGAGAATGGTGTCCCTAGAATGAAGAAATCTGTAAGCATATTGAAAAAATGGTGGTGGTAGTGGTATTGGGCAGGTTATGAAGGATTTTGGATGTTAGAGAATTTTTTATTTGATCCTGGAGAAATAGGGAGCCATTAGGGTTTATTAAGTGTGTGTGTGTGTGTGTGTGTGTGTGTGTGTGTAGATAACATCAGAGTTGTGCTTTAGAAATATTTATTTGACAATTGAGTTGATTAGGAACAAAGCATTAGCAGACTATTCAATAGCCCAGCTATGAGATGGTGAGAACTTACCCTAGAAGGATGGCAGAGTCAAAGGAGAGAAAAGGGGAAATATATGAGAGATACACAGGTAGAATTGATAGGACTTATCAATAGATTGTATATTAGAGAATGAGGGGGGAAAGAGAGACAGAAAGAGAAGGAGAGAGATAGAGAGGAAGAGACAAACAGAGAGACAGAGAGCGAGAAAGAGAGAGAGAGAGAGAGAGAGAGCGAGAGAGAGCGCCATAGGTGTAAACATATTGTTGTTCATTCTTCATTTTTGAATAGGACCAATGATATCATGAGGTGATATCTTGACTCTTGATTTGCCTCTGTGAATTGAATTTAAGACAGAGCCATACAAAGTCATCAACTTCATTCTCCCTTCCAGACTCAAACAAATCTAGTGGTAAGAAAAGAGCAAAGATAGCCCAGGATGCAGTAGATGATGACCTTTTCATCTTTGGGTGTCTGACCAAGCTCTAAACACACCATGGTTCTTGCTTTAGTTGCTTTCATGGTCGTTGGAACAAATTGTTCTCATGTGTTTTTTCCTTTGGGGAAATCTTCACCTGCATGGGATAGATACCCCACTAACTCATTGATGGGTGACTGAGAGTATCCACAACAGGGAAGTTAGGAAGAGGAGAAAGGTTGACTGAAAAGAGAGAGTTCAATTTTGGATATGTTGAGTTTAAGATGTCTGCAGGACATTGAGTTTGGGATGTCAGATAGGCAATGTGAGTCTGAAGGTTAGTTTCTCAGTTTTCTGTATTTCTGAAATCAGGTCACTTGCTGTTCCATGGAAACAATTGTATGTCATTGCATAGAACCTAGGTTAAGATTTTCAAATCAGTTTTTTAGTCATGATTACAATATGTTGTTTCAGTAAGTATACCTAGCAGGAAGTTCTTAATTTTCCTAAAATAAAGACATTTCACTTAGAATCAGAAAAGACCATGAAGGTTATTCCTTATATTATAGATGAGGAAACTGAGATCATGGAAACTAGGTAACTTGCTCTATGCACAGAACACTTTCTGGTAGGATTTAGATTCAGGCCATTTAATTCAAAGAGTCAGCTTTTTTCCAATTGTACCATATTACCTCTCATGTCAGTTTGATCTCTACAACTTTTGGTCATTAGTTGTGTGTAAAGAATTATATTTGTTTTTTTAGGTTTTTGGATTGATAAACATGATTAAGAAGACATAGTGGTACACTTGTATAATTGGTTTTGAAGTCATAGCAAATGGTTTCAGATCCTGCTCCTGAAGCTACGCAGACCCTATTTAGGTTAGCCGTCACTATTCTTCCTCTTAGATTCCTTTCATGTTCTTCCCTAACCTGGACCATCCACATTTCTATTCTGGACCATCCACTCCCATCTAGAATGTTTGACCACTCATACCATTTAGATGAGAAAGGAGTCACTAACTCATTACTTCTGGTGAAATAGAGGATTACCAAAACTCACCATCCCTGTAATCATCTAAGGTCCTGCAGATTGCTAAGTGGCTTAAAGGATAGATGACTTAGGACAGTTACTAGCTATGTAACTCTGGAAATGTCATTTAACTTCTGTCTTTCCTCGACTGTTAAACAGAGACAATAAAAGCATCTATCTTTCAGGATGTTGTGAGGATCCGATGAGATAATAGTTGTAAAGCTCTTGGCTCAGTGCCTGGCAAATAGTAAGAACTTAATAAATGTTTCTTACCTTCTTTGAGGTCTCATCATGAAAGGCATTTATTCTTGTCTCTATACAGAGCCTAGGTCTACTGCTACTACTACCCACTGATGCTATCTAAAGACCCTTGGGATTTTCCATATTGGTTTCCTCTAATGAGAGGGGGGATGTTCTTGAGAAATTTTTTCTATTTATATGTCAAACATTTTGCACAGTGCTTTGCATAAACTTAATGACTCCTTTTTCAGTTTTATTCATGCTTACTTTCTTTGTGGCATTAAGCAAATGACTTTCTTCTTTGGGTCCCAGTTTCCTCATCTATAAAATAAGGTGATTGGATGTAGAAGATTGGAAGATTCTGGTTTAATTTTGCATTTTGTGCCTTTATGCCAGAAAAATGATCAGTGATCTATTTTCTTGTTTTTGTTTTTAGTTTTTGTAGCTCATAGCTATGCATTCATCCTTGTTTGGAAGCATCATAAAAAAAGATCTGGGACTTAGAATTGCAAACCTGTGTTCAAATCTTGACATGTACTAATTGTGTGATCAACACTGGGCAAGTAATTTAGTCTGTTTGAAGTCTCTTAGTTTACTCATCTGTTAAAAAAAGGATAATAATGCTTGTATTCTTTGTCCTACCTGGTTGTTTCAAGGAGAGTGCTTTCTCTGTAAACTTTAAAGAGCCGTATCAAAATAATTATGACTTCCCTGCCTTGCCAAACAAACTCCTAGAACGCTTCTCCTTGCTGTTTAGCCTAAGGGTCCAGTCAATGAAAAATAATTTTAATGTGGACATGTAATATGAATACAGTGTGAGGCAGTGTGTGTATCATAGTGGAGGGGGAGCAAGCCCCAGAGTCACAGTCCTAACTGACACTTCACCTGTGTTTTTACCTCCCCAAGAGTTTTTAAGTTGCAGAGAAGGTAGGGACTTGCATTGAAAAAAGGAGTTTCCAGGGGCACCTAGGTGGTGCAGTGAAGAGAGCACCAGCTCTGAAATCAGGAAGACCAGAGTTCAAATTTGGCCTCAGATACTTAACACTTCCTAGCTGTGTGACCCTGGTGAAATCACTTAATCCCAATTGCCTCAGTAAAAAAAAAAAAAAAAAAAAAAAAAAAAAAAAAAAGGAGTTTCCTATCTAGATTTTCCCTGTAACTTTACATGTTCATAGGCAATAAGGATTGGAACTTTGGTTCCCTGTAACAGAGGAATAAAAAATCCAATACTTATTGCCTATGAACATGTAAAGTCTAATGAAGAAGTCACAGCATCCTAAAATACACCCTCAGATCACACACAAATAATTTTGAGATTATTTATTGTTTTGGACTACGTGCCCATCCCCATTAGTACCAGCAACTGAGAGTTAACTCTAGGTCTGATAGTGCATGTTGCCCTGGGTTACAGAAATGGAATCAGACTTCCCTTTCAGTGCTTAGTGATTCTTTTTATCTCCTTCTCCTTTTTGACAGGTAAATGGCAGTGTGGGAAAGGATGGGACACAGTTACTGTGCAAACAATGCTGACTGATGATGAACTGATGAGAAGGTACTCGGTAGAAGCGAGTAATGTCAGTTACTTTGTATAATATAGAATGCAGAACCTTCTTGACTGATGGGGAAGCCTGTGAAAGAAGGGTTGAAACTGGAGAACATGCTGTCAGACATACTCAATTTCTAAAACCTTAGTGACTTTTAAAGATTTTACCAATA
Organism: Sarcophilus harrisii; assembly: GCF_902635505.1. NCBI lineage: Eukaryota > Metazoa > Chordata > Mammalia > Dasyuromorphia > Dasyuridae > Sarcophilus > Sarcophilus harrisii. The sequence continues at coordinate 133,541,826 of NC_045429.1, forward strand.
AAAATAGGTTCAGAGATTTGTAAGTCTAATATTAAGGAACTACCGCTCAGTCCTCAGAAGCTGGGATATAGCACCATTCCCTTCTCCACTAAGGAGCCTCTATGCTCTGAACGCAGACATATGGTCCAGGTGACTCCAGTCCTGACCTCTTATGAAAGGGCCTGGCTGTGGGTTCCCTTTGCTCATACTCTTTACCTTGTTAAATCCTTATCTTTGTTCTGGGGCTCTAGGGACAAATTATCTGCATCTTAGATTGGTCTCATTCTCAAATTCCCTGAAAAGTGCTAGTAGGAAGGTAGGCAGGATCTGATATGAATCAGATACGGGATAAGTATTTACATCCTACACAAAAGACTTAAGAAAATCCAAGAGTCTAATGAGAATGCATTGATGTAATGACTTGAATCAGGATGCAGAAATAACATGACTACTATTATGTTCTTTTGGGAGACAGATACATAAACCTCACTAGAACATGAAGCAGTATAAGGGATTGCTGATTCATTATTTTCCATTTCATTTTGGTCCTGCTGGGTCTAAATGATTCTTCTGATCAAGTGGGTCAGGATCGGTCTTCTTGTTGGTGGTCATTTTATCTGATGAAGAAATTTCCCCCACATAGTCCTACTCATTGAATATGGGATATCTGATTATCTTAAAGTTATGAAGTTACCCAAGCCTGAAAATACCCATTTGGGGACTGATGTTTAAACATCTATTGAGGAAAGAGAATAGAAACTCAACACCAAAAACCACCAGAGACCAAGGTGTAAACTTGCCTAGTTGAATCTGTGCCTATATAAAGAAAGGGTATGCAAGTTGGTGGAAGGAACAAGGTCTATTTTCTTCTTCCCTCCCAGGTGAAATATAGAGACAAGGCAAAATTCTGGACACATAGAAGAGCCAAAGCAAGGGCTCAAGAAAGAAGTTGTTTTTATTTTTTAAAAGTCTTCTGCCAGAAAAGCTTGGAAAGACTTACTAGAACTAATGCTAAGTGAAGTAAGTAGAACCTAGAGAATGTTGTACACAGCAACAAGATTATGTGATGATCAATTGTGATGGACTTGGCTCTTTTCACTAATGATATGACTCATGACAATTCCAATATACTTGGGATGGAGAATAGCCTTCTGCATCCAAAAAGAGAATGTACATCAAAGCCTAGAATTTTCACCTTTTTTTTTTTGGGGGGGGTGATTGGTTTTTCCCCCTTTGATCTGATTTTTTCTTGCACAGCATAATGAATATGAAAATATGTTTAGAAGAATTGCACATGTCTAAACTATAGTGGATTATTTGCTGTCCTGGGGAGGGGTGGAGGGGAGAAAAGGAGAAAAACCTGGAACACAAGGTTTTGCAAAGGTGAATGCTGCTTCGTCATTTCAAAGTGTCCACATTCAGCACTATACTATCATGTAGAAAGCAGTCAGGAAGTTCTTGTCTTAGAGTCCTGGAAGTCAGGAAGTCCTCAATTAAAATCTGGTTTCATACATTGACTAGCTGTGTGATCCTGGGCAAGTCACTTAATCTGTTTGCCTCAGTTTCCTTAATTGTAAAATGGGTATAATAAATAGTACCTGCCTTACAGGGTTGTTGTGAAGATCAAATGAGGTAACACTTGTAAAAAGACACTTATCACAATGCCTAGCACACAGTAGGCACTATTTAAATATCTTTTCTCAGGCCTGGAGAGACTTACACGAACTGATGCTGAGTGAAATGAGCAGGACCAGGAGATCATTATATACTTCAACAACAATACTATATGATGACCAGTTCTGATGGACCTGGCCATCCTCAGCAATGAGATCAACCAAATCATTTCCAATGGAGCAGTAATGAAATGAACCAGCTATGCCCATAGAAAGAACTCTGGGAGATGACTAAAAACCATTACATTGAATTCCCAATCCCTATATTTATGCCCACCTGCATTTTTGATTTCCTTCACAGGCTAATCGTACAATATTTCAGAGTCCGATTCTTTTTGTACAGTAAAATAACGGTTTGGTCATGTATACTTATTGTGTATCTAATTTATATTTTAATATATTTAACATCTACTGGTCATCCTGCCATCTGGGGGCGGGGTGGGGGGAAAGAGGGGAAAAATTGGAACAAGAGGTTTGGCAATTGTTAATGCTGTAAAGTCACCCATGTGTATAACCTGTAAATAAAAGGTTATTAAATTTAAAAATAAATAAATAAATAAATATCTTTTCTCTCTCCTTAGGAAAGCTTGAGATTCTTGCTTCCTGGCATGCTTCTTATAAACCAATTCAACAAAATCTTGTCTGTGAGAAAAGGGAAATTTCTACTTTTCAAATGTTCCTGTTGGTTTATAATATTTGCATCATGTACAGTACATATTTCATTTAAAGCTGGATTTTAACTCAGGTCCTCTTGATTCTATGACCAGCACTTTCTCTACTGGGTCATCTAGCTGCTCATAGCGCACAAGCACTCATTAAATGGTTTTTTTTTTTCATTTATTTCATGCAAGATTTTTTTAAAAAGTAAGTTAAAAGGAGATTATTAGAAAAAAATTTCAACTTTGCTGAAGTATTCATCTTAGTGTTCCTTTATAGAGAATTAATCTAATGTATTTTAAGTTTGGATCTATTTGCAAAATTAAATCTATGAACAGCTCTTTAAGAATACATCAAGAACCCAAACAACACATATCTATGAGAGGCAGTTGATTTGAAATTGTGATTCAGGGCATATGAAGGACACTGACTGGTTGGAATTTCCATGGGAAGAAACTTGGATAGTCCAGAGCCATCTAAATCTATCTGTTCTTGTTATTGCTTATAAACTGTGTTTCCAATGTGGTTTCCAGACCTAACAAAATTAATTATGTTTAGTCCTTGGACTGGATCTGACTCAGGAAATAAAGATGCAGACACACAGATATGTTTGCAGAATAGATTTTTCCAACAAAGGGGAATAAGGAACCTTACATACTTGTCATCTCTTCTGTATTTCATCCAGAGTGTATTGATCAGGGTTAAGAAGACACTATTTAAAAAAAAAGTCTTTGTCCCAGGATCGATATTTCTCAGCATGATACACAATGTCAGTTATGTACTCTTCAAAGCATACTATATGTTTTCATTCAGATCATTTGGATGAAAAAAAAAGAAAGAAAAAAATGATCCATGGTCCCCAGGGAGTCATCTATGTTTGGTCAAGCTGGGTTTAAATGCTGAATCATTAAGAATTTTTGCCAGGAATACATTTTAGCTAAAATTCCTAAGGACCCTGAAGACAAAAGAAAAATGTGTTTTCATAGAGACAACCTAAACAGAGGGCAAATGAAATTGGAGTATTTTGAAATCTTTGCAAAGACAAAAATTACTCAGGGAAAGAGATTTCATTATCTGCTATTTGCAACCCAGACTTTAAAGGAATTATATTTAAGATAATGTATTCATTTTGGTGGGAAAGCATTGGAGCAAGTCATTGGTCCAAAGTGCTCTGTAGCTAATAAAAACAGAAATTATGTAGTGGTTATTCTGGGTAAATGTGTATAGAATTATCTATTCCAAACACACATGTAACTAAATTGAGTTGGGCTGACCTCTTGTTATTTCTCCTTAAGAACTATAACAAGTATTCATAGATCTAGAACTAATCTTAGAAAAAGAGTCCAATAACCTTATTCCACAGGAGAAAGAAACTGAGGCTCAAAGGGATATTCAAGGTCATGGAACTTAAAAAGAGCTATAGCATTTATACGGGGCTTTGCACTGTATTTGCAAAATGTTTTATACATATGTTATCTCATCTAAACAACTCTGTGAGGCAGGTGCCATTATCACTCTATTTGGCTTATGAGAAAACCAAGTCTGAGAGAGGGTTAGTGTTTTTCCTTGCTTTCCTGATTTCTAGTACATTTTGCCACCTTGCGCATCTATCTGCATGAGGTTATTTAAAAGCATAGCTATAAATGGATTCTTTGTCATGAAACAGTCTTCAACTTAGAAATACTTGCTTGATATACATTTTCATTCTTTTTCTAGTTATTATTATTTGGTCATTTTCAGATAATTCTGAAATTTAGCTATGATGTTCCTTGGAGTTTTCATTTTGGAGTTTCAGGAGGTGATTCGTGAATTCTTTCAATGGCTGTTTTACTCTCTGATTTGAGGATATCAGGGCAGTTTTCCTTGATGACTTCCTGAAAGATGATGTCTGGGCTCTTTTTCTCATCCTAATTTTCAGGAAGTCCAATAATTCTTAGACTGTCTCTCCTAGATCTATTTTCAGATTAGTTGTTTTTCCAATGAGATATTATATATTTTCTTTTTTTTTTTCATTTTTTTTGGTTTTGTTTGATTGATTTTTGAAATATTCAGTCATTTTAAAGTCATATCTGACTCTCCATGACACATTTAGGGCTTCTTTAGCAAAGATACTGGATTGGTTTGTCATTACCTTCTCTGGCTCATTTTTATAGATCAGAAAACTGAGGCAAATGTGGTTAAGTGACTTGCCCAAGACCACACAGCTAGTAAGTATCTGAGGCAGAATTTGGACTCAGTCTTGACTCTAGGCCAAGGTTTTATTCACTGCACCACTTAGCAGCCTCTTGCTGGTTTTGAGTACTTACAATTGTTTGTATTTGCCTATAAAACACTAGCTTCTCTGCTAGGCATGTAAAAAGCCTTTTAAATCCTAGCTCCAACCTGCCTTTCCAGACTTTTCATACATTATTCCCCTTCACACACATTATTCTCCATTGACTTTTCTGCTATTCCTCCTGACTCTGTGTCTTTGTTCTGGATGATTTCCGTGGATGGAATGAATTTTCCCCCTCATCATTACCTCTTATAATTCCTCATTTGCTTTATATCTCAGCTAGAGTCACCTCTTAAATTGGGACTTTGCTGGATCTCCCCTTTTTTGGTGCTGCCCTCTTTCTGAAAACTACATGTGCACTTTGTTATGTGTGTGTGTGTGTGTGTGTGCGCATACACATAAATACACACACATATACATGCACGTATAGTTTTGCATATGTGTGTACATATATAGACACACATTGTTTTGTATAGGTGTGCATATACACATATACTGTTTTGCATATGTTTGTGTATATATACACACAAACACATATAGTTTTGTATATGTTTGCAGATATATATATGTACACATACTGTTTGTATATGTTTAAGTATAAATACATACACATATTGTTTTGTTTATGTTTGTAGATATATATATATACATACACATACAGTTTTATATGTTTGCAGATATATATATACACATACTGTTTGTATGTGTTTAAGTATATATACATACACATGTTTTGTTTATGTTTGTAGATATATATACACATACATATACAGTTTTGTATATGTTTGCAAATATATATATATATATACACACATACTGTTTGTACATATTTAAGTATATATACATACACATATATTGTTTTGTTTATGTTTGTAGATGTATATACACATACACATACAATTTTGTATATATTTGCAGATATATATATATATATATACACACATATTGTTTGTATATGTTTAAGTATATATACATACACATATATTGTTTTGTTTATGTTTGTAGATATATATATATACACACACATACATATATAGTTTTGTATATATTTGCTTATATATATATACACACATACTGTTTTGTATATATTTGCGTATACATATACATACACACATATTGTTTTGTTTATGTTTGTAGATATATATATACACACATACACATATAGTTTTGTATATGTTTGAGATATATATATATAGATATATACACATACTGTGTATATATTTAAGTATATATACATACACATATATTGTTTTGTTTATGTTTGTAGAGAGAGATATATATACACATACATACACATATAGTTTTATCTGTGTTTGCAGATATATATATATATATATATATATACATACTGTTTTGTATATATTTAAGTATATATGTACACACATATATATTGTTTTATTTATGTTTGTAGATATATATACACATATATACTGTTTTGTATATGTTTAAGTATATATATATATATATATATACACACACAATATTGTTTTGCATGTGTGGACATACACACACACACACACACATATATATATATATATATATATATATATATATATATATATATATACATGCATATACATACAAACAAAGATATATATTTGCATTTCCCCTCAATGTTGTTTGTCTTTGGTTCCTGAAGAGGACCATGACATCAGGATATCAGGATTGATGCCATGACATGTAAGTAAATTGGATTTAAGTGAGAGTATGTTTTACTTTCTGCTCCAGAGTCATCTGGGTCCAGTGGCAAGATATGCATTTTTTTCTAATATTTCGTTATTGAAAACTGTGTTTCAAGTTCTAAACAAACTGAGGTATACAAATGGACTTTTGTAATGATGCCTTTATTGGGAACTGTTTCTTTGATGTTGTTATTTCAATTGTGCCCAACTTTTCATAATCCCTTTGGGATCATGAAGTTTTTTTTGCCATTCCTTTCTTCAGCTTATTTTATAGCTGAGGAAACTGAGGCAAACAGGGTCACTCAGCTAGTATCCGAGGCAAGATTTGAACTTGGGTTTTCTTGAATCCAGGCCTGGCATTCTAGTGAAATTAAATAAGGAGATGGACAAGACATAACATCTTTCTTGCAAATTCTCAATATTTATTTAATAAAATAAACCCACTCAATTCCCAAATAACACAACCAAAGTCATATCTTAAAATTGAACATAATCTATATTGTTAAAAGCCCCATTGAACCAGAATCAAAAAGGTTTAGAAGGACCACCATAATTCAGCTATAATCAGAACTTTCATTAGGCTACCCAGAGATTAACACAGACCCTGGAATATAGGAGATTTTAAATAAATGCTTGTGATGACATATAGCAGGAATTAAAACTTCTAATTTATATTAAAAAATAAAATAAAAATACTAGTTAGCACTGAGGATACTGCGGAGAAAATTCTGACCTTCAATCTTTCAGTAAAACCTGGAGTTGGAATTCCATGTCAAATAGACTTTCTATGTAGAGATGCAATATGAATAAAGTGCCAGACTTGGAATTAGAAAGACTTGAATTCAAATGTGACCTGAGAACTATGTGACCCTCAGCAATTTATTTGCTAAGTCTGTCTCAATTTTCTCATCTGTAAAATGGGGATAATATTAATATCTACATCTGGAATTTTAGGGAGGACCCAAAGATTTGTAAAGCATTTTGCAAATTTTAAAGTGCTATATACATATTAACTATTATTAATAGATTTAACTTTCAATGCCTTGATTTCTTTCCATTTGGGTTCAGATCTGACACACAAAGTCAAATGGAAGTGGATACCTATGCAAGGAGTTTGAACAAATGAGTTGAGGGATTCTGACAATGAGGATTTTGCAAGCAGTGGGATCTTGTAACTAAATCATCAAAGGATTATCCAGTGCTACTTCCACACCCAGCACTGTGCTTGTAGCTTGTGTCTAGGGGCAGTGATTCTCTGCTTTGGTCCCGTAACAGTTTGAATACTGCCATTTATGGATGAAAATTATAGGACATTGGCAAAATGAAGTGTCTCCAGAACAGAATGACTAGTATGAGGCTGCATATGAGAACCATTTGAAAGAACTGGAAATAACTTGGAAAGGAGCAAATTTAGGGGGAATCAGATAAAGCTGCCTGCAAATATTCAAAGGGTTGTCATGTGGAAGAAGACTTAGACTCATTCTGCTTGGCCTGAGAGGGAAGAACTGAGAGACATGAGTCCTGGATCAGAAGGACTTGAGTTCAGGTATGGCCTTCTGTGACCCTGGGTAAATCACTTAACCCTAATTGTCTCAATAAAAAATAAGAGATGAAAGGGTCTGCTTCAGGAAGTGTCACTGGACGGGTGGTTCAGGGGATGGTTAGTCTAGTATGGACTGAACCAGATGTCCCCTGAGAGACTTTCAATTCTGAGAATCTCTGAAGAGAAAAACATGGTTCCTGACCACAAAGATAATTTAGTCAACAGGATGCAGGCTATATATATATATATATATAAAGATGGGTAACAATAGAAGGTAGTATAACTTTAGAGAGAGTATTACATTCAACAGATTAAGTACTCTAAGAGTTCAATGAGTATGAAGGGGGAGACAATTGAAGACTTTAGGGAGGGAGGAGTGGAGATCTTAGATAGACAGAATAGCATGGGGTGTAGGATAGGGAGATTCTAGGGTCTTTGGGGATTCAAAGTAATTTTGTGTCAAAATGAAGGGATTCTTGAAAGAGAACAAGACCCTCTAGATTTATTTGTTGATGGCATCATACAGATGGCAGGAAACCACAGAATATTGCAGGCCTTTCCAAATTAGATTCTTAATTATTCAAGAGTCCAACCTAAGAACATTCAGAGGAAATAACAATACAAAAAGGAAACAAATGGACAAGGAAAGCCTTTTGTCCAGACCATAGTATGCAGTTGGAGGGAGAACTCATAGATTTGGTCTTTCTGTATGTATATCTCAGATTGACATTGTATATGAATAATGAGCTGGTTCCAGAATGGAATAGAAAGAAAAGCAGCTGGATTGCTTTTAGAAAATTGTGTGGCCCTTTTAGGCAAGACTAGTGATGTGCATGGAGTCAGTAAGATCTGAATTCAAATTTAGCCTCAGGCACTTTCTAGCTATGTGATTCTAGGCAAGTCACTTAACATGATTGCCTCAGTTTTTTCAATTGTAATGAGGATAATAATAGTATCTACCTTGCAGGATAACTGTGAAGATCAAATGAGATGATATTTGTCATGTGCTTAGTACAGTTCCTGGAACACAGGAGAATAAATAAATGCTTTTTCCATCCCATTCTTTTAATGATTCAAGCTTCTTCCTGAAACAAAGACTTATCTTTTAAAAAATCAATATTCTTTTGTTAATATTGCAAATCATGGAATACTCCAGTCTCCTAAGAACTCAAGTTAAGGTACACTAAATGGAAAAGTTCATGATGGGTATGAGGAGGCTACAATATATTGCCATTTAAGAATGGTGCTATAAATGATGTCAATGAAAAGATCTATGATCAGAAAAGGATGTGGGCTGATAATATATCAGAAGCAAAGGAAAACTAGACAGTTCTCATGCTTTTGGTGATCTCAAGGGTCTCCAGTGGAAGATTTATCAAAGTATATGGACAAGTATTTCATAAAGACATGAATGGTTGGTTAACTGCACCACTGGAGGTAGTATTCATAATGAAGAAACCACAGATCCACAGAAATATAAAAATTAATTTTGTGGGGATGAAGAAATCAGTTTTGCTTGAGTGGAAGACTTAGGGGACTAAAAGAAATTTGGAGGGCTAGTTTGGGGCCAGGAAGAATATTGGAACCAACAAAATGTGAGAGAGAAATGACTGAAGGGAAAGGAAAAAAAAAACAGAATACTGGCAAAGGAAGAACTAATTTTTTAGTTTCATGGAAATTTAGAATTTGAAGGGGTTTTAGATGTCACCCAATTCAGCCTCTTGCAGGAACCACTTCAATGATATCCCTGATGGAATTTCAAGAGTTGAAATTCAGTCAGCAGTGTCATAAGCAATGTAGAAGAAAAAATAATAGCATTTATATAGGGACTAGCTAGTGAGACAGAATTTGGTTATATAAGGAAATAATGGTAGAGAACCATTTTAAAAAGCAAGATACAGAGAAACTGAAAATGTTTTGAGGAAGACAGGAAAGTACCAGTGGAAAAGGAGAAACTGATAATACAAAATAGAGATGTAGCTGATGGAACAAAATGTTACTAAAAGAGATGGGAGAGGATGATGGAGAAATTAACTTTGAAGGGGAAAAAGGTCATCTCTTCTGAGAGGGCTGGGAAGAAAATGAAGATGGCAGAAGAAACAGATCTTTGGAGGTGGAGAAGATGGTGGATGAGTGAGTTCTTAAAGAATAGGGTTTATTTCACTACATTCATTAGAAAGTAGAAAGGGAAGTCTTTGCTGAAGGTAAAGAGCAATTAGAAGGGATTTTAATACAATAAACTCTGCTTTACCTCCTGTGGGAAAGAAGATAATTAATGGCATGTAGTTGGTGCTGCTTAATTCTGATGGTATTTGTTTATATATTTCTGTTTCTGCATGTGTGTGGGTGTGTTTGGAGGAAAGAGAGGGAATAAAGGAAAAAATGGAAAGGAAGAGACAGAGGGACAGAGACAAGTGACAGAAGATGTCAAATAGGAAGAGATACGGTTTTAGGTGGTTTATTCTGCTGATGTATTTCTGGGACTGAAAAGTTTGAGAATCTTTGAAAAATCAATCTGGATAATTTGGGATTAAAAAATCAATATAGGTTTTCATTAATTATGCAGATGGGGCCATGTCTACACAGTTCAAATTTATTTTGTACATGCCATTTCTGCCCTTCATTTTGTCTCATGTAGACCCAATTATAATTGGATTGACTTATTGTGACAATATGTGTGTTGAGAGAGATTGAGGTTTTACATTCGATACCATGAACAGCTTTTATTGAGGCAGGAAAAAATGTTGTCTTAATTCAGTTCAGTGGGTTTAAAAAAATCAATTATGCAAGCATTGATTAAAACATCAAAGAGGCACTTAGATAGGCATACATATCTCTGAAAATACACACTGGCATGGCCCACATGTCTTTCATTGTTCAGCTTCAGAGCATTGAATATACCAAGAGTTTTTATTTTTATTGTTTTGGGGGTATACCAGAATGCTCAATTGGAATAAAGCACAAACCAAAGCTGTCCCCGAGAATAAGGGCCTTAGAGGTTCAAAGTCATATTCCACCATAGGCTAAAACAATCTCCACTCACACAGAACAGTGCAAAACAAATTTCATTGGATGGACCATATGGCCTCTCAGTTTAACTGTGCATGTTAAGATATCAAGGACAATTAAGACAATCATTGATTCAGAACTCCATAAATCAATACCACATTTCTTTTTAAAAATGTAACAATTGATGGAAGGAAAAAAATCTTTGCAACAGCACAAAATGTCCATCTGCTCCCCAACTCATTCTGCATATAATTCCTGGGGTTTATGAGATCTGAAAATAATTCCAGTTGAAGCCATTCATCTCATTGTGGCAGCTGCAAATTCAGTTGCTCCAGAAGCAATCTAATCTTATATCTACACAATTATTTTTAATGGCTGAATTAATGTAGTAAATGCTTGTATTTGGAAATCCATCTTGATTGCATTATCAGGACCATGTACAATGGGCAAGTTGCTAGAGGATTCACTGATTTACAAAAATGTAATGCTCTTGGACATTTATGATTACAATGAGAACAATGTAGCTAATCTAATCTATTGATGATAACTTATTTTAAAAGATGGAAAGGGACACATTTCAAAGAAACAAGTTAGAGGCAGTATTTAGGAAGTGATATGGAAAGCACCCAGTAGAATATCATTATAGAGAATTTAGAATTGTATACTCATCTATAGGGATGGAAGAGGAGCAGGTAATGTATTTTAAAGCCTCTCCCTTTTGGATAAGAAAACATTAGATTTCCACAGGCTCATAGATATGTGATGAAGAGAACTGTAAACATTACTTTTATTTAGGCTCAGCTTCAAAACAGTCATAAGGCAACAATATTCAAAATTTCTCTCTCTTTCTTACTCTTTCTGCCTTCCTTTCCATTCCTTCCCCCCACCCCATTCCTGCCCTCTAAAATAATTTGTACATTGGGCTCTCCTCAAGACTATCACAAAAAAAAGACATTTTAAAAATCCCTTAGGATTATAAAAGCGAATTTTTGATACTTTGCCAGGCAGCCATGAAAACATATCACATCACACACACACACACACACACACACACACACAGAGAGAGAGAGAGAGAGAGAGAGAGAGAGAGAGAAAAGAGCAGATGAATTCTAACCATCTCCCACCCCCATGTCCCAGAGGAGTTGCTATGAACCAAGTTGTAGAAGGGAGAACAAAGTCCATGGGAAACTCTTGCTCCTGGAGTCACTCTGTGAAGGTGGAAGGTGATGAAGGACTCTTCCTTTGCAAACTGGACTGACTGCAGTCCCTTCAGGAACCGCTGAATGGCAAAGCTTTCAAGTATTTTCTGCATTTTCTCTGCATTTTCCAGTAGATGTCCTCACAAGGCCACAGTGCCAAGGAGAACTGATGCAACACAGTGAAGTGTGGGGTTTACATTTCTTTTGGTTGGTAGCTAGGAAAAGGGTCAAACATTGGATCATAGGATTTAGAATTGGGAGGAACCTTGAGAGCAACTGATAATAAATTTCATTTTACATATGAGGGAATGACAACTCACTGAAATTAAGTGAGTGATCCAAGGTCATAGGGGCTATAAATGAAATCTTCTGAATTCAAATCCAGTGTTCTTTCAACAATATTATGCAACTTCCTAAATAACAACCAAATACATAAAGGGTAAAGAGAGGGAAAGAGCAATAACAAAAACTTCAGCTCTGGGACAAGATTACAAAGTGGAAAACAAAATAATATTTACTTTTCACATTTAATCCTGATGAGCCAATCATAAAAACAATAGGATAAGAAAACAATGAAATGGGACTCTATAATTGGCCATGGCCTGCTAATGTGGGATTAGAAATAGGCCCTCAGGGGCACAAGAAATGTCCAAAATAAGATTCTAAGGAGGATGTTGCATCATTCTGATAGGCTGGACCACTTGGAAAAAGAAAAAGGAAACTGTCATATTTCAGCTTGGTTGCCTGACAGAATGTGACAGCAAATTCCTGGGGCCCCAGAGTGCCCTGTCACTGAGTTCTCCCAGGCACAGATCTGATGATGCTTTCGCCAGCCCTCCTTTTCAGAAGCCAGGGGTAATTGGATGAAACTCAGTCATCCTATGAAGGAGCCTGGGCAGCTTATATTCTGCTTCAGCTTTCTTGGGAAAACTGAAAGCAGATGAATCTTTAAACAATAAAGCTTGTGTGTACATGAGATAATGGTCTAAGTTTTAGTAGCATTGTAAAATATTTATCTTACTTCACTGGTACATAGAGAACAATCAATCTATGACAATGACAGTTTGTAAAATATCAAAACATATTCGATTATAGCTTGCTTGAATTACGCAAATATCCAAAAATATAGACTAGGTCATGTCACCCTGGGATGGTGAAGGACATTCAAGTTTCCAGAAACCAACCTTGGAAGCAATAGGAAGGGGAGAGCCAGTGTAAACACAAATGCATTTAATCCTCCAGCCCTCACTTTTCCTTTTAACCACAGTGCAAGGGGGCAGTGCCCCTCGAGACAGGCTGCATGAACTAAATTCACATCCCCTGGAGAAATGGCTCTTTCGATAATGATCCAAGTTTTAATAGCATAGTAAATCCTGAATAGCCATGCTCACTTGAAAGCAGAGTTTGATAAATAATGTAGTGGTTGCTTAGTGGAAAGGTAGAGGTGAAGGGTAAGGATAAAGGAGGAGAAAAAAAGTCATATGAATGAACACCGAACATACATGAGGATAAGGACTCATTGTAATTCTGCAGATTAAGGTGGGGTGTCTATCGTGATCCTAGAAAAATCATAAACCATTTGAACATTGGAGCTGGCAGGAATCTGGAAAAGAATCTGTCTAGATGAGGAAAATGAAGGTTGAGGAATTAAAACTGACCTACCCATGGTCACACGGTAACTCAGGCCTCCCAGATCCTAATTCAGAATTCTTTCCATGACTTGAAAGTTAACATTTTTGTCATACTTTTAAAGCTTTAAAACACTTTACATATATTATCTCATTTGATCCTCACAACAACCCTGCGAGGTAGGCGCTATTGTTATTTTGAATTTTGAAGGTGAGGAAACTGGCCCTAAGGTTCACACAAAGAGCAAGTTTTTGAGGTGGCATTTGAATTAGGACCTTCTTCCCTCCAGGACCAAGGTTCTGTCCATGAAGTTAGGTTGCTTCTCTATTGAGCTGCCTTTGTCCTCTCACCTGTTCCTGGGAACCACATCACGAAGGCACGTTGTCTTACTTCTTCACAAAGAATGAACGGGGTAAAGGGCAGGCTTAAGTTTTTGTGCAAAGAGTTTTGTGGAATTAATTGTGCCTGTGGGAGATCTGGCCTGTTTTGTTTATCACAGAATTTCAATGTAGGATATCAGAGGCCATCCTTTCCGACCTGTGTCTGTATAAGAAACTCTCCTACAATCTCCCCAACAGATATTTACTGAGCCTCGGTTTCAATACCTCTGTTGATGGGGAGCTCTTTGTCTCCTAAGGCAGCCCATCACACTTTGGCACAGTTTAAAGTCACTTCCAAATTTTTCTTGATTCTTCCAACTCTTGTATGAGTCTCTAGTTCACATGAAGAATTATAATCAGAAAGGAATGGTCAGGAGATTTAGGAAACCAGAAACTGCTCCTGTGACTTATTTTTTCTGTTTTCTACACATGTCAGTGTAAGGAATAAGAGTGATGATAGTGGTAAGGGGACCACCAGTAAACACAGGATCACATATTCTCAGAGTGGGAGAAATCAAACAGTTTAATGTTATGAGGAGAGATCTGGCTGTGGCTTCAATGCCTTCAGAGATGGCTTTGTTCCAGAACCCAAAATATGCTTCTCTCCCCCCTCCCCTACTTTTTCTTCAAACAAGATGGTCATTTTCTTCTCCCTTATATTAGAGGAAATGGCCTTATCCCATTAATTCAAAATGTCTGGGCATCTTGATCAATAATAAATGCATCTTGTCTTTTAACCAGTCATATGAACAGAGCACACTATTTTGAGCTTGCAGAATTTAATTTGTCCTGAGAAGAAATCATTGCAGGCATCTGAAGAGGAAGGCAAGTAAAGTACATGGCACACTTCTCAAAACCAAGTTGGGTCCCCTGCAATTGCCCTGAGTTGATAATGTCTTAAATGAAATACAATGTCCTTCCTAATCCCTGCCCCAAGTTATAAATTGAAAGGGATGAGTTGGTAATTTTCCTAATTCTATTCTGATTAATGGCCTGGTTAAGAGAAATGAGCCCTGGAGATCTCAGCACACACTTGCCACAGGTTCCTTTGACTAACTCTTGGACACCTGCAAAAGGTTCCCTGTTTTCTTTCCTTTTGCCCTCAGCACACAGAACAGGATGAACAGAGAAGAGAGCCAATCTCCTATTTGAATGACTCCTTTATCTTCTGTCTACAGCAGCACTGAATTTTACATAATGCAAACACAAGTGAATTCCCTCAATAACAAACCATAAGTGGACAATCAGTGCTTAGAAACAGGACAGAAATTCACCTTCTTACCCAAGAAACCTTCCCATCAGTATGAAATCCGTTGATCTGATTCACTATGGATTCAGGCTGATTCCCTGCCAGTCTATTTCAACAATCACAAACCCTTTGCTGGTCCTCTAGAGGGTTTTGTCTTTTAGGCTTTATAAGGATAACTGTACGCAAATCCAGAAAATGGAGGATGGCATTTTTATTGGATGTCCACTGGAAATCTCACCCACAGTAGCGAGATTCTAATCCCCTGCAGATATGGCACAACACAATACCTAATCTAAATATTTAACAGAAGATGAAATCATAAGAAATGTGATAAAACCCAGGATATTGTAGGCACCACCTATCCACAGATAATAAAGTTGAATGGTTGAGAAATAATAACATTGTCCATTGGTTTCAGTTTGATAATTGTCCTTTGATGAAACTGAACTTGGAAAGTCACAACTTAAAAAAAAAAGCAGCACTTCTTGATACCAACACCACTTAACACATACTAAATGTGGCATGTAAGTCCCCAGCTGGTCTCTTTTTCTTTTTCTTTAAAATTTTTTATATTAATAAACAGAATGGAAATCGTCAAATTCAAATATTAGTAGTATAACACTTGAGTGCATTTCAATATGACCACAAAATATCATAAACTCTTAACCAGTGTGTATTACAATAATGGAGAATACAGAATGTGCCATTTATAACCCAAAATCTTTCTTTTGCTGAAATAAAGATTCAGAAATATGACTCCAGCTGTTGGGAAATTCTCACTTGCCCAAGGCTTCAGAAAACTGGACTGTTGGGATCAATTTCAGTTTTTATTAAGGATGGGAAGGAGAGGAGGAATTGGGGAAAGGGAAGGAAAGTCAAATAAGACAAAATTAAGAGCTTTAGGACCTGCCCCCAAATGCCCCCTGAAATCGAGCCATCTACTTTCTAGATGTTCGTTTAACCAACAATTGGAAGTCCTCCTCACTGAGACCACGAGGCTAATGAGAAGACGGAGTGTTGGGAAGTTCTTTGCTGGGAAGACCGCTTTTGTCGGCTTCTGCAGGTGGTCTGGAGAAGAGCAAAGTCCCAGGAAAAGTGCACCGCGCCTCCCCCTGTGCCAACCGTCCACATCGGTCAGACTGAGCTGAGCTTTACAAGGCCACGGACTGAGTCTTCATGCAATGAGTCTTGGCTGGCCAAGCTTAGGACATGCAGGGTGTGACTGTGCGTGATGGGACTGCCCGTTGACAACATCCCAGGGGGTGAGGGGGCTTCCTCGGGTGTGAGGAACTGGTGGCCATCATGATCTTCCTTCAACGGTATCATATCTGTCAAAACAGTCTCTGATGTGAGATTGGGCATGGAGGAGGGTGGCGTGGGCTGCCCCAGGGACAAAGTGGCGCAGGGGGTGCCCAGGGTGGTCTTTCCTGGCAGAGGGAGCTCCTCGCTGGTCAGGCTGGGTTCGCTCTGGAGCAGCGGGGTAGCTGCAGCCTGCAAAACGAATTTGGTGCTCTGAATGCATTGATCTTGGTCACACTGGAGAGCAGGAGGCAGCCAGAAAGGGCAGCGAGTTGGGGAAGTCGGAGGCAGGAGCAGAGAGTGAAACGCAAGGGCAAGAGAGGCATGGAGAGAATAAGATGTGAGAAGAGAAAAATTAGTGATGATTCAGTTAGACAACTGCCAAAAAGCACTGCATGCACAGATATCCAGGTTTCACTGTGGTATTTACGGCAACACAGGAAATATTCACACCGGCATCCAAATAACCCACTTAAATGAACATATCATGTATACCGCTCCAGTAAATATTTATGTTACAATGGTAGTCTGTGTCCATCTATACAACCATAATTTTATTTTTTATGATTCAATTTTTTTATTAAGGCTTTTTATTTTCAAAACATATGGCACGGATAATTTTCAACCTTCATCCTTGCATAACCTTGTGTTCCAAATTTTTTCCCTCATTTCCCCCCACCTACTCCCTCTAGATGGCAAGCAATTCAATACGTTAAACATGTGCAATTCTATATATATTTCCACAATTATTGTGCTTCATAAGAAATATCAGATCATGGACATGGCTCTTTTCAACAATGAGATGATTTAGGCCAGTTCCAATGACCTTGTGATGAAGAGAGCTTCTACACCCAGAGAGGATTATGGGAATTGAGTGTGGACCACAACATAGCATTTTCACTTTTTTGTTGTTGCTTGCTTGCATTTTATTTTATTTTTTTTCTTTTTGATCTGATTTTTCTTGTGCAGCAAGATAATTGTATAAATATATGTATATATTGGATTTAACATATATTTTAACATGTTTAAAAATTTAAAAAGCTTTAATAAAAATATATACATACATATATATGGCATATATACATATATATATATATACATAGATATATATTAAAATATCAGATCAAAAAAGGAAAAAAAATGCAAGCAAATAAGAACAAAAAAGTAAAAACACTATGCCGTGGTCCACAATCAGTTCCCACAGTCCTCTCTGTGAATGCAAATGGCTCTGTTCATCATAAGATCATTCGAACCCGCCGGAATCATCTCATTGTTGAGAAGAGCCATGTTCATCAGAACTGATCACTGCACAATCCTGTTGTTGCCATGTACAATGATCTCCTACAATCATAACTTTAAAATAGATTCACTTAAACAATTGTCATTGCCAGCATCAAGGAAGAGAGATATCAAATTGCTTGCCACTTTAGGGAGGGGGAATGTGATGGAGAGAAGGAGAAAATTTAGAGCTCAAAAATTTTTAAAAATTAATGTTAAACATTAACAAATTAATGTCTTAACATGTATTGGAAAAGCAAAATACTATATATATATAGATATAGATATGTATTTATATACATGTGTATGTGTATATATATCCTTTTATATGCTATGAGTGGTTTCTTCCATATAGTTTTTAAAATATAGTAAGAGAAAGGAATTGTAGGGATATAGTGGCTTGAATACTTGTGATATCCATTGCTGGAGGGATGAGTTTACCCACTGATGAAATCACAGATCGGCCAGAATGTTTTTGAAATTTGGAAACTTCTGAATCTCAGGAATAGACTGGTCTCCATAAGCCTAAGAATGTTCTACTGCTAAACATTCAATATTGCCATCATCAACACCTCTGGTTCACTTAAAAATAAATATTCATTGTTTTACATGATTGCACATATATTCTTTGTCAAATTGCTTACTGTCTGAGGAAGGGAGGAATATGACAAAGGGAAAGAAAAAATTTAGAACTCAAAATTTAAAAAATGTTAAAAATTGTCTTACAATGTAATTATTAAAACAAAATACTTTAATATATGTATATATTTAAAATAAATCCTGATTTATATTTTTACATCAACATTTTTCTAGTATCTCCTTTTTCCCTCCTCTCCCTCTGATTCATTTTTTGTTGCTTATGAGAACCTAAAAGTTTTATAGGATGAACCACTTTTCTTAAGATAGTCTTAAACTGTACCTTACTCTAGTTATAGAATTTCAGAGTTGCAAGAAACCTTAGAAGTTGTTTAACTCATGCATTTTACAGACAGGAAATTAAGATTAAGGGAAGTGACTTGCAAAAATCACATAGCTAGTTAAGGGAAGAGCCAGGACTTAAAACTATTAAGCATTTTCTTTTCCCACTATAGGAAACAGTTCCCTTGGATGGTTCATTTTGGTTCTCAGTGCTTAACAGAAGAGTATGGCATACATCACATTTTTACTGACTCATTTTCAGCCAGTTGTAAGGTTTTCAAAATGGTGCAGGAAAGGCATAGGCAGTGGATTCCTAGATTCCTATTTAGTCTAAGACCTGGTTTCAGAGACAGTTTGAAATAGCTTTGCTATGACTTAAACATCTTAAATTTTGTTATCAAAGGTTGAGATGCTTTGGACTAAACTCATTAAAGATGTTCAATTTGCACCCAGAGAGAGGACTGTGGGAATTGAATGTGGATCACAATATAGTATTTTCACTTTTTTTGTTGTTGTTTGCTTGCATTTTGTTTTCTTTCTCATTTTTCCCCTTTTTGACCTGATTTTTCTTGTGCAGAATGATATGTACAAATATGTATAGAAGAATTGCACATGATATATTGGATTACTTGCCATCTAGGGGAGGGGGTAGGAGAAGGGAAGGAAAAAATTTGGAATACAAGGTTTTGCAAGGGTGAATGTTGAAAGTTATCCATGCATATATTTAGAAAATTAAAAAAAACTTTAATTAAAAATGTTCAAAACCATTCTTTCTATAGTACAAAATACAGCATACCCACCATAACCTGACAGAAATTTAAACTAGACAATAGATTTATAATAATGGATTTCTGTCTTGGGTCTTTAGAATACAGAGTTCTATAAGCATCTTATCTACTGTAAGAACAGGGGTATTACAATGATATCAGTTACTTCTGTGACCAGGAGAGGTTATTGTATTCTTGAAAATCTAAAAAGTACATATTATTCCCTTATCCTACTATATCATACATTTGTTGGTTTCTCTCCTCTTCTTACTACATTTCTCTCACTGTTCTGAGAAAAGTACCTTCTTTCTGATTTTTCCATTGTGTAAAATCCAGGGTTTTGCTCTTTCAAGAACTAGGAAGAGCTAATGTTGGATTTTCAGAAGGATGATGGGTGCTACATTTTTCAATTCTCTTTTTCTGAATGTGTAGCCATATGTCAGTTTGGGGACAGTGCAATGATCTGGGCTGAGGGAGAAGAGCTCAGTCATATCAGTAGCTAAGTAGGACAGACCACCAATTCCTGGTAGCCTAATGAGATATGAATACTTATTACTAGAAGTTCCTTATAACAATTCTTAAGCATGATAGAGTCACAAATTTATAAGAATACAAATTTTGGATAAATTATCAAAGGATTTGAACCAGTAGTTTTCAGAAGATTCAAAGCTATCTATGATCATATGAAAAAATGCTCTCATTCACTATTGATTAGAGAAATGCAAATTAAAACAACTCTGAGATACCCCTTCATCACCTATCAGATTAGCTAATACAGTAGGAAAGAAAAATGATAAATGTTGGAGGGAATGTAGGAAAACTGGGTACTAATATACTGTCTTTTCCTTTTCCAAACAGGATCAGAGATATCAATCAGATAGGACTTTGGACAAAGTCATCTATTCTAACTCCTGCATTTTACATTTGTAGACACTGAGGCACAGAGGTTAAGTGACTAAGGTCACAAAGCTAACATAAATCTAACTCACGTCTTCCTCTACTGAGGTTCAACCCTCCATCATCTCTACCACCTGGCTGCTGCTAGCTATATAATCCATATTTTTCCCAAACAGGCATTCCTAAAGCATAGGTCAGACCATGAGATTCTCCTGATCCTGCTTCCTCTTGTCTCTAGGATAAAATAGAAACTTCTCTATTTGGCATTTAAATCTTTCATGGTCTGACTCCGTTGATCTTGCATTACTCCCCATCCTGTACTTTCGGTCTCAGCCAAATTGGCTTACTTGCTGTTCCCTGCAAATGACACTTCATCTCCTGACACTTCTCCTTTGCACAAACTGTGCTTCATGTCTGAAATGCAATCCTTCCTCATCTCCACCTCTTGAAATTCTTGGCTTCCTTCATGGATTAGTTTAAGGGCCACTTCCAACAGCAAATCCTTTCCTGATCTGCCCTATTGCGCCAACTCCTCCATCCCCACCAAATTACATTGGATTTATTCTATACAAATTATGCTTGGTCTTCTTTGTTAAGGAATGTAAGCACCCTGAAGGCAGGAACCATTTAATTTTTGACTTTCTCTTTCTAGGACAGTGCCTTGCATATTTTCATCATAGCATAGGGCATGAAAGAAATGCTTTTTAAAAAATATATATATATAAAAGCTGAATTTTTCTCTAGTCCAATCATAGCAACAGCAAACAACTCTCATTTATAGATATTCCTTTCACTTGATCTTCACAAAAATTCACCTTTATATAATGCTATAGGACTTACTAAAGAGTTCTATGTACATGATTTTTTGGGTCCTCCCAAGGACCTTGGCAAGGTAGAAGATATGAGTATTTTTATTCTTACGTTGTAGATGAGGAAACTGAGGCAAATAGAAGCTAAGGGATTGTCCTAAAGCCACTTAAATAATAACTTATTGAAGCTGAATTTGAATGTTATCTCCATTTTACAGATGAGGACATCTGAAACCCAGAAAGGTTCAATGATTTACTTGTTCAGTAGCTAATAAATCACAGCTTTGACAGCATATCATCTGATTCCAAGTCCATCATGCTTTCCAGTGTAGGACCTTTAGGCTCATTGAAGGTATGTGGGGGTGAAGGGAACTAGATAGGATGAGGTCAAAAGAGCAGGTTTAACTTGATATGAATTTTACCAGTTTGACCTTGAATGACTGAGCCAGGGGTCCTCAAACTATGGCCTGCGGGCCAGATGCGGCAGCTGAGGATGATTATCCCCCTCACCCAGGGTTATGACGTTTCTTTATTTAAAGGCCCACAAAACAAAGTTTTTGTTTTTAGTATAAGTCTGGCCCGCCAACGGTCTGAGGGACAGTGAACAGGCCCCTATTTAAAAAGTTTGAGGACCCCTGGACTATAGTCACCCTTCTTAAAGCCCACTGCAACCTGGCTTGCTTTCTCCTTGCAGTGAATTTCTGCTTCTATTCTTATATTTTCTAATGGAATGTTGAATACAGTTCCTTCAGTAGCTAAGCAATTGACACTAAGTCTGGTTTCTGATTTCATGTCAATATTGTTTTTATGTTAAGTTTTTTTTGCTATAAAACTCTGTACAGTTAGGAAATTGGTTCAATCTTGACAGGATGGAGGAATAAGAGGAAGCCTCTCTGATTAAACATACATTTTCTGGCAAGTATCCCAGGGATTTGAATACAATGTCTTTGCTAAGAAGTTTACTTGAAAAATTACCATTTGGAATTACTGATGACAGCTAGTACTTCTATAATGTTTTCAACTCTCCATGACTAAATATAACCTTTCCATATTCCTGGAGTCTTGCCAATAAGACTATTCTCAAGATTCCAGTTGTGAGAACTCACAATCCCAAATTAGTTGTTCTTTCTTGAAATGAGAATCACATCAGTTCTCTGATGAAAATAGGTTTTATCAATGGAAATCTTCCCTGATTTGAAGGGAAGATGAAACTGAAAGCTAGATTCCTTCTTTGGTGATGGAAAAGAAGGTTCTCTCTATTCATGATTTTCAGGTAAATTCTATTATGGGGACTGACAATTTTTAATATTTAGAGAATCATAAAATTTGAGGTAGACTTTAAGACCAACCACCATATTTTAAAAAATATATTTTAAGAAAAGTAAAGTCTGGCAATTGTTGCTTATATTATTAGGTGGTAGCTAGGTGGCACAATGAATAGAGCTTGGTCTTGGAGCCAGGAAGACCTGAATTGGAATATTGCCTTAGACACTTAGCAGATGTATGACCTGGGTCAAGTCACTTGACTTTAGTTTTTTAATCTCTAAAATGGGGATAATAATAGCATTAACCTCACAGGGCTATGAGGAGCAAATGAATTAAAGTGCTTTTCAGACTTTAAAAGAGTATATAAATGCCAGTGATGAGGATGCCTTTTCCCGCTTTAGAGAAACATTGTGGTGTAGTAGATAGAATGCTTCTATCTCAAATGCTAGCTATGCAGTCATGGGCAAATTGCTTAACTTTTTGGTGTCTTGGGTACTTTATTGGTGAAATGAGGGGAGTGAACTTGATAGCCACTGTGGTCCCTTTCTGCTCTAAATCCTCCTTTTTTCCTTCACTTTCTTCAAGATTCCTTCAATTTTAGATCACACACACATCTTTGTCCCTCCATTGGAGTGGATAAGTGGAGGACCTCTCCGAGAGATGACCCAAACCTGCCATTTTTTCATTTCCCAATTGGCTGCACCCCTCTAGATGCCTCTAGCATGCTCTCCACACTGAGTACCTTCCTTCTCACCCCTACTCCCCTTTTCAGCTTCCTTCTGAATGTTATTTTCCTTCATGAGATTATAAGCTTCTTGAGGGCAGGGATGTGAATGTTTATTGATTAATAGACTTGTTTTCTTTTTCATCCCTCTTTCTTCCTAGTTCCTTGTTTATTCCCAACCATGGTCCCCATTAGTACTGCTTAGATTCCCCCATGACATTCAAAATTAAAGACAACTGCATTTGGTTGCCTTTCTTATTGCTCCTTTTGATTCAACATGTTGACATTACAGTTTGATGTGTTCTGTCTAAACCTAAGCTCAAAAAATGTCCTTTTCTATGTTTTAAAAAATGTAACAAGTTCCATTGGGCATTTTCATAGATCTTCTACTTCACCACTGCCAAAGACATGCACCATTAAAAATGGAAACAAACACTGGCTGAATTGCACCAGTCAAAACTGCAAGAAATATGCTTCGTCCAGTTTATCAGGGATAAAGCTTAAGGGCTTAAATAAATCCAAACATATATCTGGGAGAAATATACTTTGTCTTTTTTAATCCACACGAGAGCCACACAGAAGCAAGCACATAAATACTGGACAAAATGTCTACTTTATTTTCAATGTAGACTTGAGTCCTTGACTTTAGCTACTGCTTTTTAAGCAGATTTTGAGAACAAACTAAAAAAGCTATTTCTGAGCCTGATACAATTATCTGTACTTCTTTCTGGTTATTGAAGGAGAGATAGTGTAGGATAATGGATAGAGAGAGTTGGCTTAGGTGCCAGGAAAACTGGGATTCATGGCACATGTTGATTGTGTGACCCTGGGCAAATTCTTAGTACCTAAAGCCAAAAGTTGAAAAGAAGGGGATGACTTACATTGGTTGAGGGAATTGTCTCATGCAGGAGTTCTTTGTACTGAAGAAATTACATATCAAGTTTGCCTCTATATTAACAATTGTTCTTTTCCTCTCATTCCTGATTCTTCCATTTTATTTTTTCTGGGAATGTTATGAGCGACTATAGTTCTTGGGAACATCAACAAAAATGATCACATGCAGTTTGAAAATATTTTATAATGTTTTATAACTTTTTAATCCAACAAGTACCAACTGTGTACAAAGAACTTTGCACGGCCCTGGGAATACAAAGACCAAATGAACCATAACTGATCACCATTTGAATGTCCATATCCAATTTTTGAACATATGGTTAAATGGGTGAATGAGGAATTGATTACTCCTGTTGGATAGCTTCCATATTGATTTCTGGCTGATTCCTAAGCATTGGCCAGACCATAGAGTCAAAAGATTATAGAATCATAGATTTAGAGCAAGAAAGTATTTAGAGTACAGAAAAGATCTCTGAAAAGTTTCTTAGTCCAGCTTACATAATTTCATAGAGGAAGAAACTGACTTGCCCAAGAAAATAAAAGGGGAAAAGTGACCTGTGTGATTAAATTGCAGGTCCATTGAATCAAATATATTGATATCTTCTACTCCCACAGGAGAGTATATAATTTCATTCTGTCTGAGCTTATTGATAATATAATGCAATGAGTCCATCCATAGAAATCTACAATATTGGTACTATTGTCCTCATTTTTGTAAAAATCATTTCTAGACTGGAGACATTTCAAAAAGGGACATTAAAATACTCATGGGTAGAATACTGAAATGGAAAATGATTAGAATTTTCTCCTCATGTCTCCAAACTGTTTGAATTCTAAGGGAGATATTCTTTGTATTCTAAGAGTAAAATTCTTTACGTGCATCTGCAATCACATATACAGAGATTCCTCTTAGGTTTTTTTTCCCTTCACCTTTTGGCTTTTCTGTTTTTCCTTTTACTCTTTTCCTTTTTTTTTTCTTCTGCTTTTCTAGCAAGGCTGCCAGCAGAGGATGACTCCATTCTTCCCTCTTTTCTTATTAAAATCTTCACTGTACCACTTCTATCTTGGCATGTGTGTCCAGAAGTCTTTGGCCTGAGGTCATACTTTAATGAGTCCTACAAACTACAAATTCCCTAGTAAAAATAAGCCCCCATGTTAATGGAAAGTAGCAGTTTACTCAGTGAAAAGAGTAAAGTGAGAAATAAACACTGTCATTTCTTCCTCATACTAATATATCTGAGAAATTCTTTATGAGTTAAATGGAACAGAAAGCTGGTGTCTAGTATTGGCCAGATCAAGTCATGTTTCTATTATTGCACAAAAGGTCATATCTATAGTATAAGTACATTTGCATTATTTCAATTATATCACTTTGATAGCTGATTCACTGCTCAAATGAAGTTTTGGCATTTGCAGATGTGAATTTTCACATCTGTTCAATACTATCAAATAGTAAATCTGGTCTTACTAGGGATTTTTGCTTCCTGTTCTGGCTATAACTTATCAGTACCCACATAATCAGTAACAGAGTGTAAGAGGGTATAGAAGTCTTGAAAATTTTTCAGTTCTAATTTCTGGGATATCATCTTATCTTCAACTTCTATTTTCCTTTTTTGCAGTTTTATAAAGATCATTTTCATTTTAGGCTTCAGATACTAGCCCCTAAATATAAAAGCAAAAGGATTACTGAATGAAGACTGAAATAATCTTGACCAATAAAGATCTTTGACTCAGCTGTTTGTTTCTTCCAGGAGGACAAAGGCCATCCTTTCCAATCAAAAGAATCAGGCTTCATAATTACCTGTAACATTTATAGCTGGTAAAGGGGATAGCAGCAGGTTAAGCATCCACTGGTCTCATGGGCACAGGATGAGCTCGCTTTTGGGTACTATTATTTCTAGTAGTACTGTCTCTGATCTTTGACGCCATATTTATACTAGGCCAAGAATTCCCATAGGGCCTGCTGGGACCACCCATTTGATCCTAGTATTTCCTTAGGCAAAGCTTTTCATGGCTGTGTATAATATCTGATCACTCATAAAAGACTAGTTAAAATCAGTTCATATAAAATCAGTATCATACATACATACATATATATGTTTGGACTGAGGAAGAGAGGTCCAGGAAAGGTGAAAGAAGGATTTTTTTTTTGGGGGGGGGGGGGGTAAAGGAGATTTCCTTGAGCTGGATTATCATAGATTTTTATTTTGCTTCTGACCTACTCTAAAGCATAAGAAACTATAGAGACAATATTATTGTCTAAAATGTAATGAAGGGTGGGGGTAATGACATATTCTGGTCTATGCAAAATCACCTCCCAATAGAAAGCTGAGAGTTCAGAGATACTAAAAAGACTCTTCTACCTCTTTATTAATAATTAAATATAATTTTAATTAATTCTCCTTATTAATTCTCTCACCTGTTTGTTTATATATGAAATTCTATTCATGGAAGACAATGCCTCCCTTGATGGTAGTGATCAGAAAAAGCTTAAAAGAAAAACAGAAAAGGAAATACATTGACAAAGACTCTCTATGACAGGGGTGTGTATGTAAGAGTTTTATACCAATGTTGCTCCATAGTTATTGCATAAATAAAAATAAAAATGGGACTGGGATGGAAGGGGAAGGGGACAATAAATGAATGGATCTAGGATATGTCATTTTTTTTGTTTTTCCAGAGGCATTAATGCCTATATAGCTTCTTCTGTTTCAGCTAAGGCTACATGCAAAATAGAGAAAGACCACCAATGTTGAGGTTGAGTGAGTAAAGATCCTTTTCTCTTGCAGTTGAGTGCTTATACTCTATGACTGATTGTGGAAATTGTTCCATAAGGTGTAAATGACAGAATTCTAAGAGCTGGTTTGGATGGATAGGGAGTTGTTCTGGGAAGTATCAGAGACTGACAGCTGGAAGGGATCTCCAAGGCCATCACATGTTAACTTTCTCAACTAACAGAGGAAGGATGAGGGTTGAGAGCATAAAGGCACTAGGTACTTGTAAGATAAAGGCAAAAAATAAATAATAATAATAACATTGGTAGTATTTTAAGATTTGCAAAATATTTTACACAGGCTGTCTTATTTGATTGTAGATTTTAAACTGGGTGTGGCAGAGAGCTAAGTCTGCAGTCAGAAAGACTATTCTTCATGAGCTCAAATGTGGCTTCACACACTTATTACCTCTGTGACTCTAGGGAAGTCAGTTAATCCTATTTGCCTCAGTTTCCTTGTCTGTGAAATGAGCTGCAGAAGGAAATGGAAAACTACTCTAGGGTCTGCCAAGGAGATCCCAAAAGAGTCACGAAGAATCAGGTATGAACTACTGACCAACAAAAATAGTTTAAAAACAACAATCTCAGACTTCAGAAAGTATCTAGTTTAATCTTCTCATATTAGAGAGAAGCTCTGAGAGTGACTTGTTTTATGTCATACAGGTGGGAAGACATCAGAGGTCATACTCAAAGTGACTTGAATGCAGCATCCCTTTCCAGAGAAAAGTGGTGATGGAGACAAAATTTAAGTCCTTCACAATTATGTCCAGGGCCAGCCCTGACTCTTGTGCAAATGTCCTTTATAAAGGACCCTGTACTAGAGACCCCATCCCTTCACGGGGGAGAGAAGGAAGGAGGAATTTTTAAATTAACAATTATGCAGAACCTAAATATTCTTAGTTAGAACTTTCAAACCCATGTCAGAATGAAGAGATATATTAACTTCCCCACCGCAAACCTACTTAATTTTCTCTTTCTGTCTTGTGATGGAAAAAGGCTGCTACCCCATGCAAAATTTTGAGGGAGGGCAAGTGCTTTGCATGTAGGTGATTTTCACAATAAGCACATTCCTGCTGGCGGAGGTCACTTAGGGAGCTAAGAGGCATATAAATTTGGTGGGGATCATCTCAGATTTTTTCTCAGTCTTTGCCACGAGTATAGCATCTAGAGGCAGTGTAGACTAGATTCGTGTTCTCTCAGTCAAGTTGTTTTTCAGTCATTCCCAACTCCTCATGATCCCATTTGGGTAGGTTTTTTTTGTGGTGGGGGGAGCAGAGATTCTAGAGTGGTTTACCATTTCCTTTCCTAGGTCATTTTACAGATAAGGAAACTGAGGCAAACTAAGTCAAGTTACTTCCCTAGAGTCACAGAATTAATAAATGTCTGGGCCAAATTTGAATCCAGGAAGCTGTCTCATACACCTAACACTTACTGTCTGTCTGATATGGGAGAAATCACTTAACCTTTTTAAACCTTGTTTTTTTAATCAGTAAAATGGAGACAATAATATCTACAATGACTTATCTCATTAGATTGTTGTAAAAAAGGCAGCTTTGTAAGGTCAAGTGTATATAGCACACATAATACATACACACACATATACACACAGAGATATATATGATTACTATGAATGTAGTTTGCAGATTTAAATGACCTTGATGCTCCCTTTTCTAGCCAAACTGGAGGAGATGCCAGCCTAAAGCCTAATTGATAATCTGAGAAATTATAATGGGAGAGAAAAGGGAAAACAAGTCTAAAACCATTCAGAACCCTTGAGGTAAAACTGAAGCAAAACCTCCCTGAAGGGAATTTATCAAAGTTTAAACCAAGTATGGGGAACCATTGGTTTGTGGTTAAATTTCTGCCAAGGCAAGCACCCTAATTAAATGATTCTGCTGTGACCACATCATTACATCTCAGAGAATTCCTTCTTCCTGGTAGACTGCTGGGACCATTTCATTTTGCCATCATACCTTGAAGATTTGTCAGGAGAAAGAGTTATATACACATTGTTTAAAGCCATTGAAAATATTTAAGATATGCTGACCTTTTCTTTCTTATTAGTTTTCTTCATATATTATCCCTATTAGCATTTAACTAGACCAAAAAAGAGATTTGTTTTGGATAAAATAACTCATAACAATTAGATGAATCCTGATCCTAAATGTAATCTTCAAATATTATGGGGCAAAATAGTTTGAATTTCTCAAAAATCAACGATGAAGTAATCAGATTGTTTTAGCTGAATGAAAGAGAGAGACAGGATATGGATAGCTTCCAAAATGATTTGTTCATAAAGATTTTGAAATAAAGCTTTAAAACATTATCTAATATGCAAAACATTAAGGATTCCATAAGAAAATAAGCCTTCATTAAAAAGCCAAGCTTTTAATGCCTAAAAAAAACCTCTAACGGTAGGGTCAGCCTAGACAATTATTCCATCTTCACTTAAAATGTCAAGATCCTATGCTGTGATACTTGATCAGGTGACAGCAACTCTCCATTGAATAAAATCAATCACAGCCTTTAGTCTAAGTGAAAAAAAGGTTCTTGAAGAATTCAAATATTTTTGTGAATTAGAATTTTACATTAGCAGTGTTTTTAGACAGTGATTGTCTATCAAATGTTGAGTCAGTTTGAAACTGAAGAATTTAAACGAATGGTGAGTCTGGCATTGTACAAAATGCCTAAGCTATATTTTAAGCCCTAAAGATATAAAAGTCCTAAAGACGTTTATCCTTAATAGTATGGTATTTCATGTATCAAGGCAAGAGAAGACTAACTTAGTGGTTCTGTCTTGATATTTCAAAGACCAATGGCCCACAAAATGGAGGTGTTTCAGGGTTCCCCTCCATACTACTTTTCTCATTGTTGAATGGAAACATTCTCTCCATAATGACACTCACTCAGACTACTTATCTTCCAAGTTGGTCTTGAGGCTTTAGGTGAGGAACAAAATAGCTTTTTGGGAGTAAAAAAATCTCAACCTCTTGAAAAGAAATTTCTGAGAATAAGGAGGACTTTTGGCTTTAGTGTCTTCTCCCATTTTCTTTTGGGCGGAAGAGGAGTTTCAGAGTCTTAGAGGAGTGGAGAATTTGGACTTTTGCATCAGTGTTTTGACAATGTTTTCAGAACAATAACAGCTAATGTAAGGTCTCAAAACTTGCAGGAGGAAAGGACAGACTTAAAAAGATATCGAAAGGCAGTTTCACAAGAAGTCTAATAGAAAATTATATCATACCTGAGGGGAAACATCTTAAGGATTCTAACAGAAGTACTTGGGGAATTGTAAATTAGCCCCTTTAACACATGTGCTTTAAACTTGAAGCTATTCTCCCCAAACCCCCAAATGTACTTAGGAGAAAATGTGTCACAGATTTGGGGGGGAGATATTTGGGAGCCAAACATACCACAAGTAAATAACCCTTTCAAAAAGCTAATTTAGGCTAGCCAATTAATTGACAGAAACTGACAAGTATATTTATTGGGGCTCATGAGCATTAGATCACCTTATTATCCCTAAGGATTATCCATAGTGGGGGTGAGAAATAGTCTCCTTCTGGGGATCTTACTACAGTGGAGTTAGAAGTGGGAGATTGAATTCAGAGACTGTACTATACCAGCCTGCCTTAAGCCTTAGCATGGACTAAAAAAGTATCTGAACTAAAAAGGAAGCAAAATAGGATTTTTACTTTTATGATCTTTATAACTTTTTCTTCAATAGTCATGCTTAAGAATATATCTTTATCTTTCCTTCCTCCCTTCTACTCTCTCCCCAATTGACTGGAAGCAGTGTGACTAAGGTAAGAAATTCAGTCCAAATCATAGTCATCATTCTACTGGTCATTCCTAAATTGCCTCTGAGTTTTAAAAGAAGCTTCTGTCCCTTCCCTGCAGTTCATTTCCATGCTTTTGGAAGAGTGATAGCAAAATTGACTGAAAAGAGTATATATGAGGGACCTTCTGACTATATTTTTAAAAAAAGCTTATGAATTCTGCTGTGTTTTTGCTTGCCCAGGTTTCAAGACTCATTCCAAAGTGGTGTCATATTCCTAGTAAAATTCTAGAATGTATGATTAAAGAGAAGACTAAAGAGCATCTAGAAAAAGAAATGCTAATTTTAAAAGAGAGTTATATGGCTTCATTAAGAACATGCCATTCAAGAACAAGCTTAGTTCTTTTTTTAAAAAATAATGTTGCTAAACTGATAAATTGGGGAAATGTTATAAGTGTAGTTTATCTAGAGCAGTGGTTCTCAAAGTATGGTCTAGAGAATCCTGGGGATCTCTGAAACCCTTTTAGAAGGTCTACAAATTAAAAAATAGTTTTTATTTCCAATATGGTAAATGTCTATAAATATAATCCAGATAAACAAAAACTCTTTGGAGAGATCCTCAATAATTTTTAATAGGATAAAGAAATTGAAAACAAAAGTTTGAGAACCACTGATAGAGTTTAGTTAAACATTTGCTAAAAGTTTTCATGTTGTTCTTGTGGGAAAAGATGGATATATTCAGAACTAATTGAATTATTGGACCCAAAGAGAAGATAATGGTAATATTACAACTTGTAAGAGTAGCTAAGTGGTATAGTGGATAGAGTTCAACTCCAGCTTCAGATACCTAGTAGTTGTATGATCCTAAGCAAGTCACTTAACCCTATTTACTTCAGTTTCCTTGTGTGTAAACTGAGCTGAAGGAATTCATCTTGAGTTGCATCAAGAGAGCAATTTCTTCATGAAGGATATTCCTAGATTAGACCACATCTAGGGTTTAGTGTTCAGCTCACCTCAATCCATTTTATGAAAGAAAATTATAGGCTGGAGAACATCTAGCAGAGGGCACCAAGGATAATGTAAGGTCTCAAAGTTAGACCATATGAGGATTTTGCTGTTCAGCTGTGATCAACTCTCTGTGACCTCATTTGGGGTTTTCTTGGCAAATATTCTGGAATTATTTGCCAATTCTTTCTCATTCTCATTTTGTAGATAAGGAAACTAAGGTAGAGTTATGTGATTTGTTCACAGTAAGTATCTGAGCCAGATTTGAACTCAGGAAGATGAGTTTTCCTGACCTCAGTCCAATTCTCTATCCATTAAGCCACTGAGTTGTCCTACTAAATAATATTATGTTCTAATTCATCACTGTGTTTATTACCATTTCTAGATATACAAGAAATTTATTGTATGGTTCTGGATTTATTACTTAAACTCCATCTGCTTTAATGTTCACATTTGTAAGCTGGGGAAAGCAATGCTCAGGATTAGAAAGGGCCTTAGTCGTCATATGCTCAGCCCTCATCTGAACAGGAAATCTTTTTACTTTTTCATGTATTTTATTAATGGTATCCTTGCTATTAAATACCTTATAGAACTGGTAAACTAGGACACTGATATTTTAATTCAGTGGGTAATTAAGTATGCTAATCATTTAATAAAAGGTGAGGGGGTAAGTTCCTACAAATATCAATTGATTTTACTAATAAAAATCATGTTTATCCACAGAACAGAAATTAATCTGAGCAACTAATGTTGAAACAGATGGAAAGAAACTCTTCATCATGCTGTTTTGTGCATGGAGCTTGATACATGGTTGGGACTCAGTGAACACTTGCTGACTTTTTTTGACTGATGGGGCCCTGGTTGGGATGCCTGTTCTATGTGCCAGGCTGAATAAATCAAAGCAAAGGAATGTGAAATTTTGCCCCCAAAGACTAATTTCAGTTGGCACTCTTGAAATATTTTAGCTCATTTCTCTAGGTTTTGACAGTTCCTGGAAATTGTTAGGTATATAACTTCCACTTAGTACTAACATTACCCGATGTATAATAAGAAACAAAAACAATGGGGATTTGGGGGGGAAATACTAGAAATTGCCTTGGGCAGAAATTCCCACTTTCTTAGTTAGAGACTTTCTGACATCTGGATGGATTATATGGAACTTCTTTGTTTTTTCTTAATATGTAATATCAATTATTACCTTTTGCTTTAGACCCTACTGTCAATTTTTTTTGTTTTGTTTTTTTCTCAGATGGTTGTTGGCCCTATCTTTGTCTTCCCCTCTATTTTGTAAATGACTCTCAGTTTTGTCCAGACTATATTTTTATCCCTTTTCTTGAATTCCATGGGAAAGTGACTCTGATACCAAAATTTCCTTAAAAAAGATGAAGCAATTAAACATTAAACATTCATTAAATATTTCCTATGTAGCTGGTAGTATGGTATAAAAGGTATATTCTGCTTGTGAGATCTAGGGCAAATGTCTAAATAATTTGAACTTCTCTAAGTTTAAGAGTTTAAGTTCTAAGTAGCAGAGAAGTTGCCCATCTGTATTAGATGAGGGAGTTCCCTGACATTGGAGTTATTTAAAATATTGAAATCAAAGAAAAATACATCTATGTCCCTATGGATCAGGTACTATTCTTATTTCAGGAAAACAATAAGCAAAACTGTCTCACTTGAAATATTGGCTTGGAAAGCAGTTATGTCTCAAAAAACAGTTTTGCTTGTTTTTGTTTTTTTTTTTTTTGGGGGGGGGAGAGAAGCAGAATCATAGAAAAAAATAGAACTATTTTCATTTAACCCCAAATAAAGTGGAAACACTCTCTGGGTTGAGCCATTTCATTCTTCATGACCCCATTTGGGTTTTCTTGGCAAAGATACTGGAGTGGTTTGACATTTCCTTCTCTGGCTCATTTTTTTTTTAAATACATGAGGAAACAGGCAAACAGAGTCATATAACTAGTAGATGTCTGAGACCAGATTTGAACTCGCGTCTAGTATTCTAGCTGTTATGCTATCTTAAGCTTTACAAAGACTTGGAATATTTACACAATTGATAAAGTAATAAGGTAGAGCAATAATTTCTTCCAGAATCTTAATTTTCTTCTAAAGAATTTTTATGTTAGAGTATGTATTTCTATAGAATTATAACTTCTAAAGCTATAAGAGATTTGGGAATTCATCATCTAGTGAATTTTCTATTTTTTTCCTATCTAGTGAATTTTTCAGATTTAGGATGCTGAGGCTTACAAGATATAAATCCTATAACTTGATTGTGGCCTCTGAGGTAGGACTAGTATCTGGGTCCACTAATCCTGGTCCAGTGTTCTTGGAACTACATTGCAGTCATATTTACTGTGCCATATTGGGCCCAAAGTTCATTGCAGACCTGAGATATAGCTGATCCTTCTTCATTGGGATTTGTTTAGCTTTCTTGCCTTTGCTTCACAAGGCAGCAATAATCTTTGTTATATATCTTCTTAACAGCAAGATTACAAATATTTCCCAGAAAAATGTAAAACTTCTTGAGAGTCACCATTTTATTTTGTTTATCTTTACAGCCTAACATAATGGCTACTTCATAATAAATCCTTGATGAATTGAAGTACTTTTGATCTATAGTATTCATTTTAGCTTTTAATTGCATAATGTTTTATAATATGCTAACCTGAAGGAATTCAAATGGTAGTTTGATGATGGCAGCATATTAAAATTAAATCTTTTTTTTAAACTTTAGAAACGATGTGGAATACAGAGAAGAAATACACATCAGCAAAACAATAGTGGCTGCACAATTTTTAAAAGTGAAAAAATGCTTATGTCTAAAAATAACATCTTTAAATGTATAAATAGTATATGTTGAATTTTGTCATCATTGTCCATTCATTCATCGTTGTAGAAATGGATGTGGCTGTTAATAGGCAGACCCTACCAAATTGGAAAGCTTGGTTGAAGATTATGTGGCCATTTTCCAAGGACCCTCCTGAGTTAAATGAGTCTTGGAAAGTCTTCTCCTTTTCTTCCCCATCTCCCTTTCTATTTCTGTGTCTTTTTTCCATAACTATTTTGTTTTTGTTTTTTGTCTTTCATTCTCCTAGAGGACCAAGACAACTGGAAGGTGATATCATGATTTCAAGTGAATTGGATATATGAGGCTATCTTGGTATAGATAGAAGGGCAGATAAACTCTCACAAAAAACTCTCTACAAAAATCCAGCACTGTGTATACAATAAATTCGTTTTTAGAATTCACTTGATTAAAAGAGATGCCTGATTGTCATAAAGAACGCGATTTCCCTGGTATTTATTGTAATATCCACCAAATAATCATTTTATATAGTCCTGAGTCACTGGGGAGGTAGTGTGGTATAATAGACAGAGCTGACCATGGAGTCCAGAAGGCTCAAGCCCTGCCTTCTACATATAGTAATAGCATCATTATGAATAAGTCACTTAACTCCTCTGCAAAGGCAAACTTTCAGTTGTAAGGAAGGTATTTATCTCTATCTTTATTGATAGAAGAAAGTCTCCTTATCTGGGAGTTTTCTGTATCAATGAAATGAGAGCTCTAGTCCATATCTCTAACTCTGAGCATCTAAATATATTCTTGAACTGTGAACTTCTCTTGAAGTTATTAAAAGAAATCAAATGCACTGGGAAATTGTCATTTAGGTCTTAAGATTCTTTGAGTTGGAATTTTATTGTAAGAAATTCTATTCAATCCTAATAAAGATGAGAGGGAAATGATTAAGAGCCATGAAGATACCATTTAGCATTATCAGCAGAAATATGGACCTGCTTTGAGAACATTGGTGACTATCAATGATAAAGATTTTTGAAGCACTTTTAGGTCTAAGTTGATTTCTGAAATCAGGGCTTCTAGACAATTTGGTCCCATGACACAAAATCTGTACAACCAGTTGGATTTATGGATGCCTTAAATTTTCCTAGTAGGATGAAAACCTTTTACTGCACAAACCAAGAGAAGACTTGAAATGCAAACAACCCAAGAACAGGTAAGATAATGATAAACTCATTCACACAAAAGTATAAATGACTGATAATAGAATATTAGCCTAAAGTTCTAAAATACCAGAGTATGTGGGATTAGAAATATAAAAAACAGAGGAAAGTGGACTGAAAAGTAAGCCTACTGTTGCCTAAGATGAACTTCATCTGTTTCACAATTTTGCCTTAGGTGAATTTTTCCTATTTTGTTTTCAATGTATATCAATAATAACAGACATTTTTAATACCAATTTAAGCACTTTATACACATTTTCTCATTTGGTCCTCACAACAACCCTGTGAGGTAGGTGCTATAGAAATTTTTTTTTTTTTTTACAGATATGGAAAATGAATCAGGGAAGTTAAGTGACTTGCACATAGTCATTCAGTTAGAAAGTGTCTGAGTTAGGAAATGAATGCAGATTTTATAGTATCTGATCCACTTCACCAATGGTACTTAATTAAATAAGTCTGGTTCAATATTTGGCAGCGATCAACACAGGGCCACAAATCACAGAATCAATATCACATACATAAAACCATAACGTCATATAATTTGTAGCTGGAATCCCACCCTCCCCTACCATGGTATCTGCAACCACCAATATACCTTAATTAAAAACCTTGTCTTCTCTTGATAAGTCTCCTTTGAGAGTTGATGATTAAGGCATTGCTCTTCCTTCCAGGAAGAGGTATGTTAGTGTGTTATTTGATTAGCTCATATCAAAGCAAAAAGCAAAAACATTCAGGTGAACACTGCTATGCACTGGCTCCTACCATATTGCTCTGAGACTGTGTGGCCCCATACATGGTGATTCCATTTGTTGGTGCTGCTGGCTGTGGTGTGTCTGGCTGAATAAATCCTCTTCGATCAATTAGGCTGAAAAAGAAGAGAGAAAAAGTAGGGAGAATGACTTGAGAACACAAGAGATTGTTCAGAAATATTTTTATTTTTTTCCCTCTCTCTAAAGACATTCTGGATCACAACATAGTTGACTGGTCAGGTGTAGGGGTGTGTGTATGTATGTGAGTATGAGTAATCTGCCAAAAAACTCATTTCCAGATTAGCTATTTATTTAGGATTTATTTTGTATACATAGCTACTCATTAAATATGAAGTAGTTTTAATCAAAGTCAGGAAGAATGATATATGTATGTATTGTTGAAATAAAGGATCTTTCAAATTATAAAAGTTCACAGGATAACTTCATATAAATATGGTGTGGAAAGGTCTATTGGAGAATTTGGTCTCTATTATTACTATGCGTCAGGCACTGTTCTAATATTAACAATAACTCACATTATTATAATGCTTTAAGTTACTCAACTTTATGGGGTGGGTTGTATAGAGCAGTGTGGTTTGGTACAAAAAATGCTGAATTTGGAGAAAGATCTGGGTAGATCTAGAATCTAGTATTTAGCACCTTGATGATTTTAGGCAGGCTACTTAACCTGTGAGCTTTAATTTCTTCATCTGTAAAATTAAGATGTTTAACTAGGTGACCTTTAAAATCCCTTCTCTAAGTTTGTGATTCTGTGAATATCTCCATTTTT
Source organism: Sarcophilus harrisii (assembly GCF_902635505.1). NCBI lineage: Eukaryota > Metazoa > Chordata > Mammalia > Dasyuromorphia > Dasyuridae > Sarcophilus > Sarcophilus harrisii. Next base: position 133,579,068 of record NC_045429.1, read on the forward strand.
GCAGATGAGGAAATGGAGGCTCAGAAATGCTATGTAACATTCCTTTCCAGGTCCCTTTCTTGACTCATCAGACTTTCCCTACTAGATCCCCACCTGAGTAGCTTCTATCCACCCCCTTTCCCCCCATTTCTATTACTTTCTACCCTCTTTTTTTATGTGCTCTCTTCCATTATTAGAATGTAAGATCCTTAAGGGCAGGTACTATCATTCTGCTTGTATTTTTATCCCCAGTGCCTGGAACATAGTAAATACTTAACAAATACTCCCTGATTTGAGTAGTTCAGTACTTTTCCCATTACTTCATTGAAACATAAGTCATATATTAATATCTAGAACATCATTTTTGAAATAATTACAATATGTATCATATTCATATTTAGGTATTAATGAAGAATGAAATTATGGGGCTTTAAGATTTATCTTAAAGGGAAAATCCCTTATCTATAATTTCATCTCTCTTAAAAAATATTGGGGTAGGAAAGGGTTTTTAACGTTTTCCATGTCAGGGTTTTGACCTGAAGGTGCCAAAGAGAGACTCTTGAATTCTTAGGACAGCTAAGATGTTGAGGGGATGAAGAAGGTGCTATTTGAGGAATAATTGAAAGAACTGGAATGGTTTGCCTGAAGAAGAGAGTCAAGGGGGGCAGGATAGACATTTTCAAATATCTGAGGGACTATCACATAAATAAATAAATAAAGAATTCTATTTGTTCAGTAAGTCTAAACAGGGTAACTAGAGAACAAAATAAGGACGTTGTGGATCAGTAGAGGCAAAGGGGAAGAAAAACAAAGTAAAGTTGGATACTAAAGACAGCCCTCATGCACTCTAGCTTAAGTTTAGCTCTGTGTTAGAACTTCATTTTCAAATTACCAGAGAATTTGATGGCTAAGGTGTGTGGTGAGTGTGTGTATGTATTTGTGGGCACATATGCTCATGTGTGCATGTATGTGTATATGGATTAATAACTCAAGAAAGGGGAATGGCGATGCTTCATTGGGAGAGTAGGTAAAATTTGACAGTATTTCTTATGCATTCTGCTCCTCTTCACTCTTTCCTCCTTCCCTAGTTATATGTAAAGTATAAAAAGTGGTCAGCTGGTAGGGCAATGAACAAGTGAAAGTAGTTTACCTGTGTTAGCTTTCTCTTTAGGTGGGCAAAAGTCCCATGATGTTCTAGGGTCTGAGATGGACAATGGACAATAATTATTGCTCAGTGTGTATACACACATTTTTTCTTTATTTTCAAAAAGATTTTGTTTTAGGGCATCATTTATATTCCAAGGGATGACATATTAAAAACTGGTATATAAAAAACAACAACTTTGAATTTACTTGTGCTTAGTGCTGGCTAAATCATTAGATTAGACTATGACTTAGCACAGTGTCCGGCCATAGTAAACATTTAATAAATTGCTTGTCTACTAACTGACTGATTATAACCTGTTTGAACATCTAATACTTAAAAACACCTTCTAGGTGTAAGTGACAGCACTGCAATGATAGCTGGAAGCTCTATGAAAGCAAGGTGTCTTTTATCCTTTGTTTGCCCAGAGTTTAGCACACCTGACACATAGCAGGGGTTTAATGCTTGATTGAAAATGCAGTGAGAATTGTATAACCTAGATTAGAGAAAGGAAGTTTTTTGAAAGCAGGTAAAATACAGTAGCTCTATGTCTATACATATCTCTATGTCTTTCAACACTTTTCATAGTACCATAGGTGAACAAGCATTTGGTAAATAATTGTTAAATATAAGAGCTTAATTGTAGGAGATTCAAGGCTTCAAATATACTTAAGATCAGAGTAATAAAACTGGAAACTCATTATTTTCTGTCTGCGAGAAGAGGAAGAGGAGAATTAATTCATGGTGAGGGAAGTACAAGTTAGGTATAAAGACCCTCTTTAGACTCAAGGCTGTTGGATACTGGAATGGTTCCCCAAGATATATTGATTGTTTCCACAGACTGTTAGAAGTAGAATGAACATTCTTGCTGAGTGTTGGAGGGGGGTAAGGGAATGGAATGAACAAGGGAGAGAAGAGTAGGATAGGAATAGCTCTAATGAGATGGCCTTTGATGATATTTTCTAGTCCTGTGGCTCTCTTTCTGGTGGTTATTCTCAGCTCATCGGAAAGTGGAGAAAAACATGATGAAAATATCCACAGTGGAAATTCTCATTCTCTCTTTGCAATAGATAAATCAGTTCAGTGATTTAATAATGTTGATGACACAGTCTGAATAAGCCCCTGATTCTGTCCACATACATCTTTTTTTTTTAAATTAAAGCTTTTTATTTTCAAAACATATTCAATGATAATTTATCAACATTGACTCTTGCAAGACCATGTGGTCCAAATTTTTCCTCCCTTCCCCACCCCACATCTCTAGGTGGGCAAATTATCCAATATATGTTAAATATGTCCACATACATCTTAAAAGCCAAGCATAACCTTTGCTGATTCCTAGATTGCCAACAGAAAATCCAAGCTCTCAGTCATAGGTTATGTCTCCTGTGTTGGAATAAAATTGACTTTTTCCCTGGAATTAATTTAGAATCTTTGAAAAGGAGTGTTCAAAATATGGGAAAAGTTTTCAGAGTTCTGTGATATGACTGAACTAGTAAAGTTAAAGGCAAAAATCTTTAGGCTGTTTTACTTTTATTTAAAAGCAAAACTAAAAATAAAATCAACCTATTCTCCCACCAAGCATCTAAATCTGACCATATTCTCTGGGTGTTATTATTGACTTCTTCTAGTGTCTAAAGGTACATCCATAAATCAATTTGGCAGTCTTGTGGACTTTATTCCAGAAGTACTTGCTTCTTATGACAAAATAACAATACTATAGAAAAGACTGATGATAAGTCTTTGTGTGTGTGTGTGTGTGTGTGTGTGTGTGTGAAATGCATGTGCATGTGTGCCCTTTAAAATAGATGGAGAGATTTGATTTTAAGAAAAAATTGAAAAGAACACTTTTTCCTCTTTTATTTTCTTTAAAATTTCTCATGTTTTAAGTAGGTGAGAAAATAGAATAAACACACTTGAAATCAATCCTGTTCTTAACTGAGTTAAAAAAACAACAAAAACCATACTCAGCTAAACATATTCAAAGGCTTAAATTGAACCCAGTTAAAATTAATTTTTGTTATTTCAAAATTGTATTTGGAAAGTGAACAACTTGATTGACTACAAGAGCAGAACTTGTAATAAGGGGAAATATTTTTACAAAAAGAAAAATTCTATAAATTGTTCCCCTACAAGGAAACCTCAGTCTTCCTTTAAAAAGGAAAAAAAAATTGGGACACATGATAAATGAGATCTGCTGAATTTTTTTCTATTACAAATAAGAGATACAACCTGAGTCATAAAATGATGAAAATTTCCCAACATTTCTATGTATTATTTTTTGCCTAATCAGTAATTCCTAACTGATTCTCAGAACCAACCCTTTTAACATCATGTGGACTGTTACCTAGACCTTGGGAGTCCTTGTCCAGCAAAACTCTAAGCTACCTTCTTTTATTCTCAATTCTTTATTATTTAAGTCCTCTGATCATTTGAAAAACTTTAGCTGGCTATATTTTGATTGTTTAACATAACAGAAAAAGATATATTTTGTATTTTTTAATGTTCAGAATAATAAAAAAAAATAAGAATTGGAAGATCTCTTATGGTCAACAGTTCTAATTTGTATTGGACAAAAAAAAATTCCTTTCCCACACAATAGGGAACCTATGACCTTCAAAGAAGTCCATTCTACTTTGGGATAGCTCCAATTATTAGGAAGTTTTTCCTTTTCTTCAAACCTCAATTTTCAACTTATGTACATTGTTCATAGTTTTAGGGCCAAGCACAATAATTCTAATTCCTTTTCCATGTGACATCCAGCAAATACATGGAGATGATTATCACGTTCCCCTAGAGTCATCTCTTACTTATATTCCAAGTTCCTTCAACCAGTCTTGATATGGCATAAACCTCAGATCCTTCATTGTCCAATCTTAAAATAACTTCTTGGGAGTTTGATTGATATGGCACTAAATAAATAGATTAATTTAAGTAGTATTTCATTTTTATTATATTTGCTCAGCCTACCCATGAGCACTTCATATTTTTCCAGTTGATTAGATCTAACTTTATTTGTGTGAAAAGTGTTTTGTAGTTGTATTAATATAGTTCCCGACTTTCCCTTGGCAGATAGATTCCCAAATATTTTATACCATTGACAGTTATTTTGAATGGAATTTCTTTTTGTCTAGATATCCTTTAGCTTAAAATCATAATTCTAAGCTATGCATTGATTGAAACTATTACTAATATTCTTAAATTTCAGAAGAAACTACAATAGAAAAAACCTTCAATTATGTATACCAATGAAATAATCCAGATATTCAACATAGTATATAATTAAAATTATGTCTTATGAATACACTGCTAATTCTTTTTATTATATAATACCTCTTTACTCAATAATGTTTTGTGTCTTAATAATAGTTGGTTGATGTTTCATGAACTCCAACTGATCATGGAGCTTGGTGACTCAGAAGCATAATAGGCATAGGGCTGTCCTAACTCAGAGGAAAGTAGATATTTTCCCACTTTTAATGTAATTTGCATTTTTACCATATTCAGAAGGAAAAAGGGAAAATGTGTCAGTGTGCTGATACTTTTAGAAAAGTTATCTAGATCAAAGATATGGGATTTGTTAGCCTAGTGTCCATCCCATTTCTCCAGCTCCCTCTACTCCCATACTTAGGTACTCAATAGATACATGTTGATATTGGAGGTTATGGTGAACCTAATGGAGTTAGTCCCAGATGAAAACCCATGCTAGGATTAAAAATCAACTGAGCAAGAGCCACATAGAGATATTCAAAACTCGACAGCACAGTAGTTCTTTAGAATACTAAGCTGGTAAAATCAACTTTACCCTCTAATACTCTAGGTCATATAGATTTCTCCTTTTTCTAACATCCATCAAAATTTGCAGGCTGTATTATATAGCATTGGATTATTTGCTGTCTCTTGTGGTTTTCCAATAATTTAATGTACATTAATCTTATCTCTTCAACCAGATGCTGTTTCTTTTGGCCTGAGGCAACTTCTTACCATATGCACAGTGCTAGGCACATGGGGAGAAATCAATACTTATTGACTTCATGATTAATCACATCACAGGGGCTTACTAGACTTTAAGGATTTAATTTTTATGTTTCACACTGATTCCGTAAAACAAACAAACAAACAAAAAATCCCTATTCAATTTCACAAAAAAATTTGTTTACATCAGAAAAAAACAAAGTGGGAATCTCACAACCATCTGGTGAATTTAATCGAAACAGACAGCTGGCTTGGGTAATTTAGGTCTAAGAAAAAAATCTACCTTCAGTTGTCTACTTAGATCAAAATCTCCAGATGATCAAATCACTATTTCACTTTGCCCTGTACAACTACAATTTAAGGAGTTAATTTATTTATGTTTAATGCTTGAGATCTATAATGAAACCATTCCTTTGAGAAGACATGATTTTTTGGAAAGCTTACCTTGGAGATATAGGCCCACAGAGGGCAGCACAACAATTTGTAATGATGTTTCCATAGCTGTAGGGATTATAATTTTCTTTACCTCTTTTATTTGACCAAGATCCTTTAATCTGAAAGACATGGAGAATTTATCACATATGGCATTCTTTTTATTGAAGTCACAATTTAGGCAAACTGACTTTCAGGCCATTGCTTATTTTCTTTGTAAGAGAAACCATGAAGTACACTTTTCCTAAACCTTAGAATCCCAAAATTTCAATTTTGAGCAAATGAGTTAAAGTAGAAAGTGACTTAATATAGAGCTCTCACCTTAAATTCCTACCATGTGATATTAAAAGGTAAAAAGAATATTTTTTCCAAGCTTGCATTTAGTGTTCTGAAGCAATCAATAATTAAATAGATAGCAGATATAGCTCCCCAAAGTGATTAATGTTTCTTCCAGGAAGTAATTTATATATACTAGAAGAATTCTGGCTCAAAGCATTGCCCCAATAGTCTGCTCTGTAACATCCATCTAAGAATCACAAAGACTCTCTTTTGTGGTTTCCAATGATAAAGTTCATAGAAAATACACAGTACTATAATTCCTGAATTAATGTATTATGTTTTAATTTCCAAAAGCTTAATTTATCTATCAATTTTCACACATCTTCTTTTAGGCTAACCTTGCAGAGTCTTTTTAGCTCTTTTTTGTCATGTGCTTATAAATGCTTCTGTAATATATATATTTTTAAAGTTAGTGTTCAAACTGGCTTGAGAATTATCTTCCAAAATTACTTTTTAATGCCCTTATTGTAACATCATTCAGGATTCTGAGAAAGATAAACTTGGATAAGAGGTTTAATTAAAAACAAGAACAAGACAATCAAACCCAGAATTTAAACAGAGATATAAAACACAGATGGAATGCACATTTTTTATTTTGTCATATCACATCGTAATAAAGTCTCTCCATTTAAATAGATGCAAAATTGTTGTTGTTTTGTGCTAGACTTCTGATTTCATTGATATAGGGCACTCTGAATGAGGAAATTCCATCGTCAAAGTATAGTAGCTCCTATCCCCAAACCTCTGGTCTGGTTGCTTAAAACACCCAGAGGTTAATGACTCTCCAAGGGCCACTCAGCCAGTTTGTATTCAGAAGCAAGATTTGAATACAGCTATTTCTGACTACAGGAAAGACCTGTTTTCCATTTCTCCATGCTTCCTCTGAGATGGAGTGTATCTTTTAGGAAATTATTTTTAAATCATAAAGCCAACTTTTAGTGCTCTGTATTAGGGATCTTCTGTCCAGACCTACTGATGAACTTACTTATCCATGAGGACAAAACAATATTTATGGCTTCAAACATGTGAACAATTTAAAATGCTCTTTTAATAATTCCTGTTTGTTCCAAAAAGAGCAAAATTTAAATGGCTTGTACTGTGTGACCCAGAAAAGTCACTTAATCCTGTTTTCCTCAGTTTCCTCATCTGTAAAATGATCTGGAAAAGGAAATAGTAAATATTTCCAGTATCTTTCCCAAGAAAACCCCAAATGGAGTCACAAAGAGTTAGATAGGATTGAAGTCAGTCAATAATCACCCCACAGAACCAAAATCAAAATCACCTGGACTTTCCTACCTCATTTTCTAATCAATATAAATAAACATTGCACATATCTCATAAAGTCACTTACATCTTCATTTGTAGTTTGATTGGAGCTGATCAAATATGTGTGGAAACCTGAGAGACCAACAATAGACCAAACAGAAAAGAAACACACCACAGCTTCCAGCACAGTGATTTCAAGTCAAGGAAGTAAATTGAAAGGAAAGGGGAAAATTCACACAGCTTAAGATGTTATCTAAAAAATGAGTTTAATACCAACAAGGACATTACCTATTTTTTTCCACTGCAAAATATTGAGTCCATAAACATATTTATTATTCGGCTAAGGGCATCTTATTTAATAGCCTTTTTAATTACCATTTAATATAACTGATTTCTCCTTATGCCTGAATTAGTACATCACCCTCTCCTGGTTTCCTGGCTCTCCCTACTTAAATACATTTTTTATATCTATATTTGCACACACACACACACACACACACACACACACACACACACACACACACACATCACTGCCAGACTAAAATAATTTTGATCATGTCATTTTCTAGCCCCAAATCTTTTTAAATTTCCTATTTTCTACTATGTCAAATGTAAACTCCTCTGCTTGGTTTTTAAGGCTTTTAGTTTGATCTTACTCTAATTATCTAACAATTTTGATGTCTGACATTCATTCTTTGCCCCTTTCTGGCTGTCCCCTCGCTGTCCTGTAAGCATATAATGCTCACTTCTGCCTCTGTGGCTTTATCCATGTGATGCCCCATGACTGAAATGCCCTCTCCTTTTTCTTCAATTTGTTTCAAATCTTGCCTATTTTTCAAGATCCAGATCAAGCAAATCTTTATAAGGTCTTAACTGATCACTTTGGACCTCATCTACTTCTCTGGGCACTTGCAGCAATGAGAGTTTATATTGTATTATAGCTAGCATATAATCATATTGGGTCTTGTCTCATTCGTTGTGATATTATCTGTCAGTTTTTTTTCCCCTTTCTAACTAAACTCCTTGAAGATAGTAACTGGGAATTTATTCTTGGAGGCAGAATTTCAATCCTTTCTCCCCTCCATTTTATTTATTTATTTTATATGTCTATCCTACTTCCCCATTCTCTATTTGAACAATCAAAAAACACAAGTAAAATCTTCATAACAAATATGCATTGACCATCAAAACAATCCCATTGACCATATAAAATTTTTTTAAAAAAGTATCTCATTTTGCATTTTAAATCTATCATTTCCCCAATGAACAATGAAAAAATAAAAAGATAACCCTTCCAACATTTATATATAGCATCCCCACATATATACGTTTGTATGTAAAAGTATATACATATATAAATAAAATATATTTTACAAATCCTCACTTTGGCCATGTCCAAAATAATCATCATTACATGGTTTCAATTCTGCCCACTGTTACTAACAATATGATCATGAGCAAGTCCCTTAATAATAACTCACATTTTTATAGAGCTTTAAGATTTATAAGACATTTTCTTCACAATAGCAGCCACATCAAGTATTAGATCCTCATTTTACAGATGAGGAAACTGAGACTCAGGTTTAAATGGCTTGCCTATGGTGATGAAGTAATGAGTAGAATTGGGATCCAAACTCAAGTCTTTTCAAATTCCAAAATCAATGCTCTTTTCACTACATCTCCATGCCCCTTCTTTGTATTTGAGTTTCCCAATCTGTACAAGTATAATCCCGATTGTACAATACAATACTGTTGTGGGCACATATTTTGGAAATCTTAAGTACCATATGAATGCTATTGCCATTATGTCACTGTCTGATGCCCCACAATGGTACTTTGCACATTGCAGGTGCTCAGTAAATACTTATTGATTTTCTGAAAAATATTTGGACAACAATAAATGGCTGCATTATAATTTTCTCTAAAATTACTTTCCATTTAAACGCTATATATCTTATATGTACAGGTTTTTTGGAAGGTATCTTGTCTTTCCCATTAGGATGTGAGGTATGGAACCTTGAGGATGGGTACCATATTTTGATTTCTCTGTAACCCTTAATGCTTAGCACAACATCTGGCACTTAGTAAACACTTAATAAATATTTATTGACTGACTACAAAGGGGACAGATTGAGGATAGGGCTAGCCGTGGGCTCCTGACAAATAAAAGAGAAGCCCCTGTGATTCCTCATTGCCTGCTACTTCAGAGGAAGTCTAACAATTCACAGAATGTGTCTGTAATATATAAACCAAAGGAGAAGTCTGGTGTTCTTTATAATATGAGTTAAATCAATAAAGAAATAGGACTGTAGTGATTTGAAAAGACAGAAGACTTTTTCTATCTCATAAGTGTTAAAAAATTCTGTTTCTCAGGGAAAATAATATACACCATGAATCTGAAAGTTTAAAACTACAACATGCATCCTCATTAATAAATTATGGGCTAGAGAAAGTAAATATTCATGACTTACTAATGCATCTAAGGAGAGAAGCTATATATCAAGTAACAAAACATTACCATTGATTTTTTCCTCAGGCTTTGGGATTATTCATATTTAGTTCAGAAAAAGGAATAACTTACTCCATGAAATTTCATGCCTAGCTATGCTACTATTAGCTGAGCAATATCAACATGAATGGGGGGAGGGATAGTATACAAAGTAGTAAGGAGGAAAAATGAATGACTGCCTGCTCTGTCAGCTCTTATTCTACATCAAGACACTTAAGTAAGGAGGCTTTATCTGTTCTAATCTGAGACCTCACTAGTCTGGATGTCAGTCATCTTACTGGTCAATTTTGTTTTTTATTCCAGTTCTGTCTGACTTTTCATGACCACATTTGGAGTTTTCTTGGCAGATACTAGAGTAATTTGCTATTTCCTTTTCTAGCTTATTATTTTTTTATTTTTACAGATAAGCAAACAGTTAGTTAAGTGACTTGCTTGGGATTACACAGCTAATAAGTATCTGAGACTGGATTTAAATTCTCAGGGTATTAAATGTCTCAGGGTTGACAGATAATTGTATCAGATAACTGTCCAATCAATGAACAAGCATTTATTAAGCCCCTATTATATACCAGTGGCTCTAAGTGAAGTGATGGGATATGAAGAAAGACAAAAGACTGACTTTTAAGGAACTCATATTCTAATGATGAAAATGATATATAAACAACTATGTACTATGAAGATATATGTGGATTCAACCGAAGACAATCAATAGAGGAAAGGTCCTAAGACTGAGGAGGGCTGGGAAAGGCTTCTATGAGAAGGTTGGACTTTACTTGAGATTTGAAGGTCAAACCAAGGACTGAGGATGCAAAGATACAGTTTCGGTCAAAGGGCAGAATCAACGTGGAGTCAGGAGATGGAAATGTCTTCTATTAAGAACTGAAAGGAGGTTGGTGTCCCTGGATCTTAAGTGTATATAGAAGGTTTTTAAGGTGTAAGAAGACTGGAAAGGTAGGAGGGAGCCATGTTCTAGAGAGCTTCTTACAACCTTAGATATCTAAAAGAGGATAAAACCCAGAGAACTTTTTAAAAAACCATCTCTGACAGTGAACAAAAGAACCTCTGGAGGGCAAGCAGTCATTAAAATATTCACAAGATGCAAAAACCTGAAATTACACCTGAAACTCATCCATCATTGTTGTGTAAACTGAGAAATGGAGAATAAACAGGAAAAAAGAGAGGTGACAATAAAGAAAGAAAAAACAAATTGTAGAAAATACGGTAGTAGATAGAGAAAAATCACGGCAGAGATCAGGTATAGCAGCAACAAAGATTAGAACCAGACACAGGGCTGGCAGCGGGAGACAGATGTCTTTGAGACAAATTGTCATTAAAATTATTATATCTCTTCTTTACTCACATAGCTATCACCATAGTCCAAGGACTCATCACCAGTCTCCTAACTGGTTTCTCTGCCATAAGGTTCTTGCTCATTCCAATCCATCTTGCATATAACTTCTAAAGTGCTGGTCTGACTATTCCACTTTCTACTCAATGAAATCTTGTGTTCCCTGTTATTTCTAGCATCAAATATAAACTATTCTTCTGGGCATTTAAATCTCTTCATAATCTGTTATCCCAATGTATCTATTCCAGTTTTATTATCCATTACTACTCTTGACATGCTCTAAAAACCAGCTGTTCCTCACACATGATGCTATCCATCTCCCATTTCTTTTTCTTTTTACTGCCTAGAATGGTGCCCCCTTTTACTTCCAGCTTTTGGAATCCCTGGCTTGCTTTAAGACATAGCCCAAGGGCTGCCCTCCTGAAGAAGGCTTTTCCCACCCTATTTATTAATGCCATCCTCTCAAAAGTTATTTTTCATCTAATTTGTATATTGCCTTTTATGAGAAGATTAATTTTTTTCCTCCATTAGTTAGTTACATGAGTAAAGGACTGCCATTTCCTTTTCTTTATATCTCTAGAACTTAACTCAGTGCTTGACATACAATAAGTATTTGTTGATTAATTGATTCTCCCTGTATAGCAGAGACACTGTTATTGCCTCTCTCATCACCACTTACCTTGTGTCTACTTGATTTTTGTTCCTATCTGTATGTGTGCCTGTTGTCTTCCCTATTGCAAGGTAACTTCCTTGAGGACAAGGACACTTTCATTTTTATTTTTGAATACCTGGCACTCAGCTCTGAATTTGGCATCTAATAAATATTAAATAAATTGCTGATTGAATGGAAGTCAACCATAAAAAGCTATATGTATTCAAGAATTGATAAATAGATTTATGTATAGAATAATTTTATATATGTATATATGCACATACATATGTGCATACATGCCTGTTCATGTTTAATGCTAGTCATCTCTGGGAAAGGAAGAAAAAAGAAATTTACATGATAATTTTGTTGTATATTTGAAAAAATAGCAAATTGTACATACTAGATTAGCAGTTTTGTTATGTTTTGTTATGTTGTTATGTTTTGTTTTGTTATGGAAGTGCTTGTTTTAGTCCATAAATTAAAAATAAAAATAAAAAAAAATAACTAGGATTCTTTAGTACTACACAATTCAGATTTCTGACTTTAATGTGGATTAAAGCATAGTGTGATAACTGATGTTCATAACATAACAATGATCATGAAGAAAGGACATGAGTATGTTCACTTTCTTTAATAAGTTATAGAACCACATGAGTGAAAAATACGGAATGATTTCCACAACTGTTAACTAATCATTTGTCTAATAAAAAGATAATTTCACTTTTGGATGGTTTCAACTTGTCCTATATTTTTCAATTCTTATCTGGAAGAAAGTATTCATGTTATATAAACAAGAGACTTCTGATTAAATAAACTCCAAGCTTTTTGATCCAATCAATTAAAGTGTTTTGATCATATTTATTACAAGAATTTATTTCAAGGGGATGGGGGATGTGGTAGGATGAAAAAATAGATTTTTAAACATTAAATTAAAATTTTCAAAATTGTACTCATGGTGGTCCTTTTGCCTATGTTCATCAATTGAAATCATAACCTTTAGAATGGACATTCCTTATTATTATTATTTTTTGGCTCCTGTTCCTCACTAAATCTTCCTTCAACAACCATCTTCATAAAGGAGCATTGTTATAATTGCAGGCTGAGTTCTAGCAGCTCACAAGAAATCAACAGCATGAAAGCAGTTAAGTAAATGTGACACTTTCTATACTAATCTCTTAAGTGCTTCAGAGGAATTCTATAAATAGCAGAACGATTCCACTATTAGCTAATAGCTATGTCAAAATGACATGGATTCAGGAGAACATTCAAGGTATACCAAATTTTTTTTTACTTCTCCTTTTAACTAATCCCTCTTTTCCTTTCCCCTTCTATTGTCAGCTCTCCACCTCCCTCCCTCAAAAAGGATGGAAGAAAGCTGTGGAATGTGCAGCAAAGGCTGAAAAGCCCAGGAAATAATGAATTCCAAGAAGGGAAAGAATAATGTGTTTTAGGCTTTGGTGTCTGAGTAGGGAGAGAAACAGGAAAAGAGTTGTGGGAGGCAGAAATGGATTTAAAAATTAAGGTCTAGATAACTATGCAGACATAGGAACCCAAGTATATATTTGATTGTTTTTATGCATTACTGTAATATTTAATAGAAAATAATTATAAGGGCTATTCTAAAGCTAACATTACAAAATTTGTAATTAAAAAGTTAAGTAGGCTAACAGGCTACATAGCATGTCTTTACTCCAGATTTCATCTTCTTTATCATAGGGAAATTTAAAAAGTTATCTCATCCACAGGAATAAATTTTGTTTTGTTCTCTTCAGTATAAAAATAATATCAAACTGTATGGTTAAAACAACACCAAAAAACCAGGCACAAAAAATCAAACCTCCCTTATGCCTCAGTTTCCACATTTGTAAAATGAGGGGTTTGGGCTAAGTGATCTTTGAGATGTCTTTAAATTCTTGTTCTTTAGATTTATGATTCTATGAAGAAGGGAAAAGGAAGAACAATCATTATAATCAATCCCTGGGTCCCTCACCACTAACACATGCTGAGCAATGGCAACTCTTGTTCCTCACACACACCCTTGTTTCTGTTGGGGAGTTAAAGCCTACTGGACCCAGGGAACTAAAGGCAATTGAGTGGTCTATGAAACCCATCACTGAATGAATGGCTTCCATGAAAGGTAGTCTCACTATCCAGCTCCAAGGGAATTTATCTCCATGGAGATACAATAGGCAAGAGCCCCATAATGTGACAATGAGATGAGAGATGGGCAGCTGGATTTCTCCACCAGAGAAATAGGAAATAGAGGAAAACTTCTTGCATGTTAAATGGCATTCCTGTAGAGAAGCTTTGAGAGGACAGAGATAAGAAGTATATAGAACAGACAGGCAGGAAGAAGTCAAAATCTGCATCGTTAAATTGATGACATCACACAATCCATCTGAGTACTTAAGAGATGGCTCAGTTGTGGTTTGGACAATTAGGTTGATTATAGTATTTCTGTCTACAGTGGACAGAGAGCCAGTCTTGGGGTCAGAGAGATCTGGATCCAATTCATCTTTGACACTTGGTGGTTGTTACTTTGCACAAATTGCTTAACCTCTCAGTCCTACAGGTAAATCTCTAAGACTAGAAATTGTAGAATTGTTGCTGATCATCTGATACACTGTATTAACTGCAGTTGGGGAAGGGGCTCCTCACTTTGAGCTGCTTGGATTGCAGAACTGGCGGAGAGAAGCTACCAGAGCATCCCTGTAGTTCTGTTCTTTCTGGGAGCTGCACAATGGGGAATCTTTAGGTATATCAGCTCTATTGTGATAGCATGAATTAGAATTATATAGAATTAGGAGATTCTTATACCTCTTTCTGTCCTTTGATTTTGTTTTATGACTTCTAAAGCTTCTTTTTAATGTGTTCTCATCCATTATGTTTTAAAAGCCAAAGCAAGACAAAGCCAGTATCAATGCACAGGAAAGACATTGATGGGAGAGCAGATGTCGGCAGTCTTCCCTTGTTGTTCTTTAATCACAGTGACGAGATCAACACATTATGCAATTTAATATTTAGACTCAAGAAACTGTCACTGTGTTTTCCTCATCGACGAGTTGCCCCTGTACTCCTCAGGCATGAATATGGAAACATGACTTGTATGTGTCACCTGAGTGCTATCACTGTGCCCAGGGGCACGAACTACTCCGCTGTGTTTATGACAGATTCTGAAGCTTGGAAGTCCAATTAGGATCATTTGGGCATTATTTTCCCTAGCTGCTTAGTTGTGCAATAGGCTTTCAAAGATTGCTCTTCATACCATGGAAGGCTTTCAAAGGTTCTTAGTTATTGTTTTGCCTAAAAGAAGCCAAAGTTATGATCAGAGTTAGTCCCCATTCGATTCCAAGAGACACACTGGAGACAGACTCATCAGAAACCCATTAGTTGGGTTAGGGAAGCATCCCGAGTCTTGGGAAGATCACCAAGTTAGTAAACCTGAGCACCATAGTTAGGAAATTCGAAAGGTCGCTTAATCCGGTACCTCTATTGTTCCATTTGCAACTGCAAATGAGCCGCACATTAGTTGCAGTTTCTATTTTAATAAAGGCACAGACTTTAGATCTGGAAGATACTTTGAGCTATCAAGTACCAAATTTTTTGTTTAAAGAGAATAAAATGAAGTCAGAAATTAAAGTGACTTAGTCAAAGTCTCATAGCCAATTAGTGGGAGAGTCACAACCAGAATGTGTGTTTCCGATTATGATAAAAGTATCTGAGACTAGATTTGAACTCAAGTCCTCTTGACTCCAGGGCAATGCACTGTACCACTTGGCCGCCTCTTAAATCCCATTTTTGACCAGCAACTTCTCATGACTCAATTTAGAACCCATTAACTTCCATTTTTAACGATGTCTCCTCTGCCAAGGACCTCACCTCCAGGGACTATTTGTACCAAACTTGTTCTTTGGGTATGACTACTGAACACCATGATTTTGTTCTTAGGAAAAGAAATCAATAATGTAAAATCAATTTAAAATCATGAAGGCTAAATAAGTGATGGCACCTTCTGAGCTGGCAATCATTCATTTACACTCAATATATCTTGAATGGATGCAGTTACTTCTGTGCTGTCTCCCTCATCAAAATGTGAGCTCCTTGATGGTACGGACTGTGTTTTTTATCTTTTTCTGTATCTCACAGCTCAACACAATACCTGATTCATTGCTTCCTAATTCACTTAATGAATAACTGTTGATTAACTTTTTAAACTTTTTTTTTGGACTTTCCCTCTGGGCAATTTTTTTTAAATTTTAGGAATTCAACTCATTCTTTGAAAGCACTTGGATGTGAAATGCCACAATGTGCTCTTCTGGGACTTTCAAACCAGTTAGCCACAAAATGAATGTAAATTGGGGATAAAAAGGCTTTTCTGTTAGAAGCCATCACAAATGTGGAATCAATTAGTATTTGATTTACCAACCATTGAAAACTCTTTTCATTTAGGGAGAGCTGAATAATAATTCGTGATTAAAAATGGCTCTCCTTTAAATTGAATGATAATGCTGTGTTATACTGAAATTATTGTTTCTCAGGAGGAATTCCCTTAACCTAAGGTCTTGCTCTGTTGGGAAAAAAGACCAACTGAATTTTATGTCTTGATGATGCTATGGGGTTGATATGCCACAAGTTTCTAGAATGCTATTTCTGAGCACTTTCCTCTTCAACTATTTCAGTCTTTTAGTGCTTTATCAATGTGTCATTGCCTTGATTCTACGTGGGACAAGCATTCTCTGCCACACCATATTATTGGAAACATGACATTTTTTTCCCCATGTACTTTGAACATTCAAGAAATGCAAAGAAGTCAGTAAAACTAAGTCAGGACAGAAGTTAAGATGGCTTGTATGAGTGTGATCTTTCCTACTTTCTCCAAAAATTTGCCTAAAACTGAATTAATTATATTCTATTTCTTCTACATTTCTTTTTCCTTACACCCATTTTTTTCCTCCATTTGAATTGGAACCTCTGAGTCATCTTTGATTTTTGGCATTCTATCATCCCAAATCCACACATCCAATATGTCAATTCCTGTTTAATTCTTCATATATAGTATCTTTCATACCCATTCTCTCAAGTGAACTAGCTTTGTCCCTTATGTCATGTCTGAACTATTATACTAATACCTAAACTAATCTCTTTACTTTGCAATCTCTTTTCCTTCCAATCCATCTAAAATACCATGACCAGATTAATCTTCTTATTAGACAGCTCTAGATCAGTTCTAAAATTGGTTAGAATAGAAACTTCAAACTGACTGGTGATATTTCCTGTATTCTACCTTCAGATTCCCACCTTCAAGAAATTTACATTTATTCAGGGTAGGGAGAGGGAAACAACATGCCCACATATAATAATACAAAATATGTCCAACAGAAGTGCAAATCACATTGTGTAATGTGTATTGTATGTAAATATATATATAAAATACAATACCTGGTGTGGGTAGATCATTTTGCTTCTTCAAATACATGACTATTCCTAGTATCCAGCACAGTGCCTGGCCCATAATAGTGCCTTAGTATTTGATTGATTGAAGAATACATACTTGCTGATTCCTGATTCTGGGACTGGTTCCCTATCCTCTGATAGACACATTGCCTCTCACTTGCAAACTGGTCTATTTGATCCTTTTGGCAAGTAATGATTTCCCCCCTCAGATATCGCACAGCCACTTTGCTTTACAACTTCTTAATACTTATTTTTGAGTAATATTTTGTACTGCGATTTAACCCTCTACTAGACTACAAGCTCTAAGGAAGGCAGGACTCTGTCACATGCACACTTTTCATCTATTCCAATGCCTATCAGAGGCCTCTGCTAGAATTGGTGTTCAATATGTATATTTGTTAAGTGAATTAAGACAGTGAATTGATACTAAACTTGGTCCTTGGAGGTAGGAAGTTTAGTAATCTAACTATGCATCCTACATTCCAGATTTTTAAACTGTAGGTTATGACCCTATATGGGGGCTTGTAACAGAATGTGGGGGTTGTAAAATTATGATTTATTATCAGTAAATGTTTGATTTGTATACATATTTTATATACATACCTAGGATCACAAAAAATTTC
This sequence comes from Sarcophilus harrisii, assembly GCF_902635505.1. Lineage (NCBI taxonomy): Eukaryota > Metazoa > Chordata > Mammalia > Dasyuromorphia > Dasyuridae > Sarcophilus > Sarcophilus harrisii. The sequence goes on from NC_045429.1 coordinate 133,596,789, forward strand.
TCAGGTAAAAAGGGGTCATGAATGGAAAAAGTTTAAGAAGTCCTGTTCTATGCAATAGAAGACTTCAAAAAACATTGTTGAATGAATGGAAGTGAAATGGATATTATATTCTAGGGAGGAGATTTCTTATTTTGGAATACTTGACCAATGTGTAAAAGAACAACAGGGTAAGTCCCGTCTTGGGTGGACTATTCTGTTCCTTTCTGTAGGACAATTTGGACAATCCTCCTAACTCCAGATACTGAGACCACTGACCATTCTGGCTTCAGGACTTACAATTTCCCTGTTCTCATATATTATTCAGTGATGACTGGATAAGCTATGAAAAATGAATTAAGGTAGTGAGGATATAAAGGGATTGGTCAAAAGTAGAGGAGAGAAAAAAGAAGATGGTAGGGAAAAACAGGAGGAAAAAACAGTGCAGATGGAAGTTAGGGCAGTGGTAGAATGGAGCAATACAAGTTTAGCTAAAAAGAATAGCCCTGTACTTGAAAGTATTTGTAAGTGATTATAGTAGTTTGATCCTCCATCTTATAGTGTGAAGGAAGGTCATATAATGATAGTATCTCCAATATGGAAGGGATCTTGGAGGCCAACAAGTTTAACCTGTACTAATATAAGCCTTTACAACATTCCTAAGAAAGATTGGTCATATAGCCTTTGATCAAAGACCTCTAGTTCTACAGAGATAGAATTTTTTCCCAAAACACCCCATTTCAGTTTGGGACAGCTCTAAATTTTTCCTTTAGATTGAACCTAAAATTATCTTTCTACAGCTTCCACTGGTTACAACTAATTTTCTCATCACTGACAAGATGGAATAAATTGAATTTCTTTTTCACATGTCAACTCTTCAAGTATTTGATGACAGCTATCATGCTACTTCAAATTTTTTTTTCCAGAACATGAAGCATATTCTTTCATGGTATCATTGTACTCATAGATTGTGACCTTGGAGTTTTTTTTTTGTTGTTGTTGTTGTTTTCCATTTTGGTCACCTTTCAGTTTTTCAATGTCTTTCCTGATGTATTTCACTCCAAAACAAATATTCAGTCATTTGTTCATTCAACAACCACTATAATGCTTATTTTGCACCAAATATAAAATTAAAGTTGTTGCTCCCCAGGACTTTATATTGGACTGGTTGGAAACAAAATAATTAAAGCAAAAGAAAGGAAGAAAGAAAAAGGAAGGAAGGAATGAAGGAAGAAAGGAAGAAAATAGGAATTAAAGGAAGAAAGAAAGGGGGAGAGAAAGAAAAGGAGAGACAAAAAGAGTGAAAAAGAAGGAGGAGGAAGAGAAGGAGGAGAAAAGAAGGAAGGGAGGAGAGAGAAAGCAAGAAAAAAATCTAAAATTTATACAGAATAAACACAAAGTATTTAAAGGAGGACCCTAATACTTGGGATTCCAGTTGTGACGTGACCAGGGCAGAGTATAGTGGAGCCATTTCTGTACATTATTTGTTTCTTTGAGTAACCTAATATCACATGTTTTTTTTTGATTATCATCTCAAAGCATTTACTTATGTTGAACTTGTGGTCAGCTAAAATTCCTAGATCTTTAACAGAGTAAAACTATTATTTAGTTATTCCTCTCTCATCTTGTACTTGCAACACTGAATGTTTGAACCCAAGTATGACTACATTTTTCCTCATAAAATTTAATCTTGCCAGATTTTGCTCAATATTAGAATATTGAAATCTTAAAAAAAAAAAATGAATGGTAATTGATTGGGGTTACAAGCAAAGTGACTTGTTTCCCTTTGCTGTTTCTTCAACTTTTTCCTTTTCCTATCTCTAGGGCACTACTATATGTGAAATATAGTATCATATATAAAATACTATACAAATATTAGTTATTATTATTAATCTTTCTTCCCTCCCCCAAGTTCTTTCCTTCTATCTTCAACTGTCTTTATTCTGGTTCTACCATCCTTCCTCTTATACCTATGGACCCTTAGTTCAGTGGACAAGAGCCTTTTTCTTTAGTCTGTTTCATCAGGTTTTTGTTGTTATCGTTTTTGTTTTTAGCATTTACTGGGAGGTAAATACTTTTAAAATCTCCCTCCCTAGAACAATAATTTTTGACTTTTAATAAAAATATTCTGTAGGGTTGAACTGTTTCACTATGAGGAAACTTTGGCCTTATTCTTATTTTTTTATTATGAAAATAGATATTATATATATATGTATGTAAATATATACATAGGTTTAAATAATATACATATATAGGAATATAGTATAGAGATCACTTAGAGCATATATTTTTTAAATACAGCCATATACTTACATAAAGATGAATACAATATATAGGAGATCATTTAGTATATAATATATTCTAATATATTACTATGTTAATGACCCCTGCATATTATATCCGTATATATTATATTCATATATATTTCAGTAATTAAAATATATTTCTGTAAAATACATTTTATAGTATATGAGGCAGCTAGATTGCTCAGGGAATAGAGTACTGGGATTAAAGTCAGAAAACCTTGGGGTCAAACCTGGCCTCAGATACTAGCTGTGTGATCTTGGGCAAGTTACTTAACCCTGCTTGTCTCAGTTTCTTCACCTGCTAAATGAGTCGGAGAAGGAAATGGCAATCCCCTCTAGTATTTTTTGGGGGCCAAGATTGAAAACCACTGCACAATAACCACCACCTTAAGAATTTGATATTATTCAGCCAGATACTTCCTTTGGACAAATTCTAAATCTAAAAGCAGAGAATGTGTGAACAGCAGCACTAACTACATATCAAACTCACAAATCTTCATGTACTACAGCAGATGAAAGGTCAAGTGACCATTTTTTTTTTTTTTGCCATGTCAGCCTTATTCATCAGAAAGCAACTTGCAGAACACAATGCACAAGAAACAAGCTTAAGAAGTACTTTCTATCCTACGCTGTCTTTCCTAATGCCAATATAAAATTCTTTTTTTTCTTCTCAAAATATAACACAACCAAAGCATATTTCTTCCAGTTCTTATTTCTTCTAGTTGACAGGCTCAATTATGGATCACTGATGAACAGCACTTTTTAATCTACTCCTTTTGTTCTGTGTTGAAGGAACAATTGCTCTCTTGGACAAGTGGTTCAGAGAGGTAGGCTTACCTCATTACTAGAAACTTTCAATTATCTGTACTAGTGGAAGGGAACAATGGCATGTAGACTAGAAAAAAAATCACTTGCTTTGTAGTCTGTTTATGCATTTTTATGTGGATCTTGATGCTTCTGAGAAGGAAACTTGGTGCAATCCAAAGAAGATTTAGAGTTTGAGGATCTGAGTTAGAATATCAAATCCAGCATTTAATACCTATATTATCTTGGACATGTCACTTAATTTTTTTAAGACTCAGCTTCCTCTATTGTAAAATGAGAGGTCAGACAAGATGACCTCTAAAGTTCCAACTCTGAATCTATGATCCTCTGATGTTACTAGAATTAAATTAACAAATGAAATAATGAAGTCACTACATGAAGTTTCTATTTAGGAAGATTTCCCCAAATTCCTCATCTCTTTATCCCACTTATCTCTTCATCTTCCTTCTTATGAGAATGATTAGCATGACTTTCTGGTCTCTAATGGTTAATATCTTCTTGGTTCTGAACTTTTCCAGATAAGTGAAAGGAGCAGAGAAAGAAAAGGATTTTTGTTCAATGAGCCTTTTGTGATGGCTTTGGGTGCTACAGTTGTTGATGAGTTATAGACTAGACGTAGGCAATAAGTAAGTAGAGGTACTCAGAAAAATACTTTCTCAAGGATAATCTACAAAAAACAAATTCTGTAAGATGACCACATATTCATTTTTTAAGTCAACAAAGACTTTATGAGGTTTTAAGTTTTTCCACAATTAGGATTGTGGAATAGCTTTAACCTGTAGCATTTCTTTATCTCTTCTATCTGGAGTCAGTCTGAACTGGAAGAAGAGCAAAGAGGTGAAAAGTAGCTCAAACCTGACCTGAACTCTTGAAGCATCGCTCTGGTTGGATATAGGGAGAGGTAGCTCCCTTCAAATTGATTTGGTATGGACCTAAACCCAGGGCAATCCTGAAGGTTTTAGACCTTCAGTTTTTGTGACCACTAGTGCATTCTGGAGGCAGCTAGGTGGTACAGTGAAAAGTCCTGGACTTGGAATCAAGAAGACTTAATTTCATGAGTTCAAAACTGGCCCCAGACATTTACTAGTTGAGTGACACTGGGTAAATTACATAATCCTTTGCAACAATGGAGGGGCCCAGTTGGCATGAAATCCTATTTCATCCTGTCAAGGGATATTTTGATATGAGTTTGGTGTGACTTATTGGATGCTACTTTTATATTCTTGACAATAGTCAAGGAAGATAGTCACCAAGAAAAGGGAATTGAAACTTTCTATTGATTGAAGGGGTTACCACTTATATGTGTCATGGACATTGAGAAAAGACAGAGCTGAGGCTTTCCAAAATTAAGTCATAGGGGAAATTTTGAGACTTTGCCACTGAATAATTTTTAAGTGAGGAAAAGCAAAATTTTGCTCTTGACCAATCTTGATCAGGACAATTAGGCCTGGAATCAGGAAGACATCTTCCCAATTTCCAAACTGACCCTAGTCACTCATCAGCTGTGTGAACCTGGTCAAGTCACTTAATCCTGTTTGCCTCAGTTTCCTAATCTGTCAAATGAGCTGGAGAAGAAAAAATCACTCTAGTATTTTTTGCCAAGAAAACCCCAAATGGGGTTACAAAGAGTTGGACTCAAATGAAAATGACTGAACAACAAACCTTGATCATTTCCTTTCTAAAATCCTTTTTTCTAACCCTCCTGTAAATGGTTTCCTTAATAGGATTTTTCTAGTTGATATATTATTCCAAGGTGCTGACAAACGTGTATAACATGTTCATGTAGAACTGCTACCAAAATATGTATTTTTTTGGTGAGAAATAGGGTGATATCCATTATATAGAAATCTAATTAGACTCAAGATGATAATGCCAGAAGGCATGATTTATTATTTTTAAAATGCAACTTTAGATTGGTTGTTGCTGTCTCTTGTCAACTATATTCAGAATGAACCACAAATATGTTAAATAGTAACTATTATGGAAAAAACCCAGGATATGAACTGTATGTGCTGCCTAATTAAAAACATATGAATAGCACTTGCTCAATTCACAGCACAAAATTTGCTGGGTCCAATTATGTTCTAAGGTCTTTGATTTAACTACTCGTTGGAAAAGTGGTAGGAAGGCCTAAGTGGAAGTCTCAACTACTCTGTCATAGTAATATTAGTAGTATTTCCTTCCTTCTTTCCCTCTCTTCTTTCCTTTCCTCCCTCTGTCCTTCATTCCTTCCTCTCCTGTTCTTTCTCTTCCTTCCTTCTGTCCTTTCTTTCCTCCCTCCCTTCCTTCCTTTTTTCCTCCTTCCCTCCCTTCCTTCCTTTTCTCCCTTTATTTCTTTTTTTATTTAAAAAAAACCCAAATAACTATAGAATAGGACATTTTTGTCTTGGAAGCTTAAGGAACAATCACAGCTGGAGGCAGGAGATTTTAAAAGGTAATTGTTAACATTATTACTACTAAAAGTTTTAGGATATGTTTCTTCTAAAATGCTTTTATATTCAAGGTAATTAATTCTGCCAGTCTTCTTGTGGGGTAGGGATGATTTGGGAGTTGATGTTACTAATCTTTTTTCTATGTAGAAATTTAAGTCAGGGAAACACTAGATTGCAGATTTGTAGGTGAGGGCAAGGGCTCTTTATATTAAAACTTTTATATCTCCTCTAAGTGCCTGCCCCAGTGCTCAGTACATAATAAGTACTTAATAAATGCTTGTAGAAGTTTATACCCAAATTTGGACAGTAAGTTAGTGGTCAACAAAGTCAGAAGTAACAGGATTCTTCTGCTAGTACTCCAGGCACTTGAAGTTACCACTGCTAATAAGTCTTTCTGGAATAGTTTAAACTATATTCTATGGAAATCACTGGAAGGCCTGAGGCAAAAAAGGAGAAAGACAGCTATAACAAAATATGCTAAGCTTTGTCTTTTTTTGGGGGGGATAAAGGTTGAGGAAGTCTGGAGGCAGGAGGAAGGATGATCTAGGGAGCTCAGCTCCTAGCAGGAGTTAACAATACAAGGCTGCTCAAACCGCCCTGTGTTCTCTGTCAGTACTTATTCAGCAAGGAAGCATTCTTTCCACTCCCAGAAGAAAACAGCTTATTGTTATTAATATTTATAATCCGAAGAACTCAGCAGGCTTCCCACCCTTGTCGTGCAGCTCTTGAGAAGAAACAGGTGCCCAAGACTTAGCAGTTTGAAAGCAGCCACCCTTATGACTACAGAAAATATTCCTATGGTGCAGAAACCAGGCCCACAGTTAAGTTCTGAAACATTTATAAAATTTAATCTAATACATTTTTTCTCCATGTAAACTTGTCCTTTAGACATTTCTTTCCAGGGACAGGGAAACAAATCGGAACAGTATTGTATTATTGATGTTATTTTCTTTTTAGAAGGATGAATACCAAGAACCAAATAGAAAAGGCTGATAAAGTCCTCTTGCCACATGTCTGAAGAAGACCCGATTCTTATAGAATCCTGTGTGTCTCTTTTTGAGGAAGGGAAGAGTTCTGTTACCTTATGATAACTGCTTTATAGGAGTTCACTTTACCAATGCTCCTCCCTTTCTTCTAGCCAATCCTACCTTCTATGGGTCTCCAAAAATCACAAGTAGCAGAGTGATCAAAATAGAACCAAATTTGGTTCATAGATTCATAAGTTTAGACATGAAAGGGATCTTAGAGGCCTTAAGTCCAAACCTTCCCCGTTTTACAGATGATATAACTGAGGCAAAGACATCTTAAGTGATTCACTAAAAGTTACCCATTTAATAAGGTGCTAAAACAGGATTTCAACTCTGATATTCCCAAGTCCAAACCGAACACTCTAATGACTACTTCACTAGTTGCCTCACAAGCTAGTTGTATGAGTCCATTCTTTCACTCATTATCTCTAAAACAAGGAGGTTGGGCTAGATCAAACATTTTTAACGTGGGATCTTCAACCCTCCCTCCAAATTTTTTTGGATAATTATTTCAATATAATTGGGTTCCTTTGAAATTCTTTGTCTTTTATGAATTTAGAAACTTTCTGAGAAGGATTTATAGGCTTTACCATTCTGCTAAAAGAGGGAATTACAAAAAGTTACCAGTCTCTGAGTTAGGTGATCTTTGTAGTTCTGACATTCCTTAAGTAAGAATTTATTTTCCAATTCCTCAATTCCCAAAAAATTGCTATATGTGATTCTCCACCCCCCGACTCAGTTTCTAGTACAGAGCAATATAAAAACAAAATGGAAATTGGCTAGAAAAGAAAAACTATATGCCTTTTAGCCCTATTATCAGAGTCTTTTTAGATTCATACTAATTTCTTGTTTAGGTCCTAAGAACATGGGTCAGACTTTATTTCGTTGCTATATTATTCAGCATTAAATTAGACAGAGGGAATACACTTGTGATTTCATTGATAGAAAGAATTCCCAGATGAGTAAATTCCCTTTACCAATAAAGCAGCACCTTCTCTGGAATTAATAATTTTAGGGAGTTAACTAGAATGTTGAAAAGTTAAAATACTTGCCAGGGTTACACCGTCAATCTGTTAGAGAAAGACCTGGAATGCAAGTCTTCCTGGCTTCAAGAACGCCTTTATCTACTCATTATATGATATTACCTCCCCATAAGCATATTAAGTTATTTTATTTTTTTAAACTGTCCATTATAAGATAATAATCATTCCTTTTTTTTTTTTTTCTGAGACAATTGGGATTAAGTGACTTGCCCAGGGTCACACAGTCAGAAAGTAGTAAGTCTCTTAAGATCAGATTTGAACTCGGGTCCTCCTGATTTCAAGCGCTATCTACTACACCACGTAGCTGCTCAGATAACAATCATTTCTAAGAGAAAGAAATGGAGTTCAAGTCCAAATAAGTTAGTTACATGAAAAAGAAAGAAGAGAGAATTATAGAGCTGGACTGGATCTAGATTCTAAAACTTATCCCTTCCTGATTTGGATTTGCTCTTTCTTTTCAAGAAATTAAAATTACTGTACCTGTAGAATTGTCTTCCTTAGATCATTATTTGCTCAGCACATGAGGGGTCTATTGGGTTTGCTAGAGTCGTTTTCAGAGGGTGAAGATAGTATCCACGTAGGTCCAAATGACATGGAATGCAGTTTATGCAGAACTGTACAAACAATGATCTGGTTCTTCACTTACCCATATAGGCAAAAATTCAAGGTTATCTTTAAATGCCACACTAATAATAAAGATGAGAGGATAAATACTATATTTACATAGTATTAATATAGTTTACAAAACTCGAGAGGTGGGTAGCAGAGAGTGACACATTATACCTATTTTTGCTTTCTTTGTATTCCCAGTGCCCAACATGATACCTGGCACAGAGTCATGACTTGATAAATGCTTATTTCATTGATTAGACTTATCTCCTCCTGTCAGAAGAAGCTCAGAAAGTCTGTGACTTTTCCAGCATCTACAATAAGTAGGGACAGAGCAAGGACTAGTACATAGGTCTTCAGTGACTCTTATTCATCACACACTCACTCACAGTTCACTTTTCTCTCCTGCCCTCAAGAGGAATCAGACCTGTCTGCATTCTGTGTTCAATTGATTTCCAGTTTACCTAAGGATTACGTTGGATCTTCCCACAGTGGGAAGGCAATGACTATGGTGGACAGATACCTTCCCTGATCAAAATGCAAGAAGTAGAACCCTAAACCTTACTTTTTTTTTTTTTTTTGCTCAAACTGCAACCCAAGTGGTTGTTTTTCTTACGTGGCTCATGGCAATATCATTTGTAATTTAGAATGGAAAAGTTAAATATATTATTTCATCAGTCCAAAGATGATTTCAGGGGATACTAGCTGCATTGTCTCTAGCTAAGGAAGGTTTCCTGGACCACAGAGAATCTCAGAGCATTACATCTTTTGGAACTGAAACCAGGGATGGAGTAGAAAGAAATAATGTGAATCAAGGAATCATAATCCCCACACCACATATTATCATCTTCAAAATGAATGTGAGCAGAAATCAAATGGAAAGGATATCTTGCAGGACTGTCCTTGAGAGCATTTAGAAAACCTGTTTGCTGGGAACCTGTGGAAATGAAACCAAGATTTAACATCAAAGCAATGTTTGTTTGTTTTTTCCCCAAATAAAGTGCAGTTCATGCTGTGTGAGCTCACAGCTGCATAAAAATGGTAGGTGTCTAAAAATCAATTAAATAATTCTATTCTGTAAGTGCTACAGCAGGCAGTTTACTTGTAGGAGACTGAGATTCGGCTAAAGCTATTGAACAAGAATATGGCAAGACTCATAATCAGACCTAACATCTGCAAGATATTTTCTGAGCCAGAGCAGATGGATGTCTGCATACTTCCCCATCAATTACAATTCTGATTACGCCTTTGTTTTCTTCTTCATTTTAATATGAAAACAAAACACCATATACTATTTTTTTCCTTCTGTCATGAAAGGCTGTTTTCTCAAAATCTGTTAACTTTTGAACCTGAAAGTCCTGTAAAATGGGCTAAATTATAAAAGATTTTTTCACCCAGCATAAATAAAATCACAAATTCTTGATTTATAATTTAGTTTCTTTAGATTTAATACATTTAAAATGAGTTATCAAAGAAAGAAAATACATTTCTTTAAAGCCCTGAGTAAAATTTCATTTGGTCACAGGACATTGTTTTTATTATTTATGGACTGACATGTTATTTTGCTTTGGAAAAAGATGCTTATAGAGTGGATTTTACTTTTACTTTTGCTGCCAGCAAAACTTTTACAAGTTGCTGCCAGAGGGGCAGAACTACCATCGACATTATTAGCTACTTAGGTTACTTCAGGCTTTTGACTGTTATCTGTATGTTATACTAGATATGGCTTCCCTTGAAATCTAGTTGTGTTAAAGAAACTGGGCTATAAAGAGACACCATTTGAAATGATTGTAGCAATTTTTTGTTAGTTTAGGTAAGAGGACAGCTACCAATTGGTGGCTTGCTTTTCCAGTTCTAAAGTTTATTCTGGAACTACCTGAAAAGTTGCATCCTCTCCAACTAATTCACAATTTGTTCCTCTTCCCTGTATCTATCCTACACCTTTGTGAAGCAGAATAGCATTGAAGGTGGATGGGAGTTGATAGGAAATGATTTGAGGATTGTGTAAGAAACAAACAATGGAAAAGTTGATATTTAAAGTGCCTCAACTCCCATGAGCAGCAGGGATAAATAAAGCTCTATTTCTTTGCTCTTATGCAAACCCCTAATAGTCAAGGACCAAAAGAAGCTTAAATCTTAAGGAAGATAGGACATTAAAATGTTATTTCTTAACCTTACCTTACTGAAAATAAATGAAGTCATTTTTCTAAAACTTTCATCTCTCTATTTAGAAATCCAGAATTGTGGCTTTCAAAAATTATGTCCTTTGTGCATAACCCATTCTTTTAAGAAAACAATATTTTTTTCTTTTCCTTTGACTTTCTAATGCTGTGGGTATAGATAATAGCTTATCAAGCAGATTTTGGTCCTGACCAATGTTTTCTGCATTTGGAGATGAAAATAGTAATCATATGAAGAAATTCTTCCCTCCCTCTAAGGACCACATGGTAAAAAAGATGGAGTTGGTCTAAAGGTTTCTGTTTTTCTTTATTTTTTTGGTATGTGCAAAAGAAGAAAACGTTTTTAATTTGTTTTTTTCTCTAAGAAAATATTATCATGTTTTTTTAAAAAATTGTGCATGAGAAGACTGATGAACAATCAGTGTTGCAAAAAGCAAATAAAGGCTGATGATAAGTGAGGTAAATTTGAAAAAAATGAACTAAGAATCTTCACTTGGAGATCTTTGTATATAATAACCCAAGTGTGCCAACAAAGATTAAGTTGTAACTTCCCACTTGAGAATGCATGTTTTTAATGTGTGTGTGTGTATGTGTGAGAGAGAGACACACACAGAGAGAGTGAGAGAGAGAGAGAGAGAGAGAGAATGTTAGGAGATAGTGGAGAGAAAGGAATACATGCACAGAAAATTAGAGGGAAAAATTTGTATCTCTGTAAATAATCTTTTAAAAATATTGAGTCAACCCATTAAATACCATGAGATAGATATGAAAGCATTTTGGATTGTTTAAAAGTATCATACTGATTTAGCATCAGTGCATTTCGCTAGTGTACTTTTTCCCTTCTTGTGTTGGGTAGTTATTTCTTCTGAAAATACTAAGGGATACTCTTGGTTTTCCCTTCATTACTCTTTGTTGCTCTGTGTGGCACTTACTATTCTTTAACTCTTATAACATGCAAGAAAGGTGGCCCTGGGGAACTATAGTTTGCATTATTTGAAGGAGCTGAATAATTTAGAGAAGGCTTCCAAATTGGATCTTAAGTTTCTTCAAAAATACCCATCAAGTGTAAGTGACTACATGATGATTTTCATGTACTTAGTTTGGTCCAAACCAGTCTGTTCCCCATTCAGAGGAAAGGATCTTAGTTCCAGAATATTGGCATTATTATTTGAAATGCATTTTAAAATTTGGAGCATTCCATTTACTGTAATATTTAAATATTAATAATATCTAAGAAATAGCTTTTTTTTTTCTGATCCTTTCCATTCCCCTATTACTCTCCCCCAATGAAAAAAAGGGCAGGAGAAAAACTTAGATGCCTAACTTTGGCATTAACAACCCCATTTGAGGTTTTAAAGCTGCTACGATGAAAGAAGAGGAAACCTATTTTCAGATACCTCCGGAAGCATGCCAGTAAGATGCTCTATACCTTCTAATGGGTGGTTACACTTCAGGAATGTGGATAAGAAATAATGTTAGTCTTTTAATGTTGCTAATGGAACCCTAATGGAGCTTTAAAGGCTTAAATTTATAGCCTAAAGCCAATTAACTCCCTTCTCATCACTACCTGACAAGGGGAAGAGTAAGAAGATGGGACAAAAGAAATTCTTAGTGATCTTCAGAATGAGAACTCAGGGTTAGCAGGGAGAGAATAGATATCTTCATCTCAGCAAAATCAGCTTAAAATTATTTGAATCAACATTCTTAGGTAAGTTCTTCTTAAGAGTGTTTTTTTCCTCACAGTTATTTTATTCACTAGACAATAAATTGTTCAAATACCTCTTGAAATCTAAACATTTTTATGACAAACTATTGCATATGGCAGTGAAGTCATATTTATTTAAACAAACTAAATTTGAAAGGAAAAGAGATATAAAAAGAAAGAGAAAGAAGTTAAAATTACCCAAGAATTCCAGTCCAGTCATATACAATATACTCTTGTTTTAGGGAACCCCCAGAAAAAAATCTAGCTCAATTAAACTATCAATATTTGAAGCCTTAGGGGTCAAGTGTGAGGTTTTAACTTAAATGAACTACCCACAAGAAGAGAAGATGAGGCAACATAATATCTTTGAGGTTTGAAAGATGAAAATTATGTCAGTGGTACCAAGAAAACAACCTCTGTAAAGGAAAGACTGAACTGGTCATTAACTGGATACTATTTTTGGTAGGACTGGGGAGGGCAATAGGGAAGAGGGAGGGAAGGAAAGAAAAAAAAAAAGGAAAGGTGAGAAAAGAAAAAAAAACAGGAGGGAGGTGGGGAAGATGAGAACTGAAAAAGGAGAAGGGAAGGAAGGGAAAAAAAGAAAAAGAGAATCCTGGATGATCAAAATAGTAAATTAAAGTCAAATAAATCAGAAAACCAAAGTCAAGCAAATGACTACATACATAATCTGATTTTGCCAGCATACTTACGAAGAATGACGTGGGTGATAACGAATGCAAATATAAAGACTGTCAGAAAAGACAGAGATAAAATAAACATATAAAAAAATCTGTAGTTTCTTTTCCCCACACAGTTGCCTACCCAGGGACAGTGATGATCAAACCGTTCTGAAATGAAAGGCAGAAAAAAAAAATATGGAAATCAATTAATAAAATGTCTCTTTACTTGAGGAAAAAAAATACACTAAACCTTTAAATAATATACCAAAATGATGACTTCATAGGTATTCATAAACCAACCTTTTAGAGAAGTATTTAGCTGCATGAAATTTCAAGAGCAACATTACCCTTTCATCTAAATTTAAATGCATGATTGAGATGCTTTTAAAAGAAGATATTCCTTTTTATCAGACTGCCACTTTAGAAATGTTAATAGGATTTCTTATCATACTTGTGGTTGAAAACATAAGGCTTCTTTGTTTTTACATATTAACTCTGACTTAAGGATCATCTTTCTATTGACAATACTTAAATGGATATAGGATCATATCAATGTGGGTATTCCTTAACAAGGTGTAGATTATTATTCACTATGTTATTATTGTTCTATAGATGGGGCAACTGTAGTCTATATGGGAATTCCTCAGTTTCATGGTGGATAGGCATTAAGACTAGGGAATTCTGGGACAGAGAGTATAATTGGGATGCCTGGGGGTAAAAAAAAAAAAAAAAAGGTATTCAATCTATGCTTTTTCTTTACTTTCTTATCCCATTATTTTTTCCCCACTCCAGTTTTGTAGTTCCTTCCTTCTTGATCAATGGTAAATGGCTTTTTTCAAAATATATGTATCTAGAATCCCAATCTGTTCCATATCCCTAATAGTCTTGGGTTTTTAAAAGTAAGTGTAAGCTTTCTTGTCAGTATGAGAATTTGAAGTGAAATCTTTGATGCATTTATGATTTATTTTTTCCTCTCCAAGTAATGACAAAGTGTTTTTCTTTCCTCTACTATTCAGCTGATCTATTCAAAGTGATATTGCAACACACCCACTCACATTTCGGAAGCTTGCACTGTGGGTGGGGAGGAAAAACGTTAGATATATGACATCTCTTTTTTATGTTTTTTTTCCCCAAGTTCAGAAGTCCCCATTCTATCTTCATATAAATAAATATGTACGTATATATGTATATATACATACAAATACACACACTCATATACATATATATATGTCTATGTGAGACGTCACTATATAGAAATAGTTAATGTTATGAGCCACAGGGAAACCAGTCTCATTACTTTATAATCATATCCTAGAAAGGTCATATATGTTATCTATATCTATACATGCAACATTAAATGAAATGCCTGTGGCAATGTTTGAATCATAATAATAACTATAATGATTAGAACATTGCCAGGAAAATTAAGTATAAACCAAGTAACTCTTACCTATGATTCCCAAATTCCTCCAACTTGGGTTCTAACCTTTTGATTCCGTGATCACTGCTATTAAAAACCCCCCACTGCCTTGGTGTAAGCCCCATTTCCCTGATACTTTTCCATTTGCCTCTCTATTGACATTTACTTAGCTCAACCTTATACTTCCCCAGCCCTCATCTTCCTCTTTTTCTTTCATTGTGGCCTTTGGAACCACCAATTTATTGTAGCCAAATTCTTTTTTATTATACACTTTCCCCTCTTATACTATTTCTTCCTCATGGAATTAACTGATATCTGACTTTCCTTTGAGATTGCTATGCTCTTTGCTACTATCTCAAATGATGGTGACTCCTTTCAAGCCTTTTAGGAATAAGAGTTTATTTCCCCACCCCAGCTAATATACATAGCTTCAATAATAGAAGAATGGGGAAGGTAATTGGGGTCAACAGAAAAAAAAATTCAAATATTGTCATACAGCAGTTAGGTAGCATAAATTTATAGTAGCTCCAATTGGTGTGGTTTCTTCAGCAACATTCAAGAATAGAAACAATGAAAACATCTGAAATTTAGCCAGAAAGAAGAGTTAAGACAGAAAAGCCATTATGTCAAGGGGTGAAGGATTCCTTTGACTTGGAGTCCCTTGAAGTAGGAGAAAGAAGTTGAAAAATTAGCCAGAACAAATGAATGGGTGGCTCCAGACTGAAGCTGAAATACAGATTCACCATTATACCTTCTCTCTGTTCTAGTGTTTGCTGTGTCTAGGTTCTAGGAGGCCATAAGTCATGATCTTAAATAAACAACAAAATCTGGAAATGACTCACACTTACCAAAATGAAAACTTAAGAGAAGAAAACCTATGAGCCCCAACACAAAGGGCACCACCACTAGCCATGCCTTGTACTCCATACAACCTCTTCTACTTTATCACCAGGCTGTTTTAAATATTAAATTTAATTATTTTTTTCCCAATGAATAGGCATTACTTTTTTTTCTCTCTCTCCTACTCTCCTCCATCAGTTGGACAAAAGAAGAATAAAAAAGAATAAACCTTCATAATAAATATCCACAATCAAGTAAACACCCTCATTGTATTGTCTCCAAAGGACTTTCATTCTGCATTTTGAGTCCATCATCCCTCTCTCAAGATACAGAAAGCATGCTTTATCTTCAGTTGTCTGGAATTTTGGTTTCACCAGACATTTTGTGTGTTCAAAAGTCAGACTCTGATAACTTCCCCAAGAAGTTTTAGATCATATTGTAAGAGTTAATTAAATCTATGTCCAGCTCTAAGCAAATGCTCCCTATAATCCTGGTTGAACAGGAACTTCCTACCAAAGGCTATTTTGCCTATGTATCCCAACACTTCCCTATTGTCCCTACAATATTTAGAAATTGCCACAACTGATAGGGAGAAGAAACTATATTTCTTGCTTCCTCTTCCCAATTCCACATTTTAGCTTGGTTCTCATTCAAAAATGTCACCTCATTTGATGTTCATGACATCCTATTATACCAACTTCTCTTGATCCTTATTGCTGCAAGACATTCCCTTCCAGAGTGCTCCCCCACCTTATCTCAATGACTTAGATACCTGGATGATTGATTTCCTTTCCATCCATTGTTGATGACTCCAAAGATCACATTGATGACTCCTTTAACAATTCATTAACCTTCTCAACTCTAAGGAATCCATTCACTAGCTTCAGTCACTCACACTTTAGACATTCCCATCACTCAAACCTGCTCTAGTCCCTCAATCTTAAACTTGGAAATTCCCATCTGAGGGCAATCTCTTAATTGTTTCCACACCCTGACGGCTGCACCTGCTCTTCAATTTATTACAATCTTTGATTGAGATTACCATCTTTGAGCCTCTGATTTACCTCTGTCCTTCCAGTCCTTCCCACTTCCTCTGGCTCCTTTCCTCTCCATTCACAATATTAACTCTATGGTGAACTATTTCAATAAGCCTCTTTTCTCTGCTCTTGAATCCCTGATCTCTTGACATAATGACATTTCTGTCTCATCAGCTCTTCTTTCTGGCTAATTTTCAGATGTTTTCATTGTTTCTGTTCTTGAATGTTGCTGACCCAAGTTATCTTCCCCATCCTTCTATTATAACTTTTCTTCCCAAACCCCAGACTCATTTCCCACCTAAGTTTCTCTTCTATCTTCTTCATGCCTTATTTGATCAACATCTTTTATTCTAGCCTTCATTTTGTTCCTTTTTATTTGCTTCATCTGTTCTAACATCAGGCTTCATAATAAATAACAGCTAGTAATGATAGCTAGCATTTGAATAGGGCTTTGAAGTATGCAAAGTGCTTTACAAATATTATCTTATTTGATCCTTACAATAACCTTAGGAGGTATGCTATTATTATTCCTAGATAATAGATGAAGAAACGGAAACAGACAGGAGTTAATGGTTTGCCCAGTATCACATAGTTAATAAACATCTGAAGCCAAATTTGAACTTGGATCTTTTTGATTCTAAGACCAGTGCTCTATCCACTACACTATACCACTTAGTTGTTACCCAACTAAACAAATAAATACCCAATTACCCCTGCAAGTTATTATTGTATCTTAAGAGTTCTTAAGCATGTCTGTGAAGAAGACTGTCAAGGTTGAATGATGAATTCTAATAACCCACAGTTCTTAGGAATCTTTCATGAAAGAACCACATCCACTTTCTCAGTCTCCAACTTTTCTGTTAACTGACAAGAGTCTAAGAAATTCTATTTTCCATATTATAAAATTTATTATTTTTCTCACGCACATAGAAGTTGTGTTTGTGAAGATGGGTCTAGACTGAACAGATTAGTTCAGGTATGTGCAAACTTGTGAGTAAATTAAAATGTCATCACCATACTATGATCCAATGGAATCTGGAAAACAATGGTAAAAAAAAAATGCTGGGATGCATTTGTGTGTATTACAAAGTGAACAAAAAGGGCATGACTGAAATGGTCTGAGACACTCTTTCCTTTGTTACGGCTGCTTAGATTCAGAAGATATATTATGTAGACATCCAGCTCTGTATAAAATGTAACCTGTACCATTGTATAAAATTGTACTATTGTATATTATATAAAATGGTGACGCAAGAGATCAGCGATGCGGAAAAATGATATAGTTCTCTGATTATGAGTGTATTAACAGTGTGATAGCAATTATAATTAAAGAATAACAATAACAACAACATATAAATGAAGGTTACCATTATTAGCTCTTAAATACATTATGTCATTTGAACTTTGGAGCACTTTAAATTTGTGCTATTATTCCCATTTATTCTAAGTCCGATGCTTTATCCACTACGCTATACCACCTAGTTGCCAAACAAGCAAATAAACACCCTATTATCCCTGCAAGTGATTATTGTATCTTAGGAGCTCTTAAGCATGTTTGTTAGGGAGACTGTCCAAATGAATGATGAATTACAATAATAATAATAATAATAATTTATCAATGAATTGAGACTCAGAGTGATTGTGATTTGATTAGTCACACAGCTAGTAACTATCTGAGTTAAGATTTAAAGTCAAGCTTCTTGACTTGGAGATCTAAAACCCTATTCAGTGTCACCTAGTTCCTTCATGTAATTATGGACAGATAGTTTTTCAAAACATCACCAGTGCCCTATCAAGAATGAGAGGCAGCTGGATCTCGTTTTCATAGAGCTTGGGCCTCAGAATGAATGAGGATGGGAACCTTGGGACTAAATCAGTGACACAATTGCCAGTGCATTGGAGAAGCTGGGGATCAGTTTTAATAAAACTAAAAACATATTGGTACTCATCATATTTTGCAAGGGCAGCTGAGCCAATGGCTGATGGGTCAATGTGGCCACCAGTTGTGAAGGTTTTGAGAAAGGTGGTCGGTTTCAAAGACCAAGTAGGAATCAGGATGAGCTGGTGACACTAAAAGTGAGGATTTTTGTGGTTTTTTAAATTGGGAATCTATAAAAGATTGATTTCATTGCTGTCAGTCATTTCTGCTACTACCAATATGACTAGGCTATATAGAAAAATTTTCTTTGTGAAATCAGTTTATAGGATATGAAGCTCTTAAAGGCCTTGAAATATACTAGGCCTGGACCCAGAGGATGTAGTAGTGAAATAGTTTCAGAAACTAGCAATAAAAAGAGTTGGCTGTTTAGCCATACTTCCTTTAAAAACCAAAGGTCCTTGGACATACAAGGAACTATATAATATGGCAATATTAGAGAGAGAATAATGTAAAGAAGAGAAAAGTGGATCTGGAAGTTGACCATATAGACTTTAATCTTGGTTATATAATTACAAATTGTGGTGAATTACTTTATCTCAATGAGACTCATTTTCTGAACTTTTGAAGTTCAAAGACTTGCCTGGGCTAGAGGTAGAGGGATTTACTGACCAACATAAGAGCTTTGACTTGTTTTGTTTTTGATCTGGGCTAGGTGACCCTGTCCTTAGGGTAGCTCATTCATTAGGGTAACTCATTCATTCTATTGACATAGTGCACTGTAGGTTAGAACTACTGAGCTCAAGAGAACTGCCAGCTTTAGTTCCTTTGATAGATCAGATTATATAGGGGGTGCTACAACATAACTTCAGTTTCTTAATTTCAAAAATTGGTGGTAGGGGATTGTTGAACTAGATAATCTGTATGTTTCTACCTTTAATTGTGATCTTATGACATATAATCTATAGAGAGATGGCAGGAATATTCCTTGGAGATCAGATATGTTCAGAACTGGTTCCCCAGATTTAACATGTGAAGGTGGAATGCTAACCTGTTTCTGTCGGGCTGAGTTGGTATTATAAACCTGGCAATAACAACACTTGTCCCTCATCATTCTCACCATGCATTCACATATAGGAGGATGTCAAAGAGCCCTCTCACATCATCTCATTTTCCCGACTCTTAATTTCCTGGATCAAAGTCTTGAAATAACCTAGAAATGGGCTGTTTTTCAGTCATGGTGTCAGTTCACTTGACCTTTGATAGTTTCCAATATAGACCAATATCTTGGTGAATTGGTAGGGATATACTAGAAATGTTCAGATTGGGCCAAGACAAGGTGACTTGTACATATGTTCTGTAATGTTTTTATTTTATTTTTTTTGAGAGCATGGGAGAGAAAAAAGGGAAAGGCCAAGGACATAAATGATTCCCATCAAAGTTTTACTTCATTACAGTCCCGACCCAACAGAAGCTGCCTACACAAATCAAGTTACTCTAGATCTACAGAATAGTCATTCAATAAACTACAAGTGTCTACTCTGTGTTAGGTGCTATTCTAGGAGTTGGGATACAAAGAAAGAAAAAAAGATAATTCCTGCCCTCATGAAGCTTCCTAGTCTAATGGGACCAATATCTAATGACAACATGCAAACCACTATGTACAAATAACACATCGACAGGATAAAGTGGAGATAATCAAAAGAAGGAGGATCCTAGCATTAAAGGGGATTAGGAAAGGCTTCTTTTAGAAGGTGGGATTTAAGACTTGAAGGAAATCAGGGAAAACAGAAGGTAGAGAAGAAGGGGATCAAATAAAACTTTACATTTTTCCTAGAAAAAGAAGAGATGATCTTTGACTATCATGATCATCAGAACAAGATGACTACTGACACCTTCATGAAGATCCTTGGTAGATATAGTTTGGGCGTATAAGAAGTTGTCCAGGTGAAATTACTTCTCAATAAAGTATCTGAAAGATACAATCTGAGACTGGAAGCTATGTTTGTATCAAGGGAAATGGGAAGAAATGAAATCTATAACAGGGAAGAATAGGAATGACATTTGCAAATTGGGTTAAGGTACATGGGTAATTCATCCATTGCGGACAAGTCAGAAGTAACTTTGGTTGGAACATATCATTGATGCAATCTGAAAAAGACAGTTTGAGCTATTCATCTGATTGATCATGAGTTCTGCATTTTGGGGTTTGGTTGCTCACTTCTTTTGCAGAGATATGGATATGTACTATTGCATTGTTTTATCTAATTTTTTAAAAATTAATTTAATTTTTTAGGTTATACATGTACATTTAATTTTTACATATTTGCATGTGAGTCATGTTGAAAAGAAAAATCAGAAAAGGGGAAATGCATGAGAAAAAAAGGTGAAAATAGTATTCTCTGATCTACATTCAGTCTCTATAGTTGTCTCTCTGATTGCTTATGACATTCAAATTTTATTGGAATTGCCTTGAATCACTGGATTGCTGAGAAGAACCAAATCTATCATAATTGAACATCACACAATTTTGCTATTTCTGTGTATAATATTTGCCTGGTGAAGTTCAGCTTACTTCACTCAGCATCAGTTTGTGTAAATCTTTCCAGGATTTTCTAAAATGAGCCTGCTCATCATTTCTTATAGAACAATAATATTCCATTACTTTCATATACCACAATTTATATACCCCAATTGACGGGCATCCACTCAGTTTCCAATTCTTTGCACTATAAAAAGAGCTGCTACAAACAGCTTTCTCCTTTTTTGTGATTTCTTTGGGATACAGACCCAGTAATGGCACTGTTGGATGAAAGAGTAAACATAGTTTTAAAGCCCCTTGGGCATAGTTCAGAACTGTTCTCTAGAATGGTTGGGTCAATTCACAGCTCTTCCATACACTGTTTTATCTAAGCAGAGACTCCAACTATGAATAGTGATACCCAAATATACAATAACAACAACAATAATAGCAAAAATTTACATAATACTTTAAGGTTGCCAAGGTACTTTACGAATATCTCATTTGGTCTTTACAACCCTAGGAGACAGATGCTACAGTTGAGAAAACCAAAGCAGAGGATAATTGACATGTCCAGCCTGAGGAAGGATTTGAACTTTGATCTTCCTGATTCTAAGTCAAATGCTCTAACCAATGTACTCCTTAGTCTCTGGGGGGTGATACTCAAGTATCATTTTAAATGAATCAAAAGTGAAAAAGACCTGCCACTGAGGAAGAAAAATTAGCTTAGGAGGTCTTATTGTTATTAATAAAATCCCTTCATCTGATTCACTATTCTTTAAGAATAATTTCTATGGGGGAAGAAGAAAGACTTTTTTTATATTCAAAAGTGATGCTAATTGTTAAATTAGAAACCTACAATGCTGTGATTTCCTAATGGGGAAAAGCTATACTTGCATAGGTTTGAGACAGCCATGATGGAGCATGGGATACTTTAAAATAATGGGACATAAGAATTTTGCTTTTTCAACAGTAGAGGGAATGGAGAGAAAAAAATCCATTTTTGTTAACTGAAAACATTTTAAATTTAATTATAAAAAACAACAAAACTAGCATTGCCTTTGCAATTGGGAACAAACGTTTTACTCTCTAGAAGACAAGATAAAAGGATTGCATTTTTAAGATTTTTTCTTCATTAGATACTTTTTCTTGACTGACAACCATCTGACTGCACAAAGTGAAATTGTTCTGTAATTTTTCACTCTTTATGACCTCATTTGGGGTCCATTTTACAAACAAGGAAACTAAGGCAAACAGAGTTAAGTAACTAGCTAGTAAGTGTCTGAGAGGGGATTTGAACTTGAGCCTTCCTAATTGCAGCTCTGGTGCTCTACCCACCCTCCCAACTATCTGTGAGAAGCAAAATATCTAGTAGCCTTATGCTCTGTGAACCCATTTAGATTTGGATCAACACCACACCATATATGAAGATAAGTTCCAAAGGAATACTTCACTCACATATAAAAGATTACATCATTAGCAAATTAGAAAAGCAAGGAACAAATATTTATTGAAATATCTAAACATATTAAAGGTCATTAAGAAACTGACATTGCCCAGAATAAATAAATTGCATTATGTGTCACTTAATTGTGAAAAACTTCTGAAAACCATAAAGAGATGAAAATTCATGCTATGTAAATAAATGTTAAGAGATAGTAACAGAAAGAATGAGGTTTATATTTAATTCATATGTCTGTAAATTCTCAGAAAAAAAAGAAAACTTTTTTTTGCTTGGGAAGTTCCTTTCTTTTTCCCCCTAGAATTTGCTTTTTTCCCCCCTAGAAATTGAAAAAAAGGTTTTGATGTTTTATTAAAAAAGATTAGTAAAACGTTTTATGGGTTGTTCATAGGATGACCCAGACCTCCCTGCTTCTCAAAGCTGTGAAATAGGAAGATTTTTACATTAAAAAAATCTGTATTCTTTGATCACAGCAATTCCTGAACATAAAGGAATTCATGCTGTTGCAGATCTCTTGGATCTGAGATTCAAAGGTAGACATGGAAGTGATGATAACAGCAGTATAACCATTTTTGACAAAACAAGTTTCAAGCTTCGGGCTTGACATTGGAAACAGAATTTCAAATATCGCCGAAGATAACTTCTTTTGGTATCTGTCTAGGAATGTAGGGGGGCTTTCTGTGAAGCAAGGTCTTCTTGTGTTATGTTGGCAAAATTTTTCTATCTTATAGCTTCCAACTTTTGCTTTTCATCTGTTTTAGTGGTCTCCATCTTCTGGAACATGCCAAATAAGTTGGTCTACATCTAGTAGTATGGCAAAGAGAATACAATGTCGGATTTGAAATTCAAGGAGCTAACAATGAATTTTGGGTCTATTCTTTGATCACCTGTACTACTTTGAGCAACTTACAACTTTTTTTGGAACTCCGTTTTACCACTGAAAGGAAGGATTGGGCTAGATGGCAGCTATGAATCTTATAGATTCTAACTATACCAAATCAAGAAATAAGATTCTGTGATTCTTAGGAAAGAATTTTAATCTAACTTATCTTAATCTAAGTGAACCTTCAAGCCTTGGAAAACAGTGAATATGATTTTCAAAAAAGGAGCAGGGTGAATAACTATTTATATAGCATCTACTACATATGCTCAGGTCTTCCTGAATCCAGGCCCAGGCCTTTCTGCTATGCTCCCAGTTGCCTAAGGGGGTGAGGATGGGAAGAGGATCAGAAAGAAAAACTGTAATTAGAGAAAGCTCAGAAAATTAGACTGAATAAACAAAATTCCATGAGACAGAAGTTTTATTCAGTGAGTTTAAGTACATGCTTTTTTTTTCTTTTTTGCTCTTTCTGCTTTGCAAACATTTATTCTGCATCCATCGACCTTGCAGAAGACATTGAATTCACCAAACTCAAGAATGAGCATGTGACAATAACTATATGGATCCTAGTTTTTTTATCCGTAAACTTAGACTCTTGGAAAAGATCATCTTTTCCCAGCTCTAGTTCATTTGTTGTTTTGTCTTTTATTCCTGCAAACGATCATGCAATGGAAGGTGATGCTATGACTTATAAGTGAGTTGAATTTAAGTAAGACAGCTAGGTGACATTCTAGCTGTGTGACTCTGGGCAAGTCATTTAACCCCAATTGCCTCAGCAAAAAAAAAAAAAAAAATTAAGGGAGGGCTGTGCAAAGTTACCAGCCTTACCTTCTCCTCCAGAGCCATCTGGAATAGTGGCCAGATCTAAATCAGAGTAACTAGAGATGGACCCAAATGCAGTGAAAGAGCTTGGCCTTTTTAACCTGTCTTTCCTAAGTCTCAGTTTGATTGAGGCAATGCCCATTTAGTGATTAAGGTTACATAGGAAATGAGCCAAATAATGGCCCCTTTTATGTAGTTTAAAAAATCAGTCTGGGAGGGGAAGACCTTCAGGGTTTTTGGAAGGAAGGAAGGAAGGAAGGAAGAAAATGAGGAAAGAAGGAGGAAGGAAGAGAAGAGGGGAGGAAAGAAGGAAGGAGGGAAGGGAGGAAGAAGGAAATTAGGAAGGAAGGAAGGAAGTGAGGAAAGAAGGAAGGAAGGAAGAGAATGAAGGAGGAAGGAGTGAAGGGAGGGAAGGAGGAAGAAAAGGAGGAAGAGGGGAAGGAAGAAAGAAGAAAGGAGGGGAGGAAGAAAGGAAGGTGATTCTTCTAAATGTTTTAAGTGAAAAAAGAGAGGAGTTTTATAAGGCTATTTCTCAAATCTTTTATTTGGTTAAGACTGTGCTGAAATCCCATAAATAAAAGACCAGAGAGAATGGAGAACCAGCCAACTCCAGTATTGTCAAAGGGAAGATTTAGTAGCTAGGTGGCATAGGGGATTGAGTACTGAACATGAAATTGGAAAGACTAAACTTGGAAAGTTTAAGAACACCTCTGAGTGACTAAGCCATTTTGACTATTTTAAATACCCAAATTAACTGCCAAGGACCTATGAAAGAAGATGCTATCTTAATCTATTAAAAAAAATGAGGTAACTGACTTCTGAAGTTCCTCTCTCCTCCAAATTTTTGATTCTTAGGTCACTTCTGTAAAAGGCAACAAGTACAATAACACAATCTTATAAAACATGTCTCTTTTCTAGGCAAATCAGAATGAGTTAATGCATTTTCTTTTTCCTTTTCTTCCTAATGTTTCCTGCTGGAAAGTACTAAAAGGAGGCAAGGCAATCTTCTCAGATGTTATTTTCCCATTGTGAGGGGTATGGTTTTCCAAAGCACTTCACCCCAGGAGAAGCTGACCTGGACCTAGAGATGAAGAATGTCTCAGGGTAAAATGATGCAAAGTAAGAAACATGACTGCTTTGACTAAAGCCATTTTTCCAGGAGTCCGAGTTAATTGTGCCTTTATGGCACACAATTAAATAGTTCTATAGAGGAATAATGTTTTAAAAAAAAAACTATAATGAGAATTCACTGGAATTGGTGTTTTTACAGAGCCACCTCAGGTCACAACTAAGTGGGGGGGGCTATAAAAGCAATCTGAAACTATAAAATATTATATATATATATATATATATATATATATATATATATATATATACACACCACACATCATCCTGAGGGATAGGGATTGCTTTTTAAACATTTATAGATAGATATTGTTTATGCTACAAAGCAAAATAGCCCTTCATTGAGTCACTATGGTCTAGCAAATAGATCTATATTTATTTAAAAACAAAACAAAATCAAACCATACCACCCAAAACAGAAGTCAGAGGGCTATTCAGCATTCCATAGTTTCTACTGCTCTGGGATGGAACTTTTTTGTGTCTTGTAGCAGATTAAAACCCCATGACAGTGGGTTTTGAGGAAAAAGGGCCAGATCTGTAACTAAGTCAGGGCCACTAGGGTTTTGCTTAGAGTGCCTTTTGGGGGTAGATCTGCTTCCTCTCCAATGAAGATATAGGAGAGTTCCCAGACAATCATCCCCATGCTCAATGGTCCTCTGCTGGCCTGTACCAAACAGCAAGAATCCTCCTCTACAACCTGGCCCTTAGTCCCTAAGTCCAGAGTCCTACTATTTTGGTACCTTTCTCCCAAGGTTCATCCTCATGTTTCCACCTTCTACAGAAAGACAGGCTATACTTTCTGAGAGATTTTCTGTCTTCTTTTCATGACTGTCCTTTACACCACTGAAAACATCAACATGTGTGCAGATGTATGTGTCTGTGTATGTTTTCCCTCCAGATGAAAGAATTCCCAGTTATATCCATGATAGGAAGATACATGATTCTGACCACAGAAAAATTACAGTTCTCAATGGTTTAGTAACATCATCTATTGCCAGGAGGTAAGAGAAAATATTAAAAAATAATAGAAGTAACACAGTGGGAAAGATCTCTAAAAGTGATTTAATGCAATATTTCAAGAAAAGGAGATAGTAAAAGAACATTTATCTGCCCTCAGGGAGGTTAGGTCACCAGGTCTATACCAACTACAACCAGGATACTGAAAGAATTTGCAAAGGTAAGTGCTGAACAGATGAGTAGGCAGCATTGAAAAAATTGAGTACCAAAAACGGGCAAACACAGTCCTGATTTACAAAACAAGCAAGGTGAACTCTTCAAATGATAAGATGGTGACTTTAACTTCAATTCTTGACAAAACTTGAGAATAAATTATTAAAAAGATGCTTCGTATAATGCAGAATGGAAAGTAATGATCATTAGGATCCAATATAATCCTGCAAGGTAAGTACTATTATCATTCACATTTTACATTTGAGGAAGCTGAGACAAATAGAATTTAAAGTGGTTTGCCTAGAATCACAGAGCTAGTGAGGGGATAAGTAATGAGGAAAAGAAAAAAATATAGAAACAGGCAGAGAAAGGCAGAGAAAGACAGTCACAGAAGGAGAAATAGAAATAGATACAGAACTCATGCCTAATTTTTTTTAAGGAGGCAGAGA
The DNA here is from genome assembly GCF_902635505.1 of Sarcophilus harrisii. Taxonomy (NCBI): domain Eukaryota; kingdom Metazoa; phylum Chordata; class Mammalia; order Dasyuromorphia; family Dasyuridae; genus Sarcophilus; species Sarcophilus harrisii. The sequence goes on from NC_045429.1 coordinate 133,623,175, forward strand.
AAAAGTGGCCCATTTATGAGAATTCCTCAGAGAGGGAGATGAAGCAATGTGGAGCTGCTTATTCTAAGAGGTGGCAGAGCATCCGTGAATGTGAGTGTGTATATGTGTGTGGACACTATTTACTTACCTGCTGGTATTTTGAGATTGGGCAAAGTCATTATGCACCAGTGTGGTAAGGCACTGCATAAATTGGACTATATTTTCAGTGTAAGCAAATAAATATTATCATGATTATCTTTGTGTATTCTAGGTCCCATCCATGTGTAATAACTGTCTATATTCCCTTATAGCATCCAGAGGAAAGTGGAGGTGAATGTTTCTCAGTAAGTGGTTGTAAAAACTCCCAGTTGTCTTGCCTGTTTCTAGCAGTGTGGAATCAAGGCAATTAAACAAATAAAGAAGGGAACTGGCCAGTGAAAATGAGTCCTCATGGACTTGGGTGTTTTGTTAGCTGTTGTATAATGTGACAGAAAGAGCACTTTATGTGGATTTGGAAGATAGAGATTATCTATGATTCTCTATTCCTATAATCTTATTTTTGACATATTCTCTTTTTTTAAAATTTATTTATTTAATAGCCTTTAATTTACAGGTTATATGCATGGGTAACTTTACAGCATTAACAATTACCAAACCTCTTGTTCCAATTTTTCACCTCTTACCCCTCACCCCCTCCCCCAGATGGCAGGATGACCAGTAGATGTTAAGTACATTAAAATATAAATTAGATACACAATAAGTATACATGACCAAACCATTATTTTGCTGTACAAAAAGAATCGGACTCTGAAATATTGTACAATTAGTCTGTGAAGGAAATCAAAAATGCAGGTGGGCATAAATATAGGGATTGGGAATTCAATGTAATGGTTTTTAGTCATCACCCAGAGTTCTTTCTCTGGGCGTAGTTGGTTCAGTTCATTACTGCTCCATTGGAAATGATTTGGTTGATCTCATTGCTGAGGATGGCCAGGTCCATCAGAACTGGTCATCATATAGTATTGTTGTTGAAGTATATAATGATCTCCTGGTCCTGCATTTTTGACATATTCTTAATGAAGTCTTTGGCTTCTCCCAATGGGCATGAATAATCTAGAAGTATTAGCCCTCTGACAAAAACTTTCCAAAAAAACAGGGATGGAAGTTTGTGTTTTGTTTTGTTTTTTTTTTGTTTTTCCCTTAGGAGGAAGGGAGGTGAAGTTAATCAGATCTATCATCAACCTTGAAAATTTCTCTCATCCAGACTCATTAGAGAATAGGTCATTCTGGATAAGTGAATTATGCAAATATTTATGGCTTTCCTGTTCCCACAGATGATGGAGCTGTCCCATCTTTTGTCTTTTGACTTTGGCTACTAATACAAGACCTACTTATCCTATCCTGATCCCATTTATTTGCCTTTGTTAATGTTGTGTTGTTTCTAACCTAGAACACTCATTAACAGCTTCTCTCTCTCTCTCTCTCTCTCTCTCTCTCTCTCTCTCTTTTTTTTACACTTTTTTTTAAATCTTTCAGAATACAGAGGTCATACATGTACTCCTCTGACACTACATAAAGGCTGACCTTAAATAGACCTTTCCAACCACTCGCAGGAGTCCTTCTTTTTGCCAAAGAGACCACTAATTACCACATGTCACAGGTAACCTTCATACATTCATCCTCAAATGCCTTCCTTATTACTGGATTATTCCTTCACTGCTACAGATATCTTCTTGGGATTTCCACTTTTGTTTTAGAGTCATTCTGAATTCTTTGGGGTTCCAGAAAGCTGGTTTGAGGTTTGTATGTACTGTAGACATAGTTTCTGGAAACTGCAGCAACAATTGACATTAAAAATAAATGTAGGTTTTTGAAGAAATACATTTTTCAAGGATATTTTCCTTTGAGGTTACAGAGAAATCTGTGGCACAATGCAGAAAACAGTGAAGATGAAAATGATGTGATAGACACTGTGATATTGAGAGCTATTGGAAATGTGATGTTTGTGCGGAAGGAGGTTGAAAAGTACTTAGTTATTTGAACATGAATGAAGCATCATATTACAAGAGCCTCACAAAAATCATATGGCGAGCTTCCTGTCTCACAGCGAAGTTTCAGCATGATCAAAAATGAAGAAGTAGCAATTTTTCTAGTTCATCAGACCGAAAAAACCCAAATCATACATCAGGAACTAGTAGGCAATGGGTTTGTACAGAAATGTCATTTGGTGGTATAAATGATCACTTTTGTCATGCAATAAACAGGCTGCCACTCCATTAGGATATGATTGGAAAGTTAATTCAGGCTCACCAAAGCCAAGAAAATATTACAAGATATATAATGTTACTCTGGCTACCTCTCAATAGAAAGTAATGGGAAATGTATCACAAAACCTCAGTGGGACTTGGATGCTACAGTTATTTGAAAGTTTATTAAAGAAAATCCTTTTTTCCCCCCAGAAAGAGCTTAGTTAAAAAATACTGAAGATTCTTTTAATTAAATATCAATCAATCAAGCAACATGTACTTATTAAGTGTCTTCCATGTGCCATGCATTGTACTAAGTGTTAAGGATATAAAGATAGATGAAATAGTTCCTGTCCCCAAGAGGTTATACTTTCTAGCTGTGTGACCCTAGCCACATCACTTAACTATGTTTGCCCCAGTTTCCTCATCTGTAAAATAAGCTGCAGAAGAAATGGGAAATGACTCCAGTATCTTTGCCAAGAAAATGTCAACTGAAAAATGACTAAATAAGAAATTATCCTTCTTGGTAGTATTGTCAACAAACATGAAAGGATGAGGAAGGAAGAAAAAAGGGCAAAGAACAATTTTGCATAGTCTGCTTCTGCATGAAAGGCTTCATCCTGCCTGGTCTCAGCTTTTCTCAGTGGTAAGCAAATGAATACTCTAAGATGACAAAATAACCAAGTGAAACTAAAAAGGACACATTGGAGAATGCAGGGGGAAGATGACAGTATTATAATAGTCCTTTTATTAAACAACATCAATCCCTGTTTGCTAACATATATATAGATATATAATTTTTGTAAATAATATTTTTCCAATTACAAGTAAAAATTGTTTTCAATATTCTTTTTATCTAAGATTTTGAGTTCCAAATTTTTTTTCTCTCCTCTTCCCTCAAGACAGCAAACAATCTTATATAGGTTATACACATGCAAACATGTTTACATATATTTGTATGAAATATGTTATGCTAAAAGTATTAAATGGAAAACTCAGTTCCTACATCTATAAAATGGATTAGATCAGCTATTTTCAAAGTGTGCTCAGAGAACCCTTCCCTGAGATCCTTTCTCAGGATCAAAGGGAAGGTCAAAATTATTTTCAAAATAGTTCTAATATATAATTTACCCATTAAAACACTATATCCTTTTCCAACTACATATCTGTGTGAAGCCATATTTTCTTCTTATACCTCAACCAAAATAACAGGATGCCACAGATTGAATACAGAAGCAGATGTGAGAATCCAGGTGTCTTCAATTAAGACAGACAGTAAAGAAATTTGTAAAAATAAGTAAAACAATGTCACCCTTCTCACTAAATTTCTTTTGGAAAATAGTTTTTTTTTCATAAGAAGTTATTATTTATTAAAGCATGTAATAGATTTATTATATTTTGATGAAATAATAAATATATATTTTTTAAATTCTCAGTTTTTATTTCTAAGGCAACAAAGTAGCCCAATGATCAGAGTGCTGGGTCTGGAGTCAGAAAGATTTGAGGTCAAATCCAATCTTAGATACTTCCTAGATGTCTAATCCTGGGCAAATCATTTAACCTGTCTCTGCCTCAGTTTCCTCAACTTTAAAATGTGGATAATAATAGCATCTGTCTCTTAGGGTTGTTCTGAGGATCAAATGAAAGAATAATTGTAAATGCTTAGCACAACGTCCAGCACATAATAAGTTCTATATTACTATCAATAATAATGCATAATAATAAAATATCAATATGCATAATCCACATCAACAAAATCTCTTTGAGATCCTGAATAATTTTTAAGCATATAAAAAGACTTCCGAGACCAAAAAGTATGAGAACTATTGGACTATATGATTTTTAAAGATCTGCTTCTAAATACCACAGGATTGCATTGATGTTTTTTGATCAATTCCCTATAACTATTACTAAGTCACTGATGGGATGGGATCCTTTGACTTTAGAGCCAATGTTTTTTCCACTTCACCACAAGTTTTTCCTAACATTCTGGATTCTATGAATCCCTTGGAGTTGAGTAAAACAGAAGCTTCACACCCAACAATGTTATATTCTTCTACACTACTCCAGGTCTCTGCCAAGGAGTTGCCTTTATCTCATTTCCTTTCAAATCTTATATATGTCAATTGTGGTGCTTTTTATAAGGGATAAAGGTAAAGATTGGACATATGACTTCATTAGCACAGGGAACTTCCTAGTGAAGAAATTGCCTTTACCAAATCAAATTGACAGCCTTCTGCAACTATAGGGTCTTGGAAAGCTGCCTAGAATACTAAGAAGTTATGGGACTTCCATACAGATCATACACCTAGTTTGTGTCAGAGGAAGAACATGAATTTCTTTTTCATAATTAGCAAACCAATTCTTAAAAATAACCAAGACAAATGTTAGTTCCTCTTTCAATATGTCTCTCTCTTTGGGGGTCATTTGGTCCAATTCCTTTACTTTACAGATAAAGACAGTGAGGTTAAGTTACTTCTCATATTCCTTCTTTCTTATGATTTCTACTTATTTTATGGAACACATAAACAGGGTTACCAAGAGAGCATTTGTTAAGCTCAAAATTGGCATAGATAACTTGGTTTTATAATTTGAGAAGAATGCAAATATCTTCCAGAAGGAGTTCTTTAAAAAATTTTTTTGAAATACTTTCTTATATATCGTCCTCACAATATTTTTTTTCTGAGAAAAATCAGCAAATGAAGCTTATTCTTTTTGCCTGGTCCCACCCAGCTAGACCATACCAAGCACAAATACTAAGGCAGAGTAAAAAATTCTCTTTATAGTTGAAAGAAAAATACCAACCTGAAACACTTCAAGATATATTTAACTTTAGTCTTCAAAAAATCTTATTAATTATCCCAGGATAAAAATTTCCATCTGGACTTTTAAAACCAAACCAAATCAAACTGACTACAATATGATGTTTAGTTTAAATTAATAGCTTCTTATTGAAAAAATATCTGGTGGTGGTAAACATTAGCATGTATAAGCAGTAGCAATAGAGCACAGCAAGTATTTGCATGTATGTGTGTGTGTGTGTGTATATGTATGTCTTTATGTGTAAATGTGTTTTCACAGGTTTCTATGAGTTCAGTAGCTCACAAACTTCTATATTCAGCTGAACTCTTTCCAGGTCCTGAGCCCATAAATCTATGACAAAGTGCAATGGGAAGAATCCTGGAATAGAAGATGGGAGAACTAGACTGTGGTCCCTGTTCTGCGACAAACATACAATGTAACCTTATGCAAGTTCCTAAATTCCATTGGACTTCAGTTTCTTCATTTATAAAATGGAGATATTAATACCTGCTTTCCCTACTCCACAAGATTGTAATGATAACTTAATAGATGTAATATGCCTGGAAAAAATTTAGGCTTTGGAAAACTTAATATTGAACATTAATACAGTAATCAAAACTTGGCACTGCTTGGAAAGATTAAAAAGTATTGAATATACACAAAATATTATGATCAGGACAAAAAAGATATTTCAAATACAAATCATTGTCATATCTTTAGATTCTTAACCTTTTTGTTTCAAGGAACCTCCCACTGGCAGTCTGGCAAATCCTATGGACCCCTTCTCAGAATAATGTTTTTAAATACATAAAATAGAATCCAGAATTATAAAAGGAAACCAGTACATAGGATTACAAAGAAAAAATAATGAAATGCAGTTATTAGATATTCAATTTCCTCCTCTACTAATCCAGGCAATTTATATTTTTATAAATATTTTTCCATTTTGCTTAAATTGATTGATGGAGCAAAATAACTCATTATAATTGCTTTAATTTCATCTTCATTAGTGTTATATTCACTGTCTGCATCCAGAGAAAAAACTTTTGAAAAGAAATCCATATAAAATAATTTACATGGATATCTCTATCTATATTTGTATATCTACCAATCTACCTACATACCTATCAATCTACCTATTTACCCTATCTATACCATTTGTATCTAATGGTAGCTATCGCTAGGATTTGGGGGGGAAAGGGAAGAAAAATAAGGGGGAAAATTTATATGATATATATTTAAAAGGAATAGCAAGTTAAGATCCTCTCAAAGGAAGCATTTTTAGATTTGCAATTCCATGTGCAATCAACTTTTTTTATTATACTATGTTATCCCATAAATTTAAAAAATCAAATTATTAAAATATTTTTAAAGAACTAAATTTACTAACCCATTGAAACACAGTGATTAATTTTGACTTTATCAGTTTAAAATGCAAAATAAAACATCATTTTTACAGCTTACAAAACAAATTGTCATAGCTCATTAATATGCAAACATTTTTAGCTATATAACGAAAATATAAAGGAAATGGTTTACTTAAAAAAAAAACCCAAATCCAGACTTACTATAACTTTCAGATCAAACCCATCTTCTTCTGAAGGCAAAAAGAATCTTAAGAGGGTTCTTTTCTTCCCAACAATTTATGAAGTTCAATGGGATGAAGTGAAACAGAAGCAACATTCCTAGCAAATTGAGGCTCAGGCACAAGCAGTGTTCACTACTGCTGTGAGTTAAAAATGATAATAGCCCCTAATACCTGCAGAATATCTGATCCACTTCAGAGTCTTGGGCAAGTCCAAAATTAGAATGGGAGAGACATCCTAGGATAGTCCTGAATATTCCAAGTATCAAATATTGCCTTATGATATATTTTTTTATTTTTTGCACTCATTTCTAATTTTTTGTGACCCCATTTTGGGTTTTTTGGGGGGATCCAAAGATCTTGGGATGGTTGGCCATTTTCTTCTCCATCTCATTTTAAATATAAGGAATGATGGCAAACAGTTAAATAATTTGCCTAGGATCATCCAGGTATCAATTAATATTTTAATACTAATTATTATAATTAAAAGTCTGATGCCTCTAATCACTGCGGTCTTTGAGGAAGGTTGGCTTAAATCACATCTGATGTCTTTCCTCTGCCAGCTCTAAATCCAGAATCCTATGATACTATAATCTCCAATTATATTGTGAGCTTATTAAGGGCAGAGATCAAATCTAATTTTTCTTTGGAAATCTCTTGGTACCTAGCACAGTGACTTGAATATTTGAAGCATTCAAGTACTTTTTAATTTAAAAATGCTTCCTTTGAGAGGATCTTAAACTCCTTTTTTTAAAGTATCACAGACCCTTCATAATCTGGTGAAACAAATGAGCCTCTTCAAAGAACAATTTTTAAATGCATGAAATGAAATACATAGAACAACAAATGAAACTAATTTTCTTGAATTACGTTTATCAAGTTACATAAAAAGTTCATAGACCCAGATCAAGAACCTTTGCTTTAAAAGATTTCTATATCTCCACTTGAAACATGAGACACAACATGGAGTCCTGGCTAATCCTAGAGTTATGAAAAACCCAAGTTTAACTATTGCCTCTAAAATATACTGTGTGACCATGGATGGGCAAGTCATTTAGCCTTTTAATATTCGATGCATCTCCCTAAGACTCTAAGACAGTGGTTCTCAAAGTATGGTCTAGAGAATCCTGGTGGTCTCTGAAACCCTTTTAGAGGGTCTACAAATTCAAAAATAGTTTTTATTTCCAATATGGTAAATGTCTATAAATATAATCCAGATAAACAAAAACTCTTTGGAGAGATCTTCAATAATTTTTAATAGGATAAAGATACTGAAAACAAAAGTTTGAGAACCACTGCTCTAAGATATAGACTAACTTATGCTCATTAATATTCCTTAGTGAGGGATGGACATGGGAGGGGGTCAGTACCAACAGTTTCCTACACTTAGGAAAGCACAGGTATGTGAGTATGAATACATATATACAATTAGTAGAGAGAGAGAGCACTGGTGTGGAGTCAGGAAATCCTGAGTTCAAATCTAGCCTCAGACACTGTGACCTTGAACAAATCACTTAAATCTCTCTATCCCAGTTTCCTCATCTGGAAAGTGATCTGGGAAAAGAAATGGCAAACCACTTCATTATCTTTGCCAAGAAAACTCCAAATGGGGTCATGAAGAGTGAGACCTACTGATTCTTTTTGTACAGCAAAATAACTGTTAGGACATGTATACTTATATTGTATTTAATTTATACTTTAACATATTTAACATGTATTGGTCAACCTGCCATCTGGGGGAGGGGATGGGGGAAGAGGGGAAAAATTGGAACAAAATGTTTGGCAATTGTCAATGCTGAAAAATTACCAATGCATATAACTTGTAAATAAAAAGCTATAATTAAAAAAAAGAAGAGTGAGACATAACTGGAAAAAATTACAAACTAGACAATATACTTGTATACACACACGTGTGTACATATACCCATGTGTGCATACATAGGTGTATCCATGCATATCATCTAAATATATGTGTATCATTTTGTGGCAAAAGGAGATATATGCATATTTTATACATATATTCATAAATACATTGATATATACATTTACAAATAGGTTTCTGTATACTTGCATACAGATGCACTTATGTTTATAAGTATAGGAATGTGTTGTATTCTACATTCTGTAGAATCTATAGACTACCTGTAGAATATATCTATTTTTGTTATCTCAAAGAATGCTGATGGGTAAGGTGTGTGTGTGTGTGTATGTGTGTTTGTGTATTATTTTAGGCATAAATGTAAATACACAAAAATAGATTTACTACCTAATTTTTTATGCCCTTATATAGGACTTAGCTCCTGACTGAGATCAAGGTGGGGGTGAGGAAGAGGGACAGAAATTCTATAATTGGTTTTTACTAAGTAGAATGAGAATCCATTTCTTTTCATCTTCTCTCTACATGGGTACTACTATATTTTATGGCATCTCAGATACTCAAGAGATGACATCATTAGAATAGAGTAGGGTAAGAGTTAGGAAAAAACAGGAAATGGATCTTTTATGATAGTTCTGCTACAATCATCATTAATTCTGTTGAAAATTTTAGAGGCTTTCCATGTGGTAACCCTGGGTTATTGAAAACTCAATAGCCAAACTATCAAAATTCCAAAGAACCATGGAATTCTCAAGATCATCCTAGATAGAAGGATTCAAGAATAAAGCAGGTGTAATCTTTTTTGTTTCCCTTCTTACCAAAAGGGGTTTATTCTTAATATACTCTAGAATGGGAAGGGAAGTGCTGATGCTGTTAACATTTCCATTAGGGCTTAGAGAAGAATTAAATTTTATGAACTGTAAAACGGTGATAAAATAATTTGCCCACAGCTGGGATGTGGTGGGGGTGGGAGATTGAGGTGGTAGATGGAGAGTGGAAAAGGGATGGGGAACATGATCAAAAGACAGGAGAACTGACTTGGCTCTGGTATCTTATTCCTTGAACCAAAAACAATCAGTTAAAGTAATGGATAAATGGCTATATTGTGATCTGATCGTGCTCCATGATAGAAGATATCTCTCCCATGTGCAATGAATGTAACTTCTGAGGTTTCTGAAAGAAATTGGGTTGACAGGTAAGTGAGGATTTTAATAAAAATGGCGAACACAAATCACTGCACAGTTACCAGGCTTTTTCAGCCTAGAGACATTTACTGCCATGAGATGCACCCTTGCAAAAACCTTGAAAAATGTGTGAAAGGTCAGTGATAATTTTGCAAGCTGGTAAAGCTGCTTGCAAGCTGAGCAGGATTTTAAAAAAATCTGTCTTTGTGAAATACTGCAATGTCCTTACATCTTCAAGTTTTATTTATAGCAAGAATGTCAACGTTGATGTGGTTCAGTTCCTTTAGTAGTATGTCAACTTGTTGGTGATCAAAAGAGGAACACAAATTGAGAGCACCAACAGTTTGATGTTTTTACTATGAATGGATTAAACCAGAGGTTCTTAATCCTTTTTTTTCTGCCATAGATCCCTTTGTCAATCTGATGAAGCCTATGTACCCCTTTCTAAGAATAATGTTTTAAATAAAATAAAAAAATAATAAAAGTAAAAAAATTTAAATTCTAAGAACAATTTAGAATAAATTTATTCTAAGAATAAATAAAATAAAATATATAGGACTACAAAGGAAATCAAAATGATTAATAGGGATAGCTGTGCAGTGAACAGAGTGCTGAACCTGGAGCACTTATCTTGCTATGAAAGACTCATCTTGCTAAGTTCAAATTCAACCTAGGACACTTACTAGCTGTGTGACTCTGGAAAAGTGACTTAACTCTGCTTGCCTCAGTTTCCTCATCTGTAAAATGAGCTGCAGAACAAACTAGCAAACCACTCTGGTTTCTTTACCAAGAAAATCCCATTTTCAGTTACAAAGACCAGTTCCAAGGACCAGTCTAGCTCATTATGCAGAAGCTCATCAGCAGCAGTAGGTTCATTGGGTGATGAATTCTTTGAGCACAGGAATCCATGAGACACAAACAAAATTCATCGTGTCCCTTGTCTTGCTCAACTTCTATCTATTTCTGTAGTAATAGTGATAGAGTATAGAAAAGAAAACAGGGAATGTTACAAATCTTAGAGTTCTTTGATCCTGCACATATGTATATTTGTGTGTATATTCTCTCTCTACGCATAAAAATATGTGTATGTATATAAATATATGCACATATAATGAACACATGTATATGTATACACACACATATATATGCATACATATATAACATATGTATACTATATATTTGATATATATATATTAATCACTATGTTGTTAAGTTGTATGGCCCTTGGACAGTTGACCGAGTTTATCACCTAAACCATATCTTATAATTTAAAGGTATAAGCTTTTGAAAACCCAGGTCACCAAAGCGCTACGATGAGGCATTGGAATAGGACTTTTATGAAGTCTACTTTTTGTATACCTTTAGGAAAATAGCATAATCACTAGCTTAAAAGATGAATGCTTCTGAAAGATGAGAAAGGTTAGTAGATTTTAGTTCCATTTTTCTTAGTTGTCTTGACCTAACTGAATACTTTTTCACTGTCTATTGTTTGGAGAAAGTAGTAATAATGAAAATGTTAAATATAAATGAAGTATAGAGGTTTCAAAAAAAGATTAGCTAGACAAGGTGATGACTAGTCAAATTAGAGAAGATGGTTCTAGATGTAATTAGAAGAAAAAAAAAAGGATATGGAAAAAATGGTGGGTGGGAATAGAGGCATTTGCTGAATACCAATTAAGGACCCCCAAGAAGGAAAACAAGTGAAAAAAGTAAAAAGCATGGAGAATGCGGATAGGTGGAGCCAAAATCATATTCTGTAACTGTAAAAAGTTTTAATTTGATATAAGATCAATCAAAGTTTATGTAAAAAGTTGGGCTAAAGAAAGCATGGTAAAGGTTAAATGTATGACAGTGACTTAGGCTTTTCTAGCCCATTTTTCCATCTTTTTTTCTACTTCCCACAACCTTACCCTCCACCAAGATGAAGTATTTCTGTCTAGGAGATACCATGAGCTGGGCCACCTTAATGCTAATGTTCTAATTATGTCCTTGGGGTCAAATTATCAACAATCTATCTTTTCTAACTTGGGTACTTTTCATGGCCCAAAGCTAGCAGACTGCAACTTAAATTTGGTATTCTTCAGAATTGCTTTTTACTGAGATAAAAAGCATTTACCCAGACACCTACTTTTTCTTGTCAGCATTTCTCCATCAGATCTGTCTTAAAACTATGTAACCTCTTCTCTGTCCTCATACTTATGAGGAGACAATCACAAAATAGTGACTTGCTCAGGTCAAAAAGCTAGCCTAGTTAGGTAGCACAGTGGATAGAGTTTTGGGCCTGTTGTTAAGGAGACAAGTTCGAATCCAACCTCAGAGGCTTACAAGCTGTGTGACCCCAGTCACAGTGAAGTGACTAAATCACTTGACCTTGTTTGCCTCAGTTTCCTAATCTGTAAAATGAGCTAGAAAAAGAAATGACAAACTGCTCTAGTACCTGCCACGAAAATCCCAAATGGGGTCAGAAAGAATCAGATATGACTGAAATGAATGAACAACATGGAATTTGGACCCAAGTTTTCCAGACTATGAGAACAGCTTTCTATCTACTACACTAAGGAACTGAACTGAATTTCTCATTTTTTTGATAGCAGCTTGGGCAATGACCCTGGATAATCCAGACAGAATTCTTCAAAAGAATTCATTGACTAAATACTTGAATCTTCTGTTTGTCCAAGAATTGAAAAAGCAAATCTGAAAATTTTATTCATATCCTGCATTGCAACTCCAGGAGGCAACTTCTGGATTGACAATTGGCTTGTGTTCTTAAGCTTTATGATAATTTCCATTTCTCTCCACAGTTCTGGCATCCTGTGGTTGCAAAACCTAGAAATTTGCCACTTTATAAGTAATTTTAGTCCTTTATATGAACCATAACTGAGCTAGGAAGAGTTTTTCCTCCAGGTTTGTTTTCCATTTGGATGCTATTGGTAAGATGAAGGGGAGAATTAGCAGAAAGCAAGAGAAGGTTGGGAATGCATGAGAAGTGGGACAAAAGGGCATTGGTAAGCTATTGTGACAAGCTTTAATACACAGAAATTTGTGCTCAGTAGGAAAAGAAGCCTCAAGTTTCAAGTTCTGAGAAAATGGCAGACCAAAATGAAGGAGTTGCATTTTTCTCTGGTTCTACATACCATGAAAATATTACTGATGCATATATTCACTTAATAATAATAATTTGAGAAGAATTGACAAGTTTAGATTTCTGTTCACTTGAGCTGCATTCTGAAATCAACTATGGAATTTGGTGGCTAGAGTTGCATTTGGAATAAGGGAGAAGTGTGTTTATCTCTGGTCTCCAATGTGAGACTCTGGGCAAGTCACTTAGCCTCAGTTTCTCAGTAACAGTACCTAACTCTAAAGTTATTGTGAAGATCAAATGAGATAACATATTTAAAAACCCTAGCAGATTTTAAAGTACTATATAAAATGCTACCATTGTTGTTGTGATTGTTGTGTTGGTTATTCTTTGGCTATTTAATGGAAATTAGAGATTATTAAAGTATTTCTAGAACCATAGCCCCAGTTGTTTAAAAAATTATGGTTTCAAATATTAACTAACTGAAAAAAATCTAAAAATTCTATACTAAATATATAAAATCTTCTGATGTAAAAGAAAAAAAATAGAAAGCACTGCTTTCTATTGATAGTGATTTAGATGCCACTACAACCCAGGTAAAGTACCATCATGCCTCCTTGTTTAAAAGTCATCTGACAAAAAGGAGGTTCTCACATTATTTGCTGTTGCAGTTCTCCTCTTACTGAGGGATAAAAGATTGATTTGGTTTTTAAATAGATTTTCATTACCTAAAAGCTTCACAGCCTCCAATTAAACATGCTAAACCCATATTATTTTACATTAGATTAAAATCTACTAAATGAATAAAAATATATTACTCATTGCTTTTTTTTCCCCTCATGATGCAAAAATGACATCTACATAGTGTACCAAGGAATCATCTACCAATTCATTTTAGGAGGAAGGATGCTACAATTTCCATTCTTGGCTTCCAGTGTTCAACTCAAGATTTCATCTTGCAGCAAAAGTAGAATTCTTTCAATAAATGCTTTTTCTCTAAAAATATAACTATAGCAAACTCTGCAATTACACTTCTTGGTTGGCGACATCTGTTTTCCATGTTGTTTTGTTGAATGCAAAAGGTCCAGATCACTAGTGTGCTAATCAGTCATGCTAAATTCCCAAATTTAGTCTAATTAGCTGGAAAACCAAAATGAAACAGGTTTGAATCTCTGTGTTCTTTTTTGAGAGGGAAGTGGGGGATAGTTTTGTGTGTGTGCTATTTTAAAGCCAAGCTCAAATCTTCTCCATGAAGCATAATCTAGTTCCAGGATTAGGCAGCCCATAGCTCTCAGTGCTACCTGATGTAATTGCTGATATCATTCTCCTATTCCTAGCCATATGTACTCAGTTAATTTTTCCTTTCTCTTCCTCCTCTTTCTTTTTTTTCCTTTGTGCATATTATCTTAGATACTATACCTTTTTTTGTATAAAAGCACAATATGTGATGCCATGTTTGTGGGTTAAATATCAATTAAATATTGGCACAAGTCAATAAAAATATGTCTTTCTAGAGATCTGGAAGCCATCATCTTGAAGGTAGATCACCAATGTGGTTTTCATTTTAAAAAGGGGGTTCCAGAGGATATTCTTATAGGTATTAGAGTTAATTTATTGGTAAATATTACTATTAGCAGACAAACTAGAAGAAAGAGAAAAGAGAGGATAATATTATTGAAATTTTAGCAAATAAAAATCATTGGAGGAAAAGGAAATAACATTTTGATAAGAACCTAACAGAATAAATATACAAAAATATGGGCAAGAGGGAATTATAAAAATAATTTATGTGTGGAAAAAATTCTAATCCAAAAATTATTTTAAAAAACTGAATCACTGCAGAATATCACGAAATATTTTATCATGGAAAAAAACTAGTTTAGAGATGAAAAGTAAATGATAGGGTAAAACAGGCAATTCTCTATATGGGAAAGAGTAAATGTTGAGGTCTCAAGAGATAAGAACAACTATGAGTCAAATTCAAAGTTTTCATAAATAACATATAAGAGAAAGACACAGTGACTGTTTCAGGTTTGCAAATGACATCACAATCTTATAGTTTCCAAAATGCCAAGCCAACCATGATAAATTGCAGGGAACTTGCCAGAAGTAGTATTACCTATAAAAGCAGAGTTATCTATAAAAATGGCAGTTGAGCTTTAAAGTGGGCAATTTGTTTAGGTACTGCATTTATTTTGGTTGAAAATTATCCAAAATCAAAGACACAGGAGGAAGGGTGATGAGCATTGAACAAAGGACCTTGAAAGTCATTATCAAATGCTGCTTATTGACATTGCCCCAGTGGGTTCCTTTAGTCAAATGGGGATAGCAGAATGGTGAGAATTATCAGGAAGTGTATCAGAAACATAGTTCACTTTTCTCTAAAACTGCAGCTGTGATGCTGTCTTTATGGGTTAAATATCAATTAAATAATTTCATAATTCAAAATTTTAAAATGTCTTCCAAGTGATCTGGAGAACCAGAACACTATAGAATCCTTGTTGTTAGATCTCTAGACAGACCTAACTGATTTGGAAAGTTTCATATGTAGCAGGGTAAAATGATCAAGGGAACAGAGAGGGGTTCTCAATATGAACAGACAAAAAGATTAGGAATCTTCTGTCTGGAGAGATGAAAGCTAAGATCTGTTAGGATCAGAGTCTGTAAAACTGTGAAGGGCACAGAAAGGACAAACTTGCACTTCATGACAAATCACAGCATACTAGAAATAGGATAAAGTAAATGAGGACAAAGCCAAAAAAAAAAAAAAGAACTACTTTGAACAGTGAGCACTAAAATTATGGAACTTGTTATCCTATTGACTGGCAATAGAAATAGGATTTTAAAAAAAATTAGTCAATGACAGATTCATAATTTTATTATTAAGGACTGAATTACTAGTGATACTTTGGGGGTAAGTTCATGACCTTGAAGTTCATTTCATGGAGAAAAGCACAATCACATCTCCAACAAAATTTCCTGGTTTTCTTTGTCAGATACTATGGATCTGATTCAGGATAAGAATTCTTATAATATGTTCTTATGTTTTTTCCCCTTCCTCCTCTTTTCTTCTGCCCATGTCTCATGAATGTTGACAGGTACCTAGGCCCAAATTAACTTCTGATGGCTGCCTGATATTAATGAGTTATCTAGCTCAATACAAGAAATTGTTTATAACAAATACTGTGTGGCCTGTGAATGAACAGAATCTCTGAGAATACCGAGGATTTCAAAGGTCATTCATCAGCTTTAATCTTCAGCTACACTTTTACCTAAAATCTATAATACATAATTATAGAAATTTTGGTTTATATAAATGTCAAAAGTCAACAATATACAAGAAAAGATGCACATGGACAACATATCAGATTTTTTACTTTCTCACAAATGGAGGAAAGGAGGGAAGGAAAGACAGAATGTTAAACAAATGTTTTAAAACAAAAACAAATGTCAAAATATTTTTAAATGTAATTGGGGAGAGAATATAAGATATTATTTTTCAAAGACATTTCAAACTAGAAAAAATAAAGGATAGAGCCAATTGGTTAACTCCATGAAATACAGAATGTCAGAAAAAAAGATGCAATGAAAGAGAAAATGTTTTAGAATCAGAGAGTCCTGTGTCACATGGCATAAATCACTTGTCTCCCTCAGCCTCAGTTTCCTTATCTTTAAAATCAGAAGTTGGACTGGATATCCTCTTGGGTCCTTCTAGCTCTAGAGTTATGATGCTATGATTTTATGTATTTCTATTTTACCTTTTTACATACTTTATTTGCCTTAATAGGACTAAAATCTTCAAAGGGAGATTGTTCATGTTTCCATATTTTCCATACTGGGTTCCCTTTTCTGTGGTGGGGATGTGGAAGGGATCTTTCCCCTTTTGCAATATTTCTTCCTCTGGACAAACTTCCCGGCCAGCATCAAAACTGGGACTTCTAAATATAAAGACCTATATGTAACATTACATAGCCCACAATCTGTTCCATAACTCTAGGTCCCTTGCCCCAGCTGTTCCCTAGGACTTAAAGGAGGAAAGGACTGTGGCATAATGGAGGCAGTCAGAAGACCTGAGGGGGTCTTGCCTCAGACACGTGCAAGCTGCGGGGCTCTTGTAGTTTCTTAATCTCTCTGAGACTGTTCCCACCATTTATAAAATGAGGGGGTTGAAACAGATAGCCTCTTAAGTTTCTTCTAGTTCTAAATTTATGATTGCACAATCCTATGACTGAGTCACCCTAATAGCAATATCAGGTCTCCAGCCTTAGCAGTTCACAGAATCTTAAGGAAAAAATGTACTGTCTCTTGTTTCTATTAAGGCTGCTATTGTCAGCTTCCCTGTCTGTGCGCGCTCGCTCTCTCTCTCTCTCTCTCTCTTTTTCTCTCTCTCTCTCTCTCAATCTCTCTCTCTCTCTCCCCTCTCTCTCTGACATTTGTAGGATATACCTGGACATCAACCCTACCACAAGGTAGAACAAGTGGCAGGGGGAGGATGAGGAGCAAGAAAGAGGAAGAAATAGGGAGAAAGAAGGGGGGGAGGGAAAAGAAGAAAGAAAAGAGCAAGAAAGAGAGAGAGGAGAGGGAAGGTGATGCAGGGAAAAGGAGGAACAGAGAGAAAGAAAGGCAAGCAAAGAAAGAGTGATGAATATGGAAACCATCGAAGAACCTAGGGAACTAGGATCAATGACAAGAGGTTACCCTTACTCAAAGCTGAAATTCTATTTGGGTTTTACATGGTAGAAGTACATAAGAAGTGTCTATAACCAGTTCCTTTTAGTAGTATCTGTTAATGGGAGAGCACCTGTCCTTTTAACAAATATGTGAACATAAGCATTCTACGGACAGTAAACACACACACACACACACACACACACACACACACACACACACAGTCTCTTTTTCTACTTACCTACGCAGTTATCACAAAGACTGCAATGAGAAGCACGAGGAGGACGAAAAATCTTGCAGGTGAAACAATATTTTAGTTTCACCGTCTGACCATTGATGATGACTTCTCTTGTTCGGGGAGGTGGGCGGTACCCCCCTGAACTGGTACCATTTGCTATATCTAGTGGAGAGAAAGGAAAAAGAAACTTCTCAAAAATAATAACTTTACAAATTTTTACTCACAGGCATTTTGCTGCATTGTCCAAGATCTTTTAATAAACTGGCCACAAGAAGCTTGTGGTATCTGACACCATTTTTTGGAGTAATCAAACATGGGTGCAATTTATATCAGGAACATTTTTCACTTTGCCTTGGCTTAGTTTATAGAAAGCACAAGCAACAGATTGTAGAAAATGACAAAATATTCAATAGCACTTGAAACCCCATGACACAAGTGCTCTTCTTAGGAGGAATGGGCACTTATTTTGAATCCTTCGCAAGACTGGGGTGCTTCTTGTGTCTCTTTCAAAAGTATTTTACAAAGATAAAATAAAGTGTAGCTCCCCATTTTCAGTAACATGGATTCATAGTAAACACACATTTCTTGAGGACAATAGCTGATGATGCTTTTGGTATAATGCTGCTATATGAGAAGCAACTGAAGGGAGTAAGAACATTAGAGAAGACTTTTGAGAGTGTAGGAGGTAGATAGTTTTCTTCAAAAGGTTATTATGTAGAAGATAGATTGGATTTATTCTGTGTTATTCTAGAGGGCAGAAGCAGAAGAGATGAATAGAAATAACAAAGAACAAGTTATAATTCAACATAAGGAAGAACTTTCTAACCATCAAAGCTGTTTAAAGATGAAGCTGGCTGCTTCATGAAATGAACATGACTTCCCTCATTATTTCTGGGGAGTGGATTGGGCTACAGATATGTCTAATGCAAAGGTTATATGATTTTATCGGCATGGAAGAACTCCCCTCTTATTCCACTAAAGCAGACCCAAGACTACTCTATATAGTTTAGGATAATAAATAATAAATTAATTTATATAAACAAACACAAGGTATAAAAAATATAAACAAACATCCTCTGGCTTATAGACATTTCCTGTCTTATTTATATGTACATTTATATTCTTCTCCATAAAGTACATATTTCTAATATAGGTGCCTTCAAGGCACCTATGTCTCTCTGTTTCTATCTCTCTGTCTCTGTCTGTTTTGTAGGTTGATGTGTGGACATCAATCATACTGCAAGGTAGAACAAGTTAGGGAGGTGGAGAATGGGGAGAGAGAAGGAGGAAGAAATAGGGAGAAAAAAGGGAGAGAGCAGAAGGGAAAAAGAATATAGTGTCATCCCTACATCCATAGCATCACATCATCATTCAACTATAGGATTATACAATACACATCCAGGATTTTCATGCTCTACTTCATGATTCAGAAAAGTTGAACTATCAATTACCTTCTCTTTGTACATAGTAGGTACTAAATTTAAAAAAAAAAAGTTTTTTTCCTCCTTGAGGCAATTGGGGTTAAGTTACTTGCCCAGGGTCACACAGCTAAGAAGATTAAGTATCTGAGGTCAAATTTGAACTCAGGTCCTCTGACTTCAGGGCTGGTGCTCTATCCACTGCACTGTCTATCTGCCCCTAGTAGGTACTAAATAAATGCTTATTGAAGATAGAACAGATAGAAGAGCCTTGTAAACTTTTAAAGGCTATATAAGTGAGTTATTAGTATTTTATGAACCATAATCAATAAAAAAGTGGACAAATTTTAAATGATAAATGGATCTGAGCAAACCATTTGTGGATCCCAGCCAATTGCATCCCAACTGAGTTTAAAAAAGTAACTTGGTCACTCATATGGTCCATATAATCTTTTTTTCTATTGTTCTTCCAGTTTTCCTGAAAGATAGTGAGGCTACAGATCTGATATAGATTTTCTTTAAAAGTAAGGATAAAAATTTGTATTTAATTAGAAGTTCCCTGAATTTTTATGAACTTTTCAGGACAATTATGAAGATCAAAAAAAGATTTGTTTCTTAAATTTCTTACTGACCATTGATGAAGTTATTGGCAAACAAGCCTTATCTCATTTTCTGCTGGTCTTTCAGTTCAAAGCCTCATCTTTATAGGCTTCTAATTTTGTTGTAAAGTTGAGTGTGAGGAAAAACTTGAAAAGACATGTTCAATTAGGACTCAGGATAGGGAAGCAAAAGAGAAACACAAATAAACTCATACCTTTTGGCAATATAGCTATAAAACTTAATGTTGTGGCCCCGTGGAATGGGAGTAGAGAGTCAAAAGACCTGGATTATTCAGGTCTATTAGTTTTGAACTATTACAAGTTCTCTGAACATGGGAAAAAATATTGTCTTGTCTGTTCTTAAAGTTATTTTGAATATGAAATAGATAATAGATGACAATATGTAACATTTTTGTGATTTCAATATTGCAAAGTTAGAGCCACTATGTAAATGAACTTTATCTCCAGCAGTTATGATGTTATACATACAACATGAAATTAAATAAGACTGACTCAGTTTGTTGGAAAATAAGTATTTATTAAGTGCCCACTATGTGCCCACATTGAGCTAAATGTTATACTGTCATCTCAAAAGCCTAAACACTATGACTATTCAAAGACACCCACATTTCCATTCCACATTTTGTTTTATGCTACTTTTAAAATGTTCTGCTACCTTTCACTATCTAGTCACTCCCTGCCACTACTTCTCTCTCCTAAGTGATTGATTGTTATGTCTTGCCTTGGAAAGTCCATCCCCAAAAGGCCACTTCTATGGCTGCTACAAATGTCAATCTTGTAATATACTTACTTTTCTGAGATTGCTAACAGAAGACCACTGGATGGGTGGATAAGGGTATGTGTGTTTGCAATTCTCTGTGGATTATTATTTATCCTTTATTAATATTGTTTGAACCTAGCTTTATGTAGTGTAAAAATTGTCTAACTCCAAAAATTTACCATAGAGGTCAGGCTTGACCCAGAAATGTTCCGGGGAAACCAGATGGTTATAAGGAATGCTTAGATCCTAAACAATGCTTGTTTTGGGTTCCCCCAAAGAGGCGGACTTATCTTCTAAAATACATTTCAAATTGCCCTTTTTTTGAAGTCTACCTACTAGATACTTGAGGTCAACCGAGGCAAATGTCTATATGCCCTTTTTTGAACTCCATACAATGTAAAGATTTGAAAAGTGAGCCATCTTTTTCTCTGTCTCTGTCTCCCCTCACATACATATACCCCAAACAACCCAATAAAAAACTATTTCAGATTTAGGAGTTTGTTCTCATGAATAACATGTGTGGATAACTAGATATAAAGAATAGATCTGGAAACCAATGGCAATCTCAACCATTAGTAGATAGAGGTTATTAAACTTCTCTCTCATCCAAGGAGATTAAGATGACCCATGTCTGTGAAGTTCCTTCTTTTTTGTATATACTGGGGGCCCTTAAGGCTGGTGTTCTGGTCAGTAATACTGCTTTTTCTTAGCGATAATTGTGCCCCTGCTTCTTGGTACATATGTATGGTTTTATAAGAGCTACTTTTTTTTTTTTTTAATCCAGTCATTTTTGGTTAATGGCAAATGATGACAGTAGTAGTCCTTTTGATTTCAGTGAGTCTGTACCCGTAAATGACTTATCTGTCCATATTTACTCTCAAAAAAATCTTAAAAGTTTGAATAGTGTTTGTCCTTTTCCTTCTCCAGCTGATTTTACAGATGAGGAAACAGATAAACAGGATTAAGTGACTTGCCTGAGTTCACATAGTTAGTAAATGTCTGAAGCCAGATTTAAACTCATTGTTTCTGATTTCTTGCCCCTACCCTATCCATCTAGTTGTCCCTCTTGTATATGAAAAGTATATAATTTTTTGTTGTTCAAGCGTGTTTGATATTTAGTGACCTTGTATACCATAGTATGTCAATACTGTCTACAAGGTTTTCTCCACAAAGATACTGGAGTACCTTTCCATTTCCTAATCTAGTAGATTATGACAAATAGAGTTAAGTGACTTGCCTAGGGTCACATAGTTAGTATGTGAGGTCAGAATTGAATTCAGAATTTCCTGACTCTATGCCAGATAACTTTTCCCACTGAACTATCTAGATGCTTTGAGGCATATAAACTACTATGCAAACTTAAAAAGTTTATTATTATACTATGAATGATATCCCCAAATTACCTGAGATTTTTTGAAATTATATATTAAGAAGTTCTATTCACATCTACTTTAGAAATAACTCATTTAACTCTTCTTTCCTGATAAGAATGATGGCAGAGCACATGACGAATTCAGTTGCATCTGAACTTGCCCATCCCTGTCCAAAATTCAAAAATAATTGAACTATGTTCAATTCGAAATGTTCAAAATTCAAAAATAATTGAATATGTTACTGTTTGAGATCTGTGATCTTCACCACATAGTAAACTTCCATTTCGGAAACTGCTTCCATCATTTGGAGAGGAAGGAACCCCACATTTGTTTTTCAGAGTGTTGTTTAGGTCAGGGGAAGCATGAGTAACTTATCTAAGATCACAGAGTCAATATGGATCAGAATTTGAATCCAGGTCTATTTTGCCCCCAGGCCAGTTCTGGCACTTATATCAAATTGCTTCCCTGTGTTACTAAGCACACATATTTACAATTATGCACAAGAGTTAGAGTGGGAAAGAAAACATAATGCCCCTAAATTCAAACTTGCAAAGCTGATAGATTAGGAGGTATTATTACCAGGGGATTCTTTTTTTCTATCAAAGGATTTGCTAGTGAAATCCTTTAAATTGAAGAATACCTCTGAGCACTTATGTTTTACAGTTCATTAACTGAAAGAGGCTGTCAAAGTAGCATCTCAGAAATGATAAGTCAATGGGAAAATATGATTTGAGTTCTATTATGTTTTTTTCAGAGCACATCTACTGTCTAGAGTGAAGTATACTTGTATAAAATATCATACAAATAGTTGGATTTTACAGCTACTGAATTTTCCTAAGCATCTTTTCATCAGCCCTCTTAGGGCCTAAGACTCATAAACTGTGTTGCACAATGGTCTCATCTATCTCAAAGGAAGATGGGTTCTTTTAATAGCACTTTGACAAGAATTGTTTGATGACTATCTCTGAGAATGACAAAAAGGATAGAAAAACAGAAATGCTGATGAGATTTTAGGTGAGATAATATAGTGGTTATTTGAATTCTTTTAAATGTGAATTAATTAGAACTACCTATAAATGTCTATGTACCTCCTTTGAGGGAGTACAAAATATGCATGTCTTGATGCATTTGTCTCCAGGGGAGAAAATTGTGGTAAATTTTGTGTCTGATAAATCTTCTTGTAGAAAAGTTCAGAATGAGACAGAAATTTTCTCAACCATTTTGTGATATGTTAAATTTAATATAGACATTTAAAACAACATATTTTAACAGAAGTTCAGTTTCAATACAATTCCTTTTTTTTTTTCTATGCTTTTTCTTTGGATATTTCAGGTTGTAAAAGCTGTTAAGTTCACAATTAAAAAAGAAAATGATAAAATAAATTTGAAGATTTATTTAATATGTGAAATGTTTCTTTTCTATCATTTAGTTATTGGTGTTTCAGTGTAAAAATCTTTTAAATAAATTTAAAAATATATAAATTCTGTGCAAGGGTCTATAACAGATGGAACTATAAACCAGGTGATGGAAAGTGAAAAGGATAGATTGCTTCTTTAGAGTCATTTATTCATCAGTCAGGCAGTCAACAAATGCTTATTATACATCTACTAGGTGACAAGTACTGTGTTGAAGAGGAGAGCTGGCCTTGGGGGTAAGAAGACATGGATGCACAAATTGGTAGTGTGGCCCTGGACAGATCACAATCTCTCATTGCTTTAGAGTTTAGATAACTCTCTATGATAACCCCAAAAGTGCTAATCTGCACACATAGAGGGACTTTCCTCATCCAGGAGTTCCCAATGAAATCACCGATTCAGTCTCTATCCCTAGGTTCAAGATATAGTATTAATGTAAAGATATGTAAGACCTAGTCTTATTACAAAATATAATTTTCAGAGGATGCACAGATGGTATTGAGAGGATCAATAGAGAGCAATTGGCTAGAATCCTCCCCTTCCCCCACCCCAAAGGCCTACAGAATTAAAAAGAAGAGAGATGATGTATGTGTATGTGTGTGTGTGCATATGTTCGCATGTATATATGGTAGACCAAAGCATGCTGATCTGAAGAACAAGAGAAAGGTAGAGGAACAACGGCTAATAGCTCAGACAGCAAAGGACAGAAAAAATAGGATGTGCTGGGAAAAACATAGAAAACATTAGAAAAGCTAGGAGTCTTGAGGGCAGGATAAAAGACTTCAAATCCTTGTTCTTAGGTAATAGAAGAAAATGCAAAATGAGCACAGCAGAATCTGAGGCAAGCAAAGTGACCTTAAATAGTAAAGAACTGTACTCCAATGATTCATGTAGATGGCAACCAGGAAAAAAAGTAAAGCAGGAACTGTCAATCAATCAATAAACATTTATTAAGCACCTATTATATGCTAGGCACTATGCTCACCACTGGGAATACAAAAAGGAACTTAATATCAAATGCAGTTTATAATCTAATGAACTGGACGCCAGATATAGAGATGAATGCTGGCAGGTTCAGAAGGAAATGAGACAAAAGGAGAAAATTGAGGATTTCCCAAAGGAAAGAGACTACTGTTGCAATTATTATCTATAATCTACCATATAATAAAACAAAACAAAAAAATACACTCATGCTGTAATAGCTACCTTATGACACCAAGAAAAATACTCTTGATTAGGGAAAATGGAAAGTAATCTCTGTTCTGGAGTCAATAGTCAAAACCTGATTCCTACAGTCTGCTAGAAATCTGAAATGCTATTTCTAACTTCTGATATGTATTCCATTATCTACCTGTTTCTGCCCAGATTTAACCTCAAACCCTGATTCATGCCCGTAAACTCAGGTAACATTTCTGTCTATTTCCTCTTGTCTACTTTAAATATTAGCTACTGACCTTTTTCTGTCTACTGTAATTCAGAACCTGGCCTTGTGTCTCCTAGATTCCAACCTTGGTTTTAACCCTTAGAAATTTTCATAGCTGCCAACTGATTTGGCCTTTTGTTCTGATGACCTAGATCACATCACACAATCCAGTTCTTCATGACCTTCCTTTTTCTGTGACTGTCCATGATCTGGCACAAATGAGCAGTATGGAGAGAATTTTGGTTATGGTGGCTAAAGGAGGTTTCAGGGAAGACATGAGATTTGAGCTGGTAGAATTTTTTAGAGAGAAGAGTAGAAAAGGACATTGTCAAGTATGTAGAATGACAGGGCAGAGAGAGATAGGTAAGAGATTTGACAGCAAAGATAGAGAATCAGAAAAGAAAAAAAGAAATATATATAATACATACATGGAAGTAGCGAGAAGTGATAATAGAATGGTATTGTTCAGAAAGAACAAAAAATTATAGAAATGAGTAGAGCAATGGTATATATTGTACATCTTCCTACCTGAATTAATTACTGGCCAGTTAGTCTCTGGTTAAGCATTTTCAGTATTAGAATACTCATTGCATCCTGAATTAGACCATTCCATTTTTTTTTTCAGAGTTCTTATTCAGCCCTTATGTCACTTTTACCCACTAGCTATAGATCCATAGGACAAGCCTTCAAATTTCCAAAGGTCAAGAAATCATATGTCCCTCTAAATCTTTTCTTCTATAGCCTACTACACCATATAACATCAGGCAACTTTAAAAAAATCTTCTATGACATGACTTAAAATCTGATTTCCATCCTGATAGTCTTTATTTGAACCTAGTGCCAACTTGTCAGTTTTTCCTAAAATGTATGGTCAAAAATTGAACACAATATTCCAGATATGATCTAACTAAGATGGTTTTTAATATTCATCTTTGTAAAATTTCCAAATTTTTCTCCTTCCCTTCCTTACTCCTCCCCAAGACTTCAAGTAGTCTGGGATAGGTTATAAACGTATATAAATATTTTAAACATATTTCCATGTTAGTCATGTTGTAAAAGAAAAATCAGAATAAAAGGGAAAAGCAAAGCAAACAAAAAAAGGTGAAAATAGTATATTCCAATCTGCATTAAGTCTCCACATTCTCTTTCTGGATGTAGATGGCATTTTCTATAAAAACCCTACCAAACTGTCTTGGACCACTGTATTGCTGAGAAGAGTTACGTCTTTCATAGTTGATCATCACATAATCTTTCTATTACAGTGTCCAGTGTTCTGGTTCTGCTCCCCTTACTCAAGATAAGTTCATGTTTAATCTTTCCAAAAGCTTTTCTGACATCAACCTGTTTGTTATTTCTAATGCAGCAATAACATTCCACTATATTTAAATACATAATTTATTCAGTCATTCTCTAATTGATAGACAGAAATGGAAAAAATTAAGAAATCCTGCCATAAAGGATGTTGTAAAACTCAACACACCATATCAATATGAGTTCTTATTGTTATTATTTTGAAATGAATCTGTGATTATCTGGGTGTGGGAAACTTGATACAACACAGATGGGCAACAGTTCCTCAATTTATAATCTTTTTTTTTTTTATTTAATAGCCTTTTATTTACAGGTTATATGTATGGGTAACTTTACAGCATTAACAATTGCCAAACCTCTTGTTCCAATTTTTCACCTCTTACCTCCCACCCCCTCCCCCAGATGGCAGGATGATCAGTAGATGCTAAATATATTAAAATATAAATTAGATACACAATAAGTATACATGACCAAACCGTTATTTTGCTGTACAAAAAGAATCAGACCCTGAAATATTGTACATCAATTTATAATCTTATTAACTGTGTACCATTGGCAAGTCCCTTAACCTCAGTTTCCTCAACTGTCAAATGTAGATCTTAATCACTTATTTCAGAGTTGTTGTGAGGATCAAATCTGGTGTTTGTAAAGCACAGCACTGTGTTTAAGATGACATAATAGGAATTTAATAAACATTTATTCCCTTCCCTCATTTTTCCCCTCACTTCCTTTAAAAGTTGCTTGGTATACTTAGAGGTTAAATGATTTACCACAGGTTATAGAATCACTATTTGTCAGAAACAAGACATGATTCTACATTTCCTCACTCGAGGCACTCACTTTCCTCACTATCCATTATGTAATTAATATTGCTTCCTATCTACACCCTCCTCATCATTATCACCACCACCACTATTTTCACCATCATCATTCCAACTCTGGAATTCTGATTAGAGTTCAAATATAAGAATGGTCTCAGGCCAATTCACCTTAATACCAGTGTTTTTTTAAGTTTAATATTTGGTTGATTATTGTGCAGGTGAAAATAATGACTGACTGTTCTTTGTAATTGAGTATTACTATTATTGTTGCTATATTATTAACTAGCTAACTAATCTCTCTGCTATTCAAATTAAATTAATAAATGACACAGAATTATAACAGTATAGAGAAAATATCTAAATTGAATATGAAAAATGTTAATATTATTCAAAAGCTCATTTCAAAATTAGCTGGCTAAATATGAAATGGCTATTTTCTAAAATGTGATGTCATTAGTTACTGACTGCATTTAATATTGACAATCAAAATTTGAATCTTAGCTATAATAGGTATACAAAAGGGTTTATTTCAAATAGAGTCAATAAAGTTACACCTCATTAAGCAAAGTTAGTTGTATAGGTGTGGTGTATATTCAAAGATAAATAACATTACTAGGTGAATCTGAGTGAGCAAATTGTAACTGTGACTCAAGAGTGAACATCAATTTTCATTCTTAATGTGAGAAGTTTGAATTTCCACTTCTCAATAAAGAATGAAACTTACTTAGAAGCAGCATAATCTTAGGAGAAAGAATGCTACATTTTAAGTCTGCATCCTGACCTTGTGACAAATTATCTTACATGAGCAAGACAATCTCTTTAGACTTCAATTTCTTGGCTTGTATAGTGATGACCTCCAAAATCCCCTACAGCTTTAAATCTATGATTCTATGATATTAATAGATAATTATAGCAATATTTATATATGTTCAGAAATATAAAGTAATGGTGATAAAAGGCAGCATGGTATAGTTTGAAATACCAGGTATTGGGTTTTAATATTGATCTTACCACTTGTCTCCAATACAATACTGGGGAAAAAAATCATTTAACTGACTCAGTTTCCTCATTTGTAAAGTGAAAAGACTGAATAAGATATACTTGTAATTCAGTACAAATTCTAGAGCTATGATCTTATATTAATGTCTAAATGGTTGAGGACCAAAAAAAAAAATCAATACAGATATAAATTTAAATCTTGATCTATTATAGGAAATGTGCTTTAGCTTCTTCATATTTTAACTCCTTAGATAATGCAAGCTATACATAGTTGCATAGTTTTTATGATAACTTAAGCAATTCAAAAAAGAGGTACTTGAAGCAAAAAAGATTCACATTGCAAGTTAAAACAAGAGACGAGCAAAATCTATCATACTTTAGCTGAACTCAAGAAGGCAGGAGTAGAGCAATGTGTTTAGAAAAGGCAAGGGCAAAAATGGACTTAAAAGAGATAATCATGGAAACTATATTATTCTAAAAGGTATCATAGACAACCAATGAATGTCAGAACTTAATATATATGATCAAGTAGAAAAGCATCTAAATATTCAAAGGAAGAGCTAAGCA
This sequence comes from Sarcophilus harrisii, assembly GCF_902635505.1. Taxonomy (NCBI): domain Eukaryota; kingdom Metazoa; phylum Chordata; class Mammalia; order Dasyuromorphia; family Dasyuridae; genus Sarcophilus; species Sarcophilus harrisii. The sequence goes on from NC_045429.1 coordinate 133,651,539, forward strand.
AGGTTCAGGGACTAACAGTTGTGATAGCTAGAGACCTTAATGGTTCCCTTTAAAACCTAAACAAATCAAATTAAATAAATAAGAAATATGGAAGTTTAGAAAAGTTAGTTGTGATAGATATTTGGCAATTACTGAATAGGAATTGAATAATATTGTGTAGCATATTTTTAAAAACCACCAGAAAATTATGAATTAAAGTTTAGAGCCCTTATAAACAAATACAAAATACCTGAACTATTAAACATTCTTTATTGACTACAATTACATGAGAATTATTTAATAAATTTAAGTAAAGTTTATTAAATTTAATATTATTTAATAAAGGACCATTGAAGAAATTCAATGTAATTAAAAATAATTGGAGAGGGCAGCTAGATAGCACAGTGGCTAGAACACTGGCCCTGAAGTCAGGAGGACCTGAGTTCAAATGTGATCTCAGACACTTAACCTTTCCTAATTGTGTGATCTTGGGCAAGTCACTTAATCCCAATTGCTCTGCAAACATATATATGTGTGTGTATATATATATATATATATATATATATATATATGTTTAGCTTAATAGCTACTACTAATAATACATATAAGAATAGCTTAATAATCTACTCTTATGGAACTGAATTAAAAAACAAATCTCTGAAACAATAGATAATTTCAACAAGGAAAATGACAGCAATGATGAAATAATACAAAATTTTTGAGATACAGCTAAAGCAGTCCTTAAGGGAAATTTTATATCTCTAAACACTTTTATCAACAAAAGAGAGAAAGGCATTGATCAAAAGAACTACACATACCATTTAAAGACAAACAAAAAAGAGAGAAGAAGACAGGCTCCATAGTCAGGAGGATCTGTACTCAGACTTTGCTTTGGACACATCAATTGGTCAAGAGATTTAGGCCAAGATGCTTTTATCTCTGTGCTCCAGGCAACATTCTAACATAATAAGTTGCAAAACAGATTCATTGGTAAAAGGACTTTTGTCACCAGGAACTTCTTGCAAGAATTAAATAAAAGATCTAGTTTTTTTTTTTTTTTCCCTTGAAATAGCAATAAATAAAAATAATCAGACTATTAATAGTCACAGAAAGTCCTCACAATGTTTCTTTTAACTGAAGGATTTAAAAAGAAAGCTAGAAATACAGTAGAAACCAAAGGGAAAAATAAAGCCTTTATTAGTTATGATGTAGATACAGTGGAAATGAGCTTTGAATTCAAAGTCAAAGAACCTCAATTTAACTACCTTAGGCCAATTTTCTTCAAAATAAAGATCATATGAGTTGGCTGATTTGAGAAAAGCCTGGAAAAACTTACATGAACTGATGCTAAGTGAAGTGAGCAGAACCAAGAGAAAATTGTACATAGAAGAATAAGAAGATTATGTGATGATCAACTATGATAGACTTGGCTCTTTTCAACAATGAGATGATGCAAGGCAATTCCAATAGACTTGTGACAGAAAGAGCCATCTGCAACCAGGGAAATAACTATGGAAACTGAATGTAGAAAAAAGCATAGCATTTTCACCTTTTTTCGTTGTTGTTGTTTATTTTGTTTTGTATATTTTTCCTTTTTGATCTGATTTTTCTTATGCAGCATGACAAATATGGAAATATGTTTAGTAGAATTGCACATGTTTAATCTATACTGGACTGATTGCTGCTTGGGAAAGAGGGGGCACAGAGGGGAGGGAAAGAAAAATTTGGAACAAGGTTTTTGCAAAGGTGAATCTTGAAAACTATCTTTATGTGTATTTGAAAAAAGTAAAAAGCTATTAAAAATAAGAGTCATAGTCAGCTACACCCAGAGAGAGAACTATGGGAAATGAGTGTAGACCACAACATAGCCTCTCCACTCTTTTTGTTATCGTTTGCTTGCATTTTTGTTTTGCTTCTCAGATTTTTTCTTTCTTTCTAGATCTAATTTTTCTTTGCAGCAAGGTAACTGTGTAAATATGTATACATATATTGGATTTAACATATACTTTAACATTAAATGTTATTCATATATACATGGTCCAATACATTAATATGTATTGGATTACCTGCCATCTAGGGGAGAGGGTGGCAGGAAGGAGAGGAAAAGTTGGACCAGAAGGTTTTGCAAGGGTCAATGTTGACAAATTACCCATGCATATGTTTTGTAAATAAAATGCTATAATATAAGAGTCATAGCATGATTGCAAGGGAGTCCTGGAATGACTAAGGGTTAGATGAATAATCAAAAATGTTTTACTTGTCACTCTCTTTATGATCACTTTCAACCCAGTACCCCTACCGCTATCCTTCAACATGACCCAATTCTGATTACTCCTTCTGCTCTGCAAATTTTCAACATTTTCTATTGTTCAACCTTCTCTGCTCAGAATGTAGGCTTCTCCATTTCCCTCAAGACACTAAATTAACTGTGCCATTCACAGCAGCAACAGCAACAGAAGCCACTGGGGCCATTAGGAACTCTTCCCTTCTCAGAGAATATTTGCCTTATACCTCCCAGATAACTCTATGGCTTTTAAAAGTACCCATTAGAGAATGGGCTCTGAATTCTGGCTAGTGACAGGTGAGTAAGAGATCTGAACCTCACCTATTTGTTTCTTCTGAGTTGGAGTGAGTCACACAAAAAGAGAAGATCTATGTGAATTGTAATCTACATTGCTGACCTTTTTGATCTCTTTCCTTCTAAATGTGTTCCTCTTTAGAATTACTCTGTCATTTCTGACTCCTCACTTTCCTTCACTCCCCACATTCATTCAGTTGCCAAGTCTTATCATTTTCCTCTTCATGACATCTCTTACATCTGCTCTCATCACATCCACTCACACAGTCACTACTCTAATTCAGAATTTCATCACCTTTCTGTTGGATTTCTGTACCAACCTTCTAGAGCATTAATCTTTTTGACTCAAACTTCTTCCCACTCCAATTCACCCTACACACAGCTACATAAGGAACTTGTGTGTAGACAATTCAAGTCTAACTCTATCATTTCCCTACTCAATAAACTCCTGTGGCTCCTGAGGATGGAATATTATTTCATCTTTATTTCACTCTTTTAAAATGTCCATTTTTGTATAAGTTTTAAAATGTACATAATTATTAGTACAGTAGCACAAATAAATTACAACTTATAAAAATAAGTAAATTTATACATATTGGAGGTACAAGTTCAAAAATTTTTTATCAATAGGGTACATGATCAAAAAGGTTGAAGATTATAGTTATAGATAAGCCACTGAACTTAGAGAAACTTGCAGAGCAGAGGGAGTAATCAGGTAGTTTGTCTGTAAAATGATGGGGGGTTGGATTACATGAAATCCAAGGTCCATTGGAGGAATAAATCTATGAGAATAAACCCATGAATTTAACCAATTGAACTAATATACTATATAATCAGAGTAAAATAAAAATAGACTCAGATTGTTCTATTTACTTATATAATTAGAGGACTAAACCTGGGTTTTAAATGAAAAAAAGCAGAGGGCATTTTTGTTCATGTGAAATTCCAAGCTTCTTCAGCTTTTGTTTAACTTTTCTTAGCAGTACCAGAAATATCTTTGTGCTCTGTTAGAGCAAGCCAATTCTTCTGGAGAAGACAAAAGCAAGGCATATTCTAATCCTCTCTTTCATGGGGCATGCTTTTTGCACTGTCAGAAGTAGCTGAAAATTGTATGATGCTAGAGATTAATAGGGTCAATCTAGTATTATTTTCAAAAAGCACCCACAGTCATTTTTAAAGGGGAGTGCAATAGAAACCATACAAGAATAGGATGTATCATTATTATAAAGGAAGTCTAATATGTTTTTATTGACTTTTGAGGAGCTGACCATATGTGTTGTTGTGCCTAATGATTATATGCAAAGACTAGCTTCTCTAAATGTATGGTACAGCTGTCAGAACTAATTTCCTTCAGTCCTGAAAAAAGTGTGTTTTTTAAAAAAAAAAGAATTCCTGGGAGACACTAGAAAGAAACCAGTTGCTGTTATTTATAAAGATGGCATGCACAGGGGAAAAGGAGAGCTGGAGAAGTCAGATAGACATTTTTTTTCTTTTGTTTCTAATTATCATCTCATTGCAGGTGCACATCTCCATATGTCTATATGGCCTCTCCACCTATCTGTCCTATTCATACTTCAACTCAGCATCTCCAAAAACAAGTATATTCTCTTTCCCTTTAACCTATTCTATAGAATCTGTCTATAGATTTCTGTCAAATACCACTATTCATCCATTCTCCTGTGCTTAAGATACTAATGTTATATACTGGATTACTTGCCATCTAGGGGAAGACATGAGGGGAAAGGGGGGAATATTGTAACAAAAGGTTGTGCAAGAATCATTGTTGAAAAATTATCCATGCATATGTTTTGAAAACAAAAAACTTTAATAAAAAAAGATACTAATGTGATCTTTAGCTCTTCTTTCTTTACTTCTCAGCCATCTCTGGTTGATCTATCTTCTGCAGACTTCCCTCACAATGCTACTTTCCTTCTGCAAGTCTTTACTACCATATTGCATTAAGTTTACCTGGCCCCTATATTCTTTTTCCAATCTGTCCTTCATATCCCTGCCAAAAGGGAGGGATTTCTCCTCTTACTCTTCTAAAAAATCTTCAGTGGCTTTCTACTAATTAACAAGTAAAGTTCAAAAGACTTCAACTGACACCCAAGACCTTCCATAACCTGTTGCTATATTATCTTTCCAGCTATGGTGGGAGCAATATCTTAAGGCCAGAACACTATTTATCTCTGTTAACAAGACACTCATAAAATGGGATGGAACATGACCTGCCCCATTCCCATTTCTGTGTCTTTGTTCATATCACCTCTCCTACTTGGAGCATCCTGCCTTCTCACCTTATTCTAGTGAAGTCTTATCTACTCTTAAGTTGCAACATGAATACAAACTCCTCTGGAAAATTACTCCTGCTTCCCTCTTTCAGCAAAAATCTTCCTTTCTTATACATTGTATCTTGTAATTTCTACCTTATGCTACATTCTCTCCTCTAACATTAAACTATTCTGGAATGGGCCCTGATCCTCATCACCTTCTATTTAGATTATTTCAACAGCCTGCTCCTTAGTCTCCCTGCTTCCCCCTCTAACCTAGCAGCCATTCAATTGTCAAATAGGTCTTTATAAAATGCAGTTCAAGCCATAAGATCCCCTACCTGATAAAAATGAGTAGCTTCCTTTTGCTCCAAAATCAAATAAAAATTCTTTGTTTTTCAAAGTCCTTCATAACCTGGCTATTTCCTACATTTCCAGACATTTTATACCTTAGTCCTCTCCATGAACTATAATTCAGTGACACTGGCCTTCTTGCAGTTCTTCATGTATAACACTCTATTAATTACCCAGGTATTCTCATGAGTTATCTCCCATCCCTGGGATGTTCTTCCTCCTTATCTCTGCCTCCTAATTTCTCTGCCTACTTTCAAGGCTCAGGTAAGTCCATCTTCTACAAGAAATCTTTCCTAGGTTTCCTTAGTCTTAATGCATCATCTATAACTTATCCTATATAGATTTTGCTTGTATGTTGTTGTTTTCATGTTGTCTGCCTCTTTAAACTATGGATTCCTTATGAGTGTAAGCCTTTTTCCGATTCATTGCACTTAACACAATGCCTGGCATGCAATAAGTACTTAATAAATGCTAGTCCATTCACTGTTTTACATTGCTCTAAATCATTTATCATGTAATTTTGCACATCATAGTTATCTGTGTTTGTGTCTTCTTTCTAGATGGTAAACTACATGAAGAATCAGACTAAAGTTCATTTAAACTTTTATCTCATTCATTGTTTAGCACAGTGTTCTGCACATACTGAGTACTACATGTTTGTTCTTGTTGAAATTTTTAATGCCTGAAAAAAAAAAAGAAAAAAAGATCTAAGTTTCCTCCAGTTTGTAAAATTCCCTGAGGTCTTCTCTGATGAACCCAGGAAAAAAGTAGAGCTCTTCCTCTCCAATAGAGCTTGTATTTCTATAATTTTTATCTATATATAGGCCCATTTCTCTCCTATTACAAGCTCCTTGAGAGCAGAGTCTGTTAAACTTTTCTGGTTTCTATTCTATTCTTTGACTCCAACGGCACCTTGTCCATAGAAGGTATCAGATAACTGTTGAATTTAATTGAATCACAATAAAAATATTCTTGCTATTTAGAAAATTTCAATCTTGTTTACTTGGCATTTGCCCACATCTTTTCTTGGGATGCTGACATATCTAATTTGACTATATTTTCTTTAATATCTTTTTCTGTATTTGTTTTGTCTTTTTTTACTCAACTAGAAAGTAAAATGTTTAAGGACAGGGATGATTGTTCACATTTTACTTGTGTCCCATCATTTTTAATACACAATGCTGCTCACATTACATGTGACTGGTTTTAATTAAAAATCTACCAAGGAGTCCAGTCAGGTCATTAAACCAATTAGTACAAACTTCATATCTTCCTACTCATGATCAAAATCAAATTATGTAATTTTTCTTAACCACTAACTTGAAATTCTATGATTTTTTTTAACTTAATAAAGTTAAAATTTAACGTGAACTGAGGCAGAGTAAAGAGAGGAGAAATAGGAGAACCAGTGATGTAATAATAACAACACTGTCAAGATAAAGAACTTTAAAAGACATTCAGAACTTGATCAAAGCAATGACTGATCATAGTTCCATAATTCTATAACAAAAATGTTATATACCTACAGAGAGAAGAATGATGGACTTGCTTCAGAATGAGATATACATTTTGGACATGGCCTATTCAGAATTAGTTTTGCTTCATTAAAGTATATTTGTTACAAGGTTTTTGCTTTTCTTCTTTTTCTTTCAACTGGAGATGGCAGGGTGAGAAATCAAATACTTGTTAATTGAGAGGTGAAGAGGCAGAGGAGTTCAAAAGAAAAAAATCCCAAATCCCCAAACCAAACTGTGTTAGTACTTAGGAAGGACTTTTGCTTGAATTACTAGACTAAACCATTTCCCTAGTTATTAGTGGTTTAAATGGACAGGATAGCATGTGACCTCAAATGACAGGGTTGGGAGAAATAAGATCAGGTCTTAAAAGAAAAAATTGTCTTGATAGCAAGTAAGATTTTTGATTTAATCATTTGATACCTCTTCTCCATCTCCAAAGGCAAGTGGGTGAAGCAGTGGACAGAACACTAGACTTGGAGTCATTCAGGAGGATGAGTTCAAATCTGTCCTTAGATATATATTATCTGTGACTCTGGGCAAGCAAGCCATTTAACTTCTAGTTGCCTCAGTTTCTTCAGCTGTAAAATCAGAATGATGATAGGAAATTCCCAGAGTTGATCAAAACGAGAGATTTTTGATAAAGCACTTATCAGAGTGCCTGGTATATAGTAGATGCTTAATAACGTTTGTTCCCTTCTTCTTTCCTTGACAAGTATGTGTGATATTCCTTTTGGAGATTGATGTTCACTGCCATGAAATTTATCATAGTTATGACAGAAGTGAGGAAAGAACTATGTGAATCCTGCAGTAAAAATGTCTGTGGGCTGATAAAATTAAGATAAAATGATTTACTAGGCTAGGTTTGCTTGGTCCCTAGTGACCAACTACTGTACAGACTCATTTTTAATGCTGGAGTAAAATCTTGAGCCCACCAAAGATCTGTAGTGGTCGCTATTACTTTGTCATGGGGAGAAAAATAATAATGATTATAGCTAGCATTTACATATACTTTAAGGATTTGCAGAATACTTTACAAATATTATTTCATTAGATCTGCATAATAACCCTAGCAAACATAATCCTCATTTTATAGAAAAGGAAACTGAGACAGACAGATGTCAGAGCTAGTAAAAAACTGGATTTGAACTAAAGTCTTCCTGTCTCCAGATCCAGAGTTCTTATCCACAGAGGCCCCTTAGATACCTCTTAGCAGACACACTATCATAAAAACCAGTTCAATATTACTGGATTATTATTCAGTGCTATAACATTAAGGAGATATTGAATAAAAGCAATTCGTTTTTTTCTGTGAAACACGAGATTTGAGGGACTTTATCTGATTGGTTACTTCAATAGGATGATTGAATCACAAAATCTATCTGAGTCATCCCACATCTAGAAAAATTAAGTTTCTATTTCTAAAAATTAAAGTGTAACATTTGGTGTTTCACATAGTATCATAAACCTGAAGAGTAGAATTCAATTCATTTGGCACTTAAGAAGCACTACTATGTGGCAAGTACTGTGCACAGTTCTGGAGAGGAACTGGAGAGGTTCTGGAGAGGAAAAAAAACCCACCAACTACAAACAAGTCAAACTGGGACAATTTTTGTTTTTCTCTGACTCCCCAGTGCCTAACCTGATACCTTCCAGATGGCAGTCAGTCTTTGTCAATAAACATAAATTTATAATACAATGTCTAACATTTATAGAGTACCTACTATGTGCCAGGCACTTTGCTAAGAGCTGGGAATACAAAAAAGAGGAAAAGGCTATACCTGCTCTCACAGTCTAATGGGTGAGACAATAGCAAATCACTATGTCCAAACAAATATGTACAGGGCAAATTGGAAATAATGAATGGAGGAAGGCATTAGAATGAAGAAGGATTGTCAGGAAAGGCTGATTTTAGCTGTGTAAATCCAGGAAATCCAAGAGGCTGAGAGGAGAGGAGGAGCTTTGGAAGGAAGGAAGGAAGGAAGGAAGGAAGGAAGGAAGGAAGGAAGGAAGGAAGAAAAAAGGGGAGGATTTGGAATGAAGAGAGTGAGCTAGTTTGTGGGATATGCTGCTTTTTAAAGATGTTGATGGGACATATACTTTGAGATGTCTAACAGGTAGTTGGCACTTATTAAATATTTGCTGAATACAAAATAGATGCAAAGTAAATGCAATTTTTGATTTCCTTCACAAGCTAATTGTACAATATTTCAGAGTCTGATTCTTTTTGTACAGCAAAATAACGTTTTGGTCATGTATATTTATTGTGTATCTAAGTTATATTTTAATATATTTAACATCTACTGGTCATCCTGCCATCTAGGGGAGGGGGTGGGGGGGTAAGAGGTGAAAAATTGGAACAAGAGGTTTGGCAATTGTTAATGCTGTAAAGTTACCCATGTATATATCCTGTAAATAAAAGGCTATTAAAAAAAAAAAGTAAATGCAAAATAACTCCAGCGGCCATTCATTGCTGTAAGTATTGTTACAGCCACATCCACAAACATTGTTAGCTAGGCAGAATATAACATCTGACTGAAAGGATAGAGAAACAAATACTTTCAATATTTTGTGGTCATATTGGGCTGCAGTCTCTTGGCTGAGAGGGGAAGGACCTTGCCCAGGGTTAACAGCCTTAATACTTTAATACTTTATTGGGGTGAAGCCCAGCTTAGAACCCAGAATCTTGCTTTCCATAGCCTCGTATTCAGCCAAGTAAAGCATCCCCATTCCAGATGACTCAGCAGGTTCCAACTATTACTACCACACAAGGAGGATTTTAATGGCAAAGATCAAGGCATTAGAACACTCTCTTCATCACAAGCATTCATAACAAATTTCTCAGTTCCTTCTAGTTTGAACTCAATAGGCTCTAAAACTTTCAGAGGACCATCCTTCTATTTAGGCAGGACTTTAACTTAGGGTTATACACAAGTCACCACTTTTCCTCACTCCATTATTGCAATCAGATTTCAAATCTTGACATCTCTATCTCTACAATATCCCTTACATCTGTCTCCTTCTCTATATTCACACAACTATCATAATTCCCTACATGAACACTTCTTGCCTAGACTATTGCATAAACTCTTAATTGGTCTTTCTGCTTTAAGGTTCTTCCTGCTCAATCTTCTGCACAGATGTTAAGTGATTTTCTTTCTTTTCCTCCCCTCCCCTCCCTTCCTTATCCCCTTTTGCTTCCCTTTCTGACCTACGCCCTCCACTTCTTTCTTCTTATTATTCTTCTCTCTCTGCTGTCTCTGTTATTGTCTCTCTCTGTTTTTCTTCTTTCCTCACTTCCCCCATCTCCCTCTTTCCTATCCCTCAGATTGGGTCTCTACATTCCAGATTGGAAACACAGCAGCTTGATTCCAAAATTGATCAGTACAGAAGTTTTAACTTTATTCACTTTCCTAACCAGGGCTGGTTCTCCCCTCCTTAGGCAGAGTGGTAATGTGGGCATTTATAAAACTTGTAACAGTCTTGGTGTGGATACTGTAAATTTAGCCTACTGTAACTCAAAACTCAATCTGAAGCCCTTGCTTCCAATTTGGAGGGATTAAAGTTATGTGCTGCCATTCCTGAATAAAGAAAATGTTCTTAAAGTGCATGTCTCATCAAAAATTTCTGGGAAAATTGGAAAATAGTATGGCAGAAATTAGGTACTGAGCAATACCTAACAACCTATACCAAGGAAAGGTCGAAATGGGTTCATAATTTAGGCATAAAGGGTGATATTATAAGCAAATTAGGAGAACAAGGGATAGTTTATCTCTCAGATCTATGGAGAAAGAAGGAATTTATGGTCAAAGAGGAATATGAAATGCAAAATGGATAATTTTGATCATATTAAAATAAAAAGCTTTTTTGTACAAATAAAACCAATGCAGCCAAGATTAGAAGTCGAAAATTGGGGGGAAATTTTATATTCAAGGGTTCTGATAAAGTCTTCATTTCTAAAATATATAGAGAATTGAATCAAATGTATAAGAAGATAAGCCATTTTCCAAATGATAAATGGTCAAAGGATATAAACATTTTCAGATGAAGAAATTAAAGCCATTTCTAGTCATATAAAAAGTAAATACTTTAAATCACTGTTGATTAGAGAAAAACAAATTAAGACAACTCCAGGATAACACTACACACCTCTCAAATTGGCTAAAATGACAGGAAAAGATGATGATAAATGTTAAAGGAAATGTAGGAAAACTGGGACACTAATGCATTGTTGGTGGAGTTGTACATTGAACCAACCATTCTGGGGAGCAATTTGAAATTTTGCCCAAAGGGGCTATCAAACTGTGCATACCCTTTGACTAAGCACTGTTTCTATTTTGCCTGTATCCCAAAGAGATCATAAAAAAAGGAAAAGAACCCACATGTGCAAAAATGTTTGGAGTGGCAAGGAAATGGAAACTGAGTAGATGCCCATCAGTTGGAGGTTGATAAGTTATGGTATATGAATGTTATGGAATATTATTGTTCTCTAAGAAAGAATCAACAGGATGATTTCAGAGAGGCCTGGAGAGACTTACATGAATTGATGCTAAGTGAAAGGAGCATAATGAACAGAACACTGTGTACAACAACAATAACATTATGTGATGATCAATTGTGATGGACTTGGCTCTTCTCAATAATGAAGTGATCCAGGCTAATTATAATAGACTTGTTCTGGAGAGAGCTATTCACATTCAGAGAGAGGACCATGGAGGCTGAATGTGGATCACAACAGAGCATTTTCACCTTTGTTATTGTTGCTTGCATGCTTGTGTTTTTCTTTCTAATTTTTCCCCCTTTTGATCTGATTTTTCTTGTCTAGCATGATAATTGTGGAGATATGTTTAGAGGAATCAAACATATTTAACCTATATTAAATTGCTTGCTGCCTAGGGAAGGGAGAAGGTGGGGAAGGAGGGAGAAAAATATAGAACACAAGATTTTGCATTAGGGAATGTTGAAAACTATCTTTGTAAGCATTTTGAAAATAAAGCTATTAATTTTTTTTTAAAGAAAGAAATGTATGTCTGATTAGGGGCAGCTAGATGGTTTGAATACTTTCCCTGGAGTTGGAAGGACCTGAGTTCAAATCTATTATCAGATACTTGATACTCACTAACTTATATCCCAATTAACAAGAAAGAAAGAAATTTAAGTCTGATTTTGTCATTCGCCTACCTGAAAAACTCAAACAGTTCCCTATTCTTTTTTTATTTTTTATTTTTTTGAGATGACTGGCTCAGAGTCGCACAGCTAGTAAATATCTGAGGCATGATTTGAACTCAGATCCTCCTAACTCCAGGAATGGTGCTCTATCCACTGTCACTTCCCTATTACTGTTAAAATCAAATATAAGCTCCTTTGTTTGACATTTCATGTTCTAAACAATCTTGTCAACTTTTTTTTTAGTTTTTACACTAATCACTTTCATTCACATGGCATCATAATAAATCTAGCTTCCATGTTGTTCCTCACCCATAATACTCTCACCTCACTTTTGCTTATTAGAGTTCCTTGTTTCCTTCAAATTTCAATTCAAATGCTATGCTCTGTATCTGGTCTTTCCTGATGGCCCAGATGCTAGCAGCTTCCCTTCCAAAATGATATTGCTTCTATTTTACATGTGATTTTTATATATGATACTAAGACATAAAGAATAAAGAATTGGCCTCATGGGCAAGAAGGGTTCAAATCCTTCTTCTGACACATATTATAATCCTGAGCAGTCGCTCATCTTCTCATTGTCCTGTTCTGGCCTTCATTGGTAAAGGAAGTTTTCTCATCTAGGAGATCCCTATGTGAATGAAATCACAGATCTAAATTCCCACCTCATCCTTACATATGTATATGTTATTTCTTTCCCTAAAATATAATCTTCTTGCGTGGAGAAATGTTTCATTTTTTTCTCATTTTTGTCAGCATCTTGCATAGTGCCTAGAATTTTATGCTTAATAAATGCTTATTGAGGGATTGAAAAAACAACCAGCCTCAAGGTGGAAATTTGGCCATTTATTTCTGAAATCACTCTTTAAAGACAAAACATCAACATCAACAACAACAACAAAAACAGCCCTTTGTTTTGAAACAGTGGGGTTTCTTATTGTAAGCTTAACATGTTTCTTTTTTTTTAAATAGCATTTTATTTTTTCCAAATATATGCAAAGATAGTTTTCAACATTGGCCTTTACAAACCTGGTGTTCCAATTTTTTCTTCCTTTCCTTTCTTCCCCCTACCTTCCTCCCTCAGACAGCAAGCAATCAGATATAGGTTAAACATGTGCAGTTCTAAACACATTTCTATATTCGTCATGCTGCTCAAGAGAAATCAGATCAAAAATGGGAGAAAACATGAGGGGAAAAAAGCAAGCAAACAACAAAAAAGGTGAAAATACAGTTAACATTTCTTTATAATTTCTTTGCTAACTTTCACAACATAAACAGATCTCTAATAACAAAACAAAAGCTAATAAAAGAAAATAATTTAAAAAACAAACCCTAAAAGCTAGACAAAATAAAACCTAGTATGACTTAGGGAACAAAAAGTCTATTCTTTAAAAAATAACATCTATATTACAACAGAACCTATGACTATCCAAGGACTAATATATAGATAACCAGAATATCTCAGATTAATATTCTTATTTACTAATGATAATTTTGAGGAAAACTCATGCCCATTAAAAACAACAACAACAACAACAACCTTGTGGGCAGCTAGATGGTGGAGTAGATAGAATATAGGCCTAAAGTCAGGAAGATCTGAGTTCAAATCTGACTTCAGACACAATACTTTCTAGTTGTGTGAATCTAAGCAAATCACTTAACCCTAATTGTTTTAGCAAAAAAAAAAAAAAAAAAAAAAAAAAAAAAAAAAAAAAATCCCACAACTTCATAAATCACTAGGACTGTGACATAAATGAATATTCTTAATTATTTTTCCTATGCTTATTTCTGATAGTTCTCACTGCAGAAAATGTGATTAATTACTTTAATTACTTTAGGAGAGCACTTATATCATGCAAGGAACCCCATGAGCTTCACTTTCCCTGTAGTTCTTCCCAGCATGGTATCCTCTTGTCTTTCTCTTAAGTTTCTTATTTTCTGTTCCACTCATTCAGTAAATAATCATATTTGGTATAAATAGAATGAACAGAAATCTTTCAAATGGGGATAATGAAAAAGAGCATGAAAGTTTGGAAAAATCACATATACTATGAATAGAAACATGAGCATTTAACTATTTTCACTTGGTCAAGTCAAGCAAACAAGCATTTATGATGTGCTAGAAACTGAGAATATAAACACATGCAAAAAAGAAAATCATTACCTGCCTTCAAGGAGCTTATATTTTAACAAGGGAAGAAAACACATAAAAGGAAACTGAAAAATAGAAAGAGGGAGCAAAGTAGGGGCCTGGGATACAAGTGAAGGATTAATGGCCTGGACATTTTCTCAGAATGAAGATTCTAGTAAAAGCTCACCAACTTAAGAAAGGGACTGCAGGTTGAAGGAATCTTCCTCGGTAGAAAGGCAATTGAAGCCTGGAGGTAAAATTGGGAAAATCATATATTGTCTTTTGATTAGATTATATTCCCTTTTAGGGCAAAGATCGTGTCTTTATTCAGAAAAATAAAGAGGAATTGATCATGAAGATCATGATCATGAAGTGTCATGAAGAATGTATTTTTTCTAGGAAAAGACACTAAAAAAGTAGTGGAAAGGTCCTTACTTCAGAAATGTGGTGCCTGGGACAAATGTAGGAAGGTGAAGAGAAGAGATTTTAAACATCAGGCTGCTGGTAGAAGATGGTATAGGATGGGATTGTCATTGGAAGGAATTCACTTGGAATCTAAGGGATTCTTTTGCATTTACTATACCATTAATGGCTCTCTAGGAAGTCTCCTACATTTGAAATCATTGCCAGAGAAGATGTGGACATATCTTTTAGGAAATGGGAAAAAGTAATAACCAAGAAATTGAAAAGGGATAAATGGCTCCCTCAACCTTCAGATGCAAGAATAGAACAGAGGACCATGGGTCAAAACATCATCTGCATGAACTCCCATCATTTCTGATCTAGTTACAGTTCAGAATCTTTTACCAAAAAGTGGACTAGTATCCCCTTCAGCCTAGCTGCAGCTTTTAAAGCAAGCACTGGTATCACTGCAAATCAAAGCAAACAGAAATCTCTCTCTCTCAATGGCCAATCAAGACAAATTTGTGATCACATGAAATTCCTAATTACATAAAGAGGGGCAGTGAGTTTATTCAGGCTAAAGTCCTTAAATGCATTTACTGAGAAGCAAAGTTTTCTTTTGAGAAGAAAGCTTCAGAGGCAAAGACCCAGATAATTTATCCTCATCAGTGGCATAGCCACTTGATAGCTATCAGCACACCTGCTTGAGTATCTTGCCAAGCAACCAGATGCTTGTGATGGAAAACACTTGTCACAGAGAGATCTCACTTCTCTAATGGCCAACTATATCCCAATGAATCACCTTTGCAATCTGTCTCTGATAATCACTAGCAGCACTATCTGTATTCATAATTGCCAAAATGTGCAAGTAGTTATTAAAATATTGATTAAAGAGAACCAACAACCATTTATCATCATGGAAGAGTAGTTTTTAACTGCTTTTATCTTAGTGCAGCTTCACGCTCAGGCTAAAAGGACTCTCAGTCAACATGTTATATGTGGTTTGGACGATAAACATTCCAAAATGTGATCAGAATGCAGCAGAGTTTATTTAATTGGAGGGAGAGAGAGGGGAAGGAGAGGGAGAGAGAGAGAGAGAGAGAGAGAGAGAGAGAGAGAGAGAGAGAGAGAGAGAGAGAGAAGAGAGAGAGAGAGAGAGAGAGAAGGGAGATGGAGACAGAGAGAGAGAGAAGGACAGGGGGGGAGAGACAGACAGACAGATACAGAGAGACACACACAGAGACAGAGAAAGAGAGACAGAGAGAGACACAGAGAGAGAGAGAGAGAGAGAGAAGGAGAAAGAGAAAGGAGAGAGAGAGAGAGAGAGAGAGAGAGAGAGAGAGAGAAGGAGAAAGAGAAAGGAGAGAGAGGGGGGAGAAAGGGAGAGAGAGGAAGAGAGAGAAGAGAGAGAGAGAGAGAGAGAGAGAGAGAGAGAGAGAAGAGAGAGGAAGAGAGAAAAAAGGAGAGAGAGGGAGAAAGAGAGAGGGAGACAGAGGGAGAGAGAGGAAAAGAAAGAGAGAGAGAAGAAGAGAGACGAAAGAGAGAGGAAGAGAACGAGAGAGAGAAGGAGAGAGGGAGAGGAAGAAAGAGAGAAAGAGAGAGAGAGAGAAAGAGAGAGAGAGAGAGATAAAGACAGACAGAGAGAGACAGCAACAGCAGAGAGAAAGAGAAAGTGAGGCAAGCAGGCAGGTTCAGGTTACTATGTGATTACTAAAGAAAACCTCACTGTAAGAAATGCATTTCAGTCCTTTTCTAGGTAAATCATTATCTACTGGTTTCTTCTCTTCCTATGTGCCAGCCTCAAGTAGCTAGGTGGCACAATGGACAGAGTACTGAGCCTGGAGTCAGGAATACTTGAGTTCAAATTAAG
The DNA here is from genome assembly GCF_902635505.1 of Sarcophilus harrisii. NCBI lineage: Eukaryota > Metazoa > Chordata > Mammalia > Dasyuromorphia > Dasyuridae > Sarcophilus > Sarcophilus harrisii. The sequence continues at coordinate 133,667,803 of NC_045429.1, forward strand.
ACTCAGATACACCCTAGCCATGTGATTCTGGATAAGTCACTTAACCCTGTTTTCCTCAATTCCCTTGTCTATAAAATGACCTGGTGAAGGAAATGGAAAACTATTCCAGTATCTTTGTCAAGAAAACCCCAAGTGAGATCACAAAGAATTAGAAAGGACTAAAATAACTGAATAACAAAAAACAGAAAAAAGGAATATGGAGATACCCCCACTGTCCCATCAAAGTGACTGATGGCAGGCAAAATGCCACAGTGTATATTTTAAGTAGTTAAACACTATCTTGAAACTGAAACTAAGACAACTCTAAGACTACAAGGAGCAGAGCACTGGATGAGTTGTTGATGTAAGGAATTTCTTTACTGAGAATATCTTCTAACTACAAACATTGTGCACTGACAGTGACATTGTACGTTAATATTATTTGAAAACAATCATTCATTTGGCTATAAATTCCTATTGTGTAATAGCCTAATAACACCACTGTAATGAAATGAAATTATTTAAATTTGTTCTTGGTGAACCATTGTTGGCTTTTACACTCACTATCTCTCCATTTACCAATCTGTTCTAAATATTTGCTAGGAATCAATAACAAGCTAATAGCAGATCACTGGGTCAAAAGATATGTACAATTTAATAATTTTTGAGCATAGTTATAAATTGCTTCCTGGAATGGTTGGATCAATTCATAGCTATACCAAAAGTGTATTAGTATATCGATTTTCCTATTTCTCCTCCAACTTTTATTGTTTTTCTTCTTTTTCATCTTAACCAATCTAAAGGATGCAAGGTAGTCCTCAGTATTACTTTAATTTGAATTTCTCTAATCATGAGTGATTTTGAGTATTCTTTTTCATATTATTATTGACAGCCTTGCTGTCTTTTTCTGAAAACTTCTTGTTCATATCTTTTGATAATATATCAATTATGGAATGACTCATTCTTATAAAGTTGATCCACTTTCCTATATTTCAGAAATGACACCTTAAAAAACTTGCAACAAAGTATTTTTTCTAGTTTCCTGTTTTTATTCTCATTTTAATTATGCTGATTTATTTGCACAAAAAACGCTTTTTTGATTCTATGTAATCAAAATTATCTAATTTACTTTCTGGGAACCTCTCTGTCTCTAGTCAGGTCACGAACACTTGCCCTATATGTAGATTTGGTAGACAATTTCTTCCCTGATCTACTAATTTGCTGAATCGCGTACCCATTTTGAACTTATCTTGGTACATGGTATGAGATGTTGATGTATATCTAGTTTTGATCTGACTACTTTCTAGTTTACCCAACAGTTTTTGTCAAATAGTGAATTCTTAACCCCATATCTGGGACTGTGGATTTAACAAACACATACTGTGCTCATTTGCCTCTTTGTACCTGATCTGTTCTACTGTTCAATGTATTTCTTATTCAGTATCAAGCTGCTTTGATGATTACAGATTTTTAGTATAGGATAAGATATCGTACTGCTAGTCCCACTTCCTTCCTAGGGTTTTTTTCCTTCAGTTAATTCCCTTGATATTCTTGACCTTATTATTCCTCCCATTGAATCTTATGGTTCTGCCTCTCCCAGTTCTATAAAATATTCTTTGAGAATGTATTGGTATGACACTGAATAAGTAAATTAATTTAAATAGTATTATTATTGACTCAGCCTAGCTATGAACAATTAATATTTCTCCAATTATTTAGATCTGTTTTCATCTCTGTGAAAAGTGTTTTCTCTTTTTTTTTCTTGGATATTCTCGACCTTTAGTTCTTCCAAATGAATTTTGTTATTATTTTTTTCTAGCTCCATGTAGAGCTTTCTAGCTTTGGTAGTTTGGTACAGAACTGTAAGTAAGTAAATCAGTTTAGATAGAAAATCCACAATTGGATTCTCTAATTGCTTAAATCTGTCTTTATTTGTATGAAGAGTATTTTTCAACTGTGATCATATTATCCCTGTATTTTCTTAGCAGGCAGACTATTTATAGCTATTTTAAATGGAATTTCTCCTTCTATGTTTTATGTTAATAGTTTGTATAGGTTTGTTTTATATCTTGAAACTTTGCTGGTTTTAAATTATTTCAATTAATTTTTACTTTGCTAAATAAAGCATTGTATCAACTACAAGGAGTAATAATTTTGTTTTCTCATTGACTCTTTCTTGTCTTATTGCTATAGCTAGCATTTGTAGTATAATACTGAATGATGATAAGGAATGGTGCTTCATTCCTGATTTTATTAGAAAGACTCCTTGATTATCCCTATTATAGATAATGTTCACTCTTAGTTAGATAGTATTTATCATTTTCACCCCCGAGGCAACTGGGGCTAAGTGACTTGCCCAAGATCACACAGCCAGAAAGTGTTAAGTGTCTGAGACTCAGGTCCTTCTGACTTCAGAGTTGTGCTCTATCCACGTAAAGTCTGGGTTAGCTCCCTATTGACCCCAGGATCAGCCAGAGTCAGGAACAGCAAAAGTCCTTGGTCTTTAGGGGGAGAAGTAAAGGAGATGGATGAAGCCACCACAAGCTCTCTGCCTCCTGACCTCCCTTCTCCTCATTCTCCTCCAAAGTGACTCTAGCTTGTCTTCCTCCACTCCCTAATACACCAAAAGATCAAGCCAGCACAGAATAGTGGGAAGGGCCATTTTCCAAGCATATGCTAATAGAGTATTGTCCAATGGGTAATTAGCCTTAAGTGCTCGGTTGTCTGATTCCAGTGCACCTATTCAGAGTTTCAGTCCTTTACATATCCACTACACCAACTTGCTGCCCCTACCTAGTATTTATCATTTTAAGGATAGTTCCATTTACCTTTTTGTGTTCTAGTGTTTCTTGACAGGAATGAGTAGTGTATTTTGTCCAAAATTTTTTCTTCATCTATTGAAATAATCATATGATTTTTGTTGTTTTCCTTGTTAATATGATCAACTATGTTTATAGTTTTCCTAACATTGAACTACTCCTGAATTCCTAGTGCAAACCTACTCTGATGATTAAGGGTTCTTTTTGTGATATATTTCAGTAATCTTCTTGCTAGTATTGTATTTAAATTTTTTACATCAATATTCATCAGGGAAACTGATTTATAGTTTTCTTTCTCTGTTTTGACTTTCCCTGATTTTTATCAAGACCATATTTGTATGATAGGAGGAATTTGCTGATTTTTTAAAACAATTTAAAACAATTTATTAGATTGGAATTGAAAGCTAGCAAAATGATATTTTGGCAATCCTACTCAAAATAAGTTCTTCTTATAAATTATCTGAGTTCTGTCACTAAAATTGTCATGGTATTATTCCATAGCCACTAACATAATCTAGACCCACAACACTTTATCTAGATGACTGCAATAGCATCTTAGTTATAAAATTTTAACCTTTTGGGATAATCATGGATTCTTTTCAGCTTTCTGATAAATCCTCTCACAGAATAATGTTTTTAAACAGCATTAGAAAAAAATTTATTGAAACACTCATATAGATAGAACTGTCTAGATTTCTATACATAAACATTTTTTAAAAAGGTCATGGAAGGGACAGAGTCAAGATGACAGAAAGAAGCCATGACATTGCCTGAGCTCTTCCCAGCACCCCTCAGAATCAATGCTAGATCAAGCCTTTGAATGGATTTTGGAGCGACAGAAGCCACTAGCATTCTGAGTATAATAATTTTCTAGCTTAAGATATCTTGGAAGGGCTTCAGGAAAGATCTGTCTGAATTAGACAAGGGGGAACACAGCCCAATACAGACTCAGTGCATGGAGGCCTGGGGCAGGAAGGGCAAGGGCGGGAAGGCCCTGTGTGGGGAATTTAGTGGGAGGCTCTTAGCCAAAATACAGCAATATTGGCTACTCTGTACTAGTTCAGAGAACCAGAGGATCAGTAACCAGCTGTGAGACCTCCAATGCAAGCATACAAGGAAAATTGTGAGCCCCTGAACCCCAGCAAAACAGGCAAAACTAGGATAGCTAAACCCAACACAGAAAAGCCTTCAGCCAGTGCAATGAAAAGTCAGTGAGAGACCCCAGTCCCACTGTGTAAGAAGCTTGGGACAATCTCCACTGTGTCATAGGAACAGAGCTCAACTTTTTTAAATGAACAAAAACCCAAAAAGAGCTCTGAATATAGGGGGCTACTATGGTTATAGGGAAGATCAGGACACACACCTAGAAGAGGACAGCAATGACAAAATGCCTACATTTGAAGCCTCAAGAGGAGGTATAAATTGGTCTTAAGTTCAAAAGGCTCTCTTGGAAGAACTCAAAAATAATCTTAAAAGAAAGAAAGAAGAAAAATGGGGAGAAGAAATGTGAGCTATGCAGGAGAATTATGAAAGTTTGAGGGAAAAAAGCCAACAGCTTGGAAAAGGAAGCACTGAAATTGACTGAAGAAAACAACTCCTTAAGGAATAGAATCAGAGAAATGGAAAAACAAAATGATTCCTTAAAAAATAGAATTGGTGATATGGGGAAAAATCCATGGAACAAAACAACACCTTTAAAAGTGCAATTGACCAAATGCAAAAGGAAGTTTAAAAAAAGCTAACTGAAGAAAATAATTTACTAAAATTTGAAATTGAACAAATGAAAGAGAATGACTGAATGCGATATCAAAGATCAGTCAAACAAAATTTTTAAAAATGAAAAAAAATAGAAGAAAATGTAAAATGCCTCACTGAGAAAACAACTGCCTTGGAAAATAGATTATGGAGAGAAAAATCTAAGAATTATTAGACTAACTGAAAGCCATGATCAAAAATAGAACCTAGGCACATCTTTTCAAGAAATCATCAAGGAAAACTGCTCTGATATCTTAGAACCAGAGGGTAAAATAGTCATTGAAAGAATCCTCTGATCACTTCCTGAAAAAGAACCCAAAATAAAAACTCCAAGAAATAGCTAAATTACAGAATTATCAGATTAAGAAAAAAATACTGCAAGTGGAAAGAAAGAAATATTGAGGAGGCAGAATCCCACAATCTAGCAGCTTTCATATAAAAGGATTGGAGGTCTGGAATATGGTATTCTGGAAGGCAAAGGAAGCTGGACTACAACCAAGAATCAACTACCCAGAAAAGTTAAGTTTTATCTTTCAGGGGAAAAGAAACTCATTCAATGAAATAGGAGATTTTCAGTCATTTCAGATGAAAAGACCAGAACTGAATAGAAAATTTTATCTCCAAATACAAGATTCAAGAGAAGCATAAAAAAATAATGGGGGAGGGGAGAGAGAAGGAACACAGGGATTGTTTTTTTTTAATAATAGCTTTTTTTATTTTTAAAATATATGCAAATTTAGTTTTCAACATTCACCCTTTAAAATTTTCTCTCTCCCTTCTTCTCACCCCTCCCCTAGACAGAAAGTAATCTGATATGTTAAACATGTACAATGTTCATGTACAAAACATGAACATATTTCCACATTTATCATGCTGCACAAGAACAATCAGACCAAAAAGAAAAAAAATGACAAAGAAAACAAAAAACAAGCAAACAAGAAAAAAAGGTGAAAATACTATGTTGTGATTTACATGCAGGCCCAACAATCCTCTTTTTGGATGCAGATGTTTCTCCATCAGAATTTTTTGGAATTGGCCTGAATCACCTCATTGTTGAAAAGAACCACATCCAACAGAATTGATCATTGCATAATGTTATTGTTGCTGTATACAATATTTTCTTGGTTCTTCTCACTTACTTAATATATCAGTTCATTTAAGTCTCCCCAGGCCTTTATGAAATCATCCTGCTGATCATTTCTTACAGAACAATAATATCCCATAATATTTATATACCATAACTTATTCAACCATTCTTTAAATGATGGGCATCCACTCTGTTTTCAGTTCCTTGCAACTACAAAAAGGGCTGCTATAAACATTTTTGCACAAATGGGTTCTTTTTCCTTTTTTATGATATCTTTGGGAAACAGATCTAGTGGAGATACTGCTGGATCAAAAGGTATGTACAGTTTTATAGCCCTTTGGACATAATTCCAAATTTTTCTCCAGAATGGTTGGATCAGTTCACAACTCCACCAACTAAATACATTAGTGTCTCAGTTTTCCCACATCCCCTCCAACATTTACCACTAGCTTTTATGTCATCTTAGTCAATCTAAGTTGTGTAGTGGTAACAGACACTGTTATTTTAAAGGTTAAAATGTTTACATCCTTATATGGGAAAATGATACATGTAATTCTTGAGAACTGTATCTTTGTTAGGGCAATTAAAAGAAATATGTACTCAGACAAAGTGTAGTTATAAGTTCACTTTAATGTGATGACATAAAAATCAATTAGCGATGGAAAAAGATTATACTTGAAGAAGAGGAAAGGGAAAATAAAACGGGGTAAATTAATGTCATATAAAGAGACACAAAAGACCTATTGTGTAGAGAGAAAGAAGGGAATAAACATTGTTTGAATCTCATCAGATTTGGCTCAAAGAGGAATTGAGCAAATTTAGTTTGGTATAGAAATTTGTCTCACTCTATAAGGAAGTAGGAGAGGAAAGAGGAGAGTAATAGAAGGGAGGGAAGAAGTAGAAGAGCATGGGATAGAAAAGGAAGGCACTGATAAAAGAGAGAACAGATTGAGGGAGGTGAAAGTCAGAAACAAAACACTGGTAAGGAAGGAAAGGGTAAAGGGAAAGAGAAAAGTATAACCTAGGAAAAATAGGATGGAAAGAAATACAGAGTTAGTAATCTTGATTGTGAATGTAAATGGGATGAACTCTCCCATTAAACAGAAGTGGATGGTAGAGTGGACTAAAAGTCAGAATCCTACAATATGTTGTTTACAAGAAACACATTTGAAGCAGAGAGATGCATACAGAGTAAAGGTAAAACACTGGAGCAGAATATATTATGCTTCAGTTGAAGTTAAAAAAAAAAAGGGGGGGTAGTGATCCTGATCTGAGACCACGCAAAATAGATCTAATTAAAAAGAGAGAGAAGGAAGGAAATGACATCTTGTAAAGGGTACCATAGGTAATGAAGTAATATCAATACTAAACATATATGCACCAAGTAGTATAACATCCAGATTCTTAAAGAAGTTAAGTGAGTTGCAAGAAGAAATAGACAGCAAAACTTTTCTAGAAGAGAATCTTAATCTCCTTTTCTCAGAACTAAATAAATCTATTGACAAAATAAATTAAAAAAAATTAAGGAGGTGGTTGGATTTAAGAAATGTTAGGTATGACAGATCTTTGAAAAAAACAGCATGGGGACAAAAAGGAATATACCTTTTTCTCAGTGGTACATGGCACCTACACAAAAATTGATCATGTATTAGGGCATACTAAACCTCCCAATCAAATGTGGAAAGGTAGAAATATAAAATTCATTTTTTCAGATCATGGTGCCATAAAAATTACATGTAATATAAGGTTTTGCAAGAGTGTATGTTAGAAACTACCATACATGTATTTTGAAAATAAAAAAGCTAAAAAAAATTAAATCACAGGACCTGGAAAAATTGCATGTAATAAAGAGCCATGGAAAAATAGACCCCAAATTAATCGGAAACTAAATAATCTAATCCTAAAGTATGAGAAGTTCAAACAATAAAAGGTCATGAATTCCAAGTCAAGACCTTCCATCCTAGCTATATTCTTTGTCTCCAATTTCTGCACATTTTAACTGATCTTCCAATTGCAAGATAATCTTCCTCATCGTTTTTATCAAGAGATTTTCTGTTCAAATATTATAAGTGTAAAACAACCAATATATCTGCGTTTGATAATAGATTTCTGGGACATCAATAATCCATTGTGTTAGTCTCAGATCTTCTTCTCTGCATCTAAGTTGGGTTATTATATTTACACAGTGCATAAGTGTAAGCTATTTACATTGTTGCACACTTTTTTCTTTATTCTGTTTACTTCTCTCTGCATCAATTAAATTAAGTTTTCCCAAACCTTTCTATATTCATGAGACTGATTGTTTCTTATGGTACAATAATGCACCATTATATTCATGTGCCATGAATATATTTATCCCTTTCCAAACTGATGCATATTGTTTGTTTCCAGTTCTTTATTATAAACAGCCTGCCTCCTTCCCCAAGCACACTTCTTTGATAAAGTCTTTTACACTGCTTCTCCTGCACAATTCCTAACTGGTAATAGATTGAAGCTATATATGTACCTTTGTATTTACCCAGAGTGCAAGGGGGAGACCAAAGTTATTCTTTTGTTTAGAGTGCATTAAGAGCTTGGTGTAATTTCCCATGGGCAATTTTTCCTTCTCTTCTATTCAATTCTGTGTCCAGTTAATTGTACTAATATCAGGATATATGATTAGGCCAAGTTTTGTTGAATAATTATGAATCTGATTTAGGATGCACTACCATGTTCCAAGGCTGGAAGAAATCAACAAAATGTCACTTGCATGCAAACATCTATAAAAAACTTCACCTTCTCTTGCACAAGAATACATCTTCTATTTGGAATCTCTGTCAGATACTCTTCACAATAGTAGCATACAGATGTGTATCTCCCTATTCTATGCCCTGCCTGACCTTAAAACTAGAGGGTCTTGTTACATATACCAGGGAATTATGTATCATTTTAGCAAATTCATGAGAGACATCTTGGAGACCTTTTTTCCTAATGAATAAAATAACTTTTTTTTTCTTGTAATTGACTGACAATAGAGTGGATTCTCATCTTTTTTTTTTTTTTAAATCTGTTGCTAATTATACAACTTATATAGACTATCATTTGTCAAAGCCTGCCTGTTTGTGTCTTAAACTTTCATCAAAGTACCAAGTGTAAAGATAAATTAATCTTTGAACATAAAGAAAAGTTGAAATATAGTAGTTACATTCTCTCAGGTGTTTTCAAAAAATTATAAAATTTGAGTGTTTTGCCCTAAATCTTTTTACTCTCTCCTGTTTTAAAAATGTGAGAACTGCTCTTTCAGTATCTTTAATATTATTTTGTATCTATCATGAACTTTCTTTCTGTATGTCCTTGAATGAGTACAAGTATAAACAAACTGCCATCTGTACAGGTGGAAGGTTTCTTTCAGATATAATCAAAAACCTTTGACATACTGAAGTATATGCTATGTTCTTCCAGTGAAATGTAACTACTTCATTTTTCTTTTTGTATTTCTAGGACTTAGCACAGAACTTTATGGAATAAACACTTATCACGTGTTTGTTTGATTGAACTGGTAAGCTCTCTCCTTAAATAAGTATGTGTTGATGTATCCTCCTGGAAGATACATACTTGTTCCAGGAAGAGCACTACCACATCATGTTCTGTATGCATTTCTCTAGGGCTGATTCAATCATTTGGTCCTCACTGTGCGGTGATGCTGCCTCAGGGTCTAAGGCACAAATGGTAGGTATCAATAGGTTTTTGAAATGTCATCATTTTGTGCTACTTGATTTAACTGAGCTATATACTTGATCAGGGACTTCTGAGAGCACTCCTTCCCATCAAGGGGAATTCAAGGGACAGCTTTAATCCTGCAACTTAACATCTAGTGGGAAGTCAAAAACATACGTTACCTCATAACTGAGGGTAGAGTTTACTAGATTGCCAACTCTTGGGTGGGGAGGTAGGGGTGAATGGAGTAGGTAGGGACATGACTTACTGTCCATTTGTTTCCTTTAACACCTAGCAGAGTTTATTGCCTTTAATAAATGCTTGTTGGATGAGTAATACATTGAAAACTATGTTAGATTATAATTCAATGGATCTGTCCCAATTTGATCACTGGATGGCTCTAGCAAGTTTTATATAACCTCCATGGGGAACAATTTGCTGACCTATAAAAATAAGATACGAGACAAAATAATCACTAATATTTCTTCTAGCTTCAAAGTTCTGATTGAGATAAACAGTAAAACTTCAATCAACTATATAGGGTAAGAAATGTTTATAGGAGGATTATTATTCTGTTAGCATGACTTGGAGTCAGCACAGATACAGTTCTATGCTTTCTATCTGTTATAATTGTTGTTAAATCATTTCAGTCTTCTATCCAATTCTTTGTACCTCCATTTTGGGTTTTCTTGGCAAAGACATTAGAATAGTTTGCCATTGCCTTCTCCAGTTCATTTTTCAGGTGAAGTAAGGCAAAGAGGATTACAAGATTGACCATGGTTACATAGTAAGGGTCTTAAGCCAGATCTGAATTCAAAAAGATGAATCTTCCTAATTTCAGGTCCAATTTTCTATCCACTGAGCCATTTAGCTGCTCTTTCTATTGATAGTATTGTTGTACTATCCTATTAAAGTTCAGAACAATGATACTAGCACAAGGCAGAGTCCTCATTCATCAAATAAAGGTTATGTTCTGTCTAAAATACTTACTGCTAAGGATGGGAAACATACTAATACACTTTGGAAAGCTTTTCCGTAACAAGCGTTAAAAAAATACTCCGTTCGCTAAGCACTTGGATTAGACAAAGCTTTGCTATAATATTCAACTTATTATTGAGGCATGAATTGGTTGATGATGGCAAAGGAGGAGGTGGGAAGTGAGTACATTTCAATAACAATTGAACAAATTCAATAAAAATTCAGAGACTCTACCTCTTTCCTCTTGAAGGGGCTACTAGGTGGTATAGTAGATAGAGAGCTAGGAAATCAGGAAGATCTGTCTTCCTGAGTTCAAATCTGGTCACATTCACTTACTTATTAGCTGTATGACCCTAAGTAAGCAATTAACCCTGCTTGTCTCAGTTTTCTTATTTGTAAAATGAATTGGGAAAGGAAATGTCAAACCACTCCATATCTTGCCCAAGAAAATCCCAAATGGGGTCATGAAGAATCCAACATGACTGAAAAACAACTAAACAACAATTACCTTTTGAAAGAAAAATACAAACTCCTTTGTTTGTCATTCAAGGTCTTTCGCAACCTGGTTCTAACTTACCTTCCCAGCTATATTGCACATTATTCTCTCCCACAAACTAAGGTTCAACAAGTATTCTTCAGACATTTCACCCCAACTTCATCTCTCAAAAACCCTAGTTTCCTTCAAGGTTCAGCTTATATAACAGTTTCTACATGAAGCATTTCATGATTTCCCCTTCCTATCCACTCAATCTTTCCTCTCAAAATCACCTTATATTTATTTTTATGTACATAATAGGTATGTATTGTTTCTTCCAGTTAGACTATAAGTTCCTTAAGGGTAAGGGCTTTTTCACTTTTGTCTTTATTATCTCCAATGTCTATTATAATGCCTGATATAAAATAGGCATTTTAAAAATTCCTATTGATTGATTAATTGTGATATTGTGTGGACTCAACCCAATATCCCTCAACTCAGAAATTTCAAGGATTGTTGGAGAGCATAATTAATTCTTCCTAAACACTCAAAAATGCTCAAAGAATCACAGACTTCAGAAGTGTTCTGGTCTACCTCCCTCATTTTACATATAAAGAAAATGACACTCAGAGAATGCAGCCTCAAGTAAAATTACTTTCCCAGAGCTACATAGGAAGTTAAAGAAGTGATATCTGATTGCAAATCCATTGTATCATGCTATATGTAACCACTCTTTCTATTTTTTCACATGACCTCAATTGCTGATCTCTGTGCTACAGAAGAAAACTGATATAGAAGGTATTGGCGTGAGAGGTCCACCATGGAATTTATCCATGGGACTTAACACAAAAATTCCACCAATGGGATTCTCAGGGTGACAACTTCATAGCATGATAACAAGGACAGAGTATGCAGATTTTGTTGGGTCTTGGGATACTGTCCAGAAATTATCTAAGACCATATGGTCACCAAAGTGAGTATTGTTTAGTAAGTGGTTCTCATCTAAATCAGACCTCAAATAGGCACTATATGAAAAGTGAATTATTGAAACAAGTTGTGTGAAGATATTCTCCAATCAATTCAGAAAGTTATTCCCTGAGGAAATCTTTACAGAATTTTTAACTGCTTTTTAAACTTGCTTCTTGAAATCCTTCCCACGAAGTCTGCTCTTGAGCCACAATAAATCTCAGTTCCTTTTTTGGCCTTGCCTTTAATCTTTTTCATTACTCTGTTTTTCATTACTGCTCAGCCTTGCTATTTTCTGCTCTTTTCATCCTGTAGACCTCTACCTTTTCTACTTTCTTCTCACTGCAAATCTCCTTTGCAAAAAAAAAAAAAATCATTGCAACCTCCTTGTTTCCTTTAATAACAAGTTCCTTTCACACCATTCCCATTCTTAGAAAATACTTCTATTTTCCAGGCACCAAATGCTTGCCTTTTCTCCATATTAAGTAATTTCAAGGAAATACTTCTAGAAAAAAAATTCTAATTTCCCCTATCTCACACCTGTGCTACATACATGGATTGTTATCAGATTACTATTGTATACCCCTTTCATGTAAACATACCTTTGTGGGGAGAAGAGAGGAGGGATCTATCTTAATGTGTCCTCTGAAATATCTACTGATTAACTCAAGGGAGTTATTTTTTTCTTCTCCCACATATGTGTCTCAGAGGTCCCAGTTGAAGTAATAACAATAATGGTATTCAAGAGAGTCATTAAAACAAAAAAAAATTTCTATGATTTTAGTTTCTATAGTTTACTTACTGAAGTTATATGGCTGTACATCTGGCTTTTAGTTCTATAATTAATAGAATGTTTCATTCCATATTTTTAGCCATTTCACAAGCTAACAACCTTACAAAACAGTTGGGTTCCTGGCCTATGTTAGATAAGCAAAACAGGACCAAAGATTTACCCATAAGGTCATGAAATGAGAATGACCCTTTATTCAGAATATCATGCTACCATTTAGTTCCTTAATACATAATTACATACATATGTATACATATATATATGAATGTATACATATACATACATATATATATGAATACATATATAACTAAGTCACACAGTCATTGTAAACATTCTGTTTTCATGATTCAATAATCAATAATTTTCTATATGGCAAAATAAATGTTTTTGACCCTCCTCTTCTTTTGGATACCTCTCCTTTCCAAGGCATCCTGAAATGCTACATCAGATGCTATGATCCTATTTATTTCACTAGATCCTCTTCTTGGGAGTATTCCACAAGGTGATGTCTATCAGCTATTCTAATATCTTCTCCCCTTTGTTGTTTTCATTTGCCAGGGAGTGGCTTCAACTATGTCTTTTATTCAAAAAGGAAAAAGTTAGGGTACTCTAGATAGAGAATTTTGGAAACCAATTGTAGATAGGAAATTAGACTGTATGAAAAGTCTCTGTCTTAAACATTAGGGAGAAAAAGAAGAGGAGTTACAATATTAAAGAAATTGAGAATGGTGACATCCTGGAATGAATGAATAATGAGCAGCAAGTGTATTTGTTCATAGGGCATAGAGGAAAGAGAATTATTCATCATTTCTTGGTATATGAATAGGGCTGAAGAACCCTTCTCCTTCTGACCTTTCCCATCCTGGAAAATTAGAAATGGCATTAATACAAAATATTTTGTATATAAAAACTCAACACATTTTCCCATTAGGTATCATTACCACAATCTTATACTCTATGGCCCCTGTATTTTCTATCTTTTAAAAATCTTCAGAAAACTATGAACTCCTCCTTATAATAAATCCATTTTGACCTTTTTCCTCACCATCATCATTAGTAAAAATTCTTTATCATTTCATGGCTTCAAATATCACTGCAAGAGGCTTTTCCTATTGTCTTCCACAGACAACTCCCCCCGCCTGCCGCCCACCTCCACTGCCCTCCATAGACAACTAGAGCTTTCCCAATAAGATTATCCCTTATTATAGAATATAACATATCTATGTAGTCATTTGCATGTTGTGTCTCCCATTAGAAAGTGAGTTCCTTTGGGGCAGGGACCACGTTTTTGCATTTCTTTGCATTCCCAGCACTTAGGGCAATGACTAGCACATGGTGGACACTTAATAAATGATAATTGTTATTGCTGAAGATACCATGATTGTAACAGTTATTATAATAGATCTCTATTCTTTGGCAAGTATTTACATTGTAATTTTACGCCAGAGGTCAGCAAATTACAGACTTCAGGCCAAATTCAGTCAGCCATCTGTTTTTGTACTGCTTAAGTCAAGAATAGTTCTTAAATTTTTAAATAAAGATTTTTAATCTGCAAAACCCATTCTTTGCTCATGGGCAACACAAAAACTTGCTAACTCCTATTTTGTGTTATTGTTTTCCTGATTCATTAGTTTTTTAAACACATGAAAATTAGTAGAAGGCATTTTTCCCAAAATGAGGTGATATAACAGTTTAAAGTAGCTCCACCATCTTTTTACAGACATAATTTCAAAATCATATATATGTACATATATACACATATATGTATACACACATATACATATACATATGTATGTAGATGAATGAAAAATAAGATCCAATTTTCAGGAGAGACAATCTAATTCCAAAATTGTAAATGGAATCAAGAATTCTCATTTTTATTCTCTGCTCCATTACCAACTTCTTCTGCTTTCTTATCAAACCAAATGCCTATTGTCTATCCACCTCAAGAGGCTATTTGAAAGATAAGAAAGGCAAATTAGTAAAAAGATGCCCTTCAAAAGACAGACATTGCTTCAATAAAACTAATTATAATGCTTCTTTTACCATAACTTTCCATTCCCAGTCATTACATGGTAAATTTTCCTTACCAAAATAAAGCCAAATAATCCAGTACTAACAACTGGTTTTAATTTTAACACATGATATATTCCTATGGTTTTAATTTTAAAATGGAAGATGATTAGAAATGATTACAATAAAAAGTTCTGGACCACACAGGTATTCACACATGACTGAAAACACATATGCACATTATGTATATATGCATGTATCCTTCATGTCTAAATCTAAGAAGTAAAAACACTGGACCTCCCTACGCCCATCTAAAAACTAGACCTTACACAAGTTTTGTGGTTAGTTCCCAAATATATCATGAATTTGAGTTATGACTTCTATTTTCTGGCTCTTCCTGGCTTGTATATTTTTAAATGACAATCAGGAATTTTAACATTCCGAGATGTCAGCTTTCATTTGTGTGAAGGTTTCATTGCACATCCTGTCTCAGCCATCAGTAAACTCCATATGAATCACTTATAATTATACTTTAAGGATCTGCTATCCCATTAGTGAGAGGCCTTTTTTCAACAATGTGGAATACACATCACCCATTCATGCTAGAATAGATAGTTTTATAACATATATTAAATCCCCCCAAAAATCTGCACTGGGTGGCCCAGCTTCTAGGAATGATATTCTTGGAACTAAGCTATATTGGAACTTGAATGACAAATACAGAATACATAGCCATAACCCTTTTTGAAGGCTTTCCACCTTGATGTGACTCGTCAGAGCTTGTACTTTATTGGTATAGTCTTTAAGGACTGAAGGTTACCTCCATCCCACAATAATGCCTTAGAGAAGGATTTAGCAGAGCAATTAAGTTAAATTGCCTACAAAATTAGTGTGTCACTTCTTTAATTACAGGATGTATTCTTCTCTATTGGCCTATATGTTTTTCTGAAGATATTTCTGGCTTCTCTTGGACCCACACTATTTCCTAACCTCAATCTCTTCAAAAACCCCATTGAATAAAGGAAGTATGCTCACTGGGCCAAATACTACCAGGTCCTCAAACAGCTTGGGAAGGGAATTAGGTTGTTTGGAATTTCCCAGAAAATTTCTTCTCCACCCACTTGGATCTCCAAAATTAGAAATATTCCCTTTAAATCAGGAAAGCTTGAGATATTTTTTCCTTTTTTGAATCAGTAGAAATTATTGAGAGAATTGATTCAAGATGAAAGGGAAATCAAATTGGAGACTCAGTATGTCACTCATAAACCATATAAAGAACTACCAGGCAACGACCAGTCTGAAAAAAAGGGAACAGATCAGGTTAGACTCCAGTTCAGATTAAGAGCCATTAGCCCAGCTATGCAAAATAATGTAAGCTACATAGCCTGGTAACTATATTTTTCTCTGTCTTTCTCACAAAACAATCCAACAAAAAGTATTTTAATGTTGAGATGGTAGCAGTTTTAAGAGAAATAAGCAGTAGTGGTCCTCAAAGAAATTGAATAAACTTTGGGTCTTCTTTTGAACTCGGGTCTTCCTGACTCCACAGTCAGTGCTCTATCCACTGTCCCAATTAGTTGCCCTGTTTTCTTTCAAATAGTAGAAGCTCTTCTTTTTTTTTTTTTTCTTTTCTTTTTAATATGCTCTAAGCTGATAGACATCAGTCATGCACTGCCATTTTAAATAAAAGGAGAACCAGACCAGAGAGTAGATGGAGCAAAGCAAAATTATCATTAACATCACAGTGGGAAACCAACTCAGACTGGCACATGGTCTTTTAGTCAGGGATCTCATGACCTTCCCAAATGGCTATGAAGAGTAGGATACAAAAGACCTTCCCTTAGCCTAGATCAAATTAGAGGCAGGAGAAATTGGGTGTAAAAATCCTGAACATTACTCTGCCCAGAGCATGTTACTCTTGGAAAAATGTCATTATTTATCCCTCAAGCAACTCCCTCTAACTTGTAAACCAAATTGTACATGGTTCCCATCTGTATTGATGGAAGGAGCCCCCATTCCAAGAGTTCCCACTGGTGAAGGGGATCTCCAAATTGCTGAAATAAATGATGAAAAAGCAGTAGAAGCCAAGGGCATATGAAAGGATGAGTATGTTACTTGTAAAAATGGACAGACATGATTTTAAGACATATGCTTGTTTGGGAAAGTGTTACCATTGGCCTTTTTGATTTAAACAAAAATTGTCTTATGATTATTATTATTATTTTACTTCTGAAGAAGATAACAGAAGAAGAGTAAAATTCCAGGGAGAGGATGAGGGGAAAGAATGTGGAGTAAAAGAATGCCATCAAGGAATTGTTTGATAAGGAAAGAACATGATGAATTGCAGGTGAGGAGCTGTGATATAAAATAATACATGATAAATATTAAGGACTTTAATTATGTTTGCACCTACTAATTGCTTAATACAGAATACTACATAGTGAGGGATTACAAATGTTTGTTGAGTGAATGATTGGAGGAAAGGGAATTATATTGGCTTAGAGGTAGAATTTAAGAGAAAAATGACAATAGGACTATTCCTACTCAAGTTACACTACAACTGTCAGAGGCCAAATTTTGTTCTCAATTGTTGAATATGACTACTGTGGCTACCAAAAGGCAAAGATAAAGGGAATCTATTTCTGGCTATAGTGATGACTGAAGAGGGATGTTCAACAATAAAAATAAAGATAAAGAAATATTTTAAATAACATTTTTCAAACCATGACTTTATGTTAACACTTTTCCATGATTCCATGATTCAAGGCAGTTCATTAGTCACCTTCATCAGATTTTCAAGTTTATGAAAACCCATTTACAATTCCCAAGTGTCAGTTTTTCTATTTAAGGCAGAAGATAAGAATAAAGACTAGCTCATTGTTTCCCTTCAGTTTAATCTGTGTGAGGTCAGAATTTCAAAGAACTTCAAATTTTATTAACTGAAACTAATTTCCCAACAAACACAAAAACTGTCCTGGGACTTTAACCCAACATTCAAAGCATATTCTAAAACAAGGGAAGACTATTCAGTTCATAAATAGAAATGAACATTTTTATGTAGTTAATTTGGTCATTAAAAAAAGGAAATTATGAAGCCTAGGTTGGATGAGTAGAATGTCAAAGAATATATGAAAAATAGAGAACTTACAAAGAAAATGAGAGAAATATCAGGGAGCAGTAACTTTATTTTTTTCCTTCTTTTACTGCTGACTCTTTTCCAGAGAAAGTTGGGCAGTTGCTTGTGCTAAGTTGTTTGGCCCAGTTAACACTGAATGACATTGAGTGTGTGTGTGTGTGTGTGTGTGTGTGTGTGTGTGTGTGTGAGAGAGAGAGAGAGAGAGAGAGAGAGAGAGAGAGAGAGAGAAGGAAACAGAGACAGAGAGAGACAGAGAGAGAAAGACAGAGAGAAAGAGAGAGCACATATACAAAATATGGAATCATAAAGTCTTCTGTGATGAGTATTTTATTTTTAAAAACAAGGAAAACAAAGGATGGTTAAATAGAAAGAAGACTGAGTTTAGTGCCTTGCCTTTCTTCAAAACCCAGCTCTACTACTTACTCCTTGAGGTAATTGTGGATGAGGTTACTTCACCAACCTTTGTTTCAATTATATAATGAACTAAAGGCTGGAAGGAGGGGTCAAACTCTAAAACCTATGATCTTTTTTCTTCTTTTCACACTTTTTTACATGAACAAAAATTTACTGGGTAAATTGAATTGGAATATTGAGATCATGATCACCACCTTAAAGTTGTTTCAGCCTCAGGAACTTCCATAGTGTCATCTATTCTTGTACTTTATGCCAGTCACATAACTTTACCTCTTACCACAAAAGCCCACTTCCTATTTTGTCCCCATTTGCTTGAGGTTTGAAGGTCTCATCTTATTCCATAATAAGCTTCCCCACAAAGCTGGAAATGCTTCTGCCTTTTCTACTTCAGGGCTTGACTTAGTTTCTTCCATACCATGAAGGAAGGGAATGAGTTGGCAAATGATCAAAAGGATAAGGACAGACCTTCAGCGTTACCTATTTGCCTTTCCAGGTCAGCAGCTTCATCTGGTGTTGCTCGGGGTAGTACTCCAGGATCACTGAAGCTTGTTCGAAGCAAGGTACCCATCACGAAGAAGAATAGGATCCCACCAACCACAGGGATAGCTGGAGTGATTTTCATGGCTAAATACGGACAGCTGCCAGGAGCAAGTATTGAGAGTGGAAGAGAAGAAGAAATAAAAAATGTATTATTAATAATAAACAACAAGTTTGAAGGCTTATCTAGAGAAGAAAAACTGATTTCCATTAAAAATTCATCTACATTAGGAATTTACATTCTATCAGTATGGAATGTAAAGTTTCTTTTTGGAAAATTTTGCACATCCCCTCCCCAAACTTATCATTAACAAAGCTAGTCTTCCCACCTTGGATTCCTTGGGAAAGAAGCTCCAAAAAGAATGAAAACGAGCCTGTTTACAGAATCTATCTTCATTGTAATATTGTATCTACAAATGCACATGGTTAGTATATATCAACAATCCACACATCTTTCTAGTCTTTTCCCTTCTCTTGAATTCCATAAGAGAAGTCACAGATATTGCAGATCTTAAAACAGAACCAAGCCTTCCCTTCCCCCACTTAATACTCAACTTTGTCTCTGATAGCACAGTGACATTCAGTAGGGACAAAATGCTGAGAAATGTAAATCTGTACTCCAAAGCCTAGAAAACATTACTAAGATTCTGGAGTTAACCTATCCAAAGGAGGTTAATGAGCTATGCAAACGAAATCACAGTCTATTTTCAGGAGAGGGATACAAGGATTTCTGCCATAGAAAACACTTGTTTTATGCTTAAAACGAATTTCCCACAAGAAGATTGCCACCCTAGGTTTTTGTGCTTTAATTTTTTTCCCCTTTTATTTCAATTTTACAAACTCTTACTCGAGGATTATTCTTGGGAATTGTGAGATGAGACAGGGAAAGATGAATGTGTTATATACTACAGGCCTGAGTTAGCCAGTATCAGTTTCTGATATCCAAGTTACTACTTATTCAGGGACTTTAATTCAGTTTTAAACAACTGCCACCCTCATTCATTCAACAAACCTATTGAGTAAAGGACAGAGGTCATACTGGTATTTGTTGTTCTTAAATCATTTTCAGTCCTGTCCAATTCTTTGTGACATCATTGGGGGTTTTCTTGACAGAAATACTGGACTGATTTGCTATTTCCTTCTCCAACTCATTTTATAGATGAGGGAACTGAGGCAGACAGGGGAAAGTGACTGGGTCAGTGTTTGAGGCCAAATTTGAAGTCAGGAAGAGGAGTCTTTCTGGTTGTGTAAACCTTAGCCACCCTAAATGGCACTTGTGGTCTAGAGTAAGAGCAGATGCAAAAGGAACCACATGTTGATCAAGATCTTGTCCAGATTATATTTGTATTTAATTATCACTGAGCTCAAAGGTAACAAAGTAGAACCATAAAATGTTAAAGTCTGCTTTGCATTTTGATGCAAGAAAGGAAAGAGCAAAGGACCAAGAGTCGGGGGATTTGAGTTTGAATCCCATCTCAGACTGTGTAATCCTGGATAAATCACTTAATATCTCAGGGCCCCAGATTCTTCATATGTAAAATGGCAATAATAATACACAAACTATCTACCTCACTGAGTTGTTAGAAGGAAAATGCTTTATAGATCTTATTATCTAGCTCACCTTTTCTAAATAATAGGAAAAATAACTAGAGTGGAAACATTGAGACCAACATTTCATGGATCTTTGGTAGGACTATGGAGTTCAGTGGTTTATTGTGATGGAACATGTAGCTAATATAATAATAGAATACAAGTCTTCATTGCTTCTTATATGACTTCCCTTGGGAAGCTAGGTGATGTAGGGGATAGACTACTGGGCTTAGAATCAAGAAGACTCATCTTCCTAAATTCAAATTCAGTTTCACACACTTCTTAGCTGTATGACCATAGGCAAGTTACTTAATCCTATTTACCTCAGTTTTCTCATCTGTAAAATGATTTAAAGAAGTATATCTTTACCAAGAAAACTCCAAAATGAAATTATGAAGAAACAGACACAACTCAACAATTATCTTTCCCCATTGAAAGGGTTAAACCACTTATGAACATTTCCAGAGACCAATTAAGGAAAAAAATAAATCATTTAGTACATTATTAAATTCAATTTAGTAAGTACCTATGAAGAGCTTATTATATGCAAGACTCTATACTAAGAGGATACAAAGACAAAAAGGAATCACTCCTTGTCTGAAGCATCTTATATGCTACCAGCAATGATTCTTTTAGCTCAAATAACTCCCCAAGATATGGAAGGGCACTATTCATCATGATCAATGCGAAGTACCTCAGGTTTATTCAAACAAACAACACATTAAATACTCATTAATATACTTTCAGCTTCAAGAACTGTGATCTATGAGCCTAAGTAGATACAGTAATAGCTCTGCTTAAAAACCCCCAATTAAATAAACAAGCATTTATTGCACTACTAAATCTTTCTAAAGTTAAAGCAGTTATAGATGGACTTAGAGTCAGAAAGACCCAACTTCAAATTCAGCATTGGCCACTTAGGAGTTGTTTGACCCTGGGCAAGTCACTCAATCCCGTTTACCTTAATTTCCTCATCTGTAAAATAAGTTGGAGAAGGAAATGGCAAGCCACTTCAGTATTTCTGCTAAGAAAACCCCAGATGGGATCACAAAAAATTGAACAGGACTGAAAAATGATGTAACAAGGGCAACAATACTATGTGCCAGGAACTCTCCTAGCTGCTAGCTATAAGTAAGTCATTCTTGAGGTGCTTACATTCCACTCTCTGGATCTGTTTCTCATAGGTTTAAGGAAAGTCCAGAGATCTAAAGTTAATGTCCCTGAAATCCAGTCCATCATTCTTCCTACTAGGCCATACTGCCTCCATGATGTACTACTACACAAAATATTCCCATGTCCTCTCTTTGTTCTATTCAACAATCAATTCATGACACAGAAAAATCCCACTTCTAAAAATGCATCAAAGGCTCCAGAGAATCACTGAAATCTTTAGTCATCTTCATTTTATATAATTAACATTAAATTAAATTAAAGTAACATTATATTCATGAATTCTCCCTAGTAGAATGAGAACTCCAGGAGTTCACAGACTCCATTTTCTAATAGTATTCCTAATGTTTAGCTCAGTGCTTAGTATGTAGTAGGGAATTAACATGTTTGTTGATTGACAGATCCACTTTTATGTATTCTAGACTGTTTTTCTTAAAACTTGTATCTCTGATAAGTTTGAAAATTTTGTTCAAATGTTACCCTGGAATAGAAGGCTAAACTTCTAGAATGAGCTGCCTCAGCCCCTTTAGAAAGCAGACATAACTTAGCATAACAGCAATTGCCAACAATTGTTCTCAAATAGTCTTGAATATATAAGTTTAGAGGGGCAGAAGCTTCACTGTGAGAGATCTGAAAATTATTATACAGTTAGAATGAATATACTACAAATAATCCCATTCCTTTTTTGCAGACAAAAGCAGGAGGTTAAAACTCTTTCTCTCTTAAATTTAGCTAAGCTGCAGGTTTTGTGCCTGAATTATACATGGGTGGGAGGTGTGTATATTATGGTGGAAAAGCAAAGATCCTGTAAAACGAAAGACAGAAAGATCTGTTTTATTGGGAAATTAAAAGCTTTAATTTCTTCAGCTGCTAAAATACCATAAACACAGCTGGATCCACAAAAAGTAGTCCTGGGAAAAGAAATTCCTCTAATTACAGTAGTTCCTGAATGGACTTCCAACTTCTGAATAACATGGCATCATGCAGAAAAGCTTTACTACCAGTTCTACTTGCACAGCAGACTGTGCAAGGGCTAACTATAAGCACCCTTCTCTTTACTGTAAGTATCCCTTGTTTCAAGTAGAACACAGGTGGTCACATCCTCCCTGACTTCTCAGGAAAGGTGAGAGTCCTTAGGGGAGATGGGGAGCTGGACCAGATATTGTCGGCAGATTCCCTTTGGGCTGAAGGGTTGTATACCTCACCCAGAGTTCCCCCACTGTCTGTGATCCCCTACAGACCTCAGTCCATCTATACTTGCCCATCTTCAGAGGCAGCTGCATTCCAGGTGTAATTGCTATACAGCAAGAGGTAGAATATTAGGATTTAAAATATGGATCTCTGTTTTCATGGTAAGTCTGAGGCCAGTAAAGGAGCTTTACAATTTCCTGAAAGCAATCCAATCTGTTCTTTTCCCCTGTTCAACTCTGGGCCCAACATTGTGTCCTTTTATACTGTCTGTTTCAGATGTAATGAAAAAGCTCTGTAGGATTTTCTTCCAAATATATGTTGAAATCTGGGGAACAAATAGACTTCACTCACTTGGTCTTTCCTTTATGGATAGAAAGACCAAATTCCTTTGCATGAATATAGATTTGTTCAGAGAGGCCCCAGATGCAATATTCTGGGGAATAATGCAATCAATACAATTTCATTTGCAAACAGAGGAACCTAGAGGATGACATCACTTAGAGAATATCTGTCTTTTACCTACACTCTGCACTATCTCTCCATTATAGTGGAGAACTTCCTGTTTTAAACCTTTGCCTAATGTTTATGCATTATCAGAGGATGACTGAGTAGGATTATTTCTGCTACTACATCTTCAAAGATTCTTGAATGATTTTGATGTAAGGATGTGAGACACCATTTTGTAAAAGAGCCTGTGAGATGGTATCTTTTTCTACCTAATAAAATGTATTATAATAATCAACAAAGACAATGGGATCTTACACTTTTTTCCCCAGTTAATTGTGAAATGGTAAATATGTGACCAAGGGAAGGTAGGTGGTGCAATGGATAGAACACAAATCTTCCATACTCCGGTATGTTTGTCAAGAAAACCTCAAATAGTGTCATAAAGAGTCAGACATGACTGGAAAATGACTGAATAACACTACTAATACCACTCTGAAATTTCAGCACTTAGGTAACTGCCTGGTTTATTCATAAGAAACAATTTTAGTCTCCCTGAAGTCAAAATTCAGTGTCATTCTTCCCAAAACAAAGGATCATTTAGGAGCACTACATCTGAAATGAATTTTGTAGACTGCTTTAATTTTCATAGGACAAGGGTTATACTTTACTCTTCCTTATACTTCTCACAATCCCTAGTGCATTGTATGTAATCACTGGACTTTTATTGAATGAATAAAGCAATGAAGCAATGAAATAGTTGTTCTCATCTCATTGCTGATCTTGCTGCATCAATCATTCCATATTTCTCATCTTCAATCTCTTCCCTTACAGATTCCTCCAGCTGAGAATATCCTGTATAGTTTTTTTAAAAAAGCTCAAGCTCTTTCTTTGACTTGATCATCCCCTTGGGATATCTTTCAATTACTTCCTAAGTTCTAGAAAGAAAAGTCTATATAGTTTCTACCTCCATTTCCATACCATTCATTCTACTTATCCCCAATTCACTGAATCTGTCTTTTGTGCTAACAATTTTCTTCAAAGTCACTTTAGCCCTCCTTCATGCTAAACACAATGGCCTTTTAATCCATACTCATATTCCTTTGACCTCTCTGTATCACTTGAGACTGTAAAAAATATCCAAGGGGAGTAAGGTTGTCCCACATTGACAAAGTAAAATTGTGGAAGCATCGCCTGACCACAAGCGAAATGCCTGAAACAAACAATTTGCTCATGTATGCTGGAAGGGAGCAGTAAGACACAGAAGTGGCTAGGGGGAAACTAATCAAATAATGAAGCACATATTTATAGCTGGAGAGATCTTAGGATTATCAAGTCCACCCTACTCATTTTACAGTTGAGGGAACTTTGGCCCAGTGAAGTTCAGTAATTTGTTGACATAGGAGAGGTAGACTTTGAGTTCAGGTCTTTGGACTCCAACCCAGTATTTTTTCCCATCCTACCACAATTCTTCTCTAGTAGAAAGAAGTACCTGAGCAAGGACAAGTTGAAACTCATAGGCTTTCACCCATTTCCCTCTTGAGACCATTAGACACTACAGAATATGACAGACAAGGGTTAGAGATCATGGAGCCACCATTATGAAAAATGCCCAACTCATAGAATTTTTGCTCTACCTTTGAAGTCAAATAAGCTAGATTTCAAACCCAATGGAAGAAAAAAACATCTTTAGTCTCAAGCCACCCACTAGAACCCTTGAAAGCTTTCAAAGAGATTCTAAAGCTTAGTGACCAAAGAAATTCCTGTAGTGTCATCACATAAGAAAATTTGTGCATTTGAACACATTGAATGAGGATTAAACAGGATATGCTAGAGATAAATGCTATTTAAGCTCAACTCGGCCTCCACTGCTGCCTGAGAATCCTTTTATTCATCTCATGTTGACATTCCAAATCTTTTTTGATTCCTTTTAAGCATCTAAGGCCAGGCACCTGAATCTTAACAGATGATCATTTTACTTTATTAAAAAGATTCAGGCCATCTTACATGAATCCCCTCATTTTCTCTCCTTTCCATTTTCATTTCTTCATCTATTGTTTTTCACTTCACCTTTGTTTCAGAGAACTGTCTCCCCTTTCTCCCCCAAGCCAAATCCTCTACTGCTGCTCTCTATCTTATCTTGATGCTGCCTCATCCAAGAATTTGATGCATCAATTATTCCCCCTTCCCCTGAACCTTTAATACATCTTTCTCCACTGTTTTCTTTCTCTGGAGGCTTCCTGAAATAATTACAATCTTCCCCTCCATACCATCAGGACTTTGGGGAACAGCTGAGATGAGTAGGTGGGTTGCATTAGCACTTCCTTCCAAACCTGCTGTTAGCTGGCCTGCATTTAGGGGAATCAGAGAGAATAGAGTAGGTATATCATTGATCAAATCAGCCACATGGTTGAATGAGCATATGTGAATTCATGGGAGAATGTAGAAAAATAGGTGATATTATGCAGGTGGCTAGGGAACAAAGGCAGGAATGTGCTGATAAAATGTTTAACAATCAGGTCTCCACCCCAAAAAGGCATGGTACATTTTTACATTTAATTACTAACATTTACTCCACCACTTTCTCAAGTTTAGATAATTAACATAATAATGTCTACATTGCCATTTTTCATAGTATAAATGCTCACACTGAAAATTTAACAAATGGCTCTCTCTTTTAAGAGCTAACTCCAGTATACTCCTCATTTAAACCTAGGCAACTCAGTTATGGTCGAAAGGATCTCAGGAATCAACTAGCTGACAATCAACTAACTATGACAACCCTTATTAACAACAACAACAAAAAAAACCAACCTCCTTTTGAAGTCTCCATTAATGAAGAGTCTTTCTTGTTTCCCTGGTTGAGAAAGCTTATTCCAATTTTTGATAGCTATTCAACATTACAAAATTTTTCTTATATGGAACGGAAATCTCCTTTCTGTAATTTCTATCCATTTCTTCTAATTCTGCTCTGTGAAATCAAGAACAAGGATGATCCACCTAACAACCCATCAGATAATTGAATTATAGTCATCACATGCTCCCCTCAGAGGTCAAATATCTTCTTTTCTGTGACGTCTTCCTGAATTTCTTCAGCAGGTAGTGAGCTACTTTGAATTCCCATAGCACTTTATACCTCTTGATATATTCTACCCTTATTATTTTTATATATATGCTTGTCTTATTCCCACCTACTAGACTATAAATTCTTTGAGGGTAGGAATTACATTTTACTTATCTTTTTTTTTAATCACCATGTAAGATGGTTATCTTACATAGCACCACTCACATTTAGAGGGCTTCAGTAATTGATAGATAGATTGAAAGAATGAATGAATGCTGTAACAGAGATAAAAGCAAGGGAGTCAACTCAGAATTCTTTTAATATCAAATGACAGATAAAACAGGGAGATATATGAAGTGTCCCAAAAAGTTTTAGTATGGTTTTATGTTTTAAGAGCCTCCATAATATTGGAAAATGTCCTGTTCAGAATCCATACAGAAGGCTTTCATATGAATGGAAAAGTAGAGAATTTAAGAGGAGAACTACTTAATCTTCTGAAACTCTCTCAGTAAATAGCAGGAAGAAAAAAGGGAGAAAGAGGACTCTAGTGGGATTCATCTTCACAACTTAAAAGAAACGAGCCCACTCAATGCAAGAGCCCACTCAATGCAAGAGCCCACTCAATGCAAAGTGGAAAACAATGTTGAAATAATGAATCGCTCAGAAGCTGTCATTGTGAATTTTTCTGTCTTCCAATATTAACATATGTAGATGATGTGTTGAACCCTGTAATATTGCAAAGCCACAACTACATGAAAGAAATGGGTCTAATCATCTTTAATGAAAAAACAAAGTGAATGAAAAATATATATGGATTATGATGTGCAATTTGGTAAATGGTATAGCTAGAAAAAAAGTTGGATTCAGAATTGACCAGAAGAAAGAGATACCAGATTACACCTGGGAAATCAGACAGAACTTTCAAATGGGGAAGTAAGGAATATAATTGCTGCTATTCCTCAGAGGTAAGCAGTTTACAATTTTCTCTTTGGAAGATTTATATATCTTTCAGAAAAAAAAAAGGAAAAAAAGATCCCAATTACAGGGTCCTCTTTAAACACAACACTTATAACTGTTGCATAGGAAAAAAAAGGGAAGTAAAAATAACCAAGAATAAAAAAACAATTCAATACTTTTGAAACAGGAACAGGCAATATGCAAACTTTATTCTGACAGTGACGGCCAGGCTATGGGAAAGAAACTGAACTAATGAAGAAAATCTCACCCAATCCATTGACCCAGCATGATCAATGGCTATAAAACTATGTCATCAACAGAGAAATACACTCAAATTGAGAAAGGCTTCTACATTTCTGAGCAACCACAGACAGGAATCTCTAATTTTGATCTCCATCTGTGAAGAGGAAGACACCATAGCCTTAGAGTCTGGATTTTATACAAGACGAATGATACAGATGCCAAAGATATAAACACCAAATGGATTCCTATTTTTGACTGAGAAACTGTGACCTACATACATGCCTCAATGCTGCAGAAAGTAGAGAGTTTAGGCAGAGAACTACTTAATCTTCTGAAACCTCCCTCAACAAATGGCAGGAAGAGAAAAAAAAAAAAGAGAGGACTCTAGTAGGATTCATCTTCACAACTTAAAAGAAATGAGCCCACTCAATGCAAAGTGGAAAACAAATGTTGAAATAATGAATCTCTCAGAAGCTTCCCCCTCTCTAGCTGTCATTGTGAACTTTTTTGTCTTCCAGAAATGATAGATGAACTAATTTATACAGAAGAGGCTACTTCACTGTGATTCATAGGTAAAGAAAAGCAGAAGGAATAGGAGGAACTCGTTGGCTAGTTCTGGAGGAGTTCTTGTCCATTCTTGAAGTGGACCAAGATGATATCATTATGTTGGAATCAAGGCTGTGTCCAACCATGGCTGATCAGACTGATATGAACTCAGAAGGCTCTATCAAAGGTTGGGCATGTGAATATTTGAAGTAGAGGAATAATGAAATAATGGGAAAGGAGTTTAACTCACTCTTCTCAGCCCCAAAGAGTAGAACACAAAGAACTGGGTAGAAGATGTAGAGAGGCAAATTTAGGTCTCCTCTAAAGGAAACTTTAATTAATGCTGTTCATATGTCATGAGCTCTCTGTTACTGGGGGTCTTAGGGAGCTTGGGGTTCAGTTTTTGCCACTAACTTAAACTTTTACAAAAATTCATTCTTCTGGTATTTTGTCTAACAACTGCCAAATGAGATCAGAATCGTTCTTGCTGGTACATCATGTGAAACTATGTGATAAAAACCAGGATCTCTAGATTTAGAGGTTATTGTTTGTCCTTCATTTTCAAAAGGACCAGTGATATCACAGATAATGACTTGCCATGAACTGGATTTAAATGAAGCAGAGTTGAGCAAAGTCCTCAGTTTCACTCTCTCTTCCAGAGTCACCAAACTCCAGTGACAGAACAAAACTAAAGATGACTTTCAAAGGTGCTGGTGTCCATCTTTCACCCAACTCTCACCTGTGATTCCAGAAAGCTGTAATATGTGCATTGGCTATAAACCATCTCAGCAGACAGGCTATACCAAATTAAGGGTAACAAACAGGATTAAGGGAAGATGGGTTAGGGAAATGTTTACCCCAAGAATGTGAAAACTTCCCCCAGCGGAATGGATAGATGAGAACAATTTGTTTCAATGGCCAAGAAGGTGGCTGGAACATGTGCCATGAAATGCTTAGAGCTTGGTCAGACATCAAAGATTTCACAGTCAGATTTCAAGATGGGCTTTTAAGAGATAATATAGTCCAAAATCTTCAATTTATCGATGAAAAAAATTGAAGCCTAGAAGGAATCACAAGCTCATGGTTTTCAAGCTAGAAGGTACTTCAGAGGTCATTAAATCCAACTATTTTCATTTTAACAGATAAAAAAACTTAGACCCCAGGGAGGTTAATTTTGTTTGACTTGTCCAAGACTGCACAGGATTCCAATCCAGGTGTTCCTGAGTCTAAGTTTAACATTTACTGTCTATCAAAAGCAGTAAACTGCTTGTCCCAGAGTTCACAGGTAACAATAATAATAATGATAAGCATTTCTGTAGTGCCTATTATGTGCCAGGAATTGTGCTAAGTATTTTAAAAAATATTATCTCACAATAAGCAATTCTAATTATTTTATTCCCACATGGACATTCTTTATCCAACAACATTGGTTGATTTTGCATTTATATTGTGAAATTTAGTCCAGAAGCAAAAATTTAATTTAAATCATAAGAGAAAATATAACTGAACATGTGGATGAAAGATCTATGCTTGACTGAATTCCTGAAACATTGTGAATTGGAAACCTGGATTTCATTATTAGGTAGCTAGGTAACTTTGTTTCTCCACAGGACATTCTTTGGACATTATCTTTACTTCAAAGAACAATATAACTAGATGCAGTGAGGAAATCTACTGGACATTGAACTCAGAAATAGAATTCTTTTTTCATATCAAAACAATTTAAGATGTTTGTAGTTTGTGTGTATGTAATGGGCTGAGGCTTGAGTTGATGCACTGAGGTCCCAAGCATGTGAGGCTAAATAGTAATTGGACTACACTCTATTAATATACATGCTTGGATAAAGAATGGCCCCCACCCACTCTCTGTGCAAGTCCTGATGTGTTGTATAGGAAATGATGATTTTGGTGGGTGGAGGCAGAGAGAGACAGGAAGAGAAGTTGGGAGAGATTGTGCCTGGGTTTGATACTCCTAGCTGTTGGTCGTGTGGCTTTGGTCTAGCTAGCTTCTTGACTCAGCTGCACACATTGCTATTGCCCATTCTCTTCCACCTCCGATCTTTCTTCACTGAGAATAAAGACTGACGATTTTCCCCTAACCTGAATTCCTGACTCGGGCTGATTTTAAAATACACGGTCTTCACATGTGTACACATGGATATACAAATAAAAAAGCTCATTATCACTAACCATATAGGAAGGACTATATGCAATGATATGGTATTTCTTTTTAATCCTTCAGATAAAAAAACACATCTGACTCTCACATTAAAAAAACAGATTTTAAGAAGTATATAGTATATGCTATAGTATATATAGCATATAGTATAAGTATATAGTATATATATATATATATATATATATATATATAGTATTGACCACTACACCATGCATGCCCTCTCAATCAATTAATGAGAATTTATTAAATAACTTATTATATTCAAGGTACTATGCTGAGTGCTAAATACACAAAGACAAAAACATCTCTTGCCTTTAAGAAACTTATATTCTAATTGGGATGGGAGTGGGGGTGGGAGGGTGGGAGAATATGTAAATAAATAGGTACCTACAAGCTCAACATAGGATAGATGGAAAGCAGGCCCTAGCATCTACAGAAACTGGGAAAGGCTTCTAGTAGTTCTTCATCTGAACCTTAAAGAATTAGAAGGTAGAATACTCCAGGCAAAGGACAGTCAGAGTCAAGACTAAGAGAGAGGAGATAGGTTGTTTTGTACAAGTAACAGTTATATAGGTTATTATACCTGGATTGTGGAGTGTGTAGAAGAACAGAGAGTAAGCCTGAAAAAGTAGAAAAGGGCCACACTAAGAACTTTAAAAACCAAACAAAAAACTCTATATTTCATCCTAGAAGTAACAAAGTGGTGAGAATTTCTTTAGCAGTGGAGGGCAAGGTCAGACTTGTGCTCTAGAAAAACTACTTTGGCAGCTGTGTGGAGGATAAATTGGAGAAGGAAGAGATTTGACATAGAGGGAGATCAATCAGAATCCAGGTAAGAGCTAATGAAGGTTAACCTTAGAGGTGGCTATGTGTGAGTGAAGAAAGATGTTGTGAAAAGAGAAATGATAACATCAGATTGTAGATGACTTGAGAGTGAGGAAGTAAAGGTGATATTGAGTTTGTGACCAGGACTGCTACCCTGGACAGTAACATGGAAAATGGGAAGAGAAAAGGGTTTAGACAAGGCAAGATTGGGAGGGCAGAGACTTTAGACATGTTGAGTTTGAGATATCTACAGGACATCTAGTTTGAAATGTCCAATGAGCTGAGGAGGACTAGAACTCAGGGGAAAGTCAAGATTGGATATATATATATATATATATATATATATATATATATATATATATATATGGAATCATTTGTATTGTATTGTTGTTATTGCTGCTGTTCAATCATTTCAACTCTTCATAGAATCACTTGCCATTTCTTTTTTCCCACTATTTTTATTTTATTTTTTATTACTATAGCTTTTTATTTACAAGATATATGCATGGTAATTTTTCAGTATTGACAACTGCAAAACCTTTTGTTCCAATTTTTCCTCTCCTTTTCCTCACTCCCTCCCCCAGATGGCAGGTTGACCAATACATGTTAAATATGTTAAAGTATATGTTAAATACAACATATGTATACATATCCATACAGTTATTTTGCTGCACAAGAAGAATCGGACCTTGACATAATATACAATTAATCTGTGAAGGAAATCAAAAATGCAGGCAGACAAAAATAGAAGGATTGGAAATGCTATGTTGTGGTTCACACTCACTTCTCAGAGTTCTTTCACTGGGTGTAGCTCATTCTATTTATTATTGAACAAATGGAACTAATTTGGTTCATTTGATTGTTAAAGAGAACCACGTCCATCAGAATTAATCATCATATAGTATTGTTGAAGTATATAATGATCTCTTGGCCCTGCTCATTTCACTCAGCATCAGATCATGTAAGTCTCTCCAGGCCTTTCTGAAATCATCCTGCTGATTGTTTCTTAGAGAACAATAATATTCCATAACATTCATATACCACAGTTTATTCAGCCATTCTCCAATTGATGGGCATCCACTCAGTTTACAGTTTCTGGCCACTACAAATAAGGCTGCCACAAACATTCATGCACATACAGATCCCCTTCTCTTCTTTAAGATCTCTTTGGGATATAAGCCCAGTAGAAACACTGCTGGATCAAAGGGTATGCACAGTTTGATAACTTTTTGAGCATAGTTCCAAATTGCTCTCCAGAATGGCTGGATGTATTCACAATTCCACCAACAATGTAACAGTGTCCCAGTTTTCCCACATTCTCTCCAACATTCAGCATTATCCTAGCCAATCTGACAGGTGGAATTAGTTGCCATTTCATTCTCCAGCTCATTTGACAGACAAGGGAATGGTGGCAAACGAGGTTTAGTGACTTCCCAAGGATCACAAGGGTAAGTGCTGAGGCCAGATTTGAACTCAGGAAGATAAGTTTATTCCTGACTCCAGGTCTGGCACTCTATCCACTGCATTATCATTTTCATATAGAAATTAATTGAGCCCATGGGAGGCCAAAGAGATCATTAAGTGAGACAATACAGAGGGAAAAAAGAAGAAAAGGATAGAGTCTTGGGGGATACCGATGGTTATGACGGCATCCTGTGGCTAAAAATCCCATTCTTTTCATAAATACAATTGTTTCTCCTGTGTGAATAGTCCAGTGTTCGACTCTGAGGATGTACCAAGTTTAAGTAAGAGATGGTCTCTGTCTTATTGACAGATACCAGACATCACATGATGGGTACATAAGAAAGGTACAAAACAAAATGTTTTGTGAGATCCAGTTGGGGAAATTAAAGTACTATGAGATCCCTTCAAATATATCAGGGTTCTTGTGACCAGTGAAATTCATTTCCAAGATGACTGGCTATGATTAGGACTAAATTTTATGAGGGCTTTTCTTCTTGATAGATACCTAGTCCATTTGGAAATTATCTTTTGCATTTCTTTCTTTAATACTATGTTCTAACTTTAGGATTTTCCATCTTTAAAAAAAAATCACAAAACCCTTCAATTTAGAAAAACACCTATCCCTTAGTAAATGGTCAAACAGTAAAAATCTAATGTTAAGTATTTAACATCCAGAGAGACAGCATAATGAGAGGGTCTATAGTAGTGTTAGGAAAACTTGGGTTCCAGGCCTGTCTCTGTTACCATAGAAAGCAGCTATGTGTGTCACCATGGAAAAATAATAACTTCTCAGTGCCCCAGGCAACTTCTTGTCTAAGAGTGGAGACAAACTGCTGATCTGCATTGGCAAAGGAAATTTCTGCATCAGGAATCTCCCCCTTCTCAAGGGTCCAGGGGAAAACAAATATAAATGGAAATGGAAAATGGTAATCAAGCAATGTTTAAACCGGTTTATGATCTATTGATCCATTAATTGTAAAGCAGTCAGCTTTAAACAGTTAAGCAGATTGGTGTAGTGGACAGAAGGTGGATTTGGAGCAACAGCTACCTTAGATAGTCATTAGCTTGGTGATCAAGGGGAAGTCACAGTAGCTCTCAAAGTCTTATCTATTCAATTATAAAGGGATTGCAATCTGCCTTGGAGGATGGAGTTCTCACACTCAGGAAATCACATAAATGTAGATACAGCCAATATTCCCTGTTAAAGAGGGAACTGAAACAATGACAACCCACAGGATTTCTAATCTGGGGCCACCCAGCATAAAAAAGAGATTAGATTATCAAAACTATGACTAAAGAACATAACAAAAGTAATAACTATAAGTAGAATATGATCATAGGCATTGTAGGAAAAAAAATTCTCTCTGTCTTATGTTGTTCTTTATCTAAGTCACAGAAAAACAAGTATAATAAATTTAGGTGATAATACTTGTTCTTTTGTTCACTTGCTGATTCAGATGCTAACTGTACACTTGTAAACAAATATGCTACTATAGGAGAAATATCAGAACATGATTTAGAGATGTAAAGAAAGGCAACTGAATTCAGCAGTAATGTTTTCATAAAATCCTTAAACTAGAGACAATACTTTACAGGATATATAATCCATAAATTTAATAAATATACTTTGCCCTTCTCACAAATTCTTTTTCATAAAACTTATCATGGCTCTGCTATTATCTATGGGACCTTGATTAAGCCATCTTTTGTCCTCAGTTTCCTCATCCCTAAAATTAGAGGATGGTTTTATGAGAGGTGTGCTCACTGCTGGCTCAATCTCTAATCCTATATGTATAGCATGCTCTGATCTTTATAGTACAGTGTATTCATGTATATACACATGTATACATACTTATAAATATATATATATATATATATCAACAATTTCACATAAATACCTAAAGACCATAATTAGGCAAATAACCTTACAAAAACCCAGTGTCTGAAAAGTTATTCTTCTATTGATCCAAATACGCCCACAGCTGTAAATAGACATCCAGTTTAATGGTTTTCCAGTCATATTCAACTCTTCATCATCCCATTAGGGTTTTCTTGGCAAAGGTTCTGAGTGGTTTGCCATTTCTTTCTGTAGTTCATTTTATAGATGAGACACACCCAGAGTTAAGTGACTTATCCAGTTAATAACAATCTAAAGCCAGATTTGAACTCAGGAAGGTGAATCTTTCTGACTCTAGACCTGCAGCTCTGTCCACTGTGCCACCTAGTTAACTAAATAAACATCCACTGTCAACTAAAGGGAAGCTAAAGACTCAGGACCCTATGTCCAAAGAAAGAAAAGATAGCATCTGGGTGACTAGCTCAAGAAACAAAAATGAAAAGTGAGGTGAGTTGATTTTGTAACATCACTGAGTATATAGAGATGAGTCATAAACAACTAGAGGAAAAAAGAAATAAAGGGAGCAATGAAAGTTCTGACAGACCTATTTTTACATTATTCTTGCTCCACTACACCAAACTGGAAGTTCTAAGTTCACAGAAGGGTAAAAGAAGGTAAGAGAGTAAAGCATAGAAGCTTGACAATTGTGTGAATAGCTCATCGAATGTCTGGCACATTTTTGGCTTGTGTTTCAGCCGTGGTTAACTCTTCGTGATCCCATTTGGAGTTTTCTTGGCAGTGACACTGAAGTGGTTTGCCATTTTCTTCTTTAGTTCATTCTATAGATAAGGAAACTGAGGCAAACACAGTTAAGTGACTTGCTCCGAGTCACACAGCTAGTAAATGTCTGAGGCCAGATTGGAAACATTAAAGATGCTTCCAAGCTCAGTGATCTATCTACTGTAGCAACCAACTGCCCAGCCTGACACATTAATGGGTGCTTAACAAATAAATGCTTATTGACTTTCAGAAACAGAAATGCAAAAGACAATATTCTCTTTTATGACACTCATTTCAGTATCTTATTCCCTGGGTTTATATTAATGACCATTCTCATCAAAGCTCACTTGTAGCCTCCAGAAGCACCTCGACCTTGCCCCTGAGTTTCTAGACTTAAGTGAGCATCCTTTTATTTGGTCTAGAACTGAACCAACATGTCCATTTTTTTTTTTTTTTTTACTTTCTGGACTTATTTTTTCTTAAATAGTTTTTTATTTACAAGTTATATGCATGGGTAATTTTACAGCATTGACAGTTGCAAATACTTTTGTTCCAACTTTTTCCCTCCTTTCCCTCACCCTCTCCCCTAGATGGCAGGTTGACCAATGCATGTTAAATATGTTAAAGTATAAATTAAATACAAAATAAGTATCAACATGTCCATTTCTAAAAAAAGATATTTCCAAATAATGCCACTCTCCTTTCTAGTTTCCCTTTATATATTGTCTTTCTTCATTAGAGTACAAATTCTTTGAGAACAGGGATAATCTTCAATTGCTTGTGTTTTGTATCCTTGGCACTTAGCATAGTACCTGACACATAGGAAACACTGAACAAATGCTTTATCATTCATTCATTCATTATTTCAAAGGGAACATGAAAATGGAAGAAGGGATATAGCACAGAGTTTTTGAAATAGAAGCTTTAGCAAGAAACTCAAGAAATTTAATCTTGATTCAATGAGACCTTTTCTATAAGCCATCATTGCAGACGTGGTATTCCATGGAAGGAAATTTTTTTCAGCTAAATAAAAAATGTCCCTCTCTTTTAAAGTATACATTCTTTCTTAAAATTTAAAAAAAGTACCTCCTTTTGATGGAATTCTTCCTAAAATGGAATATACATTTCTCTGCCTTCTTTAAGTAGGGGATTCCTACTTTAATCTCTTCATAATTCAGGGTAATCAATTACTGTACTTGTCTTGAAATATAGGAATAACCTTAGGGGTTATTTGGTTTACACTTATCACTGAAGCTTCCATAACTGCCAGCCTTATTGTTTCAAGCTTGAGCAGTCTAATCCCCAAATGCTTGCGTTATCTCATTTGTTAAATCAGTTAATTTAATTTCATATGAAACTCTTAAGCCTCACTCTGGACTAAGAAAAGTCTTTGGTCCTTTTCTCTAGAATAGGATGTAAGGATTTTGTAATAGCTTTTCCATTTTTTCCGGCTTCTAAGATTCACTATTCAGAATTGAGCTTTCTGGAAATCTAATCTTTGAATAAATAGGGTATTATTACAATGGATATTGAGAGCAAGAAGAGGGATTGATATCATAAGTCATATTAAAGTATCAATAATTTAGAACCTCGTGATATAGACAGATATACCTATCGGTCAGTGTTAACAAAGATATAGCTTTGTATATTCAATAGAAGGATAATAAGTACAACATATAGAAGAAAAGATGAATGCAACATGTATATATGTTAGTATTTTTGTCTCATTTATTTTCCTTTTTTTTTTTTTTTTTTTTTTTTTTTTTTTTTTTTTTTTTTTTTTTTTTTTTTTTTTTTTTTTTTTTTTTTTTGGTAAAAGCAGACTTCCAAGAGGTCTTTTTGTGTTGTTCTAATGTGTTATCAAAATGGTATTATGTACTAGATAGATTATCATTGGGAAGTTGTTGTTATTTACTAGCATCCGCCTCTTTGTGATGCCATAATATGCCAGTATTGTCCATGAGGTTCTGTGGCAAAGATATTGGAATACTTTGCCATTTCCTTCTCCAATGGCAAACAGAAATTATATGACTGGCCCAGGATCACACAGCAGTAGTACAAGCTAAATGTTAATTCAGGTCTTCCTGATTCCACACCCACTGAGCCACCTACCTGCCTGGAAGGACACAGGTCTCAGTGGGAAGGGCTTGTGCTAAATTCAAAACAGTGGTGGGAAGGAAAAGAAAAAAGTTTTTTCTATTGGATAAGTGGTATACAGGAAAAACCATGATTACAAAGAGACATTATCAATGACAACTGCTTCACATGATTTCCACCAATTCCTTTATCAGTTTCATGTTCTGTGTTCACTATCAGTAATTAAGAGACAAGGCTTCAAGTTTCTGGTCT
This sequence comes from Sarcophilus harrisii, assembly GCF_902635505.1. Taxonomy (NCBI): domain Eukaryota; kingdom Metazoa; phylum Chordata; class Mammalia; order Dasyuromorphia; family Dasyuridae; genus Sarcophilus; species Sarcophilus harrisii. The sequence goes on from NC_045429.1 coordinate 133,705,087, forward strand.
AAGAAACTAGCTCCCTCACTGGATGAGCTGTTGTTTTGTCTTTGTCTTTAAATCACGCAATTGAAGTTTGAAGAAAGGAAAAATATGAAACGTTAAAAAAAGGGAAGAAAGGCCAGTGGACATTTGGAGCTAACAAATATGGGGTTCTTATCCCAATGTCCATGAACTCACAAGGGATTGTTTCCTTTTTAATTCTCTCTATATTATTTTATGTATTTAAAAACATTACTTTGATAAAGGATCCATGACACAAAAAAATCAAAGGGTAAAAAGGCACCTGATAGAGTCAAATTCATCTCCATTGACTTCAAGATAATGCTGCATTTAAGCAACAACTTATGTATGCATTCACTGTTTTGGAATTGTGCTATTTGAACATTTCACAGTACATTAAGATAGCAAAGAAGCAAGGTATAAGTACAGTGAAGTCTGATCAGTAGGAAAAAAGGAGAGAAGAGAGAGGAAGAGAAGGAAGAAGAAGTCAAGTTCGATGTTGCACTTGATAGCAGGGTGGCTCAATTTAGTTAATGTCTGCTTCCAACTTGCGGGATCAAACATAGTTGAGCAAATAAGCTGGGAACACCACCATATTAGAAGGGATGGACACCTCTGGACAAAATACTACCTCTGGCAGTGACTAAATCTGTGATCTTGGGCTAGACACAACTTCTTAGGGTCTTAGTTTCTTTATCAATAAAATGAGGGATAGTCTCTGAGGTTCCATTCCCCTCTAAATCTATGATGCTATGAGAGTAAGCCTTATGAGCAAGCATCTGAGAACTGAGTGAGTATCTAAGCTCCAGCGAGGAAAGGGGGAGATTTCCCAGATATTATTGCTAATAATATTTGTGTTTCTGCTAGTACCAAGTAATAGTTATGTATTTGAAAGACAGGTTTGTTCTCCCTATTGTTGTTATTGTTTTTCCTTCCTTCTAGATGAGGACCATGACATCAGGGAGGTGATGTCATGACATGCAGGTGAACTGGATTTAAATTAGGGAGTTCTGTACAAGGTCACCAGCCTTACTTTCCCTTCCTGACGTCCATTTGAGTCCAGTAGCAAGCTATAAATCAGGATGATCCTTTACTTCCCTCCCTCTGATCTCCCTATTAGGGGAGAAGGTGAAAGGATTGAGGGAAATACCTCCTTTATTTATGAGGCAGAATTAGTTGAAAGAATAAGAGAAGTATTTCAAAGGGAAAACAGGGTAAAAAAGGGCAGAGGAAAATCCTAATTTGGGCCAGCAGGTTAAAGAAAGGAAGAATGTGATATAGAAAAGCAAGAGAAGAAAGACCAATGGACATTTGGCGCTATTAAATGTAACAGGTATGGGACTTTTCTCATGGAGTTCTTGGCCTGGAGCCCATGGACCCATAATGGATAAATACCAGGAGATCTGTAAACACTAATTTTTTAAAATTGGTAACTATTTCAAAAAAAAATGTTTCCTTTTAAATGCTATGTTATTGTATACATTTAATAACATTACTTTGAGAAGGGATCCACAGGCTTTGTCAAAGGGGTCCATGACACCAAAAAAGTGAAGAATACTTATCAAAAATGATTTGTTGATAGAACTGGGGATACTCAGCATAGAGAATTTGTTTTGTTTTGTTTTGGAATTTTTTTTTTTTTTTTTTGTGGGGGGAGTAGAACATGAAAACTGTCCTCACATATGTAAACAGCCATCATATGGAACAGCAATTACATTTGTTCTCTTGGCCCCAGGGGGCAGAGCTAGAAAACAATGGATGGAAATGGCAGAAAGGCAGATTTCAAGCTTGATATAGGAGAAGATTTCCTAACATTTAGAACTGTCTAAAAGTAGAGTAGGCTTCCTCATGAGGTAATTTGTCCCTCATTTTTGATGATCTTCAAGAAAAGTTTGAACTACCACTTTGGCTCTCAGACCTCTTTTAACCTTGAGAATCCAAGATTCTATAATCAAGTACATTTGTGCCCTCCAGGAGCCATGGGGATACCTGTCAGACATAGGTAACAATGGAGAATGATTGTTATTGGTCATGGTACACTACAGTCAATAACCCCTCCATAGCCAAACAATTTGTACATTCTGGAATGTCAGAGGGACACTTGGGTAATATCCAGTATAAATCTGGACAATTCGTACCAATCTGTACTCTCTTGAAAGTTTGTTTCAACACTGACCAAGATTTAACCCTACTGGATCCTCCAGAGATCTGAAAGCTCTAAACAAAACTAGGTCTTCTAGGACTGTTCTCCCAACAACAGCAGATTGGAATTCCTCAGTATAACCTACAATTAATCTTTCTTTCCTCATCACCCCTGGAATAACCCTGGAGTGGGAATGGTATGACAAAAATGCCATGGGATTAAAAAAAATACTCTATCTTAAGATAGCCCTGGAAGTCATAGAGAGGGAGCTATGGAACTATAAGAGATCTTGGATGTCATCAAATTCAAATCTTTTCTTTTTTTAGATAAGGAAACTGAAACCTCAAGAAATCAACTGACTTACCTATTGCCACACATCTACTAAATGTCTGGAGCTACATTCAAACATAAGATTCCTGTCTTCAAGTCAAGTATTTAATCTACTATGTCAGATTACCTTTCCTAAATCAAGGTTTGGATCTATCGGCTAGAGAGTAATCGGTAGTTGGAATTAACTTTGAAAAACAAAATGTCTATATATCACTTTTCCTGACAGATTCATTTAAATCTCTGCTGCCCTAAATAAATAGAGGTCATCCCTTTCTCTATATGTTACATATTGGGAGAAAAGGGCAGTTTAACACCTTACACAATTTTTAAAAATTATGTGAAATAGAAGTAAATTTTCCATTACAAAATTCCCTCAGGACTGAAAATAATTTTGGTCTTTAAAAAAGCACATCTACCTGGCACCATTAACCGCTTACCAACCTTTTAGTTGGTTAATATAGGACAAATATAGCATACTTGGGATGAAAATAACTAATCATTTACATCTGGCTTGAAAAATAGTCTTTGCCTCATTTCCAAAGTCAACTCTTTTGCCCTCATAAAAATAATATAGTTTTTTTTTTCAAAAACTATTTAATAGTGTACCTCTGATTGGAGAAAACTGCTTAGCATATATTTATTATTGTTCATTATACTCCATTATATATATATATATATGAATGAAATTACAAAGTACTTAATATGCTGCTTCATTTGATCTCTACAACAACACAATGAGGTAAATGTTATTTTTTTTCATTTTCAGAGAGAAAATGGAGGAAGAAAGAGGCTGTGAGCGACTTAGAATCTAGAGCAACTTGAATGCCTTAGACCTAGAGACAAATCACTATTAAGTGTGTAAGGTTGGATTTGAACTCACGTCTTCCTAAGTTTAGATCTTTTTCACATATGTATTTGTGTCTAATGGTGGCCATCTCTAGAGTGGAAGGGAAGGAGAAAAGAGAAAAAGGAGGGGGGGAAGGAAATTTACATTGTAGTGATTATATATTTAAAAGAAATAGGAAATTATACACAATTTGTGGTTTCATTTTTTTTTGCTGTTATGCTATTTTACAGAAATGCTTGTTTTATTTCATAAGTTTAAAATAAAATAAACTTTAAAATATTTTATTTACTGCACCATCTATTAACTACTTAAGGAAGAAACTTCAGGAACAATATATCCAGATCACCCAATTACCAAGCCAACTACAATACGACACAAAAATGGGAGGATATTTTGAGCTAAATAAGTTTGCTTATGAGTCAGTAAAATGGATTGAATAATCATAATAACTTTTATTTGTATATGTCACATTAGAGCTTTCAAAGTCTTATTTCATTTGATCCTCACAATAAGCTTATCAATGTAGACAGACATTCTCCCAAATTTTAGCCTGAAGAGGGTTAACTAACCTGTGATTTGACTCCCAGGTCATTTGACATCCAACTTGAGAGAATATTGTTAAATGTCATTCAATTTTTTCCCTGTTTATTTTCAATTAAAGTAGTGGCTTAGTCTTAATTTGCCTGAATTGCCACTCTGCTATTTTTCTTCCCCTTCCTATTAAGGAATAGCATTTCTCATTTATTGTCATATTCTTCCTACTTAGTAAATAATCATTTACAATGCTTCATGTTTTACATTGTAGTTTCCTTTTACATTAATACATGGTGACTGCCTTTCTCTGCCATGATGGGGGGTGGAGGGAGGTGAGCTACCATATAATTATCCAACACAGTAGGCTATTTTGATATCAATTGGAAGGCAAGGTCAGAACAAACAGAAGTATACAAGAATTTAGCTCCTTAGTATTCACATTTACAGCTGTAGCTAAGGCACAATGGATTTTCAGAGTAACAAGACGCTAATCTGATCTAATGTCTAACTTTTTTCAGTGGTATTTTGAAGAAGTTGTAATTTCCTTTATCAATTATATGAATATTTAATGTATTTGTTTTTACTTTTTTCTGAGAATCTTAATTATCTGCATGAAATATAATTAAGAATACATTGACAGCATGAAATTGAATTTATCTTGGACTATCTTGCCTGGCAAGCTTTGAAGATTTTCACTGTGAACACAAGATTCACATTTGACTGAATGACAGACTATAAGCATTTGAGAAACAAAAAGAAAGGTTAAAGAAACCCACTGAAAAGACAGATTAGGGCAAATGTTCTTAGCTATTTGTGTGTGGGGAATAAAGTCTATCTATTCTTTCTCCTAATGATGGTTGTAAAGGTATAAAATAAAAAATACAGGAATACAAAGGAAACCAGTTATATTAAAATAATTGCCAAAATGTTAAAAATAAGCAACAACAACTAAATGGAGGGAACCCAAATTAAGAGACTCAGAATTGCACCAATGAAGTTAGTTGCTGCTAAACAGAAGCAATAGCCTGAGTATATGCTGATATGATAGTTAGCATAATCCATTTTGAGGAAAAGTACCAAGCAGAGCCCAAACAAACAATTTTAACACCCTGGGCAGGCAGCACTATATGTGGCCTCCAATTATAGAAAGAGAGAGATACCGGAAATTTGACCTAGATGGATAGAGAAATCCCAGAAAACCATAATCCAGGAAATCCATAAGCTAAGGAGCCCACCACTTAGTAAAAAAATTCAGCTGTTGTTCAGGGGGAAAGGGCAGGAAGAAGGAGGTCATCTAATAATTTTTTTGTTTATTCTTAAGGCTGAAGGAGGGAAGATGTCAAATTATAAATAGAGTAAATGTTGAAATTAAAGCATTAAAGCCATAATATTCCATTTTTGTGGCTTTCAGCAAAGCAAGGCTCTCACCCTGTTCTAGTTAGGGATTAAGTCATTTTAGTGAGGTAAAAAAGCAAAGTAATAGGTTTCTTCAGAATCTATAAAGAGCAGTCCTAGTACTGATGGAAGGATTAGTGCCACATATGCCCCAATGCATAAATACATGCAAAAAAGGTTTTGGATTTCATGTTGATCTTTACAGCTACAATCACACACAAGGGAGGCTACATTGTTCACAACTGCATTACTGAAAACAAGATCAAACATATTTATCTGAAGCTTACAAAAGTTTATTGAAAATGTCCAAAATCTGTTGGTAGAATAGAAATCTAACTTAAGGCAGAGATGATCTCTACAAATATTTTGTCTCTAAATATGCTGGGCACAGAATAACTCTAATGGGACTCAAATTTCAAGGGATGAGTACCTACACCTTGGGACTGCGCCAAGTATTATACAGGTAGAAGCTTAGTCAACAGCTCTCCAAAACAGCATCTGATTATCTGAGTCCTGTTAGGCAAGCTTTATCAATAGTCAACATTTCAGAACAAATACTTGTCACAGTCATGGTTAGCACTGCTTTTGTTGATGATTAAAAATTATTTTATATGCAACACGATTGACAAAATGTATTTCCTTCTAATTTTATATCTCTGATTTTAATCTAAATCTCATATGGATATTGAGGGGTGTAATATGATGCCAAAATTCTTTTGGGGTGGCAGCGGGGGAGGGGGGGAATAAAAACTTTCCCAAAGTGTCCAGTTGCTTAAAGTATAGAAGTCACTTTTTTTTTCAGGCAACAAATCCCTTTCTTGGAATGAAATTAATTGAAGAACGTGACTAAATTTAAAAAAAAATCAAATAACCAGTCTCTATACCACATAGTGACTTTGAAACTTCCAACCTGGTATGATTTTAAAATCATAGCCAAGAACTTGAAATTCTGATAAGATTCCAAGACTGCATATTTATTCACTTTTTTTTTCAGGGAACAAATCACTTTCTTGGAATGAAATTAATTGAAGAACGTGACTAAATGAAAAAAAAAATCAAATAACCAGTCTCTACACCACATAGTGACTTTGAAACTTCCAACCTGGTATGATTTTAAAATCATAGCCAAGAATTTTGAAATTCTGATAAGATTCCAAGACTGCATATTTATTTGCATATATTTCATACACACACACACACACACACACACACACACACAAACACAAATATACTCTATATCCTTTCTGGACCATGAATGTCATGAAGGCATGGGTTCTATTGTTTTTATAAAACTATCAATTTTAGGCAGTGTCATGTATATAGCAAATATTTAATAAATATTCATCAAATTAAAGCTTAAATTCCTTAGGGAAAAAAGTGATAAATAAATACCAAGGATTGTTACCCAAATCACTTCCCTACCATTGCTTCCACCCTCCCACCCAAATCTAATTATGTTTCTCAAACCATTTTCATATTGCTTTCTTCCTTACTTGGGACTGAGGAGGAAAACAACAAAACCCAGAACATTTCTGAGATTAAAAATCTTTTCAGTTTACTTTAACCCTCACAGAAAAATTCCTGAGGATTGCCAGCAGTGAAACTAACTGCTACATCATTGTGGTGGGGGGGGGGGAGTCAAGAAGCAAAAGAGTGAATCTTGGTTCTGAGAGAAACCTTGGAAACATCCTTATATGTGTTTGGGGAATATCTGGGAGAAACTTTGTTTATTTACAGATCAGTAGCATAGGTACAGCAGGAGAAGTCAAATCTGGCTGTCCTGATGAAATAGGAAATTGTTACTGCCATGAAATATTTCTTTGATAATTTTAGCTTCTTTTCAACAAGATCAATAGCTATAGCATTTAACAAAGTCTGGGAACTGAATAAAAGGCTTGAGAATCTATTTAAAAAGGGTTTCAAAAAGCAGGTAGAGATTTTTTTCATAATGTTTTTCAGAATACCAATTATTTTTATCTAGATATTACCAAGTATGAGATAGTTCAATGGGACTCAAATTACTCATCAGGGAATGGATAATTAGAGGAATGAACTATGCTAGTCACCCATGTGAATAACTAAAACACTTAACATCTATCTAAGAGTAAAGGACAGTTTTTTATTTTATCACTGACAATTACTTAAAAGCATAGATTTGGAGCTTCACAGGGTTTCAGAGGCTATTTACCTAAATTTCTCAATTAACAAATAGGGAAACTGAGGGTTATGATGACAAATAACTTGTCTAAAGGCACAGAGATAATAAATGGCATAGGCAAGATTTGAACATAGATTTTTTGACTCTCAATTCACAGATCTTTCCACTCTAACGTGTTGCTTAAAATAATAAGTTACTATCCCAAACTGCTATTTCCATATTTTTAGTGCCTGTGAAATTTTGGGAGGTCAACAAAGCAGTCATTATTCTTAATCATTTTGGTTGTGTCTGAACCCATTTGGAGTTTTCTTGGCAAAGACATTGGAATGATTTGACATTTCCTTCTCCATCTCATTTTATAGATGAGGAAACTGAGGTAAACAGGGTTAAGTGACATACCCAGGGAAAAATAGCTAGTAAATATTTACAGCTACATTTGAACTCAGGTCTTGCTGATTCCAGGAGCAATGATCTATTTACTGTGCCACCTCCCTGCCTCAACAAAACAGAGATTCACCTTAGCATAATTACTGAATATGTGACTGATTACATGTTTCCCTTAAAAAAGGTTGCTGAGAAAAATTTTCATTGCAGAATTTCCATCAAATTAGTTTTTGCTCCCCAGGGAAGTGACTAACTCAAAGTCAAAGTTGGTGGTATAATCTGTACAGACCTCTCAAATCCAGTGCTTAATCTAGACATTAAGTATATAAAATAGGATAAAATTTCTCAATATCAATTGTTAAAGGCCATTTTTATCAGGACCAACAACTGCTAAATTTTACATGGCTTTGAATCTGAAAAAATGAATCCAAATTTAGTTTTTAAACTCTAGTATTAGCATTTGTGAAGTACCTTGTAATTATTCTTAATGTAATTTGCCAAATAAATCAGTGGTTATGAAGTTGGAGTGACAAAAGGACAAATGATTTTTAACCCTCATCAGGTCACCTATCCAAATCAGAGGCATTATTACTCCCTTTCCCCAGTCATAGAATCAGGATTAGAAAGAAGCATAAAGGCCTTCAAATTCAACCGGTACTTGAGCATCCCCTCAATTCTGAACACCAATGCACTACTCTCCCCACTTTGACCAACTTTTGACTGTGACAATGTTGGTGCCATTTTTTTTTTATCCTCTTGTGTTATGCTTTTTTTGACCTTAAGTGAAAGAAATTCAAAGAGATAGGCAGGACTAAGTTACAACCTTGTGAGCATTGAAAGGTCACAGAAGTCACTAGTCAAAGGTCTCAGAACTGAGGTCCATACTAGACCTTTCCAGAAGCCAAGATCTGTGTATCCTTGGAACCCTGAGAAGTGAACTATTTTATTCAGCCCAACAGTAGCTTGACACTGAGAAACCATATCTTGTTGTGTTGTGCCACAGTTTCCTTTATTATCCTGCCTCAGTTTCCCCAATTTTCCTCCCTCAGTTTCCCTAAATTGTTCTACCTCAATTCCCTTAATTGTTCTGTCTCAATCCCCCTGGTTGCAACCCTCCTTTCCTGTTCATTAGGACTGAGATAATTAGGGCTGTGGAGCTCTGGCCACTCTGGCATTCCAAAAGAGTCATAAACTGTCAATGTATAATCCCAGATAATGAGGAGTTCAGATATCCTGGCTCCTAAGTCCTCCTAAGTTAACAAGAATTTATATTCCTCACTTCCCATTCTGTCAGAACTGGATTGATGGTCTGTTTCTGGAAATTCCCGAGTTTTCCAGTGTTCGGACTCCACCCCTTTCCCCAATCTTGGAGCCACATATAAAAATCTCACATTTGATGTTGATGCTGAATGCTTTAAGACATCAGCCCTGGGACCAAAATGGATCCTTTAGTCCCAGAAAATCTCTCCCTCTCAGAAATCCAAATAAAATATTAAAAACTCTCTAATCTCTATCTTGCCTAAATTTCTCCGAAATTGCAGTTTGAAGCTACAAAATTAAAAGAACTAGAAGATTTGGATCCCCCAGCAATGATGTTGATGTCAGTCTATACCAAGGGTATGGACATTCTGGATATGATTAGGACAATTATATTCAAAGCTCTATAAGAAGTCCAATAGAAAATTTACATTATATTTAAGATGAATGAACATCTTAAAGACTCTGGGAAATGGATTTCCAGGAACTCTATTACTCTCCTTGCTACATGTATTCTAGAACTGACCCCACTTTCTCTGGGGTACTATATATACTTGTAGGAAAATGTTACAGAATAGGGGATGTTGGGGGGACAGTTTGGATATAGAATGAGAAGACCTAATTTCAAATTCTGCCCTGGACACTTAATAAGTGACTCCTGGGCAAATCACTTAAACCTTCTGTGCCTCTATCTCTCAGAGCTGTTTTGAGGATCAAATGGTATATATCATGTGTGAAGTACTTGGTAAACTTTAAACCTTTATATAAATACTAGTTGCTTTAGTAAATATCACCCTCTCTTTTCCCCACTAAAAACTAATTAAGTCTGACTGACTAATTGATACCAACTGATAATCATTAAAAAAAGCACTTGGGTAGGGGCTTTTGAATTTTAATACTAGAAATACCTCTCCACCTCCAGCATCTCAGGGTTATTCCTAGAGCTCTAATCTGCCAGTGGATTTAAAGAATTGCTACAGGATATGTGCTATATATTTGTACAAAAAGATTGAAGTTAGGATAGTGTTCACAAGTCCAAAGACAGTAGTTGGTTCTTGTTTATTGAGTGACATTGGGTATATTTGGCCAATGTTTTTCCATTTCATTTTATGTCTTATGCAAAATTAATTTAATTTCCTATTTCAATTCTTCTGACTTTACTTAACAAATATTCAGTGTAGCATCTGATCTTGTTTTTGTTTTGTTTTGATTTTTGTTATTTTTAAAAAATAAACAAAAAATCAGAAAAACTGATTACATTTGAGTACCTAACTACCGTGAGGTAGTTATACTTCCAACTGAGGTATATTACTGATCTCAGTAACCCTAGCTTTCCTACCCTTCCCACTAAGGCCAGATTTATCTTCCTAAATGCATATTTATAATGCCTAACTCTTCTTCTCAAATGTCATCAATGTCTTTCAAATAATGTTCAAATTCCTTAGTTCTCTACAATATGACTTCCTTCTTATCAATCAATAAACCTTTATGAAGTACCTACTTTGTGTACTGGGACATAAAGACAAAAATTGAAAGGGTTCCTGACTTTGAGGAGCCTACATTTTAATGGAGGAGACAAAGTGTGTGTGTGTGTATGTGTGTGTGTCTATATACCCACACCCACATATATTCACACACTTATGTATGATAAAGCTGGGCTGGCATCTGGAAAAAATATTTTAATCTGGTCTAAGACACTGTGTAATCTTGGGCAAATCATATAATCTCTTTTTACCTCAGATTCTTCAGCTATAAAACTAGAATAATAATAGCACCTACCTCCCAGATATTCATAAAGATAGTGATAAATTTGTGATATTTATAAAGAGCTTAGAATATACCTGGTACATAGTGGGCTACATAGAAATGCTAGTAATTATTTTTATACATATAAGCACATAAATATATACATGAATATATGTATATTAATTTATAAACAAATGTATTTCTCATTTGTCTACATCATTGCTTCTTCCTGAAATGCCCACTCCCCCTTCCATTTCAATCTATTGATGATACCTTTACTTAGCCTCCAAAATCTATCTCAAGTAACAATACTAGTTCACATTTGCCACCAGATCCACTTCTACTTTTCAGGTCTTCTGATACTTTTTAGAAAATAGGACTTTCTTTAATTTCAGCTAACTTTTACTCTTGAATGGACAATATTCTCCCAAAGATTCTGAACCACAGATCTGGCATGTAATCTTGGAAACACACACCCCTTCCCCATTCAAAAAGAAGCTCTTTAGTAAAAATATGGATGACTTTTGAGACATAACAGCAATGATCTGTGGCAAGCCTGGTAGTGATGGAAAATATAAAATGAGGGAGTAGGTTGTCTCACTGTTTCTCTTTTCTATGTATATTCATGCTCTTAGACTCTTGGTCGGAGTGTGGGTCACACATTCAACAGCTGAGACCATAAAGACCTAACATAGCTCCTGAGGGATCATAAGAAGAGCTAGTATTTATTATATAAGCTGCCCCAAAGTTTTAGTGCAGTTGTAAACTTGTTTTTTTGTTTTTTTGGGGTTTTTTTTTTGCTGAGGCAATTGGGGTTAAGTGACTTTCCCAGGGTCACACACCTAGGAAGTGTTAAGTGTCTGAGGTCATATTTGAACTCAGATCCTCCTGACTTCAGGGCTGGTGCTCTATCCACTGAGCCCCCATATGGTAACTTATTTGCTCTCCACAAACTCTGAGATATAAATGTTTTTATTAATCGAATTTGGCAGATGAGGAAATTTGAGTAACAGAGAGTTTAAGTGACTTTTCCGGGATCAATACAGTCAGTAAATGTCTCAGGCAGAACTGGAATTCAGGTGTTTCTGACTCCAAATTTCATTCCTTATCCATCTAGGTACTTCTTACCTCTTAAAGGCACCTAATCTGTTCATCTATCCTTGATACAATGTATAATTTGTATATTGGATGTATAAAAGCACTTTTGCATATTTTTATATTAATTTTCCTCAAGACCATTTTTTCTTAACATTAGTTATCCATCAAAATTTTCTCCCAGACAATTTGTATTTTATATTTAAATGTGTTTGCTCTACAGTTATGGAGATCTGTGTAAGTAAAAGTAAGAAGGATGATTTTTTGTGGAAAAAGAATGGGTGGATTTGGAAACAGGAAAAAAGTATGAAATTATACTATTGTCTGTAGATCCCAGTTCTAGTTCCTAGCGGGATTTGTGAAGCAGCTTTCTTAACAATAGATTCCTTAAAAGTAGGTGCTTAATAAACATGTGAAGCAGTTAACAATTCAGCGCTTAATAAACTGTTGAATGAAGGAAGCAATGAATTAATAGATGATTTTGAACAAGTCTTGGGGCCACTTTTGCTAAAGAAAACAATTCTCCCCGGAGATCCTGCATGCATATCTAAAGAAGGGCAATACACTCACTGAGCTTAGGGGGAAATTTTTTGAGGGTAGTTCTTTAATGCTGAAATACAGCCGTGCTCACAATTGAGTAGGGGAGTGTGATGAGAATAAAAAAGAAGATCATGAAAGAGAGAAAAACTGCAGGTGGGTGGTCTTTGTTCCATCAGCCCTCCCACACATGAGAGAACCTAAAACACCGGGAAAACAAACAAAGCTTGCAAAGTAATCCAGTGAATTCGAGGAAGCCTGGCTCCTCCATACCACACCCCCATCCACCCCCACCCTTGACTTCTATGTACATAGAGGCGGCTTACCACAGAGTGAGTTAGGAAGCACGCATGTGTTTCCTCCCAACCCCTTTCTTTCTCTGTGGCCCAACTAAGCTTCAGTTAACTCGGTTGGGGTTCGATGAATAACACAAGTAGGGACTGGAACAAAGAAACAACATTAAAAAAAAATCTACCCTGTAGGTAAAAACATTATCCTCTGGATAAAAAAAGAAAAGAAAGTCCATCTCTATGTGTGAAGAGGTGATGATAGCAGGTCTCCTTTGAGGATTAGTGCCAGAGGCTGGAGAATGATCTAGCATATTTCAACCCTTTTATCCAGGTTGGAACAAACTTGGTGGTGAGTCGGATGAAGATGCCTTTTTTTTTTTATACCCTTTTTGTCAATGCAAGCCAAGTGAGTTTTATGTTATTAAGTATGAAAAACAGAGTTCTGATTAACTGTGAGATTTTAGAGAAGCTATGAGTTGAGATGTTTTTTAACCTTTAGATACTGTGCTGGTTTAAAAAAGTCCTGTGTTGTTTAAGAAAGCATTTAAAAAGATGCAAAAGGTTACCTTACACCAAAATAACTTTTCTTAACATAGATTTATTTTTTTCCACTAATTGGAGAAAGAGACACTTCATGGTATTGGTATGAAGTATCTTGGTTTGGAAGTCACTTGTTTTGAGTTCAGCTCCCAGCTCTGAAATTTCCTACCTCAGTTTCCTCAGTTGTAAAATAAGGAGACTGAACGAGATTATCTTTAAAGTTATTCAGACTCTAACTATGACTATAATTCAATTCTACAAATATTTATTAAATACCTACAATGTTGCAGGAAGTGAGGATACAAAAATTTTAACAATTCTGTTCTCAAAGAACTTACATTATACTCTGTGTGTGTGGTGTGAAAGACAAGAGACACACAAGCAAAAAGAGAAAACTAAGGGGGCAGTTAATGGTTAGAGCACCAGCCCTGAAGTCAGGAGGAGGACCTGAGTTCAAATCTAGCCTCAGACAGATAACACTTCCTAGCTTTGTGATCCTGAGCAAGTCACTTAACCCCAGTTGCAGAGAGAGAGAGAGAGAGAGAGAGAGAGAGAAAGAAAGCTAATAGAATATCTGCATAGAAATAATTACTAAATAATTATCCAAGTTATTTCATGGGGAGGGGGTACTAATTACTGGGGGCCTTCAGGAAATAATAATGATAATTATTATATTTATGTAGTGCTTTAAAATTTACAAAGCATTTTGCAAATATTTCATTTTATCTTCACAACTGAGAGGTAGATGCTATTATTATGCCCACTTTGCAAATAACAAAACTGAGGCAGAAGTTAATTAATTTGCCCCATGGAGATTTGATTTCTGGATTTGAACTCAGATTTTCCTGACCTTGTTTCCATTACTTTATCTAATACATTTAGCTGTCTCTAATATATCTTATAGAAGATGGTACATGAGCATTGAAGTGACCCAGATATTCTAGGAGGTGGAAATGAGAAGGGAGAACATGACAGGCTCCATACAAAAACATGGGTAAGGGAAACAGCTGGTAGTAGTTTGGCTGGAGCATAGAATATGTGAGAAGAAACAATGAAATATCAGCCTAGGATAGGGATTAGGGAGTCAGACAGAAATAGATTGTGAAGAGTTGAGAGACAGAGGAATCTGTATGGCATGCGGGGGTAGAGGTGATATGGTTGGATCCATGCTTCAGAAATATCAATTTAGAAACTATATGGAGGATGGAATGGAGAAAGAATAAACTTGAGGCAGAGAGATACTGCAACAGGTCAGTGTGAGGGGAGAGATGGGGATCGACAATAGAGATATGACTGTAGAATAAAGACTTGGCAAGTAATTGCATGTGAAGAATGAGTCAGAGTTGAATGACTATAAAAGAAAACTGAAGTGACTGGAAGAATGATGATGCTCTGAAATTGAAAGGGAAGTTAGAAGGATGTTTTTTGGTGGAAAAAGATAATCAGTTCTCTTTTGTACACAGTTTGAGATGCTTATGAGACAACCAAGGAGAGATGTCTAATAGACACTTGGTGAAAATATGAAGCACCCTACTGTACTATTTTGTTTGGCAGAAAGGCTTCCACTATTGCTTCCCATACCTTTGGACAGGAAAAAGGAAAACAAAAGTGGTGAACACCTGGTAATAGTAGGCATAATATGAGCTTCCTTTGGCATTCACCTGTGTTGGACAAGACATTCCTTAATATAGTGAACTGACAAGTTTTTATATCGTGGATAGTGAGAAAAATCATGCAAATATCAAACTGGTAGAGGAAACTAATTAAATCTAATTTTCCTTTTGAGGCCTTACTAATTTCTGATAAATGAGGGGTTTTTTAAAGCATTTTAAATAATGGTTTGTAGAATGTAAAATTCATTTTGGCTATAGAGTCAAATACTAGTTAAAAAAGAAAATTGAAATATTCTGATATAGAGTCATCAAAGTTTAGGCATGGAAAAGACTTTGGAAGGCAGAAAAATGAAATGACTTGCTTGATGTCTGATAGATAAGAGAAAATACAAGTAAACCTTAGACTTGCAGTCAATTGCTCCTTTTCTTATATTGGTTTTATCATAGTAAATAATATGAATTTCCCAATAATTACTGGATCATAGGGCTATAAGGTTTACAAATGCAAGGGACCTTTCAAAGCTAGATAGTCCAAACCTTCATCTTATAGATGTGTAAACTAAGGTCCAGAGTAGCTAAATGAATTATCACAGAGGCAATAATGGATTGAGCCAGAATGTATTCATTAAAATATGAATTTTAATGCATGGCACTGAGTAAGCTATTAATAAATACCTGTTTGACTCTTTAAGGGATTAGGCAGAGGAAATGGAATTATGTAAATGTTAAAATGGCCCAAAATTTGATAGAAACAACTGGATAGAAACCAACATATTAATAACAGATATGGTAATATAGTGTTCCAAAGGTTGTATTGTAGTCCTAAGCATAGTAAAAATATAATATGACTTTTTGGGACACACTATATAGTAGAATTTTTAGAAACAACTGAGGTATCCTAGGATTGACCTCACATTTGAAACAATAAGATTCCTACCATGGTCACTGTTATAATATGTTTTATACAACAACATTAATGACAACTTCTGAAATTACTAGTGTCCTTTTGTAGAACTGATACCACAAAGAGAAAGAGAATATGTTAATGTGTCAGTTTTGGTTCCATCTTGTGTAGTGCATTAAGCTATTAAAAGTCTGTGCTTAATGGTAAGAACCAATGAATAAACAGGTTCCTTCTTATATGGTCCATTTTTTAAAAAATATACACATAAATTTTGAATAACGATCACCATCAATGAATATATACAATTTATTCTAGAATAATGTTCTAACAATATTCATAAATATGTAGTCTTAAAAATAGACTGAATTTAAATTTTTGTTTTTTTGAATTTTGTTGCAGATGGTAAGATTAAGAGATAAGATAATGCTACCATCTCTTAATAATGATCACCACATTTATAAAATGATTTCAAGTTTGTAGAGGGTTTTTTTTTTTACCTTCAATTCCCAGGCATCTTGATAAATAGTTGACAGTGAGGTTTGGAGGGGAGAAAGGATATATAAATGATAAATTTCAAAGCTTAATTTGTATTATTGACATTTTCTTTATAATTTTCTAAAATCTAGAGAATAAGAAAAATAAATAAATCAAATGCAGATTTATAGAATTTGCCAATATGTAAAGTAAATATCCCTTTCTACTACCTCACACTGCTCTGAACTTCAAGTCTTTTGTTTGAAATGTGAATCCCCTTAATGGGAAAGAAGAATTTTGTACATCATTATTATGAAGCTCTTGGAGTAGAATTATTAAAAAAAATTCATTGTAGTTACAATCCAAGCATCTCTTTAGTGTAAAAAATACTTTTTTTTGTATCAACATCAAGTAGAATCTTTGTTGGGAGCTGAAGAAATCTCACTCCCACTAGAAAAAAAGGAACTGACCAAATTAAGACAAGGGTTCAAAATTAAGGATTGGAGAAGATGAAGTGGATAAAGGGGCATCTCCTTCCTTCTTGAAATTCTTTGTCCTTTTAACTCTTTGATTCTTTATCATCATAATTCTACTCCAAGAGCTTCTTTTCAGTCTTATTTGATGGCTTTCCTTTTCCCCTCCCTCCTAATGGCATAAGTCTGTATCCCCATGGTTTAGATAATGCTATGGTCTTTTCCCTAATACACCACAGTGTGTTTGATCCAGTGGAAACTAACTCAGCTGTTAAATTTTCGGTGTGTTCCTGTCAGATTGGCTAAGATGACAGGAAAAAATAATGATGATTGTTGGAGGGGATGTGGGAAAACTGGGACATTGATTCATTGTTGGTGGAGTTGTGAACGAATCCAACCATTTTGGAGAGTAGTTTGGAACTATGCTCAAAAGTTATCAAACTGTGCATACCTTTGATCCAGCAGTGTTACTACTGGGATTATATCCCAAAGAGATTATAAAGAAGGAAAGGGACCTGTATGTGCACGAATGTTTGTGGCAGCCCTTTTGTAGTGGCTAGAAACTGGAAACTGAATGGATGTCCATCAGTTGGAGAATGGCTGAATAAATTGTGGTATATGAAAATTATGGAATATTACTGTTCTGTAAGAAATGACCAACAGGATGATTTCAGAAAGGGCTGAGAGACTTACACTAACTGATGCTGAGTGAAATGAGCAGGACCAGGAGATCATTATATACTTCAACAACAATACTAGATGATGACCAGTTCTGATGGATCAGGCCATCCTCAGCAACGAGATCAACCAAATCATTTCTAATGGAGCAGTAATGAACTGAACCAGCTATGCCCAGAGAAAGAATTCTGGGAGATGACTAAAAACCATTACATTAAATTCCCAATCCCTATATTTATGCACACCTGCATCTTTGATTTCCTTCACAAGCTAATTGTACAATAATTCAGAGTCTGATTCTTTTTGTACAGCAAAATAATGTTTTGGTCATGTATACTTATTGTGTATCTAAGTTATATTTTAATATATTTAACATCTACTGGTCATCCTGCCATTTAGGGAGGTGGGGGGTAAGAGGTGAAAAATTGGAACAAGAGGTTTGGCAATTGTTAATGCTGTAAAGTTACCCATGTATATATCCTGTAAATAAAAGGCTATTAAATTAAAAAAAAAAAAAAAAAAAGAAGCTGAGAGGGGAAAAAAAAAAAAGATACTTCTTACTACAATAAAATGGTTCCTATTCATAAAAAAAAAAATTTCGGTGTGTTCATTTTTACTTTAAATATTGTCAAATGCTATAAATCTGGAGAACAATTTGGAATTATGCCCAAAGGCCTATAAAACTGTGCATGACTCTTGAACTTAAAGTGCCTTTACTGAGTCAGTATCCCAAAGAGATCATAAAAGAAGAAAAAGGACCCACATGTGCAAACATGTTTATAGCAGCCCTTTTTTAATTATAGCTTTTTATTTAAAGATATATGCATGGGTAATTTTTCATCATTGACAATTGCAAAACCTTTTGTTCCAATTTTTCCCTTCCTTCCCCCATCCCCTCCCCCAGATGGCAGGTAGACCAATACATGCTAAATATGTTAAAGTATATGTTGAATACAATATATGTATACACGTCCATAAAGTTATTTTGCTAGCAGCCCTTTTTGTAGTTGCAAGGAACTGGAAACAGTGGATGCCCATAATTTAAAGAATGGTTGAATAAACTTTAGTATATGAATGTAATAGAATGTTATTTTACTTTAAGAAATGATGAGCAGGCTGATTTCAGAAAAGCTTAGAAAAACTTACATGAATTAATGCTGAGTGAAGTGAGCAGAACCAAGGGAACGCTGTATACAGTAACAATAAGATTATGTGATGATCAACTGTGATGGATTTGGCCCTTTTCAACCAGGCAGTGATTCAAGCCAATTCCAATAGATTTGTGATAGAAACTGTCATCTTCATCCAGAGAGAGAAAACTCTGGAGACTGAATGTGGATCAAAGCATAGTATTTTCAATTTTGGGGGGTTGTTGTAGTTTGCTTGTTTTTTTTTTTCTTTCTCATATTTTTTTCTCTTTTGATATGATTTTTCTTGCATGTGTTTAGAAGAATTACATATGTTTACCCTATATCAGATTGCTTGCTGTCTTAATAGGTAGAGGAGAGGGAGAGAGGGAGAAAAATTTGGAACACAAAAGTTTTGCAAAGGTAACCGTTGAAAACTATTTTTGCATGTCTTTGGAAAAATAAAATACTCTTGGGGAAAAAAAGAAGCTTACAATCTAATGGGTGGAGACAACATGCAAAGAAATGTATACAAACAAGCTATATCCATTTGTGCATAAACATATGATTCCATATTATACACATACACAAATTCAAATTTACTTGTGATTTCAGCTATTTTGGAGTTCCTTCCAATCCCATCCACAC
Source organism: Sarcophilus harrisii (assembly GCF_902635505.1). Classification (NCBI taxonomy): domain Eukaryota; kingdom Metazoa; phylum Chordata; class Mammalia; order Dasyuromorphia; family Dasyuridae; genus Sarcophilus; species Sarcophilus harrisii. The sequence goes on from NC_045429.1 coordinate 133,724,254, forward strand.
CTGCTCATCCTATACTGTGCCACTAACAGGATGGGCACTTATGGGACGAAAAAGCAATCTGTACTAGCAAAAAATGACTCAATTGATGAAATCATGATCTTTTGAGGAACATGCACATTAGAACGGCAGGCTTTTTTTTTTTTTTTTAACAAACTGAACCCATCTTCCATATTTCACAGAATCAAAGAACTTTAGAATTAGTAGATGTTACCTAATCATTTTATGAGAGGAAACTGAGGCTGCACCTCTGGTGGCCCTGCTCCATAACAAAGACTTTTCAGTATCTTATTTGCCATCAATAACACCCAAGCTTTCTCCAGTCAGCAAGGAAGAGCTGTTTAAATAGCAAACACCACACTGGCTTGCATAAACAAGGACCTAGCACACTAAGTCTTGTGAAGAAATAATTCCATTGTAGTCAGCACTGGTTAGATGACTGAAATGATAGCTTAAAATACAGACCTTTGACTCAAATCTACACTTTATATTTTAAAAGAAATATGACTGGGGTTTGGAGGACAACTAAAAAGGTTTTCCATCAGCTGAATACCAAACACTCAAAGGAGGTTAAGATGATACAAGAAAGTACTCATTCAAACGAAACTTGGTTATTACAGAGTCAAATGGAATAGAGGCAGCTAGATGGTACAGTGGATAGAGTAGTAGAATTTGACAGAGAAGCTGTCCAAATCAGCTTTAGTAGAGAAGATCATTTCCTAAGAGTTCCTTTGATTACTGAAATCATTTTTAGTTTAAATTTTTTTTTATTCGACACCAAGTCCTTGGGCAGAAACATAATGCCTGATTTAACAGTACTTTATTATATTATTCATATATTATGCTATTATATTATACTTAATATTTTACCATATTATAATACACATAATAATTTGTTACTATAACACATATGATGTGTTGTATACTTATTAATTATAATATATAATAAAATGATATATTATTCATATTCACACATACTTATTCATATTCACACATACTTATACACATATATATCTGTATATAAATGATGTTCTTGGGAACCTATTGTAATAAAGATTCTTTGTAACTCCTTTGTCTAACAGAATACCTTGTAGAAAATTTTTGTTTTTTGAGGGATAGGAGAGAAAATATTACATACATCTTGGGCTAAATAAAAATAGGAAAAGGAACATTATCTTGGGGCAGAACCGATTCCTCTGGGGGGATCAATTTTTTGTTTTATTTTAATCCCTGAAAACCAGCTAAGAGAATTTCTGGAAACTGGTTACTTGAAAATAGGCCCATGATGGTGATCAACCTACAAAACATTAAAATATCAGGTGGCCAGGCTTAGTGCAGATGGATATTTCATCAGATGAAAAATGGCATTAAAAGACTAAGATATGAGGGAATCTTATTCTCTCTAAGTAAGATGAAAGAGCTTGGTTTAGTGAGCTGATCTTGAAAAATAGCCAGGAAAAAGTAAAGAAAGCAGATTTCAGAAAAGAATTGTAAGTTAGGCATTTTCTTCATTTATGTTACAATTTTTTTTCCCTCTACAAGGAAAATTACAAGTTTGGGCTACATTCTCAATAATGCTATCCCTCCTTACCCCCTATCTAGAGGGGTACATGGGTTTTCCTGTCCAACCACTTTATTTAACACTTTAAGATTGGCAAATATCTCATTTTATCCTTACAACAATCCTGGAAAGCAGATATAATGATTTCTGTTCTATAGCTATAGAAACTGAGGCAGATAGAGTTTAAGTGACTTAATTAGTGAATTAATTAGTGAATATATGAGGCTGGATTTGAATCCATGTATTCCTGACTCTAAGACTAATTCTCTATCCACCATTCATAGCTAAAACCAATTACATATCATAAAAGCAAAGTGCAGATATGTAATTTTATTCAATTACATTCAATAAATATTAAGTATTTACTGTGAACCAGGGATTGTATAAGGTATTAAGTATGCAAAGATGAAAAAACTCCCCACATATTAGTGATTCTTGAGAAATTTAACAAATGGGGGGAGGGCAGGGAAAGGATTATATCATATATACAAATTACTACAAGGTAGTATGTGATAGGTCAAAGTGATAAGGTCCTGAATGGTGGTTGTGGTGGGTAAAGAGGAACTGAAGAATTGACAAAAATTATTCTCTGCCCCAGCAGGTAGGAAGAAGACTCAGATAACTGAGATCAGTTTAGTTCCCTGGTCCTATCTCACTGGAGGTAATCCAGTCAGAAATCCAAGTTATATCAAATTCTGAAGCTAAATTCTCCCTATAAGTCAATTTATAGTCCATGCCATAGTCACTAACCTCCTCTGAGTTTGTCCACCAAAACTGCCTTGTGGTGTCTTTCCCCTTCCCCTTCTCCCATGCCACGTGGTATCTCCCCTAACTCCATTATGCTTCCCAACCCCACTTCTCCTCCTTACAGATAAGTAACTCTTTTAAGGTGCTAAATAAATCCCTTTCAGGATTTAGCCTGCCAAACAAGGGCATGCTCCAACCTCATAGGACTCCTTTTCTACTGGGTAATTGTGAGTTCCGCTGAGGAACTTGTCTTTCATATGCTCTCCCATTTTATTTCATATTTACCATTCCCAGTGTGTTGTATCCCTTCATTTTATCTGTAGCCTGTTCCCCTAAATAAATCGACCTTTTGACAAAAAGAATGGCCATTGGGAATTCTCCACGTGACGAAACTCCAATTTTTGGTGCCTGCCATCATTTGGTCCCAAACCCCACATCATAGTTCATATCAAAAGGAGAAATCCAAAGTTGAGTTGTGAGGATGAATCAGAGACAGCTTCAAGTAGGAGGTGGAATATCAGGTCAGCCTTGAAGAAAGAGATTTTTGAGTGATGAGAAGGGAATAGGTTCCAGAGGTGGGTGGAGATGTACAAAAATGTTTAGAAATGGAAAAAGGTGGGAAGAGATCTGTGAATGGCTACTAGTTTAGTCTGGATGGAATATATATAACTAGGATAATAAAATTATATCCTAAATCTTATAAACTAAGCATAATAATAGTGTACACATTAATGAGGCAAAGGACTCCAATATATTTTTTTATAGTACAAAAATGTACTCTATTTACTCTATCATAAATTTGACCAATACAAAATTAACTTGTCCACAACAAGTGGGAAAGGAGATAAAATCTGGAAAACCAAAGTTTCTTAAAAATAGCTATTTGGTAAAATTTGAAGAGTTGAGTTGTTTTTTTCTTTAGATACATTTTCTTGTCTCAGAAAGAAGCACTCAAAACCATGCCATTGACCTTAGAACTGCATTCAAAAGTTTGGATCACCTTTTTTTTTTTTTTAAATAAAGTAATAATAACCAATGTAGCATCTAAATATTTGAAGACCTCACTGTGGTCTTCTGTTGTGACTATTTGCACGACTTGAATGGAGGGAGGCAGGAGGAACTTGTGAATTCTGGTCATTTCCTCCTTTTTCCCACCCTTATCCATCATCCCATAAATCATATACTGACATTTCTTACATTCCTCTTTAACTTTTGTACTATTTAAATTCTCGTGTTTATGCACACATGAAAATTCCATGGTAACAATGTTTTTTTTTAATGGCTTTTGATGTGAAATTTTTGTCAAGATCTTTTTGAAAATCTAAAAACATGACATCTACTGACTCTGTTTTTGTCCACATATTTATTTAGCTCTTCAAAGAACCCAGAAAGATTAGACAATCATTATTTTTCCTAGCAGTAATCATGTTGCTCCCCTCCTCCCAATAGTCTATATGTTATTAAGCATGCTTACTAATTCCGACCTATTTTTTTTGAAGAATCTGTCTCTCCCTCCAATTCTCATCAAATCCTCAATTACCCCAAAGCTTGTTGCAAGGTGTGTTTTGTGTCTGCTTTATGTCTTATATATACCTATATGTGGGACTTGTCTCATTTATTAGACAGTAAGCTTCCTAAGTACAGGGGATGTTTTGATTTTTTTTTTCTTTGTATTGCCAAAGCTTAGTATCTAGTAAGTCTTATGCAATGAATATTTACTGATTGCCCAAGACCTGAAAAGAGACCCAGAAAGAAATGATGATTATGGAATTTTTACATGGAGGCGTTTCCCCAAATAAGCTATGTACCCTGAATGTTGTCTAGAAGCTCAAAATATTCTCATTCTCAACTTCTCTCTTTCCCTCAGTCCCTCTTTGCTTTTCTCTTTCTCTCCCTTCCTTCTCCCCACCCCCACATCTAACCCACCCACATAGCAGGAAGTCGTCTCAATTAAAGATCAGTCTGTGGAGTTCTAGCCTGTACCACAGGATGTCTGTGGGTAAAGCAGGGGTTCCCATGGGCTGATGATTTTGAGAAAGAGTACATAAGGAGAAGTGGTTAGGCAGAATATAAAATTTTTCAATAACTGAACAATAAATTAGATTTTCAGGAGTAGTGTGACAGTTCCTTCTTGCAATCATTCAAAATGGCTGGAATTACTCAATTAATCTAGACTATGTTTATCTACTTCCAAGAGCCTTAATTCTTGTCAATGCTAAGCAGTGGAACTAGTGGAGGGATCAGAGTTTTTAATAGAAAAACACTGTGATGTGAGTACAGGACTTTGTTTTTTGGTTCTAATGTTAATTATGTGATTTTGGGCAAGTCACTCTCCTGTCTTTGATTTCCCAAATCTGAAAAATCAAGGAGTTGAATTAGATGATTTATCAGGTCCCTTTAATTTCTGAAATCCTATGATTCCATGATCACTCTTATTCTACATTTTCTCTATAGTTGGATAACATAAACAACTCAGTACATTTTCCCTTGCGTATATGCTAATAGTGCTGCTGTGTATATATTCATTTAGTCAAATATTTGTTAAGCATCTACTGTCTGTAAAAGTTGTACAAAATTAGATAAGACACAGTTCCTATATTATGGAATTTACAATCTCACAAAAAAGATATAGTTGGGGGATGAGACACAAACACAAGTCACTATAATATAAAATATTCCATAAGTTCATTAGAGAACTTATATGATAAATTGTGTGAATTTTTGAATGAATGAAAATTTCAAATCATGTGTAGTTAAAAGGAAATTCCCCACTCCTTTCCCCTTTGTGATTCAATTCAACCCTAAAAAACTAAGTTTTTTTTTTAAATCACAAACAATATGCGTGAAATATTTTTCTTTTGAAAGTAAAACAAACTATTAAAGCATTTTCTTAAAGAAAAAGAATAAGAGAACCTTAGCAATCTAAATCATGTAATGATATCTGATCCTATTGAAAAAATCAGACTCCTTATGAAGTAAACTATAATCTCTCCTATTCACAGAATCCATCTATGCTACAATAAAACACTGAATTTGATTCTGGAGTAAAGCAAATACCAAGTGTGATTCTGCCCTATCTCTTCCAAAATGAAATGAAAATCACATGGGAGTTACAGAAATTGCAATTCTACTCTTAAAACTTTGTGCTTACATCTGTAACAATGAGAAAACAAGATACAGGTTTTAGTATTAAAGCTGAAATTTAGATGCTCAGAAATGCCATATATCATGTCCATTTGAAAGTATTTTTTTCCTCCCTTCAAAGAGATTTTTTGGGTGTAAATTACAAATCTTATTACATGCTACATCTTAGAAGCAAAAGAAAAAAGTTCTAGAGCTACAATAGATACAGTGTTGGCCAAGTTCTCAGAGCAGTGCTCTTTTATTAAAAAAAAAAAAAAAAAAAAAAAAGGACCAACAAATGGATCTGATAAAAATACTGGAATATCATTGCTTTAATCATGATCTTGGAATTTACACATTATCATTCTGGTTTCCTAAACAACATCAAAACTCACTTAATAGTAGAAACAAACACAGGTAAGCCAAATGTAAGGTGGTGGTAGTAAAGAATAGGAAGAAAGGAGAAGGTTACCATCAACAGACTTGAAGGAAGGGAAGAATAAAAAACAAAAGAACAAAATGACAGGAAATTTAAAAGTGTGTTCAATGAACACTGAGTATAGTGCCTAAAAGAAAAAGATAATTTCATGGTGCCAAAACTGAACAGAGAACATTCAAATCATTTGCTTTATACATCCTTTTTATAATTTAACATCATAATCATGTACTAGAATTATCACAGAGTATAAGAAATGATGAAAACTGAACCTATTTCCAATCATGCTTAAAAATGAACTTAGTAACAAATCTAAGATATTGAAGCTTTTTCCTGGAAATGTTAATTTACTTTTTCTAATGACAGACTATTTGCTTGTGGGTTGGTGAGGTTGCCAAAAAAAGGTCTGAAAAAGGTGAAACAAAGCAAGCCAAGTCTTGATTCTAATTTTCACCAAGACTTAAAAACATTTAGAGTTTTAGTTTCACATTTTGAGTTCCTGAAAGTCTTTTATTTCCTTTAGAGTTCTCAAGCTTCACAGAAAAGTAATTTTACTGACCATGGGCAAAATTAACATTTGGAAATGTTCATGTTGTCCTTCATACTGTCCACATGGAATTCAGTTGTCTGCTCTATCTCTGGGTAACTCTGGCTTTGGAAAAAGAGTAGATAAATTGTTTCCCAAATCAATTTCTTCTTAAGGGTTTCCTAAAGGAGCTCCTATGGTATGAATTCTTCCCCTATATCTAGACCTGTTGGTTTCCTAAATGTAGACTAAGAAATGCAAACAAATTCCCAGATAACATATTCCACGGTAAAATTGTAAGCAGGTGGTTGGTTGCTCAGCTGCTCAAGATGATCCAAGCAGTAAAAAAAATAGCACCTATAAATGTAACACTGGAGCCTTCATATAGTGCCAATAGAATGTGTGCCACCTTAGAATGAACAGTAACTAAGCTCCTTTGAACAGGGTCCAAACACAGATTTTCTTATATCACAATCAGCTCAAAAGGAATGTCTCTCTAATTGAGGGGTATATACCTATTAGATACTAGGAAAACTAGAAAAACATTTCCTTTGGCCCTAGGTTGTTCAACATTTTTATCAATGACTGATGATGGTACAGGTGCAAGATTTATCAAGTTTACAGATGGCATAAACCTCACGGAAAAAACTAGCACCTCAAATGAGAAAATAAGCATCCAAAAAGAACTCAACATACTAGAATGATAAGCCAGATCTAATAAGATTGATTTTAATAGTGATAAATGTTAGTCTTATACTTTGGCTTAAAAAATTACAAATAGAGGATGGGAGAGCCATGAGTAGACAACATTTTGTGTGAAAATTTTCTGGAGGTTATAGTGGACTATAGACTCAAAAAATCAATGGGGTGTCATGACATTTAAAATTTTTCATGCAACAAATGTATTAAGTGAAGTATAATGTCTAGAACAAGGGAAATAGTAACCTTAGCAAACTCTGCCCTGACCTCTAGAGTCTGTGTTCAGTCCCAGGTGCTGCACTTGAAGATGAACAATGATAAGCTAGCATATTTCAGAGAAGGAAAACCAGAACGATGGACATCAAGTTCATCTCACATGAACATTGGTTGAAAAAACTTGGAATGCTTAGCCTGAAGAAAAAGAGATTTAGGGAAAATATTATGGCTACCTCAAAGTAGCTGAAGGGTTTGCATGTAGAAAAAGGGATGACTGTCTGTTTGGCAGAAGCTACAGAGAAATGAATTTAAGCCTGATATCAATAAGGAAAAACTTTCTAACCATTAGAGCTATCCAAAAGCTCATTGGGATGCCTTGGGAGATACTGCATTCTTCTTCACTGAAATGTTCAGGGAGAGAATGAGTAAATGATTGAATATCCTGCAGAAGAAATTCCTGTTCAGATAAAAGTTGGATTAGACCAAGGATTCTTATCCTTTTTTGCCTGTGTCATAGAGTGTGAAAAGCTATGGAGCCCTTCTCAGAACATTTGAAGTGAAGAAGATGCTGCATTATACTAACATATTTTTAAAAATAAAGATATCTTTTTTCCCATTCAAGATCATTGATTCTTGAGGGATCAAACTCCAAATGAAGAGTCTCCATCATAGATGATCTCTGATTTTCTTTCCAACTCTGAGATTCTGATATTAAATAATTTGTTCCTCAACGGAAGTTTATTTAAAAGGTTATCATAAGCTGGAAACACAAAAGAATTGAGAACTGAATAGTATGTCTCCTTCTTTAATCCTTAAAAAGTTTTCTCAACTGAACATACCTTCTAACTACTAGGGAAAAACATACTCAAGCTCACTTCTCCTTTTCTTAATCTGTTACTAACCCCAAGAATCAAATTAATGTGAAGCTTTTAGGACCAAATGTGTATCATAAAAGAGAGTTACATTTTTAAAAGCCATTGATCTCCAAGGAAATTAAATGTGGATAAAAATCAAAGTTAGCCTTAACTGAAAAATATCATTTAATGTGAAGAAATTTGGCCAACCTCCTTGCACTGAAATCACTTCTATTGTGTTTACTCAATTATGTTACTGCAAATTCTAAATAAGTATGATTATGAGGAAGCAAAGGCATTTTAAGAGAAATATGGAAATTGTTCTAGTGTTATAACATTCAAAAAAGCTGAGAGTTCTCTCCTTACACATGATATAAAAAATTGCTAAGGTGCTATAGGTGTTAAGGTATAAATAATTGATTCTACTACTTCCAAATTTCCTTTATAAATTTAGATCTACCTCCCATTCTCCTTAATTTGGAGGAATACTTTAATTTATATTAAACCCTTACCTGCCCACAGTCTTATTGTTGTTCATTTGTTCAGTCCTACCAAACTCTACATGACCGAATAGACTTCTGTCTTTGCAAAGATACTGCAATGATTTGCCATTTCCTTCTCCAGTGTAAACCCATTTTGCAGATGAAGAACTGAGAAAAATAGGAATTAAATGATTTGCCCAGAGTTATACAGCTAGAAAGGTCTGAGTCTGGATTTGAAATCACATCTTCCTGACTCCCAAGTCTGGTCCTTTATCTACTGTACCATCCAAATCTTATTTTCCCTACACATTTCTGTTCCTTAGTTCCTTCCCCTTTTTCCAAGAACTTCTTTGATCTTGCTTTTCCCTGTTCACCTACAATGATCTTCCACAATTCCAAGGACATAGTAGATACAACACAAGTCCAAATTCATTTACTTTACTTTCACCATACTTTATAACCCATTTTCAAATTATTCTTCAATAATCCAATTCAATAAGCATCTGAGAAGTATCTACTAATGCAAATGGATCTTCTCTCTATCCTCCAAATTCCATTCATTTCTTCTCAATTTCTGATCTTCGCTCTTATTGCCATTCTCGATCTCTGGAATGATTTTCCTCATTACCTCTACTTACTTAACTTTTGCCCAATCTCGAAGACCTAATGCATTTTCTACCTCCTCACTAAAGACTTCTCCAATGACTCTAGCCAACATTGATCTATCCTTCTCCTGGTCTCTTCAGAATTCTTCAATAATCATACTTTAGACTTATTGATCAAGCCAAATCTTCCAATGCATTTTCATAAACTTTAGTTCATTTGACTCACAATTGTGTGAAGAAAGTGGATTTTTAGGATAAAGTGGAATTTAAAGGACAGGAAGTAAAATGCAAAGAAAGGAAGTGACCTGGCAAAGCTATTTAATTAGATGATAAGCTTTTAAGAGCAAAGCCTTCCCTATATTTAGATTCCCAGAGCCTACTTCAGTGCCTAGTTCAGGTAGAGCAGGCACCCAGTAACATAGATTGTAACTGTAGTGGTGCACCTGGAATTAGAATCTAGTTATTCAAAGAGGCCCAGGATTTTCTTTAACAGTTAATTTATTCTTTAATTATCTCATCTGCATTTTGCTTCCTTGACCTTATCATCAGACCCTAGATCAGTGGTTCTCAAAGTATGGTCTGGAGAATCCTGGGGTCTCTGAAACCCTTTTAGAGGGTCTACAAATTCAAAAATAGTTTTTATTTCCAATATGGTAAATGTCTATAAATATAATCCAGATAAACACAAACGCTTTGGAGAGATCCTCAATAATTTTTAATAGGATAAAGATACTGAAAACAAAAGTTTGAGAACCACTGCCCTAGAGGATAAAAGATCATGGTTTAGATTTCCTTTGTGCCTCCCATAGTGCTTAGCACTATTATCATGTATAGTATTAAACTATAAATACTTGCTGACGGATGTTTCTCTTCCTTCACCTCATATTCTCAATCTCTATCAAATCTCTCTTTCTAGTCATTATCTCTCACCCTACTCCTATATTTCTAATTACAAAGGACAGCCTCATTTAGGCATGACATCAAAACCTAAAACATAAGAATACAAATTCATTATTTTTCTAAATAGGCAGCCCTCTAGCCAGCTTCTATATCACTGCCATCATTCTCAGAACTAGAAGGCAAATCTCAAAACCTTGGGACCATCAGGTTCAATCTCCCCCATCCCAAAAATTGATCAGTTCTTCCTCTTTTTTCTGTATTGTCTTTCAGTTTCATCTCTGTCTATCACTCTTAACCATTACATATTTCACTGGGATAAATGTAGCAGTCTCATAGACTGTCTTCTGCTTCTATTCTCTATTAATCTTAATCTTCCATCTCAAGGCTGATAAAACAATGCTACTCAATTTTCATCATGTTATTAACTCTCTACTGTCCCAAAAGCAACTGCTACTTTTCCAACCAGATCCCTCCAACACAATAAAAGATGACTTCAAGTCATTCTGCAGATATTTCTTTCACATCTGTTCATTCTCAGTCATCTCAGAGCCCTTGTTTCCCTTTCTACACCAAAATGTTTTGTTTATCTCTGTATTCACAGATAGAGTGAGTAAGAAGGGAAAAAATGAAATAGTCAAGGAAATCAATCTGCTTCTACAACCTGGGGGCAGACAATTATGCAAAGGGGACTGAAGAATGTCTAAGGCAGAACAGAAGAGTTTTCTCACATAACTGTTCCAATACTATATTAAGTGATTTGTCCAGGATCTCACAACTAGTGTCTGAGACTGGGTTTGAACTAGAGTCCAGGGACAATACTTTCTCTATCCATCATTTTACTAAGTTGCCCCAAAGCTAAAATTTTCTAAATGTTTAGTTATTTCTAGTAAAAATAACCAAAACAAACACATATCAAGAAATGAACAAACCAACAATAGAACTTTTTAAATCCAGAATACCATTTGGTTAAGTTCAAAGTACTTTATGAGCCCATATTTGTACCTACGACTCAACACAAGAAAGTATCAAAGGGCTGGATACCATTCAGCCACTCAAATATTGAAAATGTTCCTGGTCAATATTAATGTTCCTAAAGCACCCATACAATCTTGCTATTCTTTTCTGCCTGAGAACCTTCAATGGTTTCCTGTTTTCTGACTAATGAAGTCCACAATCTTTGGTCTGTAACTCAAAATCTTCCACACCCTGGCCTCAACCTAGCTTTTTAGTATTATTTTCCATAAGCCCCTTATTGATGCTCTAGCCAAACTGGACTACTCATTATTCTCTGAATTATTCTTCACACAATCCCACCTTTATGTCTTTAATTATACCTTTCTTCTGTTTATAATACCATTTCCATCTATGTAAACTTTACTGATCTTTCCAAGATGTCTTGACAAGCAGAATGGAGTAGTGGATAAAATACTGTATTTGGCATTAGGAAGAGCTGGGTTCAAAACTCCCCTCATTTATGTACTTGTTATGTGACCCTGGGCAAATCACTTAATATTTTTGTGCCTCAGTTTTCTTAACTATAAAATGGGTGATTGGATTTGAGATCTTTGCCAACATCTTTCATCCTTTATTGATCCTTCTCTGATTAGCCCAGCCAGAAATGACTTATCTCACTTGTGATCTCCCTTCATAATTTATTTATACAATTCTTAGGACACAACCAAAACACAAAGCAATATGTAGTATCTGTGTCTATGTCTTCTCAAATTATAAGCTTTGTTTCTTAGAGAAACTATTTTTGTCTACTCTATTCATGTTGTCCCCAAATTATATTTGAGTTCATAATAAATATATGCCCCATTAAACACTATGGAGCAGGAAAAGTAAACAATTTATATTAATTTCATTTAATAGATGGAACAAAAACAATCTAGACAGGTTTGAAATAAGGTTATGAAAGTCGTCTTCCACCACTTCTCCAGAAGTAATTCAACATTTCCAATTGGAGCTGATTCCAATGCTTCAAACATTAAAACTTGAAGTGTCTTTTCATACCTTGGTAGTCCACAAAATTAGATCACAAACATTAAAGTCTCTGGGTATTCAGAAAAAGAACTCTGGGAGATGACTAAAAACCATTACATTGAATTCCCAGTCCCTATATTTATGCACACCTGCATCTTTGATTTCCTTCACAAGCTAATTGTACAATAATTCAGAGTCTGATTCTTTTTGTACAGCAAAATAATGTTTTGGTCATGTATACTTATTGTGTATCTAAGTTATATTTTAATATATTTAACATCTACTGGTCATCCTGCCATCTAGGGGAGGGGGTGGGGGGGGGTAAGAGGTGAAAAATTGGAACAAGAGGTTTGGCAATTGTTAATGCTGTAAAGTTACCCATGTATATATCCTGTAAATTAAAGGCTATTAAATGAATAAAAAAAAAAAAAAAAAAAGTCTCTGGGTATTAGTGTTTTCTAAACACATTTTAAATGAACAAAAAAATCAACCTAAGGAGACTTTATTTGGCAATCATGGCAAACACAATTCTAAGGATAAATTGGGGAATTTATGTTGAATTAGCTTATTAGTGGAGGAAATAATCATAATCACAATAATAGTTGGCAATAGTGAGGGATTTAAAGTTTCAAAAGCACTTTGCATATATTTTCTTATTTGATCCTCACAGCTCTGCTAAGTTAAATACTATATGAAGGAAGGAAAATACAGCCAGTATAAGAAATCATTCTCCAGGAATCTATTGCTCTCCAGGAATCACATATCAATTGGTTTGAATGTTGGTATTACTTAATTTGAGCTTTGCATTCAGGATTTTATATTCAATTTGTAAAATGTATCTTGGACCTTGAGGCTTGAACATGCAACTTAACTTTTTTCGCCTGCATAATTAGCATTAAAAAAAAGCTTTATTTTACATTTCCTGAATGAAATAGAGGAATTTGTACTGAACAGATAGTTTTTAAAGGAACAGATTTGCTGTGACAGGTTGTAGTCTTCCAGGAATATCAGCAAGTCCACACTGACATGAACCTTTCCTTTTGGCTCTCTACTATGACCTGATGCTGCGATGTGCTTTTTCTTTGTAGCTTGATAAGCCTACAGAATCCACTTGTCCCAAAGGACAGAGGCAGAAGAAGAGAGCTGGTAAGAAGAGATCAAGGAAGTGTCACATAGGAAAGGCTGGCTCAAAATCTGTTTCCCTTTTGCCATTGTGTCAAAAATTCCAAAGCAACATCCAACACGGAAAACTCACTTTCAAAAGAATTCAATGGAAATGTGAACTTGAGAAAAAAACAGATTTTTGTTTTTATCCCTCCCTTAAAGAATGTTGATTTGATTTTTATCATTTGTATTTTATATGGGGGTGAGAAATAAAACCTATAAAGAACTTTTACTTGAATGTGAAATGGTAGTTTCTGGAAGGAGAGAGAGCAGATACCCATAGTATCTCAGAAGATAAATTCAGGTGCTTTGCTCATAGCTTTAAAGATGGAAGGGGCTTTAGAGTTCATCCATGTTTCATGAGAAAGGACCCTTCTGCTGTGAAGCCAGAGTTCTGGATGTCAGCCACATTTCTGATACCTTCTTATATACCACAGCAGGGAAAAAAATTATAAACATCAGTGATCTCTTGATTATCCTTTAAATTTCACCAATATGAATCTCACCCTTTCCTGACCTGCCCAGGATAAATGTAGAACTTTCCAGTCACCCAAATTTCAAGATTTCACTTGAAAAAAAATTACAGATTGAACCAAGATGATCAAAGTATCACACATGAGGGGCAGAGGTGTGCTACAGCCAGATGGCACCAGCTGAGGATTGGTTATTAAATTTTCAGTATGAGCATTTAAAACTGCACAAATCCTACAAATTAGGCTTTGTCTTATTGATCATCTAGGCCAGTGGTTCTCAAACTTTTGTTTTCAGCATCTTTAACCTATTAAAAATTATTGAGGATCTCTCCAAAGCATTTTTATTTATCTGGATTATATTTATAGACATTTCCCATATTGGAAATAAAAACTATTTTTTAATTTGTAGACCTTCTAAAAGGGTTTCAGAGATCCCCAGGATTCTCTAGACCATACTTTGAGAACCACTGATCTAGGCTTTAGAATATGATGGAGAAAGTATCAAAAATAAGGATTAAATTTAAGTGTTTTGTTGTGTCTTTTTTTTTTAAGAGAGTCAGTTGTTAAACATTTACCAGCATCCTCTATAAGCAGCTCAGTTCTTACAGGCTGATGAGATCCTGACCATTATAATAAGGAATGGAAAAAAGGAATCAAGGTCACCTTCAGAGAAGAAGTGGAAGGACCAGACCTTGCCAACCATTCCAGATGTCTCTTTTGTTTGTTTGTTTTCAAAAGCAAGCCCTACAGGAATCTTCCAGACAGATGAGTCTCATACAAAGATCCCTTATCATGAGGTCCTACATAGCTTTATGAGTTTTTAGTAAATGTTCAAATGAGGAGAAGAGATTTTTCAGGAGACTCACAATTGCTTTTGGCTGTTTCTGTAATATTTTTTGCTTCTTACCGCTGCTAGTTGGTTAATCCGTACCACTATCTTGGTTGTTAACACCATATCAATTCCTTCTACCCCTCCAACAACTAGCCTATTCCCACACTTTGAAACTATTTCTTTCCATCTAGTCTTTATGTTAAACTTCTAGTGACTGAAAATGTTCACTTCCTATAAGAGATTCAATCTTGCCACCTTCATCCAACAAGAAGAAGAAAGGAAAGGCACATACAGGGAGGTACTGAGAAAACAAGTTTTTTTTCTTTGAAATGTTGGTTACTCATGAGCACAGAATAGAGGTGCGAAGGGAATTGAAGGTACTAAGCATACATCTTGAAAACCCAAACACAGCTGGTGAATCTAATTTTAGGTCTACCAACCTTGACACTGCTACAGAATGTAGACAGATTTCCTAAAAAACTCATGCAATTATACATGTCACAGGGCTGACATAGAGAAACAGGCATCTTTATCACGTTATTCTGATGTTCCAAAAGAGAAACATTTTGAGTACATGAAGTCTCTGGCTTGTGAATTCTTGACTTACGAATGACCCATACATAAAAATAGACTGTGGACAGCACAACAATCCTGCCTTTGAAGGACCACCCAGGATGGTACAGTGGGGAGTGTCCTGGATTTGGACACTCTCAGAGCACTTGGGTTCAAATATCACCAACCACTCAGGCAAAGTCAGAGAAATGGGAGATGGAATGATATACAAGGAACAGGTAAGAGGCCAAGAGATACAGATAACCCCTTGTTAAGAACCCCATTCCATTCTGATAACATACCATAGAAACACAGCTGATGGATTTTTGCAGAATGCTAGTGCAAATGGCAGATCAGCACATAAAACTTCTGAGAACTGAAATAATCATTAGCATTATGATCTAGGGCCCCATCATACTACCTTTGGTACTTATTGTATTGCTGCATAAACAGCTGGTCTTCTATACTTTCTTTCCCAGTCTCTTATTTGTCTGCTTATGGGTCACAGGAGACAAGAGAAGTGACATCAGGCACCAATCATTTCTGACATCCGTCAACAATAGAATGTCAGCCAAATGAAAGTCCTGCTGGCTGCCTTCTATTAATGTTCAATTTGTTTCTTTGACTTCTATGTTTTATAAATTAAATTTAATGGAAAAAATTATGTTCTCATTCACTGAAGTGAAATTTTAAGAAATGTAACAATACAGCTACATACAAACACATATTCTTCAAGGATTTATTAAATACATCTGATCAATTTTTCTTCAGCAATGGCTCCCACATTCACCGTTTCTTTTCTGTTTCCAGAGGCAACATCCTAGTCTAAACAATCAACCAAAAGTATTTTTTGAGTAACTCCCACAAAGAAAACTCTATGCAAAAAGCTATGGGGAAAACCAAGAATTAAAAGATGGACAGGTTTGTCCTTTACATAAGACTTGTATAGATGAACAGTGAAATAATAGTTTAAAGTAGGATATGGTTGAATGCTAAATAAATGGTACATATTATAAATGCTATTGAAGTTCAGAAGAGAAAGATTACTGTGATATGATATGGTGGGGGAGAGCTTCATGAAGCAGAAAGGACCCAAAATGAACTTAAATTTGAATGTTAATGGAGAGGATGAAGTGGTGTGGAAGGAAGAGAGGGAGGAAAGAAGGAAAGAAAGAAGGAAGAAAGGAAGGAAGGAAGGAAGGAAGGAACGAAGGAAGGAAGGAAGGAAGGAAGCAAGGAAGCAAGGAAAGAAGGAAGAAAAAGAATAGGGGAGAGTGGGAGGGGAGGGAAGGGAGAGAGGGAAGAGGGGAAGAATAGAGGAGGGGGGAAAGGAAAAGGAAGGGGTGAGTGGAAAAGGAATGGGGGGAGGCATGGAGGGAAGAAAGAAAAAGAGAAGAGGTGGGAGAAGGGAGAAGAAAGAAAAAAATATTAATGAAACATTTTAAGCACAGAAGAAAACAAGGAAATTCAGAGAAAGACAGACAAGAATAACTTTAGAATGAACTATTGAATTTGTTACATACTTTTAAAACAATCTGTATTGTAATAGAGATTTGTAACTTCACATGCAATCTATGTTTTTCTTTATGTATATAAAATATTCATTTTTGTTGATGTTTGTCAAGTTTATAATAACAAAAAAGTAAAATTGAGTCTTGGAAAAAAAAATCATTGATCTGTCTTCCTGGAAACTTTGATCACTGGTTTTTATGCCCTCCAGATCACCACAAAAATGTTTATTTTTCTTCTAGATCATGTCCTTCAAATAATAGTTGATGACTGTTATTATTCCTCCCCTAAATTCTCTTTCCTATGGTCTAAATACCCCTAATTTCTTGAACTCTTCTCATATGAAAATTTTCTAAATCCTCAACATTCTACTTGTTTTCTTGTGAATGAATTCCAGTTGAGCAACATACTCTTTGAAATGAAATAGCCAGAACTAAATACAATGATTAAGATGTGCTCTAATAGTCACTATATTTCACTTCATACAAACTGAAATTTCATGAACTGTTTTAGAATTCATATCATATTATTTATATATTAACCATGTGACCAATTAAAACTTATAGGTCTTTTTTCACATGAGTTATTGCCAAGACACAAAATAATGTTGATAATAATGACGGGTAACATTTATTTATACAGCCCTTTAAGGGCTACAAAATGTTTTTGTAAGTGTTATCTTGTTTGATCTCCACAGCAACTCTATTGGTGAATACTATAAGCTCTATTTCACAAATGGGGAAATTATGGCTGAGTGGCTTGCCCAGAATTACACAGCTAGTAAGCTGTGGAAGCAGAATGCTAACTCAGGACTTCTGACTTCCAAATCCAGCACTCCATCTTCTTTACCATCTCTTAAGAGACCTGAAGCAATTTCTTTCCTTTTTGCTAAAATAACACAAATGTGAGCTCTTTCTAATCTCTATAAAATCCTTATGAGACTACTCCAAGATTTACTGAGAGTATCATTAATAAAACTATAAGAGAACAAACAGGCTTTCAGTGACGATTTTCTCTTGTAGATCATATTCTCTTCCAGAATACAAGATCCTGTTATCTTTATTATGTATTTTTATTATTTTTAAAATTCATTTGACTTGACAGAGAAAAGCACAGCCCCAAAGCTTTCTTCCAAATAGGCCAACTGTCCCTTGCATATATAAAGATAATACAAGAATCCTTGTTAGATAAGATTACAGAGACTTTTTTTTTCAGTGACTCTCCAACTGTAAATATCAAACAAGGCATAAAATAGTGAAACCTATCCAAGACTTTCACTACTGTTATGGATATTGTCCAAATGGAAGAGAGTCCAAATGGAAAAAAAGAATCCCTATCGATCTTAAGGATATCTACATGGACCTGTTAGTGGATGTCATTTTGCTGAATAATAGACTGTTTTCCACATATTTCAAGGTATCTTCGATGAAATCCACAATCACTCAAGAGAGATCAGCCTGGCCATTCCCAAGGGAAAAGTCAAATGATAAAAGAATGTCTACCTAACACTTGCAGCTGCATGAGCTATGCATGTGGTTAGGGTATCCATTATGTCTCTCTTCTCCTCACTTACGCCCTCTTCTGTGTTCATACTATTTTCTCCCTTCTGTCACAAATGATCTCCTCCTTCTATCCATGAATATCCAATACTTTTTTTTTAAAATACGTTTCAAGATACTTTCTTTAATATTATCTTTCACTAAATACTCTCTAACATGTGTTTGATTATCTGTTGCTCCTATAATTGTCTTTTGTGCTTTAATGAATATTCTCAACTTGAAACTAATTGATATTTATATATATATATATATATATATATATATATATATTATATATATAAAATGAGAGTCACCCTCACTATATTTCTTCAAGAAAAGACTATGTCAGGTATGAATTAGACCAGATCACCTTTGAGGTTTGTTCAGTTCTAAGATTCTGAAAATCATAACTTTTATAACTGGAACTTCATTTATCATGTTAGTCAACACTCTCGTAGTCTTTCCTGCTAGACTATTTATTAGCTCCTCAAGAGCAGGGATTCTGTATTCTGGGTTTTTTTTAAATTTCTGCTTTCAATATATCATCATCAATCACAATCAATCCTGAATATCCCTCTTCATACTCATCCTCACCATCATCATCACCATCATAATTATAACAAGTTTTTAAAAAATGTTTTATATCCATTATATCTATATTTAACATAAGACGCTCAGTAAATATTTGCTAAGTGAATCTATTTGTATGTGTTTCTACTAGAGCAATTATCTAATTATTTATTCTCATTTAAATAAACTTTTAAAATATCATCATAGAATTATGAATAAAGATGATTGGGGCATAACATATAGTCAACAAAATTAATAGTTTTCATGTTAATTTATTTGGAGGGTATATACATACTGCCTAAACAATTAAACACTGGCCAAAGTTTTGGGCAACTCTTGGGAGAAAGTTGAGGTTAGAAAGGAACTATGGTGGGGAGCTCATAGAGATGAGTTCTAAATTTCATCAATATAGAGATTTTGGATTTTTTAATAGAGAATCTGGAAGTAGGTTCTGACATGATACAACATGATAAAGAATAACATAGCTTTTATGTGTTTGGAATCTTGTGAGATTAGCTCTCATTACTTTGTAGTTATCCTGTCATACCTCATTCTTTAGCTGTATTTCCAATGTTACCTTCTTTCCCTCTATTCCAAGATACAATGTGAGCTACTCCATTAAATGTAAGCTTCTGGGAAAGTTAGGCTGCTGGATGATAATGGAATAGAATATAGGGCTTGGAGTCAAGAAGACTCATCTTCCTGAGTTTGAATCCAGCCTCTCAATCTTTTAGTAGCTGTGTGATTTGGGGCAGTCACTTGATCCTATTTGCCTCAGTTTCATTCAAATGTGACTTCAAATGACCCTGGGCAAGTCACTTAATACCAGTGCCTCGCATAAACAAACATAAATATGCCCCTTATGAGAGAAACAAAGGGGATGATGGATGTGATTTTCTATCTTGAAAGGTAGAATACCATTTTTTGTGATGTGTGACATATAGTAATAAAACACAGAAAAGCATCGCATTATTCCATTTTAATTGATTTTCATGTTAATAGTTCTATCTTGAGCAACCAAAATAGAGAAACCTACTTTATGAAAATGAAATCAGTGATGTCATTGCTGAATGAATCACAGACAAAGCTGTATATTGTAAGTTTATATATCTACATCTATCTATGTATCTATGTATCTATCTATCTAAAGTTCAACTGGTAGGAAATTAATTCCTCCTCCACTTTTATTTTCTTGTCTGCATCCTTGAAGTTACTTAGTCATACTCAATTAGTAGTAAAAGCTTAACATTTTATTTTCTTCCTCTTGAAAAAGGCAGCATAGTATTAGATAAAGGGCCAACCTTTGGGTCCCTAAAGCCATATAGAAGCAATGTTTGACCCAATTCTTCTGTATGACAATGAACAAATCACTGAATTTCTCAGCATCTCCCAAACAAGAAGGTGCCAAATTCAGGCACATCTACATCAGGGAATGGAGTTTCCCCATTTATTTGAGATCATAGATCCAGAACAAAAGAATAGGAAGAGGGGTTAGTAAACATTTGGTGCTCACATCTGGCACTTAGATCCTTTTAGATTTATAATTTTATTTATTTAGATTTATAATGCTTCTTTTCAGTCTCCTTTGCTGGAACCCATATCATACACACTAACTATGAGTGCTCTTCAAAGCTTTACCCTGGGCACTTCTTTCTATAGGTTCTCTCTCTTATAATCTCATCAGCTCTCTTGAGTTCAGAAATCATCTCTATATAGATAGAACCTGAACTTGGAGTCAGAAAAACCTGATTTCAAATCCAGTTTTAGACTCTTTTTAGCTGTGTAATTGATTCTGGGTGAGTCATTTAGCCTCTACTGACTCAGTTTCTTCATCTGTAAAATTATGATAATAATAGCATCTATTTCCCAGGGTTGTTATGAGGATAAAATGAGATCATGTTCATAAAACAATTTGCAAACCTTGATGTACCAGTCATGATCTGGTTTGGGGTTTTCTTAGCAAAGGCACTGGAGTGGTTTGCTATTTCCTTTTTCAGCCTATTTTACAAATGAGGAACTGAGGCAAACAGGATTAAATAATTTGCCCAGGATCTTTAGTAAGTGTCTGAGGTCATTATTGAACTTAGGAAGAGTAGTTTTTCTGATTCTAAGCCCAGAGCTCTATACACTGCACCATCTATCTGCCCCTAAAATACCACATAAATACTAGCTCTTCTTCATTGCCATTATTATATGATTCACAGATCTACTCAGCCCTTACCTCTCTCCTGAATTCCAGGCTCATATCACCACTTGCCTATTGGATACTTCAAAACGGATGCCCCTTAGGTATCATGTTCAACTCATCATTTCCAAAATAGAATTCATTATTTCCTTGCAAACCCACCTAACGCTTAACTTCCATATGAATCATCTAGGACACCATCATCATTCTATGTCATTTTATGTCTAAATTTTATGAGTCTAAATTCCTTCCCTCTCATACCCCCCAAATAGTTACTAAAAATCTTGCCATTTTTACCTCTGAAATAGCTCTGATTTATTATTTTCTCACTGCCCACACAGCCACCACTTTGGTTCAGTTCCTCACCATCTCTCACCTAGACTGTTATAATGGATGCTTAACTGATTTACCTGCATTCCCCGCTCCCATAATGATTCATCTTCCACACAGCTTCCAGGGTAATTTTTCTAAATCGAAGGTATGATATATTACCCATCCCACTCAGTAAAGTTCCCTAACTTCCTATTATGTGTAGGATCAAATATTAACTCTTCTGATTGGCATTTAAACTTCTTTATAAACTTCACAGTCCCTTCTTTTGTTTCTAGTCTTCTTATACATTGCTTCCCCACAAGCATGCTCTAGTCCTGATACTGGCTTATTTCTTGTTTCTCACATCCTATGTTCCATCTCCCTACTCTATGCCTTTGGAATAGCTAAATCCTATGTCTGAAATGCTGTCCCTACTCACATTACCTCTAAAGAATCTGCTTTTTTCATGACTCAGCTTAAGGGCTACCTTCTTCTGTAAGTCTTTCCCAACCTCCCCAACTTCTGATGCCTTCCCTTTTAAGGTTACTTTGAATTTACATCAAACATATGTGTGTATACACGTTGTCTCCTCCATTGGAAAGTCAGTCAACAAACATTTTATTACATGTAAACTCCTTGAAGTCCAGAACATTTTTTATTAACACACAGTAAGAGTTTAATAAATACTTGTAGATTTTATTAACTCATGATAAGGAATTTAATAAAGTTTTGTCAATGTATAGATTCAGGAATGTTTGTAATACCATTTCAAAAGACCTGGATTCAGAATAATTTTGTACTCAAATTATTCTAATTTAAGATGAATTTCCAAACAGTTAAAGCACCTTCTGAATGACCTAGCTTTTCTCAGACCATGAGGGACAGAGGTAGGAAGGAAAGGTGTATCCTAGATTGAAAGTGAGATCTGTGTCTATCTTTATCCCTCTGGTACTTTGCACATGGTAGGCACAATAAGTATTATTAGAATGAATTATTTTGTTGATTTGAGGAAGATTCCAGTGGGACAGCCTTCACAGACAATATTCTGAAATAAAAAACAATTGACCTTGCTGGCTTCCAATATAAGAAGTGAAAAGTCTGTGACAGCAGGCAATTATTCCACTCTGGCTCTGGTTCAGTTGTAATTAGTGCAGTCTCGATTAACTAAAACTTGTCCCAAACGACTGAAATGCACAATCAGACCACTGATCTGTCTTAAACCAGAGAGAGATTAAAAAGAGAGAAGCTACTTAGGACAAGTCCAACATCAAAATTCAAAGGAAGAACCTAATCTAGAAATAGAGAATCAGAGAATCAGCTTTAATGTATGTTGGTTGCAAGAATAACCCATTAGTGTCGATATTTTCTGTGTGCAGAACAAGGCGATATAGCAGGGATAAGAATTATTTATGCTGATCTGGCTTTTCTATCCCCCAAAATGCTGTCACACCTTGGGTCTTATTAAGCATTAAATAATTGTGATGATTCTTTTAAAAACTGTCTTACTGGAAAGTGAAATCTAATTAGTTCACAGCATTTCATAATAACTTTCATCCTTCTTCTACTCTTGGGTCTTGACTCTGCATTCTAGAAAAAGTCTTAATAAAATTTCTAGTGTATGCTATTCCTTTGGAGCCAAAAGAAAAGATATTAAGGCAGGATACTGGAATCTATCACTTAGAATCAGACTATCGGAAAAGTTTTGATTTTTTTTTTTCTTTT
Source organism: Sarcophilus harrisii (assembly GCF_902635505.1). Classification (NCBI taxonomy): domain Eukaryota; kingdom Metazoa; phylum Chordata; class Mammalia; order Dasyuromorphia; family Dasyuridae; genus Sarcophilus; species Sarcophilus harrisii. The sequence continues at coordinate 133,747,240 of NC_045429.1, forward strand.
TTGAATCCTTAGCATTTAGCACATAGAAAGCTTTTTCCTTCAGCTATATGGCACAATGGGTTGAGTTCTGGGTCTGAGATAGAATCTGGCTTTAGATACTTACTAGCTGGGTGACCCTGGACAAGTCATTTCACTCTATTTGCCTCAGTTTCTTCATTCATAAAATAAGTTGAAAAAGGAAATGGATCTTTGCCCAAAACCACTCCAGAATCTTTGTCCAAACCCCCCCAAAAGGAGTCATGAAAAGTTGGACACAACTGAAAATTACTAAAAAATATAAAACTTTAAGAAATACTTGCAGATTGATGGATTCACTTGTAAAGCATGTCTGTAACAACATTTGCCAAAGGATTAAGCTTTTTTGAAGGAACAATTACAAATCAATAACCTTCTGCTTCAGAGATAAGTGAAAGTTTCACAGCTAATTTAAATTCCAGCAAACCCAAGACTGATAACTAGGATGGAGTGACCGATACTTTGTCCCAAAAACTGAATTTAAACCATGGAAAATCTAGAAGGCAATACTTGATTTCTTTCAGACAGTACTTGCATTTTTTCAAATGCACAAAAACAATTAAACTTAAGAGTCTACTTAGGAAGAATAATTAGTTTACCTATCATCTACCAGATGGCATGCTGGGGTTAAACTCTTTCTCCATCATGTCCTGTTTCTCTCCTCCAAATCAATAAGGGAATCCTTTATGATTTTTGCTTTGAACGTATTCTTGTACTTATCTCAGGTGCCAAAATTTCAGAAAAATAATAATTTTCAGTTATCAGTACTGGTTCTCTAAACTAGACTAATTGTTATTTTCAACTCTCTTTTTAACAATAGCATAAGAATTAACTCATAACCAACACTGGGGTAAAGTGTCTTTAAAACACACAAGCACACACACACAGATACACACTTTAAAAACCTCTCATTCCAACCCCTCCATCTGAGGTTTGCAGATACAAACAAATAAGTGAAGTAGCTACACTGGATCCATAAGTAGTTAGCATTTTGCCAGACAAATTCAGGTCGATTCAGAAAGTATTTGCCAAGCACTGCTATGTATTTAGGATATCAAGCAGTACAAATTCACAAGATGGACTATAGCCATTGAAATAATGAGATTCTGATGTCAAAATCTTACTCCAGTGTGAAATGGAGGTGACTCCAAATTTTCTAGTAAATATTTGTTGATTGGAACACAAGCTCTGCCAGGTACTGCTAAGCTAGAAAGGTATTGAAGATGGACCTGGTAATGAGGATATATGTTTGTTATCCAAGGACCTGCCTAGCTAAATGTGAAGAGCTTATTATCTGGTTAGCCCTAGAGTGATAGATATTTTAATCATAGAGGTGTCTACAAACATCTATCAAGTCATAGAGGTACTGCAATCAATCGGTAAGAGTATTGAATTGGGTTCAGTCATAGTATTTTCTGGGCAAAGCTATTGTAGCGATTTGCCATTTCCTGAAGAATGGCAAGGCAAATGGATTAAGCAACTTGTCTAAGTAGTAAATGTCTGAGGCCAGATTTGAACTCATAAAGATGAGTCTTCCTGATTCCAAGCCCGGTGTTCTATCCATTGTGTCAGAAGGAGTCTACATCAGCCAAATCACAAATTATTGAAATGTTAGAATACTACTTACTGAATGCCTCAACAGTGAATAAAAGTGGTATAGAATCTTTTGTTTATCTACTTTCAAACAACAGGCTTCTTCTATAATGCCAATAAATGGAACACAAATCTTATTTTCTTGAAAATGGTCTAGAAAAAAAGATGAATGAAGGCTTTAAAAATATCCCTCTCTAGTTTTCTTGTTTTTAAAAGGAAGAAAAGTGACAGATTTAAAATGTAGATTCTAAATGATAATTCATTTGAATGTTTATAAATTGCAGTCATTGGGAGGTTCCAATTTCAATACAAGAGACAGTATCAATGAGAAAAAAACACTTTAAAAAAATTTATCTCTTCATGGCTTAATTCAAGCTCAGTCAAGCTATAACACAACAATAATGACAACAAAAATTTCCATATAAATAAACAAAAATTTTTAAGCAAGAAGAAAATGGAAATAAAGGTTAACAAAGAATGTCACATTGTAACCATATTTGTGCTTTAAGTTCATATGAGAATACTTCAATTAAAAAAAAAGTTCCCTCCCTGGTATTTTGCAAGGAAGTGAAGATTAAAATGAATAAATAAAATGTTAAATAAGGCAGTGAAAATAAGGCAATGAAATAGTAAAAGTGAATCTTGTCTTCCATATATCCATAATGCTCATCCCAACATCTCTCCCTACTGAACACTTTATCTATTTGTCCTAGTTCAGCAATAATTTCCAGCAAGCCCTGCCCTGACTGAATCCATTACTTAGCTGTGACTTCTCTATACTTTAAACCAGAAGCTCAACTTTTGGGAAAGTCAAGAACTCTTTTGGCAATTTGGTGATACCCACAGGTGACTCAGAATAATGTTTTGGAATGCATAAAATAAAATACATAAAATCACAAAGGAGATCAATTATACAAGAATGTCGTTATCAAAATATTTTTTAAAACAAGTTGATGGACCCCAAGTTAAAAAAACCTCTGCTAAAACTATCAAAACAATTAAACACTCATATCCTGATCTCTAATGTAGGTATTTCTGCACATTTACTTTCTTCTGTAAATTCCTTGAAGTTTTAGGCAAACAATGCCTCACTCATTTCTCTATTTCCCTCATCGCCAGTGCTTTAAATGAAATAGGGAATTAATAAACGTGGGTTCAATTGAGCTGAATCTCTCTGCCCCTATATTGTAGTCTCCAAGATAGAAACATGTAGAAGAATTTCCAGCTTTCATTTTGAGGATGAAATCAACCCAAATTACTCTACCAGGCTTTCTGCCACATCACAAAATTAACTAAATCATCCCAACTCCTTCAGCCTGATTACCCATAATTCCAAAACAAAAACTAAAAGAGGAGGGATTTCTTGGCATATTTCTTTTCTAATATGATTTTATCCAAGAGCCTAATTGCCAAAGTGAGTCCATTCCAGTTTACTACACATTAAGCTGCCATTTACTACAGAAATAAGATTTGGTTTTTTTTTTAAGCTATCAAATCATGCAAAAACACCTGAAGGAGTTCCAAAAGAAAGAATCTTGTTCCTTCAATGTAATGGGAACACATTGTACATTCCCAACTCCTATTCATTATCTCCCCACTACCTCTCAGGGAAGGGAGAAAGTGGTTCAGGAGAGGAGGGGGAAAAGAGACTAAGTCCCATTCTTGGCTCAGTCACAGTCCAATTCCCGCTATCACTTTCTTTATGAATCAAACAACACTGACAGTTCCTAGATGGATGCTGCCTACATCAGTCACAATTGATTGTAAAGCTGTTTTAAATAAGTGCATGATGGTAAAGTGCTACATCTCATGAAACATCAACCTTACTATCATGAACTTGCTTTCATTGTGGTGGGGGATGGGAGAGGCAGGGAAGGAGATCTCCAATTTAATTGCCTATAAAGAAGTATTTCATTGATTCTGAAATTTATGGAAAACTATCTGACATCTCCAAGGTCATTTCTCTTTAATGAACATGAACCTTCTCCTACTCTTTGAATAAATAATATATTATCATTCACTTCCAGCCAGATATCATAGATTAAAATAATATGTAAAAAAGCATAACAAAAGCCTGCAAAATGTAAGCCTGCCCCAAAATGCTTACAGAGCAGCAGTTTGAAGAAAAACAATATTCCTTTTTTTTTTTTTTTAATCGTGAGTCTAATTCCATTATGTGGTCTCTCAAGGAACTGTTCATTGTGAACGTCTGAATATCAAAATATCTAATGTTCAAGAAAAAACAATATTCCTAAAAAAATTATGAAAGAAAGCTCAGAATGGCAGGGTTTATATTGTTTCTGAGTAATAACACATTGGATTTCAATACACTTGACATGCACTATAAGGGAATCACATTAAACATGTTACTTTAATAGAAAAATATTAAGAATTCAATCAGCATTATCATGACCCCCTGGTTAAGGTCTTTCATATTGACATTATTAATACTTTCCTGAATTGTTGAGGGTTCTTGGTTTGTTTTTCAAAAAGATCATTTGGTATTTTCCCTAGGGCTCAAGGGGGAGAAGTTTTCATGTAGAGAGAAAGATTCAGCATGATAGTGTAAGAGCCCAGAGGACTACAAAGACAATGCTGGACAGTTCAAATAGAAGGTAGATTTTCTTTTCTTTTCTTTTCTTTTTTAATAAAACTTTTTATTTTCAAAAATAATCCAATGCACAAATAATTTGACAACAATGACCATAGCTTTGTATTTTAGATTTTCTCCTTCTTCCTCCCACTCCCTCCCCTAGCTGGCAAGCAATTCAATATATGTTAAACATGTTAAAATATATATTAAATCCAATATGTTTAAACATATGTATACAATTCTCTTGCTGCACAAAAGAAATCAGATAAAAAAAAGAAAGTAAATGAGTAAAAAAAAAAACAACAAAATGCAAGAGAACAACAACAAAAAGAGTGAGAATGTTCTCTTGGATCCACATTCAGTTCCTACAATCATCGCTCTGTGTGTAGATGGTTCTCTCCATCACAAGATCATTGGAAATGGCATCAATCATCTCAATGATGGAAAGAGTCATGTTCATCAAAACTGACTGTCATATAATATTGATATTGTCGTGTACAATGATCTCCTGGTTCTGCTCATTTCACTTAGTATCAGTTCATGTAAATCTCTCTAGGCTTGTCTAAAATCATCCTGATCATTTCTTATAGAACAATAATATTCCATAACATTCATATACTATAACATATTCAGCCATTCTCCCACTGATGGGCATCCACTCAGTTTCCAGTTTCTTGCCACTACAAAAAGGGCTGCCACAAATATTTTTGCACATGTGGGTTCCTTTCCTTCCATTAATATCTCTTTGGGTTATGAGGCCAATAGAAACACTGCTGGGTCAAAGGGCATGCACTATCTAATAACTTTTTGAACATAGTTCCAAATTGCTCTCCAGAATGGCTGGATACATTCACAACTCTACTAACAATGTATCAGTGTCCCAGTTTTCCCACATCCCCTCCAACATTTGTCCTTGTCTTTTCCTGTCATCTTAGCCAATCTGAGACATGTGCAGTGGTATCTCAGAGTTGTCTTAATTTGCATTTCTCTGATCAATAGTGATTTAGAGGAAGAAGGCAGATTTTCTCAGTGGACCAACAGAACATGCTGTTGTTTAAGCCAGAAGCTCAACTTTTGGGAAAGTCAAGAACTCTTTTGGCAATTTGGTGATACCCACAGGCGACTCAGAATAATGTTTTGGAATGCATAAAATAAAATACATAAAATCTTGAGCAGGAGCACTCATAAGCTAATTTTTTTTGTCATATTATCTAGAGAATCTCTCTCTCCAGTTCCCCAAATGTGATAAAAATCACTCAATCCTTGATAGTGTTTCAAAGCATATGAATGAGAGCAGGAATCAAAAGAACTACTAAAGGAAGTTAATGTTTTCATTTTATATGGAATTCCATCAAGTCAGCCAGTTAATGAATATTTATTAAATGATTACTTTGTGCCAGGTACTGTACTAAGCCCTGGGGGGGGGGGGGTAGAAGAAAGACCAAAATGACAGTCCTTTGTACCCACACACATTTTCATAGCAGATCATGGGGAAAATCTGCACTGTTTCCAATTTACATCAAATTAGTACGCATTTATTGATGACTAACTATAGAAAATGTCCTGATCAATCAAGAGTTAAGTAATGTTGTAATTAACAGTCAGATCCAAAAGTTAGATATTATGATCAAAAGCATTTCCAGTAAGATATGGCATACTTCTCTAACCAAAGTCCTTTTGTCAGAAGAATGCTTTCCTAGGGTTACTTGAAAAATACTTATGTTATACCCCAAATTACAATTCACATTCTACAGGAAAGACATTTTACAATAAAGATCAAAATTCAATTCTAGGGGCAGCCAAATGGCACAGTGGATAGAGCATTGACCCTAAAGTCAGGAAGACCTAAGTTCAAATCCTGCCTCAGACATATAATATTTCCTAGTTCTGTGACCCTGGGCAAGTCACTTAACCCCAATTGCCTCAGAAAAAAAAATTCAATTCTATAGACTAGCCCCTAGTTTTAGTAACATATCATTGGTACCCAGGTTCCATATAATAAGATAAATCGTTTGTTTTAGTGAGTGAGAAGAACATTGGTCTTAGAAGCAGAAGATTTAGGATTGAATCTCACATTTTTTGCTCTGTGACCCTGAGCAGGTCATTTAACATTTCCATAGTCACAAAAGAGAGGTAATTATATTTCTACTATCTTGCTCAGGAACCCATTGAGGGGAAAGCACCATGGACAGGGCCATATAAAGGTTCTAACTACTGGACCAAATTTGTGATTTCTCTGGTAAAGGAAAGTCCTGTCAAAAAAACTCTGCCATTGTAGAATGGCAACTTAAGAGTCTTAAAAAGTTGCCAAGGCCATGGAGAACTTAAGGAAAAGCCACTTTCTGTCAGAGTCAGGACATAAACGAGTGTCTACTTGACTCCAAGGAAGATCTGCCTCTCTCCTATATACTCTTCCTCCTCTAATATATATATATTATTATTATTACTGTTGTTATAACACTACAAAAGGCATTCAGAAAAACAAGTTCCTAACTTATATTATGGCCAGATTTGACTATTTTCTCCTTGTAAGACACAGCAGACTTGTACAAGATTTACAAATGTGAACTATTTCAGTCATTTTCCTATAAACAATGTAATCAGATGAAAACAAATTTAATAGCACAATGAGAGTGTTGCCTTATCAAGAGATAAATGTAGATATAGCCAAGGATGTGCTGAAGTATGGTACTTCAAACAACTGCAGCTTCAAAATAAATAGCTGGGGAACACAACAATAGACAGACACAGTGGTGCTCAGCAAACAGTGAAGGCATGGGTGTGTTGGAATATAATGTCAGGAAACAAAAAGGCACAGACTGAATCAGCAGCCACCCTGTGGGTGGCTAGTGACTGCTATGACTAGTCAGCAAATACACATGAAGCCTAGTCTATCTCCTCCTCACTTTTATATTCAAAGGAACTGTGATTCTCCTTATTTCTCACATGACACAAAAGCATCATTCTAAAGAATGATTCACCTGTATTTAGCCATTTCCTTGATGCATCTGCACATTTATTTTCTAGTTTGCAAGGTTCACCCCACCCTCTCATGAAATTTTATTCAAAGGTATCTCCCCCATAAAATAAATACACACACATATACACACACATTTCAAATTTCTAAATACCACAGTCCTGAATACATGAAATAATACAATTGAAGAGAGTTCTTACATTATTTAACACAGTGAATTCAAAATGTCCTTTTCTTAGACATTTATATTTGAGGATGTTGGATTTGTTGTTATATGTACTTTTTTATTGATGTTTTATAATAAACTACATTTGGGAGGTTTCAAAAAACTGAAACTTTGAGGGATATTGGAATGATCTAGTTCATTCTCCTCATTGCATAGATAAGGAAAAAGAGGACAGATATGAATGGGATGTAAGAAAGGAATATGAAATATCTTTTGGAGTGGTAGTGAGGATAGACAAAGAAAAGACACACTTGGTGAGAAACAGGATAAGAAAGAGGCAAAGGACTTAGTGGAAAGAGCTCAGTGTAAACACTGTTCAAGGGGAATATTTATGCTATGTGTATATGTGTTTGAATGTATGGTATCATCAGTAAACCAGACTATATGGGAGAAAGAGAAGACAAACATAGAATTCAAATCCATCTCTGAGGCTATTACTCATAAGTCCAAAGTGTAAGTCTTTGGATAATAGGGAACTCAGGGAGTTTATTGGGTAGGTGAGTGATGTGATCATGTTTTCACATGAGAAAAATCAATTTGGCATCTCTACAGAAAGTGGATAGGAGGGAGGAGAGATTTAAGGTTGGAAAAACAATTAGAAAAAATAGTTCAAGAATACAGGCAGTATAATAGGAAGTGACAAAGGCCTGAATTAAGGTAGTAATAGTGTAGTAGTATAGGGAATGAGAAGGGAATAGATGAAAGAGGTGAGGAGGTAGAAATATTAAGATTTCAGTACTAACTGGATGTAGGTAATGTGAGGGAAAAGTGAGGAATTAAGGTTTACTTTGTGGTTATCAGGTTTATACACTTAGGGCCAAGTCAAGATTAGAATTCAGGTCCCATTCCCTCTTTGTTGCATCTATGTTTTCCCTAAGTTTTCACAGTGCAAAAGTCTCGACAGAACTTTTCCTTTTGTCTTAGAACCATTTTTTCCAATTTAGTAAAATGTACTCAATTTCTACCTGTCTTCCCAAAATATTAGCAAACCACATTCATTTAATATCAGCTCCAAACTAGTTACTATCTAGGTGGTACAGTGAAATAAAACCCTAGAAAATACACACAAGACCTGAGATCAAGTTCTTGCTTTGCCAAAGCTCAGCTTCACTTCACCAGATGAAGGAGATGCTTTAAGGTCATTAATTTTCCAAACACATTTGCCTTTGAATTTGACTTGAGATTTGTAGTAGACTGGTTCTTTGATTTTGCAGGAATTATTTGGAAAGGCAAACCAACTGACTAATCCCCTTGTATCAAAAATACAATTTAATTATACAATTTAACAGTTATTTAATCCAAGATTCTCATTTTATAAGTGAGAAAACTGAAGTCTCCAGGAAGATTAAATGAGTTGCTGGTAGTAAGCATCAGAGACGTGATTTGAATTAGGTACCAAGACTCCAGATCCAGGGTTCCTGCTATTCTAGCACACTGCTTCCTCTTTACTATCTGAGATATTCCAAGGAAAGAAAATGAGAATTTAGTTATTTTAAGCATTTACATAGCACTGATTATGTGCCAGGCATTGTGCTAAGTACCTTACAAATATTATCTCATTTGATCCTCACAACAATCCTGAGAGGTAAGTGCATTCATTAGCCCCTTTACAATGGAGGAAGTTGAGGCAAATAGAAGTTAAATGTTCTAATTATCTAGTAAATTTCTGAGATGGGATTTGAACTCGGTTTTCCTGACCCCTAGGTCTAGCACTCTAATTACTCAATGACTTATCTGCCAAGGATTATCCTTTTCACCACATCTCAGAGCTGAGAGGAAATTTAAAGGGTCACCTAATACATTCTTTAGGCTTCTACTGAGGTGATCAAGCCAAAAAATTTGTATTGAAGACTTTAAAAATATATTTAAAAATCATATTTCATTGAGACTAGGAAGATCATTTAGCCTCCTCACACAGTATCATAGTCACTCAAAAGAGATTGGCACATCTCTTCCACTTTGCCAAGGGAAAAATGTGGCTGAAAAATGTATATTGTCCTAATTATAATTTGTAGCTGGATAGGAAGGCCTTTTTAAGGTAGGTCATTGGCATTTATTTTCAATGTAATAAAATAAGCATTTATTAAGCAACTAACTTTGTTCCAAGCACTGTGGTAAGCATGGGAGATTTAAAGAAAAAAAATAAACAATTCCTTCCCTCAATAAGCTTACATTCTATTGGGAGTGGAGAATTATATATAGAAAAATTAAGCACACAAAATAATATCTGGTGGAAAGATACGACCAATCAAGACAGACTTAGATAAAAGATGGACTTGAATTGAACTTCTGTGATATGAAGGTAAGGAGCGAATACATTCCAGCAATGGAAGCAGCATGCATAAAGATGCAGATGGAAGATGGAATGTCGCATGTGGGAAATCAGCAAGCAGCCTAGTATACCTGAACAACAGAATGACTAGGTAGAATAATGGGCAATAAGCCCAGAAAGGTGGGCTGGAATTGGAGGATGAAGGACTATAAAAGCCCATCAAAGAGACTAGATATTTTCCTAGAGGCAAGAGGAAGCCACTGAGGTTTCTTGAATGGGGAGGGACATAGCTGGACAATCAATTTGGCAACTGTGTGGAGGACATATTGCAAAAGTAAGAGACTGGAGGTAGAGAGACCAATTAGGAGGTTATTGCTATAGTCTGAGCAGCTAATAGAAGCTTGAAAATTGAAATGAATATGTCTTGACAGGGACTGCAGATGGATAATGACCTGGGCTCAGAATCAAAAGAAGGATATTGAGTTCCATCATCCTCAGAAAACTGAATGGAGCTTTCAGTGATCTTAAGCTGCTTACCAGCACAAAAGATATTGTCTACTGAGGGCATGTGGTTATATGTCATAATGTTAACAACAACAAAAACCGCAGATTACCCAAAGGATAAGAGAAAGATACCAATAATATGTGAGAGGAAACATGGCATAAAAGTCTTTACTAAGGCATGTAAGAGCAGAAAAGGAGCTAGACAATAGCAAAGGAGAACAGATAGAGTTTTGCACTGGTATTCACAAAATAACAAGACAAGCCAAAGAAGTGTGCACTGGATTTTGGGGAAAATCCTGTATGATGTATAGAATGACCTGAATAAGAATTGAAGAGGATGAGAGACAGCAAAAACATGATCTGTACATTGGGATATACTATGAAGGGAGTACCCATTTCTATATAGGATTTCAGAGCCACTGAAGTATTAAGAGAAAACCAAACAAAGCAAGACATAATTTTTCTGGCCCCTCCAATATTCCCTAAACTCAGAATTTCCTTATTTCCTTATCACCCCAGGAAATGAGAGCACAAAGCTGGAAATCAGTCAATCAATAAACAGGCATTTATGAATCATTTACTCTGTGTCAAACATTGGTAATACAATACAAAAAAGAAACAGAACCAGCCCTCAAGAAACTTACTAATGGAGAGATAACATGTGAATAAGTAAGTAAATCTAACACAGACAGAGTAAAAGGAAGTTATTATCTTAAAGGGGAAAGATTCTACTAATAGGGGGATGGGACAGAGGAAAACATAAAATAAGACAAGTCAGCAAGGGAAAGATTAAGAAACACACTTATTCAAAACTCAATTTTTTTCTGTCTTCTATACAGGTTGGGAATATCATTAAACAGAAGCTAAGAGCGATGACTAAATAATATCCAGTATTGAACATAATTTAAATTTTTTTTTGCTTGCTAGGTTAGTTCATACTTGTAATCTCTTCTCTACCAGAAAGGCTAAGGCTAGTGCATCTCTTGAGTTCAGGAGTTCTAAGCTGAAGTAAGCCAAGCTAATTGGAATTGGAATTAAGTATGGCATCAATTTGGTGAGCCCCTAGAAGTTGAGGGATCCTACTCCAGGCTGTCTAAGAAGAAAAAATAAAAGTAATATATTGCTCCCAATTCAGAAAGGGTCAGACTAGACATTTTACCATAGCCCCAGCAAGAGGCTGTTTATCTTTGAGCTAGAAAGCCTGGATAAAAATCAGGAAAAAGTTAATACCACAGGTGAATCTTTAACCACATTGTCTCTTTTAAGAGATAATTCCAATAAGCTAATGTGGTTGAAAATTTACCCTTATAATTAAGCTTTTCCAGATTTTTATCCAGGCTCTTCATTTGAAAGATAAGCAACCTATTGCTGAGTTCATACTAAAAATCTGCTAGCTTGGGCATTTCCATCCAGTGAGCTAACAGAGAAAATGTCCACACTCATGGATCACAGAAGAAGACTTCACCCTATTTATCTTCCAATTGTTTATAGGATAGAATGAGTAAAACTGCCCCATTAAAATATACCTAGAGTAGTACAGATACTCATTTATAAAAGATATTTATCTACCAAGAGAGTAAGCTACTAGCAAACCTCAAAGTGCCATAGAATTTATTATTGGCTATTAGTTATGTAGAAATATGGAAAAAATAATTTATATCCTTATAAAACAGCAATTAAAGTTGTAAAATAACACTCAATAATTTATATCTTATTGATCAAAATTTGAGAATACTAAGAATAAGAATACTGAAAGTCAACTTGGTTCTTTTGTATATATGTTTGTGTGTATGTGTGTGTGTGTGTGTGTGTGTGTGTGTGTGTGTGTCTAGACCTGTGATTTCTCTGGTGTAGGAAACTCCCTTTACCAAGGCAGACTGACAAATAATTTTAATGAAATGTGTAGATCACTAAGAGATTAATTTATTTGCCCAGGATCACACAGAAGCAGGACTTGAACCCAGAGTTCAGTTCTCCCTAACTCTGAGGCTGGTTCTCTATCCATTCTACAGACAGACAGACATATAGATAGCTTTTCAATTCAAAATAATATAAAATCATAAAAGGGGTATTCAACCTCTGCTATGTGATTTTCAATTTCTAAACCTCTAAAATAAGAGGTCAGAGTAATTCACTTTAAAATCGTTTCCAACTCCAAGAACTATGACTTATAATCCAAAAATAGCACTCCTTTGCCCCTGCGGTGAATGTAAACAAAATGGCTCAATTTTAAGCTTTTTAAGTTCCTTTATTGACATCTATGATACTGAAGCAGTATGGGTAATAGAGTGTAACAGAGGGCTCAACCTGTTGTCAATAAAACCAGACTCAAGTACTAATTGCCTACCCACAGACAAGTCCCCTAACTCCTTTTGTGCCTCAGTTTTTTCATTTGTAATTAGGAGAAAATTATATTCATAGTACAACTGACTTTTTGTTGGAACAAATGAGATGAATAATGAACATGAAGACTTTTGTACATGTTAAAGTACGTTAAATGCATTATACATCAAATGAGTAGAATGTATATTAACTAATTTTATCCTCACAATCACCTTGAAAAGTATGTGGGTATATATATAGGGTATGGTCTTTTGTCATGCTGACATGAAATACTGATAATAGGTATTATTATATAGGAAAGTGGGAGAAACCTTAAACTCACCTTTAGGGGTCAAGTAGTCTGTTTTTTTAAACAGATGAAGAAATAGAGATTAAACTGAGTAGCAAGTCAGTGGCAAATTCAGAAACAGCTTAAATTCCTTTTCTGCAACAAATGTAACATAACAATCACTTATTGCAGAGTATTTTGCTTGATGCAGGGTGAGGGAGGCAAAAAGTTTAGAAGAAAACAGACACAATAATCTCTGCCCTCAAGTTTATAATCTAAAAAGATGATACCTATCCAGAAGATATGATATAAACTATTCTGAAGTACCATTTTTTGTTCTTCAGATTTATCAAAAATGGTGAAAGGACTGGTCCATTTAGAGAGTGGGGCTGGAAGCTGGCAAACACAGTCAGTCTACAGAGGGTTAGACTTAAAGTCAGGAAGAGGAGTTCAAATCCTACTTCAGACACTTACTTTGATGTTATCTTGTACCTCAGTTTCCTCAACTGAAAAATGTGCTAACTATAGTATCTGGTCAGAGGGTTATTATAAGGATAGAATGAAAATAACATGTGAAAAGCAATTTGAAAACTTTAATATACCATATAAGTATTAACGATTAATAGGAGGAGGAGGAGAAGTAGGCATGATTAACTTGGGAAAAATAGGATGTTTAAAAACATGATGTCTAGGTCCAGGATGTCTCGTTCATTGGGAGGAGTTTCCCAAGATTTCATTTTTTTGAGACAAAAGGCAATTACATAAGAAATCACATACTTTGATTAGTGCAGTCAGACTTCTGAGTTGGGGGGAAGGGAAAACCATATGTAGGAGGTGATTATGGGAGCCCAATAAGAGAAAGGGACACAGTCTGCTTGCCTGCTGTCAAGAACACTTTAAGCTAAGAAACAGGGCTTCTTGCTATATGACTCAAATGCTGCAAGTGGGATCATATTCTCCCACTACTGGGTCCAACCATGCAAGACACATTAGCCATACCCTATACCAGAGCATGAGATGATAGTCAATTTGGTTTTCAAGTTTTCCTCATGATTCATTCAGAGGAATGAGACCGAATTTTCAAAATATATATGTGACAAGGATTTTCCCTATTCCTTTAATTATTTCAATCCCAATTAAATTTTTTTTTTGCTTTAAAATGCATGTCCTTGTATGATTTGATAGTACGATATAAACTCAGTCACAAGATGATTTTAGAGAAACCCAGCTAATCTGGCATGAGGCCCAAACCAACTGATCTATACACTTCTAACATAGCACCACAGCTGTTCTGCACTGAATGAAATAAGGGCTACAAGTATAAGACAAGTTCATTAGAACATCACAAAGCAAAGTACTCTAAGAGTCCTAAAGAGGAAGCTCATTAGTACCTAGTGGGTGGGATTGGGGAATAACATCATGGAAAACTTCATGGCCTTTGAGTGGACATAAAAAGGACAGGTAGACCAGAAAAAACAAAGAAGGAAAATGATTTCTCTCTCCAAAATGGAAAACTGCTGAAATTACTTCATTCATGTCATCCCCCCTAACCTCTCCCTGCGTGCTCAAGAATAGAACAGTTCTTCTAACTTTTTTTTGCTTCTGTCAAAGTTCAACTTTTCCAAGGTCTATTTGGAAAGCCTGGAAGCCAAAGAGTCTCATCAAATAAATGAAAAAAAAAATTAGCCCTTAAACTAATTTCATGCTCTAGTCTAGAATTTCTCTACTTGGGTCTTTGAATTTGTGCTATTGCAACTTCACATATGCTTTTTCAGTGAGAAGAGGAGGGGAGTTAGGGAAAGAATCTAGAACTCAGAGTTTTAAAAACAAATGTAACAGTTTTACATGTAACAGGAAAATTATATATGCATATATGTTAATATATACATATATATAATTGTTCACCTATCCATAAAAAAAAGAATTTGTCCTATTGAAACTGAATTTCACTACAATTAGTTTTCTTTGTAATACTATGTATTTTGTTTTATCTACTTAAAACATTATTTTGAGAAGCGTTCAAATGTTTCATGGGACAGTCAAAAGAGTCTATGACCCTGAAAAAAAAATTAAGAATCTCTGCCCCAATCATCCTTTGGTTCTTGAGAAACAGGAGAAGGAAGAACTAAATGTCCTCCTAAGTAAATTTTCTAACCACGTGGAGGTAATTGTCTTTGCCCTCGGGTTAGAACTTAAAATGGGAGCCTTTACTTGCCAGCCATCACAGCCTTTGCAAGTTCAAGAGTAAACAGTGATCTAAGGCAATTATGGTTTCTTTTGTTTATATCTCCAAGAATAGCTATAGTGAACCTAGGAGCTTCAGGCAAAATTAGTTGATTTTTAACTCTTTTAGACTCAGGGAACTTTTGCTGAGAAAGCAAAAAAGACCAAGAAAATGCCCCAGGACAAGAAAAGTGAGTTTCAAGTTCTGAAATACTGATACTAGGTTAGGGGATACCCAATAAAACTTGAAAAAAAAGGTAAACTGAGGACAAATAATAGAAAGTATTTTACTACTTTATCCAGCAGTAATGACTTAGTCAAATAACTAGCAATTATTAAGTACCAGGACTTGATGTTGTAGAAACACACACACACACACCCTGCATATATATAGGATTTTGTTCACTGAAAAGTTATATACACATAGGAGTTATTATTATTATTCTATCTCCAGACTGTTTAAGTTGACATCAGGAAAGTCAGAAAGTGAAAGAAGTAACTCTAGACTAGATAGAAAGGCAGAAAAGTACAGTTATCCTTTACATCTCGACTTTGCCCACTGAGGTTTTGATATATTGTGGGTCAGCATAAGAAATTAAATGGAAATTTGGAGGGAGATTTGCAGAAGCCATAGATAAGACACAAAGTCTATGACAATACAGAATCTATGACCAAATATTTAACCCAAATTTTATAAGATACAATAAACACCCCCATAAGAAAAAAAGAAAAAAATTCAGACTTCTCTGGTATGAAGAAGGATTTTTAAACATGGATTTTCCAGATTGCCAGAGCACTGCAACTCTAACCTCAGTGATATGAAGGCAGAGTTGTATTTGGTGAGATTGTTGTAGCCTGAATCAGGAATGGGTCCTATACTGAAAAGAACATAAGAATGGGTTCAAATTTCAAATTATGTGACTTTAGGAAAGTCATTTAACTCCTCTGAGCTTAAACTTTCTAATTTATAAAATAAAGATACTACTCCTAACACTACCCACCTCACCCATCTTGTAGCAAAAAAAGGACTTCATAAACTGGGGAGGATGTGTGGGTTGGATTGTAGACATCAATCCTTGGAGCATGTCCAGTCAATCAATAAATATTTATTAAGGACCTACTATGTCTAGTATACTGTACTAAGTACTGGGTATTAAAAAAAAGTCAAAAGGCAATCTCTGCTGTCAAGGAGCTTATAGTCTAATTATTCCCAGATATATCCTGCTTAGTATCAGTTTAAGCAATCATTTAATCATATAAAAATAGTCAGTTTGGAGTGGATGCTCCTCAGTTGGGGAATGGCTGAATGAGTTATGGTATATGAATGTTATGGAATATTATTGTTCTGTAAGAAATGACCAGCAGGAATATTTCAAAAAAGGCCTGGAGAGACTTACATGAACTGATGCTAAGTGAAGGAAATAGGACCAAGAGAACACTGTACATGGCAACAACATGATTATGTGATGATCAACTGTGATGAATGTGGCACTTCTCAACAATGAGGTGATTCAGGCCAATTCTAATAGACTTATGATAAAGAGAGATGATTTTGGCTCTGAATGTGGATCACAGCATAGTATTTTCATTTTTTGTTTTTGTTGTTTGCTTAATTTTTGCCTTTCTCATTTTTTCTTTTTTGATCTGATATTTCTTGTTCAGCATAATGGTGGAAATATAGAAGAATTGACATGTTTAATATATATTGGATTACTTACTGTCTAGGGGAGGGGATGAGGGGAAGTGAAGTAGAAAAAATTTGGAACACAAAGTTTTGCAAGAGTGAATGCTGAAAACTATCTTTGCACATATTTTGAAAATAAAAAGTTATTATTTAAAAAAAAGAGTCCATTTGCAGATGTGTATAGCTGAAGGCTTATATTATATGAGGACAAAGTTAAGACTGATGTCTCACAAGTGCTGAGCTCAGAAAAGAACTAATGGGGAATTCATGAAAACTCTACAGATATTGAAAAGGAATTTTCAGCACCAAGATTTGTGAGGTACCCCTTTGCCCTTAATTTTTCCATGTATACTTACCACCTCTGTACTCTAAGTTTATACCCAATCTTCTCCTTGCCACCCCATCCCAAGAACTCTGGAAGAGTTCCCAAGCTATTAGGAGAAATGTTTTGTAGTGACTGTTCATGTTCTTTACTTTGTAGTGAATATCTTTTCTAAAAATTAATTAAGTCTGGTTGGTTAATTGCTAATGAAGAGTAAACCTGTGTGGGGTTCACTACTAAAAACACAATACCTCAGGGTTAATTAATCCTGGAATTGTACAGTAAGAGTAATCATTACACAGCCTTTGGGGACCCAGAAATCAGTCATCTAAAGCCAATGTTGTCTCTATCCTGGAAAGTCCCTTCTAGATATATAAATAAAATAAATAAAAGAGAAATGAATAAAATCACCCTCACTCTTTGAAAATAAGCCATTAAAATGAACCAAAGAATCCTCAAAATTTTTCTTTCACATTCTACTTGTCACATAGAGGTCAGTGAATGCTTAATGAAATAAAAATTTCTTACCACTTGCTTTACACAAAGTTTTTCAATGATGTCCTCCTAAATTAGTACCTTCTTATTAATCCAAGATGTAGCACTGAATTACTTTAATTATCTAATAGTTCTGTGTTAAAAATCAATTTGATTTAAATAGACAAATGTATTAGAACAGTGAACAGCATTTAATTAAAAATCAATTTGAGTATAGAAATCATCACACACTTGCTAACCAAAAGTTATTTTAAAGGGCAGATTACTGTATTGCTACAAACTTTCTATATTATAGGTCATAAAATTGGTCCCACAATCAAAATAGCATCCTGGTGCTACTGAAAGAGAAAAATAATAGCTTATATTTATATTGTGCTTTAAAATTCATAAAACTTTTTATACATACTCTCATTTGAACCATACAACAATGCTGTGAGGAAGGTAGTATTATTATAACCGCTTGTTAGATGAGGAAATGAGACCCATATCTAGTAAATATATGAAACAGGTCTTCCTGCCTCCAAGGAACAGTTTTATTCTATTAAATTTTTTTCTATTTTATTATATTAATGTATTATTTTTTATTCTATGATGCCTCAAAGGAAGAGAAGGGGGAAAAAGAAAACTTCCTTAACCTTTTGATTCACTAATATAAATAAATCCTCCACTAAATTCCTATTCTAATGTCTCATTATGGGAAGACCATGAGTCCTTAAAGGCTGTGCTAGTAGAAAAGAAAATATGTCAATTCCTACCATTCTAAGTCCACTACTAATGTGGGTTATGCAACCTTAATTGAGCCCTTGCTGATACTAGACAATTCTTGTGTACCTCCCTTATTAACTCACTATCTCACTCTCCACAGTGGTTCTTCCAATCCTTTTCAGCCCTCCTCCATGGCTCTTCCATGGCTCTTTACTCTCCCCCGTTGTCTCAACAAACAACTATCTTATATTTTACAGAAAAAATTGAGGCCAATTATAAGAAACTCTCTCTTCTCCCCTCTTCATCATTTCATAGCATTCAGACACTTTCTGCCATTTTTTCCTCCCTTAGCCCTGTCCCACATGATGAAATGACCTCACTTCTTACCAAGACTAATTCCTATCTTTATTTGAGTGATTCCATGCCATCTCATCCCCTTGCTCCTTTTATCATCCCTACTCCCTTCACTTATCTTCAGTATCTTCCTGTCCACTCTTTCCTCACTCCCTATAAATATGCTTCCATCTCTAAAAATCCTCACTTAAAATAGTCAAAGCACTTTGTCAAATTTATAAGAATATAAATCATTTTCTGATTAATAAATGGTCAAAGAATATGAACAAGCAGTTTTTCAATGAAGAAATCAAAACTATATATAGTCATATAAAAATGCTCTAAATCATTATTGATTTAGAGAAATGCAAATTAAAATCACTCTCAGATAAGCAAAATGATAGATGTCCTTCAATTGGAGAATGGCTAAACAAGTTGTGGTATATGATTGTGATAAAATATTATTATGCTACAAGAAATGATGAGCTTGGTGATTTTTAGAAAAAACATGGAAAAACTTGGATGAAATAATGAAAAGTGAAATGAACAATACCAAGATAACATTGTAATAGAAATATTGGCTAACGAAAAACTTTAAATGACTAATTCATCTTGAGTATCATAAGTACTCAAACCAACTACAAAGGATCTTTCAAGGAAGATACCACCAGAGAAAGAACTGATAAATAGAAGTATCTATAGCATGATTTTACATACACATATGTGTGCTTGTATTTAATTGTAGACAGTATAGCAGTATGGGAAAAGGGGAGAAAAGAAATAAAAAGTACATAGTAAGCACCGAACAAAAGATAACTTAGAAGAAGCAAAGAAAATTAGGGTAGTTTTGAAAATAATTTTATTCTTATTAAATTATCTTTATTACATTTAAAAAAAATAAACAGTCTGAAATTTATGGTTTCATACTGTATCCTCTCTTTATGTTGTCCTGGGTACATGGAAATATTTGGGTTTGGGCGTGAGTTTTTTGCCTATTTGTATTTAAATTCAAATGAATTTTAAAAAAACTCTCAATAATTCCATGCCCCCAACTACTTCCCTCACATACTTTTTTTTTTAATGAGAGAATATTTTATTTTGAATTCCCACTAGAAAGTTCAACAATCTCCTTCCAAATTTACATTGTGAGTCTCATGAAATTGAATGAGAAAAGCTATCAGATGACAATACAGCTGATACTTTTAACACAGAGAGTTTGAAAGAACAAGTTTCATTCATTTGTTTTAAAACATTTAAAATACAAATGAAAGTTTTTTTTTAATCAGTGTCTGTAGAAAACTGTTTGCGCCTAAAAACCTTGTCACTAGAGGTTGTTTTTATTTTAATAGCCTTTTATTTACAGGTTATATGTATGGGTAACTTTACAGCATTGACAATTGCTAAACCTCTTGTTCCAATTTTTCTCCACCTTTCCCCCACCCCCTCCCCCAGATGGCAGGATGACCAGTAGATGTTAAATATATTAAAATATAAATTAGATACACAATAAGTATATGTGACCAAACTGTTATTTTGCTGTATAAAAAGAATCGGACTCTAAAATATTGTACAATTAGCCTGTGAAGGAAATCCAAAATGCAGGTGAGCAAAAGTATAGGGATTGGGAATTCAATGTAATGGTTTTTAGTCATCTCCCAGAATTCTTTTGCTGAGCGTAGCTGGTTCAGTTCATTACTGCTCCATTGGAACTGATTTGGTTCATCTCATTGCTGAGGATGGCCAAGTCCATCAGAATTGGTCGTCATCTAGTATTGTTGTTGAAGTATTATAATGATCTCTTGGCCCTGCTCATTTCACTCAGTATCAGTTCACCTCACATACTTGTTAATCCTTTATGATCTAGCTTCTGATCTCTTCATTTCATCACAACTATTCTCTCCAAATTACCAATGATCTCTTAATTGCCAAATCCCATTGCTTTTTCTCAGTTCTCATTCTTCTTGACTCCTCTGCCGGCTTTGAGACTGATGATCACTCTCTTCTCCTTGATACTCACCTCTCTAGATTTTTCAGGACACTATTTTCCTGTTTCTCCTCCTACTTATCCAAGGCTCTCCTCAGTTTGCTTTGTTAGGTCCTCATTTAAGTCATGCTCTCTAATCCTGGATATCTCACAACATTCTGTCCTGGGCTTGCTTCTATTCTCCCTTTCTACTTCACTTGGTGATCTCATCAATTCCCATGGACTTAATTACCATCTCTAGGCTAATGATTCTTAAATCTATTTATTTTGCCCTAACCTCTCTGCTGATCTCTTAAATTACATCTTTAGTTGCCTTTCAGACATTTCCAAATGGATGCTAATAAACATCTTAAACTCAACATGTCCCAAACTGAACTCATTATTTTTCCCTCCTAACTCTCTTGCAATAATCTCTCTCTAATACATACTCTCTTCTCTGCTCTGATAATAACACCACTCAAGGACAGGACCATATCATCTTACACCAGAACTATGGCAACAGTCTGCTGGTGGATCTGCCTGTTCCAGTCTCTCAATCCTTCATTCAGCCACCAAAGTGATTTTCTTAAAGCATAATTCTGATCCAGTCACCTTTATATCCTCTAAACTCCAAATGACTCCACAATCAAATACAAAATCCTATGTTTGATATTCAAAGCTCTTTATAACTTTACTCCGTCCTACCTTTTCTACTCTTCCTACATCTTACTTCTTAACTCATACTCTATGTTTCAGTGACTCTGGCCCTTGCTACTCAATGAACAAGATGCTCCATCTCTTGACTTTACTTTGACTGTCCCTCATACCTGAAATGCTCTCCTTCCTCTCTGCCAACTAAAATCCTATTTTTACAGGAAACCTTTCCCAATCCCTCTTGTTTCCTATTTATCCTATGTATAGATTGTTTGCACATATTTGTTTGCTTATTCTCTTTCCTGTTATGTTAGCTCCTTGAGAGCAGGAATTGTATTTGGTCTTTTTGTATACACTTAATGCACCGTCTTACACATATAGGCAATAATAACTTGTTTATTTACTAACTACCACAGTAGAACGGCAAAGAATACAAATCCAGAGATAGTAAACTCCATATTTGTCATTTAAGTATTAGCCTGAATATATCTAGGGCAGGTAGGTAGCTCAGTAGATAGGACATAGAACCCATTTTCAGAAAAACCTAAGTTCCAATCTGCCCTAACATTGTGGCAAGTCACTCACCCTGTTTGCTTCAGTTTCCTCATCTGTCAAATGAGTTGGAGAAAGCAATGGCAAACCTCTCCAATATCTTTGCTAAACCTTTGAGAACCCTAAATGGGATCACAAAGAGTTTGGGCATGACTGAAATGATTGAACAGCAACCAGGTACATCTAAAAAGGCTTATTATTTATTTAATTATTTATTCTTAGTTAATTATTATTTATTTAGAATGTGACAACCCACAAAGATAATTTTACTAAGATCAAAGAGGGGCTGTGATCTCATGGAAATAATGGCATTCAGGGAAAGCCAGTTCAGGAAAGTCAATTGTTAAATTTTCATTGTGAGCATATACACCTCAAAAATCTGCAAATGCTGTATAAGTCAGAGCTTGATTTATTGTTTTATTTGCTTGCCTAAGACTTTTTAAAAAAATAGAAAATTTTAATAATACAAATGAAACTTTTAAAAATCCTATTTATTTTATTCTGAACTTAAGAAATAAAAGAAAAATGTGTCCTGCTACATTTTTCTCTTGAGAGCTTGTGGTTAAACATTTACTGACACACCTCTCTATGTACTCAACAGAAGTCACAAATCCCCAGTGTATTGTTTAAAAAAAAAATACAAATAAACAGCAAAGGGCCTGGAGGTAAAATATAATAGTATTAATTTTCCTATTTTATTCTCATTCTCAAATGCAAATATGGTCACCACATACCCAGGGTAATTCATGATTATAGAAATACTTCTTTCCTTTGTCAGCTTTCTGGGAAGTTTAATACAGACTTTTAGCTAGAAACTTCTCCTCTTAAGATGTTTTTAGGGAAAGAGCAAAGAGATTATACGCTGCAATGAACCTTTCTATAGAATTGGCATAACTCTTTCAACTAGATAAGGAATATTAAACAGACTATTTAGGGTATTTCCATATTCAGAATCAGGTAAGCATATATTCTGAACTAAAACTGTATTTCAGCTTTAAAAATAGATGGAATGTCTTCAAAACTCCTGCTTTTCTTGTTATGCTTACTTTCCCAAAGTAGAGTAGCTGTGAAATATTAATTTTCTTCTGGGCTAATGACAAAAGCACGGTCTAATGCATAACCATCTCATTACTTTAATACCTCTGATCATTTTTTTCAGATATATAAAATTGAGACTCCTGTTGTCTGCAGCTGGTTTCAATAAAAACTAGAAAACTTCAAACGATACTTAGATTAAAGCTGCCATCTGTATAAACCTGTAACTAAAACATAAGCCTACCCCAATTAAAGCCTTCATCACTTTTCTATAACAAACTCATGGAATCGCATACCCTCCCAAATGCATGTTTTTTAGTTTCTCTGATAGAAAAGTATTATTGCCTAACAAACAAACGACAGGGGAGAAAAGCAGAAGTAGAAAATTACCCAGCTTGATCCATTTTGCTTGTCAGAGTGATCAGAAAGTTTACAGAGAAGGAGCTGATTCCTTTTCTGTAGGAATTGTATACACATTCAAATTGTGTTTGCCTTTAGACTAACACTGACATATTAATGTACTACAAACAGCTAGCATCCGCTCTTAGGAGATTATCTCATGGATTCAACAGCACGCAGAAGGCTCTCTGTTGTTAACATTGGAATTATGGTGCTTTGCCATGTAAACAAAATATATTCCTTCTGATTGCTAATGCTGTCATATTCCCATTTTGTGGATAATCGCTTCAATTTTATGAATTAACTTTCCAGCTCATAACCCTAAAGCAAAGCCAGACTTTCTGTGGGAAGAAGGCCAGAGTTGACATGAAAACCATCTTTACAACTAATGGTAACTGTCTTTCCTTTGGTGACATGACATCTAAAGAGAGGAAACAGAGCATGAGAACCACATGTCATAGTCACATCATGCCAAAGTCCAGTTGTTATAGTCATCAAAACAATAAAATATCAGCTCTCTGAAGCTTTATCTTTGCCTCCCAGTGCCCAAAAGAGTGCCTGGCAACAGCAAGCACTTAACAAATGCTTGTTGAATCAAGTCAAATTGAATTGAATTGCTGAAATATAAAATCTCAGCCAGAATTCTTACAAGGATTTTCCACAATTAAAGTGCTATCATCTCTTTCCTTTGTTTATGAAATCAAATCTCTAATAAGTGCTTTCTGTTTGCAGAACACTATGCTAGGTGATAGGAAATATGCTAAGTTTGGGTAAAACCAGTCCTGTGTGCCCTCACAAAGCTTGAAATCAAAAAGGGGATCATGTATCAGCATAAACATCTATAAAACACAACATTCCATGATAAGTACATCAGAATGGTACAAAGTAAAGTGTCAAATTTTAAAAGATTTCTCTCAGTGATATGGGAGCTAATTTCACTTTCCTGAACATGTTTTATTCAACTCAACAAATGTGCCAGACACTGTGCTGGGAATTGTGCTAGGCAATGAGGGTACAAAGAGAAGGATGGAAAAGTCTCTACTAGCCTCTGATAGGTAACTGAGTTGAGAAAGAAGTTAGGAATTAGAAGAAGTTGGGGATAAAATATCATATATGGAGTGTCTGAAAAATCTTAGTGCAGTTTTAAGTTTTGGGAACACACTGTATAAGGAATAACTAGTTGGCCCAGTTGGTTGAAGAGTACATGTAGAAAAACATGTAATAAGTCTGTAAAATGGACTATTTAGGATTGAGGGAATGAATGTGTCCAGAAGAAGAAAAGGTAGTCAATTTCTATTATTGCTTTCCTAGAACATACAAATTATCCCAACCAGAGGCACATTAGGTTATATATTCTAGCATTTAAAGCATCCAACTACGGAGCTGTTCTCCCATCACTGGGCAGCATATGTCAAGATATCCATGGGGGCCATTGAGCTAGCGTGATATTGGAGGCTATTAATGACATTTGTTTCCTTCTCTCTCTCTCTCTCTCTCTCTCTCTCTCTCTCTCTCTCTCTCTCTCTCTCTCACCAAAAGTCAAGAGTCTTCTCACCATAGGTAGTTTCAAACTGCTGTGCTCAGTGAAACAGGTTCACTTTTCTACATAGTGACAGCTATTTTCCCAGCTATTTCTAGCTCTCAAACTCTTAATTTTAGATCACATCCTCCTGTGATAACCTCTTCCTTTTCACATAATAAAATGGCTTTAACCAAAGCAAAATGACTTCTGAACATATGCTGGTATTTCCCTCTAGAGAGTGGTTGTACAATGGAAATTCCTTTTCCTTCTTCACTAGAAGTCCCTGGGAAAAAACAAGCAGAACAGACACTGTGGACCACCAGAGAGGAATCAATTATGTGATTATAAGTAAATCTGAGAAAGAGCAAGTTAAAAAACATGTCTAAAATCCATGCCCTCATAATTTTACAGGAGTAAACAGACATATGGCTGGCAAAGAAGAGTTACTAATCATTATCTGAGCCTTGAAATATCCGAATCCCTTTGTTCTTCCAAGAATTAATAAGCTGGGTCATTTAGTATCAGCTTTGATAAATGTATACTCTCCCAAGTATAAATAATGGAACTCAGAAGGAAAGAATCTTAGATAATCATCTTCTACAAATCCTATATTGTATAGAGATAAGGAAATTGAAGCCCAGAAATGTTAAGTGACTTGCTCCAAGTAATAAATAGCAGAGGCTAAGGCTTTTCCCAACCCTATCACACTCTTTTCCTTAAAGCAAATGTTCCCTGTCTTACTTCCCATTCCTTCAAAGAAGAATATAGTTTGAAAAATAATTTAGTTATATTATAGCAATACTAAAGATTTTGGGGGTTGGGTTTTTGTTTGTTTGTTTGCAATTTTGTAGTTGTGATAAAAGGACATACTGGAAGTAGGAGTATCTCAAGCTTGGGATGTGAGAATCATAATTTTGTAACAAAAATTAAGAAAATCCTGAGAAATTCTGGTCATATACCTTGAGAATAACTGAGGGGCCCTTGAATAGTTGACTTCTGATTTGAAGACAGGAATATTTGCTCTTGTATCCATCTGTAAACTTTATATGTGTTGTAAACACTGGAGAAACAGTCCTTTCCCCTAATTGGAGCAGCAAAAGCATCTTGAATCAGGCCACCCATGAAGTCTGATACACACAGCAACATGACTTATGTTGTTTTCACGCATCCTTTATGGATACTTCTTTGAGAAATCAAAGGTAATTTAGAATCATTGTTTTGGTTCTAGAATGCCCCATTCTCACACTTGCTGCTATTTCTGTTTCCAAAGCTTAGTTATTCTTCAACAGCATTTGGCATTTTTGATTTTATAGATGACTTAACTAACAGAAAACTGCTTCAGGGTCACCTATTTTTCATCTTCCACAATGTTCTCAGTGTACTTAATTTCTTTAAAAAAAAAAAAAACCTTCATCTTTTCCCACTTTAAATATAAAGTGTCCCAAAAATCTTAGTACAGTTTTATGCCTTAACAGCTTAAAGGTGTGCCAAATAATTAGCTGGTGACAAGCCACCATTGGTCCCTTTCCAGTAGCAAATGATGAAGATGTCAGGTCTAGATTATTCTATCTATGAACATTAAATCTAAGTTGGAGTCACATTGTTTAGGCCTTAACAGCTTAAAACTATACTAATACTTTTTGGAATACCTTGTACTTCCCTGATGTTGTCTTTTGGGGTTTATAACTCCAAAATTTTGTTTTTATTTTAAATAGTATTTATTTTGTTTGTTTGTTTATGTTTGTGGATATAGATATATATGTATATGTATATATATATATATAGATATATAGATATATAGTTTTATGTGAAAGATTGTTTCAACCTTTCTGTAGATATGATACTCTGTCTTTGGCAATTTCATGGTTCCCTTCTCCCCAGCTAAAATGCATAATATAGAATATATCCCATTTCTGAATGAACTACAATTAATTAGGAGTATTATTTTAGCAGAACCATTGAATACAGTTCCTTACACTATTACGAGTTTCACTGATCTTTGTAGCAAAAAATGCCATGAACCAGCAAATTTGGAAGCACAAGTAAAATAAAATACAATCCTCAGATTTGTGAAATTCTTCTTTTACTCTTTGTCCAAATAGGATGTTCATTATTCAGTTCTTTTAAGTAATATTAGATTGTTTTCTTGTTCTACTCTGGTACTTTGCATCTTTCCTAGTACATCTACTCTGACACACTGGGACCTCAATAAATGCATTTACTTGGTTTTGGTTTATTCATGATCTCCTGCTACAACTTATGCAGAAGGATTTTGCATGACAGAATGTGATACTTTAACATTTGTCTGACTTAGCTGTTTTACTATCTTCTTTTTCCCCCCACATAGTTTAGTATATAAATTAAGAGATTGAAATGATGATGTTATATGGAAAACAATCAGCATCCCCTTTCTACTGAAGACCCACATGTAAGTTGTATTGGGAAAACTAAATAGTGTCAATTCTGAAGTCAGAAAGACTGTTCAATCCAGCCCCAGACACCAATAGCTGTGTGATCTTAGTCAAGTCATTTAACCCTATTTGTTTCAGTTTCCTATTTGTAAATGAACTGAATAAGGAAATAGCAAACCACCAAGAAAACCCGTAATTGGGTTATAAAGGATCAGACATGACTGAAAAATGACTAGACAAAAACACATTGCTCTGCTTTAGAACAGGAATAAATACTTATAGATCTATAGCTGCATCATTGAATGTATGGGATTAGCCATTTTAGGCAGTACTTATCCTGAAGTAGTTCTGTAGTAGATGAATTTTGATGATAATTCTAGGACAAAAATCTGCACATCAATTCTGCATGCTTGATCCATTCAGCCAGAATCTTTCTTGAAAAGTAAATCACTGAGAATAAAAGTTTCTGGATTATAGAATATGATGCAGTATAAATTCCTGAATCTTTACAAAAGAATAACTATTAGGTTAGGAGTTCACTGAAAGTAGGACTGGCTCATGTATTTCTCAATTAAAATATAATGTCCAAAGGTACAACAGTCCAGACAGTTGTCCTGTGGCCTGTATGTGGTCACTTTATTTTTTGCCATTTTGGAGAAGAGAGTAGCTCACCATCTCTCATGTATTTGTTATGAAGTGGCCTGTCATGATCAAAAATGCCTTGTGGAAATAGTAACCTCAGAAATGTCAATATTAAAGAAATGATGAGCTTGATGATCTTAGAAAAGCATGAATAGACTCACACAAAATAGTGAAGAACAAAATGAGGAAAACCAAGAAAATATTGTTTATAGTAACAGCAATATTGTTTTAAGGAAATCTTTAAAAAAGTCATTTTGACTGCAATAAATACCTACATTAACTACAAATGATATGTGTAGTTAATACATATTTATATTTAAAGAAAGAACTGATAAGGAGAAATATGTATAGAATGATTTTTACATATATATGCATATTTTTGTTTATATATTATATACATACATATATATATACATATACACATACAGACACATACTTGTATATACACATATCTGTCTCAGTAGCCACCTCTGAAGAAGGAAGAATAAAGGGAAAAAAAAAGAAAGTTCCGTGATAACTTTACTATATATTTAAAAGGAATCATAAGTTGTACATAATAGATTTTGCAGTTTCATACATAATCTTTTTTTTCTATTCTATTATGTTATGGAAATACTTGCTCTATTTCTTCAGTTCAGAATAAAATAAAAATATATTTATTCCTCCTTTAGTACACTTAGATCCAGGGCTATTTCTAAGAAGCAGGCTGTGAGAAAATCAGGCTGTGTGACGCTTCACCTACAACCATTCCTACAGGTGAAATGTGGGAGAATTAATATTGAGAATAGCCTTAAAAGGGAAAAGAGTATTGTAGAACCTAAAGGATACCTATGGGAGAGGAAAGAGGATTTGGTTGCCAGGTAGCCAGACATAGTCTGGTCATGGTTGATTATATATGAATGGATGTGAGTAGGGTATGTCTGGTTCCCAGAGAAGCTTGGCAATCCCTAAATTGCTCTGATTTGTTATGTCCTGGGGCTGACTTCCGTATGCAAAATCTATCCACAAAGCAGACCTTCTGTAATTTCTAATCTTAGAGGAGAGGTTCTTCATCATTTTTGTGTCCTAGACCCCTTTGGAAGTCTGCTGAAGCCTATTGGTGCCCCTTTTCTGAAATTATGTTTTTGGAAAAATTGAAGGAAATGATAAATTTCAGTTTAAAGATAATGAAAACAATGATTTTTTTTTTCCTTTTCAAGTGCACAAAAGCCCATGGACTGCAGGTTAAGAACCTCTGCTTAAATTAGAAGGGTTTGTGGCTAATGAGAGATACAGTAGTTTGTCCATGATCACAGAGCTAATATGTATCAGAGGTAAGTCTTGAACTCAAATCTTCCTGCCACCAAATCTAACTCTCTAATACCACACTGTTTTTCAGTTGAGTTATTTAGTACACAATTAAATTCAAAATGTTAAAATGTATAAATGTACAAGAAGGCAAAAATATGAACAGTTCTATAGGAGTGAACAATGCAATATAGCAGTCCAAAAGGTAATCCAGTAGTAGACTTTCATAAGAGTACAATTTGAAAGGAGGGAAGCGAGGGGTAAACCTCCTTTCTTCTTTCCTGGTTAGTCCATAAATGGAACATTATATTCAGTTCTGGATGCTACATTATTGAAAAGACACTGAGAAGTAGCTGATGTATGTCCTAAGAAGAGCAACCAACATTGTGGTGGGACAAGGAGAAAAAGAGATACATAAACCTGTGCGTGACATACAACTGAAGAAATCTTAGCTTGGGGAAGAAAGACTTCATCTGATTCTTTAAGTGGATAAAGGACTCTCTTTAGGGAAGAAGGATTAAATTGTACTTGACCTGGGAGGGCAGAACTAGAAATAATGGGTGAAAGTCATAGAGAGTCAAATTTTGGTTCCATAAAAGGGAAACTCTTTAGCTAATCAGAGATATCCCAAAGTAGAATGGGTTCATTGGGAGACAGTAAGGATCTCATTTTTGGAGGTCTTAAAATAAAATCTGGAGCATTACTTTTCAAGGATAATGTAGAGGGGTTTCTTGCTCTAGGAAAAGTTGGTCTAGGTGGCTTTAAAGTTTCCTTCATACACGGAGTCCAAAATTCAAGATCTAGAAGGCAATCTTAATTGTTTCAAAAATCAGTAACTCTCTAGTTGTTCTCTCAAAAAAAAAAAAAAAAAAACCCTCACCTGAGTGTAATACTTATGAGAATGGAGTCTCATCCAATACTGGAAGTTGGTAACAAGAACAACAATGATTATGAAAGCAATTCACATTCTTACAATGCTTTAAGATTTGCAAAGTATATATATTCTTCTACTTGCTCCTCACTTCTCTGAGGCATGTGCTATTATTATGCCCATTTTACAGATGAGGGAACAGAATTTCAGAAGGATAAAGTAACTTGAACAGGGTACCACAGTTATTAACTTTCCGGAAGCAGGATTCAAATCTAGGTCTTCCTAACTCACTCTAGTATTCTATTTACTGTCATGTTTGCTCTCCCTAAAATAATATGATTATTTTTTAAAATTTGTTTGATACTGAAATAAAAAAAAATCCTACTGGTATTAGGACTCTTAAAAAAATAAAATAAATGACAGGGATATATAGTGATACCTTATACTATAAAGCAGGGCTTCTTAAACTTTTTTTATGATTTCTTTTTGTCCAAGAAATTTTTACACAACTCCAGATATAGAGATATATAAAATAGGTATATAAATAAAAAATTTACTGATAAGAAATAAAAATCTTTTTTAAAACATTTCTTTGTTATACATATAATTTTATTGTTTATTAAGGGTAAATGCAAATTTGCATACTAATAAGATGGATGTATTTCTTTATCTTTATATAAAGAATTAAATTTTGGCAGACTATTTGATCGTATAAATGATACATATAAATGATACGTATAAATCGTATAAATAAATGATCGTATAAATCAATTACACAATCCCATATAGGCTCATGACCCACAATTTAAGAAGCTTTGGTATATAGTACATTTAATTTTTTCCTTTGTGTCTGTATGGCTTCAAATGAACTTTACAATTCAAGAGAATGGATTAATTAGTTCAATCTTTTTTTAAAAAATCATCTTATTATCTATTAGCTATGGGTAACAGTTAAAGTATTATGCATACAGCTTAATTAAGAAAAAAGGAATGGCAAAGAAGGGCTAAGTCTGGATCTGTGCCTACCAGTGTTATACCTAAATCCTAAAGGAGAATGGAAAACTCTATGACAGGAGTTCTTAATCTGGGTCCTTTAACTTTGTTTTGAATACTTTAATAACTGTACTTCAATTATAATTGGTTTCTTTTGTAATCATAGTACATTAATGCATTATAAAATATTTTTCTTGATAAAGGGATCTAAAAGCTTCACCAGACTTCCCAAGGGGTCTATGGCACA
Organism: Sarcophilus harrisii; assembly: GCF_902635505.1. Taxonomy (NCBI): domain Eukaryota; kingdom Metazoa; phylum Chordata; class Mammalia; order Dasyuromorphia; family Dasyuridae; genus Sarcophilus; species Sarcophilus harrisii. The sequence continues at coordinate 133,778,369 of NC_045429.1, forward strand.
TACACAAGAAAGGTTAAAAACCACTATTATGATCCATTTTCTTATATTATCTAATATGTACTTTCCAACTTTCCACCAAAGGGGGCAGTTGTAGATGCACACATCTATGTGTCTATGAATATGTGTATGTACATGTGTATATACACAAATAATATATTCTCCTACACATATGTGTGATTGCAGTTCATATCAGGCATCTCCTCTGGAAAGGAACTGCTAATAAAGCATCATTATTCTTACTGACATTGGGGATCTCTATTTCCTAACATGACTAGCAACTACTCTAGAAATGAGGCAGATTTTCTTTTATTCTGTGGGGTGCACAGAAATGAAGTCTGCTGAATAAGACAAGGAATTAAGCATATCTAGAGATTGCTCCTTCCGTCCTACCCCCATGGATATATTAAAGGAAAAATCTGAACTCAGGACAAAGCATTTAATAATCCTTTTCCTTTGGTTAGGAAAGACATATGATGGAAGGAAAGATTAGATAAGTATGCTAATTTATATTTCAGGAAACTGAAATGTGAAATAAAAACTGGCGTATTCCTGGAAAGAAAAGGTAGCCAGTAAAAATAACCCTTCTCTCAATACAACAAGATACAAAGACTTCATTGATAAGTCCTATAATCTGTGACAAGTAATGGTAATTCCCTCTTTTCCTAATGTGGATTTGTTTGTCATTATGGTAGCCCTGACAACAAAGGAAGAAGAAAAAGTAATTTCTTATTAGCCAGAAAGTAGAGCAAATTTTTAATCTAAAGGTGATTCTGCTATTAAAATATTTGAAAGCTCTATTATAATATCAACAGTATATAGTTTTCTTTCCAAAACCTGGAATGAAAACTAGAAAAAGCAATATAGGGGATATTTTCAAAGTCTATGAAAATGAAACTATAAGCCCATTCCAATTACGTCTTCTTCACTTTTACACAAGGTGCCAAATTTGGAATGACAGAACTAGGTGCAATCCTTTGCATTTTGAAAGAGGTAACTTTAGAATCAAGAAATAATTCTACTTTACATAGTAAGTAGTAAGTTTATGGGACTCATTACTCCCAAGAGTTGGTGCAGACTAAAAATATAAATAGGTTTGAAAATGTTTAAATTCATGCATGAAAAATCCCATGAGTCATTACAGGAAACTGCCATCTTTGGAAGTCACGCCCCTAGCCTACTGAGGCTGGATTTGAAGAAGAGCAACCATGTCATTTCTCAAAATATGCCCAAGTGCCATCATCAGAGGAAAGATCTTGATCTGACCCAACATGGTAATTACAAAATACTGTACATTAACCCCTGAGCCTTATGAATGACAGATTATTTAAGACAGAACCATTGCAGTGATGGCAGAAGATAGACACATGAGTAGATAACAATTATGTGACTGCAGCAGATGGAGGATTGGAGTTGGTGGTCTGGGTTCTGATCCTGACTTCAAAATTTACTGATAATGAACAGATCATTTAACCCTTTGGACATCATTTTATTCAATTGTAAGATGGAAGCATTAATATTTATTCTGCCTGCTTCACAGGTTATTGAGGACCTTTAAAAAATTACTTCTAACAATAGAAAAGCTTACAGATTAAACGTTACAGTAAGATAATAGGCTGTCTGAGGATCTGGCCTTTTCTCCCACTACTAGAGTTGACAGTATCTGATAACTTCCTGTTTTTTTCCGGGCAGCTGGGTACTAAATGTGAAAAACAACTCTTTCTTCAAACCTTTTTAGATACCATTCTGTCTTTCAGAGCTCAGTTTGAACTACAACTTTTATATAAAGGGTTTTCTGATCTTCAATACTAAGCCTTAGTTGCAGACCTCCATGAGTGTCTGGGATCTCCTCATCCTCGAATAGCCCTTTTATCTGTTGTGAATTTCTTCTGGGACCTAAACTGATCAATACTTATTCCTTTCCAGATTTGAATACTCTGACTTCACAGAGGAACCTTTCATCTCTCTATCTCTTTCATAAGTTTTTTTCTGTGCTATCTTCACCATTAGAATGTGAGGCCCTTGAAGAAGCATTTCTTTTCTTCCAAAATTACCTTTATTTTCTTTTGCACATATTTTATATATATTTATCAATACACATGTTATCTTCCTAATAGAATGTTAGCCCTTCACCAAGAAGTCAGGGATTATTTCATTTTTGTCTTTGTATTCCTTGATCCCAAGCACAGAGCCTGACACACAATAAGTGATTCTTAATATATACCTGATTGATTAATTACCCAAATCTATAGATAGTGACATATATATATATATATACATACATACATACATATATATATATACATACATATATACATACATACATACATATATATATATACATACATATATATATATATATATATAGATGATGACCCATCTAGATAAGTCAACAAATAAAGTGTTGAAAAATAGGAAGAGAACATAGTAAAGAGAGTAAATTATTAAAATAAATAGAAAGCTTACAGCTTAAATATCTTGACAAAAATGTAGGAACTCTGTTCATAATAATTTTTGTTACTTATCATCATATATGTGAATAGAGAATCTGCTCCCCCCCCCCCCCCGCAATGGAGAATGCCTTTGCTTCTGGAATGCCACGAAGGTTGTAGTTCTCATAACAAACAGGACACATATGATGCATTCAAGAAAGCAAACTTCCCCAACTCACAATGATCTGCGTGGCCTTCTTTTGTCTGGCTCCAGCCTTAACTTATTGTTCCAATTATAGCTATTTTTAGTAACAATCATCTTTAAACAATGAGGGATTAAAATTTACAATCAAATTTATTCATAGAATCTCACCAGGCCCTGGCCCAGAAGGAAGCTTTCATTTAAAACCATCTGGTTGCCCTATGTCAACTACACTCTCCTTCTTCCTCATTTTATCAAGTATTTATAGTCACATCTGCATGGAGGGAATCCCCTGTACAGTTTACAATGAGATGCAATGTAGAGAGACTTGTGCTTGCGTCCTTGCTAATGGCCACCTGGGAATTCCCTAGCCCTACCAATGAGCAAGCTCTCTCTGACCCATCAAAGTATACTTCTCTGCTCCAATCTAGTGACGTCATATTCTCCATGCTAAGTCACATGGACAAGTTTAGTCAATGCTTATTTAACTTCCTGCTAAGCCTGGAGTCGGGGAAAAGAAATGATCTTGGTATCATGTACATTTGGCTTATTATCTCAAATAAGATAAATATATAGAATGGCCCAAAAGCCTTAGTGAAGTTTTAAGCTTCAGTAGCTAAAGACTGTTGGAATATTCTTTTTTTCCTACCTCTTTTATTATTTTCACCAAAGGTAAGTAACCATTTCCTAATGGGTATAGTTTTAAGTAAGAAATAATAAGTAATATTCCATGGTAGTGAGCAGCTATTATTCTTTTTGGAATCAAATTACTCCCAATTTATTCAAAATCGTTTTCTATAATGAATGATTAGAATGAAGCAATTTTGTACAACACACCCATTTTTATCCAAGTTATTTCATAATCAAGGGTGTAATGAAAAATTTGGAACCAAATTTATATTCCAGTTTTCTACCTAGGAGGGAGAGATTTCATGTCAACTCGACTCAAAGGTCTTGCTTCATAATTAGCATCACTATTCTACTGAATGGGCTTCTAATTCCAGAATTTGTGATATGTTGGAAAGAGCAATGAGTGTTGAGTCAGAAAGCCCAAGTTCAAATCCTAGATCTTAATTTCTTTGTCTATAAAATGAGAAAATTTAGATTATATGATCTCCAAGGTTCCTTCTACCTGCAAATCCTAAAAATTCAAATTATACTTTAATGTAGAGAAGTTAAGGAAAAATAATCATATATATATGATTACATAAAAATCATATATATATATATGTTGTCTCTTCTATGAGCTCTTTGAGAGTGATGATTATCTCACTTTACTATACCTCCAATGCTTAGCAAACTTGGCACGTGTTGTCATTGTTTGTCCTTCTTTTTCAAAGAAAACCACCAATGACATCAAGAATAAGTGATGTCTTGACTTGCAAGTAAATTAAATTTAACATAGGAAACAACAAATGCTTTTTTCAATCATTCACTCATCGATTCATCAAGAAATTATGTGACCTCATCTCTAGGGCTCCCTTCTCAGTTTTTCCTAGGTTATCCATTCTGAAGGTTACAATCCACATATTTTACAATGAATATGTCCAAGCATTCTGCCCAGATTTCAGAGGACTTTTCACATGTGCTTGGGGACATTTCTAGGATCAGAATGTGTATGGGGAGGAGATGGGAGAAGGAAGGGAAGCTGATATTTGTTAATGTGCTATTACATTTTTGGATTAAACTGAAGTAATTATATTAAACAAAGTATATATTACATTATATATCACATCACATAATTCCTCATAAGTTGCCATGGCAAATTTTCTGACCATGAGCTTCTCAATCAATCAATAACAAGCATTTATTAAGCCCCTATCATGTGACTGCACTAAATATTAGGGACAAAAGTGTCTCTGCCCGCAAGGATCATACATTCTAAAAGAAGATATATGTACATATATCAGTACACACAAGACATAAACCAAATAAATAGAAGATAGCCTTAAAGAGATGATCAATACCAACTGAGAAGGCTCCTATAGGAAGATGTTTGAGCTTAATCTTTGTGGAAGCCAGGGACTCTTAAAAGGCAGAAGTGAGGAAAGGGAAATCTGAACATGGGCTCAGTAAGTGGGAAGAGGAAAGAGCCATGAGAGAGGAGGAAATGAAACACAGGTAAAGGAACAACAACTGAGCCAATATCACTGATCTTAGTGTATGGAAGGAAGTAGTGTGTGGAAGGAAGAAGACTAGATAGATAAAAAGATATCAGACTGCAAAGAGTTTTAAATAACAAACAGAAGAGTTTTGATGTGATCTTAGAGGTCATAGGGAAGTTAACATTTATCAAATGGAAGGGGATAGATGACATGACAATCCATATACTTTGGGAAAACCTTTTGGCAGCTGTATGGAGTTTGTTGGTTGATTGTTTCAGTCATATCCAACTTTTCAAGACCCCAATCATTTTGGATTTTCTTGGCACAGATGCTGGAGTGGTTTGTCACTTTCTTCTTCAATTCATTTTACAAATGAGAAAACTGAGGCAAACACAGTTAAGTGATTATCTCAAGCTGGATTTGAACTCAGATCTTCCTGACTCCAGGCTGGGTAGTCTATTCACTGCATCATTTAGCTGGACTGGAATAGGGAAAAACTAAAGCCAAGGAGATCAGTGCCGGGCCTGAGGAGCTGAATTAGAATGGTAGCAAGGTAGTGCAATGAACAGAACACTGAATCTGGAGTCAAGAAGACCTAAGTTCAAATGCAATCTCAGACATTTAGTAGCTGTGTGACCCTGGGCAAGTCATTTAAATGCTCTTTTCCTCAGTTTCCTCACCTGTAAAATGGGGATAATAACAGCATCTTCCTTGAAGGATTATCACACACCTCAAATGAGATAAAATTTATAAGAAGAGCTTAGTATAGTGCCTAGCATATAGTAAAACATTATATGAATGATCATTCCCTTCCCCTTTACCATAATAGAAAAATGGAGATATATGTGAAAAGTATAACACAAAATTCCACAATTTTGGCAATTGATTAGTTATGTGTGAGATGAATGAAAGGGAAGATTCAACTGAAATAGACATTGACAGTGAGATAGCAAATCTGAGCAACAGGAAGGATGGTAGAGTACACGAAGGATAGCAAAAGTGAGTTTGGAAGACTGGCTTAAGGGAAAAAAGACCATGAGTTTGACTGAGTCTGAGATACCATCACCAGGTTCTCTTCATCCCCGAGTCTGTACCTGAAGCCTTTTCAGCTGGGTAAGAACTGCCAATGTTTGTGTTCCAAGAGCATAGCTTTCAAGAAACCAAGGTCACCTTCACACCATTATGAGACATTGGAATTGCACATTACTTAGTAATTTCTAAAATGACAAGGTACACCAATGGGAAAATAGTATTTGCTTCATATAAATTTGTCTCACAGCCTCTTTTTCAGAAATACCTCTCAATCCTCCACCTGTTCAAAACTATATACAATCTAAGACTGCTTTGGTAATTGGTTTGGAATCTTAATCTTGATTAAGCAGAGAAATTCAATGAATTTTAAGAACCTCTATTTTACAAGGCTGTCTCTAAGGGTTTTTGGAGACTGTTGTTGGGGGTGAGAGAGGGAAAAAACAATATGTATTCTGTCTTTTTCCTCTTCTCTTATAAATAGGTCCAAAAAATGATCTGTTTACAGTTTTATGTCATATAAACATTAACAAAATAAAAACTCCTAAATGGCAGTACTCTCTGCTCCTGGGGACTATTAGATCCTAATTAAAACACACAAAATCAATGCTTAACCAAATGAAGAAAATCACCATGGGAACTAGGGGAGGGAGGAAAGGGGGAAAAGATTTTTCTGTTAACAACCATCAGAAATTGCTTTGAACATCACTACCCCTCAAAAAACAACTCCCCCCTAAAACCTCCACATTTGAAAAGAAAAAAAAAAATCAAGATCTACATTGAGATCAATCAATTTGATAGAGGGTGACTACAGAAAACAGGAATAGTACAAGCTGTCAAGGGTCATGGGGAAAAGGGGGTGGGAATGGTGGTGAAAGACATGCTAATTTTTTTTCCACATCCTATTCAAAACAACATTTCTATGAACTTGTTTGAAGACAAATGCCATACTTTAAAGTCAATTTACTTTATTTTCACTTATATTTTATAAATTTCTTTAAATTCATCCAAATTAGTTTCTCTGTTTTTGATAGGCTGGTGACAGCTTACAGCAAAATGTAAAAATTTTTCACAGTGAGGGTCCATGAAACAGCATTGCCCACTTAGTTCAAAAAGTATAGCCTGTTAGGCTGTTGTAATTTGCTCTGACCCCTACAAAATAACCAGCAGCTAAAATACTATAAAATTAAATGAACTGGATTGAAAACTACCGTGAAAAGCCGAATTTCTATTTGCTCTCTTCTTATTCTGATGTTATCTCTTCCTTCCCCAAAAATCTCACTAAGGGGGTGTGGACTTACCCTTGTCAGCTATCTGAGCTCATCATCTGACATTGAGATAAGTGTTGATAGAACCAAAGCAGACAATGGACTAAGATGTTCCTTTATTTTTTTCCTGCAAAGCTAACTGCTTTAACTGGAAGGAGGGGGAGAGGAGAAAGGGGTGATGTTATGTTTGGTAGTCATTCTCTTCCTAACAAGGATGGCTTATATCCCCAGCTGACTATAAGAAAGACTGCATTATATTCCTCATGAAGAAAATTACACTGGTTCTTAAATGATTCCTGCTGTCTAAAAAACAGCAAGGAGCTTTGGTTAGTTATCCTGTGGCATGCCATTCTTACCCTGTTCCTATAGTAGGCAATTGTGTGTTCTGTTAATTATGACTACTGTTAACTTCAAAGAACATTGTGGGAGTCAAGGTGGTGATGGAGAATGTGGAAGACTTTACTGGGGGAGACTTTCATCATCATCATTGTCTACCCTCTGACTTCTGAAGTATCCCTCTTTTAGCCTTGTGGGCTTCCTTCCAAATCACTCCCAACACCAAAAGGATAAAATTTCATATTTAAGAATAGAGGTTTAAGACTTTAATCAAACAGTTCTGCAACCACTGATTTATTTCCTTTGGGGATGCAGTGGAAACACCAGTAGATTGGGTGTCAGGAAACTAGAAGAGTGAGAGGCATGTAACTATAGCCTTGCAACTCTGCACAAATCACTTAACCTCTAGCATCAAAGGGAAGGGGCTTAAAAAACTATCTACTCCGGGCCCCCCTTACTTTACAAATGAAGAAACTGAGGCTCAAAGTTGTTTAATAACCTGCCCATAGTCAAGCAGAGATAGAATTTGAATCCAAGTGATACAATTCCAAATATCTTGCTATTTCATCTACAAATCTGATCATCTGTAAAAATGATGGGGTGAAAGTTAATGACTTCTACCCCTCAATCATTCTCTGTAAGTCTACAATTCTAATTCTGTATCAAATAGAAACCACTACATGAGACAGTGGAAAAGAATTTTAGATTCAAAGTCAGGGTAGTTGTGTGACATTGAGCAAGTTACTCAATTTCCATCTGTAAAATGAGAAATAGATGATCTCTCAAGTCCCTTCCCTCTCTAATTTTGTTACCCAATAATCAGCCAATCACCATAAACCTCTCTATTTGGAGAGGTCTGGAAAACGAAATAGGTTTTTCCTTTTCTCTGTCTTTTAAAATCATGGCATTTGTTTATCAGAGAATACAGAGATCCATTATTCTGCACCCCTTAAGACTCCTTCATACTCTTGTGAACACCAGTACAATTTTTTTCCCAAAACGAAAGCTGTATTTTGTAGGCATCTGAAGTTCTGTAGTGCTCCTATGTCTTGCCAATTTAGATTAGGAGATGCTTTGCAAACTTCCCGGGAAACGTAATGCGAAAGATAAATGCCACGCTGACTTAATGTTAGAGGCCCTTTATTGCCTCTAACAGATGTCTGGTAGCACCTCCCAAGGAAAGATTATACCACAAACCTGCTTCTGGGAAACAAAATTGACAAAGCCCTTCAGCTGATAAGAGTATTAAAATGGGCAACATCCAAACCAAAGGACCTATTTTCAGTCTAAAGTAATCAAGGGCATCATCCATAACACTATTAAATAAATCCAAGAAAGCAGGCTTTCTGGTTCAATTGAAATTGACATCCAGTGATTGAACTATGGATCAAAATGCATTTGAACACAGCATTAGATGCAAAGCACAGCATTAACAAAAGACAAAATAAACTTGGCTTCTAGCTTTTATTCAATAACACTTCATCACCACCACCCAGATGTAGGAAATGTAAAATTTTCCAGAACTGGGAAAAGATATTGTGCTGGGGAAAGAGTTTGAGTGCTAGTCTCAATTTGTTTTTAAATTAGTTGGTCTAATAGTCTGAGGATACATTAGAGACATTTTTTAAAAATCAATTAAATTGGGTTGTATTCTTTCTTTTCTTTCCCTCAGTAGTCATAATGAAAAATGTATCTGATAAAATTGTGGATTTGAGGGTGAAGGATGGCTAACAAAAAATATTTGGAAGGAGCTTGAAGATTACTCTTTGGGATCATAAGATAAACTGGATTCTCATGAGAACTAATTTACTATAAAGTTAATGTTAAACATTTATCACTAGTTAGTCAAATTTGTAACAATTTATATTTAAATAAGTGAATTTCAACACAAAAATTATTCTCTGAATTGTTATATATTAAAGGAAGTTATTCTGACTAGAATACAAATATTGCATGAATATAAATCTTTTAATAGATAATAATAACTGCATGTATACAGAATTTTAAGGTTTATAAAACCCTTCCCAAATACTATCTAATGCTTCCTCACAAGAACTTATGGTAGTAGGTGCTATTACCTATATTTTATAGATGAGGAATATGAAGCAGCTTTCCTAGGTCCCACAACTATCAAGTTTTTTAGACATAACTGGATTTCAGGTCTTCTGGACTCTAGGCCCATTGATCTCCTCCCATGCATCCATTAATATTTCTAAATCATCTGGAAATAGACATTTTTACCAAAAGCCTCTTGAACCTCTTTCCAGTGTCTCTCCAAGTCTTCTCAGTAGGTCAAATATGTATGAATTGTAGTGATCAGGGTCAACAACAGAAAAATGAAGAGTCAGGATAGTAGTGACAGGCAGGGCAAGTTCTTATACGAAATCACAGAATCCTAGAACTTAGAAAGGAAATATGTGGGGAAACCAAGCAGCATCCACCCTCTTTGTTCAACAGTCTACATTTAATATGTGATTTTCTGAGTTAAAAACAAGGAAAGCTATTGACTTCCAGCCTATTAAGGCAAGTAGAAGGGAGCTTAACAGTAGGCAAGCAGAGGGGTAGAGCTGGCAATGGAGAATAAAGTTAACTCGGCAAAGAGGCCCAGAGTTTGGGGACAGTTCAAAAGGTAATAAATGAATGTTTTTAGTTAATATCTCATTCATAATATTTTGATATTGTTAACATTAGGCAAGTAGGTGACAGAATAAATAGAATGCTAGAGGTGGAGTCAGAAAGAAAGACCTGAATTCAAATCCAGTCTCAGAAACTTGCTAATTCTGATGACCCTAGACAGATCACTTCAATTTTGCTTGCCTCACTTTCCTCATCTGTAAAATGGGTATAATAACCGCTTGTTTCTCCCATGGGAGCACAGTGCCTGGCATATAGTAGGGGCTTAATAAAATGGATGTTTCCTTCCTTCCTTCCTTCTTTAGAGTTTGAGTAGATCTTGGACATGGTCTGTTAACTTCTCCATCTCTTTCTTCCCCACTCCCCATCCCACCTCCAATTCTCCTAAAGAAGCTGCAGGGGAGTGGCTGGTTTGTTGTGATGGAGAGAAATAATTCACCAGGGAGTTCCCAATCAGTGAAATTGCAGGTCATGAAAAAAAAAAAAACAACCCTCTAAAAATAAACCTTTATAATAAAATTTCAAAAATAATGACGCATCACTGTATTTATAAGATGGAGTCTATCCATTTAGCATGTTAAACTCATAGGAGAATGAATATACAGGTCCCTTTAGAGTTCCACTCTGAAGAAAATTCCCTAATTCCCATGAGATGTCAAGATGAATAACAACTCCTGTTGTTATTCATGAATAAATCTCGTTCATAACTGAATTTTTTAGGACAGGCAGTTTTTTGTTAAAAAATATTTAACATAACGTGAACTTGGAGGGGCACAAATAGGTCTGTAGCATGTAGTTATTCTGGGCTCAAATAAAGAAGAACATTTCTCATGCTCTAGGTGATCTCTATAAGATTTGTCAAACATCCTTCTTTTTAATTTAGGTTATGAAATCCATAGTCCAAATTTCCTTGACAGCACATCAATGAAGGTAATGTAAGCTCTACTAAACGAACAGACTTACATTATCCACACTTAGGCAGCATATGATGGTTACCCTATTTTTTTTTTAAATGAGCAATATATTTCTGGAATCTAAAGAAATAAACCCTATAAATGCAGCTTTTTGAATCTGGGCATAAAATTAAATAAATGATTCTGCTTGTGGTAGGGAGCATTAAGCAAAGCTATGATGAACTGGAGGAGTATTGCTTAATATTAAAGTCACATTAAAATGAAAACTAGTAACTGCATACTAATTTGGCCAGGGATTATTAACTTTTTGGTGTGTGAGGAGAGAGGGAATAAGAATTTATATAGCATTTGCTATGTGCCAACCACTGGGTCAAGTTTTTTTTTTTTTTTACAATTATCTTATTTGATCCCCACAACAACTTTATGAGGTAGGTGCTGTTCCTATCCCCATTTTACAACTGAGAAACTGAGGCAAACAGAGGTTAAATGTCTTTCCCCGGATCATGCTGCTAGGAAGAAATTTGAGTCTGCCTGGATCCATCAAAGCCATAGGTATTCTAACCAGTCACCTGGACCACTTTGACAGTCTAGTAAAACCTATTGATCTCTTCTAAGAATAATGCTTTTAAGTGCACAAAATAAAACATTTAGAGAGTGTTCCTTTACTGAAAGGAAGTTTTTTATTTTTATTTTTTTTTAATAAAAAAACAAGGCCATGTTAAGAACTCTGGATTTACACAAAGGTCTAAATTAGGAGGGAGCAGTGGACTGGTGGTCATACTAGTCATAAACATGGATGACAATGGTCAATCTGTTCAACCTCACCCCAGAAAGTTCAGGGTCTGTTAAGCTATGACAGGTCTCTAGGATGCTGGTGATCCTTGGGCCAGGGTAATGCACTTTGCTGGGAAAGGGAAAGGAATAAGTGTGTCTACTTTGTGCCATGCCCTGTGCTCAACATTTTAGAAATATTTTCTCATTTGATCCTCATAACAAATCTGAGAGATGAGTGCTCTTATTAACCTCATTTTAAAGTTCAGGAAACTGAGCTAAAAAAAAAAACCAAAACATAAATTGATCTTCCCAGGATTATGTCTATGGCCATATTTGAACTCAGGTCTTCCTATTTCCAGTCTGACCACTGTATCCAGTAAGCCAACCAACTGCCTCAGGAAGACCTTGAAATCATAGATTTTATGTGTCACAACATTACAGGTGTCCATGGAGACATCCACAGTCCCAGGAAACAAAATGCCAGCCAAACTTGAACTTCTATAATTTTTTTTAATCACAGATTTTTTAATCATAAAATTTTGAAGAAAAAGGGATCCATTCCCTAAAAAAGAATACTTCCTTCAATACCCCAGAGAAGAAGGCTTTTAGCCTTTGCTTCAAACAAAATTAAATATATCTAGAAAGGATATGTGCTATAAATTCCAATAATATATTCAAACACTAAATATAAATTTTAAATAACTTGATGATGACAATATATGCTTACCATTTGTAAAGAAAAGAACTGACAGTAACCAAAATGAGTTATTTTTGCCACAAATTATGCCTATTTCCTTTGTTCTTTCTTTGGGGGTGACGTGGAACAGTTCTTCAATAACTGTCTTAATCATCCTTTTCTGAATAAGTATGGTAGCTTGTTCATTTTGTAGAGCTCCCATTGTGGCTGATCCTCATGGCCTCTGTCCTCCCACCTTCCCTATGTCTCAGCATTCAGCAATATTTCATTCCTCCCCAATAATGCATGTAAGAAAATAATCTGAATTCCAAGTTTGGAAGGTTTTCATTTCAGCACTGTTAATGTGAGAGATTCCCCTTTCCTTCCTATTGTTGCTACTGTTCAGTCATTTTTTTTTTCTATTTGTGCCTGATTCTTCATAAACCCATTTGAAGTTTTCTTGGCAAAGATTCTGCAGTGGTTTGCCATTTCCTTTTCCAGATCATTTGACAGATGAGGAAACTGAGGCAAACAGAGTTGTGATTTGCCCAGGATCGCAGAGTTAGTAAGCATTTGAGCCCAGATTTAAATTCAGGAAGGTGAGTCTTCCTGACTCCAGACCCAGAATTTTGTCATTGGGCTACCTAATCGCCCCTATTATTCTCTATTAAAAAGTAACATTTTATCCACTTGCAGATTCTGTTTTCTTAAATGATTCCTTTTAGCGGTAAAAATAGTATGTCACATTGTACTTGGATCTGGACTTCTCCTTTGTATTCAATACATTCTTCCAGATATCATTATTTGTATAGTTTTTTTTAATAAATTGTGTGCCATGGGAGCCTTTCTTTAAAAGAACAATCATGCTCTCTCCAGATGTGCCCAGGTATCCAGCCCATAAGCTATGCTGATCTATCTGTGTAACTCCTCTGCTAAAAACACAGCTTTTAGACTTGGAAAGGACCTTAAAGACTTTTTAGTCCAACTTTACCATTTTGCAAATGAGGACACTGAGGGCTAAGGAGCTAAATCGAATAATAATGATCATATAAGTATTAACAGATTAGAAGAAACATAAAAGCAAAGTCTGAATTAGAGGTGTATACATACATAAATTTATATATATATAAATAGACATATTTATTTACATGTACAAAATATATGTATATATATCCAAATATACCTAGAGATTGATGTCTGTATAGATATTCTAGATAGTATAGGGGACAGAATACTGGAATCAAAATCAGGAAAATCTGAGTTACCTGTACTTACTAGCTGATCCCAAGCATATCACTTAACATATCTGTCTCAGTTTCCCCATCTATAAAAATTGGGATAATAATGTCACAACTCCCAGGGTTATTTATTGTGAGGATAAAATGAGATACATGCTTTGCAAATCTTAAAGTACTATGTAAATGTTAGTTGTTGTTGTTGTGATTATATTAGTATATTAATAGCATAATTAAAATAATTGTTATTACATCTTTATATCCTCAACACTTCACACAATGCTTTATACCCGGACAATTAATAAGTATTTGGGGAATGAATGAATGAATAAATCTCAAACTGCTTGGAGAAGCAGCATGGCAGAGTATCTAAAATGTTCTTGGAATCATGAAGATCAGGTTGAGGTCCTGCCTCAGATATTTTTGACTTTGAGCATTTTTATTCTCTGGCTCTCGGTATTGCCCTGGAAAAGAACGATAAACTCAATGGTCCCTAAGGTCTCTTCCAGCTCTGCTATCTATGATCTAGTGATCCATGTTTACTGTTTGTTACAGAAACACATCTCTTCAACATACACACCAACAAGTGCCAATAGCCATGACATTATCATTGAAGTATATTAAAAATCTCCTTTTTGATAAAACTAAAAATACTAAGAAATAGTAATTTTCTTTAAATCCCTTTCCAGATTCCTGAGGAAAGCCTCCAAGAAAAGTGTGTGACCAGTCAAGAACAAAATGCTTTTTTTAGAGAACTAGATCAAGGATAGTGACTTATCTTTTAAAAAAATTTATTCCTGTTTCCATTCTTTCTTATCACAGAGATTATAAGGATATATTTTAACCCATCTCTATTTTCCATCTGCACTCCTCCTTCCCTTTCCAGCTCCCTCCATTAGATTATAAACTCCTTGAGAGCAAGAACTTCTTTCTTTTGTAATCCCTGCACTGAGCATAGTAACTGGCACTTGGTAGATGCTTAGTAAATGTTTATTGAATTGAATCTTAGAATTGTCCTTCTTTTTCTCATTTCCTTAAGCAATAGACACTAGGATCTCTTTTCCACTGAGAAGATAACAAATGAGAGAAGAAGATCCTTTTTGCTATAAGAGTGAGGAATGTTCCCAGGAAGGAAGGGAATGGTGAATGGGATATTTATTCAACTATTTTTGGAATGTTAACCCAGACCATATTTTAATATTTCCTACTTCGAGATTCCCATAAATTTTACCTCACATCAACATGAAATAGGAGAGGAAAGAGAACTATAGTAGACATAAGTAGGCCACAGCATATTACCCATGATGTCTTAATTTCAAGAAGTGGTCTAAAAATATTGTTGAGAACATATATGACTAAAAAAGAAAATAAGCAAGAAAGCATGGAGAGCAAATAATAGCAAATGGGAAGCCTAAGTATTATCCTGGTACCAAGATATTAATTTAAAGGTTCCAGAGAAAGTTTTTTCCACACAAAAGTTTATTTTTGGGGTTAATATTTGTGTAGAAAGAGATGATGTGGAGATTGTGATCTACACTGGCAGGAATAACCACCTCAATGAAATCATGAGTCCATCAAAATGTCAGAATAAGAAGATATGGCTTTATTTTTGTGAAATAAGCACTGGCTACTTTTCTCTGTCCTAAAACAGCAGCATGCTGAGAAGGGAGGTCACAGGTTTTTCCCATTGGCTACTTTCAAAATAGCTCCAGATTATAATAAACTCGGGTATCTATTGGCACTAAGTTTATCAAAAGAAAGCACATCAATAGTGAGCTTTTGAAATTAAGACAGCTCTGAGATACCACTATACACATACCTCTCAGATTGGCTAAGATGACAGGGAAAGATAATGATAAATGTTGAAGGGGATGTGGGAAAACAGGGACACTGATACATTGTTGGTGGAATTGTGAATACATCCAGCCATTCTGGAGAGCAATCTGGAACTATGCCCAAAAAGTTATCAAACTGTACATACCCTTTAATCCAGCAGTGTTTCTACTGGGCTTGTATCCCAAAGAGATCTTAAAGGAGGGAAAGGGACCTGTATGTGCCAAAATGTTTGTAGTGCAGCCCTGTTTGTAGTGGCCAGAAACTGGAAAATGAATGGATGCCCATCAATTGGAGAATGGTTGAGTAAATGTGGTATATGAATGTTATGGGATATTATTGTTCTGTAAGAAATGACCAGCAGGATGAATACAGAGAGGCTTGGAGAGACTTAATTGAACTGATGCTAAGTGAAATGAGCAGGACCAGGAGATCATTATATACTTCAACAACGATACTGTATGAGGATGTATTCTGATGGAAGTGGATTTCTTCAACAAAGAGAAGATCTAACTCAGTTCCAATTGATCAATGATAGACAGAATCAGTTATACCCAGAGAAGGAACACTGGGAAATGAGTGTAAACTGTTTGCATTTTTGTTTTTCTTCCCAGGTTATTTTTACCTTCTGAATCCAATTCTTCCTGTGCAACAAGAGAACTGTTCGGTCCTGCACACATATATTATACCTAGGATACACTATAACATATTTAACATATATAGGACTGCTTGCCATATAGGGGAAGGGTAGAGGGAGGGAAGGGAAAAGTAGGAACAGAAGGGAGTGCAAGGGATAATGTTGTAAAAAATTATCCAGGCATATGTTCTGTCAATAATAAGTTATAATAAAAAAAATTTTTTAAAAGTAGTGTTTATTTTATTTGTATTAGTTTTCCCCATTCTTGAAACACCCTCCCTCCTCATCTCTAACTCCTAGTTTCCCTTTACTGTTTTTTGTCCTTTATTTTCAAAGAGGACCATGACATCATGAGTGCTAATGACATCACATAGCTAATTTAGAACTTTAGGATTTTTAGTGCACATTACATTCACATCACAAACTTGACTTATACAGGAATTGCATTTAAGTGAGACAGAATTGCATAAAGTTATCAGTCTCATTCTCTCCTCCATAGTCATCAAAGTACAATGGCAAGACCATTCAGGATGACTATGTGAGCCCAGGATGCAGTAGATGATCATGGTATCTTTAATGGCTGACCAATCTATAGCCTGTTTAGTCACCTCCATGGCTTTTGAAACAAATCATTCTCATCTGTCCATCAAGACTTAGCTCAAATCCCACCTCAGGAGGCTTTTCTGATTTATCTACCTCACTCCTCCATTCCAGTCCTTTCCTTCTGAAATTATCTTCCACTTACAAGGTACATATTCTATATGTACATAGTTATTTCCATGTTCTCCTCTCCATTAGAATTGGGAACTCCTACAGAGCAGGGAACATCGTTTTTTTGTCTTTCTTTGTATCTCCAGAACTTAGCGTAGTGTCTTCATACATAGTAAGAGCTTAACAATTACTTGTTAATTCCACCAAGCCAGGCATGTAATATCTAGGCTCTGTTATTTCAACAGAGAAATAGTTCCTGGGGACAGGAATGAGACTCAGATACCGGGAGAATGAGAAACCCAAGTTTCAGTGAGTATTCAGTGGGTTCTGAATTATCTCTTTTCTGATAAATTTATTTACTAACATTTTCAAATATTTACCCTAGTTGTTACCCCATGTTTTAAGATGTACCATAAGATAAAGCTCTTACTCTGTCATAGAAAAAGCAGAAAACGAAGATGGTTCTAGGAAATGTTGTACTGCGTGATTTTCTTAATGCTCCTGTCTCTCATTTCCTAGTACATTTTGTATGGAAAAGGAGCAGCTGTCAGCAGGTGTGCCTATAAGATGACCAAACAGCTAGTCGTTTTTGGGTGATTTCATTACTAATCCATTCATTGGATGCAGGCATCAGAGAAAAAAAGGAAATCAAACTAATAGGTTGCCCAAGTTGAACAGCTAGCTATATAACTGAATTTACCAGTCAATGCAATTAGATTACTAGGGATAGGAATGTACAAACTCAGACATATGATCACAAGCTTAAAAAAATATAAAAAATAAGTTTACAGGAAATGGGAAGCTGTCAAAAGCATTTCATTTTGTCTCTCCTTTTTTTTCTTTTTTCAGAAGATTTATATTTATAGGGGGAATTCCCAAGTATTTGTTGAAACCAAATACTTTCTTCTAATAGTCTTCTCAAAATAGTTCTCTTTAACAATCTCCCTAAGCAATTGTCATTCCCTTCCATATCCTTCTTTGCTCATATTACCTCTTACTTCCTCAATCTAAATTTTACCCAACCTCCAAAGTTCAACTCAAGACCTGCCTCCCCCAGAATGTTTTTTTTTCTAAATAACCCAAAGCAACCAAAAAAAATTTTTTTCTAAAACCCAGTATTAACCAACTGACAAATATATATTCAATTGCTGTTTATTTAAAGTATTATTCTAGGTTCTATACGGATGCGAACAAGAATAGGATATGATCTCTGTTCTCAAGAACAGTATATAGAATATACCATCTGAGCCACACAATCTAAAACTTGATTTTATATTGCCTCATTTTTTCCTCTCTTATTATTTCATATACATATTATGTCTTATCTCCCCAAAGAGAATGAAAACCAGGACAAATCTATCCCTTTCTTAATTGGAATTCCTCTACAGAGCCTAGCACAGTATGGAGTCCTCTTAAACTGCTTGCCTAGATGAATTCAGTTTTGTGTAGCCAACAACAGATAAGAATAGTTACAAAATGACTGGTTACAAAAAGACCAAAGTCCTGGTAAATGTCAGGGAGGAAAATCAATATAAGATGAATTGAATAGGACTTGGGTGAGCAAAATGATTTTGGAGAACTATGAAATTGTTATAACGACTAATGTATAGTAATCATCTAGTGGTAAGATTTTTTGTTTTCTTTTTAATCCAATTTATGCAGAAAAACATTCAGTTGGGGTAACCATCATTATCCCATCTTGCTTTATTCCCACTCCAACAATATCAGTTGTACTAAATCATATCATATTAATTATAGGATATAATGGAATGATAGGCAAAATACTTCTCCGCCCAATACAAAGTTTAGTGGCAATACAGTACCTGAAAGAGCAGTGATTTGGAAATTTAAGTCCTAAGAAGTTTGATATCCTTCATTCAGAGAAGAAAGGAAGTTGAGGGATATAGTGTCAATCAAGGCTTAAGTTGATAGTATCTTGATGAGATTATTTATTATTACCCATAAATTTTAATAAAGATTCTACCTACTGTATCACTGTATATATGGGAGAAATGTGATATAATGGAGAGAGAGGAGAGTTGGCTTCAGAGCCAGGGAGATGTACGTTTAAATCTGAACTCTGACAGATAACAGGCTATATAGGCAAGTCACTTCATCCCTAGTGCTCTAGGATATTTATGATGTGTGTGTGTGTGTGTGTGTGTGTATAGATGTGTATACATACACACACATAAAGTTACAAAGAAGTTGCTAGCCCAGACTGTTAGAGACTGAGTTTTCTTATTCAAAAGTTCCTTTTATCAGTAAAATCACTGGTGCATGCCAAAGAAATGTACAATGTTAATATAAAATGTTACTTATTATTCAAAATAAACAATATATAGAAATGAAGTTGGAAAACAGAAATCAGTGTGAGCCTGATTCATTAAAACTGGTTTCAGTAATTTGATGGAGATATTTAAGGATGAGTAGGATATTTATGGCTACCTGGAGAAGTTCAAGCATTTTAGATAGGAACGCTTCTCTAATTATCCATATAAGAGATGTAAGCATGTGTGATGTACAGAAAAGGATCATTTGATTTGCACTCAAAAAAGCCAAAACCTGGTAAGTAAGGTCTGAGGTAGAAATCAACTTTCCACTCTCCCAAATTCAACAAGCATCAATTACAAACAAGATGAGTCCAAAGCTCAGAGGCAAAAATAAAACAGACAATGAATTGGAAGTCAAAGGAGGATCTGTGTTCAAATTTACAAGGACACCACTTTCAACCTAGTTTTTAAGGATCTCTATCTGACAGAACTGTCAAGAGATTCAAATGTGATAATATATGAAAATGTGCTACCAAGGAGAAGGTATTTTTTAAGTATTTTATTTTTTCAAATACATGCAAAGATAGTTTTCAACGTTTACCTTTGCTAAACAAAAAACAACACAGCTTTGCGTTCCAAATTTTTCTCTCTTCTTCTCCCTCTCCCCTCCTTAAGACAGCAAGCAACCCAATATAGGTTAAATGTGCAACTCTAAAAGATGTTTTCATTGGTATTATTATAAAGGATAATCACCAAAATCATAATTGTTCTCAGGCACTGTACTCCACAAAGTGTTTCATCCTTTAAAAGACTCAACACTGTGGCTGAACCCTGAACCAATGAAAAAAATTATCCTCAAGAGATCAATTTGTGCCTACACATTTGTTGAGAGAAGGGTGATGAGGCTGATGCCTTGGTTTAATTACTATTTAACACTAGTCATTTGGAAGTAGTTAGTTTTACACCCTAACTTCTCTCTCCCAGAGTTTTTCTAAGCTAAAACATCTTGTCTCAGCTATTTATTTTTTTCAGCATCTAAATATAGTTTAAGGGGAAAAAAAATACCTAAAGTACTTATATGACAGAACTGCAACAAGGAAATTTTGCTTCCAGACTAATCTTTATTTTTTAATAGATTTCCAGATAACTGCTACAGTATTTCAAAAGTCTTAGCTCATTGGAAGAAATTAGTTTTTTTTTCTCCTTATACCCAAGATATCTTTGACTTCTGTCAAACTATTCACTACCCTAAGACCATGAAAAAGGTTTATGTTTTTTTTTAATAACAAGACTGATAAAGCAAAGGGAGGCATTGTAAGCTTTAAACAACCGTGTGCCTCTTTAACCCGAGAATGAAAAGCATCTTTCTGTTGCTTTAAAAATAGAATTTTTTCTTTTGGTCAGAAACCACATGAAATGGAGATGTAACAGGAAGAAGACAGAGACAAGAAAGACAAACGAAGGTTTCACTTCTCTCTAGCATGACTTGGTTTATTTTAATAAACCATTACATCCCTTGTCTAATCAAAATTGCTGCATTATGAATGAAGAAATTGGGAGGTAAATCAAGGAAGAATTACTTTAACTCATATCCCTTTGGATGACATGAATTTACCTTATTAATTTGAGGTTACTATAATTTCAAGAGGCAGAGAGAAGAAGCAATTGCACTTGGGCCCAAGGAGATAAGTGATCATGTTCTGACTCTGACGGTATACCTAAGCAAATCACTTAATCACTCAATGCACTAGGGAAACATGACTTGAGTTTCAGAGAAGGTGATAACCTCCATTACTAGAGTGAGTTTCCTCATGTGAGAATCTCTTATAGGAATGGAATCACAGATACAGCCTCTATTCCTTTAGAAAAGAAAATGAACAAGGCATAATGTCCAAAGAGCTGGGCTTGGAATAAGGAATATCTGGATTCAAATCCACCCTGGCATTTACTAGCCAAGTCTCCAAGTTTTCCAAGCTAAGCTTCCTAGTTCAAAAGATCAATACTCATAGGTTATAACAAAAATCCTGTTGAATGTTTCTTTAAAATGTTTCCTTTTGATCCATATATGAAAAAATGTTTGTAGCAGCTCTTTTTTCGTAGTGGCAAGGTCCTGGAAACTGAATGGATGCCCATCAATTGGGGAATGGCTGAATAAGTTATGGTATATGGAGGTAATGAAATATTATTGTTCTATAAGAATAATAATGCTAAGTGAAGTGAGTAGAACCAAGAGAACATTGTACACAGCAGCAACAAGATTATGTGATGATCAAATGTGATAGACTTGGCTCTTTTCAGGAATGAGGTAATTCGGGCCAATTCCAATAGACTTGTGATGGAGAGAGCCATCTGCATACAGAGAGAGGACTGTGGGAACTAAGGATAGATCACAACATAGCATTTTCACCATTTTTATTGTTGTTTGCTTGCTTTTTTCTTTCTCTTTTTTTTTCTTTTTCATCTGATTTTTCCTGTGCAGCATGATAAATGTGGAAATATATACATAAGAATTGTACATGTTTAACCTATACTGGATTACTTGCTGTCTAGGGGAGGGGTGGGGGAAGGAAGGGAGAAAAATTTGGAACACAAGATTTTGCAAGGGTCAATGCTGAAAACTATCTTTGCATATATTTTGAAAATAAAAATCTATTATTAAAAAAAATAAAATGTTTCCTTTCTATCCATGTCATGGCATTCCCATTACCATCATCCTATTCCAGAATCTTATCAACTCTAGTTAACAGCACTTTCTTAAAAGACTTCTTTGAAGTCTTTAGTCAAATGAGATAATTGAAAGCACTTAGTCCAATACTTGGCACATAGTAGGTGCCTCTTAGATGCTCTGCTCCTCCCCTCGAGACTCATATTTTTAAATTCATTTTACATGTCAGTGGTCTATCACTAGTTGGCCAATAAATAGGCCCTGGTTCAAGCCTCACTTGCTCATTGGTTCAGAGTGAGCATAAATAGCAACTGCTCTTGTTTTGGCCAGAAACTCTGAGGGTCTTTTCCCTTCCAGACTGACTCTTTTGTGAAAGCAAACTAGGCCATCTTTTGTCTCAATTTTTCCTAGCTTTTAATTATTGAATGGGTATTGCCTCAGATAAGCTAAGCTCTGGAGAAGACCTGGTCTGAAAAACCATTGTGTCCCACTGCTTTCTGGGACATTATCTGTTGACTTGACTAATGTCCTGCCACTAGACTCCAATAACTTTTAAGGACATAATGATGCTGATGACTTTGCACAGCTCTTCCTTACTTAAATCCAATTCATCTGCAAGTCAAAACATTCTTCTGATGTCATTGATCCTTTTTGGGAAAAAAGGACAAACAACATGTCAGTGGAATATTGGTCTATCTTAAGTTCAGCTGTAATTATGGCATGCTTCTGCTGAAAATTTATGAAGACACTCCATTACCTGAGTTGACTAAGTCTACATTCCTCCAGATTGACTTTGAAGGCCCTTCATGATCAGGCTTCACTCTCCCACTTTATCCTTATTTCCCATTACCACTTGATACAAAATTTCTTCTCTAATCAGTTTTCTCCCAAAAAACTATGCTCATTTTGCTATCCCTGACCAAAATATTCTCCCTTTTTTTCCTATTCAAATACTACATCCTCCACATCATGTCTATATCCTCCCCACCCTGCTCTCCAATTCACACAGCCTCCACCATTTAAAGCCCTTATTATTTCATGTCTTTCTTCTTGCAACAGTCTCCAAATTGGACTCTCAGCTTTCAATCACTCCCCCTTCCACATTTCACAAAACTGCCAAGATGGTCTTCTTCAGGTCCTAATTATGACCATGCCTCCAAGAACTTTCACTAACTCCCCATTGCTCCTCAGTCAGGCATTTAATTTGGCTCAAATCTATTTTCTTGGGCTTATTTCATGCTGCTATTTTTAACAAACACGACATTATAATCAAATTACCCTACATGCTATCTCCAAATTCAGTTCTCCATTTCCCAACTGGATACCTTTGTGCAGACTGTCCCATTTACCTGAGATGCAGCCTTTAAGAGGCACCTCTGTGCTTCTTGGAATCTTTTACTTTCTTCAAGAACTAGGTTTTTTTTCTTTTTCTTTAATAAATCTTGTTGAATTGGACTGAATTGTTCAAAGCCTTTCTAAGCTGCTCTAGCCCTCATTGAACTCCCATAGAATATATTAATTTGTACCATGTAATTAGCATTTAATCTTATAATGTCTTACTTTCCATTTCATGTGCCTTAGTTTTCTCTTTCCAACTGGACTGTAATCTCCTTGGGGGAAGGAACCACATTTTAACTTCATTTCCCACACTGTAATGCAGAAACAAATTCTCAATGGATTACAATATGTTGACTGACTTCATGATATGAAACATTAATTATTTATAGGCAGATGATTCACCTTAACATGCTATATGTAATGTACATGTAAAGTTATTGATTTTAACTTTACAAAACCATGTTGCATCTTTTCCACATTTATGAATTACACCATAATGCTATTAACTGACAACAGCAACCCAGTAACTAAAATAAGTACAATATTGGCACTGTGATTTATTTTAATTTTTTTAAAATAAAATTCCTATTTGCCCATTTTCTTTCAGGTTTTAAGGACTTACAATCAATCACACATTACAACCCCCACATATTACAATCATATACTTTCCTAAACCAAGTATTTTGTTATAGAGGTCAACTATTCAGATGAAGCAACTTTAGATATATGAATTAGGAAGTAGAAAAAGAGAATCAAAATGGAAAGAAAGAATGAGATAAATTATATAGTTATTTAACTCCACTTGAACTGAATGCTGTACAGTCTTAGTGACAGTCCCATTTCATACAAAAAGTTGATTCAGTTGACATCAAACTTGTGACTGCTGAAGAATGCGGTTTCATTTTTACTTAATGATGTATTCTGACCATGTTTTCATGACCAAATAAAGAATGAAGGTTTTATTTAGTTAGTTTTTAGGGAATTTTTTGACTAAAATTGCAAGAATGTTGCTAGCAATTTGGGTACCTTTAATCAGGAGACCTACTGATTAAATGTAAGACTTAGAACACCAAATTATTTTTCATACAACACTTGATACAAAGAGCTTGAGGCATTAGCAATTGGGTTACCCTCAAGCTACTTCTATGATAAAATGAATCATATCTAATATATACTCAAGGGAATGCTTTCTACATAAGAGAGAAGCCAAAATGCTAGGGAATTACAGCAATAGCTTTGCAAATAATATTTAGCACCGAAGTCAATGCAAATAGCATTTGCTTTATCAAAATCAAATAGCACAATAAAGGGAGGTTGGGGTGGGGGTGGGGGTCGGGAAAAGCAGGAAATCTATGAAACCTAGGAAAGAAAATCTCTGTATTCTCTCATCTACTCATCCTTTCTTTGCCAGCAAAAACCTGTAATTAGAAGAGTCACTGTTACTGCTTTGGCAATTAATGTTACACTTGGGAGTTTTCACAGAACTTTCTAAGTATTAGTTACCCCCAACCACAGAGAACTCAACAGTCTCTACTGAGATGGATGGTATGAATTATTATTACCATTTATTAAATGAACAAATTGAGGTACAAAGAAGCTGAGATTTTTTCCAGGCCACACGCAGTGTGAGTCAATGGCACTTCTCAAGTGGGTCAGAATTCAAAATACTCCATGTCTCAGCCTGTTCTGTTATCTTCCTTTTTACATTATTTAATTGTGAGTGCAGAGACTCAGTTTTGCTAACACAAGACACAGTTATGCTACAGTAATCCACTGAGTTTCATGAAACATGAAAGTAGACGAATACTGAGGTAAGGTTTTCAATAAATAAGTTTATAGAATACTGAAGTTTCTCACAAAATTCTTCCTAAACAAGCCAACAAACAAATCCTTTTCCTGGTCATCTCTGGAAACTTTGTTTTTGAAGATGGATGAGAAAACAAGTGAGCCTCTAAACAGCTAAAAAATAAACATTTGTGATCATTTATCTCAAGAGAAACCACATTGAATCTAGACCCACAACATAAGCAGCCACCCCTGGCATTTCTCTCTCTCCCCATTGCTACAGCCCTTTGGCTTTCCAAACTGTTCGTACTCTTAGTCTAAAAGTACTCAGGATGTTTAGTAGGATGGATTGGTGGACAAAGTAAGGGATTTTAGCTTTATAAAATCATAGCTAAAAGAAAGACACTTTGGAGTCCTCAACCCCCTCATTTTACAGATGAGGAAATAAGCCTGGGGAAGTTCCTTTAATAATATTTCATATATGTTTGTGTGTACAAATGTCAGTGTGTTTTGCATATGTTTACACATACACAAAAAGAAGAGCAATTTGGTATGAGTCAGGAAAACTTGGATTCAAATGCTTTCTCTGATACATACTGACTATATGAACACTAAACTAACTCTTAGTGTCTAAACAATATGATAGAGACAGAGACAGAGACAGATGGAAAGAGAGAAACAGAGAGACACACAGAGAAAGACAGAGACAGAGAAAAGCAGAGAGACAGACAAAGGCAGAGAGACAGAGAGAGAGAGAGAGAGAGAGAGAGAAAGAGAGAGAGAGAGAGAGAGAGAAAGAGAGAGAGAGAGGAGAAGGAGGAGGAGCAAGAGGAGGAAGGAGGGAGGGACAGAGACAGAAAATTAATTCATTAAGATCAGAAGAATTTAGAACTAGAAGAAATCCCCTCATCTTACATATAAGGAAATTGTGGCCAAGATGGGTGACATGACATGTCACAGGTTACACAAGTAAACAATGTTGAAAATGGACTTTAAACATTTATTTTCTGATATCAAATCAGTGTTCTTCTCACTGTAACTCATAAACTTGCCATCAGATATTTGAGGCCATGTTCAGATATCCTGATCTATGTATTGCCACTGGATCCAGATAGCTCTAGAGAAGAAAGTGAGTCTGGGTGACTTTGCAGAGTTCTTATTTAAATCCAATTCACTTGCAAATCAAGACATCACTTTCCTGATGTCCTCAGACCTCTTTGACAATGAAGGACAAACAAAAACTACAAAAAAAAAAAAAAAAAAGGAAAAACAAATGGCTAGTTAAGAGACTGAGCTCAGTGGTCAAATTTAGAAAGCAGACACCTCTTTGCCCACTTTCCCCAGTCATCAAAATCAACCAAAGATAGTATAGTAAGCACAGAGGATTACTAGACTCTCAGGTCTCACAGAGAAGTCAAGAAGTTTGGTAGGATGAGTTGGATAGTATATAAAAAAGCAACCAAGGAAATTTAAGTGCATCTTCAACCATCTCTATCTTTATCTAACTTAGGTTCAGGATAACAGATGTAAGGCAGGAGGGGTATATAATCTCAGGCTGACATCATCATACAGGCATTACTAACCAGGTCTAATTAGGAATATCAAACGTCACTATATCCAAATGAATCTGTAAAGAAATTTTATGAGATAAATATAGTTTGGCATAGAGAATTTCTCATGTTGCCCTCAAAGGATGTTGTATATACAACACAAAATGAGGAATTTCCTCCAAACCCTGAATTTTGAGAAAAAATAAAAGGGATTAGTATTATGTGAACCAGAGAAGAGGAGGCAGTCAGGAGTCAAAGGATCTGAGTTTAAATTCCATCTCCATGACTAGGGAATGTCATTTAACTTCCTCCTAGAACCAGGATTTGAAACCTGATATATGAATCAAAATACAGTGGGTTGTTTTTTTTCCCGCTATACCACATAGCACATATCACATACTTTGAAATACTGGAGACAAGCATTCAAATGGACAAATCCTGTTGTAACAGAACAGTCCTGACCAAATTTTAAGTTTACATCACAAATTTATTTATAAATTCATCTAGACACAGACCTTCTTAGCATGAGCTTCTTTCATTTTGCAACAGGACAAGATTTAAAGTTTGAGATTTTCTAGGACTAGGTTAAATTGATATAGTTATTATAGACTTATGGTTGCCTTAAGTATTTGATTATTTTTCACAGCCTAAGGATGTATGTTTGTTGACTTCTAATGTGTATTCCATAAACACATTTTTCTTAAAGGATTTCATTTGATAATTCTCTTCTCTCTTCCCCACAAAAAGAAAAAGAATTGAAATGAGGTTTCAGAGGGATTACCCTTTCTGATTTAATCCTGCATTGTAAGAATGGAATTAATTAAATCCATATACAAATGTTTTGCATATCAGTTCATGAAGCACATGAAGACCCTTTGGGGATGGAAAGCTTTTATAAAAAAAAGCCTAAGAAAAGGGTTGCTGGGTTGTGTCCAAGAGGGTAGGTACATTTACATTGGCACATGTGCTAGCTAGAAAGAAATTAACATAAGAAATTTTTGTTACTCCCACACAACACATCTGCCAATCCAGCATTTGTAAGTAGCAATAAGATTCTAAGGAATCAGGGAAGAAATAACCAAATTAACAGAATATTTGGAATGGGAACAAGTACACCTGAAAGTAACGAACAGCTAAAGAGCCTCTCCCCCCAAAAAAAAATTTACCAAAAAGGGGCAATAATTTTGCCTGGGAAAAGCTAACATGGAGATAAGGGCTTCAGATTGGTGCTTCTGCATCTGTGGTTTCACCTATTTCTAATACCATCACTTTTCCCTACCAAGTATGCTGTGACTTCTCAGTTTACCAGTTTAAAATTTTTTAAGTATACAAAAATTTATCAAATATTCACTGTATATGAAGTATTAAATACTAAGAGTAGATACAAAGTTTAGATCCCAGTGTTCTGAACATTTGTTCATTCATAAATAAGACATGTGTCCTTGCTTTCATTGAGAAAGAACAATCTAGTAAGTGCTTAAGATTTTATACATATATACATAGGTAACTAAAATACATTAAAATGCAATAATACTCAATCCATTACAGAACTATGAAATAAAATGCCATGTGAAGGTCAAAGAGGAATATTGTTGGTTACTGTCAGATGAAATTAGGAAGGCTTTATAAAAGAAGTGACAAAATGAGCTGTATCTTAAATAATAACTCGGGATTATTGTGCTGATGATCAACTTTGATAGACTCTTCTGTTCTCAACAATACAAGGATCCAAGAGAGTTTCAAAAGACTCAAGATGGAAATTCACATCCAGAGAAGTGAGGGGAAACAAATAAGGAGACAAGGAGTGAACATGGTTGCTCAGGGCACTTTTTCAAAGTGGAGGTACTGATAGAACCTCAGTAATCAGAGGATAAAGCTATATGAGGAAAAGTATCTTCCAGGGTCAGGGTAGAAAGAGTGCTAGATTTGGTGAAGTCAAGAAAGTCAATGTACTAAAATGCACCTGACCCAAAGAAAGCTCACCCAGTACTATGAAGCATGTATTCAATTTATCAAAGCCATTATGAATTGTCTTTTCATTTTTTAAGGCATTAGAACTCATACCCAATTTGATAAATCTTTGCATTTGATAAAGCCTTCCTTCACCTTAGTCATTAAATAATCCTACATGGTTCTTTCCTCCAGTTCATAAATGATCAAAGAATATGAACAAATGGTACTCAAAGTTGCAAACTATTAATGATTTTATAAAAATTACTTCAATTATCTAATAATAAAAGAATTAAAATAGTTCTAAATTTGTCTCAGAGCCAGGAAATTAGTAAAAATGACAGAAGATGTAAATAGTATTGGTGGGGCTATCAGAAGACTATGATGCTAATATTATGTTAGTGGAGCTGTGAATAAATCCAAACATTTTGAGAAATAACTTGGAATTGTGCTTAAAAAGTAACAAAAAATTGTGCATACCCTTTGGTCTATCAGTACCACTATTAGGTCTGTATCTCTAAGAGAGATAAAAAAATGGGATGGGGGGGAGACTTATTTATACAAAAAATTTTATAGCAGCTCTTTTTGTGGTAGTAAAGAATTAGAAAATTTGAGTAGTTTCTCATCAATTGAGGAGATTCTCAAACCCAAGATACGCAGTTTTCCCATTTAGTCTCTTGAGAGCCCCTTTCATCTAGCAAGCTCAAACCCTTGTATAGATTGTTGCCAACATTGAATGCTGTGAAAGACATTCTGTTCAACCCTTTAACAAAGTTCATTCATTCATCAAAACATTTTGAGCACATATAATAACAGATACTATTTAAATAGTATTTTATAAAATGTCTCCCTTACAAACAAAAAATACAAACATTATTTTCATTTTTATAGATGATTAAATTTAGATTCATAGAACTTAAGGGACTGATCTATGATCATATAACTCAATCTGTGTTGGACTTATATTAAGTTTTTTTTCTTTTTCTGAGTCTATGTCCAGTCCTCTTTCCCCTACAACATACTGCTTTTTCTATGTACATACTATATGCAAGGTACTGTGCTGGGCACTGCAATGAGTAGAAGAGGTATGGTTCCTGCCCTTGAGAGGCTTATAATTATGACCCGATGCTAAGCTACTTAGGATGCTCTGACAACATGTTCCCTACAAATTTAATAGAAATTATGTTTCTAGGATACATATTTAAAATTTCTTCATGAAGGTGTCATTCTTGACAGAATCAAAAGACTTAGTAAAGTGCAAAAAATCAATGATTTAATGCTTTCTCCATGTCTATGTAGTTGGTCATTATGTCTTATTCACTACCATACCTTATCACTCAGTTATTATTATATTTCAGTCACTTCAACCAGGTCTGACTCTTTATGACCTCATTTAGTGTTTTCTTGGCAAAAATATTAAAGTGGTTTTCCATTTCCTTCTCCAGCTCATTTTACAGATAAGGAAACTGAGTCACAGAGGAGTTAAAGTGACTTGCCCAAGCTCACACAGCTAGTAGGTGTCTAAGGTGGAATTTCAATTCAAGGATTACACAAAGTTAACTATTCATTGGTGTGCTGCAATGCTTAATTGCATTATCATATAAAGAAGCTGTTAATCTTTACAAAATCATACCAATTGCTCCTCCATATCAGTTATTTCTTCTAACAGCAAATTGATTATCTGATAATTTTTTCTAATAATGTCCTAGGTATTGAAATTAAATCAATTGATTTATAACTCCGAGGTAAAATACTTTCTTTTTTTCCCCCTCAGTCTTTAGGGACTCTTCTCAAACACTTCAATCTAGCAAGCCCCAAACCATTTTCATGTGTTCTCAACAGAAAAAAAAGCTCATAACTCTAAAACTGCATCCAGCAATTTATTAAAGACCCTAAATAAAACAGTTTAGTAAATTTATTAAATTGGTTCAAAGTCAAGGTAAAGGTGGAAGTATTTTTAAACAGTGGCAAAGGAAATATCTAAAGATATGAAATAAAAAAGAATTTCAAAACAAATGTTGATGAGGAAGAAATGGAATATTTATTGGCTGAAACCACAGTGATAGAAAATAGAATTAAATGGCATTCTCTGGATTTCAAGTCAGCTGGGACAAGAACTCATTGTTGGTAATTTAATTCCCTAAATTGCAAAGTAACAAACTCAGCATGAATGCCGGATTTCAAATGAAAAAAGCTCTTGGACATCGCCACCATTTTGGACAATATTTTAGATTTATTAAATAAGAAAAAATGTGGACAAAGGCTATCCCACTGCCTGCCTCACTTAAAAGCCAAATTCATTGTCACTTCTTTGGCTTTAGCCACCTGCCATAGGATATGATATTCTAAAACCTTGTAACCAATAGTAACATGTTGGGTACCTGTAATTTGTTCCCTGCAAAAATTCTGGGTTTGAATACTGCTGCTCTTAATCATGAGAATATGAATTGAATATGTAAAATTGGGACAGCAGAAATCTGGATTTCCTTAGTTGAGATTTTGTATATATCTTGTCATGGATTCTTAATAGCTAATGAAATAGAAATGCTTCTTTACTCCACTGTGCCTAAATATAGAGTTTAATATAGTTATTACTTAGAGACCCACACTTTTGTGAATTCCACATTGACTCTCCAGTAACATGTTGTACATTGAATGCCCATGAAAACAATTTAAAAGCTTCAACAAATACACAGCAGCTTGCACACCCAAGAGAATAAACTACACTTGACATCCAGTGCATTTCCAAGTACAATTCAAGGTCCAGATATTAATCTAAAAATCTTTTCAAGTATCTAAATCTGACCTTATTACGAAAGGAATTGGTCTAATTTAATGTAGTCAGTCGTATTATCTCCCTGTGTGTCCTTTTTTGATTATTAGGTCAGGCTAATCTTGGTACTGGAGAACAGATGCTTTAGCATACTTCCCTCTGGTCTGTAGGGAGGATGGGGGAAGGGCAGTGCTAGAAGTGGAATGTGGTGAGCTCTGTCCAATGCAGTCATTTTGGAAGTTGTGGATTCTGTGTAAGTTCAGTCTCCTCATCTATAAAATGAGGAAGTTGAACCAGATGACCCCTATTTGCTTTCAACTGTAAATCTATGATTACATGAGCCTGTGAATGTTTTTCTCTTGGTTACAAAGAAGAAATCAGTAGAGAGTATTTTGGGAAAGTCATTTAAATATATATATATATATATATATATATATATATCAATCATACAACTTTAAAAAGAGAAAAAATATGATCAGACACTTACAGCAAACAGCCTAGACCCACCACCATCCCTCTTGATTATGAAGGCACTGGTTTTATGAAATATCTTAGGGTTTTTTGGAAAGATGTAGGGTGTTATCACCCCCTAGTAGTGCTGCCAAAAAAAAAGTATTAAATTGTTTTCACTCTTTCCAAGTCTCAGTACTCTTTTATTCACCTGCCAAATCTAAAGACCAAGTTGATTTCTTGAGTTAATGTCCACTTCATCCATTTTCAAAGTCTTCATCTATATCCATCACTCACACTATGTTTAACAACTTCTCTTATTTCCCTAATGAGAACAAAATTCTCCTAAAATCCTTAAAGGAAAAGTCTTTAATATTCAAAGACATTCTTCATCATTATCACTGTAGAATCATACATTTGGGAATGGAAGCCTAAACTGAGTGCCTCATCCAACATTATATAATGAGTTCCAGGAGCAGCTAGATGGTGCAGGATATAGAGTACCAGCCCTGAAGTTAGGAGGACCTGAGTTCAAATTTTATCTCAGACACTTAACACTTCCTGGCTGTGTGACCCTGGGCAAGTCACTTAACCCCAATTGCCTCAGGGGGAAAAATGCCATAGGTGGAGTTCAAAGCCAGATGTTTTTGTTTATTATTATTAGCAGTAATGATATATATCTATACATAATAACAATAATCCAGTGTTCTTTCCACCATAATGTGCTAACCATCTTTCAGCTTCTTTTTTTTTTAAAGCAGTGATAAAACTCAGGAAACAAAGAATCCAAAAGGCAATCCCATGTTTTTCTACCAGCCTAGGGACAAAACTCCATAAACCGCTTTCTTTTCCTTATGTGAAACACTGACAAACAGACCTCTCACATAAAAATACAAGGATTCTCTGACATTAGGATGGAACTAGAGTCATTAAGCCAATAGGTCTATAAATAGTGTAAATGAAAATAGCAAACCTGAAGTGTTTTGCTTGTCACTTCTCTATAATTCAAAATGGTAAGCTTGCTGTTTGTTGATCTTTATGCAGCCCAATAATTGAGGATAAAATTTTAATAAGCTAAGTAAATTCATATTAGGAATTCCATTTTCAAAGTATTTTGTGAACAATGCAAATGGAAAGAACCACCACCACAAAAAAAAGTCAAAAAAGAATGCTGAAAAATTATAAAGTAAAAGCTTCATCCCCTAAATAAGAGGTATCTCCTCCTTCCTCCCACCACTACTTTTCAGAGGCTGGGCAGGAGTCCACAAGCATGAAATATATGTCACATTGTATTTTTCCAATATATTGATTGGTTTAGATTATTTTTTTCTTTCTTTTACTTTTAAAATTTTATTTATTATAAGGGATGGCTCATTGGGAAAGGGGAGGAAGTATAAGGAGGAAAAGCTAGATTATATAAAATAATAATAATAGCATTTATATATCACTTTTAGATTTAGAAAGGACTCAACAAATATCTTATTTTATACTTACAATATTCCTTTGAGTTAAAGGCTGTTGTTAGAAAATAAATTTATAGCTAAGGAAACTTGGCAGAAAGAAGTTAAATAATTTGCCCACTGGTAATAAGTATCTGAAACAGGATTTGAATTCAGATTTCACTGCTTCCAGGTCCAGTGTTCCATCCAACAAACTATCCATCTACCTTTAAAGGTAGCAAAATACAAAAGAATTCAATTAAACCTTATTTTTTAAAAAAACAAAGTATCTAGTGGATATTGGAGAAAAATTATACTTAAGCTAGATCTGAACCTTAAAGAATTCATTGAATCAGAAAATAAAGTTCAACATTGAAGGAGCACATTGAAAAGAACTAATCAAGATTACCTAAAAGGTAATTAATTAATTACTCACCATAGCTAAATTCAGAATCTAGATTTCCTTCTTAACCAGTCATCCCATTTCCAGTCTTTTCTCTAATCTTACTCAATACATAATATAATCAGTCACAAAGAGCCTTTAGTAGCATTCACTTTCTGTTGTCTAAAACTCCATGAGCTGCATTCAATATATCTTTGCAGTCTTTTCTGATGTTACTCCCCTTTGTGGACCCAGTTTTAGACCAGGGCTTCTTAAACTTTTTCCACTTGCAATCCTTTTTCACCCAAGAAATTTTTACTTGACTCGGATTATATAGGTACATAAAATAGTTATACAAATCAAACAATTACTGATAAATAATAATTTCACTGCCCCCCCATAATCAATTATGAGATCCTATATGGCATAGAAACCCACAGTTTAATAAGCTGGGTTTCAGATAATATTAACTACTGGCTACCTATACCTTTTTACCTCTGTATCTTCTCATATCATGCTTCAGAACACTGTACCACTCAGTCTTTGACTACTGAAATCCTTCCCCATCTTCCAGGTCCAGCTCAAGTGACAGTTCCTCAAAACTTTTCCCTACCCTATAAGTCAGAAGTCTTGTCTTCTATCATAGATTGTAAATTCCTTGAGGACAGGAACATTCATATTTATTTCCTATACAGCAAGTGGTGTCAAGCTCAAATAGAAATGAGCCATTAATTTGTAGATAAGGATATCTGCTGGCCAGATATTGACTTAGAAAACCACACATTAACATTCTCTGTGTTATATTGTATTTTTATTTATTTTATTAAATATTTCCAATTAAATTTTAATCTGGTTCAGGCACTTAGCCTGAAGTGAGTTACAGCACTTGGCATAATGCCCTACCAAGTATATGGTCAATAAATGTTTTGTTGCATGAATGAGTTAATTGCCAAGACTCCATTCATAAATCAAAGGAAATAATTGATCTCTTCATTTGCTTCTTGTGAAACAATATCAATATGAAGAAGATTCCCTGTCCTCCAATAATCTAGCCTTCACGTTGTAGGTTTATGGAGATTAACTTGATGGTATTTAATGGAATGAATGTATCCAAGAAAATATGTTCCTCTTGTGATGGTCTTGCATATGTGAGAATGTATGTGTGTGTGTATGTATTTAGCCAAGAGCTGAAAGATTTGAACTTAAATTTTTTTTTACTGGTAAAACTTAAGAGTTAACTACATCTTGCAATTAAAGGATAATTCTCATTTTGATTGCTTCCCCCCCAAAATTCATTAGCACATGAAACTATAATGTGTCATAAGTATCACACACCAGAGCATCATCAAAGTTACCACATGGGTTTATAAATGAGCAACCAGCTATTCATTAAGCTTAGCACTTGGCTAAGGTACATGCTGATGCAATTAAAAGGACAAAAAGAAATAACTTTTTTCCAAGTCACTGCTATGTTTCCTTTTACACAAAAGTTCAGTGTTCCCTCAGGAAACATTCACTCTAGCCAACTGGAAGACTTCAAAGCTTTCAACATTTTTCATACCACGTGTGGTGTCACATTTTGTTTTTTAAAGGCTCTTCTTGAAAGAAACACTTGTCAAGGCTAGTAAGGCTCACCAATTATGCTCTACATAGTGTGTGTGTGTGTGTGTGTGTGTGTGTGTGTGTGTGTGTGTATACGTGTGCAGACACACACGCACATGTGCACATGTGCTGGAAAGCATAGATATACTCACACCCATTAAATATCACATCCTCTTACCCTTAACTACAAGCTGACAACCATAATTAGAGTTATGGAATTTTAGAGCTGAAAAGGAATTTAGGAACATTTGAATACAATTCCTTCACTTTATGTATATGAAAACTGAAGCCCAAGGATGGTAACTAGCACAAAATCACATAGGTAGTCAATCAATTAAAATTTAAAATATTATAATGTAATACATAATGTATTTCTCAGAAATATGATGCCCTTATCAGTAGGTTAAGAAAGTTATTTTTTGAAATTGTTATAATAATCATAAAACCTTAGAAAGATCAGAAACAGAGGTGGGCAGGGAACCCAATTTCTTGGGTGCCCCTATACCATCCATTGCTATCAAGGTTATCCCCACGTTCCAGCAGCCAAGAAATAGAGGCTTGATCAATAGAGGGCAAGCAGCCCTTTTCATATGGGTAGAAAGAAATGAATGCAAAGAACAGACTGTTTTCTTTGATTTCTGAATGCAAAATCTTGGCAAAATGTTTGTTCATTCGATTAACAAACATTTATTGAACATCTACTAGATAAGATATTGTTAGCAAGTAATCAAAAATACTTTGAATTATCAAGGAGATGGTCGAAACAACTAATCTTCTTTAAATATGAGAAAAGACACACCATAATAATAACAAACAAGGACAAATTGACCACAGTTAATAATGAAAACTACAAGTATTTAATACTAAATTCTTATTACATAAATTTTAAGCAAACAATTAGATCATTAAAAAATGCTAGCTTTCCAAATATTAAATCATGATAAAATATTGTTGTTGCCAGTTTGGAAAGGTAACCATGAACAATTCATAAAACTTTATTAGAAATAGCAGAACTTTGCATCTTGGATAGTAAAATGCTTTAGTTGTAGCTTTGACTAAAGTGAGTGACAATTTGAAAATCACCATCATGAAGCAATCAAGTTTTCCTGAGCAGACATTTTCATTCTCCATTTTCTTAAGTCTCTTGCATACCCTTCCCTACCCACTTCTCATATTGGCCTGCAAAGTAGATTCTGATACAGGAAGCAGCATTTTCTTTCGACTTCCCACTTGATCAGCAGGGACTGTGCTCCTTTTGGAAAGACCATCTGGATTCTAATATAGCAAAAATGTTCAAAAAACCAGCACATCTTTAAATGTCAACAATGTGTGTTAACTTCATGAAGAAAGCAAAAGAAAATGATTTTCCATATTCTGCTTTTCCTGTATTATCTTGATGCTCACTATAGGCTAAAACAAGTGGCTCAGACCAATGGTTTAAATGGTATGACAGCTAATTTTGTCATTCAAAAAATTCTGCATGAACAGCTTGGATGAATTAAGATTTTAGCATGAAACAATACAAAAGTTTTCTATGCCTAGAGGCAATTGGACTCTTTCTTACTTTCTCTGATAGAAAAGTTAAATGTTGAATTAAATTACAATGAAGTCAATCAAAAGATCACTTTTATTGGAGGAATGCCTGCCTGTTCCACCCCAAACAAAATTTTCATTGGAACAGCAAGTTGTCCCAAAAGCAGAGTTTGTAATCTCTTTCAAAAAGAATATGGCTTAAATCTGAATATTTCAGACACAATCAAGTTTTTAACCTTTTATGACACTGTTGAAATGAAGAACAGGATTACAACTGACCTTGAAAGAAAGTATTCTGGCTATTTGTATTTATTCTACTAGATTGAAAGCTGAGTGAAGAAACTGTATTGTGTATACCTTTGTATTTCCCTTTAGTGCTTAGCACTGTGCCTTGTTCATTGGCAGTGTCCACTAAGGATTTGTTAATTAAATGAATGAATAATTATAAAATTATTCTCTTAATCCATTCTGAAATGATTTTGAGGCTTTAAAAGAAATCCAAAATATATCTTTAAAACAATACCATCATTACTTGCTGCCTAGGAGAGGGAATAGAAGGAAGGAGGAAGAAAAAATATGGAACAAAAGGTTTTGCAAGGGTGAACATTGAAAATTATCTTTGCATGTACTTTGAAAATAAAAAGCTATTATTAAACAAACATATAAATAATGAAAAGACTAAAAAAATAACAAAAAACAATACCATCAATGCAAATTCTACTTCAGCATGCTTTTACTTTAATATCAAAGTAAAGAAATGGGGATACTTTTTCTATCTCCTCTGATATGATTGTCTATAAGAGATAATATTAACCTATTAATTGACTGCTAGATTAATTCTGAAATTTTAACAGGAATAATAACAGCTAATATTTATAAAGTACTTTAAATTTTTCAGAGTACATTTTACACACATACACACACACACATGCATACACAATCTGTGGGTGAATTTCATTTGGTTCTTGCAGCAGCCATTACCATACTAAATATTTACAATTATTACCCAGAAACAGCTTCACCAAATATAGAAAATCAATAACACTGATAATTTTTAGCAGGAGTACAAGAAGTGAAACAAAAGACAAGGTTACATCCCTACCTAGTCATATAATTTTCAAGCTGAACCAATTGTTAAATGAATCTCTCTCTCCTGTGAAAAATGTCCAGCACTAACCAATGAAGCAATTTGGTCAAATCTGTGAAAAAACCCACATACAGATGCTATTCCCTGTTGCATTCCTTGAAAAAAAAGAGAAGTCTGTATCTTTATAAAGCCGCAAATGCTTGATAATATGAAAATGTACTTTGTACTCACTTTATATAGGTCATATAATGGCAAAAATGAAAATAAACAATAAATTCTCAAAATATATGAAATAAAAGCAAAGTAATTTCAATGGAAACTTCTAACAATTAACAGAAGAGAGCTGAGAACACAAAAAGGTGGCACTTGAAGGGAACCTTGAATATAGCCAGGAATTCCAAAAGGTAAAGCTGAAAAGGCAGCATAATATAAGCATGTGAGAAACATGTGCAAAGACAGGAAGATGGGAAAATAGAATGTAGAGTCTGAAATGAAAAGTAGGCCAATTTTCATTCTTAGTGACTCTAATTTCCTTAACAATTTTTTCTCCAACCCCTTCCAAGATTTTCTGTGAATTCAGGATCCCATAGATCACTCCCATGCTTTTCTGAAGCTAGTGACCTCTATCTACAAATGCTGGCAACACAATTTGACTTGTATTACTTTAAAAAAAAAAAAAAAAAAAAGCTAAGTAAAGCATCATTTATAGGAAGAACAGTGGGTTGTGGCTAAATAATTGGGATAAGACCTGACACCAAGATAAGAATAGATTCACCAGGCCTCTCCTGCATCTTCAGCTCTTTCCAAACTATATAGTCACAAAAATAGAAAGGACATTAATTCAAATCCTAGTGTTTATCATTTAATATCTGTGTGGTCCTAGGTGAATTATAAACTCTCTGGATCTGTTTCCTCATCAATAAAATCAGGGAGTGGGACTTGATGACCACTATGTCTTCTCCCAGACTCAGAACTTAAACCTAATATTTGTACTAATATTTAGATCCAATATTTACACATAGAAAATTTCAGCATAAATTTCACATTTAAAAAGACCATTCACATTGATTAAGGGAGTTGGAGGGAGGGTACTGATTCAGGCACACACGGTGAGCTAAATTTCAGTTACTTCAAAAGATCTGTGATTTCAGCAAGATGGTTATTGTCTCCACCCACACAGACAACAAATCCACTATATTTTAGTATACACCTACAGATATATAACAACAACAACAGTAACTACCATTTATGTAGTGTTCTAAAATTTGCAAAATACTTTTCAATATTATCTCATTGTTTCCTTGCAACAACTTTTGGGGAACAGGTATTAACATCCCCTTTTAAAGATGAGGAAACTGAGGTTAAGTGATTTATCAAGTGTGTGAGGTTGCATTTGAACTCAGATCTCTTGAACTTCGTGTCCAGCCCTCTATTCCTTTTACCCATTAGTTAGCTGCTTTATGATATAGATTCATGAGTTGTATAATCTTCCAAATCACTACTTGATGTCTTTTTTCAATAAGCCTTTGCACACTTAACTAGTTTAGTCTTTGGAGAACAGTCTATCACTGGATCTGTACCTGAAAATTTTCTCATTTTGGTAAAACCTAATTGAGTTTATAAGCATAACCTTCAAGAACTCAGGATCACTTCCATGTGATGGGATAAAGCAGTCCCCACATCTGATTACCTTCTGAAAGGAACTTTAAAGATACCAAATGAGAAAGACAGTGGCTCATTATTACTGACAACCAAGATATAATGACTATAATCATAACTCAAATAAAACCATAGTACAATGCACAGTTCACTTAAAGCCAACTGAAACATCCCAGAAAACAGAAGCATTGTGAACTCAGACCTTG
The DNA here is from genome assembly GCF_902635505.1 of Sarcophilus harrisii. Classification (NCBI taxonomy): domain Eukaryota; kingdom Metazoa; phylum Chordata; class Mammalia; order Dasyuromorphia; family Dasyuridae; genus Sarcophilus; species Sarcophilus harrisii. The sequence goes on from NC_045429.1 coordinate 133,817,844, forward strand.
ACACTACTTCTATCAAGCCAGTCATAAGAGAAAGAAATCAAAAAACTTGAGAAAACAATCAAAACATCAAATCACAATCCAAAATGTCTGAATTATTCTGATTAGCATTTATTAATTACCCAATGTACTAAGAACTATACTCATTACATCTAGAAAAGATACAATCCCTACTCTCAGCAATTGTTTCTAAGGAGTGGGGAGGAAAAAGAAAGATACTTGATTGGATTAAGTTCTTTGTTTTAGGCAGATCAAGAGAAACAATTTTTTCTTCACTTAGGATATCTCTTATAGGTAAGCTTAAAGCTCCAATAGCCTGTGCCCTTCCCATCTTCAGTACAGTCTTCTGGAAGATAGGAAGAACTAGGAAAAATTGAAGTTCAGTTCAGCAAAAGTGTCTTGTATTCATAAAAATAGGTAAGATGATTTTCACATTATTACTATTATTAAAGAAGCAATTTTATTTGTTTCTACTGCATCAATAACAGGATTAAGGCACAGAACAAATTTAAACTGATATCAGCATACCAATTATCAATTTGAAAAATAACTGCCCTGTGCCTCCCTTTTTTACAAGCCTAGTTTAATTTCCTGAGGAATCTTCCACCAAAGAAATAATAGTCAAGGTTAAACATGTCTGTATGGAGGTTAAAATCTATGTTGTTGGAAGAGAAATATTTTTCTGTCACTTTATTGTATTTTTTAACACCTGTGCGAGATGAAAGGAAGCACCAAAGTGACAAAGTAAGGTGAGGCTATATTTAGTGACCAGTGAAAAGATGAACTTGGTGCCTGGAAGAAATACCGTAGCACTTTAAACCCATTTTCTATTAGAAAATATTAAAGTTAAGCACTATCCTAAAAAAAAAAAAAATGCATAATGTAACAGGGAAAAAAAACCCTGCAGAGGCTAAATGTTCATATGATCACAGCGTACCTCAAAGAAGTGCTTTATTAGATCCATAATACTATTTTTTTTTGTTGCTTAGACAAAAATCAGAGTCCTACTATTGCTTTTTTTAAGGTCCTTGTCCTAAGGATCATGTTATAAATGAGGTTATGCTATAAAGAAGTTTTTCTACACTTTAATTGCTAACTTCTTGAAAGAAGATCATAGTAAATTAAATATTTAGTCATAGGTTCAGAAGTACTTTTAAAACTGTGAGGTGTATCATCACTAAAATAAGACCAAATTGTCTAAACAGGAATTATTAACTTCAGGTCCATAAACTTATTTTTAGCAATATTTTGGTAACTATCTCAATTGTTTTGTTTTGTTTTTTGCAATTTTAAGTATTTGATTTTATGAATGTTAAAACATTATTCTGAGAAGGGTTTATAGGTTTCACCAGATTAGTCTGACACAAAAAATTTATAAAAACCTCCAAGCTAAAGAGAGCCCCTAAAGGGGGCTTAATTGCTCATAAGAATCAATTGTACAATTTAAATAGTTGTCTCGAAAACTGGTACTGGTTAAGTTTATTCTAAATAGAGATTTCATATCACAAAGAACATGCACAAAAACCAACCAATTATTTTTAGTATTAAAAGATAACTATTAGAATAAATGTTACTTTGAAATAATGATGAACTCAACTATCTTAGAAAAACATGGAAAGACTTGCATGAAATAATGAAGAGCAAAATGAGCAGAACCAAGAGAACATTGTATATAATAACAGCAACATTGTTTTAAGAATGACTTTGAATGTCTAAGTTGAATGACTGAATGACTATTATAAATGCCCAAATAAACTACAAAGGATATATGAAGAAAGACACTATCTGCATTCAGGGAAAGAACTGATAAAGAGATATATGGAATAATTTTACATATATATGCCTATTTGTGTCTAATGGTGGCCATCTCTGGGGCAGAAGGAGAAAGGGGGGGGGGGGAAGAAATTTACATAACTGTTATATATTTGGAGGGAATAGTAAGTTGTACATGGTAGACTTTCAGTTTCATTTGTAATCATCTTTTTTTATTATACTATGTTATAGAAATAATTATTTTATTTTACAAATTAAAAATAACATAAAATTTAAAAAATAATTACTGTTTCCATATTAACATTGGGAAAATATTTTTTGAAACAAAACTTGAAGAATTACAATATCTAAGCACAAATTTATTCTTCCTAGAAGATCTACCTCAAATTTTGAATTTTTCCAGAATCACAATACTTCAGTATTTAGTGCCACATTTCTAAAAGCCTTTATGAGCAAACTTTTAAAAATAGATGCTGTCATCAGAACTGAACATCAGTTTTGACTAAGTTTGCTAATTAAGGAAAAATATAGTGTCCCATTGAAGATATAAAAGCTCAGCATCAGGAAAGCTGCTTATTCCTGTTGTTTTCTTCTCTCTGGTTCAAAATGGCACTGAAGAAAAACATAACAGATAATGAGCATACTTATACATATAAATATATGTACAACATATATATGTGTGTGTGTGTGTGTGTCACTTTAAGATTTGCAGTGCTTTGCATACATTATCCCAATTAGGCCTCATAACAATCCTAAAGAGTAAGTAGTATTGGTATTATTATCTCTGTTTTACACATTGAAAAAACCAAGGCTCAAGAGATTAAATAATTTGGCCAAAATCACAAGCTAGTTAATGTCAGAAACAGGATCTAAACCCAGACAACCCCAAACCAGTGCTCTATTTCCCATACCAAGCTACTTCCCATATTCAATAAAAACAATAAATAATAATACCCAATAATAATAATAGCTGATATTTGTGCAGCTTTAGAGAACACTTTTCTTTGATTCAATTTATCCTGGTCAGAATTAAAGTTTATCTTAAATACCCCTTGCCAATTGGCAAATTCCACTTCTCTGACCCTTCTTTTCTATTGAAAAACAACAATTTTTAAAAGACAATGAAAAATCTCATTACTGCTGCTCCAGCAATTACATAAGCAGTAGTAATATTCTTCTTAAAAGGACTTTGAGCTTTGGAAGTGCTTCTCTTTCTGAGCACTTATAAACCTAATTTGAAGAAAAAACAAATTTAAATACCTTCTCCCATGGTTTTATTCACAAATATCAACAGAATTTAATGTCAGTGGATAATACAACATTTAAAAAGAGAGGTCTATGACTAGTACAAGATCATACTTCTATAAGTAAAAGTTCTGCTAAAATTCAGAAGCAAAATTTCTGCTGCTTTTGTAAAGACTATCTGGAATAACCAAGCTTTTATTGAAGTCAGTAGAAAACATAAGCATGACAACAGGCAGTATAATAACTCATTTGGTTGTTTGTTTTTTTTTCTTAAGTCACATTTTTCAGGGGAATAGCCATTTATCCATTTTTGATTTCAAGTCTACAAGGATATATAACTTAAGAGAATCACAAACTCCTTCTGGGGTTGAATCTCCTCATTTGTAAAATAAGACTGAAGCAATTCTCCATATTTCATTTAGGAAAATGTTATCAGAATAATCCATATTCTAACAAATTCATATTTTTAAATTACATCAGGCCTAAAAAAATAAATTTAAAATAATATCTGCAAGCCAGCATACACTCCAATTTTACCAAGCATTGAATTAGCTTTTAAAATAATACAAATAATCCAAGGGCTCTGACACACATCTTAACACTTCACACCTATATCCCCACTTTCATAATAGTAAATGTTAGAATTTTCATAGCACCTGAATGTTTGCGAAGCACTACATAAATGGTATATGGCCTTAAAATACCAAGGTTAGTCTCTACTCTGCTATTATCTGAGTGATCTTGGATAAGTCACTTAATATCTATCATCTGATTCATAAAATGAGAGACTAGGACTAAATATTCTCTAATCTCCCTTTTAGCTATAAAATCCTATGATTACGATTAAGTAAGGGAGGAAAATAGTCTGTTACAGAATAATTTTAAAAGAAGTTTCATTTTATTCTTGAGCAGCATGACAAATATGAACATATGTTTAGAAGAATCACACATTTAACCTATAATGGATTGCTTGCTATCTAGGGGAGGGTAAAGGGAGAAAAAAATTGGAGCCCAAGATTCTGCAAAGGTGAATGTTGAAAACTATCTTTTCATGTATTTGGAAAAATAAAAAAGTTATTATAAAATTAATTAAGGTAAAATCCAAAGTTTAAAAAAAAAGATTTTAAAAAAGAAATTCCATTTTATTACTTCTGTAATATAATGAAAGACCACTGATCACAAGACCAGTGCTGGCTCAGTTCCTTACTTAGTATGTGACTTTGAACAAAGCACTTAACCTCTCTCTGTGTCTATTTCTACAAGGGTAAAAAGGATATAATAATACTTGTCTTTGTCTACCTTATAGAGTTACTGAATTAATATATGTGGATAAAAACCATAACCCTCTAAGCTAATGGAAATTGTTAATTATTTTATTGCTATTATTATAATAACTAAGTTAGAAATTCTTTTTAAAACTAAATTTTATTTTCAAATGAATATCCACCTTCTCTTCCTCCTACTTTTCTACCTTCCCACTGAGAAAATAAGAAAAACAAAATCCTTATTACAAAGATGTATTGTCAAATAAGTAAATACATTTCTAGAGTTCTTGAAAACAAGGAGCATAGGAAGACTGATGTAGAAAGAAATAAGCACATACTTACATACATACATATGTATATACGTATACATAATGGTAGCCACTTTTAGGAAGGAGGGGGAGTTTAAGGGAAGAAGGGGAAAAGGAAAGAAAAAAGTTCATATGATAACTTTATTATATATATATATATTTATTATATATATATTTAAAAGCAATAGCAAATTGTACACAATAGATCAGCAGTTTCATGTTCACTCTTTTTTTTTTAATTATACTGTTTAATGCTTGTTTTATTCCATAAAAAAGCTGGGAACTTTGCCTATGGAACATTCTATATATTGAGCGAATCAGTAGTAGTTTTAGTTAATGTTGCCTTTTAAAAATTTTGGTTAAAACTGCTTTCTCTTCCCTCCCCATTTTATTTTAATTTTTAATTATTTTATTAGTTGTGATGCAGATAAAATAATGAATAGGAAAACCTGAGCTCAAGTCCTGCCTTGGTGAATAATGGCCTCCTGGTCCTAACTTTGTCCCTATTCCAACTCTACTCAGATGCCAAAGTGATTCTTAAAATGTAAGGCTGATCTGGGGGAGGGAGTGGGGGAAAGGAGGGGAAAAATTGGAACAAGAGGTTTGGCAGTTGTCAATGCTGTAAAGTTATCCATACATAAAACCTGTAAATAAAAGGCTATTCAAAAAAATTTTTTTTAATGTAAGGCTGATTATGTGGCCCCCCCATAGCTTGTTTGTAAACAGTTATTTGCATGTTGTCTCATCTCCTCAGATTGTGAGCAATTTGAAGGTAGAAACTTATCATTCTTCATATCCTTGGCATTTAGTGTGTTGCTCGGCATACAGTATGTATTTAATAAATGCTTCTTGACTTGATTTCACAGTCTTATATTTTACTCCCCTCCGTACTATGATCCAGTCAAATTGGCCTAGTAGAAGTTCCTCACAATCCCTTTGCTTTGGCTATGTCCTACATTTAGAATGATCAGCTCTCTTACCTTCACTTCTTAGCTTGCCAGGCTTTCTTTTATGTCTATGTTCCCCTAGCTGCTAAATCTAAGATTATTTTCCATCAATTTTCTATATTATCTTGTATTTATTTAGGAATTTCCAACTCATCTCTACCATTAGAACATGAGCTATTTGAAGGAAGAATTATCCCCAACACAATATAGTTTTTGGATCATAGTATATGATATATATATATACTATAGATCATATTAAAAAAAAGTTTGCTGACAGCTTGGCATTTATTAGTTCTGTGACTCCAACCAAGTCATTTAGCCTCTCATTGCCCCACCCCCCTCTAAAAAAAAGTATAGGAATATAAAGTGATGATCTGCACTGATAGAAGAAGTTTCTTCACCAGTAGTTCCTGGTACCAATTAAAAATAAATAATAATAATAACAATAATGATGGCTAGCAATTGTATATAGTGATTTAAAGTTTCAAAACACTACAAATATTATCTCATTTGTTTCTCAAAACAACCATGGGACATAAGTGGGTTCTATTATGATTCTCATTTTACAAATAAAACTTTTTACAGAAAAAACCAAGACAGTAACAAAGTGTCATGAATTCAGGTCTTCCTGACTCCAAGTTCAAAATCTGTTCATCCTATCACTTAGCTGTTTTTTAAAGAAATCCCAAGTATGGCCCCATTCCGGTCCACCTGTCTTCTATAATTTGTTATAAGAGCTGGTTCTCTCAAAAAGAGAGGAAGGAGAGAGATATTTGAAAAAATAAGGTAATATAAAAACAAAATTTATCAATAAAAAATTTTATAGACCAAAAAGAAAATTATTCCCTCTTCTAAATATCTGAAACACTCTTTCAGTCTTGTTGTCCCATTCACTTACACTACATACAGAGATCTGCTGAAGCAAAAATAGATTTCATCTTAGCACCTGACTGATCACAAATTCTAAATTAGTAGTCTAAACTAATGATATTTATTATGATGAAGATTCTAACATCTATAATGTTATTACCAAATATTTTTTTTAAATATTTAGACTCCTATCACTTTTAAAAATTATGGGGAAACCAAGACCCCAAGTCACATGACAAGCCAGTGACACTTAAGGTGAGCACTATTCTCATAACCCTATTAAGAGAATGCTAACCCCAGCCTGGCTACTTTAGCTTTTGAAAACATTTCCTTTATCAATCTTAAAATCGAATGCCAAAAAAATTAGCTATTCCCTCACCCCATCCCAAAAAAGGGTAAAATAAGTGAAATGCACCATATTAAGCTGTGTTTTCTCCTGTAGCCAAATAGATTCGTGTTCCTGCATACAGGAAGAGATCTGGATATTTACAGAATGGAAATAGCCCTCTGGTTACTTAAATTTCCTCAGAAGCATGCAAATATGAAGTCTACAGGTTAACTTTGTCCAAGAGTTCTACCTCACATACACTTCTTCCTTAAATAATTGATATTATACGACAGTCTGGTATGTGTGATTATTTTGAAATCACAGAAAGTAGAAGGTCAACAATAAATACAGGCAGAACTTAATAGTACTCTGTTCACAACAGAAAAAAAAATTGAAAAGCACCAATATTAAAAGTTTTTGTAGTAACTCCTCTGGAAAGCTCTCCCATCTTATACAGGTTCTTCAAGCTTGTATGTCTTTTTTTCAGCAATAGGAGATCCATTCTGGGGAACCACCACCCCAAAAGTACAGTTCATGAGCCTCTACTTGTTTATCTTCTATGAATAATCAACCAGTACACTCAATTAGGTCTTAACAAAAATGTGTACTGAAATGGGAAAATAAGAATAGCAGTTACAAAGCTGCAAATCTGGGGCACACTCCCCTATAAATACACATTCTCTCTTTGGGGAGAATGAGCACCTATTTAAAGTACAATAAGAGTGAGGCACATGTCTAAGGAATATATGTTGTCACAGTAACTCACAACTCTGAAAAAGCATCAACATCCTTTATCTCTGAGTAGAGTCCTCATGAAGTTCACCAGAGGAATTTCATATTTCTTCTTATGGTGATTACCCAATACATTTTCCAAATCTTTATCCTTGAATGCTAGGATATAACTAGACAATGGTCATAATGAACGAATAATCACCAAACAGTTATCATAATGAGCCAATGATCATCAAATAGTGGTCATAATTTACCAATAATCACCAAACAGCTGACATGTGAGGTTCCCTAAAACTTTTTTTCTACTCTAAAGTTCCCTCCCCCTTTAAGTCTATGCAAGTGGGTATCTAGGGAAAAGTACAGTCATTCTCTTCTAAACCTTCTGCCATCTGGCTTGTGATCTCATCATTCAATTGACACTGCCCTCATCAAAGTTACTAATGAACTCTTAATTGTCAAGTTGAATGGACTTTCTCAAAACCCTTATTTCCCGACCCCTCAGAAGACTTCTGATATCTTCCTCTTCTTCTGATATTCTCTCTTCTCTAGGATTTCATGGCTTGTTCTCTTTCTCCCATCTGACTGCTGTCTCCATTGCAGAATCTACATCCAGATGATTCCCCCTAACTATGGGGATTCCCCAAGGGTTGGTCCTTGACCTTCTTCTTTTCTCTATTTATGTACCTTACTTAGTTATCTTTCCATAGAGTTAGCTCTCCACTTAAACCCCACAGAGTTTTAGATTTCATTATTACTGTCAAGGGCACTACCATCCTTCCAGTTATCCAGGTTCCCAATCCAGTACCCATTCTGGTGTCCTGCTCAACTCTTCTTTTGAATTTGTCATCAAATTTTGCATTTCCACTTTTATAATATCTCTCATATAAATCCTCTTCCTTCTACTCACACTGTTGCTCTCTCTTCTCTTGTAGACTCATCCTTGCATACTTGGACTATTGCAATAGTCTGCTGATTGGTCTCCCTGATTCAAATCTCTCCCCATTCTGCCAAAATAATCTTCCAAAAGCTCAAGTCTGACCATGTCAACCCCAGCCCTTCCTCAATTAACTAAATGGAGATGATGGGTGCCAAAGAGGATCTCTGGAAGGTTCATTGTCTTGATGAAGAAAAATAATAAACATTTGACAGAGGAGAAAAGTAAAAAGTTCACTAAGTTAAAAAAAAAACTATCATCAAAGGAACAATATTCTTCATCTAATCTTAACCATCTCTGTCTCTTCATTCTCTAGAGAAATTTCTTCCATTTTTAGATTATCAGCACAACCAGAGAAAAATACTTGGTTCTCTGGAAAACCCTAAAGAAAAAGCTCACATAGGTAGGTTCCTGATTTTGTGCCTATCCTCTGAGGACACAAAGTACTAAATTGCTTTATAAATGGTAACTTTTCTGCTGAGTAAGTAGACAACACAAAGGGTATATAAAGAGAGCTTTTGGCCTGAGCTACCAGAAGTCTGCTTTATTTGCATTCTGTGCTTTAACCACCATTAAGTGCTGTAAGAAATGAATGATTATATTCGGGGGCAATTCTGGGGGAATGAAAGATTTGGGGTCAGGTGATGTGGGTTTACTACTAAGGCGAGTTACTTCACCTCCTGGCCCTCAGTTTCCTTATGTGTAAGAGGGAGTAGATGGTTTCTTTAATAACTAATATCAACAAATAAAATAAAAAAATAAAAAAATAACTAATTTCACTAATCTGAGCCTTTTCCCAATAATATTGTGAATTTGAAAATATTGTGAAATTGATGTAAAAAGAATGATGTTGTAAGAGCCTTAAAACTTCAAGTATGTACATGCACATACAATGTCAACATACTGAGTGTATAATTCAAACACTGTTGATCAATTCTTTTATGTAAAGATTGTTCTTTAGCCACCTTCTCTTAAATGTCGGTGGTCGGAATGAAGTTACATACAATACCACTAGCAAGATCCTCCAATATCACTACTTGCCTCCCTAACCTTAAATGTGTCTCCAAAAGAAGGGAATGTATGATTCTAGACTGACTTTCTTAGTAATCACGTGTTCACCTGACCAATATATTGGCAGGAAATAAAATGCACTTTTAATGTAGTGGAGAAAAAGAAGACATTATGGTAATTGACACATAGTTGAATTGTGCCTCAATTAAGGTTCAGTAATAATAAGGATTTGGTCTCCAGATGCCCATTGAGGTGCTTCAATGACTACTATAATGTCATCTCTCACATTAAATCTGCTATTTTGTCTTTCTATGGACTCAATTTTCTTGCTCTGCTAAGTACTTTAAAATAACTAAGTTGCACTCATTTCTATTTGCTCTTACAATGGCCAAAGATCAATAGAAAACATAATGTAACATAAGTGGACTTAAAAATCTAAACTCCTTTTTTTTCTATTTCCCTAGGCATCCAGAAGCAAATATTGTTGTGAAAAACAAAAACAAAATTTTTAAAATCCTATCATTAAAGTATTTTCATTTCCCCTTCCTATCTCTATGTCCAAATTGTCTAAAATTCCACAAAAAAAAATTCCAAGTCAGCTGAAGCTGGATTTTCAGATGAAACAGAAGGAATAAATTGTTCATAGAATTCTAGACTTCTATAGTTTATTTGATCAATTATATCAATATTCTATATGGCACATGTACTATGTGCCAGGCACTGTGTTAAGTACTTTACAATTATTTACCTCTGGGAGATATTCCTGAGAGGAAGGTGTTATTATAATCCCCATATTATAGTTGAGGAAAATGAGGCAAACAAGATTAAGTGACTTGTCCAGGGTCACACAAGTACTGTCTCAGACCAAATTCAAATTCAGGAAGATGAATCTTTTTGACTTCAGATTCAGCTCTTTATCCACTGAGCCACCTAGCTGCCTATAAACTAATCACTAAAGGTTCACAAAGCACTTTTCATGCAGTTTGGTATGCTTTTCACATTAGGTGCCTCAAAGTCTAAAAGACCTGAAATCAAGTCCAGCCTCAGATACCTTCTAGCTGTGGGGCTCTACACAAGTCCTTTTAGCCTCAATTTCTTCATATGAATTTTCCTCTCAGAGTTGTTGTGAGCATAAAAAGAGAAATTTTCAAAGTGCTTTGCAAACCTTAAAATGCTACATTGGTTAATCAGTAAACATTTATTGTCTACTATTTGCCAGGTACTGTACTAAGTTTATACAAATGCTTGCCATTATTAATTAAAGAGAGCCATGGACTTTGATCATTTTTCAATAGTATGTATAATATATTTTTAGAGTTAGAAGACAGTTCTGAGATCATCTAGTTCAATTCCCCTTTCTTTACAGATGAAGAAATTGAGGACCATAAATGTGAAATAGTTTTCCAAACATCACATAGATGATTCATTCACAAAACTGGGATTGGATCCCATTTTCCCTAAGTACCTAAGTCATTTTATTCCCATCTTTACTCTTAAGATTCTGACATTTTTTCAACTACATACCATGTCACTCCCAAGGAAAAAGACAGAATCACAACAACAGAGATTGACAGAAGTTTGGGTTAGAAGTTTTCTTTTTTAGTTAATTTTTTTCAATTAAAAAAATCAATTTTCTCTATATCCTACTGGTGGAAGAAGGGAAAAAAAAGAAAAACTCTTGTAATGAATATTACAATTAAGCAAAATAAATCCTCTATTGGCCATTTCCAAAAGCAGTGTCTCAGTTGTATATCTAGCCCATCATCTCTCAGGCTTCATTATTGGTTCTCTGAAATCATTGAGGTTCATTATACCAAACAGATTTATCAGATCTTTCAAAGTTGGTTATTTTTATAGTGTGGTTGTTATGGCATAGGTTGTCCTGATTCTGCTCATTTCACTAAGCATCAGTTCATAGAAGTCTCAAATTGGAAAATAATTTAAGAAGTTATTTGGCTTAAGGAGAAATAGCCACACAGATGAAGTTTAAGCCTGTAAAGGTGGTTTAACTACAATTTTAAAGTTTTGTCTTTTTTTTACATCAACCCAAAACTCAGAACAAGTTAATAATTTGGAGGCTTTTTCATCGCTCAAAATTGTTGAGCCACATAGGAATAATTTCTCCTTCTTACCTGTTAGCAGAAAATTATATATTCTGCTTATCATATTCTAATTGATATTTTATTAATTTATCTTTGTTCTCTTGCTAGATTTTATTCTCAGAGGGCAAACATTATATCTAATTTATCTTTGTGACTTCTTCAGCACATAGGAAGTACTTGAGTGTTTAAGTAAATTACTTCAGTGGCCATCTTCTCTTTTTTATTTTATATTATTTTAAATAATATTTTATTTATTTATTATAATACATTGTATATTATTTATTAATTTATTTAATTTAATGTTTTTTATTAAAGCTTTTTATTTTGCAAAACATATTTATAGATAATTCTGCAACATTAGCTCTCGCAAAACCTTGTGTTTCAGTTTTTTCCCCCTTCTCCCACTCCCCTCCCCTAGACGGCAAGTAGTCTAATATATGTTAAATGGCCATGTTCTCTAGACTCCCCTCTTTTGACAGAAGAAAAAAACTGAGACTCATGGATGTTAAGTGACATGTCTAAGCTCACATAAGTAGTATATACCAATACATTATTTCTTTAGTAATTACAAATGGAGGGAAGGGAGAGGCAATTGCCATTAAGTGACTTGTCCAGGATCACACACAGGAAGTGTTAAGTGTCTAGGTCCAGATCCAAACTCAGGTCCTCCTGAATTCAGAACTGATGCTCTATCCATTGAGCCATCTAGCTGGCCTCTACATTTTTTTTAGATATTTTTCTTCAACTCATTTGGTCATAATAAATGACAGCACAGAACAGGACATTGCCATCATGAGAAAGTTTAAATGAAGGGATCAAATTAATTTATTGATTAATGTCTTCTAAACTACTATGTCAACAGTACTCCAAAAATTCTATAAACACAATTCTAGTGGTTCTTTTAAAAAACAAGGATCTGAGACCCTAGGAGATTTATATTTCTTTTATCTGCATAGTCTCTTACTTAAATTCCAATAGAATGAAATTTCTTGAGAGAAAAGATCATTTCATTTTTGTCTTTGTATTCTTGGTGCCTAGTACAGTAGTTAGAATGTATCAGATACCAAATAAATACTAGTTATGTTGAATCAGACTCCAGAAAATTTTTAGTCTTAGGACAGTTTCACTTCTTCTAATTTTCCTGGCTATCTATTGTCAGTGTGATTAAAGGAATAGACAATGTATAATCATACATATAAATAATATCTCACATATAAATAAAAACAAATACTATATGAACATATATTAATATTATAGACATATTAAAACAAACCAATTTAAAAGATAAAATTCTCTCTCTAAAACTCAAAGCCAAATGTGAACAAAATTTGAATTATCTTCCCCATTGTTCTTCAATAGTGTGGATAATCAAGAGTTAATTTTAAAACTCCAATAACAAATTTAGAAGAAACCAGTTTTCAAAAATTCCATTTAGAGACCTTCTTGCATAAAGGGCACTAACAAAGTCCAATGTTAAATTAAATCCCAAAGTAGTTATTAAAAATAAATCATGTTGCTCCAAATCACTGGTATTGGATTGGTGGTTCCAATCCAATGACCCACTAATGTACCAAAAATGAAATGCCTGCAGGAATATGGGGAGGTGTAGTCTTTACTTAGCAGTTATGTTCTCCTTTCCCTCTCCTGCCTCTAAAATTTCCCCTGCTAGCTTCCAGGATCATAAGAATTTCTCTCTCAACTGGAAATCCAGAATTGCAGCTCTTAGGACCTTACTCTCCACTTTTTCCTTCTGTCTAGATACTTAAAATAGCTAATAAAGCCAGGTAGTTAGCCAACAAGCATCTATTAAGCATTTACTATGTGCCAGGCACTAGGTTAAGTGCAAAGGATACAAAGAAAGGTCCAACAGTTTCTATAGTTTAATGGGGGGGGGGGAGGAGGGAAGGATAGGGAGCAAAATGCAAATAATTGTAGAAGATATAAAGTAAACTGAATGTATGCTCAGAGAGAAGATACTAGCATTAAGGGGGAACAAGGAAAGGCTTCTACAGAAGATTAGATTTTATCTGAGATTTGAAGGGAGCCAGGTGATGAGGAGGGAACATTCCAAGCAGGGGGACAGCCAATAAAAATGCCTGGAGTCAGGAAATGGAGTGTCTTGTGAAGAACAGAAAGTTTTAGCTGTAAATAAGCTGTGGCACATTGCCAGTGATAATTTCTGAACAGGAAGAGTCATAAAACTTGCCATCAAGAACATGTATGATCAGACAAGAAGGTAGGTAGTCACACAGAAGGAGGAAGGAAACCTCAATTCCAATAGACGTGATAGAAAGTGCCATCCACAAACAGAGAGAACTATGGAAACTGAATGTGGATAATGGTATAGTGTTTTTACATTTGTTGTTGTTTGTTTGCTTGCTTCTATTTTTCCCTTTCTTGTGTTTTTCCCCATTTTGAGCTGATTTTTTTTTTGCTCAGCATGATGAATATGGAAATATGTTTAGAAGAACTGCACCGAATGTTTGTGGCAGCCCTTTTTGTAGTGGCTAAAAACTGGAAACTGAATGGATGTCCATCAGTTGGAGAATAGCTGAATAAATTGTGGTATATGAATATTATGGAATATTACTGTTCTGTAAGAAATGACCAACAGGATGATTTCAGAAAGGCCTGGAGAGACTTACATGAACTGATGCTGAGTTAGATCATTATATACTTCAACAATAATACTATATGATGACCAGTTCTGATGGACCAGGCCATCCTCAGCAACAAGATCAACCAAATCATTTCCAATGGAGCAGTAATGAACTGAACCAGCTATGCCCAGAAAAAGAACTCTGGGAGATGACTAAAAACCATTACATTGAATTCCCAATCCCTATATTTATGCACACCTGCATTTTTGATTTCCTTCACAAGCTAATTGTACAATATTTCAGAGTCTGATTCTTTTTGTACAGCAAAATAACGTTTTGGTCATGTATACTTATTGTGTATCTAATTTATATTTTAATATATTTAATATCTACTGATCATCCTGCCATCTAGGGGAGGGGGTGGGGGGGGTAAGAGGTAAAAAATTGGAACAAGAGGTTTGGCAATTGTTAATGCTGTAAAGTTACCCATGCATATATCCTGTAAATAAAAGGCTATTAAATTAAAAAAAAAAAAAAAAAGAAGAAGAAGAACTGCACACATTTAGTCCATATCAGATTGCTTGCTGTCTTGGGAAGGGGAGAGGGAGAAGAAGAGGGAAAAAAAATCTGGCCACAAGATTTTGTGAAGGTGAAGGTTTAAACTATTTTTCTATGTATTTGGAAAAAAAATAGCAGTAAAAAATTTTTCTTTAAAGAATAAGAGAGCCTCAAAATTGCACTGGTATCCATGAACCCTAGGACTCAGATAAAATCACTATCCTTTGGAGGAAGGAAAAAATCATTTTTGAATGATTTTTAGGAAAGTATGGTAAAGAATTACACATATTGAGAAGGCAAAATTGGTTTAGGATATTTTTTCCAGAAAGAAGTACCCACCCTGTTGAGACCATAGAACTAGCCAACTAATGATGTACTGCACCTGGGCTGCAATATCACACAGTATCTCCATCACCCCACGAAATTTCTTAAATTAGGGTTTCTGATTGCATAAAATGAACTGACATATCTTTCTAGAAATCCTAAGTTTTGCATGTTGAATGTACTCAGATTGAAAAAGATTTGAACATCTAATTCTTGATTGTGTCTTCCCAGGGAATGCTAATTCTAATTTTCCAGGGAGCTCTCCAGACAGGGAGAAAAATTAACTGCTGAGAAATTAAACTCTCATGATGGGTTTTTAACCATAAGAAATTTTTTAAAAAGGTAACTTGACCTTAAGTCTGCTTATGAAATCTGTACCACTGACACTTTTTCTCTCATTATTTCTTAAACCACTGCCAGATAAACTCTTTCCCCAGTCAAAGAGATACACTATTCCTTAAGGGCAGCTCATATGAAAAAAGGCTTATACTGGCAGGATCATTCTAACAAATCGTCCTTACCTTCCATTCCCTCAATCTCATCCTCACCTTCTATAAGAAAAACCTCTTTGATTCAAAGAACTTTTTAAATTAATAGAGGATAATAATAGCATCCAAAGTGAAATAGAAAAATAGACCTCAAGAAGACTTCAGAAAGCTTAGTAGCTACAAATCACTGGGAAAATAAATTATCCTCTGTATACTTCAGTTCTCTCATCTGTAAAATGGGGAGATGTTTGTAAAGAAATTTGCAAACCTTAAAAAATGCTCTGATTATTTTTGTCATTATTATTATTATAACTTAAGTTTTCTTCAATAGACTTAACCCCAAAAAGGAAACTTAGGTTTGCTGATCATATATGGATTTTTTCAATGAGTAAATTATACATTTTCTGAAATTCTTTCTATCAGGTAATTTCTAATATATCTAGCTATAATCTGATCCCATACCAGAGGGGAAATCTGATAGTTGTGATTCTTTTGACAAATTTGAATAAGCTTTTTACTTCTTGTCCTATTTTATTTTTGTTTCATTAAGACCCTTAGTATTGTGACATGTCTAACAGCACTTTGATCATCTCTTATTGGTGGTTCCCTTCATTCTTCAATTACCATAATTTTTCTCCCCCCTACCCATCAGCCACCTATTTAGAAGGAAGTCAGAATGCTTTGTACAAATTTCCCTTCAAGAGGAGTTAATAGCTTGCAGCCTTTTCTAAAACTTGTCAATAGTATCAGGACAAGGTATAGCAATCCAATTACAGTGCTTTTTGTATGCCCTAAGGCTTCTAACATCAATGTTAGATACACAACAGATGCTCAACAAACACGTCTTCACTTATAGACTGATTGCACAAGGAGAGTTGGAAATGTTATATTACAAGTTTCCATGATGGTAAATGATGTCAATGTTTCTTACTAATTTCTCTATATTCCCTTTCTTTAACCATTAACTCTCTAATATACATCCAAAGTCATTTGTAATCATTCTGACTTATTGCTTGCCACTGGACCCAGATGGCTCTGGAGAAGAAAGTGAGGCTGGAAACTTTGCACAGTCCTTCCTCACTTAATCCCAATTATTCACATGTCATAATATCGCCCCCCTGATGTCTTTGGTCCTCTTTGAGAATGAAGGACAAACAACCGTTCAATCCAGGCCCTTGTCACCTCCAGGTCCATCTCCTTTGCAGGGTTTAGTCTAGTATCCTCATTTTACATTATTCACATCAGATTAGGGGGAAAATGATAAAAAAAATACTAGTAAACCTCTGAGATCTTGAGTTTCCTATAACATCACCTTCTTTAATCAACTAATCAATATATGTTTATTAAGCACTTACTATGTACCTTGAATTGTACTAAGCACTGGAGGTCGAAAAAAGACAGTCCTTGTTCTCAAATAGCTTACAATGTTATCCTTGATAGAGCCAGACACACACAAGTTCGTTCCATGATACATTAGGAACCCACTTCTCAAGATGCTCTACACTCCAATAGTCATTTAACTCATTCACTCATGAAGCAGTTGCAAAGCATCATTTGTTCAAGGGATACTACATTTAACACTCTGTTAAGCTTCTCCTACAGACGCATGGTACAAGGCCTCAGAAATGAGCTGAAGAAACAAATAAGGGGCGGACAGATAAATAAAAAACAAAACATAAGGTTTTCAGTACAAATGTTATGTAAACTAATTCCATTTAGAGAGGAAATGGGAGACTATATCTGAGACAATATGTCTCAGATACAAAAATAACAAGTCTTAGACCTGCCTGGAGGCTGTTACTTCAATCATCAATGGTATTGAGACAGTGAGATGGTGCAGTGGATGGAGCACTGGTACTTGTCAGGAAGACCAGAGTTCAAAGCTGACTCCAGACATTTGACTAAAACAGTGACCCTCAGCAAGTCACTTATCCCTGGTTGCCTCCAAAAATGTACACATAACAAAATAATCAGTGGTATCTGATAGTTTGATCTTTTGAACTGCTTTGGTAGTTTATGCTATGTCAAACATGGGTTGTCTCAACTTGTGAAGGAAATTTTCCTAAAGGTTAAAATATTTTTAGAAGATTTATATATCTGTGCCTTGGGTACAATTCTGATTACTCAGATTCTTCAAATACCCTATAGGTTAAAAGTCTTATTTCCGAAAGAAAGGCGATGAAGAATTACAAATACAACAGTTTTGATTCCTAGATCTGTTGCACACACAGATCAATGGACTGATCTGGTTGAAAAATTCTATCTGAGGTGGTTACTGTTCATTTGGAATAGAATCTGTTAAGACATTTATCTTATCAAGCCAGAGTTAGACAAAAGGACCATCCTGGTTGTTATCAAGAGGCTGATTTGTCATAGCCAACAGATAAGGTGAATAACTGGTATGCCTCTGTTACTCAATCTGGAGAACTCAAAGACATATTGCAAAGTCTATGTCCCTCTGATTGGTGTGAAAGAAATTAAGCTGGAGGCCAACTACCATTCAGCATTCAAAAACACAATCTGGTGGGTCTGTTGTGGCAACCTGAAATTGGGCTCAGAAGCATGAAAGTAATTACTTGAAAATTAACTTTTGCTACTTCTTATTTCTATTCCCTGTGTCTGAGTCACAAGTGCTGACAGAGCTGACCACATTCCTTATTCTTTTATTTTATTTGTTCCTTTGATCCCACCATGATTATCTCTCTAGTTGCAACACCCATGAGAAATGATTCTCCCTCATACCGTACATCATCCATCAACATTCCTACCTGCTGCAGAAAACATCACTCTCCAGTAATTCTTCTCAAAACTCATAGTAATGTTAGTCTACCTTTCCAGTAGAGTCTATGATATGATTATATGAAATTGAATTTCTAGACATGAAAACTCAGTAATTTTACTGAGTCCAAAATAAAACATGGAATTTTAATGCACTTTAAAAGTAACTTTTCTGCAGTGGAACCAAGTTGATGGAATAGAGCAAACACTCGACTGACTGAGATATCCCAATATTCCCTTTCAAACAATTTTAAAATTGAATTCTGGAGTGATAGCCCAACCTTTCAAAAGGTCAGGTTAAAACATTCTTCCAACCCAAAACATGAGATGCCCTCTTATGTCCCTTATGTCCCAAGATGGAAGTAAAAAAAAAGAAGTGCCTTATCTTCTAACCTTTTATTGATCTTTAAGATTCTCCTCTGTAACTAGTGAATCCAGAACCATACTTGGTATTTTAGTAAGTACCAAATTAGTGCTAAGCATGATGGATGGTCTTTATTTTTTCACTCCAAGTTCTTCTATGCTTCATTTATTCTCATTGTCTCCCATCCTCCAATTCACTATGATCATTTTAAATTTGGTTCGTTCTAGAGCAGAACCCAGACAGTTTTTAACATGGCATCCTTTGCATACCTCCAATTCCATTATCTCCATCACTGATGAAGATTTTAAGTAACCCTGAGCTCAGGACCAATTTCTAATATTGCTACTTACTCTCTCCCCTCTCCAGACTGACAATACTGATCTACTGATAACCATACTGGACTGTGGTTATCTAGTATGTGACAATACAAACCATAAACCATCATATATTTTTAGTGTGGTAGACCAATGATCATATTGATAATCATTAACCTACAAACACTTGTATGTGTAGATCTAATTATTATGTGGTCTAAACGATATCCTTCCATAACCTTAGTATGCATAATCTGGAAAGTCCTTACAAAAGTCATATATTCTACTTCCCTCATTCTATAGATGAGAAAATTGAGTCTAGTGAGGTGAGTTAACTTGTTCCACATAAAAGACCAGATGAGTGGCAACAGATCTGATTAAACATCAGGTTTCCCAAATGTATTTGATGAGTGTATTTGATGAGAATGTTGTCAAGGAAGGATTCAAAAGTCTTGCTAAAATAAAGCAAAGAAAATAGAACCAGAAGGAGGATGCCTAGACAGCCATTAATCTTCATTCCTCTTCAGGCTGTACTCCTGACTCCCTCAACATTTTTTTACTACATACCATGTCTCTCCTCTGGTGCACTCCTCCCCAATTCAGCTTCCTTTCATGTGTTGTCTTCCCTCATTAGAATCTAAGTTCCACGAGGGCAAAATCTTTCTATACCTGGAACATAGTAAGTGCTTAATAAATGCTTGTTGATTTGACTCAACTTGATTATAAAGTTCCTTTACAAATTTCATTTAACCTCATTATCTCCCATCCTCCAATTCACTAAGATCATTTTAAATTTGGCTCTTTGTAGAGCAAAACCCAGACAGTTCTAACATGGCATCCTCTGCATACCTACAAATAAGTAAGAACATAACATTAAAAAATAGTTAGACTTAGATTAGAGGATAGTGATCATTATTGGTTCCAGAGGATAGATAATAAAAATATACCATCCAAAATGAACCTTGGACACAACTCCAAAAAGAATTGATAGAAAAATTAAATAAAGAAATTTTTAAAAGATTTTAAATTATTTTAAAAAATCTAATTAGAACTGTAGGGGGAAATGGGAAAAGAAAAGAATTAGGGAAGAATTTTTTTTAAGAATTAACAGCTTGGGGTGGAGGAAAGAGATACAAAATCTTACTGAAGAAAATAATTCCTTTCTAGCTGTGTAACCCTAGGCAAGTGACTTAACCCCAATTGTCTCAGCAAAAAAAAGAAAAAAGGAAAAAAAAAGAAAATTAGAATTGGCCAAATGTAAACTAATGATTCCACAAGACATCAAGAAATAACAAAACAAAGTCAAATATCTGAAAATAATAGAAGAAAATGTGAAAAATTTCATAGAAAAAAAAAACTTGAGCTGGAAAACAAAACTAGAAGAGATAATTTAAGAAACATTGGACTACCTGAAAGCGAGGCACAAGCATGGGGAGACACACACACACACACCATAGACATCACTTTTCTTTTTTTTTATTATAGCTTTTTATTTACAAGATGTATGCATGGGTAATTTTTCAGCATTGATCCTTGCAAACCTTCTGTTCCAACTTTTTCCCTCCTTCCCCCCATCTCCTCCCCTAGATGGCAGGTAGACCAATACATGTTAAATATGTTAAAGTATATGTTAAATACAATATTATATATATATATCCATACCATTATTTTGCTGCACAAGAAAAATCAAACTTAGAAATAAGGTAAAAATAACCTGAGAAGGAAATCAAAAATGCAAGTGGACAAAAACAGAGGGAGTGGAAAAGTATAGACATCACTTTTCAAGAAAACTTCCCAGATATTTTAGACACAGAGGGCAAGGTAGAAACTGAAAGAATCCACTCATTATCTCCCAAAAGAACCTGAACGAACCAGCATGTTGTCAAAGAAACAAAAATACCACACTCCTCTCAACAGAGGGCTGGGGGACTACCCAACTGTTAGACCATTATATAGGCTGCTCTGTCATTTGGGTTCTGGTTAATCATTTTTCTTCATGATAAGTGAAGAGTGCTGTGGAGAAAAGGGGCCAAGGGAAATTAATAACAATAATAAAATAATCATAACAAAAATAACATTTATCTAGTACTTGCTATGTTCTAGGTATTACATTAAGCACTTCACAATGAATCTGCCATTTGATCTTCATGACAACTTTGAGAGGAAAGTGCTATTATAATCTCCTTTTTACAGGTGAAGAAACTTAAGACAAACAGAGATTAAGTGACTTATTACCCAATGACACACTGCTAAAGTCTCGATCAAATTTGAATTCAGTTCTTTCTCACCCCAGGCAGAGAGCTCTATCCACTCTATGCTAAATAAGTTGTATTTTTTGTTGTAGTTGTTGTTGTTAACAAACATTCTTAAAACTAGGAAATATTACTTCCTTCTTTTACCACACTTGCTACTGTAGTCAGAGATTAAATTATTGACAAATCTAATTCTTTACAAAATTATTCTGGCTCTTAATCAGAAGCCTGTTCTCCACAAGATGTTTGATAATGACTTTGTAATTATTTTTTCCCATATACTCAAAGCTATTAAATTTTGCAGGTCTTACATTGCCAAAGTCATACTTCCTACCTCCCTTTCCCTTTTAAACATGAAGACTAATTCTTCCTTCTAAGAAAACACAAATTCACAAGGAAGTCAACCAGTCTAATTAAGCTGACTAGACCCAAAACAATATCTCACTTATGCATTTAAAATATATTTTGTTGTGATTTTGCACTTATTAATTTTTAGTGGAATCTTTAGTGGAACATACTTTTAAAATGGGAAGAATCAGCCTTTCAAATGTATTGTATTTAGTGTTGGACTTTGGAAGTTAGGGATTTCTGAATTCTGGCTCACTAGATTATAAACTCCTTGAGGTCATGACCGTTGTATTTTACTTACTTTTGTTTACTCAACACATATCACAATGTCTGACACATAACACATACCTAATAAATTTATTGATTGATTGATGAAAATAAAAGTGTTTACTATTATGTGGGCATTACATATAAAAGTTGCCTACAACTACCTATCAGCAGTGGACTCCAACTAAGTCTGAATCAGAGGCAGCTCTTGCACCTATGTATGCTCTTGTAAATATAAGACCTGTTGCTATACCTCCTGCTACCCAGTGGAGTGTGCCAAATATGCCCAGAGCTGTGACTGCTAAACCACCCAGACTAAAAACCGTATAGTGATGATATTATTCCCTATAAAAAGGGAATTTTCATAAAGGAGGGAAAGGGACCCACATGTGCAAAAATGTTTGTGGCAGCCCTCTTTGTAGTGGCAAGAAACTGGAAACTGAGTGGATGCCCATCAGTTGGAGAATGGTTGAATAAGTTGTGGTATATGAATATTAAGGAATATTATTGTTCTGTAAGAAATGATCAGCAGGATGATTTCAGAGAGGCTGGAGAGACCTATATGAACTAATGCTAAGTGAAATGAGCAGAACCAGGAGATCATTATACACAGCAACACAAAATTCTATGATTATCAATTCTGATGGACGTAGTTCTTGTAATTCCAATGGTTTTGAGATGAAGAGAACCATCTGCACCCAGAAAGAGGACAGTGGGAACTGAATGTAGGCCACAACACAATATTTTCACTTTTTTGTTGTTGTTTGCTTGCATTATGTTTTTTTCCTCATTTTTTTCCTTTTGGATCTGATTTTTCTTGGGCAGTATGATATTTGTGGAAATATGTATAGAAGAATTGCACATGTTTAACATATATTGGATCACTTGCTGATTGGGGGAGGAGGGAAAGAGAGGGAAAAAATTAGAACACAGGGTTTTGTAAGGGTGAATATAAAAATTATCCATGTATATATTTTGAAAATAAAAAATCTATAATTAAAAAGAGGAATCTTTACAGATATGAATTTTCATATACAATGAACTTTTTTTATAAAACATATTCATTACAATAAAAGATAACATTCACAAAAGTAAATTCCTGTTGATCAGCCCTGAACTTGAAATTGCACTATTAGGAGGGGAAAAATTGGAACAAGAGATTTGGCAATTGTCAATGCTGTAAAGTTACCCATACATATAACCTGTAAATAAAAAGCTATTAAAACTAAAAAATTTTTAAAATTGCACTATTAGTCACTTTAGAGAACAACAGTTAACATTTATACAAGTAGCTTTTAAAAGCTTGTAAAATGCTTTGCAAATATTATCTCATCCTCGGAATAATTCTGGAAATTAGGTTCTAACATTCTCCCCATTTTACAAATATGGAAACTGAGCCAGAGAGAGCTTTTAAGCATTTTGCCATAGGGTCACATAGCTATTCAGTGTTCAAGACTAGATTGGAACTGATTCCAAGTTTAGAGCCAAATACACTGTGCCACCTAGATATAAAGATAGCTCAGTTCTGTTACCTGGAATGTGTAACATATTAGAATCTCATCAATCCTTTTTTGAAAAACAGAGCTCTCCCCAACCTGAATGGAATGGATGACTCATAAACTCAAATAGGAAAGGAGAATAAAAGGAGATGCTGAGAACGCATCTGAAAGGTATCCAACTTCAAAGTGTTCTCCCATATCAGTCACTCCTTGATGATCTATTATTTCTGAAACATGGGATATATAGGAAATAGGGAGAACTGCTGTTGTTGCCCCACATCTTTCCTAACTTTTTCTGAGTCTAAGAATCAGGTCTGAAGTGTCAAAACTAATTAATTTAAAATGCACCATTAAATATAACACGAGGAGCATGATATGTGGTCTGTTCATCCCAGTCTTGGACAAAGGCAAAAAAGGTCATTTTATGGGAAATAATGATAGTTTTTCTCCATAAAGTAACTGAGACTTTAGAATATTCCCTAGACATCACTATATTTTTCAGAATAAACTTTTTCCAAATAATTTATTTATTTGAATCTCCCATATTGTCCAAATATCAGTAACTCTTGATTATAGGATATACTTTACAATGAAATCCCTCTGAAAGGGAAAAAAAAGCAATATGTTCAAAAAAGTTTAGATATATACTGAAAAATAATTACATAAGTTTTTCATGTAAACAATAGTGACAGACCTTTTAAGAGGGCTTCTTCCACATTTAAGGAAAGACATCAATAATCTGTAAAGCATTCAGAGGTGAACAACCAGTTTACATTCTACAAGAAATAGTTGTAGAAACAAGGGATGTTGAACCCCAGAGAAAGAAAAGCCCAGGCAGAACCATGATGATTGTTTTAAAAGTGTATGATTTCCAGCCTTCCTGGCAGAAGAAGGGGATTACATTTACTCAATTTGATCCCAATTAGACTAATCTGAATGTGGAAAAAGTGGCCTCAGGCAAGTGAGAGTCCCCTCAGAGGATTTCAGGCAAAAATTTAAAGCCCATTTTTTGCAAGTTTTTAAGGGGAATTTTTTTCAGCTGTGGAGTTAAACTCAATGGCCTCTTGTGTTTCCTTTCAATATTGAAATTCTGTGACTCTATAAAAAAAAAAGACTTGTTATTATTCCTAAAAGTAACAGCAACACAAACATGATACTCCTAGCATCTTGGCAGGTAAAAGAAAATTAATGAAGACTGGGAAATTGAGACTAGCAAAGAAAGAAAGGAAGAAAACATGCTTTTATTAAGCTCCAACTATATGCCAGGTCCCATGCTAAAGACTTTACAAATACCTCATTTGATCCTCACAACAATCCTAAGAGGTAAATAACACTAATACTATCCCCATAACATGAGGAAACTGAAGCAGATAATCTGATTTGCCCACTCATAGAACTACTATGTATCTGAGATCAGATTTGAACTTGGGTTTTCCTAACTTAGGTCCAGTGCTGCTTCTAAGAAGTTTGACTTTTACACAAGCCATGTTTGGGGAAAAAATATGGTCTCTTCAGAGGATATTTGTTTTGGGGCCATATCAATGTTTCCATCACAAAGTCTTGTAGGGCAGATCTTATGAGGATCTTCAGGGTTCCTACAAGAAACACCTACTTCCTGATTATTCTACTCTTGATAAGCAAATGGTGAAAGTTCCCTTAGCTAGATGACCAAAAATTTATTTAGTTTTAAGTTCATACTCTAGTCAGTCTTGAACTAAAGTAGAAAGTGGGAATTGGGATGAAGTAGCAACTTGCTCAGCAGTAGATGAACAAGAAAGGGTATATAATAATGTAAGGCTTTTAAAAATCAGTTACATTTGGCTTGTGCATAATTGTGTATTAATAATGTGAACAGCCAAATGAGCAAAAGCACTTTCAGTATGAGTTCCCATTTTCACATGATTATACCTTTTACGTTGTTCTTTAGGCTAAGATACTCAGAGCTTCTCTGTGATTTGTCAGGGACCATTTAAAAAAAAAATCTCTTCAGGGAGTAAAATTTCACTTGAACAAAAAAATAAACCTGGGATAGGCATTGTTTTTCTTTTGCAAATTTCTGAGAAATTCTTTGAATTATATAAAATTAAATTTATTAAACTTGCAAATTTGGGGATAGCAAGAAATATCAAATGTTACAATTATTTCTTATTTTTTAAATATTTAATAAGAATTTAATCATTAAAATCAATTCTAACCATGTGTGGTCTGAGAATGTATAACTTCAATGCTATTGTTCAGTACATAGAACCATGCCCAGGGGGAAGAACAGTCTCTTTTCCATCCTATTCTCCACTCCCTGTAGTGCCTGTGCTGAAGAAACTGCCTTTCTACCACTTATAAGGAATGAAGGAAGTAAAGGCTAGCAACATGGGGTAGTTATTACTGAGACTTCGAAAGAAGAAAGGGAAGGAGCCCCAGTCTCATCTCATGGCGGGGTGACTATTACAGCACCTGGAAATTCCCAAGTTACCTTGTCCCAGCAGGCACAACCCAGGGCACCAGCTGTTGGGACTTTTCCCTACCCAGCAGCTAGTCTGAGAATGGCTTGGCTAAAGTGGAAAGCCTATGCTTACCTAAAATGAAAGAGTAAAATGCCATAAATTACCTGGCATTTTTCCTCCATCGGGCATATTAAGGAGAAGGGAGAGTTTAGTAACAATCTTTTATTTGTTTAGGTAATTAGATCAATCTGTTGGCATCCCTCCTCCTAAGGACAGCATGTATGTGGATAAGGTGCATGTGAGAAAGAAGTAACAGCCTCTTTAAACTACCATGTGCAGGAAATAAAATAAGGATACTGGGCCAGTCACTTTCTAAGGTCTTTTACAGATCTGATATGCTAATTATTTTATAAGATGGGAATACATTTTTCAAAGCATGCTGATGTGATTTTCTTTAAAAACTTTAGTATTTGAGAATATGACAGACATCTATTTGAGAACCCCTGGTCTATTTTTTGTTCCCGTGAAATTTTACTCCCTCAAGAGATTTTATTTTTAAAATGGTCCCTAACAAATCACAGAGAAACTCTGAGTATCTTAGTCCTAAGAACTATCTAAAAGGTACAATCCTGTGAAAATGGGAACTCGTACTGAAAGTGCTTTTGCTATTTGGCTAGTCACATTATTAATACACACGCACAAGATGCTTGTCATTCTGAGAACCTGAGACTATGGCCTCTAACTAGTAGACCCTGAGGATTCAGTTGACCAAATGTGGTAGACAGTTGTTCAGACAGTATTTTTCTAGAATCAAAGATATATTATGACTGGAATATTTCCCTAGAGTCAAATATTTGAATATTTCTTTAAATGCCATTTACACTCAAAGAAAACACATTAACATAACATCATTAGGATCCCATCATTAGGAAACATAAAGAAAACTGCTACCATCGATTTTCAGAGACTAATCATAGCATTTACCGATAGAAAGGGAGCTGACCTTTAGACAAAATTTCAGACCCAAGAGAACAATCTCCTTAGCTCCTTTCCTGGATTCTATTGTAACTTTCACACTCTCAGCATCTAAATTCAATCACAAACTAAGTCTAAGTCAGTAAGAAGGTAAATTCAAATCACTGCAACTAAGGTGAGAGGGAAAAAAGAGAAAAAAGTGAACCTACTTGGGGTCTTATGAGATTTACATTATCTCATCAGTTTAATGTAACTTCATCCCAGGGTACTGACATTTAAAAGAAGGTGCCCAAAAAACAATCTTTACTCAAAGGATTCTGTCACCACTTAAGGAACACTCAACTTTCCATAACGTGACTCACCAGGGAAACAAAAAGAAAGCTCAGTATGAGACTTTTTGTACACATGATTTAAAGTACAATTCCTTCTTTGCATATAGGTGCTTAATAAGTGCTTGTTTTGAAATGAATGATTAAGTTCTTTTCTGCTTTGGGAAAATGCTATTTTCCCCTTTCAATTGCTTCTAATTTACTTCTCCCTGCTCCCCACTTCCCAGAATAAAAATAAGGAATTAAGAAAAAAAAAAAAAACCTTAGGCTAAAAAAAAAATAGACTAACCAAAATTTAAAAGGAATAAATATGAAGTCCTAAAGCTGGGTTTGAAAAAAATGAACTGCACAAGTACTAGCCAGAAGAGATGCAAGAAGACAATACTCATTTTAAAGATTCAGTGTATTATAAGCTAAATATGTGTTAGTGACATGGCAGCTGAAAAAAGCAATATAACCTTTAACTATATTTACAGAATAGTGTCCAGAATGAGACTTTCTACTAACTTTCTGTTGATCAGATTTTTTTTCTAGAGTACTTTGTTCTGTTCTAGGCACATTTTTGAAGGGGAAATAATTAAGTGAGGGTATGTCTATAGGGAGGTGACCAGGGAACTTGAAACCATGGTAATGCAAAGAGGAGTGGAGATTTTGACCTAGAATAAAAAAGATTTAAATGGGACAGGACAACTATCTTTTCAAATCTGAAGGACTGTCATATACAAGAGGCTTTGGAGTTGGTTTGCTTCAGCTTACATGGTAGAACTTTGAAGTTTTAAAGTTTCATTTCAGTTCCATATAAGGAAAAGTTTTTCAATTTCTAGAGCCCCATTAAATTAGAATAGATTGTCAGGTTTGGCTTCAAGCAGAAGCTAGATCACAATCTTTGAGAGAAATTGTACAAGGGACAAGCTAAAGGCTGGACTAGATCAGGATTTTTTAAACTTTTTTCATTCAGGATTCTTTTTTGCCCAAGAAATTTTTACATGACCCAGATATGTAAGTATGTAAAACAGATATACAAATAAAATATTTACTGATAATAAGTCATAATTTTGTGATCCCCAAATTCAGTTATGAGACCCAAGATAGGGTTGCAACCCACAGTTTAAGCTGGGCATATATAAGCTGTGAGGCCCATTCCATCTATGAGAATTTGTAATAGACATTTTAAAAGAAAAAACAACAATCTGTAGAACTATGTAATACAATTATATTTATTTTTTAATAATGTTCCTTTGAACAAATGAATTTTAAAAGCATTTATTAAGTGCTTACTATGTGCAAAGTTCTATACTAAGTGCTGGGAATACCAAAAACAAACAAGATTCAGGACCTCTCTTCCATTCCTTTATTCCTCCCAAAAGCAAGATTGTTCCTTTTCTCAAAGAACTTAAATACTAATAGGAGGTGCAGTAAAACAGACTAAAATATCCTATTTTTTAGTGCCATTACCATAAATAAAACCACATCTGTTTCTGATGTTGAATCACTGTATAGTGTCAAGGATTTTAGTGATTTCCAAATATCATTTAAGATATATAGGTAATAAAGAAACCCTCTAAATTATTAAAATGTAAAAGGAGGCAACAACATTATAAACATCATAAATACTTGCTGGGCTTGTGAAATTTTTCTTTCTTTAACTGCAAATTTGCAATAAAATGCTTTTGTAATTAGAATATCTTGTTAGGGTCCTGTATCTACCATTGAGTGAAATTTTAAACATTTTAGATAATAAGGTAGAACTTACCAACTTGTATATTAATTAGAAAATTTTGCCTGCTTCAGAAAAAATGAGGGCATGCCCTAAGTAAGATGTGAACAGGATCCTACCTGGCAGTAAGGAATCAATAGTAGATTTTTAAAAGTAATAAACTTACTACTATAATAGGAAACTTCTTCAGCCCTCAAAGTTTTTAACAAAATGAGTGAAATGGATGTTTTCTCAGAGAGGAAGGATGAGGTAAGTGCCAACCTGACTGATAGAATGCTGTAGTCTATTTAGCAGAGGACATATAAGAAAACATAAAATGTCATTCCAGATGAACCACAATAAATTCAGCAATAACCAATGAGATAAGCACTTCCCCCCCCCCCCCAGAAGATCCTAACAAAAAAATGCAACTTTGGAAGAGAAAATCTTTTTTTCACTTAGATTTCCAAGGTAATAAAATTCACACGCACTTAACAAAATTTCAGAAAATGGCATTTTCATTCTTGTTGTGAACTTAAGCTTTTATATGTAAACTTAAGTATTGTGGCTTGTGTAATGATTCTAACTTCCATAAATCCAAATTTCAGTAAATTTAAATTCTCATCTAAAAATCCAGTTGTGCCTTGGATTTGTTTGTTTGTTTTAAATTAGAGAAAGATAAACTGTTGAGTGGGAGGACTGGATTGTGTATGTGTGTGTGTGTGGAGGGGGTAGACAAGGAGACAAAGTACATATAGCAAAATAGTCTGAGGAAGAGACTTACATCTCAGCATACTTTTAATTAGTTAAACAATAAATAATAATATATACATAAAAATATAAATAATCTTATAAATAAAACAATTAAAATCAATAAATTAAACTAAATCCACAAGACCAAAGACTCAAGCAATAGAAAAAAAAGAAAGTTTAGAAAACTCCTGAATTTAGAAATGACCTCTTGAATAGTTACTGAATGATAAGTTATTACCTATTAGTGCACATGCACATTTAGAGAAACAAATTCTGATGCAACTTATACCCAGCTAAGACACTAAGGGAGTAGAAATCTTCATTGGTGATGAGAGGAGGGAAGTGCTTATTATATAACATCAAGGGAACAACACTACAGGTCAGGCTTAGTAAGACTTCAGAAGGATACTAACAATTGGGGCTCTAGAAAAAGGGTCAAGAATGGATGAAAAAGGTAGCATCACTAAAATCTTAAATAAGATATTAGCAAAAAGACTACAGAAAATCATCTCCAAGATAATACACTATGATCAAGTAGGATTTATACCAGGAATGCAGGGCTGGTTCAATATTAGGAAAACTATCAATATAATTGGCCATGTCAATAACCAAATTAACAAAAACCATATGATCATCTCAATAGATGCAGAAAAAGCATTTGATAAAATCCAACATCCATTCCTATTAAAAACACTTGAGAGTATAGGAATAAATGGACTTTTCCTTAAAATAATCAGCAGCATCTATTTAAAACCATCAGTAAGCATCATATGTAATGGAGACAAACTGCAACCATTCCCAATAAGATCTGGAGTGAAACAAGGTTGCCCACTATCACCGTTACTATTTAATATTGTATTAGAAACGCTAGCTATCAATAAGAGCTGAGAAAGAGATTAAAGGAATAAGAATAGGCAATGAGGAAGCCAAATTATCACTCTTTGCCGATGACATGATGGTATACTTAGAGAACCCCAGAGATTCTGCTAAAAAGTTATTAGAAATAATCCACAACTTTAGCAAAGTTGCTGGTTATAAAATAAACCCACATAAGTCATCAGCATTCTTATATATCACTAACAAAATCCAACAGTCAGAGTTACAAAGAGAAATTCCATTTAAAGTAACTACTGATAATATAAAATATTTAGGAATCTATCTGCCAAGGGAAAATCAGAAACTTTATGAGCAAAATTACAGACCACTTTTCACACAAATTAAGTCTGATCTAACCAATTGGAAAAATATTAAATGCTCTTGGATAGGGCGAGCAAATATAATAAAGATGACAATATTACCTAAACTAATCTATTTATTTAGCGCTATACCAATCAGACTCCCAAAAAACTATTTTAATGACCTAGAAAAAATAACAACAAAGTGCATATGGAAAAACAAAAGGTCAAGAATTTCAAGGGAATTAATGAAAAAAAAATCAAATGATGGTGGCTTAGCTGTACCAGATCTAAAATTATATTATAGAGCAGCAGTTACCAAAACTATTTGGTATTGGCTAAGGAATAGATTAGTTGATCAGTGGAATAGATTAGGTTCAAGGGATAAAACAGTCAACAAATATAGCAACCTAGTCTTTGACAAACCCAAAGATCCCAGCTTTTGGGATAAGAACTTACTGTTTGATAAAAATTGCTGGGAAAATTGGAAACTAATATGGCAGAAACTAGGCATTGATCCATACTTAACGCCGTACACCAAGATAAGGTCAAAATGGGTTCATGACCTAGGCATAAAGAATGAAATTATTAATAAATTAGAGGAACATAGGATAGTTTACCTCTCAGACCTGTGGAAGGGGAAGGTCTTTATGACCAAAGCAGAACTAGAGATCATTACTGATCACAAAATAGAAAATTTCGATTATACCAAACTGAAAAGTTTTTGTACAAACAAAACTAATGCAGACAAGATTAGAAGGGAAGCAATAAACTGGGAAAATATTTTTACAGTCAAAGGTTCTGATAAAGGCCTCATTTCCAAAATATATAGAGAATTAACTCTAATTTATAAAAAATCAAGCCATTCTCCAATTGAAAAATGGTCAAAGGATATGAACAGACAATTCTCAGATGAAGAAATTGAAACTATTTCTAGTCATATGAAAAGATGCTCCAAGTCATTATTAATCAGAGAAATGCAAATTAAGACAACTCTAAGATACCACTACACACCTGTCAGATTGGCTAAGATGACAGGAAAAAATAATGATGATTGTTGGAGGGGATGCGGGAAAACTGGGACATTGATGCATTGTTGGTGGAGTTGTGAACGAATCCAACCATTTTGGAGAGTAGTTTGGAACTATGCTCAAAAAGTTATCAAACTGTGCATACCCTTTGATCCAGCAGTGTTACTACTGGGATTATATCCCAAAGAGATTATAAAGAAGGGAAAGGGACCTGTATGTGCACGAATGTTTGTGGCAGCCCTTTTTGTAGTGGCTAGAAACTGGAAACTGAATGGATGTCCATCAGTTGGAGAATGGCTGAATAAATTGTGGTATATGAAAATTATGGAATATTACTGTTCTGTAAGAAATGACCAACAGGATGATTTCAGAAAGGCCTGGAGAGACTTACACGAACTGATGCTGAGTGAAATGAGCAGGACCAGGAGATCATTATATACTTCAACAACAATACTAGATGATGACCAGTTCTGATGGATCAGGCCATCCTCAGCAACGAGATCAACCAAATCATTTCTAATGGAGCAGTAATGAACTGAACTAGCTATGCCCAGAAAAAGAACTCTGGGAGATGACTAAAAACCATTACATTGAATTCCCAATCCCTATATTTATGCACACCTGCATTTTTGATTTCCTTCACAAGCTAATTGTACAATAATTCAGAGTCTGATTCTTTTTGTACAGCAAAATAATGTTTTGGTCATGTATACTTATTGTGTATCTAAGTTATATTTTAATATATTTAACATCTACTGGTCATCCCTGCCATTTAGGGGAGGGGGTGGGGGGGGTAAAGAGGTGAAAAATTGGAACAAGAGGTTTGGCAATTGTTAATGCTGTAAAGTTACCCATGTATATATCCTGTAAATTAAAGGCTATTAAATAAAAAAAAAAAAAAGGTAGCATCACTAACAGAAAGACCACTGGGTTTGGAACTACTTGGTCATTGGTTCAAATCCCAGCTATACTAATTAGGTGTATGACCTCAGAGGAGACCTCTATTTCCTCATAAGCAAAAAGTCATTGCTGTTGTTCAAAGGTTTCAATCATGGCCAACTTTTTTTATGACCCCACTTGAAGATTTCTTGGCAAATAAACTGTCATGGTTTTCTATTTCCTTCTCCAGCTCATTTTACAGATAAGGAAAGTGAGGTAAACGGGGTCAGGTGATTTGTTCAGAGTCACACAGCAAGTCAGTGTCTGAGGTCAGATTAGGACTCAGGAAGATCTTCCTACTTCCAGGTCCAGAACTGAGACATCTAGCTGCCAATGCGAGAGAGAGAGAGAGAGAGAGAGAGAGAGAGAGAGAGAGAGAGAGAGAGAGAGAGAAAGAGAGAGAGAGAATTTCCTTTCCAACCTAAGAGATGGAAGAATATTCCAGACATGGAGGAGCTAGTAAAAAGCATTAAGACAAGAGATGGAGCATTCTAACTTTATAATTAAAAGATAAATTTCTTCTATCTCAAAATTTTGCTTAGGAAGTATTCTGTGTCCGAGAAAGAAAAGAAACCCTGCTTCTTTTTTCTCTTCATATGCTTTTCATATGAAAAAGCACAGGTTCAGTTTCTTACCATTAATGGAAATTCAGCTGTGATGTAAATTAAATAGCCTTCTACACTCTAGCCTGAGAACTTAAATACAATTTATGTTCTTCTTTCTACTCAAAAAATGCATTCTGTATTCTAAACAACTGACTTACCAATGAATTTTTAGATCACAATGTGTGAGTTGGGTGATGCAGGAATACCAGAAAAGAAAAATCATTTCTTTCCAGTTGATTAGCTAAGTAGAGTTCATTAGCTTAGCTTAGTTTAACAAGTAAGATCTCATTAGCTAATGTGACACTATAACATAAAAGCTATCTCAAACATCAGCATTGAGAAGAAGGAAGTAAAGTAAGGAAGGAAATAGGAAAACAAACTTTTGGATTTATAGCCATTTGCCTTGTTTTTTAGCTGTGTCTGATTCTTCATGATCCCATTAGGGGTTTCTTGGCAAAGATGCTGGAGTGATTTACCATTTCCTTCTTCAGCTCATTTTACAGATGAGAAAATTGAGGCAAACAAGGTTAAATGATTTGCCCAGCTAGCACATGTAAGCCAGATTTAAACTCAGAAAGATAATTCTTCCTAACTCCAGACCTGGCTGTCCATCTACTTTGCCACTTAGCCGCTCCTTATCTATTTTACTGCTAAAGCCAAATGGTAAAAATATATCAAAGATAAAAATAGAGAGAAGTGCCCTTGTGTTTATATTTCCATTTTCAATTTGTTTCCTATCACAATCATCATTAGAATCTCTTATGCATCAATAAGTTTCTTTAAAGGGACAAATGGATTCATTATGTTGGTGACTTTTATTACTAAATTGAGTTTTGTATGCTTTAATGCGCTAAGAACTCCTAATGGAGATATAAATATTCAATTAAATAAACAAATCATTAAAATAGAAATAAGGCTATCAGTACAGACACAAACTACTGATTGATTTGATTGGTTTGCCTTTGATGAATATCAGTCAATTCATTAACTAGGCCATATACATGACCTTTCTATTAAAGTAGCCTTCCTTCCTTCCTTCCTTCCTTTCTTCCTTCCTTCTTTCCTTCCTTCCTTCCTTCCTTTTTCTTTCTTTCTTCTTTTTTTTTTTGTGTGTGTGTGTGAGGCAATTGGGGTTAAGTGACTTGTTCAGTCACACAGCTAGAAGTGTTAAGTGCCGGAGGCCACATTTGAACTCAAGTCCTCCTGACTCCAAAACCAGTACTCTATTCCATGCACCATCTAGCTGCCCTCCAATACAAGTTTTCAATAAACATTTATTAAGCATCTATTAAGTGCCAGGTATTATGCAATGATCACATTAATTTGTTCAAAACAGAATGTAAAAACAAAACACAAAATAGCTTTGTTTTGTTGAAATTATATTTTATTAATAGCTCTTAAGAATATATACTTATTGCAGTGGAGATCATTTCATTCTGTATACTTGTATCCTCAGTATTCTATGTGATAGTCTTATGTCACAGTGCCTGTAACATAGAAAATGCTTAATATTTACTGCTTGGATAAACAGTTTTCTTTTTCTATTTTCACTATACATTTTTCCCCTCAATAATATTTTATTTTTCCAAATACATGTAAAGATCATCTTCAACATTTATTTTTATAACATTTTGTGTTCCAAATTTTTTCTCCCTCCTTTATCTCCTCCCTTCCCAATTCAGCAAGTAATCCAATATAGGTTGCTCATGTTTGGTAAAACAAACTGAGGGCAGCAAGATGGTGTTGTAGAAAGAATCACCGATTGAAAAGTTAGGAAATGTTTGTTTTCTACTAGGTCCAATGCTGAAAGCTGTGTGAACTATGGTAATTCACTTCTCCATAGCCTTGGTTTTGTCATCTGAAAAATGATAATATTGTATCAGAGGATTCCTCCTAACTGTGAAAACTTTAAAAAATGTGTAATAAAAAGAAAAGAATGCTCATATTGCCTAATAAACTTTAGTCCTATTAACGATTGAAATGCAATAACATTAAACTTTTAAAATTTAGCAGCACTTAGAATAAGTTAAAAATTAATTTTAACTGTTTTTTTAATTTATAAGTAATATTATTTGAAACACCCCTACTGAAAATTTTAGTTTGCCCCATATTTCTATGGCTCTTTGTCCAACCATGAGTTCTCCTTGTAAAGGAAATTGTAAATCCTCGTAAAGGATTATATAAATAAAAACCAACAAATAAATAATGAATGATGCTGAACAGAACACCGTGTAATAGGAAATCTCAAAATGAATATCTTTTTTGGTTGAAAATCAAAATGTGTTCTTTTGCTTAAAATCTGTTGTCTTAACTGGGAAACACCCAGAGTTCCTTCACACAAGGGCATTATTGTCAGTAAAAGACTGCATAGTCATCATTGTTAGCAATCTTTATCCAAGTCTCCAAGTTGGAGAGGACAATCTAAGACACTGCTTAGATTACAGCAATGTTTTTCGGACTGGGAATGGAATGGGCAGCCATCTCTGGAAAAAACAGAATCAATCAACAATCAACAGGCATTGATTAAGCACCTATGATGTGTATTTTTTCAGTGTTCTGGGCTTCCAAGAACTTATATGGGAGATAATATGTACAATTGTAAGTATATGGAGGGCAGCTAGGTAATACAGTGAAGTCAGAGAGATATGTTGTTGAGTTCAAATCTGGCCCCAGGCACTTCCTAGCCATGTAACCCTTGGCAAGTCACTTAACTGTTCTATTTGCCTCAGTTTCCTCATCTGTAAAAGAAGCTGGAGAAAGAAACAGCAAACTATGGTAGCATCTTTGCCAAGAAAATACTAAATGGGGGTCACAAAGAGTCAGACAACGCTGAAAAACTGAACAACAAAAGTATGTGCAGAAAAAAAAAATGATCACCAAGCAGTTTTGGAAGGGAAAACACTAGCAGCTAGGGAGAATCAATAAAGATTTACATAGACAATTTTAATTAAGTTGAGTCTACAGGGTAATTCAAAGCACTAAGAAGTGATCACAATAACACTTAAAAACAAAAACCTCCTCCCACAAATCACTACCTCTTTCCCTAGCCCCTGACTCTTCTGTTCTTTTGCCTTATCACCTTATCACCTAGTATTACCTGTGGGAAGAATCACTGTGCAATGAATACATTGTATTTTGAGTCAGAATACCTTGGTTTGAATCTTCTATTTTAATTCTCTTTGTTGCTGCTCAATCATTTTTCAATCATGACTTCTTGGGTTTTCTTAGAAAAGATACTGACTTAGTTTGCCATTTCCTTCTCCAGCTCATTTAACAGATAAGGAAAATGAGGCAGAGTTTAGTGACTTACCCAGAATCATACTTCTAGAAACAGTAGTCCATTCAGGAAGATGAGTCTTCCTGACTCTTGGTCCAGCACTGTAATTGGCCAATTCAAACATGGACCAGCTGGTCCTACCTTAGGCATGCTGGTGCCTCTTCATTTATCATAACACTAAATTTAGGCCAGCATAGCCCAATTAACATGGCCCACTTTAGGTCAAAATTCTTGAGTTCAAGAGATCCACCATCCTCAGCATATGAGGTAGCTAAGATTACAAATGTATGTCCCTATTATGTGCTGTTCCCCCTCCACATGGGGGAATAGTAATAATAATATTTGGGGACTTCAAAGTACTATTACTTTCTTTTTTTACTAAAGCTTTTTATTTTCAAAACATATGTATGGATAATTTTTCATCATTGACCCTTGCAAAACCTTATGTTTCAAATTTCCCTCCCTTCCTCCCAGCCTCTCCCCTAAATGGCAAATAATCCAATATATGTTAAACATGTTAAAAAACATGTTAAATCTAATATATACATACATATTTATACAATTATCTTGCTGCACAAGAAAAATCAGATCAAAAGAAAAAATGAGAAAGAAAATAAAATACAAGCTAACAACAACAAAAAGAATGAAAATGCTAAGTTGTAATCCACTCTCAGTTCCCACAGTCCTCTGTCTAGGTGTAGATAGTTCTGTTCATCACAAGATCATTGATATTGGCCTGAATCACCTCGTTGTTGAAAAGACTACATCCATCAGAATTGATCATTGTATAATCTTGTTGTTGCCATATACAATGATATCCTGGTTCTACTCATTTCACTCAGCATCAGTTCATCTAAGTTTCTTCAGGCCTCTCTGAAATCATCCTGCTGATCATTTCTTATAGAACAATAATATTCCATAACATTCATACACCATAACTTAATTCAGCCATTCTCCAACTGATGGGCGTCCACTCAGTTTCCAGTTTCTTGCCACTACAAAAAGGGCTGCCACAAATATTTTTGCACGTATGGGTCCCTTTCCCTCCTTTAAGATCTCTTTGGGATATAATCCCATTAGAAAAACTACTGGATCAAAGGGGATGCACATTTTGATAGCTCTTTGGGCATAGTACTATTCACTTCTAAAGAAAAAGGAAAGAAACTACCTGACTAGCTCTCCTTCACAATGCAAAGAAAATCTTGACACTTGACAGCAAAATCTTTTGCTGAAGGATATGAATGATCTCCCCATAGGGGGATGATAAAAGAAATATGATGGAACTGTCATCAAAATCCAGAAAAATGAAAAAGTATGAGAACTAGTGGTTTATAAGCATATTTCTATAAATGAAGCATACTCAGGACTAGAAGCCAAAACACTTGGATTCAAGGCCTTCTTCATTATCTCACTTGAACATTCCTGTTCCTCACGTTTCATCACAGTAAAGTGCATGGTTACTATTGCTTTTCTAGCTTCTTAATAAGAATCTTGGGGAAATAAGCCATGTAATACAAGAGAAGTGATTAAAATGTATCAGAATGCATAATAACAATAATAATAATTATTATTAATACACTATTTACTTCCTTTGACTGAGCTGAAGTGAATATATCCATACAGCTTAAAGCAGAAATTTATGTGAGGGCTCAGGAAACATTTCATGTTTGGCTCCCCATAAATAAATTAGCGAAGCCTTTACTACACCTTTGGCTTAAGAAGAATGACCGATTCCACAAGCAAATTTATCTTAAACTAAGCATAAGATAAAACACACACAAGGTGAAGAGAGAAAATGAGAAGAATTAGAAAAGATGTACCACAGTAACGTAATACCTTCCTTATATGAGTTCATTCTAGAAGG
The DNA here is from genome assembly GCF_902635505.1 of Sarcophilus harrisii. NCBI lineage: Eukaryota > Metazoa > Chordata > Mammalia > Dasyuromorphia > Dasyuridae > Sarcophilus > Sarcophilus harrisii. Next base: position 133,856,233 of record NC_045429.1, read on the forward strand.
AAGTACTTCATATGAGTGAATTCCCTAGATAACCAAATACTATACATTCATGTGCTGAAGCTTTTTCTTTAATTTAACCATTTTTTGATTCTTAAAGATTTTGTAAACTATATCAACTACTTTGTCTCCTTAAAATAGAGGCTACAAAAAAGAATTTACCATTTTCTTCAAAACCCCAGTCATCATTATAAATATCTATTATTTGACCATGCTGTATAGTATAGTTCCATACATGCTTTTTGATTATCTGATTCATTTTATTCAGTCAGCCACCCTTTGTCACTGCTGTCTTTCTGCCAGGCTCTAAGAGGCAGAGTGCTTCTCCTGTTAATAATCTATCATACGCTAGGAAACTTGATGAGAAAGTTTCTTAAACTGTATTTTAAGGAAGAATCTACTGACTCTGAAGAAGTGAGAGGTTTCATCTGTAGAATAAAATACAGTGTTACTGACAAGACTCCAATGAACTCTTTTGAGTCTACAAAGTTTTTTTTTTTACTTGTTCACAGTTGTGGGTTGTAGTCTAAGAGAAAAATTTGCTTTTCAGATAAGTGGAAATAGAAAATCATGTTATTGAAGTGACATGCTTTGTTGGATTACAAAGTAGAGCTCAACCAAACTACTTCCAACTTTCTTAAAAATAATTCTGAACAAATGTTATGGAGAGAACATTAAGAACAGTTTGGGAGATGGAGAAGAGACACAGAAATGCTTATTTTAGGAGAAAGAGAATCTGATCTCCAAGTCCAGTGCTCTTTCCACTATATTATATTTTCCTCACATTGATTGTAAATAGCAGTATTATTTGTGAATGGAAGGAAGGAAGGAAGGAAGGAAGGAAGGAAGAAAGGAAGGAAGGAAGGAAGGAAAGAAGGGAAAAAGGAAGGAAGGAAAGAAGGAAGGAAGGAAGGAAGAAAGGAAGAAAGAAAGGAAGGAAGGAAGGGAAGAAGGAAGGGAGAGAAAGAGATAAAATAAAAGTTGTTAAGGAGAAATTAATTTCTGTGAATGAAAAATATATCATATCTTTAAATAACATATTTCAATGGCAAAGTCTGCATTCCATTTGAAGAAGATAAATCTTTACAGCTACACAAGTTACAATAAACAGTTCTATTCAGATGAAATAGTTTTATTACTCTTCTTGGCTCAAGAGAAAGAATATTTCTTCAAACTCATTTCTAAATTGGGGTTTCTTAATCCAGAGTGTATGAATTTGTTCCTTAACAAAACGTGCTTCTAATTGTTTCGATATAATTGGTTTTCTTTGTAATCAAACATTTTATTTTATACATGTAAAAACAATTATCTTAGAAGGTGTCCATAGGCTTTACTAGATTGTCAAAGAGATCCATAAACCCTTAACAACTTCTGTTCTAGACTATCTCTAACCCTCACATTATTCCACTTGGAAAACATGATGAAACCAAATAAAAACTCAGATCCAAATTTACTAGTGAAAGGCAATCTATGTGTTTGCTTAAAAGACATGTGCAGTCTCTTTAAAAGAAAGTAACCAAATGATTCCTGAGAAATTTCAGATTTCTGTAGTATGTGTAGACTCTCTGTAGACTCCTCATGACTTCTGAATAGCAATGAGACCTCATAGGGTCTGGCTTTATGCATCAGAATCTTTAGCTCTGTCACTACCACCAAACACAGTTTGGAAAAATGAGGAAGGAAGAGTCCACACAGTAGCCAGAAAAAAAAATGACAAGGAAAAGGGGTACTTCATTTATAAAATCCCCTAAATGGCTGTTAAAATTCCTCATAACCTGATCCTCCTCTACCTTTCTAGTTTTCTTAAAATGTACTCTTCTCCACATACTTTCACAACCAGTAACACTGGTCTCCTTGCTGTTGCTTGTACAAGATGCTTCAGCTCCAGCCTCTAGGCATTTTACTAGCTAATTCTCCTGCCTGAAAAGCTTTTCCCTGAATCCTGATTTCTCTAGTTTCCTTCAAATCTGAGTTAAAATTCCAATTCCTGCAAGAAGTCTTTCCCTACTTCCCTAGAAGGCTAGTTAGTACCTTCCCTCTAATATTAATTCCAAATTACTCTATATGTATCTTGATTCAAACATAGATGTTTACATATTGTTTCTCCCATTAGATCATGGTAGGGGCCATTTCACCATTCCTCACATCCTTGTCCCCTTAGTACGGTATCTGACATGCAAATAAGCACTTAATAAATGCTTTTTGATTGACTGCTTTTATTTTTTTACCACCCTATTTCTGTTTAGTTAATATTCCATGTTAGGGAGAAGTCATCAAGTAAGGTCACCTCCCAGACAACAAACAAATACATGAAACTTCCTTAAAAACAACTTCCTATCTGCTTCAGCCTGGAGGAGTGTCTTATCTTAATTTTCAATGGCATGACATTTTTATGGTGAACCATTCAGCCTTTTCTGTTTAGTATATTCTGTGGCTGGAGAAATTAGCAAAGGAAGCCTGCCTTTTGGCATTTTTACCATTCCAACTCTCATCTTTTGGTCTTAATAAAGAATACAATTTGAATTTCTTCCTGGCTAGAAGAGGATGTGGATTAAATGAGAACTTGGTGTACACTTCATCTCTGGAATGGGATAACTGAGCAAATAAACAGTGAGTAGCCTTTGGGTCATCTGGGGTCTGGGAAGCACGCATGGTTGCCTCCAGCACCAAGGCCTCCCAAAACTACTCACTGGTTTAAGATTGTCATGGTCCATAGCGCTAGCACAACCAAAACCAACTGCATTCTTGTACTGCCTATATCATAATGGTGTAATGGCTAAGGGCAGATCATATCATGCCATTCAGCATTGGTAAACAGAAAGCACATCTTTTCACAAATATCTATTTAACAGCATATTTGCCTGTGATTGACAAAACAACTACTGTCATATTATCCTAAATAAACTCATACTAACTGAACGCATAGAAGCAGAGACTCTTAACCTTGAGTCTATGAACTTCTATTTTTAATATTCTGATAACTGTATTTCAATATAACTGATCTCCTTGGTTATCATCTTCATTTTATGCATTTAAATACATTATTCTGAGTAGACTTCATCAGATTATGACAAGGGGGCATGCCACAAGAGAGGTTAAGAACCTCTAGCATTGGAGGATCATTCTCGAATTTAATTAGGGTGGCTATCATCTGAAGGAGGAATTGAATTTCTGTCAATTCTATGGCCATGAAAGACAATCCAGAGCAATAATCCTCTCCCTGTCTATATGGTAAAATAGAAAGTATAAGACTATGAATTTAACATGCCTGAGACTTATATTTTAAAATATCATAATAATGGTTGTCATCTCAATAATGATCATGCTTTAATTTTATATATGGCTGCACAGGTCACAAGAGCTTTGATGGGCACTATCTGTCACCCAGTAAAGTCTATATGGGAGATGATCAGCATTTAAAGGCCAAAAGAAGAAGTACCATTATAAGTAGAGGAACTCCTTTAAATTGCACAAATCTCTGATACCCACTCAAAAGTCACAACTTGAGGTTTGAGGTCATGAATTACCTCACTCTACATTTCAAGGAAGCTCTGTAGACACACAGGTCAAGAAGCTAGCTATTAATGACTGAGAAGCTATCACAAATCAAAATCTCTGGGTGGAATGCAGATTTCTAACAAGCCTTAATTGCTCCCCTTTTCTATGTGAGACCCCAAAACACTGAGTCAAAATACACAACAATCATCAAAACAAAGACGTCTGCCCTTTTGCTAGCTCATTGTTTTTGAATACAATACACAATGATTTATTCATTCATTTATCAAACATTATTATACAAGCTCATGGCACAACCAACCACTAGACATTCATTCATTCAATTATTTATTGAACATTTATTAGGTTCTTCCTGTATACAAAACACTTGTCACTGGAGTACATACAAAATTTTAAAAAACATATTTCATAAAATACAGCAGGCTCATTTCTACATTGATTCCAATAAATTTTAAGTAGGAAAAAAAGGCTGGCATAAAAGATCTCTACATGTAGTAACTGTTTGCTTTAAATTACATGCTATGGTAATTCTAAACTACATTAGGGAGAAAAGATTTCAGTGTGGCATGACTGGCACTTGGAAACAGGATACAATTTCTTTCTGCTTGCTCCCCTTCACAGCCAAACTCCTAGAAAAACCTGTCTACACTTGTTTTCTCCACTTTCTCACCTCCCCCTCACTTATCAATCCTCTACAATCAGGGTTTCTGTACACAGCATTTAATCCATTCTGCTTTCTCCAAGGGGACCAATGATGCTAAATTCAGGGATCCTTTCTCAGTCCTCATCATCCTTGACCTTCACATAGCTTTTGGCACTATGAACACTCTCTCCTTCGGTTATATGGGCCTGGCTCTACATGGTATTCTTTCTCCCTCTCCTATGTGGGATCATCATTCATGTTTTCCTGCTTCCAATCCATAGGAATATATGTACCACTTCTCTTTTCTCTATATATTCTCCCTCTTGGATAAAATCCATGAATTTTTGCATCATCACCATGATGACTCCAAAATATAGCCCTCCAATCCTAAACTCTATATCTACTCTTACTTCTAGTTTCCCCATTTCTATTTCTGACAAGAGCACCACCACCATTCTTTCAGGTATCCAGGTTCATTCTCAAGTCTTCACTCTCATGACTTGTCTATTCTATCTCCTAAATATCTCACTTTCATGCCTATCACTCTTCTCGTGCCAATAATCACCTTATTTTTTGACCTTCATCCTCTCTCACTGGAACTATTACACAATAATTAGTCTTTGTGCATTCAATCCTTCCCCTTTCCAATCCATCTTTCACATAGTGGCTAGACTGACAGTTTTTCTAAAGTACGAGTCTGACCACATCCCCCTCCTTACTCAAAAAGTTTCAGTGGTTCCCAATTGCCTCTAGGATGAAATATAAATAATTCTTCTTCTTCTTCTTCTTTTCTTCTTCTTCTTTCATCTTCTTCTTCTTCTTTCATCTTCTTCTTTCATCTTCTATCTTTCTTTCTTCTATCTTCTTCTATCATAATTTCATGACCCCCACATTCAGTTACCATGACCTCATATGGAGTTACAACCCACAATTTAAGAAGCTTTATCCTAGACAGCAACAGCCTCCTAATTGGTCTCCCTGCCTCAAGTTTCACCTCTCTTCAGTCTATCATCTACATGAATACCACAGTAATTTTTCTTAAATGCAGATCTGATCATGTCACACCCCTAACTCAGCCAACTACAGTAGCTTCCAGTTGCCTCTAAGAGTAAACATAAACTCTTCTGTTTAGCTTTCAAAGCTCTACACAACCCTGCTCCAATCTAACTTTCCAATCTCTGTGGCCATTACTCTTCCTTTCAAACTGTGTGTTAGAGCCAAGTTATACCCTTCTCTGTTTGTTCTATACCACACCCTGCTTCTGATACCTCTATGTCTGAACTCAGGCCTTCTTCATCATGCTTTCCTCACAGAATCCATCTCTTCTTCCAACTTTAGCCCATGTCCTACCTTTTATAGGAAACTTCTTGATCCCCTCAAGTATTTATGATTTTCCTCCATAGCTATCTTGTATGTGTTTATATGTAGTCTGTAGCTAGATAGATTGATCTATCTACACCTACACTACTGGATAGATATGGCTAGATCTATAACTATCTATACATATAAATATGTCTATATATCTACATATACACACATAGATATGTAGGCTTCTTATCTTCCCTATTTGAATAGAACTCTTTAAGAGGAAGGATTATCTAATTCTTTGTAATTCTTTCCCCAAAACCTAGCCATGTGTCACTCACTTAATAAACATTTTTAAAATTCCAGCTAATTGACTGATTTAAAACACCCCCATCCATTTCAGCTTCAAATCAAGAGGTATTTCCTTCAAGAGACATTGTTAAATTCCTCCAACTATTAAGGCACTTATTATTTAATTAGAGCAGCTAGGTGGATAGAATGCTGGACTTGGAGTGAGGAAGTCAGGTTGTCCTGAGTTCAAATTTGACCTCAGACTCTTACTAGATCTGTGAACCCAGGGCAAGTCATTACACCCTACTTGCCTCAGTTTCCTCATCTGTAAAATGAGCTGGAAAAGGAAATGGTAAAACTTTCTCAAATGGGATCACAAAGAGTTGGACCCAACTGAAACAAACTGAACAACACATCATTTAATTATTTGATTGTTTATACCCTGTATTTACTTACATTTGAACATATTGTATCACTCTCATCCCTCCCTCTTTCAAGCTTCTTGAGTGTAGGCATTCTCATTTTTGTACTACTTGTAACTCCAACACCTAGCAGAATGCCTGGCATGTAGTGGGAGCTTGATAAATGTTGGATGATTAATTGATTTATTCCCCAAACAAAGCTGGGAAGGTTAACCTGCCTTAAAGTATTTCTCTCACATTAAGAAAAAGTGGACCTTTGAATTCATTGCTACAAGTATACCTCTTTTGTGACTAAGGTAAATCGTTCTCACATCAAAAGCTTCAAAAACACTGGAACATGAAGGCCTAGTCCTATTGCTTCACAACAAAGGATGACTTTAGCTCTCTCACAAAGAAGTAAAAATTATTTTTAATAAATAATTTTATTCAATTAAGGGGAAAAAGTAAAGGAATGGTATACTATTGTTGGAATCTTTACAAAGTGTTAAGACATTGGAGTTGATTTGATCTTAGAAAGAGATATTTTGGGCCAGAACTTGAAACAAAGTACTAAGTGGAACTGATAGAACAATGCTTGTGTTCACACCTTTAGAGAGCTCATAAGTATCTAAGTATTCAATGGAGTTCACACATTTGGGAGATTCAGGGTTTAGAGATATCTGAATTCACACTTCCCTTATGGCCAGAGAGCATACTGGGAGATATCCCACAATCCCACTCTCGGAGAAGTAGCATAAATAGAGCACTCTGGGAGATACAGGAGCCTACTTGCCTCAGTTAGAGATTGAGAAGCCACGAGTCGGAGTTGAGCTGGAGGCTGAAGAAAGCAGAGGCAGAAGCCAAGAACAAAGCTGCAAGAGCTCAAGCAGAGAGATAGGTCTCTGAACTAACTGGGCTATTTTGGAAGGAGAAATAAACGTTTGCATTTTACCAGCTGGCTGCAATTTTGGAGTAATTATTTATTTCAACTGAGACTAAGGTTGCCTCCAGAAAACCTTCACATACTATAGCCAATGAGAGCCCATTAAGCTCCGAATATTTACTCAGTCAAAAATATGAATTTATAGAAGCCCGCAACTTAGATAGACACCAGATCAAAAAGTAATAGTAGAACATGACTGGATCTAGGAAAAATTAAAGAGGCAGAAAATGTAATATTCTTACTCTAAAAAAATTGCTGGCTAATCTTTAGGATTTCTTCTGATTCATACATATTAGATATTTTTAATTGGTTATTGTTATACATATGACAAATACTGTGTTTGAGAAAAATTATTCTGGTATGATGTGGACCAAAGAGCAAGGAAAAATTATAGGAAGACAGACAAGTTCTGAGGCTGCAGGCTATCTAGACTGAAAGAGATGATGTCCTGAAGACATTGCCTTCAAAATCAACCAACAATATTTATGAAGTTACTATGTGCTAGACTCTGTACTAAGACTTAGGGATACAAGAAAAGGCAAAAGCACTTGTCTGTACTCTTAATGAGTTCACATTCCAATGCAGAGAGACAACCAAGAGAACCATTATGCACATACAAGATATGTGCTAGGTAAACAGGAGGAAGGCACCAGTAGGTGGACAAGTAAGAGCAACAAGATCTGATGGAAAAATGGGAAACAACAAATTCTAAAAACCCACACATGGTAGGTACTCAAATATTTTTTGAATCATCAGATGAATGAATAATTATTGCAGAATAAAATTTGGTGAGTTTGGTTACTGAGTCCATATGAAGAGAAGGGAGAATTCAAAAATAATTCAGAAAATATAGTTGTGGGGACTAGAAGAACAAAAATATATTTGAGAGTTAGAGCAACATGAAAAATACCCATTTAGGAAGAATCATCAAGTTATATTTCAGGTGTCAGTGGGGGATTCAAGTGAGGATGTGCTGCTGGTCCTTCTAGTAACTTAAAAAGTAGTGGGGGAAATTCTGATAATTAAAAGTCAAAGAAGGGAAAGAATGCAGGAAGAAGAAAGGAATAAAACTAAGCTTTAAGAACATTCATAGTTAAAGTATAGAACTCTGCTACGTATGTACTTACATAATCTTTAAATCACTTAGCCTACATTTTTTAAACTATTATTGAAGAGGTTGAGCTCAATGATTTCTAAGAAACTTGGAAACTCTGTTCTTATGATATGATACAAGAAGAAAAAGAAAACAACAAAGAAAAAGGGAAATCATATGATATATAAGCAAAGCGCGAAGAAGGCTTTAGAAAGTAGCAAATGATCCACAATATCTCATGAAGTTAAGGATAAGAAGTGAGAGGACATTATATTTGGAAAGTTGGTGACCCAATAATACATATAACTTCTTGTGACCATCTTTTAATTCCATTTACTTTTTAGCTAAAGGGAATAATATGTCTATAAAGAGGAATACTGGCCCCCCAAAAACTTCACATCATATTAATCAAAGTTGAAAATTAGTTTGCATTTTTTGAAAAGTCCTAAATACTAAAGTTGACCGTATGGGCTTAAATCCCTTTCCAAGTGATTTGCACTAATACTGGCATGATTTTACTGATTTAGGTTTTTTCTTAAGACAAATGCCAGAATACGGCATTAAACCCTAAGACAGCTTGTTGCAGGTCCCATTATCATACACATACCATCCCCATCCATAAAAATTTTTATATACTTTGATGACCACCCCTCAAAAGAATTTAAGTTAGCAGCTTTTAAAAGCCTAGTTGAAGAGTATTAAACTACTATATTTCTGATCTGTTCATATCTACTTTAAAATGTTTGCCTAGAGTTGGGGGGGCGGGGGAGATCAGTACAAAGAAAGTGAATAAATGTTAAGAATTAAAAGTATTTTTTTTATGAAAATCTCTAGTAGATCCCTGGTTATAAAATTACTAGGCAAGCTGCAGAATAGTAAGTAGTATCAGCAGCAGTAGCATTAACAGAATGTCAATTATATGTCAACTATTATCTCATTTGATCCTACAGCAATCCCCAAAGGTAAATGCTATTATTATCCCCATTTTATAATAAAGGAAATGGAGGCAAACAAAAATTACGTGGCCTGATCAGTGTCATAAATCTCATTCTTAAAGCCAAACTGGAACTCAGGTCTTGCTGACTACAGGCTTAGTGGTACATCCATAATGCCAAGTTATATGATAATTTCAAATTAACTTTTACACTAAATTTATATAGCAGGGAAATGGAGGTAGGAAACCATGCAGAAAAAGAAAAATATTTTCTTGCTTGGAAAAATACAATCTCAGAGAAGACACAGAGAAACCTAATACATATGCACCCATGATATTACTTTTAGTTTCTGGTCTTGAAAAGTGTTGACTGTAGTCAGCTTTTCCCTCAAAACACTGAGAACTTGCATAGTCGGTCAATAAGGGTGAAAAAAATCTAAATCATGAAAAGCTAGCAGAAGAGCCTTAAGTGCAAGCATGTTGAGAGAGATTGTGTTTAAGCAGAATATAGATAACAAATCACATGTCAGTTATTATAAAGATGATTCCTTAATTGGATGTGAAGTTGGAAAAAATGACCCTTTAAATTCTAAGATTCTACTAGCTGAAAAAAAAAAAAAGAAAAAAGATTCCTGAAGAGCTTTGGATGTGGTCCAAAATACTCTGAGACTAAGAGTTAAAGGTTTATTTTTTCATAGAAGAGTAAGGAAAAATAGAGTGATATATACTGACTAAAACCAATTAAATATTTGGAAGAGTGCAAAGTACTTCAATGTACTGAAGTATTTGTAGTTTCTTAAATTTTACTGTAAATTGTGTGCCAGTTAACAAGTAGTTACTAAGGAAGAGACTATACGAAAGAAGTAACAGGGAAGTAGTGGATAGAAAAGCTGACTTCACTTCAAACCCGGAAGACCCGATTTAAGTTTCATACCTGACACATGCTGGTTGTCAGAAAATTCCTTTATGTCTCTTCACCCTAGTCAACTCCCTGAGATTCACAGGGAAAGTGTTGACTTGCATAGATAGAGAAAATTTCATCGTCTATGACCTCCATATACCAATGAAATCACAGGTCCAGTTCCTATTCCTACTAAATGGAAGCTATTATTTTTCCATAATTGGTCTTTAGAAATTATTAAGATAGACACAGCTAAAAGGCACAGTAGATAAAGTACCAGACCTGGACTCAGGAGGACCTGAGTTCATACTTGACCCTGACACGTAATACCTCCTATATGTGTGTGACCCTGGGCAAGTCAGTTGGTCCCAATTGCCTTGCAAAAAATAAAAATAAAAATAAACTTATAAAAAAGAAAGTATTAACATAACAAAATATAAGAATTAACTAAAATGCTTCTTATTGTAGGAAAGGATTATTTACCTTAATCATGTGCTAAACTGTCTTTCTCAGCCTCTAATGAGAAGACTGGCCATTCTGGGCAACAAGGCCATAACAAATCACAACTTGATGGTGGCTACTGAATTAGTGTGTAAGAAACAAATGTCCTGCCAAGTCAGTCCTAAAAAGTGATGACAAAAATCCCAGAAAAAATAAAAGGTATTTCCTCACAGGAAGAGAGTGGGGGGAAACAAGGAAGAATGAAGAAGGAAGTGGGAAAATGGAAGAACATCTGATTCAAAAAGAATTTGACCTGAAAAAAAAGCATTAAGTCATAGAAAAGAGAGTTTAAACTTGAAAATTATTTCCCAAAACTTATGAATAGAACCATCAAAAATTACCCTCTAAACCAAATCTGAACCAAAGTAATGTTTCATTTAAGTTCCTATTTAAAACTATTACAAGTAACCAGGTATAGCATCTCCGATGATTATAAGTGTCTTTTCTTGACAATTATTTTCCACTGCTTTGGAATAGACTAGTTTCCACAAAACCTATAATCAAAACTTTTCTTGGCAGAAGGTAATAATTCTGCTATACAGAAATGACTGCCTACAATTATAACCACCCTTATGCTGCATAAAGAGTTTTGATGTTTATGCAGACATGGCCTAAAAATAATTACCTAACACCACCCTAGCCAGCTAACAGAGAAAGCAATAAAACCTTGATGGTCAATAAATATCAGAAGAGTTTTATTAGTAAGAAGTAAAGAATTCAGAGTCAAGAAAATGAAAGATGGGAAACTATCCTAGTTGTTGCTGGGTTTTATATAATATATATGTGTGTACATATGCATCTATGTACACACATACACATTTGCTACAAAGTACTTTATATTTTCAAGGCACTCAAAAAATACAACTGAGAGATTCCTGGACTTAGTTCCAAGAGAAATGAAATATATGTTCTTTCCCAGCTTCTGCTAGTTTCTTGAGTAACTTTGGGAAAATCAACTCTCATTTCTGCCTCAGCTTTCTCATTTACACAGTTGGGAGGATACTATCTACTAAATTACAAATGTAGGTATTTAAAAGAATTAGAAAAATATTCAAATCATTTTTAATTTCTAAGAAAAATAGATTTCATAAGAATATGATTCTTATATCTTATTACTATTCTTTGTAAATAAGAAAACTGAAACACAAGTTAAAATACTTCTGAAATACATTATTGCTATTTTTCTCATTAATGTGAATCAATAAAAAAGTAATTATTAAATGTCTACTCTGCCAGTCATTAAGAGAAAAAAAAGATAGAAATAAAATAATTCCTAGCCCCAAGAAGTTTATTATCTACTAAGGGAAATAACATGTACACACACTCACATACATATATTTATATACAAAATATATACAATGTATATGTCACATAATTGCAAGGATGGGCATTAGCAGGGAGGGGGGAAGTACACATAGTACTTCCACAATATGATATTAACACCTGTCCCTAACAGTCTTGAAGGTACTTCCAGTATATTTTCTTTATTTATCATGCTATAAAGATAATGTCCACTGTTCTTTCCAAATTACAATTCTGAAAGATGTGATTGACTATGCTGTAGAGATAGTTTGGAGGCTCTTACTAATAACAGGAAACCGTGAGATACTTTGATAGTTAGTTCACACAATCAGCTTTCTCAGCCATCTTTTTAAAGATAGTTATAATCATATCACTGAAATACTCTTATAATTCATCAATATTCCTTATGTTTTGTGGGTTTTTTTAGGGAGAGCCAACATATAAACAGCCCTTCCCTCCTTGAAGGAAGTTCTAGGAATACAATATCAAATCAAAAAATGGAGCTGAGATTCTTATTATTATTTGAAAAAAGCTTCCTAATTCTTCTTCTGTGTTGAGGTAGGATGTCCTAGAAAATGATTGAAGTATCTCCATCAATTTTGTTACTAATCCTATTCTTTCAGCAATAATAGTAGACCCATAGGTCCTATGGAGTTGATTTGGCTAAAGTTACTTTATTTCACTATGCCATTACCAGCAATAAGTGGAAGATATTTGCAAATATGGAAGCATATGTTCTTAAGGGGAAAAAAATCAAGTTTCCATGAACCATATGAATCCAGTTATTTATATATTTTCCAAAAGTAACATTCTCCACTGAACTATTATTTCAAGGATGAATGACCTGGTTCCTTGAATTTCAAAATTACCTAATCAAATCCAGAAAGAATGACATAAACAAACATATAGCTGATATTAAAATGTTACTGCAAATAGTAGCTAATAAAATCCTAGCACAAGCGTTTATTTCTACACCCACCAGTTAATACAATGCTGACGCAGAGCAAGATCCTTAACAACCTGCTAGTGAGGACTATGATGAACCTTTTACTTAAGAAAAAAACATACCCTGCAGTATGAGGAAACACATCAAGAAATAAAAATGAATTTATGGTAGTTTTATAAGATGCTATACTTAAGAAGACAAAATAAAAGCTGGTAATAACTTAAGGACTCCCTAATGATAAAGTGGAGTTTTTAGTGTATATGACTTGAAATATTTATTATTTTACATCAAATGTACTGATGACCAAAGCTCAACAATAAAGTCACAAAATTAAGAAATCTGTATATTTAAAATGGCTAGAAAAGTGGATGAAATCAAAACAAAGATCTCATGTCCATTTTCCCATGAATCTACAAAAAAACATATCTTTTGATATGTGGTCTTAAATACTGGTGATCTTTCAGACAAATTTCATAATAAGTTATTAGTACAATAAATTTTATTTAGTAGTCCATCTTCAAATAGATGACTTTTCCATTAGAATTCAAATTCAAAGCATTCAGTAGTTTTCATAAAAATTGCCTATGTATGGCTTTCCTTTTCAATGGTTCCATTTAAAAAACAAGTATCCTAAGTTTACACAACAAGGTAGCAGCAGTATCACAACAGAACAGCTCCCTGGCTTTTGGTTACATGGCCTCTTCCAGACACATCACCAGTCCACCAGTAGGAAGTAGGAATACTTCCTACTACTTATTCTCAAAAAAGATAACATTGTTTTAATTATTAAATTCTAAGGAAACACTTGGAAAACTCATTTAAATTAGAACTTTTTGTTGTTTTGAAGATGGGGGTAGGTAACTGGAGTACATGGGGAAAATTGAAGGGAAGGAGAGCAGTAATCTATCCTGATTGCATTACTACTTCAAAAAGAATTTTTCTTCAGCTTAGCAAAATTTTCAAACAAATTATTTCATTTCATTAATTCAGATATCCCTATATGAAGGTTACTGCCCTCTCAAGAAATCATTCACTTGTATTCCAGGCAATATTTGGTAAAACAAACACAAGATACAAAGTCATATCTACTTATCAGGGCACAAAGTAAACATTATTGATTTAATTATCCTGATTCAACTGAGGATCTGTACTTAAAAAAAAAAAAAAAAAAAAAAAAGTATTATCATTCCTGCATGGTAGCTCAGATGCTGAGGCTAAAAGAACATCCATCTATATCTCTGTTTACACACATGATGAAGAGATATGGAATGACCACAAACTACCTTGAGCTCATCTATCATCTAAGACTCAAAATAAGAATCTAACCTCATATTATTGGACTCCATAATATTAATTGATTTAGTTCTGGAGTGAGTCAAACTGTCTTACTTAATATCTATTAGTAAATTAGAAGATCTTCTGTAAACTGGCACAAGGGCAGAGTTACAACTGATCCAATCTGGTTTTCTTGAAAGTAGTAAGCAAGCCACATGTATTCTGTTCCCAGTAAATCGGGATGTTTCTAGAATAAGTTTGCCTTCAGTTTCATCATTGTTAAAAAGCCAGAAGTCTCCATAATCACCTGTTCCTGAAGACACTTTGTTTTTAAAATCTACTGATAAGTGAAGAGGCAACTCCATAGAAATATTTTAGACTCAAATAGGAATGAATAAACTATTAGTCAAAAGACTGATCATTTCAGATATGTTAAAAGTACCATCATCCACATTCATACTGGGTTGGTTGCATTTACATACCTGAAATAGAAAAATCTCCCATAATCTGTTGGAGTGCGCCAAAGATTTGATGCTCAGTGCCACAAAAAGCCCCAATTGTCTTTACCTATCAGTGAATTTTAAATACTTTTTATAATTGGCCAATTTCTGGAACTTATCAGAGGAAAAAAGTAAAGAATCAGTTACCAGTGGCTCTCCATCCCTATTCATCCCGAGAACAGTAAAACCACAGGGACTTCACCGAAGTGTGGACCCATTGCACTCTCCCTCTGTTCTCAGAAACCTGCCATAAGAGAGCATTATTTCTGTGGATCCAAAAACAAACCTAAAAAATTCCCACCGAATTGGTTATATAACATATACAGTAGCTAGAAAACGAAAGTAAATAAAAGAGGTGGAGTGAGAGTAAGAAGCATGAGCCAGAGGGGAATAGGTTTGCATGGTTCACTTACTCGAATGCGAAGAAGAGTCCGCTGGTAACCAAGATGAGGACAAGGGTCAGGTAGAAGACGCCTGTCTGCCGAGCCATCATGATCCTCCCATTACAAAAGAATTTGTTTCTTCCCGGGAAAACCTCCCATTTCCTTCTGGCAGCGATCTTCTTTTTCTTATGAGGAGACTCCATGGGAGAGGAGCTGTGAGTGCTGATCTGACTATACTCGCAGTCTTTCATCGGCCCACCGCCTCCAGGAGTCATCAAAGAGGATAAACTATCGGGGGGGGGTCAAATTCCCCACCCTATCCCCCCCAAAAGCACAAACCACTTAACTAAGACAACTCCACTCTCTAGAGTCCCTTGGTCACCAGCACAAGCTCAAATTAAAACTCCCCAAATAGGTTACCGTTCTAGTGATAACTTCGCCAAGTAGCCCAAGTTAATTAACCCCTTAGAGATCAAGGCTGTCATAGTAGAAAGGTTCCGCAGGGAAGGAACACCACCATCCCACTATTATTAAATTCTCTCACGTGTTAGAGGGGTCATGGAATTAAGCCCAATGAAGGAAAAATGACATCCTCCAGCATATAGAAAACATGCGCGCTCACACACACACACACACCACACCACACCACACCACACCACAACACAACACACTCGCTCTCCTCTCCGCGCCCCTCTCTCCAATCTGGTAGTTGATTTTAAATTCCTCTTCCAGATGACCCCTGGGGATATCTATAGGGTAGAGGGCTCGGTACTCAACTGTAGGGGTAGCGGCGGTGGGCTCGTACAGAGCTTTACAAGCTGCTCCTCTCCTCTTCACCAGGTTTATTATAATCCATTCTCCAGGCGGCAGCTCTTCCCCCGAGAGAAAGAGATGGAAAATGGGAGGTAGATCGAGCCACCCCCGAAGCTTCCCGGGAGTGGGGGAAGGAAACCAGAACAAAATTCAAAACAAAACCACGTTGCTTTTGTCGGTATAGATCCTTGTGAATGCCCAGGCACTAGTCCAGCTGGGAGCCCCCAATCTGCCTAGCTGTTTGCAAAGAGGACTTCTCCACACCCTGCGCCGCCGCGGTGGAGCTGGAACTATGGACTAGGACGAGCTGCAGGACAAGATCTCGGCAGCGACTGCTCGCGGATTGTATGTCGAGTGGCTGAATGTCTTCCGCTTGCCCTGTAAAAGCTTGTCCCAGAGTGAAAAGGTAGGCCAGCGGGGGTGGGCTTCTAGTAGACCGCGACAGACACTTGTTTGCAAATGCCCTCCCCAGCTCCTGCTACGAGAAGCTCCGGCGGGCGCTTCAGAGGTTTTCCGCCTCCTCGCGGCCCAGAAGTGGGAGATGGGTGTAAGCGTTTGTGGAGCGGGAGTGGTTGCTCCTGCACCCCCGGGCTCCTCCTCTTTCTCCTCCTTCTTTAGGGTTAAGCCCCTCAGATGGGGCAATCTTCCTGCCCTGGGCTGGTGCTTAGCTCCCCCAGTCTCAGCGTGCTCATGCAGCTCCTCATCACTTCAGGACTCAGTCTCTGTTCGGGATCTAACACACTCGCCTGCTCCTTGCTCCAGAGCTGTGCGTGGTACTGAAGAGCAGCTGCGGGGGTCTTCAGCTCGCTTCGCCCCCGAGAGAAGCAAAGGTCACACCCCCAGCAAGCGGCGCTAGGCGGCTGCCTCCTAGGCAGCTTGCACTCCCAACACACTCACTCAAAGACTTCTGTCCGCCTCCCTGCTGGGAAGCCTCTTCTTATAGACCGCAGCTGCCACCGGACCAAAAAAAAAAAAAATTAAAAAACAAAACAGCTAACCAGGAGACTCAGTTTGTTCTTTTGACTACTAGGGGAATGGGGAAGGAAACCAAAGAGAAGTATCCAGTCTCTTCATTCCTCATACTCCAGGTTGTTTCCTGGAGTCCTCACCCCCAGTAACCTAGAGATTTACGGATATATAACCCTCATGTTCTTCATCTGAATCGCGGGAGGCGTTCATACACTGAGGGAGACCGGGAATTGGAGTAATTAAAGAAATAGCTGATGCTCATAATCGCGAAAGGGAAACCAGGAGCTCACTTCCTCTTTCTCTTTCACCAAGGAAGCCAGTTCCATAGGGAGAGGTCTTTGCTCGATTAGCCTTTCCCACTCCTCTTTCTTGCTACTAAAGACTCCGGGCTCTTTTCTCCAAGCAGAGGGAATGAGAGAAGGGGGAGGGGAGAAGGGCAGAGGAATGGAGTGGCTTCTGTTTTTCCCTCCCAAAATAATAGATTCTATCATTAGCCCTATTTGTGCTGTTCTCCGTCTTTTTCTACCCCTCCTTCCCCAGTATTAGACCTCAGTCTTTGTTCCTTTTATTCCTGTTTGTTGCTGTCTGTCTTCCTTTCTTTCTTTGTGGAGTCCCTACAGCAGCCGGAGTGGGAACTGCCTCCCCTCTCCCTCCTCTCACGCCCATCCATCCCTCCACTTCCCAGCCTAATAACCACAGAGTAATCTCCCAGCAACTGGGAATGTGTCAAATCAACCCATTCCCCCAGTTGACATTAAAAGAAGCGGGAGGAGCTAGTCTCTCTTTCTCTCTCCGCCTCCTCCTTTCCTTCTTCCCTCGCTTTGCTGCCGTCACTCGGCTGGACGAATAAGCAAGCCAGAAAGACCTAGGAGACCATGCCACAGTTCGCCAAGCTGCGCGTACTTAGATAAAAGGATGGGGGTGGAGAAGAGAGGGAAGGGACCTCTGCCCCTCCCATCTCTTATTTTACGCTTTCCTTTCTCCGCCCTCTGGGATTTGTAGTTCATTCTTTTGCTTCTGGCCCCGAAAATTGCAACTTGGGGACCATAAAGACTACAAAGCCCAGCATTCCTCGCAGCGAGAATGAAACGAGTAATTGCTACATTGCTTTTTCCTTGGAAGAGTTTGAAGTATGACTTTCCCTCGTGGGTACAGT
The DNA here is from genome assembly GCF_902635505.1 of Sarcophilus harrisii. Taxonomy (NCBI): domain Eukaryota; kingdom Metazoa; phylum Chordata; class Mammalia; order Dasyuromorphia; family Dasyuridae; genus Sarcophilus; species Sarcophilus harrisii. The sequence goes on from NC_045429.1 coordinate 133,874,102, forward strand.
GAAGTGCTTAACTGTCTTGAAATTGATTTCCAAGGGGTGAAAAAATGAGGAGGGAAGTTGAGGAGAGGTGGTTGTGATAAGGAGAAGGAAAAAAAAACACAAAACAGGTAAATAGCAACTGGATTATAGGTTCCTCCCCCCTAAAAAAAAAAAAACACACACAACTAAGCTAAGATTTTAAGAATGAAAATGTAAATATACATAGCTAATGTGGTTAAATTCCTTAATGGAGGAGAGACATAAAACCAGAATCAGATTCAGAAAGAGCGGGGTTTGTTTTATATTTTCAAAGCAAAGCAGAGTTCTATAGGGAAGATTAAGCAGTTAATGGCTACCTAAAACTGAATGGCATGATGTTCTTAGGAAATGTAGCAGGAAAAAAAACGGCGTTCCCCAACTTCTCAGAAGGTGTCCTAAAAATGCATAAATTAGTTGTTTAGAATTTAATATATTTTCTCATGGATACAATGTTATATTTTTGGGGTGCGCTGGCCACTCCACAAAAGCTTATTTAACTCTTTAATATCCTGGATGTAGAATACTATACTCTATAAACCCTAACACCGCATGTAACAATATTTCTTTCAGAAAATATAATCTTATTGGAGAACAAATCTCCACCTACTCTAGCAAGTGCTCTCCTAACCAGCCTAACACTGGAAACAATAGCCTGGGAGAAGAAATTCAACAAAATTACTTCATTCTTACATTGAGATCATATTGTTTGCTATCTGAGCAGGTAGGGAAGGGATCAGAAGGAGGAAGAGAATTTGAAACAAAAAAAAAAAAGTTTAATGTTTAAAATAAATAAATCAGCAAAATGTGGCTTATAAGGAAAGAAGGAAGGGATAAGGAGTAACTTTCTGGAAGAGGGGCACTTAGCTGCTGGTCTGGAAACTAGATTGGGGTGAGTGTACACACCTCAGGGAAGGAAGAGAAAAGAATACCCAACTCTGGGAAGAAAAGTTCTGATGAATAGGCCACCCACATGTGACAAACATGAATTGTTTTCAGTAAATTAGGGACTGCCTATTTATATATATGCATATGCATATGTATAAATATTATTATTATTTGGGAGTTATAGGATCTATAAACATTTTTTAAAATTAAGACATTTTATGTCACCAACAATGATGAAAATCAGTATGTGGACAATGCCCAAGCCTTAGAGATTAAGGGGTAGGAATTATAGACAAAACAATCTTTGTAATCCAAATTTAAGAGTGAATTCAAATCAAGGCTCCACCACTAAGTGACATAACCTTGGGCGTCTGAATCTCAATTTCCTCCTCAGGGCTGTGGTGATAAACATTTTGAGTTAGAAAAACCTATGTTCCAATCCTATCTCTTAACACTTATTACTTTATGACTTGGATAAATCATTTCTCTTCCAAGTGTCAGATAACTTTAAATTTAAAAAAAATTATTTATATATAACATCCACTTTTAAAGTAATATTTAATTTTCCCCAATTGCATGTGAAGTTTTGAAGATTCTTTTGTTGTTGTTGTTGAGTTCCCAGGTAACTTTCTAAGATAATAAATTATAGATACCATATGAGAATAATAATACTTGCATTAGGCAGTTTGATATGATAGACTTGGAGTCAGAGTAAATCTTGACCCACAACTACAACTTATGTGATTTTAGCCTGTTTCCTGATGTGGAGGTCCATAAATCTTTCTGTAAGTATTTATAAACAAGTATAATGAGGCAGCTGGGTGGCACAGTAAATAAAATGCTGGCTCTAGAGACTGAGACTCATCTTCCTCAATTCAAACCTGGCAAATCACTTAATCCTGTTTGCCTCAGTTTCCTTGTCTGTAAAAATGAACTAGAAAAGGAAATGGCAAACCACTCCTGTAGCATAGTCAGAAAAACTTCAAATGGAGTCACTCACAAAAAGGCAGAAACCCAACTGAAAATAATTGAACAAAAGTGTGCTAAGCATTGTTCTGGATTGATAGAGTTGTAAGGACAAAAAAGACATTCCTTGTCCCCAAGGAGCTTAAATTCTATTGAGAGGAGTAACATGTATACATATAAACATAAGTAAAATAAATATAGTACAAGATAATTTGGTCAGGGAACCATCAGAGCAGGAGAGGTCTTTTACAAGACAGCCTCTGAGCTGAACTTCTGAAGGAAACTAGTTAAAGCTGAAGAGGAAGTACATTCCAGGCTTGAAGGAAAATCTATGTAAAGCCACAGAAGCAGGAAATGGATTGCATGTATGAGGAAAAGCAAGGAGGCCAGTATATCTGGAGTAATATATTAAAAGACTGGAAAGATAGGTTAGATTCAGGTTATGAGGAGCCTTAAATTCCAAATAGATGAATTTTTACTTGATTCTAGAGGAAGTAAAGTGCTTCTGACATTTGTTCAGCAGAAGGATAACATGGACAGAAGTGTTCTAAGAAGAAAACTTTGACAGCTAGTAGGGATGGATTAGAGAGGGGAAAGTGACTTAAAGCAGAGAAACCAAATGGCAGATTATTGTTGCAACAATCCAGATAAAACGGGAGGAGGGCCCAACCTTATATCCTTCTTCATAGTATCTCAAAGTGATACATTACATATATATATATATTTTTTTTAAATTATAGCTTTTTATTTACAAGATATATGCATGGGTAATTTTTCAGCATTGACAATTGCAAAACCTTTTGATACATTATACATTAATCAGAATCATTCTACAACACCAAAGCAAGTGTTCATCCAGACTACTCCAGAAAGAAAAAATAATAATAATTTAGGGAGGACAAATGAAGCAGCTCATTAAGCTTCTTGATAGATCTAATTAGTAGGAAGATGTTAAGAAATCTAAACCCAGATTCTTTGCAATTTCTACTACTTTCAAATACTTATAGACTGATATTGTGTCTTTCATAAGTGGGTAGCACAATACTAGACTTGGCCCCAGAGTTAGGAAGATCTAAGTTCAAAACTGGTTCAGAATCTACTGGTCATCCTGCCATCTAGGGGAGGGGGTGGGGGGGGGGGTAAAAGGTGAAAAATTGGAACAAGAGGTTTGGCAATTGTTAATGCTGTAAAGTTACCCATGCATATATCCTGTAAATAAAAGGCTATTAAATTAAAAAAAAAAAAAAAACTGGTTCAGATACTAATTGTGTGACTTTGGACAAATTACTAAATCTCTTTTTGCCTTGATCTTCTCATCTGTGAAATGAGGATGACAATAATATTTCATTTGAGATATTTGTAAGGCATTTAGCACAATGCTTAACACATAGCAAGCCCTGTATTAATGCTGCCTTTTTGCTTGCACTATTGTTCTTTTTCACCTCCCCCTCTGCTTCCCTAATTAGCTCATCTGCAGACTAAAAATTCCTAGTTTCTTTCAGTTGATTTTTATATGTATACTAGATCATCACCCTCTGAAGCTACTCCAGTTTGTCCATGTTCTTCCTTAGATGTGGCAACATGAACTAAACAGAACAGAACTACCACTTTCCTCATTTTGTATACTGATGCAGTAGTGGACAGGAGAATTTTTCTAGTGAGTTCTTGTCAACTCGAGACAGTTACTTTGCACAAGCTTTTGTTTAGAAACTTGTAGGAGGCACCGTCTCACAGAAAGTATGGGCATGCCAAAAAAAATGCCTTAGGAAAGGGATCTAGAAAATTCCAGGTGGTTAAGTGATTGGAACTGTCTCCAGGATAATTGAGCCTCCAGGACTGGGAGAGCCTTAGAAGATGCAATCTTTAAAGGAACTACTGCTCTCCTTAATCTATATCCACAAGCTGGCAAAACAACTCAACCTCCTTTTGGTTATGATTGCAAACCTTAAAGGGCCATATAAATGTTACCTAAATGCTTTACATATATCATTTTGATGAGTTGAAGTCTAGTTTGGGGGGCTCTCGGTATGAGAACCAAAATGTGATGAAGTTTAGGTTTTGGGGTTCTCTTTTGTAGGGAACCAAATGATAAGGTCTAGATTTAGGGAACCAAAATGAGATTAGGGTTTTTGGTGGTCAAGGAGTTAAATGATAAGGTCTAGTGACAGGTTCGGGTTCAGGGAACCAAATGGAGAGGTTTGCTCCCCTGCATCCCTTGGGATTTGGCACAAGGGCAGGGAGTTTTAGGGACTCCCTTCTGGCAGTGCAGGAATTCTCTATAAAGGAATTTACAAACCCAAAAACCTAGATTGAGAAAATTTATTATAGGGATTGAGAAGTAAGGTTAGAAATCCTGACAGAGAAGCATAAGATCTCGTTAGGGAAATAGGTGAGGGTAAAGAGAGCATAGCACTGGAAAAGAATATTATTCCAGTGGGCAGAGGCTTCCTTGGCATAGCCTGGAATGTTTAGAACCTCTGCAAAGAGAGGATTTTATAATAGGAGCTTTGGCAACAAGCTGAAGGGGGCTAGTGGGTGAAATCCCAAATTGGCTCATCTACAAGCTGGATTTCAGCTTGGGCTGGAATTTGAATAGAATTCGATGGGTTTCTTTAATTCAATAGTGTTGGAATACTTTTGTCCAGGACTGAACCAACCCCACCTAGATAACAGAATGAAACTGTTTGTCTTGTTTCCCTTGGGGAGGGTCCCTCACTGAAGAAGAGTTGAAAGAATTTTCTCCTTCAAGCAGTTTTAGAGTTTTAGGGTCCTTTCTTCAATTTCATTTAATCCTTACAATAATCCAATAAGGTAGATGCCATTAATTCCATTTTACTGACAAGAAAACAGAGGCAAAAAGAGGTTGTATAAATTGTCCAGGTTCACACAGCTAGTAATTGTCTGAGGCAGGATTTGAACTCCTGTCTTTTCTACTCCAAATCCAAATATCCCCTGTCCATCTCTTTGCCTATTATGTGGGATAAAAGCCCAACACTATTGTTAACAAAGGCCTCTTCAGTCTCTTCACTTAATCTCATAGGTATCATCTTCTGGATCATAGAAAAATGGCTTTCTCCTAAAATACTTCATTCCTTTTATACTCTTCAGTTTGAGTTACTTCTTATTTCAAGTCCAGAAATGTACTAAAACCATTCAAAATGTTTATGAGAGCCAACTGTTCAATGTGAGCATTTACATCATTTTGTTGTTTGTTTAGGAATAAGAAAATTATAGAGAAAATATTAATAATATAAATTATATGTATTTCCCCTCTAGAGATGCAGTTGTTAAACATTTACTACCACATCCTTTCCAGAAGAGAAGTTATGGAGAAGGAATAGGTATTTACTTGGTCACCACTAATACTTTTAGACCATCTCTCAAAATAATCTCTTATGAAGTGCAGTCTATCAATCTACATCTCCCTGACCAGATCCTTTTGCTGTCTTCCAACTTTCAGGTGTTTCTCCAATTATTCTTCTGGTTTTAGAGTGGGTGTGCTTGCTCAAGTCTCCTTACTCCAATTTATTCAACTCCTAAAATGATTTTTTAAAAACTCAAGTCTGATCATGTCACCCTCTTGCTCAGTATACTCTAGTAGACTTCCTACAGCCTCCAGGAACAAATATAATATGATCTGTTTGGCCTTCATAAGCTAGCACCTTCCTACCTTTCTAGTCTTCTTATACCTCCCCATTCTATTCATGGACACTGGCCTTTGTGATGTTCCATTTCTCAGCTTCAGGCATTTTTTCTGACTATCACACATACCTGGAATTTCCCCTCTTTGTTCCAACTACTCAGTCTGGTTTTCCTTAAATCCCGACTAAAAGTCTGTCTTCTATAGGAAGTCTTCTCTAATCCCTCTTAATTCCAGAACTTTCCCTCTCAATTTTATATATATATATATATATATATATATATATATATATATATATATATTTTTTTTTTTTTTTTTTTTTTTTTGCATATACTCTCCCTCCATTAGATTGTAAACTCCTTGGGGGCATGAACTGTCTTTTGCCTCTTTTTGTATCTTCAGTGCTTAACACAGTGCTAAGCCTACAATAAGTAGGCACTTCATCAATATTTACTGAACTTCAAAGTTCAGAACTTGGATCATGGTCCTGTCTCAAATCCTCTCTTCAGTTCTTGCTATCTCAATATTTATGTTGTTGCCTCTTCTAGTATCCCAACTCCTCAGTTTATTAACTTTCTTATCTCCTATAATATCCATCTCTTATCTACCTCAGCCACCTATAGTGACATGAAATTTAGATTTCATTCATCACCCCAAACTGTTCCACCTCCATGATCTTAAATCACTAAATTCCCCTCTCTCTTCACCACTGTCTTCAGTCCTTGCATTTTTCCTGCTGCCTCACTCCATTTAAATTTGATTATACTATCATATCATAGATTTAGAGCTCAGAGGAAACTTCAAAATTCTGGAGTCCAATGCCCTCAATTTAAAGCTGAAGAAATTATGATTCAAAGAGTTAAATAAACAACTAGTGTGAAATCATACAGGTAATTACTAACAGAACTAGAATTCGAATTTAAGTCCTCTCACTTGAAAATCCCCTGGCAGAATGAGTGGATGAGAATAATTTGTTCCAGTAGTGATGGAGATGGCTGAACAATGCTATGGAGTTCTTAGAGCTTGGCCAGCCATTAAAAACATCAAGGTCATCTGCTGGATCCTGGACCAACTTCAATTGTTTTTACTTTTATCTTGTCATTGGATTTCTATTGACTCAGATGATGATTTTGTGGAACTCTGCTTCACTTGAATTCAATTCACCCATGAATCAAAATTGCACCCCATGTTGTCATTGATCTTCTTGGAAAATGAAAGACAAACAAAACAACTGAGATCCAGGAGATGGCAGTACTAATAATAAATTCATGAGTTGAACTTCTAAGCATGTCACTTGACCACATGTGTCTCTTTTATCTATGTGCTATCATATATATTCCTTATATGTATAGTCTCCATCCCTGTCCCTGGGCGTATTGTTTTTTACATGTGTGTCTTCTAGTTATTGTTGTTCAGTCTTTTTCAGTAATGTTTGATTCTTCATCACCTCATTTGGGGTACTGAAATAGTTTTCCATTTCCTTCTCCAGGTTTTTTTTTTACAGATGGGGAAACTGAGGCAAAGAGGGTCACTTGCCCAGGGTCATAAGTGTCAGTAACTGTCAGAGGCTAGATTTAAACTCAGAAAGATAAGTCTTCCTGACTTCAGTCCTGGAACTCCATCTATTGGACTACCTATCTGTCCCATATATCCATATCCATACACACACACATATACATGCATATATATATATACATAATTACATATAAGATAGATGCAAAATTAATGTCAGAGTCAGATAGAATTCAGTTTTAGAATAGTTTTTGTCTATCACCATTTACAAGTGGCAATGAGAATTTAGACATTGTTTTCTCCAAATGAAAAGACTTCAAAGAAAATCTGAGGATGAGGTGTCTTGATAATTCCCCTTAGAAGAGGATGAACATTGTGTGAATCTTACTCTCATCAGATTTGGCTCAAAGAGAGAATATTAGAAATACTTGGTTTTATAGGGAAACTACTTTCACCTTACAGGAAAGGAGGAGGGGAAAGGGGAAAAGGAAAGGGGTAGGCTAATAGATGGGAAAGCAGAAACAGTAAGGGATAATCCCCTCTGAGCTAGTCATATAATTTCCATTTTATCCTGACTGCTAGATTAGAGAATGGTGGCTGCCTTTCGTTAGAATGTGAGTTACCTGAGGGTAAGATACATGTTTTTGCCTTTCTTTGTATTCTCAACATTTAGAACAGTGCCTAATGTAGTGGTACTTTTTAATTTTGTTATTGTAGTAGTTATTTCTTTTCTCTTTCTTCTCTCTCTCTCTCTCTCTCTCTCTCTCTCTCTCTCTCTCTCTTTCTCTCTCTCTTTTTCTTTTTTGTTCTATGACATATCCTCTTATTAACACAATGTTCTGGTTTTTTTTCTATGGGCAAATATTCCTGGCTGCTTCCCATATGCTCCCTAAATGGAAAGGATATCAATCAGCACCATGGAATCTATTCAGTCTGTCCCATAATGGATCTTAGATTTTGGGCTAGAGCCAGAAAGAATAGTCAGTCTCCTTTACTCTGTCAGTTCATTGGCACCTAGTAAAGCTATTTTAGGAAATTAGATTTTCATCCAACTTGGGCTGAACAGGTGTTGGTGGAAAGTTTTCTGCTCTCCAAATTTAAAGGAAGCTATTCAGTTGACCAGAATGGCAATTTATCTAGAGATGGTGATACCCTACATAGTTACCCCAACCTAAATTATTTTGCAGTAATACTGATAATCTAGTCCCACCAAAGAAGAATTATAACAGGCTGACCTAGAGATAAAGATGTTTCCTATACTTTGAATCATGGAGAAGAAAGACTAATCCATGTAGGAATCTATATTATTTAAGATAATCAGAAAATAGCTGCTGGATGAACCCAAATTGCTGTCTTTCTTACCCTATTCTACCCTCCTCCTTCTTTTCCCCAACTGAGAAAGAGAGAAGAAAAAAAGAGAGGATGGAAGGGAGGGAGACCTAGAGACAAAGAAAGAATTAGAGACTGAGACAGACCAAAAATAAAATAAAACAAAACAAAATAAAACAAACAAACAAAACAGAGAGATACTATGTTATTTCTCCTCCTAGGAGACATAGGGAGCTGTAGAGGGAAGGTATGTGGAGGACCCTCATAATGAACCTACAAGAATCTAAAAGAGAATAACAATTTTTTAAAAAATAGACATTTATCACATGCCTGTGATGTTCCAGGCAGTGTTAGGCATGAGGGAGACAATTCAAAGAATAAACAATCCCTTCTAATGAGGAGCTTATAATACATTTATCCAAGATAATTCCAAAGACTTGGGATGAAAAATGCCATCTTCATCCAGAGAGAATTGGGGAGACTGAATAAGGATCAAAATATACTATTTTCAACTTTTTGTTTGCCTTTTATTTTTCATGGTTTTCCCCTTTTGTTCTAATTTTTCTTTTACAACATGATTAATTTGAAATTTGTTTAAAATGATTGTACATGTATAACCTATATTAGATTGCTTTTTGTTTTGGAGAAGAAGGAAGTAAAGGAGGGAAGAAAGGAAATTTGGAACTGAACATTTTACATAAATGAATATTGAAAACTATCTTTACATGTAATTGGAAAAATAAAATACTATTAAATTTTAAAGAAAATTTAAAAAGAAAAAAAGGAAAAATAATGAGGAACTTACATTCTAATAGGGGAATGTAATAGAATTACAGTCTAATAATACTTTTTATTATATACATATGTATCTATGCATATGGAGCCATTCTCCCTAGCCCTCATCCTGATTATCAATTTGAGAAGCCCTTGAATCTTTGGCATATGGGAGGCCGAAGTTGTAGGGGAAGGGAACAGACTACTAATATGATAACCTTGAAGCTCTTTTCAAAAATCACTCTTTGACTCATTCTTTGCCTAGAGTTCTTTCTGGGAATCTCAAAATATAATTTATATCTAGGTTTCTAGAGATGTTAACAAAAAAGTCCCTCAGCCATCATGTAAATAGTCAGCTAATATGCACTTTGAGTATAGGACAATCCTGGTTTCATCCTACAAAAAATGCAAAAATAAAGTTTGTATGTGCACAAGGGCTGTCTAAATGTGGGGCCCAAAATGAATAGATAAGATTCAAGGTCTGGCTTTCTTCTGAAGAGACAAGGAGAATCAAGGGTTAACAAGAGGAAAAGGACAGAATGCAGGGATGCCATCAAGGCTAAGAGCTCTTTTCTCCAATCTCTAAGAGGGATACTGGGTTAGATTTAATCTAAACCAAGATCTGCCTCTCTCAGATATCTCTGGTCTAGGAGTTTGAGTCACCAGAAGGAAGGCTGTCTCCATCATCAAAGGGTAGCTTTTAGCTCATTTTAAATTAGCTTAGTCTCTTTCCACCAAATGCTGATAACACACAAGGAAATCTCAAATAGTGAATAGCTAGCAAATCCATTTAGCTAAGCAAAACAGCAAAGAGAAATTGAACATTTATATACATTAAACTTATTGCAAAGAGCATATAAGACACACTGAGCTTTTCATTTGGAAGTAAGATAAGATCTTATCTCAGACCAGGAGAGAAGGAAGTTCACTCTGTGAAGTTGGTAGGGAGGCAAGTTGGAAATCAGGGACCTATAGACCTAGCTTCCACTACATATCTGTACTTTTTCTCCTTCTCCCCGCTCCTCTCTTTATAGATAGATAATTATAGATATAGATGTAGATGTAGACATCTCTCTCTTTCTCTCTCTCTCTGGAACTAGTTTAATTAAGTTCCTCATGAACATTACAGTCTTGCACTCAGCAGTCTATCGTACAATAGTTGTGTCTCCTTCTGCACACTCAGCAGCATGCAAAATATAACAGGCTTGCTTGGAAGATCAGTTACTGTCAAACTCACTCCCCAGAAAAAGAACTCAGAGTAATCCATCAATTAAAATAATCAATACAATTTTTCTTCCCACCTTGCTGAGTGCCCCCTCAATATGGGCCAATATTTCTCAACATTCATAGTGCCTCCCCCAGGATTTGTAATTTCCCCCAAATAAAATAAATTTCAGACTGCTAAGGAGTCAATCCACTATTTTATAGGGAACCCCAAGATCTTCTAGAAGTCCATACAATCCTCCAGAGGGATACTACTTCCCCAAGGTTATAGGATTTCTCCCAAAGGAATTTTGTAATTGGGGTTGCTAGAGAATCCTACCTCTTCCTATCATACCTGTATTGTCTAAATAAGAGAAAACCACATTTGACCTTCGAACTTGTTTCTTATCACTTGCTGTCACAATCTGCTGAGAACATTATAGAAGTGTTCAGCCTATCTGTGCAGGATCATGTCTTTACCACTAATCAATGTGGCTCCTGCACTGAGAAACTGAGATGCACCATAGATCTTTTCCCCATAAATATCCTTTAGGACATCATAACAGCTTTTCGGATTGTTAACAGTGTAAAACTGCATTTCATCTGTTTCCTTATTGAGTCAAGTATCCTGCATCTCTCTAATCTTTGCACTTTACTTTTGATGAAATTCATGCTACCTTCTTAGAGATGGATGAATTAGTAAATTCTGTGGAATTCTTGTTTTTCATTTGTCAGTTTTTTTTTTATTTTTCCCCATCATTTTCATCAAACCAACCTTGTTGTTTACAAGTATTCTGGCTCAAATGAATAAACACATTGTTATACATCAAATCTCTGAAAGTTGCTCACTCTTTCTACTTAACTGTTGCCAACTCATGTATTGATTCAGGTTCCCCTTCAAGTTAGCAACAAACTAACAAAAGTTAGTTCTCTCCAAGTTAGCAGTGAAACAATGTTATATATCATAAATGAATGATCCATTGGAAGACTCTGAAGAGAAGTCTATCTCTTTATAATGGGGTTTCAGTTATAATGTATTTATATTCTTATTGTGGAAAAATATCTATAGAGGCAACTTTGAGCAAGATAAGCTTTTTAGTGAATAGCATTTTGATTCTCAGCAAGGTAAAAGAGGTCATTAGAGACCTGTATTTTGAGTATCTAATGGCCTGTAGACAATTTTCTTTTAACTATTAATTCTCTGCTTCCTTAAAACAACAAACAACCCCTCCTCCCTCAACCAAAGATAGACATAGAAAATGTAGAATCAAATACGATAACCAAAAATTATGGCATATGAATGTAATGGAATATTATAGTTCTATAAGAAATGATGAACAGATTGATTTCAGAAAAGCCTGGAAAAACTTATATGAATCGATGCTGAGTGAAGTAAGCAGAACCAAGATAACATTGTACATAGTAACAACAAAATTGTGTGATGATCAACTGTGATGGACTTGGTTCTTTTCAAAAAGGAGGTGATTCAAGACAATTAATAGATTTGGGATGGAAAATGCCAATCACATCCAGAGAGAGAACTATAGAAACTGAATGTGGATTGAAGCATCTTATTTTCCTCTTTATTGTTGTTGTTGTTTGTTTGTTTGTTCCCCCTCCCCTTTTTTGTGGTTTTTATCCCTTTAAACTGATTTTTCTTGTGCAGCACAAAGACTTTAGAATTCTATTTTTAAAAAATTGTGAGTTTCTTGAGAATAGGGTTCATTTTTGTTTGGTTGGTTCATTTTTGACTTTGTTTATATCTCTAGCATTTAGCACAGTGCCTGACCCTTAAGAGGTAATTAATAAATTTTTCTCAACTTGTTGACTTGGAAATTGACTCCAATTTATCTTGTATATATATTGTATGTACATAATAGTTTGCCTGATTTCTTCCCCATTAGAATGCCAGTTTCTTGGGGGAAAGGACTATGTTTGCTTTTCTTGGTATCCCTGGCTCTTAAGCATGATTCCTCGCACTAGTAGTTGTTTAATAAATGATTGTTGCCTTGACTTGTAAGCAGTGTTGTAGAGGGTATAGGTATGGATTAAATGGTATATGAGGATGATAATATAAATCAAGGTAGCCCAGTTATAGTAGGAGGAAATGCTGAAGCAAATCAATTGAACCTAACAGATTTTAATGTCACAATGTATGCTACACTCTATTTTCTTCCTTCCTTCTTTCCTTCTTTCCATTCTTTTCTTCTTCCCTGCTTCCCTGCTTCCTTTCCCCCTTTCCTCCTTCCTTCCTTTCCTTCCTTCCTTCCTTTGTCTTTTTAATAGTATTTTATTTTCCCAAATATATGCAAAGATAGTTTTCAATATTCACCTTTGCAAAACCTTGTGTTCCAAATTTTTCCCTTTCTCTCTTCTCTCTTCCCTCCCCAAGACAGCAAACAATCCAATATAGGTTAAACATGTGCAGTTCTTCTAGACATGTTTCTATATTCTTCATGATACATAAGAAAAATCAGATAAAAAGGGGGGAAACCATGCAAAAAAGAAAACACAAACAAACAACAAAAACATGTATCCTGTACTCCATGACAGAAACATGTTAGCTGCTGGGCTGTCCTCTTGTTCCTTTTAAGTCTTTATATTATCAAGGTCTTTGGTTTCTAGGTGCAGTCTTTTCCATTCAGAAGGAAAAACCAGCTAATCAACAAATCATAACAATCTGGTCCAAGAATATCTTAGAGACAGAACAGAATAAAAACAGCTTAGTACGGGTTGCTAAGGTAACTTTGAGTTTCTAGGGTAACTTCTATTTCAACAACTTGTTAGTATTCAAGCTATTCCTAGAAAAAATTGTGGGATGCTACTTGGCACATTGAATAGAGAGCACTAGGCCTGGAGTTAGAAAGACCCAAGTTCAAATCCAGCCTCTCTCATCTCCCTTCACAATAAAATGTGGATAATAATAAAATTACTTCCCAAGGTTGTTGTGAGAATCTAATAAGACAGTAATTGTAAAGAAGGGCCTAGCACATAATAAGCACTAGATAAAAGTTGCTTAATTCTAAACTCCAAGGGATTAATCATTCATAGTCACTGGATACTCCTAAAGTAAATATGATTTACTATGTCCTCAGTTATTCAGATTCAGCCTTGATGTTTTCTGATCTTCCAGATACCTTCTTTTTTTCACCTGTGAGTTTCCTTCCTCACCACTCTCTATCTTATCTTATGAGACAGAAATTTCTAGTGAACTGAATCAATGGATTTGGAATGAGAGAAACTGGGTGTGAATTTTGGCTTTGCTACTTCTTACCTCTGTGGCAATAATTCGGCATTATTAATAATAAGAGCTAGCATTTATATAGTATCTTAAGGTTTGTAAGCATTTTACAAAGATGATCTCATTTGATACTCACAATAACCTCGAGAGGTCAATGTTATTATCCTCATTTTGCAGTTGAGGAAACTGAAGCAGAGGTTAAGTAATATGTCCAGGGTGACATAGCGGATATATCTGAGGCTGGATTTGAAGCTAGGTCTTCTGTCTTCTTCCTCCAATAATTCTTATATTCTGTCCAGTGAGACTGCCTACAATAGTCCAATTCCATATTGGAAAAGGCAGAGGAATTTCTTCAGGAGTTTAAGGGGACTTTGAACAACCCTCTTTGATCCAAAATCAATTTGCAACTTAGTAAAGAGCAAGGTACCCTGCTAGAAGGGCCAATCCCTCCTCTAATCATAGGTAAGGATTGGAGGGCTTAGGGAAAGAAGTGAGAGGCACTTGGTGGCAGGAGGAGGAGGAGAGAGACTGGAGACTTGGGACTCCAGAATCCAAGATACATCTTTGGCAAGTCACGTGGGAGCTTGCCTGCCTCCTTCACTTCTCCCCCTAAAGACCAAGGACTTTGATTTATCTTAACTCTGGCTGATCTTGAAGCCCTCCAGGGAGCTAGCCTGTATTTTACAATGCATGAAGTAAAAATGTGTGTGTGTGTGTGTGTGTGTGTGTGTGTGTGTGTGTGTATATATATATATATATATGTATGTATGTATATGTATATATGTGTATATATATATATATACACACACACATATATACTATATATATGCATATAAACCTATATAAAATCTTTTATGCTTTTTTATTTGATTCTTTCTATTCAATTCCTCATGTCTAATTAATATTATGGTTATATATGAACATCTCTTTTCCTCTCTTATTGTTGTTCAGTCTTTTTTTTTGGTCATGTCTGATAGTGTGTTTGGGCATAGGGGATGATGATATCAGATAGATGTGAGATGAGGAGATGGGAAGAAGAGGCAGTTCTCGGTTAATGTTTTTTTTCCTCTTGTGAAATATGAAGTGAGGGATTCTGCTAAAAGCGGAGGGCAGGGAAGAGAGCTCTAGGCAAGCGGCCTTAATTTTTTTGGTGAAGTATGAGATAAGATCTTCAACAGAGGAAGTAAATGGACAATCATGTGGAGGATCTGAAAGGAGGAAAATCAAAAGTCCAGTCCTTTTTTTTGCCAATACCTGACATATAGTAGATACTTAAAATTTTTTTTACTCACATGGTATCATACACATGTTAATATTACATCAAAGGATTTTTTTCATTAAATATAGATCAAAACTTGCTGTAACCTCCTGAATAATTGTAAAGGAAGTTGTCTACAGATCAGATAGTTTAAGTAACTTGCCCATGATTATACCCCAGGTCTTTTTGACTCTAAGTCAAGTTATACTTCCTCTCACTTTGTATATAGTAAATATTCACTGAATTGGATTTACTCCCTTAGTCCTATTAAAAATATCATTATTTTCTCAGTTATTCTGGTTGAAAATTTGTATCACCTTGTGCTCTTTCCCCATTAACACTTGTATACATGTCCTGTCAGTTGTATAGTCTCAGATTTCCTATTTAAGGGCAATTCATTTCTTTGCAAAGGCCCAAAGCAGGACTATGCCTTGTCAAGGAACCACTCTCTCATTGACATAGCTGCCTGCCAGGACCCCTGCCTGCTGTGAAGACATTCTTTTTTCAGTGATAACCCCTTTTTATTTCTCTGCCAAGACTTTGTTACTCGGGAGTCAGTCTTCCTAGCAAAAGCTGACTTCTGCAGTGCCAACGATAAAACTCCCTTTTTTGCCATTAACATTTTAGGTTTGTGAAGTGTTGAACCTGCTCTGACCAGAAGGGGATTCTGATACCTCAGCTCTCTGCACTGCTACTAACCTCATCATAAGTACATAATAAGTAATAAGTTCACAAAATAAATATCACAGTGTCCATAAAGTTTGAGACTAAATATGCTAGGACTGTTTTTTAGGATTATACCAGAGGTAGCATAGTCAAGAAAGTGAAATACACAACTGGCACTTGACCCCTTACTACTTACTTTCTCTTCCAGTGTTTCTTTTTTGACATTTTTCTTTTCCACAAGTATCTGTTATCTGAGCATATTCCAAACTGTTAACTCTTAGGGACTAAAGGTAACCTATCTCTTAGGGGCATTTTTATTTTAATTAGGGAATCTCAAAAGAGTTAAAAGCTTTTTATTCAAAGGAATAGACATCTTCTGATAGAATTATAGTCTATTGGACAGGTGATTAAAAGGATATATTTGGAAATATGTTTATCTGAAGAGTTCTCACATGTACCCCTTACTTTTAAGTATCACTTACTTAGAGGCATGAAGATGGTACAGTGGATAGAGTACTGGATCTGAAGTCAGAGATATCTGAATTCAGATCTGGCATTAGACATTTACTGGGCTAATCATTTAACTTTGGTCTACCTTGATTTTCTCATCTATAAAATAGAAATTATAATGGTACTTATCTGACAGAGTTGTTGTGAGGATAAATTGAGATAATATTTGTAAAGTACTTAATAAATACTAGCTATTTATTGTTATTATTATTATTCATGTAGGCCTAAATCATAGAGAATTGCTAACTCTCCCCACAAAATGGATGTCAGTACCAATTTAATAAATATCCTTTCAGAGGCCCTTTCAAATTTGGAGTTATAGTTACTGACATGGATGATGTCCAATTTCATCCCCATCTCCAACTAATAAGAGATAGCTTAGATTCACATGGTTAGACATTGTGGTTAGTTGTTACAGAGCTGTGCTTGGGGTCAGGAAGGCCTCAACTTATATTCTGCCTCAGACCCTTACTATCTGGGCAAATCACATAACTTCTATCTCTAAAATGAGTATAATAATTGCATATACTTCCCCAACATGGTTGAGAATATAAGATGAAATAACATGGATAAAGTGCTTTGAAAATCTCAAAGAGTCATTTAATACTAGTACTATTATTATAGTAGACTTTTTTATAGATTGATTTCTTTTGCTATAGTTTTATGCTACTGGGATTATGTCTTTTAAAAATACTTCCTAATAAAAAGTTATTTTAAAAAATACTTCCTTTATGTGGTGAAGATAAACCTCACTATATTTCTACTCAGTTTCATTTTCCTATCCACTGTTCCTTAAGTTTTATAAAATATTTCTTGATTCAAATGCATTGACAAATTTCCAGTTGTTATATGTAAGCCTGTAAAGGGGTGTAGTGACAAATGATTTTGGGGTGGGAATCTTTTTTAGTGTTGCAAAAGAGTAAGTTTAAAGAGCTATAATAAGTTAAACTGAATTGTTATCCCTGACTTGATACATTTAGAAATATTGCAAATAATAGTAATTCAGAAGTAGCTTAGCAGAAGTATTCAATAGTATTAATTTATTATGAGAATCATTTTATTTTAGATACTTTGCTTTCACCCTATGCTCTACAAAAAGATAATTATCCTTCTTTAGAAATCTATCACATAATTTCTAGCCATTCAGAGAAACAAAGAATCTTAGAGTTGAAAGAAAAGGCATTGTAAGAAAGAAATTTGGATGGTAGAGAAAATGGGATAAGTTAAGGGAGAAAAGGAGAGTCGTCTTAAGAAATTGTTATGGGGAGTTCACCGATTGACTGAAATTGTCTTTTAAAGATGTGCAGAAAGTAGAAGCAGAATCAGATAATGGAGAATGTCTGTGAAAATGTGGCCCAGATACTAATGCCTTATTGGTGGAGTTGTGAACTGATCTAACTATTCTGGAGACCACCTTGTAACTATGCCCAGAGGGTTTTTAAATTTGATCCAGAGTTTCTTTACTAGGTCTGTATTCCAAAAAGATCATAAAAGAGGGAAAAAGATCCACATATGCAAAAATGTTTATAGCAGCCCTTTTTGTAATGGCATACCCATTAATTGGGGAGTGGCTAAATTAGTTATGATATATGAATGTAATGGAAAGTTATTGTTCTATAAGAAATGATGAGTAGGCTGATTTCAGAAAAGTCTGGAAAGACTTATATGAAATGATGCTGAGTGAAGTGAGCAGAATCAAGAGAGCATTATACATAGTAACAACAAGATTATGTGATGATCAATTATGATAGACTTGGTTCTTTTTAAAAAGGAGGTGATTCAAGGCCATTCTAACAAATTTGGGATAGAAAATGTCATTCATATCCAGAAAGAGAACTATGGAGACTGAATGTGGATTATAGCATAGTATTTTCACTTTTTTGTTATTGTTTTTCTTTCTTGTGTTTTTTTTTCCATTTTGGTTTGATTTTTACTGAGAAGCAAAAAAATTTGGAAATATGTTTAGAAGAATTACATGTATTTAACTTATATTGTATTACTTGCTGTCATGGGGGGGGAAAGGGAGAAAAATTTGGAACACAAGGTTTTGCAGACGTATGTGTTGAAAACTATGTTTGCATATATTTGGAAAAAAGAAAATAATATTTAAAAAAAGAAAAGAAAATGTGGTGCAGACCTAAAAGAACATTTGGAGCACTATGCTCAGAATGAGATGAAGATGTTGAGGAAAGCTAAGGGTGAACACAAAGGAAGGAAGGTTCTTGTAAGCTCTGTTGGAGAAAAGCCCTAGTTCAAATACATCTTCAGACACTATCTGTGTGCTCCTGGGCAAGTCACTTGATGTTTGTATGCATCGGTTTCCTCATACATAAAATAGGGATTTGGCATGTACTTCTGATGCTTGTCATGAGGATAAGATATCTGTCAAATTTTAAAGTATTGGTTACCATTATCATCATCATCATCATCATCTACTATTGGAGGTCTTTGAAATATCACAATAACAAATAGGATAGGTACCTTATTAGATTAGAAGATCAAAAATTGTCCTGAAAAGGAATAAAAGGACAAATTGTAGCCTGAAAACTATAGATCAGTAAATTTAACTTTCATTCATGGAAAAAATTTAGTATGAATTATTAAATGAATGTTTAGTGAACTGTTGGAAAAGGAATTGGTTATCACAAAAATAGGCATAGCTTCACTAAGAATCAAAAAAAGAAATGAGTTTAATCTGGTGTGACCTATTCTTCATGAAATTAGAACAATGAGATGTCATAAACATGGTCAACTATATTTTCACAAAGAATTTAGTGATGTTTCTCATGTTCTTCTTGTGGAATAGATGGAGGATATTCAAGCTAGATGGATACAAATCTGGTCAGATAGAAAGACTAGCCATTAATTGTTCAATGCCAGTTTGGAAGGATGTCTCTTGAAAGGGTCCCAGAGGAGGAGGAGGAGACAAAAGAATGCAGGAAAAAAATTTTGTAACTCAAATTTAAAAAAAAAGAAAAATGTTAAAAATTCTCTTTACATGTAATTGGGAAAAGTAAAATATTACTTTAAAAAAGTAAAGACAAGGAAACTAAAAAAAGAAAGAAAAATTTAAAAGATCCCAGAGATCTGTTTGTCTCTGTGTTACATTTCTACAAATGACTTGGATAAGGGTATAGATGACTTGTCTATCAAATTTTCAAATGATACAGTGGCTGAAAAAAATTTCTACCCTACTGGATGAGAAAGTTAGGATCTGAAGAGGTCTTGACAGGTTGAAAATGAGAAAAAAAATTAATAGGGATAAATATAAAGTCTTACATTTTATACTTCTATTTTTAAAAAATTCCATGTCAAAATTACAAAGCAGGGAGCAGTTTCTTCAGCAAAGACCTACCAGTTAACCGTATGAAATAGCTTCATTAAGAGAGGCTGTGTTCAGGACTAGGAAGGTGAGAGTCCCTGTGGCCACACCACATGAGATGTCTTGTCACTGCATTTTAGTAAAAATATTAATAGGCTATAGAGCCTTCCAGAGAAAGGTAACTAGAATGAAGAGAAACCTCAAGATCATGTCATGAAAAGACTAATTAAGCATCTGGGGATGTTTAACAAGGAGAAGAAAAGTCTTAAGAGGGAGATGGTTCACTGTCTTTGATTTGTTCTGCTTAATCTCACAGGGCAAAGTTAGAAGAAATGAGTGGAAATCTCAAAAAAGTAAATTTAGGTTTGATATAAGTAAAAAACAAGGCAAGAATTAGAGATATCTAAAAGTGGAATGGGCTGCCTTGAGAAGTGGTTGGGGAGGGTGGGGGATGGGGAGTGGGAAGGATTCTTCCCAGTAAAGTGCTCATAAATGTTTGATGACTGGCTCTGGGATGGGGAGGGAGTATGCATGATGTACTTTCTTTTCTTTTCTTTCGTAGGAAATTGGAGTTGCTACTTGACCACATAGATAGTATGTGATTGAGATTATATTTGAACTCAGGTTTCCTACTCATGCAAACATGTTTGTAGCAACTTTTTTTCTGGTGGCAAAAAATTGGAACTTGAGAGGATGCCCATTAATTGGAAAATGGCTGAATAAGTTATGGTATATGAATATTATGAAATATTTTTATTCTATAAGAAATCATAAGCAGGCTGATTTCAGAAAGACCTGCAAAGACCTACATGAATTGATGCTGAGTGAAAAGAGTAGAACCAGGAGAACACTGTACACAGCTACAGCAAGATAATGTGATGATCAACTATGATAGATTTTAGTTCTTCTTATCAATACAATGAGCCAATAGACTTGGGATAGAATATGCTATCTGTATCCAGAAAAAGAACCATGGAAACAATGCAGATCAAAGCATACTATTGTGTGGGACAGGTGGGGTGCAAGACTCCATTTCCAAATTAATTAATCAGAGACATCTTCAGATGCAAAGAGAAAACATTTATTTACTTGCTGCAGGAAGAGGCCCAGACACACCTGGGAGTCATCTCAACATGTGTTCCAGGAACCTGGCAATCTTCTGCCTTGTCCAGGACTTAAAAGCAAAAGATCTGAGCCTTTTCAATGGATAGATTAAAAGGATATAATCATCCTTGACCAATGGTAGCTAATGTTGGCTGCCTCCCACAGGTCACAGCACTTCCTGCAAGTTCACTAATTCCTGTATCCCAGAGTTCAAAGTTCATCCCTCCAGAGATCCTATTAACCACCACCCCCAACCCCTCTAGGATCTCAGCTCTGGAAACAGACCCAATACTGAGAAATACTTCATCCAATCAGTCCCATTCACTATTTTTGCCTTTTATTTGTTTGCTTTATTTTTCTCATGGGTTTTTCCCTTTTGTTCTGATTTTTCTTTCACAACATGACTAATATAGAAATATGGCTAAAATTATTATACATGTATAATCTCTATCAGATTGGTGTTAACATGTTACGATGTTAACATGATGACATGTTGTTAACATGTCATTGGAAAAATAAAATATTACTGAAATAAAAAAAAATGAACTCAGGTCTTCCTGAGTCTAGAGCTGGTATTCTTTGCAGTGTGTCACCTCTCAATTTACTTTCAAGTTTAATCTACGTTATTAACATTTTTTCCATCACTATCTTCAGTCTAGACAATAAACAAAACCATAAATGATGCCCTGATCTGTAGCATTTTCTGATTTCCAAAATTTAAAAATCTAGTTGCTAGACACCATACCCCTGGTTCTCCCTTACTGGAGATAGTTGTCCAAACTTAGATAACCACTTGTTGAGTATGTTAAAGAAGAGATTTTTGTTCAGATGGGAATTGGCCTAGGGACCCTTAAGACTGCTTCCAACTCTGAGAATCTTTGATTCTGTGGCCTTAGTTATATTGTACAATCTCCTTCTCAATTTAAGAATAATTTCTCCAACTTTCCTGACAAATAGTCATCCAATTTCTTTTTTTTTTTTTTTGAACACTTTCAGTGACAGGTACATCACTCTTAATGAGGCAGCCCATTCTATTTTTGCACAGTTCTAATTTCAAGATGATTCTTATAATAAGTTGACATTTACCTTCTTTCCACACATTGGTCCTAATTTTGTTCTTTGAAGAAGCATAGAATAAGTCAATCCTCTCTTCCCCTTAACAGTCCTCCCAACTATTTCAGCTTGTTAGAGTCAACACATCAAGATTATTTTGGATAACAATTCAGTGATACAATGAATTAGTTCCTATTTTCATATTGGTTGGCTTCTGAGAGTTGCTACTTCATCATCTATGTACTATTATTAGTTATACAATATTTGAATATACCTGGCCCTTTACATCTGCTTCCTCTTTTATGTAAACATACCTCACCTTCATCCCAACTAATCAACTGTGCCTCATATGATATGGGATATGTCCCTTTAGCACACTAGTTATTTTCTCCTGGAAAAGTTAAAGGTTGTCAATGATACCCTTAAAATGTAGCACTACGAAATAAATAGAATAATAAAGATATACTATGACTAGTACATATTTTATCTTTGTTGCTTTATAAACTAACCTTCTGTTAATAAAACTTGCTATCGTAACTTTGTTGATAACCAAAGCTGAGTTTTCAGTCCCTTGAAATCTGTCTTATCACTTTCATCATGTATTTGTGTTGTTATTTTTTTAAACCTAAGCATAAAACTTTAATTTCTATTAAATTTTATCTTGTTAGGCTCAACTTATCAAGATCATTTTGGAAACTGATCCAGTGATTCAGTAAATTAGGTCTCAGCTTCATGTCAACTCAATGAACATGTCATTCAGATCTTTTATCCATATATTAATTAAAATAGTGAAATGATGATAAATGATCAAAGGGTATAAACAGACAATTTTCAGACGAGGAAATTGAAACCATTTCTAGTCATATGAAAAGATGTTCTAAATCACTATAGATCAGAGAAATGCAAATTAAGATAACTCTGAGGTACCACTCATACATCTCTCAGATTGGCTAAGATGACAGGAAAAGATAATGATGAATCTTGGAGGGAATGTGGGAAAACTGGGACATTAATACATTGTTAGTGGAGTTGTGAAGTGATCCAACCATTCTGGAGAGCAATTTGTAACCATGCCCAAAGGGTTATCTAGCAGTGTTTCATCTAGTAGTTTCTATTGGGCTTTTATCAAAGAGATCTTAAAGAAGGGAAAGGGACACACATGTGCAAAAATGTTTGTAGCAGCCCTTTTTGTAGTGACAAAAACTGGAAACTGAGCAGATGCCCATCAGTTGGAGAATGGCTGGATAAGTTATGGTATATGAATGTTATGGAATATTATTGTTCTATAAGAAACAATCAGCAGGATGATTTCAGAAAGGCCTGGAGAGACTTACATGAACTGATGCTAAGTGAAATGAGCAGAATCTAAGAGATCATTGTAGATTGAGAAAATGAGCAAATAACAGAAAAAATTCTGAGCATAGAAAATTACTATGATGACAAGAAAGATCAAAACATACACTCAGAAAAAGATAACAAAGTTCCTACATTCAAAGCTTCCAAGCAAAATATGAATTGGTTTCAAGTCATGAAAAAGGCCAAAAGGGATTTTGAATATCAAGTAAGAAAGATAGAGGAAAAATTGGAAAGAGAAAATGAAAGTGATGCAAGAAAATAATGAAAAATGAGTCAACAGTTTGGCAAAAGAGACACAAGAAAATACTGAAGAAACTAACTCCTTAAAAACCAGACTGGGTTAAATGATAAAATGTTCAAAAGCTAGTAAAGGGAAGAATTATTTAAAAAAAAGAACTGGACAAATGGAAAAACCTCTCTGAAGAAAATAATTCCTTAAAAATTAGAATTGACTAAATGGAAGGTAATGATTTTATGAGAAATCAAGAAACAATTAAAACCAAAAGAATGGAAAAATAGAAAACTATATAAAATATCTCACTGGAAAAACAAATGAACAGGAAAATATACTGGAGAGATAATTTTTAAATTATTGGATAACCTGAAAGTCATGATGAAAAAAAGAGACTCAACATCATCTTTCAATAAATTACGAAGGAAAACTATCCTGATATTCTAGAACTGGAGGGTAAAGTAGAAATTGAAAGACTCCACCAATTCTGGGGGATGTAGAGGGAAAAAGAGAGAATTTGGAACTCAAAGTTTTAAAAACAAATGTTAAAAATTGTATCTTGGGATAAATAAAATACTGATTTTTTAAATAAAAAGAATTGATAACATTTTCACATATAAGAAAAAATCTATTCTAAAATTGTGATTTTGTGATATGTTGAGATAGGCTCTCTCAGGATTTTTCCACTTTTTAAAATCAGGCATCTGGGGTAACTTTGTCTTCTTTCAGGTAAAGCCTTGTCTTGTGGCTGAAAAGAAGCTGCATCAGGGAAACACTGGTTCTTTCACAGAGAGGATGGCCTTGAGGGTTCTCTTGGTTATTTGCTTAGTGGATAGCTCACTAGCCCCTACCAATGTGCTTCCTTATATGACTATCATTTAATGGCATAATTTTTTGGCTGGACTTTTTATATAGAGCCTAGAATTTGTGTCCTTTCTGTTCCTTGGCTTATGATAAAGACACCACCAGTGGCTGATCCAGTTCATGTGAAGATGTGAAGATAGGATATGCTCCAAACCTCCAAAGGTAATGAGGTCTTCCTCTGATCAGTGGAGAGGAGGGAAAGAGAGATTAATAAGACCAAGGTCAGAAGCTTCACTTCTCTCCCCAATTGATTACTCTCAAGGTTTAAACCTCAATAGCCCTCTCTATAGTAGCAAAGACCTGGAAATTGAGTGGGTGCCCATCAATTGAGGAATGGCTAAATTAGTTGTGGTACATGAATGTAATGGTATATTATTGTTCTATAAGAAATGACGAGCTATCTGATGTCAGAAAAACCTGTAAAAACTTCCCCTCTGCTTGTGGAAATCTATCTCTGTTTCTGAATTAGCTTCTGGTTTTATAAGAGTTCCCTCAGGGTATGACCAAATTTCCTCAGCCAATACAAGTATTCTTCGTATATAACATTGCTCCAGTTGATCAAGAACTTTTTCTTTTTTGCATATAGTCTCTCAAAAGTCTATTAATGATAGATTATATATATATATATTCTCATTAGATTAAGAATACAGATTTTATATAGAGAATATAGAGAATATATATATTCTCTATATATAGAATATAGAGAATATAGAATATATATAGAATATATAGAATATAGAATATAGAGAATGTATAGAATATAGAATATAGAGAATATATATTCTCATTAGATTAAGGTACCAAGGTATACCAATTACCACTTACTTGAAATGGGGTGGGGTAACTTGATTGATATAGTCACTTCTTATGCATACCAAGTTATACTTGACATTCAGTGTAGTTTTTAATAAAATATTTCATAATTTTTTCCAAATGCAGTTAGTTTGTGTATATTTTCAGTTTCCTGTCACTGAAACAGATAGGTGATGAGTAGGATGAATGGCAACAGAAGAAAGAATAGAAGGAAGTCAGATGTGATTATTCAGGACTTTAGGGAAATTTTTTTTTCCTGCACAGGTGTTTGTATGGTAGAGTGTAAGAATAACAAGTCATTCTGTTAAATCAGTCAACAGGCATTTATTAAGTACTTACAATGTGCCAGGCATTGTACTAACATTAAAGATACAAAAAAAGGCAATAATATGTGGCCTGCCCTTATAGAGCTTACATATTAACAAGGGAGACAATGTGCAAATAACTATGTACATACAAAGATATATACGGTGTAAATCAAAAGTAATCTCATAGTGCAGGCATGGGGGAGTGGCAGGTTGACAGATATGAAGATGAAACTAAGAAAAGCCTTCTACAGAAAGTGGGGGTGGGGTGGGGGGTAGAATTTGAGTTTTTTTTTTTTTTTTTGCTTTTGATAGCACTTATTTTTTTGAATACATGTAAAAATAGTTTTCAGCATTCACCTTGTGTTCCAAATTTTTCTCCTTCTCTCCACTTCACTCCTCTCCCCAAGACAGCAAGCAATTCAATATAGGTTAAAAATGTGCAATTCTTCTAAACATATTTCCCTATTCTTCATGCTGGGCAAGAAAAATTAGATCAAAAGGGAAAAAACATGATAAAAAACCCAACCAAACAACAATAACAAAAAAAGGTGAAAATGAATCAAAGCGATTCATATTCAGTCTTCCTAGCTCTCTCTCTGTATGCAGAAGGCACTTTCCATCATAAGTCTATTGGAATTGCTTTGAATCACCTCATTGTTGAAGAGCCAAGTCCATCACAGTTGATCATCACATAATCTTGTTGCATGTAACAATGTTCTCTTGGTTCTGCTCTCTTCACTAAGCACCAATTTATGTAAGTCTTTCCAGGTTTTTTTTTAAATCAACCTGCTCATCATTTCTTATACCATAACTTATTCGGCCATTCCCCAACTGATGGGCATCCATTCAATTTTCAGTTCCTTGCCACTACTGAAAGGAGTGTTGGGCTGAGTCTTTATTTTTTAAATTTTATTTATTTATTATTATAATTTTTATTTTCAAAACATATGCATGGGTAATTTTTTCAACACTGACCCTTGCAAAACCTTCTGTTCCAAATTTTCCCTCCTTCCTCCCACCCCCTCACTATGTTAAATTATATGTTAAATCCAATATATGTATTTTTATACACACACACAAACACACACACACACACACACACACACACACAGAGTTATCTTACTGCACAAGAAAAATTGGATCTAGAAAGAAAAAATAAATCTGATAAGGAAAACAAAAATACAACAAACAATAACAGAGAGAGTGAAAATGCTATGTTATGGTCCACACTCAGTTCCCATAATCCTCTCTCTTCATTACTGTGCAATTGGAACTGGTTTGAATCAACTCATTGTTGAAGAGAGCCACGTCCATCAGAATTGATCATTGTATAGTCTTCTTGTTGCCATGTATAATGATCTTCTGTTTATGCTCATTTCACTTAGCATCAGTTCATGTAGTCTCTCCAGGCCTTTCTGAAATCATTCTGTTGGTCATTTCTTACAGAACAATAATATTCCATAACATTCATATACCATAATTTATTCAGCCATTCTCCAATTGATGGGCATCCATGCAGTTTCCAATTTCTTGTCACTACAAAAAAAGGCTGCCACAAACATTTTTGCACATATGGCTCCTTTTCCCTTCTTTAAGATCTCTTTGGGATATAATGGGCTGACTCTTAAAGAAAGTCAGGGAAGGCAGGAGGTAGAGGTGAGAAATGAGATGAAAACAGGCATGAGAAATAACCAGTGAAAAAACACAGAGTAAGGAGATGGTAATTAGACCGGTGTATCAAATAAATATGCCACATAAGCATCACAAATTTAGATTTAGGAAGGACTTTAGAGATCAGCTAATCTAATCTCCTCATGTTGTACCTAAGAAAACTGAATGACTGGTTCCAAAGATAGGATTCAAAACTAGATCTCTGACTAAATTCACTGGTTTTTCCACTGTACTCTGTATGAGTTTGGGGTGTTTGGTGTGTGTGTGTGTGTGTGTGTGTGTGTGTGTGTGTGACCTATTTCTATGGTCACAGACAATTAGATCTCTGACAGAAATATAAAAGAGCTTATTGACTTTACTCTAAAATGAAGAACAAAATTGGATGCAGAGCCAAGAGCTACCTGATTCTTCATTCTTAATGAGGAAGATTTTGTTGAAATCCTAAATGTTTGGGGGGCAAGAGAAGCAATCGAGTGAAAGACTTCCAAATAAGGAGAAATATACAGGAGGGCTTTACATAATAAATTATAGTCTTCTGTTGTTCTATTTTTGTTTCCAGACTATACTAATCCAGAATGTATTTTTAGGGAACTGAATTTCCTTTACACTAATTGTTTGGAATGAAGAAAGGGTTGTACTAGATGATCTTTCAGTTCCCTTATAGCTTTAAAAACCTAGGAAATTGAGAATTCTAAAAAGACTTTTTATTAATGTTTTAAGTTTTTCTAAGCAAATAGCTGCTTCTCCTCTTCTGTCTAAATGTGAAAAACAACTCAAAATTAGCTATGGGAAAGTGAAGCTTCCTATTTGTATTAAGCCATTTTGCAGTCCAACATTTCCACCATTCTAGGCACATCCCTGATTTCAGACAGCTAGTGCAAAGTGAAACAATTACTTACTTGTAGTCTGACTATATAATAAAGGAACAAGGAAAGGGCTGAACTTACAAAGTAAGACCCTAAAGATAATCTTATAATCCAATGGTTTTTTTAGAATCAGAGAAACTCAATGGAATGTTAAAGAAAAGTTAGTCCAGTCCCTTCATTTAGCAAAAGAGGAAACTGAGGCTCAAAGAGTAGTTGTGATTTTCCAAGATCACAAAGCAGCTAGTAGAAGAATTAGGAAAGAAAATTAGTTCTGATTTCCATTCTAGGGAGCTTTTCACTATTTTGTTAGTAATCTATAAATACAATAGATTTGGGTCACCAAAGTTTTTTAACTAAGTGAAATTCATAGATGGATTAATCTTTTAATTTTTGTACAACCCTTTCTGCAGGGAACCCTTCAAATGCCTTGAATTCTCTTTTTACAAGGCACTGGGCCATGTAGACATAACACAAACAAAGCACTATCTTCCAAATGGCTGTGTAATTTACTATATAAAGCAGTTTATTGGATTATATAGTAACAGCCTAAGATGTTATATTCAGAAACAGAAATAAATCAAAGAGAAGAAAGGAAGATAAAATCTCAGTGAAATACAAGGAATACTTACTGAAAAGTAAATATACCCTCCAGTGAGACGTAACCATGGATACCTGTCATTTAATATCTATCATTTAATACAGAGGGACATAGTTGGAGAGCTGAATTAAAGACATTTTATCAAAAAGCTGTTTCAGGAAGAAGTTTAAGGCCATTAAAATAACTGCACAACTTCCCAAAAGACGATCCAGACTGCTTTCTCTCCCTTCTTCAATTCTGAGCCAGCTCATTATCTATTCACAGTTATCTCTTCAAATATATATGTTCTTATGGATTGGTACTATGTGTTTCCCATTCAACTGTATGCAATAGTCTGAATAATATGCAATCTTCATTCACTTAGTTTTTCTTATGTGTATAGTTTAAGTGAATTTTTTGAACGATTATGCATCTCACTTTGGAGCTACAAGGATTTTGCTTGATACAATCAGTAAAATGGTATTTGGAATGCTTCACTAAGTATGATATATTACTTTTCCATTTAGTTGATACATTGAATATATTCCATGAAGTGCTTTTGGGGAATGTATATTTTCCTGTATTATGCCTGAATAAAGGTCCATCTTTTTATGTCAATATTCTTCTATTGATGCTACAAAGCATGCAATACCAAAGTCTTTGAAGAATTAAAACTGCAAGTCACACAAAGGGTAATGATTAGGTGCATGGGGGAAGCAGGAACAGATTATAATATATTACTATTTTAAAAACCCCAAAATAACTAAGGAGAAATGGCATAAATGTTATCAATTCATCAGAGAGATACTCGACTACAAAAAAAAAAAAAAAAAAAAAGAGCCAGTCTGGAAGTGAGGGCAAAGACTAATTGATAGCCTGAATGCTTATCTGATATCCCTTGAATGTCAAGAGATAAAGTGCCTAATGCTTTGTTACTATGTAACAATGTTCTCTTGGTTCTGTTCTCTTCACTAAAAACCAGTTTATATATCTTTCCAGATTTTTCTGAAATTATCCTGCTCATCATTTTTTATAGAACAATAATATTCCATTAGGACCCCTTTATGGAGGAATTCTAGGAGGATATAGATAATAATCCACAAAGTAAAAAGGCATGACTAAATTGATATCTACACTACAGTACTGTTTGTGTACATTTGATAGACCCACAAATCTATCATGTTCAAATTGTTTTTAAAAAAGCTACACATATATGTATTTTCAAATATAGAAACATTTAAATAATTTGACTATTGTTCGTATTTATCAATAACTAATCCTAGCTCTATTTCCTAAGTTTCAATCTTATGGTCTATGTCACATTTGATTATAGTTTTGTTTTGCTAGCTACATTTTGACTTCCTGTCTAAATGGAGACATTTTCCCTCAAGGTAACAGAAATTTCTTTTTTTCCTTTTATTTCTTATATTGTCATGCACTGAGTACAATGTTTAATAACTGTAGTACAACCTCAATTAACCAGAAATTTCAGGAAGCTAGATAAATTGGAATTAATTGGCATTTTTAGGAGAAAAGATGTTGTAAGAAAACAAATTGATGAGAAGGGTTTGATTTAAAAAACAAACAATTTTTCATGGGCTGTCTTGGGCTCAATGTGGCATATTCACTCCACCCTCCTTCTCTATGCTCTTGGTTTTGAATATCTCAACTTAAACTGCAAAGTTTTCCCTTAAATTGTAATGAAACTAAATAAAGACATTGCTTTAAACATAGAATGTATGCTCTAATTCTTCTTCAGAATCCCCTCTAAACCCCAAATGGATTAGAATAACTACAATGGTAGAAACAAAAAGGGCTTTTTGTGTAACCCAATTAACCAGAAAATTAAATTAACCCAAACATTCCATTCCATAAGCATTCTGATTAATTAGAATTTGATTATATTTTCTGACTTACTTATTTCATAACTCTGTGAGGCAATGGACTTGGAATAAGGAGTCCTCTGGCACTTGCTACAAGTGTAACCTTAGGTAAATCAATTAATTTAAAAGTTAAATAACTTTTCTGGCCCTCAATTTGCTCCCAGGTCAAATAAAGAGAAGCATCCCCCACTATCTCATAGGATTGTTGTAAAGATCAAATGGAATAATCTAAAAACATTTAAAACTATAAAAATGAAATAAAATGGAAGGTATTATTATTTAGTAGTATTTAATTTATAATTTTCATGACAAAAAATCAAATTTTGTAGTATTCATTATTAAATGCTTCTCTCTTCAAAGATTGAAAAACTGAATTATGTGGATAATATTTTTGAAATAATTGAAGTAATTCATCTTGTGGTTGAAAGTTGCTACTGGTAGAAAGGATCATTAACAGAAAGGCATAATTATTAACAATTCCAAGTGATATATTTAAATATACCTTAAGGTTTCCAAATCACTTTCCATATGTTACCTGTTTAAGCCCCCAATATCTGTAATATCTGTAGCCACTACAGACCACTGAATGCTAAATGTGAGTGAATGTATTGTTCCTGTATATGATTATTTAAGAAAAATGATAAATGAGCTGAAATATATTTTGCTGGGGGTATACTTGTGATATTTTAAAATAGGAAACACTTTAAAAGATTAATAGTAATGACAAATAGTGTGACACAGAACACTATGAAATCTGAGACCAAGGTTTGAATCTTGCCTCTGCTTTTTAGCACCTCTGAGATCCTGAATAAATTACTTAATTTCTTTGAGCTCAAGTTTCCTAGGTTTCAAAAATAGGTATTTAATCAGGCAATTTCAAAAGTTTCTTCAAAATCTAAATCTCAAATAGTTGCAACATTAAAGGAAGTACTATATCTCACTCTTGTAAAAAGATAGTTTATAACTAGGGAAATAAGATAATTATCAGGAAAATTTGGGACTATTATTAACAAAAATAATTCCCCTGAAATAGGAAGTGATAGAAAGACTGCACTCTACAATTAAGAAAAGAATAAGAGCAGGAACCTCTAATGATGACTTTTATCTATTTACTATGGTAAAGACAAAATTATGTTATTCAACATGGACACTTACAAAATAGGTTTCTACAAGATAAGTAATGATACTGGTAATGAATAATGAAACTTAAGCTTCTGAGGTCTATTTTCAGCTCATTGTAAGAGGAAATATTACCATTTATATTGCACTTTATTGATTATAAAACCCTTCAAAGATACTTACATCAGTATCTTATATCAGTTGGCTGTGAGGGACACAGAAGGCAATGAATGGCTGAGTGGAATGCAGAAGACACATGCCAGCTAATGGATTAACATTTGCAAAAGTTTTTCCTTATGAAATTAACTCTCTCTTAGTTGTTTCTTTGCTTTTCAGGAATGTTGTTACTGGATGTCCATCAGAAAACTTAGTGGTTTCCTTAGAAACCTAGATATTTCTATTCAGACAATAAAGGCATTTTTCAAATTGAGTTATGACTTTTAAAAAAATCCTTAGCTGAATTATTTGACAATTATGATGTACCAAACAGCAAAAATACTGAAAGCACAAAGTAAAAATTCCATACATGGTAAAAGTTGTTCAGATGCTTCTTCCTACAGAGGATATTGTACTGTTTACATTAAGCCTTTGAATATTGTGGAACTTCCAGAATGAAAGAAGGAAGGAAGAGATGAAGGAAGGAAGTAAAAGAAGGAATAAGGATGAGGAGGGAAGGAAGGAAGGAAAGAAAAAAGAGGAAAGGAAGGAAGAAAGGAAAGAGTGAGGGTAGAAAAAATAAGGGAAGGAAATAAGAAAGGAAGGAAGACATGAGGGAAGGAAGGTAAAAAGAAAGTAAAGGAAGGAAAGGAGAAAGGAGGGAGAGAAGAAAGAAAAAGGAAAAGAAAAAAGAAAGGAAGGAAGAAAAAAGAAAGTAAGGAAGAAGAGAAATAAGGAAAGGATAGAAGAATTGAAGGATGGGTGGAAATAAGCATTTATTTAATACCTACTTGGTGCCAGTCACTGTGCTAAATGCTTTACAAATATTATTTCATTTAATCCTCACAACAACCCTGGGAGATAAATGCTATTATTAAACTCATGTGATAGTTAAGGAAACTGAAGGAGAAAGGATTGACTGTTCAGGGACATGCAACTAATAAGTGACTGGGTCCACATTTGAATTCAGGTCTTTCTGACTCCAGGCACAGGGTGCTATCCACTCCATCCTAAAGGACTTGTATTTATTAGTTAATATGAATTTTAGAAAGTAGAGGGGCAGCATAGTATAATGGATGGGGAAGCAGCCATCAAAGCCAAGAAACCTTCATTAAAGTACTGCCTATGATGTACATTAGTTATATAACCATGTCATCTGCTAGTGAATCTTAATATTTTCTTCTCAGTTTTCCTTGATCTTAACCTTCCTGCTGCATTTGACACTGTTGTCCTGGATACTCTCTCTTCTCTAGGTTTTTATGACATGATTTTTTTTCTTGGTTAATCTCTTATTTGCCTGATTACTCCTCATTCTGCTTTTATGGCTCAGCATGCATACCACATCCTATAACTCTGGGGGGTCCTCAAGACTCTGTCCTGTTCCTGTTTTTGTGATGTCACGAATTCTCTTAAGATTAATTATTACCTCTATCCAGATGACTCAATGACTACATAACCAACCTCAGTCTATCCTGAACTCCAATCCTGAATCACTACCTGTCAGACATTTGGTATATTCCAGAGACAAACCCAATTCCCCCAAATCTAGCCCTCTTTTACATTCCCTATTTCTAGTTGATCGTGCAAAGTTCTGTAAGGAGAGACAGGAGGCAGTATGTGCTAGGCCAGTCCTTGAATCTGATGAAGACAGCTCCAAACCCTAAACCCAAGAGCCTTGGGAGTAGAAATGTTTCCAGCCTAGAGCCCTTAGCTGTTATCTTGGGAAGCAACCTCTGTGGAGATGTAGCCTGGCAACTGCTATTAGAGGTGCTATGGCTACTAAAAACCAAGAAAAGAAAGTTCCTAACATCAAAATCCTTGACACTGTCAGAAATAGTCCTTGGCACTGACCAACATCAGAAACTGATGTGACTTTATCAGCTGAAATGAAATTACAGAAGAGGAATTAACCTGTGTGTTGTAAATGCAGCACAAGAAAAATGGATCTTTTCCATCTGATTTGTAGCTAAAACCTTTTGTATTCATTGTTTCCCTCATACCATATTAGTTCCTAAAGAGGTGAGACTGATATTCATCTATTTGTATCCCTAATGCTTAGCACAATACTATATACATAATAAATGCTAAATAAATACTTCTTTTATTGTTTTTATTAAACCCTTTTAATTGTTGAGTCTTTCTCCTTCCTTTACTTTTCCTTCTTTCCTTCCTTCTTTTTTCTTTCCTTCCTTCCTCCCTCCCATACTTCCTTCCTCCCAACTCTCTCCCTTCCTCCTTTCTTCCTTTCCTTCATTCCTTTCCTCCCCACTTAACTTCCAAAAATGATTTCCCATATGTTCATAGGGAACTACCCTACTTAATAAACTCCAGCAATTCTCTGTTGCCTCTAGTAAATTTGATACTATATATACTATATATTTGACTTTTAAAGCTCTTCACAGACTGGTTCCAACTTCACTTTTCCAGCTTCATTAAATATTCCTTCTCTTCCTACACTCTATAGTTTTAAAAAAAAAACTGACCTCTGTTTCTCACATTCAACATTCCATCTCCTATACATGTTTTTGCATTAGCTGAATAACCTCTCCTGATTATACTTTTTCACCCCTACCATATAGAATCCATCAATTCCTTCAAGACACAGATCAAGCATTACCTTCTTCTATACAGGCCTTTCCCAATTTTCTCAACTACTTTCTCTCTCTGATTACTCTTATTTATTTCATTTATTCTCTTTTATTTCACTTATTCTTTCTATATTTATTCTGTGAATATTATAAATATAGGTAGCCATGTATGTAGTTACTTCTAATAAAATGTAAGTTTCTTGACCATAGGAATTATTTCTTCATCATCTAGCACAGTGCTTTGCACATCTGATATTTAATATATACTTGCCACTTGATTGATTATGTCCCCAGAGCAACACTTTGATTCTCCATTAAAGGTGAATTGTCAATCTGAGTTGAGGGAGGGAGCTTCTGCAATAGGAGTTTCTTCCATGTAATTGAGATGTGGAATATAAATGATTGCTTAACACAGAAATGGCTAACTCTCATGTAGTATAGACAGATAGATTATTGAGAGTTTAGCTCACTGGGAATGCCATGACTTCTACCTCTTAGAGAGTAGGAGAGCACTGTTTATTTTTTTAATTTATTAATTAATTTACAAAGCATATGCATGGGTAATTTTTCCAACACTGACCCTTGCAATACCTTTTGCTCCAAATTTTCCCCATCTTCCCCCATCCCCTCCCCTAGCTGGCAGGTAGTCCAATACATGCTAAATATGTTGAAATACATGTTACATCCAATATATGTATACATATTTATACAGTTATCTTGCTGCACAAGAAAAATCAAATCAAGAAGGAAGGAAAAGAAAAACTGAGAAAGAAAACAAAATGCAAGCAAACAATAGAGAGAGTGAGAATGCTATGTTGTGTTCCACACTCTGTTCCCATGGTTCTTTCTGTGGGTATAGATGGCTCTCTTCATCACTGAACAAGTAGAACTGGTTTGAATCCTCTCATTGTTGAAGAGAGCCACGTTTATCAGAATTGATCATCATAGAGTCTTCTTATTGCCATGTATAATGATCTCCTAGTCCTGTTCATTTCACTTAGCATCAGTTCATGTAAGTTTCTTCACGCCTTTCTGAAATCATCGTTCTGGTCATTTCTCGCAGAACAATAATATTCCATAACATTCATATACCATAACTTATTCAACCATTCTCCAATTGATGGGCATCCACTCAGTTTCCAGTTTCTTGACACAGCCAAGGGCTGCCACAAACATTTTTGCACATGTGGGTTCCTTTCCCTCTTTTAAGATCTCTTTGGGACATAATTCCAGTAGAAACATTGGTGGATCAAAGAGTATGCACAGTTTGATAACTTTGTGAGCATAGTTCCAAACTGCTCTCCAGGATGATTGGATCCATTCACAGTTCCACCAACAATATATCAGTGTCCCAGTTTTCCCACATCCCCTCCAACATTTTCATTATTTTTTCTTGTCATTTTAGTCAATCTGACAGGTATATAGTAGTAATTCAGAGTTGTCTTAATTTGCATTTCTCTGATCAATAGTGAATTGAAGCACTTTTTCATGTGATTACATGTAGTTTTAATTTCTTCATCTGAAAATTGTCTGTTCATATCCTTTGACCATTTATTAATTGGAAAATGGCTTGAACTATCATAAATTTGAGTCAATTCTCTATATATTTTAGAAATGAGGCCTTTATCAGATCCTTTGGTTGTAAAAGTGTTTTCCCATTTTATTGCTTCCCTTCTAATTTTGTCTGCATTACTTTTGTTTGTACAATTTTTAAAATTTAATATAATCAAAATTATCTGTTTTGTGATCAATAATGGTCTCTAGTTCTTCTTTGGTTATAAATTCTTTCCTCCTCCACAAATCTAAAAGGTAAACTATCTTATGTTCTTCTAATTTGTTTATAATATCATTCTTTATGTCTAGATCATGAACCCATTTCAACTTTATCTTGGTATATGGTGTTAGGTGTGGGTGTATGCCTACTTTCTGCCACACTAGTTTCCAATTTTCCCAGCAGTTTTTGTCAAATAGTGAATTCTTATCCCCAAAATGGAGCCTTTAGCTTTGTCAAATACTAGATTGCTATAGCTATGGACTATTTTGTTCTGTGAACTTAACCTGTTCCACTGATCAACGTCTCTATTTCTCAGCCAATATCAAATGGTTTTGAAAACCACTATTTTATAATATAGTTTTAGATCTGGTACAGTTAGGCCACCTTCATTTACTTTTCTCTTCATTAATTACTTTGAAATTCTTGACATTTTGTCCTTCCAGATGAATTCTGTTATTATTTTTTCTAGGTCAGTAAAATAGTTTCTTGGGAGTTTAATTGGTATAGCACTAAATAAATAGATTAGTTTAGGGAATATTATCATCTTTATTATATTCACTCAACCTATCCAGGAGCACTTGATATTTTTCCAATTGCTTAAATCTGACTTCATTTGTGTGAAGTGTTTTGTAATTTTGCTCATATAGTTCCTGACTTTCCCTTAGCAGATGAATTCCCAAATATTTTATATTATTGACAGTTATTTTAAATGGAATTTCTCTTTGTATTGCTTGCTATTGCATTTTGTTAGTGATATATAAAAATGCTGATTTATGTGGATTTATTTTGTATCTTGAAACTTTGTTAAAGTTGTGGATTATTTCTTATAGTTTTTAGTTGATTATCTAGGGTTTTCTAAATATAACATCATATCATCTGCAAAGAGTGATCATTTGGTTTCCTCATTACCTACTCCAATTCCTTTAATCTCTTTTTCTTTTCTTATTGCCAAAGCTGGCATTTCTAATACAATATTGAATAGTAATGGTGATAGTGCGCAACCTTGTTTCTCCCCTGATCTGATTGGGATTGATTCTAGTTTAACCCCATTACATATGATGCTTCCTGATGGTTTTAAATAGATGCTACTGATTGTTTTAAGGAAAAGTCCATTTATTCCTATACTCTCTAGTGTTTTTATTAGGAATGGGTGTTAGATTTTATCAAATGCTTTTTCTGCATCTATTGAGATAATCATATGGTTTTTGTTAATTTGATTATTGATATAGTCAATTATGCTAATAGTTTTCCTAATATTGAACCAGCCCTGCATTCCTGGTATAAATCCTACTTGGTTGTGGTGTATTATCCTGGGGATGATTTTCTGTAATCTCTTTGCTAATATTTTATTTAAGATTTTTGCATCAATATTCATTAGGGAGATTGGTCTATAATTTTCTTTCTCGATTTTCATCCTACCTAGTTTAGGTATCAGTACCATATCTGTGTCATAAAAGGAATTTCATAGTAGTCCTACATTCCCTATTTTTTCAAATAGCTTATATAGTATTGGAGTTAATTGTTCTTTAAATGTTTGGTAGAATTCACATGTAAATCCATTTGGTCCTAGGGATTTTTTTTAGGGAGTTGATTAATAGCTTGTTCTATTTCTTTTTCTAAAATGGGACTATTTAAGTAATTTATTTCCTCTTCTGTTAATCTAGGCAATCTATATTTTTGTAGGTATTCCTCCATTTCACTTAGGTTGTTAAATTTATTGGCATAAACTTGGGCAAAGTAACTCCTAATAATTGCTCTAATTTCCTCTTCATTGGTGGATACTTAGGAGAGCACTGTTTTAAAATATACCCAATAGCTTAGCTCAGGAAGAGAAGCAAGGATTCAGGTCAGCCATAGCTGGTTGATCACTCCTTTGTTCTTTTATTTCCAAAAGGGATATTATACCAAAATCTCTCTTACACATACCTTAAATACTTTTATCTAAAGTACTTGTATGTAGGATATGATGCTTTTTTAGGGACTTGGAAAAAAGCCAATTTCCCTGGATCATGTAAAAAAAGAGTAATATATTGACTAGCTTAGTTTTCTCTATAGATACTAATAAGATCAAAAACAATTTTGAATATTAAGCAAACTCATTGATTCAAGGAAATGTTAAAAAAAAATTGTAGAAATTATTCCCATTAGAGCAAAGGAAAGAATATCCAAGTGTAGGTAAGCTCTTAAAATTGAGTGAAATAAAGTTTTAGCTCAGACAATGAGAAGAATCTTATCTAAGACATCTATTCTTAGTCTTCTCTAGGGTAACATGCTCTAGGGGCAGCTAGATAACACAACAGATAGAGAGCTGGTCCTGGAGTAGGGAAGATTCTTCTTTCTCAGTTTAAATCTGGCCTTCATACTTACTATCTGGGTGACCCTGAGAAAATCATTTAATCCTGTTTGCCTCTTTTCTTCAATTTGTCAAAAGAGCTGGAGAAAAAATTGGTGAAACCATTCCAGTATCTTTGATAAAAAAAAAAACCCAAATGGCACCATGAAGTATTGGACACAATGGAAATGAAACAACAGTTGCAGATTCTGGAAGGCAAAGAATATGACTGATTCATATATTTGTGGCTCCAGAAAGATCTTTCATTGGCCATTCAAATATTTGCACCTTACCTTTTTCACTTAGCTCTTTATTTAAAAATTTGTATCTTGTTTCTGTAGCCTGTCAGTTTTTATTTAGTTCTGAAATGTTACAGTTTGGAATACTCAGAGACCTTTCATAATCAGAAATAACATTCCTATTTATGGATTCTGCCCTTAGTCTTCACAGGTCTTCATGAGACTACCAGCAGAGGATAGTGCTAGGTCTGTTTTTTTTTTAAATTTGTTTTTTTTTATTTTCAAATCATATGCAAGGATAATTTTTCATCATTGACCCTTGCAAAATTTTATGTTCCAATTTCCCTCCCTTCCCCCTCACCCCCTCTCCTAGATAAGAAAGCAATTCATTATATGTGAAACATGGTAAAAATATATGTAAATCCAATATAGGTATAAGTATTTATACAATTATCTGCACAAGCTGCACAAGAAGAATCAGATCAAAAAGGGAAAAAAATGAGAAAGAAAATAAAATTCAAGCAAACAGCAACAAAAGAAGTGAAAATGCTATGTTGTGATCCACACTCAGTTCCCAGAGTCTTTTCTCTGGATGTAGAGGTCTCTCATCATCACAAGTCCATTGAAATTGGCCGGAATTGTCTCATTATTGAGAAGAGCTATGTCCATCAGAATTGATCATTGTGTAATCTTGCCATTGCTATGTACAATGAAATTCTGATTCTGCTCATTTCACTTAGTATCAGTTCAAGGTCTGGGTTTTTAAAAAATATGCCATTTTACTTTATTCCTTCAAAGAGGGAGAAACTAAGGTATGGAAACAATGATTTTGAGAAAGGTGAAATAACTTAGAGCATTTATGATCACAAGTCATTGCTGGTGAGGCCAGCAATATGATGCAATATGTTAGCAGGTATAGACAGCTGTCAGAAACACGAAATAAAACCTAAAGAGACCAAAATGTTTAAAATAAGAATGTGCTCAGAGGAGTAATTTTTATGAATTTGCAGTAGAATGGAATGATACATCAGAATAGCTATGTACCCTTTCTCTGATGGGGTTGCTTTCCCAGTAGTCTCTACCATTTTGTATCAATTTCTATTTCAATTTCCAAATTGAATAATAGCCTAACAAAAATAGCTGATCTTTACTTGTTTCATAGAACATTTGAGCTCTGTATCATTCTAGATTCTCTGATTCCCATTTGCATTCTTCCTGTATATGGCCTTTGGACTACTTAGGAATCTTTCTAAATGATCATATTGAATTTTCTTCTGTACTGGGCAGGGTTGTTTGATGGAACTGTCAGCTTGGGTAGTGCTGATGGGAGCCAAAAGAAATGCTAGATAATCTAGGACTCTTTTAGGACTCTTTTACTGAATATCTTAATTTAGGATATTTGTACATTTGCAGCTTTTTTGCTTTAGAATGCTACTTCCCTCACAAATATGCAGTATTCAGGCAAGTATCTTCTAGACTAGGAGATGTGTGTGTGTGTGTGTCTGATTTTTAAAATTAAAGTTGCCTGCTGATAATCACCTAACTTCTCTGATTCTTAATTTGATAACTGTTTTTTTTTAAAAAGGAATAACACTTATTCTATTCACAGTAATGTGATTGATTTTTGCCGGCTGCCATTAGGTGTTTCTTAAATTACTTTAAAAAATTGTAAATGTAAAATCCATGCTTGTTTCCAGTCATTTAGGAAGACATGCAACTTAAAAAAATTAGATTATGAATTTCTAAAGTGGTAAGAGAAATACCTTTGGTCCTCTGCTTTTGAGTTAAGTCCCATAGAAGAAGAGAAAACAACCAGGACTCTAAAAAATCTTTATATATATATATATATATATATATATATATATATATATATATATAATTATACATTCCAACCCATTTTTCTGGCATTATCTCACATTACTTTTCTTCGTACACTATATGCTCAAGCCAATATGATCTACTTGCTGTTCTCTCAAACCAGCATTCCTTATTCTGCATTCCTGCACTGACATATTCATTATGCCTAGAATGAACTCGCCTCACTTCTACTTGGAACTTCTAGCTTCCTTCAAAACTTTGCTTAGGTGTCATATCCTGTTGGAAGCTTTTCTAGATTTCTCTAGGTCCTAGTGTTATCCTACTTTTCAAATGATATTGAATTGATGTCTCTCTGTGTAATCCTTGTCCCAAAGCCTATTGATATGAGAATCTCTCCTTACTGGTGGAGATGAATGCCATCTCTGAGGGATGGGGCAGAATTGGCAAGAGTAAGAGAGCTCCAGCCTTCTTCAGCCTTCTGCAGAGCTATTCAAGTTTTGAAGTGATTTGAGTGTTTCTGGCCTCCAGCTTTTAAAAAGAAAATATTGGGGCCAAACATATTTAGGCAGCTGAAGGAAAATATTCTGGGTAGATAAGAGAGGAGCTTCATCATGTT
The DNA here is from genome assembly GCF_902635505.1 of Sarcophilus harrisii. Taxonomy (NCBI): domain Eukaryota; kingdom Metazoa; phylum Chordata; class Mammalia; order Dasyuromorphia; family Dasyuridae; genus Sarcophilus; species Sarcophilus harrisii. The sequence continues at coordinate 133,914,795 of NC_045429.1, forward strand.
CATATCTCCAGCCTGCTGTACTAGAGACTTTAGGGAGTTTCCTTTTGGACAAGGTCTAGAAATCTCTCTGTTGGTTGAGCTGAGTTAATTCAGTTCCAGTGAGAGCTCTCATTTTGTTTTGTCTGGATTCTATTATCTTATGTATACTTTCTCTGATTTCTATTTTGTTATGTTTTGGATAAGTGGATTTATTCACTTTGTGGATTCACTGTGGAATTGGTATTAAGTAGGAAAAAATGTGTATCATTGGCTATAGTGCTTGGGTCCTCCTTAGCCCCAAAATAGTGACACTGGTCAGAAGTTAGATGGAACCAAACACATGCCACAGACTAACAATTTTTAATGTAACAAGATAGATATAATTCTAATTCAATATCCCCTCTCCCTAAGGAGAGCAGAATGGTTGCTTCTGGGCCCAAATTTCTGCTTCACCTCCTGATAAGAATTAAAGCCTCCCTTGGAGAAGAATGGGGAGAGAAGAGGAAGGAAATATCTATTCTGCCTCTTTTTGAACCATACAACAACAGTGGTGGGGGATAGCCCCATGAAGTTTTCCCTTTCATCTATGTATGTATGTTTTAATCTCTAATTTTTTTCTCCCTCCCTTCCCACTATCCCCCTCCCCTAACTAGACAGAAAGTAATTCATAGGTTAAATATGTGTAATTCTTCCAAGCATATTTTCACATTTATCATGTTGCACAAGAAAAATCAACTCAAAAAAAAATGAGAAAGAAAAAAGCAAGCAAGCAAACAACAACAAAAAAGATAAAAATACTATGTTGTCATCCATATTCAGCCCCCATAGTCCTCTTTCTGGATGCCAATGGCTCTTTCCATCACAAATTTGCTGGAATCATCTCATTGTTGAAAAGTCTATATCCTCTAGTTCTGACAGGTAAGCCTTTAACTTATTTTAATTGGGAGCCAAATCACCTCATTGCTTTGTGTAGCATTGTTCATTATAGCTACATAAAAGGCTAGGTATTTAGCTGCTATTTCTCTGAAGTTTATAGAGACATTTCAGACTTTATAAATAAAATGTCAATTGTTTGGCTATTTTTAAAGTGTTAACAGTCTTTCAGGTAAAAAGTGTTGTGCCATGAAAAGAACCTTGGAGTAGGGATTAGAAAGCTTGGGTGTTTGCAGCCACTCTGGGAATATTTGCCCACATGATCTTGGCCAAATCATTGGCCTCCATAGGCCAACTTACTTTTGTTCAAAATAAGAGGATTGTAAGCTATCCAATAAAAGGACAGCAGGTGAAAAAATGGGGCATATCAACGTAATGGTATAAAACAATTAAGAAAGATGACTATAAAGAACAATATAATTACATAAACAAAATACTATGCAATAAAAATGCAGAATTATAAAAGCATTATCTATAATTCTTTCAACTATGTAAAAAACAATGCAAAATATGTTTAATATATATTGAATTACTTGCCATCTAGGAGAGGGAGTAGGAGTAAAGGAGGGAAAAAAATTAGAACACAAGATTTTGTAAGGATGAATGTTGAAAATTGTCCACCTATATATTTTGAAAATAAAAAGCTTTAATAAAAAAACATGCAGAAAAAGAAGCAAAAAGAATGAAAGACTTCAAAGGACAAAAGTTTTATTTGATCATAAAAATATACATTATGGTTATGCTTATTTATAGAATAGAATTACAAAGTTAGAAATTCTACCTGTTTGTCCAATCTATGCATGAAAAAAGAATCCCCATTACAATATATCTAAAAGATCTCTGCTAGAAGACCTCTAATGACAGGGAATCCATTACTTCTTGAGACAGCTCATTCCATTTTTAATAGCTCTAATTGTAAGGCAATTTCCCCTTATACCAAGTCTAAATTTGCCTCTGGAACTTTGACTCATTGCTTCTGGATCAAATATCTTAATCTCTATTTTCTATTTGGCTTTTAAAGTCCTTCATAACTTGACTGGCTCCTTTCTAACTTTCCAGGTTTTTCACTCTTTACTCCCTACTTTCACTTACTCTATAATCCAGTGTCATTGGCCTTCTGGCTTTTCCTTGCACCAGACACCCGATGGCTCTGCATCAGTACATTTCCTCTTATGTCTAGAATGCTCTTTCTCTTCGCTTCTGTCTTCTGGCTCCCCTGACTTTCTTCAAGTCTTGGCTAAAATCATCCACTTTCTGCAAAAAAAGCCTTTTTCTTTTCCTCTTCATTGATAGTGTCTTCACTCTGAGATTACCTTCAAATTATACACACACACACACACACACACACACACACACACACACACACTAAACATCACATCCTCCCCCAAACTTCTTTCTAAGTTAAATAATCCTAACAATGGTGATGATAATACTACTAATAAAAATAATAGTAGCTAGCCATTATATAGAACTTTAAGGTTTGCAATGTGCTTTATAAATATTATCTCACATTATTCTCACAAGAACCATGAGAGGTAGCTGTTTATTGGGGTGTTATATCTGAGAAAAGTGAAGTAGATGGAAGTTAAATATTTGCTCAGGGACACAAAGCTAATTAGTGGATTCTTGATCTTGCACTTGATTCCAGGTCTAGCACTTTATCTACTGAGTCACCTAAAATTTTTTTTTCTTTTTTTTTTTTAATTTAATAGCCTTTTATTTACAGGATATATACATGGGTAACTTTACAGCATTAACAATTGCCAAACCTCTTGTTCCAATTTTTCACCTCTTACCCCCCCACCCCCTCCCCTAGATGGCAGGATGACCAGTAGATGTTAAATATATTAAAATATAAATTAGATACACAATAAGTATACATGACCAAAACGTTATTTTGCTGTACAAAAAGAATCAGACTCTGAAATATTGTACAATTAGCTTGTGAAGGAAATCAAAAATGCAGGTGTGCATAAATATAGGGATTGGGAATTCAATGTAATGGTTTTTAGTCATCTCCCAGAGTTCTTTTTCTGGGTATAGCTAGTTCAGTTCATTACTGCTCCATTAGAAATGATTTGGTTGATCTCGTTGCTGAGGATGGCCTGATCCATCAGAACTGGTCATCATCTAGTATTGTTGTTGAAGTATATAATGATCTCCTGGTCCTGCTCATTTCACTCAGCATCAGTTCGTGTAAGTCTCTCCAGCCCTTTCTGAAATCATCCTGTTGGTCATTTCTTACAGAACAGTAATATTCCATAATTTTCATATACCACAATTTATTCAGCCATTCTCCAACTGATGGACATCCATTCAGTTTCCAGTTTCTAGCCACTACAAAAAGGGCTGCCACAAACATTCGTGCACATACAGGTCCCTTTCCCTTCTTTATAATCTCTTTGGGATATAATCCCAGTAGTAACACTGCTGGATCAAAGGGTATGCACAGTTTGATAACTTTTTGAGCATAGATCCAAAATACTCTCCAAAATGGTTGGATTCGTTCACAGCTCCACCAACAATGCATCAATGTCCCAGTTTTCCCACATCCCCTCCAACAATCATCATTATTTTTTCCTGTCATCTTAGCCAATCTGACAGGTGTGTAGTGGTATCTTAGAGTTGTCTTAATTTGCATTTCTCTGATTAATAATGACTTGGAGCATCTTTTCATAGAGTCACCTAAAATTGCCTCCACTATCCTTGCTGGAACCTCTCCAGTGTATCCATAATTTCCCTAAACTATGGCATCCAGAACTTAACATGTTACACCAAATATAATCTGACTAGGACAAGCAGGTAAGTAATGAAGGCAAGAAACACTGAGTTAGTATTTATTCTTTGCCATGCACTGTGTCCCAAACAAGCAAAAACACAAATCTATGCTCTCAAAAAGTTTACATTCTAATGAGGGAAGACAATCTATCAAAGAGAGCTGAATAGGATTGGGGGGGGGGGCATGTTGGAATAAAGTTCAGAAAATCAGAAACACAGGTGGGAGGAGAATGAAACAGGATTGGCCTGTGCTATCTCCAAAATGGAGCTCACAGAAGAAATTCACCAATGGAAGAAAGGTTGGCATGATGGAAGGATGTTCCAGGGTAAGAATGTGGCTGAATCATGATGGCATAGTTTAAGAGGACTATGACCTCCTTATTCTTGAATTTTTTTATAGTGTTCTCCAGGAATATATTAGCTTTTTGGCTGACACACAATACTGTAGATTCAATTGATTTGTTGAATTGCAGACATTAAGCAAACAAATAAACCCAATTCTTTTTCAGATAGATTACTGTCCTATCATACTTCCTTCATCATGAACCTTTGAGATTCTTTTTTAATCTGACTGTAAGACTCTATATTTATTCCAATTAAATTTTGTCTTATTTAGTTTGGCTCCATGATATATTCTGTCAAGATATTTTTGGATCCTGACTCTTATCACTCAAGGTTAGCTTTACTTTCCAATTTTGTTATATGCAAATTTGATAAAAATCTCTGCCTTTATCCATGTCATTGATAAAATGTGAAACAGGGTGGGACCAAACACATCTCTATGGCGCTCTTCTTTTTAGTTGACATTGAACCTCTAATGACTATTTCTTAAGTCAGTTCATTCAACTAAGTCTGACTTGATCTATCTCTTTCATTAGAATAACATTCAAGCTTTGCTAAAAATTGAGGTAAACTCTATTTACAACATTCCTCAGATATACTGACTTGTTAACCCTATCAAAAATGGAAATAAGATTAGTCTGATATTTGTTATAAGAGATGGTTTCTATTCACTGAGAAGGGGATGAATAGGTGGGTAGTAATAGAGAAGAAGAGGGAAAAGGAGAACTAGGAAGAGGAAAAAGAGGAAGAGGAGGAAAAGATGATGATGATAGGATCATAAGGTAATAGATTTAGTGCTGTGTTATGGGCCAGAACTCTGAACTTGAAACAAAGGATTCTTACAAGGTACTAAGTCAGTGGAGTTGATAGAGACAATAGTTATCTAATTTAACATGGTTCAGTATTATTAATTTAATCCTACAAGGAGATCTATGGGCCAGAACTTGAAACAAGGTAGTAGGTGAAATTGAGGAGACAATGGTTAAATCTAGTTTAGCATTGATTTAATCCTACAACAAATAATGGTTTCCAAGTGATATAATGATTGGTTTGTACTCAATGTGGAATTTATAAGCTAGATGCCTCAGCCAGGGAGATTCAGAGAAAAACGGACAGAAGGCTAGAGGCTGAAGGCTGGAGCACAAGCCCTTGGACTCAGACAGATTCATGCCATCTCAACCACCTTACTGGTAAGCTCTTCTCCTTTTTTCCACTGAAACCAAGACTCCGGAAGGCCTCCAGAAAACTAGCCGAGCCCCAAGTGAAGGAGATAAGACTTTAAAGGAGACAATAAAGGATTTGGACTTTAACACCTGGCTGTACTTGTGGTGATTACTGAACTGAAACGAAGGTTGCTCCCAGAGATCCCAAGAAAACCTCAACAGAGAACATTATATTTTGGAGAAAACATTACAGTGTTGGAAGTAAATCTAAAGATCATCTAATCTTCCATATCAGTATATAAAGGGTCAGGAATTCAGTCAATATCAAAGATTTTGCTCACTGCCTTTAGCTTTTGTTTATACCTTTTTTGTACTCATTCATCTAACTGGAAGACAAAAGAGATGCTATTAAAAGTGAAAACTCCTTGAAATTTTGAACTGTTTGGTAACTATTGGGCAAATAATCATAACCTTATAGCTTAATATTCAGAAATGAAAATTAGATAAGTAGATAATCATGGTACACTAAGGGGAGGTCTCTAAATGAGGAACCCAAAGCCAGAACTAGGAAGAATAGTTCAAAGAAAAGGCTAAATTGGAAAGCATAAGCATGCTAGAACTACCAGGCTCTTTATTCTAAAGCTCTTGATGCTTAGGACTAAGAACCTCCAGCTAAAGGAAAGGAAGCCTTGAGGTTCTGAAGAAATAGCACTATATAGAGGTTTTCTGTCTGCCTTTTCCAAGAATTAGAAAAATGCTTGTCTATAGGTTTTAAACTATGAACTTTTGAGGATTAAGAGCTCTTCTTGGATTTAGTGGCTGTTATGTCAAATCTGTGAAGAACTATTATACTATTTCTAAATCACTCAGTGATCCACTTATGAAGCCATCTTATTTCAGGCCCTCATTATTTACTGACTTCTCACCTATGTGTTCATCTTTCCCATCTTGTTTCTCCATCTCCCCAAACAGCACCCCCTTCATTTCCCACCAGTTGCTCTGTTTGGTATTGGTGTTTTAGGAACAACAAGCTTCCCCCAGGATCATCATCATCACTAGAAAATCTTGTCATAGAGATTGCTTCAACTTTGGTGTTCAATATTTCATCAGCAACTTTACTTGCCTAATCCCTCTGACTGGGGACCTCTTCTTCTGATATAGAATCAGATTCTGATAGAATCTGATGATTCTTCTTCATCATTTCCCCCTCCTTACCTGCTGGCTGCTTCTCATCCTCTCCCCTTTTTGCAACTTCCTTTTCTTGTAATATCTTCCTTTATTAGATTGTAAGCTCCTCAAAGACAAGGACTGTCTTTCTTATTTGTATCCCCAGATCTTCTTACAGTGCTAGGTTCAGAATGAGCACTAAAAAAGGCTTATTGGTATCACTAATTTTCCTTCCATAAGTTGCCACATTGATATTCTTAGGCTACAAATCAGACACCTTGTGTCACCTTATCTCAAGAAACCTCAGTGACCATTAGTTCTTTTTTTTTTTTAATTAAATTTTATTTTATTTTTGATTCACATTCTCTCCCTTCTACCTACCTTTCCTGCAATGAGAAAGCCATTGGATCTTTATTATCACTAAAATAAAACAAGTTCCTAACTAAACATGCCCCAAACTGGACCATTACCCTCTTTTCTTTTGAACTTTTCCATTACTACTGAGGGAACCATTATCCTCCCAGTCACACAGGTTTTCAACCAATGTGTTAACTCCTCATTTTCTTTCACCTTCCATGTCTAAATTATTGCTAAAACCTGTTGATTTTATCTTTGCAACATCTCTTGAATTTAACTCCTCTCATCTGAGTAAAGGCCTGGTAAAGGTCCTTAATCCCCTTGAGATTGGACTATTGCAAAAGTATTCTGGTTGTTTTCTAACTTTCCCCAACCAGTTTATCCTCCACTCTGTTGTCTCAATAATATTCCTAAAGTATATCCATCCATTTATCCATCCATTTATCCATCCATCCATCCATCCATCCATTTATCCATCCATCCATCCATCCATTTATCCATCCATCCATCCATCCTCCATTTTGATCCTCCATCATCCATCCTCCGTCCATTTCATCCATGTTTATCCATCCATTTCCATCCTTCATCCATTTTATCACCATTTATCCATCTTTAACTCCATCCATCCATTTATCCATCCATCCATCCTCCAGTATCCGGTTTATCCATCATTTATCCATCCATCCATTCCAATCATCTATCCATATCCATCCATCCATTTATCCATCCATCCATCCATCCATCCATTTATCCATCCATCCATCCATTTATCCATCCATCCATCCATCCATTTATCCATCCATTTATCCATCCATCCATCCATTTATCCATCCATTCATCCATCCATTTATCCATCCATTTATCCATCCATCCATCCATCCATTTATCCATCCATCCATCCATCCATTTTATCCATCCATCCATCCATTTATCCATCCATCCATCCATCCATCCATTTATCCATCCATTTATCCATCCATCCATTCATCCCATCCATCCATCCATTTATCCTCATCCATCCATATCATCCATCCATCCATCGTGCATCCATCCGCCATCCATCCATCCATACGCCATCCATCCAATCCATTTATCATCCATCATCCATCCATCCATCCATCTTATCGTCCATCCATCATCAATCCATCCATTTGATCCATTCCGCCAGTCCGTCCAATCTCCTTTATCCATCCATCGCATCCATTTCATCCATCCCATCCCTCCATCCTATCGTCCAGTTCCCCTCATCGTTTGTCCATCCGTCCGTCCATCGCATCTCCATCCCGTTTATCCGCGCATCCATCCTCCATCCATCCATTTGTCCATATCCATCCATATATCCATCCTCCATCGCTCCTTTATCGCAATCCATCCATCCAGTCGCATCAGTTTATCTCCAATCCGTCCATCCACATCCATCCCGATCCATCCATCCATTTTATCCATCCATCCATCATCCTTTATCGTCATCATCCGCCGTCATTTGATCCATCCATCACGTTTATCCATCGCGTCAATCCTCCATTATCCGCATCCGTATTTTCCATCGTTATCCATCCATCCATTTATCCATCCATCCAGTCCAATCCTTTCCATCCATCCATCCATCCAGTTTATCCTCATCCATCCATCCGGCATCCATCCATCAATCCAGTCCATTTATCCCCATATCCATCCATCCATCCTCCATCATCATCCATCCTTTATCCATCCATGATTTTCCATCCAATCCATCCTCATCCATTTATCCTTCCATCCTCCTTCCTCCTTTATCCAATCCATCCTTTTCCATCCATCCATCCATTTATCCACCCATCCATCCATTTATCCATCCATCCATCCATCCATTTTTCCACCCATCTATCCATTTATCCATCCATCCATTTATCCATCTATTCATCCATCAAACATTTAGTAAACCATGCTAGGAGTTCAAGATATCTTGGGCTCTTTGATCGGCAACAAGTGGATCAACGAACAGTAATAACACCAGAATTTTCGTCTACTTCAATAAATAAACTTTATGTTTATACATCAGCTCTTCTTCACTCCCAACCCAGTAGGATCCTCTCAAGGGAACACAGCCTCCGCCACGTGCCCCAGCGGCGGCGCGATGGCGAGTGTGCGCAGAAGCCGGGAGGCAGATTGGGGTGGGGCCAGAGCACGCGGAGCTCAGTCTCCGGAAGTGGAAACGGCACCACGCAAGGACCTCCCGCTACTGTGTTCCGCTTCACCTGCAACTTCTTTCTCTTGGTTCTGTTTCCACCCGGGCTCACTTGGTGGACGGCTCGACCGCCATCGAGCGATGGAGCCCGTGAGCTCCGGGAGCAGGGCTTTGGAAGAGCGCGCAGCCTCGGATGATCGGCTGTTTCTGGTGAAAGGTGCGCGCGGCAGCGCCTGACTCGGCCCGCACCGCGTTCTGCCGGGCCCGGCCTCCGCCGTCCTTGGAGGTCATGTTTGTGACCGTGGGAGGCGGAGGCTGGGCGGGGCCACGCCCTTCCTCTCGGGGCCGTGGTTCGCCTGGCTCTGGAACGACCGCAGCTTGCGAACTCTCTGCCCTGAGCCATCTGTAGACATCCGCCAATCCCAGGGCCAGAGAAAGCAGCCCCAAGCCCTTGGGAGCGCCCCGGAACCACGCCCAGAGCGAGCAGCCGGGCTGGGGAGGGGAAGGCGCGCTAGATGGGATACTCTCCCGCGTTTTGTTAGGGCTCGCAGGCTTAGAGTATTCTCGGCCCCCTTAGGAGGTAGGTCAGGGGCCGTCCCTGGCGATACTGCGGATATTGGGGTATCTTCCGCAGCAGAAGAGAACAGTCTCAGGGAAATTAAGCGGCTTGCATCGAGATCTGAAACCGGGGCTTCCATGCAGTGCATTTTGCCTGAAACTGACCGTTATTGCTCTTTTCAGAATGAGCTTATTTTAATGAGAAAAACAAAACAAAACAAAACATCACTTTTCTCACTATGGCTTTACGCAAGTATAGATTCCTCCACAGTTGTATTAACTTTGTTTTCTCCTTTGCAGGATAGATGCTAAACATTTCTTTCTGAATTGTTGTTAAATAAATGAGTGCAGAGCGTGTCTTAAATTTTCTTTGGAAATCTTCCCTTCATCTTTATTTAAACTTTTCTGAAGTTATTAAATTTTTTTTTAATTTGCTCTTTGGCAGGTGGAATTTTTCTTGGTACAGTCGGTGCTGCAGGAATGCTGGCTGGTTTTCTTACAACTTTGTCACTAGCTAAAAAGAAAAGCCCTCAGTGGTTCAATAAGGTTTGTGATCTAATAAGTTAATTTGCATCGGTATTATTTTTGCTATATGGAATGAGGATGGAGTGACTTTTATTTTGATGGTGTTTCTAAGAGGTCTTTGAATATATACATAGAATCTAAATTTTTTTTTGTTATTGTTAGTTTCAAAGGGTATTATTAAGTATTAATTATTAAAGCGAAGTATTAAGCATCTACTATGTACCAGACATTATTCTAAGTGCTTTATAATTATTATTTCATTTGATTTTTTTTTTTTATTTAATAGCCTTTTATTTACAGGATATATGCATGGGTAACTTTACAGCACTGACAATTGCCAAACCTCTTGTTCCAATTTTTCACCTCTTACCCCCCCCCTCCCCCAGATGGCAGAATGACCAGTAGATGTTAAATATATTAAAATATAAATTAGATACACAATAAGTATACATGACCAAAACGTTATTTTGCTTGTACAAAAAGAATCAGACTCTGAAATATTGCACAATTAGCTTGTGAAGGAAATCAAAAATGCAGGTGGGCATAAATAGAGGGATTGGGAATTCAATGTAATGGTTTTTAGTCATCACCCAGAGTTCTTTCTCTGGGCGTAGCTGGTTCAGTTCATTACTGCTCCATTGGAAATGATTTGGTTGATCTCGTTGCTGAGGATGGCCAGGTCCATCAGAACTGGTCATTATCTAGTATTGTTGTTGAAGTATATAATGATCTCCTGGTCCTGGTCATTTCACTCAGCATCAGTTCATGTAAGTCTCTCCAAGCTTTTCTGAAATCATCCTGTTGGTCATTTCTTACAGAACAACAATATTTCATAATATTCATATATCACAATTTGTTCAGCAATTCTCCAACTGATGGGCATCCACTCATTTTCCAGTTTCTGGCCACTACAAAAAGGGCTGCCACAAACATTCGTGCACATACAGGTCCCTTTCCCTTCTTTATGATCTCTTTGGGATATAAGCCCAGTAGTAACACTGCTGGATCAAAGGGTATGCAGTTATTTCATTTGATTTTTAAGTAAAAAATAGTTCTTGCTTTTATGTTGGAATACACAGAAGCCACCTGACAGTGGCTGCTGGAGATCCAACCCAGACCTGCAGAATGGATACTTCTCTTGTGAGAGGATGATGCAAGGAGACTGAGAAGCAGTTGCTGTTGTCTGACCTCTCTCCTCTTCCCTCTGCCTCCAATTTATCTCATTCCCAGTCCACAACACCTGTATCAGCAAGGCTGCCCTGCAAATCCTTCAGATGTTATGATCCCCAGCTGCAGAAGCTCTCAGAGAATTAACCTGTCCCTTAACACTTTTTTAAAATGGGGATAAATTTATATCCTGTTTTCAAACAGATTTTCAATTCTAATACAAGGTAAAGAGATGTCATGTAGATATTTATAATTAGATGGACTTGGAATTGCTTAAAGGTATAAACCCTTAAATTGTTTAAGACTAAAATTGTTCCTAGGAATAGTGGCTTCTTAATCACCAGAAAAACATATTTAAAAGGGCTGCCACAAACACTTTTACACATGTGGGTCCTTTTCCCTTGTTTATGATCTTTCTGGGATACAAGCCTTAGTAGAAACACTACTGGATCAGAGGGTATGCATAGTTTGATAGTCTTTTGGGCATAGTTCCAAATTGTTCTCCAGAATGATTGATTAGCTCACAATATAATTGTTTGTAGAGATAATAGGGAGTCACTAGAATTTGTTGAGTAGAAAGGTGGCATGGTCAAACATGTACTTCAGGAGATTTGTTCAGCACTCTATGTTATCTCATTTCATCTATATAACAATCCTGTGAGGTGAGTGTTATTCCCATTTTACACATCAGGGATTAAGACTGAGAGGTCAGGTGATTTGTAGAAAGTGATTCACATTAGGTTTTCCTGGATTTCAGATCTACCCTTGACACTGCTAAAAGCCCTGCAGGTTCTTATTACCTCCAGGATCAAATATAAAACCTTGGTTTGGCATTTAAAACTCTTCATAACCTTGGCTTTTCTATCTTTCCAGTCTCCTTGCCCTTGGCTCTTATCCTTGTGCTTTTCAGTCAAAGAACAAGTATTTTATTGATGTTCCTTGTCCACAGAATTCCTTTTCCTGATTCCATGCTTTTTCTAGAGCTGTCCCCTATGGTTGGATGCTGCCTTTAAGCACCACTGCCTCCAAGCTTTTCTGGCTTCCTGTAAAGACTCAGCTCAGATCCTGTAACTTTCATGAATGCTACTGGACTTTCAAGGGGTTGGTTCCTTAATCTAGCTTGTCTTCAAGGATTCAGTATTCATATGAATCTGGGATCCAGGTTTAACCTTACTTTTTATGACTATTTCAGGTACATGGTGGTTTAGACTGAGAACTTAATCATCATTTATAATAATTCTGTAGGAAAATGTTATGAATTCCAAGCAGTTGACTTATAAGTAAGCTTTTGAAGCACAACCCATTCATGGGGTTATTGTATTTTTTAGGATAATGCTTAACTCATTTTTTTAGCTTTTACTTTTCTAGGAACTTTGAGAGAAATTGATGTGGTTTGCTTTTTAAGGAACAGAACCAGATCAGAACCGAAGAGACTGGATTTTCTAGTCTTAACTTTGCAACCAATTAACTTGACTTGAGGAAATAATACCCTGTATTTACATTAACTGATCTGTCATTTGGAGACTATTTTTAACTTGGTACTAATTAGTAGATTTAACTGCTAAAGAATAATTTGCTATATGGTTATGTAGGGCAGCTAGGTGGCATAGTGGATAGAGCGGTTAGACCCATTTTTCTGAGTTCAAATCCTGCCTCAGACATTTACTAGCTGTATAACCCTGTGCAAATCACTTCACCCTGTTTACCTCAGTTCCTCATCTCGAAAAGATCTGGAGAAGTAAATGGCAAACCAGTATCTTTGTGGGTCACAAAGTATCTGGCACAAGTAAAAAGTCACTGAACAACAAAAAGGTTATACAGCATTATCTTTTCATGGATACAAGTTCTAATCTTTTTCTCAGATAAGGGTGAATCATTCAAGAAATTAATACTTAACAAGGTTTTAGAAAGAATGAACTTAAGCAAAGATATGATTAGAGACTACTAAAGTGACAGTTTTTAACACTAATAGTTTCTTGCACAAATGTAGAAGGAATATTTTTGTTCATTCAAAGTGACTTGAGTAATTAGGAAGGTTAAAAGAGTAATAGGTTAGTAGTTTAGTAAATGTTGGTTGATGGAAGGCTTATCTCTCTTTTCCTACATATGAATAATAATAATAAAAAAAGACAATGTGCTGATTAATACATTATTTTAAATTTCTTTCAGTGATCTGATTGACAGAGTAAATCTGATTTTTTAAAAAGGACCCCATGTATTTTAAATTAGTGACTAGTTTAATATTTGAAAATTATAGTTAAATGGCATGTTTGTTGAAAGGAAATTTTAAAATATCTGTTTTTTGCTTTAGTTATGTAGATAATTTATAAGTTTTCGCAATTATTTAATTAGGAAGACCTAGATTCAAAGTCTACTTCTGACACAAACTAGGTATATGGCCAGGGCATAGTCCCTTTAACTGTTAGTTTGCTTTAGTGGAAGGAATTTTCACAGTAGGAGCTTACCACATTGAATTTTAGGTTTGAATGAAAAAAAACATTCTCCACAATGGTAGTTGTTCAAACATAAAACTGGAAGGGATCTCCTAAGCCATATGATCCAACTCCTTTGTTTTATATGTAAAGAAACTGAGTCTAAGAGGGTTGTCACCTGTGTAGTAAGTAAAAAAGTTGGGATTTGAACTCAGATTCTCAGAATCAAGATCCAGCGTTTTTTCCACTGTACTAACATCTTGCCCCATATTGTAGAATGACCAAAGGGAGGAAAAACATCCCTTAAATTCCCCAAATTTTTTCAATAGGCATTATTAATCTGTTCGATTGGAAGTGACTAAGTTCCCAATAACTCCTCAAGTATCTGCTTCACTTTTAGGTAAAAGAAAGAACCACATTATTCAGTTTTCTGATATAAGTGCAAGGTCAGGCTGAAAAAAAAAATTACATCACTACTTTGTGTTAATTTTATAAAAATGAAAATTATATTTCTAAGGTTATAACATATCAAAAATGTAAGGGAAATATGATTGCATGATTAAAATATATCTTTTGAGTTAATGATTAAATCAGTTTGATTTAATTTAAATGTTCTCTAAAAATGAGATTGATGAGAGTTATTGAACTTTTATTCTTCACTGTCTTATTGACTTTCAATTAATTCTGAGAAGTTCTTTAATGGTCCTGTCCTTTAATTTCTATACTTGTATAAGGGATTATTAATTTTTGCGAGCTACTTCCTCAGAAAAGTATAGGTAAATATTAAGAAGATGAAATACATACTAATATTGAGATAGCAGTATATACTAAATATAGAATTATATGCAGGAGAGTCTTGTAAAGTGTAGTACAATATTTACAACATGGTTTGGGAATTCACTATATGCAAATATTCATTATCTTATTAAGAATTTTTGATATTTAAATTTTAAAATAAGTTCTGGGAAATAATAAAGGAAAATAGTTATAAGGACAATTGAATTGCTAAAATAAAACCTAAACAAAAAAGATTATAATCAGACAGAACCATGGATATGTATGTAATATATGGTTATTTACTTTTTTCTTGCTAGTGTTTCAAATGACATTTCATTTCAGGAATGGCTTTATATTGCCTCCAGGAGCAAATACAAAATGCTCTATTTGGCATTCAAATATTATCTCTCCTATTTCTACCTTGTCAGTCTTATTTTTTTCTTGTCAACATTTTTAAATTAGAATATTAAAATTCTAGTGTATTTCCATTGCATGTTATGTTTGATTTGGGTTTTAGATACTTTTAGTGATATTAAACAAAGTTCCCTCCTTTGTTTTTTAGGTTCCTAGCACAAGTAAATGGTGTTTTTTCAAATACTTTTTACATCTATTGAAATAATTGTAGTTTTGAATGATTTTATTTCTAATATGACTAAATTATTTTTCTAATTTTCAACCATCTTTGCATTCCTAGTATAAATCCATTTTCGTTCTAATGAATGATTTCTTGCATAAATCTTTGTAGCCTGTTAGACAGGATTTTATTTCAATTTTCTGTTGGTATTCTGTAGGTCACCAATAGATGTATGAAATTCTATCAGGGCTTTTTAAACTTTTTCCACTCATAACTCCTTTTTACCCAAGAAATTTTTATGCAACCTGGGTATATAGTATGCAAATAAAAATTTATAAATATGAAATAGCTATATGTCATAATTGACTGATGATAAATCATAAAGAAATTTATTTTATAATAATTCTTTGGTATACATACAGTTTTGCCACTTATTAAAGATGAAAGCAAATTTGCATACTAATGTGCTTGTTTTTTATATAAAGAATTAAATCTTGGCAGAATATTAGTTATTTTTTATTGTTGCCAAATTTTTTGAGATTTCCATATTCATTTATTCAACCTGGTAAATCTACAATTTTAAGAAACTGCTCTAAATCAGCACTTTGCTTCTTTCACTATTTCTGAGCAATTTTTCTGAATGATTTCTTGGAGTATGGTATTCAAGTTTTCATCTTCAAGGTGCTATTTTAAAAAAAATTTTTTTTCAACAGACTTTTCAAATATGTGGAAAACTAGATGGAGGTTTTTTTTTTTTTCCTTTGCATTTCTAGCACCTTTGCACACTGCCTGACATAAAATTAGTTTTTGGTACATGGTCAGTTATTGCTTAGTTATATAAAAAATGCTTAATTTGTTTTATATATGTATGTATATATGCATTTTATCAATACAATAACAAAATTGCTCTCGTCTCCTTAATGATTTTTAAAT
Organism: Sarcophilus harrisii; assembly: GCF_902635505.1. Lineage (NCBI taxonomy): Eukaryota > Metazoa > Chordata > Mammalia > Dasyuromorphia > Dasyuridae > Sarcophilus > Sarcophilus harrisii. The sequence goes on from NC_045429.1 coordinate 133,930,644, forward strand.
ATATGCCAATACCTGCTAATCCCTTTTTCTTTACTTTATCATCTCTCTTCTAAAAGATGAAAGTTTAATTTCATTATTAGTCTTTTGAACTTTTGAACTCATTACATTATAGTTTTTCCTTTTTCTGGAATGTTTCTTCTCAGTAGGATCTTTTTACATTCTTTCAAATTCTGTGTTTTTGATTTTTAGAGTTTTCATGTGTGTTTTTAATCTTTTGTTTCCTTTTTCCTTTGCATTTTTGTATTCCAATTCTGTGGCCTTTTGGGGGGGAAGGGGAAATAATTGAATGCCGTGCAGCATGCTTCTCTGTCTTTTCTAACTTCTTTAGTTTCTGGCCAGAGCTCTAATTTTCTCCTCTTCTTTATACTTTCACTTAATTTTCCAGCCATGTTGTCAAATATCTTCAGTGAGGATGAGTATGGTATCAAATTCAAGTACCACACTAATGATAAATTCTTCAACTTGAAAAGGCTACAAGCCAAGATTAAAGTGGAGAGAGTATTGGTGGATGATTTTGCATTTGCAGATCATTATACACTCAAAGCAGCCTCAAAAGCTGAGATACAATAAAGTATGAATTAATTCCCTGCTGCATGTGTTAATTTTGGCCTATCACCATCAAAAAAAAAAACCCAAAAAAAACAAAAAACACAGGTGCTCCATTAACCAGCATTACACCATCCATATATGAAACCATAGGTTATAGGAAATGGAGAATTTTTGAATAAGGTGGATAAATTCACTTACTTTCCAGGGTTGTACACATTGATAATGAAGTTGTCACACACATTGTCAGAACTAGCTCAGTGTTTGGGAAGCTCTGAAAGAATGTGTGGGAGAGAAGAGGTATTAGATCAACTACCAAGGTCTGCAAGTGCTGTTGTGCTGGCTTCACTGTTGCATGCCTATGAAATCTGGATCATATACCAGTGCCATGCCAGGAACCTGAATTGCTTCCTTTTCAATTGTCTTAGGAAAATTCTGAAGTTTACCTGGTAGGATACGATACCAGACACTGAGATCCTTTCTCAGACTAACCCATCATGTATTTAAATTACTGTAGAGTGCAACTCTGATGGGCTGGTTATGTTGTTTGAATGCTTAACTTATGCTTGCCAAAAAAGACTTTTGTGGAGAACTCATACAGGGCAAACATTCACATGGTAGCCAGAAAAAAATGATACAAGGACACTCAAGGTGTCTCTTAACTTTGGAATTGATTATTTGACATGAGAAACACTGGCACAGGACTGCACAGCTTGCCCATCAGCGAGAGTGCTGTGGTCTGTGATGTACAGAGTTAGAAAATCCATCCCACATGTTTACTTGGATTTTTGTGCCTGACCTGTGGTAGAACATTGAACTCAGTGTGGCTGAGCAGTCACAGACACATGTTAACTTGACTTTTTAATGTAGTGATATCAATTTTAAGGGGTCTTAAAGAATATGAAAGGCAGCCACCAATTTTCTGAATGCTCTTCTGAATCATTTTTTAGATTGTTAGAATTGGTTCATTGTTTGAAGAAGTCTTATGGAACTGATTGTGGTACCTTCTTCCTCAAGAAATTTTGATTCATTTTCCATTGTTATGAAGTACTTTACCACTGAAACTTTTCTTTTTCTGAAAGTCTGATCATTTCTTGGTCAACTTTTGTGTTTCTTTATCAATGCCTTTTTTATGATTTACTTTCTAAAAATTTTCTTCTTGATGCCAGTTCTTTTCCTTCTTAAAGCCTTGTGCTGTTGTATTATTCCTCCAGTCCTTTTTGTTCTTTGTCATCTTTCACCAAGACTAGATATATTCTCTGGCTCTTAGCAGGTAAGGGTGAGCAATTGGAATCTTATTTTAGGAGACTCTGAGTTACCTGTTTGTCAACCTTTTTTTCTTTAAACTGATTCCCTTTCATTGGTTCTTTGGCTGTTCCTCTGGGAACTGATCATGAAGGGGTGAAGAGAAGGGTGCATCAGGACATTAAAGAGAGAGGCCTGCACACTCTTTTCCAGCCTCATCTCTTCTACTTACTGCCAATTTTCTCTTTGCTGAATTTAGGGTTGCTAGGGCTAGCATATGGTCTTTGTGAGAGAGTTTAAATCTGGAGTTCTTGCCTTAAATTAGTAACCAACCAAAGATGGGGAAGGAACTACCCAGGGAAGATTGAACACTTTCATGCAAACATTATGATAACACACAGAACTACAAAAAGTTTCAAATAAGAAAGTTATTAATACAAGATGCCAAATATTTGAAAAATTGAGACACTTTTCTCCCTACCTCCACTATATGAAGCTGATTGTTTGGGTGTGTGAGAAGAGGAGAGTGGGTAGGAGGGCAAGAATTTGAGGATGGTAAATTGGTCTTCAGTGATTGTTTCTTTAAGAATTAACTTGGTGGGCCAGACGTGATTGCATGTGCCTGTAATCCTTGCTACCAGGGAAGCTGAGACTGACACATCTCTTGAACTTAGGAAATCTGAGCTGCAGTAGGGATAAAACCCCATCAGCTGTCTGTACTAAGTCTGGCAGCAGTGTGGTAAAGGGATGGGGGAGGAACCCAACTATCCAGGGAAGATTGAATGCTTTAAGGTTAGAAATGGAGCAGGCCAAGCCTTCTTTGCAGTTCATTGGGATTGGCTCCTGCTCAAGTGGGCACTGTACTTCTAGCCTGGGCAAGATCGAAAGGCCTAGTTAAAAACAGCTACTACTACTACTAGCAGTTACTTTGTGGTGGATTCTCTGATTTGAGCCCTTTCAGCTAGCTGACTTAGTAGCTAGAAGGTTGATCTTGTAGTAAGGAACCCTTGAGTTTGCTCCCACTAAGAAATTAGCAGTGTGACCCCAGAGAGCTCACTTCATATATTGGGCTCCAGTTTCTTCATCTGTAAAGAGGATAATAATAGCACCTACCTCACAGTTCTTGTGAGGATTGAATGAGATAACATACATAAAACACCTCACCTACCTTAAAAGTGCTATTACTGTATTATTTATTTAATGGGTGGAAAGCTGTCCCTGGAATAACCTCTCCCTTGGCCATTTTCCCAGTAGCATAGTAGATAGAACATCAGACTTGGTGTCAGGAAGGCCTCAATTTAGGGTTAGGGTCAGATACTTGTTAGCTGTATGAGTCTGGACAAGCCACTTAATCTCCCTAAGACTTCATTTCCTCATCTGTAAAATGCATTCAAGGGCCTGTGAGGTCTTTAGTAGTGCTGTCTATGATTTTCGCTTGTAAATTCTTAATCTTGGTTTAATTTTCCTATCTATGATTCTTTCTGATTCAATTCATTCTACCATTCTGTTTTTGTTTCCAGGGAATTACTGCCACAGCTGCTTTACCAGAGAGTGGTTCTTCTCTTGCCTTGCGAGCGTTGGGTTGGGGGTCACTTTACGCATGGTGTGGTGTTGGTGTAATCAGTTTTGCCGTCTGGAAAGCTTTAGGAGTTCACAGTGTAAGTACCATCACTGTTTTCTTTGAACTAAAACTTAGCATGCATAGCCACTCTATCTGCTGCAGATTTTAAAAACCTTAGCTAATTTTAGTTTTTTTCCCTCTAACACACATATGTATGCAGAGCCCACTGAATAAAGTGGTGAAGAAGTTGGCCAAATTCTCACTAGTGCTCATTGCACATGAAGCTGACACAAGACAATGATTTAAGTAATTGAATATAATATATAATGTGATAAAATGATCCTTTAAAAATTTTAATTTTTCTTATAGCAAGGGAGATAAATGATCTGGGTTCTAGTCCTATTTCTGCCTCTCTGTAATCCTGTGACTTTGGGCAAGCTGCTTAACCAACTTAACTAAACCTTAGTTTGTAAAAGAATGTACTATAGGTCAGGAATTCTTAATCTTTTTTATATCATGGATCCCTTTGGCAATTTGGTAAAGAATCTGGACTCTTTCTCAGAATAATGATTTTAAATAATTGAAAAAAATGCTATACATAAAGATGTAATTTTTTTTCCCTTCCAAGTTCATATACCATATCCTCCCACACACACTCCCAGACTAGAAGGCTTTTTACATATATCAATTATAAAATTCTGTGAAGCATGCCACTTGACTTCAGATTTCACAAGCATACTTTAAAAGTATGTTAATGCATTTTGAAAGCATTAAAAAATTCCATATTATTTAGTGATCTTTAAGACATACAAATTATTTGATAAATCGACCTAAGGAGATGTAAAAATTTGTTGTGGTGGTTTTTTATGTAAGTAGAAAGAGTTTCGTAGTTATTCCACCACAAAAATTACTGTTCTTAATTCTCTGAAGTTTGAATTTTGTATCAAAAAAAGTAAAAGAATTCTAGATGCAGTCACAATAGTTTCTCAATAGTTTTCTCGAAAAGACAATATATTTTTATTTTTTTCATATTTTATAAATTTTATATGTTAATATGTGAATAAAAGTAATGGAATTGTAATGATTTTTATAATTCCTCTTTTCTTTAAACATTGCTGAAAACAAAAGAAAAATCTCTCCCCAAAAGTCATATTGTTATAAAATTGCTTAAGTCCTTCCATGACTACATGCTCCTTATTACAAATGCTTTTAATTTAGTTTAAAATGAGGTAAACATTTTCAAGTTGATGGTCTGCTCTCCTAACTTCCCATTACCACTATAGTCATTGAAATCAGTATTTTTATTTTTAGAGATTGTGTGATTCTGGATAAGACACTTAGCCTCTGAAAAAATCTTCATTTTTTCATCTGTAAAATGAATGTCAGGCTAAAATATTCCTGAAGCTTTCCATAGTCCCCAAATTCAATAATTATGTGAGATTCCTAAATCACCATTCTTCCTCGTGATTCTATCCTTTATAGCATGGCTGGAATAATCTTTGTTAAACATAGATATGATCATTTTACTCCTTGGCTCAAAAATATTTAGTTTCTCACTTGCTTCCTGAGTAAAGTTCACAGTCTCAACCATAGTATTCAATACCCATGACAATTTGCTATCGACTTTTCTTTATCTCCTCTTGTTATTTTGCCCTCGGTACCTGAGATTCCAACTTTTTGTCTTGTTCCTGCTGCCTAGAATATCCTTCTTCTCTTTGTCTGTTGGATTTCTCCTCATCCTGTAAAATCACTCAGATGCTGCCTCCTTCTTAAAGCCTTCCCTGACCTCCTGTGGTGGTGACAACTTTCCCTTTGAATCTTACGTAACACTAGGATTACAACTCTTTAATGCATTTATCATATGATAACGTAAATGCTATCAGCTATTAATGTTAGCTGTTCTCTAGACATCAGTTTGCTTATTCCTTTCTTCTTCCCTTTCTAAATGAATAGAAATAGCTCAAATAATCCATTGATCAAAGTAGGATGTTGTTGTGTCCTGCTTTCTAGAGCCCCCAGGTTAGAATGACAACATACTGTGCTTCCTAGAGCCCCACACCAGGGTGCAAAAGCATACTGTCTTAGTGGAAGAGTGGAGGGGAGACTCCTGATGATGGTGAAAATTTGGAGTCTGTTTATTCCCAATTGTTTCACCCTTATATCCCCTAATACCCTTATATAACCAAAGCAACACTGCACATGCAGTATAAACTGCGCAGGTGGGACCACATAAACAACTTGCTATTGTACATGGTTTGCCACTTGGTATCACTCTACTTCAATTGCAACACAGGTTGTCACTGCCCCCTGACTTCTCAGGAAGACCTTTTTTCTGTCCCATGATTTCCAACCCTTGAATCCAGGTCCTTTCTTTATTTTGCTTTCCTATAATGTATTTACTTTGCTCAACACTTTCATCTATATATCTATATCATTTATCTGTCTATATGTATCTTCTGTATTCAGTCTTTGGCCTCTAATTTTTTCATCTTTTATTTCTTCCTCTTTCTGCTTGTCCAAAGTCCTTCCTTGTTCCTGTTCTGTCCTGAGGGCTTCACTGTGAGCTCAGCACTATTTGACCAAAATCACCATCTGGGCATTGTACTTTCCTAGATATGTTAAACTAAGGTATTATAGAGTGAGAAACAGAAATGTAAAACAGTTACTGTGATACTACCTTAGCAACCCCCTATATGTTAGTTAGCCTCATTTGATCAGACTGTTTCTTTGATCACAAAGAAATGATGGTATTCTTGAAAATGTAGTAGCTAACAGGCTGTCTTAATGCCTTCTGAACACAAGCTATGCAGGCAGAATCTATCAAACTATCTTTGTCTTATATGTGGAGCAATGGAAGTGTACCTGCAGCTCTACTTTTACCCTTTCTGATGAATACAAATAGCTTATTGAAAACCCACTGTAGCCAAAAATATCAGCACCAGCCCTGGGACTCAGAGTTCTTTGGACAAAAGTACTTCCAGGCACATAAAGTAGCTGGGATTAGGCCCAGAGTTAATAAAGGAATTAATAAGGGCCTGACTTGGTTTTGTTGTGTTTTCACCAGAGAATAATTTATATGTTCAGAGTAGTCAGTTCTAATGATTCTTTTGGTCAGTAAAATCATTTCATTATAAAAAATTTGAAGCATTAATCTAAAATTGTCATTCTTTTTGTACTTAGTAATTACGTAAACAAAATTATAATGGTAGAGGGTTGCCAAAATTGTTATTTGTCAGTTATTCATTTGAGATTCTCCTTACTTAGCAGTTTTACATACATACACATATATGTAAAATATAAGTTACTATTAACAAAAGTTAACTCACTAATTACTATTTTTCCACTTGGCCATTCAAGCTCTGTACTCATGTCTTTCCTCTCTCTCTATTCCTATTCATTTTCTATCTTCTCAAGAAGTCAAGTAGTGCATTGAAATGATTTAAAAACACTAGTGTCCACTTTACTTGAGCTGCAGCATAATAGATTCTTTATTTTGTATCTATCACTCTGCTTTAAATGTGTTTCTTGTAAACAACATATGGTATTTCTGGCTTTTAATCCAGTCTGCTATCTGCTTCTGTTTTATGGGAGAGTTCATGCCATTCACATTCACAGTTAAAATTACTCATTCTGTATTTCCCATAATCTTATTTTCCTCAAGTTAGATGCTTCTCTTTCCTTTTCTTCTTTCTCTCATCAGTGTTTTGCTTCTGATCACCATGTCTCAATCTTCCCTTCCCTTTTACAGCCCTTTCCCCGCCTTTCTTATCCCTTTCCCCTTCTACTTCTTTTCTTCTTTCTGTTAACCTCCTCCTTACTTAATCCTTTCCTTTTCTGTTTCTTATAGGATGAGACAAGTTTCTATATCAAACTAAATATGTCTAATAGTCTTTCTTTTAGCCAAATTAAATGAGATTAAGATTCACACAATGCTCATCTCTCTCCTTTCTTTCACTCTCATTTCCTCCTAACTTCAGGGCTGGTGCTCTATCCACTGTACCACCAAGATATCCCCTATTTTCTTTTTTATATCATCACCTGCTACTGGAAATTTGTTACCCTCCAAATATTTGTGAGTTCTATCACTACTGTTTAGAGACTTGATCTGGTGTTGATTTTGAGTGAGGCTAGGAAAAGCTCAAAGACCTCTCTACTCTCTGCTATCTTGGCTCCACCCCATGATGTCCACTTTAAATTTTGTACACTAAACACACTATTTTTGTCAGTAAGTATTTACTCATTCATTCCCAATAACAGTAATGTCAATAGCAGTCCTAACCCCATTTAGGCAGTGAATTGAGATTTTTTTTTTTTTTTAGTAACAAGATGATGGAGTATATTTTCATTATTGCTTTTTGGCAGTGTGGTTCAGTACCTAAAATTTAATTCAGAGCAACACCACTATATAGCAGTAAATTATCATGAAATAATAATTGGGTATCACAACATAAACATTCTTTGGATTTTATTTTCTTTTTTAAAAATTAATCTGAACATCCCAATATATTCCTTCACTCTCTCATTGAGCAAATAATTAAAAACAAAAAACAAAAAACTTTGAAAAATAAAGCCCTGGATACATAAGTGTATTCTCAAGTTGATCATGTCTAAAAATACCTCTCTCTCTCTCTCTCTCTCTCCCTCTCCATTTTATCACCTCTCTGTTCGAGGTGAAAGGTGTTTTTCATTCTTTGGATTTGTGATTTATCATGTTGATCAAAATTTTAAAATCTTTCAAAGTGGTTTTTCTCTGGAATGTTACTGTATAAATGGCTCTTCTAGTACAGATTACTTCTCTGTGCATCAGTTCAGTTTCTTCTGAACTGATTTTTCATTATTTCTTATTAACACAATAATGTTTCATACATTCCTAAACCACAATTTGTTTAGCCATTGTTTGGCTATTAGTATTTGTTTAGCCTCATTCCTTAAAAGGAATTTTTACTTAAAAGGAAATTTTACTCATTTTTTCTTATATCCCCTTTTGTTCACTTTCTGACTCCTTCCTTGACTCCTGAACCTGACCTCAGCTGACCCAGCCTCAGTTCCTCTTCATCCCGCCCTTATACAAACTGCTGGTACCTTGTCTGACTACCTTCTATCTTTTGTTCTCTGGGAGAGTTTTGCATCCCTTGGCAGATTTGGGTCTGCTTTTCTATATCAATCAGAGTTGAGATCTTATTCTGCTTGTTACTGTTGTCAAGATGATGGGGTGAGGACAAGGGCTGGTTATGCTAGCAGAAACCAAGGCTGCAGCTGGAAATTTTCTAAGTAGATCCCAGCACACGTCAGAAGGCTGGGTTTTGTTAGCTGTTAAGAGCTTGGGGGCTTGTGGTGGGATTTGCTGAATGAACAAGTATTGGATTAATTTTCTCTGCTTTTATTAGGTGTTACTTTGTTATATATTTTAATGTTTTGGTCTGTGGAGACAGCTGTAATTGCTTTTCTTCAGGCACATACTTTCTCTTTTGGAAGAGTATTTGGGACTCAGTGAGCATTGTAGAAAAGGCCTCATCTTCCATCATTTGGTCACATAACCTGTATAATACTTGGTCACTAGTTCTGTGATTTTATTTACATGGACACTCTTATCTAGTACTGTAGGTCAGAACCCATCCATGGTCTTTCCTCCTGTGCAACTGATGTTCATATCCTCGAAATCCTCCACAGGGGAGCCATTCAGAGTTCTAGAGGGACTCTCTGGATTTACTGACATTATGTGGGTATAGTGGATTATACAGGCAGTCCCGTTCTTGACCGGTATGACCAGCCCTCTATTTTCTAGGCTCAACATTTCTCTGATGATACATCTTTTTGTCACTTTTCTTGTGTAGTTCTTTACCGGTAGTCAGTCACACAGTGAGAGAATTTAATCTTCAGTTCTCTCTCCACACAGATGCATAGAAATCAGAGGGATTCAAGTTTCTACCTTTTGGTCAAGAGAGTATATACATATATGTGGTAATTATGATATTAGAAAAAGGGAAATATATAGTTGTCTGTGATCAAATTTTATCAACACCACCATTTCTTAGGAAAAAATCAATCTCTATGAATAAGGAAAACATGTTTAATATATAAACATTAGCATATACTTAGAAATAAGACAGGTCTGTGTGTATAAAGCAAGATAGAGAATTGAGGCACTTTGGGGAGTAATTCACACAGTAAATCTAATTATGTTTCAATGTGAAATTGCTGACTTCAGGTTGTAATATAGATCTAGCTCAAGGAAAAGTGCCATCTGATGACTGACCTGGAGAGCTCTTAATAAAAAAATAAAAATAATTAAAAAAAAAAAAGTTTACTTTCACTATCTTAAACCACAGCTACATCTGCTGGCCATGAAAGGAAGTAAACACATTTCAAGTTCTTTCAGACTATTTTTTCTGTTTTGGCTTTGTTTTCTTATTTTTTTTAATCCTTATTAAAAAAAAAAAAAAAAGAAGAAGAAGAAGACAAAGCCAAACCTTAAGGTTATTTCTTTGAAAAGAATAAAGATATTTCCATTTCTGTTTTTTGGTCATTTTTTAAAAAAATAAGCTTACTGAACTTAAGAGCTGATGGAAATTAGAAATCCAATCCTGTGTTTTCATTTCCACTTTATAAAAACTCCTTTAAAAGAAATAAACAATTAGTCTGTAATCAGTAAACATTTAGTAAATATCTACTATGTTGCCAGGTACTGTCCTAAGCACTTGTATACAAAAAAAGGTTGCATAGCCAAAAAATTTGTACAGACAAGTTGTGGATAGGATAAAGAGGAAATAATTAACAGAGCATCACTAGGGGAAAAAAAAGGAGTTGAGAAATGCTTCTTTTAGAAAATGGGATTTGACTTCCAACTTGGAAAAAAAAAATCTAACAAAGTCAGGAGGCAGTGATGAAGAAGGAGAGTATGCCAGGCATGGAGAACAGAAAAAATGCCTGCAGCCAAGGGCCTGCACCAGGGTGGTGTCAGAAGGCTGGGAGGGTGGGGGAAGGGGGAGTATTTGAGAGATTTTTCAGAAATGAAGTTGATCAGACTTGGCAACCAATTTGGTCTGGGAGAGACAGTGAGAGGCTAAATATGAAGCCTCGGTTGTGAGTGAGAGTTGGGAGGATGGAATGGTGCCCTGGACAATAATAGGGAAGTGCAAAAGTTTAGGGGGAAAGGCATTGAGTTATGTTTTGGACATATTAAATTTAAAATGTCTGCTGGACATCCAATATAATAAAATTAGTACAAATAATTGCCTCCTCTTTATAAATGAGGAAACTGAGGCAAGCTAGTTAGGGGAGAACTGAAACTCACATCAAGACAGACTCTAACTCAGCCTTTTCTGCTTTTACTACATTCTAAAAGCAAAAAATATCTTATTATAGTAACTATTTTTTAAAATAATTTATCAGCATCTTTCATTTTTAAAATCTTTTAAATGGGCTGAAATAAAACCCATGCTATTAATGAATAATGTTATATAACTGTAATTTCGAGTGACTCTTTTGCCATCAAGGTGTTAAGCTGAAGGTATGGACTGTGATTGTAGTTTCATAATTTTCAGCTGTACCTAGGACTATTTTCCTTTTATGAACATATAAATAAAATGACCCATAGTTAATGACACTTGAAAATATTTCTGGAGTAGTTTCTATTTGTTTATTCAGCTATAGGTAATAGTTAAATATAGCTGAATAAACGGGGTAGATTTTTTTTTTTTTCAATTTTACGGAAGCAAATTTCCAGTGCAATTATGATATTAAAATAATATATTATTTTGCACCTAGTCTGATATTACATTCTGTTTCTCAGATTAATACCCCCTACAAAAATGAAAGTTCATATCATTTTCACTGCCAACATTTGTTGAGAATATGATTGGAAATTATAAAGACACAATTCATGCCATCTGGAAGACTGTAATTAATAAAATCTCAAGGATAAGAGAAAATGTGGAATAAAGAATTGATATAATTTCATAATATATTTCAATCTATGTTAAAACTTAAAATTATTATGAAATACTAGAAAATTGTCTCTGCAATTAAGGAAAAAATATTTTAGAAGTAATGTTTTCTTCTCATTCTGTGATCCATATTTAACCTACTTGTTTTCTGGGCTATTTTGAATTCATTATTTGTTTTTAAAACAAAACGTTATTGGAACATTTTTAAGACATAAAAATAGTTTCACTTAGTTTTCGTGACTTTGCAAAATGTGACATAGAAAATAATGATACTGATTTTCAATCTCATTATATTAAAACCTTACCTTGTAAAAGAAGCTGCAGGGCATTGAGGAGAAAAAGCTGACTTACGAGTCTGGAAGACCAGAATTCAAGTGTTGCCTGTGACACATCCTGTCTGTGGCACCCTGGGCAAGTCTCTTAACTTCTCAGTATTGTAGGCAGCACTCTAGAACTACAAATTGTAGCAAAAATGCTGACCTGCATTGGTAAGGAGTGTGTGTGTGTGTGTGTGGGGGGGGGGGGGGGGGGGGGGGGGGGGGGGGGGGGGGGGGGGGGAATTCTTCATACAAGAGTTTGCTATATCAGTGAAATCACAGAACCAATTCCCATTCCTCTTTACTCTGGATAAACTAATCATTTACCATGGAAGTGTTGCTTTGTTAAGCTCTGAGATGTCACAGAGGAAAACCAGCACTTTTTAAAAAAGATTTTTCCATATATGTAAGTAACTATCTTATGATGATGTATAAGTTTTTAAAAGTCTGGGGATTTCTAGGATCTGATCACTTAGCCATATAACATCGAAACTCCATTTTCTCAAATTACTCAGCTAACCAGACTCATAGGAAGTTAATCAACAGACCTGAATACCAATTTGTTATTTTATGATGAAATAATTTAACAATAGAAATTGCAATATTTGTGTCAGCCTGTAGTAAATTTGTTTCCCAGTAGGAAATCATAGAGAAAGCCAATTTAAATCTAAAAGGTTTTTTAAATGGTGTGACCTTTTCCCATCTTTTTAGTTTATGTTGGCAAGACTAACTCTCAAAAGACTTTTTTTTTTTCCTAAATTCTGTGCGTACAAGGTAATTTGTCACCCAGGTGAGCAGTGAAGCTTGCATGGTCATATGATCTAAATGGCTAATGTAAAACACAAGATGGATAATAACTACAACCAGGTATAGCTAGTGCTTTTTACAAATCAGCGTTCTTTTCTGTTAAAAATTTAGTTTAAAAAAGATTTTTGGTAATTATCTTAATTGATAAGGTTTAAAATAGAATTTAACGAAGAACAGATACCTAGGAACAATCAAGTAGTCTCTTCTTCATGATCCAGTATTTTAAACTGTCCTGATTTTTCTTTGTGGAGTTCAGTAAAATTAAACAAACAGAAAAACAATGTTTAACTTATACTGAATTCTGCCTTAAAGTCAGAAAGCATATAGAGTTTCTAGTTCTGATTTTGAAACTTGAGAGCGTCAGAGAATTTGAAATCTTAAAATGTTAAAAAGTTTTTCTACAATTAGCATTCTCTACCTTCCCATTCCTTTTCTACTTTTTTATTTTTTTATTTAATAGCCTTTTATTTACAGGTTATATGTATGAGTAACTTTACAGCATTAACAATTGCCAAACCTCTTGTTCCAGTTTTTCACCTCTTACTCCCCACCCCCTCCCCCAGATCTACTTTTTTTTAATGTGAGGGGAAAATTGATTTTCTGCTTCAGATTGCCAAAACCCAAAGAGTGAGTTTTGATTATCTGTACATACACATATTTTGTGAATCCCTTGTTATATACAGTCCTTTTGTAATTCAAAAGGAGTTGAGTTTACATTTTTGATTTCTTCACTGGGGATCTGCCCTGAAAACCTAGATAATAATAGGGCAGATTTTCAACAATCAGGCATTTATTAAATGTTTATAACATTCTGTGATCACTGTGCTAAGAACTGGGATTTATATAATTATTTTAAAAGATCTGGTCCTTTTCATTATGGAGTTCATAAAAAGAACACATGAACTGCAATCTAGTAAAAAGATTACACAAATTGCAAAATATGTGACAAATGTATGAGAAAGGGATGTCAGTGGATCTGTGGATGTAAATATTCCATCTTGTGAAGCAGATAGCACATCAGTGCTAGCCTCTCATGGGTGACTTTTCCTCATGTCCTCTCATTAACCTAAAACAAAAGTGGTGGAGCCTTCCTCTAAATTCAGCTTATTCCCTGGATACCAATGGAGCATATGAGCTGTTTATCAGTAATACTTTGTTTATAATACCAAGAAAGCATTTATTCTTTGATTTTTCTGTGCATATTTCTTTGATAAAATCCTTTATGGTACATTTTCTTTCTTCATTTTTTTTTCCTGAGGCAATTGCTTGGGGCAATTGCCTAAGGTCACACAGCTAGGAAGTGTTAAGTGTCTGAGACCATATTTGAACTCAGGTCGTCCTGACTTCGGGGCTGGTGCTCTTCCACTGCACCACCTAGCTGCTCCCTGGTACATTTTCTATACACTTCTTTGTTTGCATGCACCCACTAAAAAAGTGACCTTTGTTTCAGAGAAGATCTTGGTGTCATTAAAAATGTTACTTAATTTCCCCAAAGAATATTGAGGCTATTCTCTTCATCCTTTTTAGTTTTGGGGACTAACTATGAGTTGTCCGTCTTTCAGGAAAATAAAATATTCATCAAAGATTGTGTTTTTCCTGTTTGGATCTAGCAGATAATTAGTTCAATTCTACACTTTCCTCTCCTCTTGGATCCTATCCCCCCTTTTTGTGTCACTGCTCAGGCTTTGTGAGACCCAACCCTGGCTTACTTTCATCATCCATCTCCTCTGCTCCTACTGAATAAGTTAGGAAATGGCCAAACCAGTTGGTCCATTATGATCAATTTACTTATGATCTCTTTCTTGAATTGTTCATAGTCTCCTAATTGGTTTCCCATCTTAAGTCTCTTCCCTCTCCAATCCATTTTTAGAGCTTCCAAAGCAATTCCTTTAAAGTGTCTGTCTATCTATATCTTCACCCTCCCCACCCCTCCTTATTCAGTAAACTTCAGTTACTTCTTACTACCTGTAGTTTTAAATTATAAAGTTCTCAGTTTCACATTTGCTTGTCATAATATAACTCCAGCTTTCCCTTCTAAGTTACACATTAATTTCCTGCCCACACTCTGTGTCCAGCAAGTATCCTTGCTGTTCCTATATTGACACTTGCTTTTTTTTCTTTGTGCAGATATGTAACTTTTATTTTTCATTTTTAAAATTTTTAATAGCTTTTTATTTACAAGTTATATGCATGGGTAATTTTACAGCATTGACAATTGCCAAACCTTTTGTTCCAATTTTCCCCTCCTTCCTCCCACCCCCTCCCCTAGAGGGCAGGATGACCAATACAAGTTAAATATGTTAAAGTATAAATTAAATACAAAATAAGTATACATGTCTAATTTGGTGTACAAAAAGAATCGGATTCTGAAATATTGTACAATTAGCCTGTGAAGGAAATCAAAAATGTAGGCAGGCAAAAATATAGGAATTGGGAATTCTATGTAATGATTCTTAGTCATCTCCCAGAGTTCTTTCGCTGGGTGTAACTGGTTCAGTTCATTACTGCTCCATTGGAACTGATTTGGTTCATCTCATTGCTGAAGATGGCCAGGTCCCTCAGAATTGATCATTGTATAATATTGTTGTTGAAGTATACAATGATCTCCTGGTCCTGCTCATTTCCCTCAGCATCAGTTCGTGTAAATCTCTCCAGGCTTTTCTGAATTCATTCTATTGGTCATTTCTTATAGAACAATAATATTCCATAACATTCATATATCACAATTTATTCAGCCATTCTCTAATTGATGGACATCCACTCAGTTTCCAGTTTCTGGCCACTACAAAGAGGGCTGCCACAAACATTCTTGCACATACAGGTCCCTTTCCCTTCTTTAAGATCTCTTTGGGATATAAGCCCAATAGTAACAATGCTGGCTGGATCAAAGGGTATGCACAGTTTGATAACTTTTTGAGCATAGTTCCAAATTGCTCTCCAGAATGGCTGGATGTGTTCACAATTCCACCAACAATGTATTAGTTTCCCTGTTTTCCCACATTCTCTCCAACATTACGCATTATCTTTCCCTGTCATTATAGCCAGTCTGACAGGTGTGTAGTGGTATCTCAGAGTTATGATACTTGCTTTTACACTGACTGTCCTTCATGCTTTAAATATACTTCCTCCTCTTCTCTGCCTCTCAGAATCCCTGATTTTCCTCAGAACTCAACTCAGGGGCCATCTTGGGGTCTTTGTGTATCCCCCCAACTGCTAGTAGTTCCCTCCCCTTCCCCAAATTACTTTGTAAAATGAAAATATTAAGGGATTTTCCAAAAACCACACAGGATGTCAAGAAATTAATAAATCAACCTGAGAAAATTATAGAAACTTGTCTACTACAAGTGATTATTCTTTTACTCATTTAGAAAGTATGAAAAGTTCTTCAACCAACTTAAAATGGATTATTCAGCCTTGATCATTAGATGAAGACAGCTGAAAACTGAGTGGAGATACCTGGCAATTAGCATAAAGAATTAGCTGTGCTTTTTGGGCTTATGTTAAATAATAAGCAAGTTATCTCTGAGGAGAGTTGTCTGTGGCACTCAAGAAGGGAGTCTGTCTGCAGGGTGTTAAGATGCTAGTTGTTGATAGAAGTTAAGAATCTGGTACCTGGAGCTAGGATCCTGCTTAGCCACCCTAAGATCCTCTTGGTGCTAACATGTGGGCTTTATTAGTAGTCCTATGTAAGCTTAGTCCATACTTGCAGGGGTCCTCAAACTTTTTAAATAGGGGGCCCGTTCACTGTCCCCCAGACTGTTGGAGGACCGGACTATAGTAAGAACAAAAACTGTGTTTTGTGGGCCTTTAAATAAAGAAACTTAATAGCCCTGGGTGAGGAGGATAATCGTCCTCAGCTGCTGCATCTGGCCCACGGGCCGTACTTTGAGGACCCCTGCTTTAGAGAAAATAGTGCCGGGAGCCAAGTGTAAAGAAGCATCATTAGAGATTGAGAGCAAGGGTGGCAGGAGTCCTGCAGGGATCTACATTGCCTTGGCTGTGTGTGTTCCCACTGCATATGTCCACTGGCGAGCCACTCTTTCCCCTAATAGTGTCTGTATTTATGGGAGAATCTAGAGTTTTTTGTTGTTACTATTCTTGCAGTGCAATTTTAGTTCAGCTCTTTGCTGAGACACAATCAGTGTCTGGCTGACATTGAAGGTCAGCTCATCAGAAAATGCTCAGAAGCAGTTTGCTCTTAAGGTGTGAAGAAGGAGGGTTCCTGAACCTGGGATGGTCCTCTATGGACCCACCTGCAACAATTCATATATTCATTTTCTTTCTCTCTCTCTCTCTCTCTCTCTCTCTCTCTCTCTCTTTCTCTCTCTCTCTTTTTTTCCCTCCCTTTCTTTCCCTCACCCCTTTTCCTTCTCTCCTCTTTTTCTTCTCTCCCCCTTCCCCATCTTTCTCTCTGTCTTTCTCTGTTTCCCTGGAACGCTCGCTCTCCTGCTCTCTCTCTCTCTCTCTGTTTCTTTTCTCACACACATACACATGTCTCTAGTACTTACAACACAGACAATAAATGCTTGTTGATTGACTAATTAGACCAAACTCTTGAACTTACACATCTTTTGAAAGAGGTCCTAAAGTATTAGAAGCTTTAAATTTCACTATATTCTTTACAAATCTTTTTTATTGTCATTTATGGACTTCTTCACTCTTCTTCCTGTCTAATAAATTTTAAATCTAACTTACAGTTTTCTTCTGTACTCTAATCATTTCCAAATTTGATAGGGAAAGGAAATAAGTATATAGCACCTGCTGTATGCCAAGCACTATGCTAAGTGCATTACAGATATCTCATCTGACCTTCAGAATGTTTGCACATAAAGTAACAATATTAATATATGTTTAAATATAATATTTCATAATATTTGAACATTCTGCCCTCCTGATTTCTCCTTAAATTCCATGACCTCTCTCTCCTGTCTACTTAAGTAGACACTTGACCATTTCCACTGAATTTTTCTCAAGTGCAAGAATTCTTAGTTAGAACCTCTGATTATCTTCTCTAGAGGTCACTAGATATACCCCACAAAGATTTTTTCCCTTTCCAGTCTCCTTTCCTTATGTTTAATCCTTGGTGGAATGTTTGGCAGCTAGGTGGTATAGGGCAGAACTTCTTAAATTTTTTCCACTTGTGGCCTCTTTTTACCCGATAAATTTGTATGTGACCCCAGATATAGAGATATATAAAATAGATATACAAATCAAACACTTGCTGATAATAAATCACAATTTTGCAACCTCTACATTTAGTTAAGAGACCATATATGGGATTGAGAACCACAGTTTAAGGAGATAGGGTATAGTGATAGAGCCTGGTATTAGGAAGACAAGTTCAAATCCAGTAGCTGTGTGACTTTGGACAAGTGATTTAACTTCTACTTCATTTTCTTCTACTGTAAAATGGGGATATTCAGAGTTGTTGTGAGGATCAGATAAGATAATGTTTGTAAAACACGTGTCTGACATATGGTTGGCACTTATTAAATGTTTGTTCTCTTCTTCCCCCACCCTCGAATTCCCTACCTACATTCCCCAGCCCTCTTTCATTTCCTCTTTTTTTTTTTTTTGCCATTCTTCAAATTTTATCCAGATAATTCTTCCTTGACACTCTACCAAAATTCTCATTTTCATCAGTCAGTTGCCTTGGGGCCTATAAAAGATCATTTTCCACTTACTATACAGTAGAAAGTTGAAATTTTAAGATTAACACTGAGAGGATGCTGAGTGGCCTTGATTTTTCACTGCTTCTGGAGAGGGAATCTCAATAATGATTGTTACATTTCTTCTTTGCTTCCTAAACACTGTACTCTCAAGGCATTCCCAACCAGTTTCGCTTCCCAGGGTGCATACTTGAATCTCATATTCTGATTACTACATATCAGAGTGCCCTGTCTAGTTCCCTCTTGTTCTGACTCTTGATAGCACTTATTAGAAATCAGTGAACATAGAATCACAGTGATCTTTGAATGACTGTTCCATCAGAGGACAGCTCTATCCATTATAAGTGCTCTTGGATATTTTGTAAATTTAAGGCTTATGGAATTTGTTTTTGAAGTAACTTTTTAACTATTTAAAGTTAGTGTTATGGATCAGTTATTTTAAATTAAAAACGGTGATGGCAAGAACATATCTTTGTAACCTTTATTTCAAATTCTGTTTTAACTATAACTGGCATAGTATATTGGTGAGGAAAGTTACTTATTATAAATGTGAAGAAGTTTGGTGAATGTGAGGCTGAATTATAAGCAATAATTTTAAAAGAAGCAATGATTGATGCAACTGTTTGCATGTTCATGAAAAATTAAGCCATTCAGGGAACATTTCCAAGTGTCTTTTTTTTTTTTTAAACCACTAGTTTTCTTTTCAAAGAGGAACTGAGCCCTATGCATTTTTGGATCTAAACATAGAAATTAATAAAAAAGATAAACTTGGTCATAAAAACCTTAAAAACATCATGCTTGGCATAAATTGAGTTTAATCATCCTAAGAATGCTTGTTATCCTAAAATTAAAAAAAAAAAAACTTAAAATGAATGACTTCTCCTTGTTTCTTACATAACTTTTCACTAAAAAAAAGAAAAGGAACATATGGAGGGAAAGAGATCTAGAGAAGTGAGCTGAATATCTAATGATACATATTTTCAAAAGATACTTTTCCCCAAGTTCTATTTAAAATGTTACTGGTTACACTTCTATACTTATAAATTGTTAAATATAATTTTAAAACTATGAGAAAATCCTTTTTGTATGTATACAAATAACAGTAAAATTCCTTTTTCTATATATGTGTATACAATAATGGTATCAGGAAATGAGGTGTTCAATATCAAATAAATTTTCCAGATATTGAAATGTCACCTTTTTAGGTAAAAAAAATCTTGTATACTTTTTTGGTTGAAATTATTTACAAATGTTTTACATACTTTCTTGGCATAAACAGTATCTATTGAATAAAGTTCCTTGGTAATTGAAAAATATTGTTATGAGCATGGCTTACTATACTTGACTTTAGTACCACATTGCCCTTAAGAACTATTGAGGTATATTAATACAATTTGCCTTGTACATATAAAAATAAATAGACTATTTTTTATAGTTACTTTTTTATCCTCCTTCTATCTTTCCTTTGTGTCATTGCTAGCCTATTTTATTTTATCTACAGTAAAACAATTTACTGTTCAATTGTCTGATGAAGGCCTTAGGGTAGAACTAGCCTCTCTTATGGAATGAAGTGCTTGAACTTTGTGATAGCTTTGCTTTAGAGATCTTTTTCATTTTCTTGTGAGATCGTGGCCTTTTCTAAATAGTTGGGGTTGCTGAAAGTCTTATCTCTAGGTAACTGGGGGATTAACTTAATAAAATGTATCATGGAATAAAGTGTTTTTTTTTTTTTTTTCAAATATAATATTTTAGATCTTGGACAAATTATATAATATATTTCAGAAGTAGTTAAGTTTCAAAATGACTGTTTACATATTCTTGTGTGATGGAATAACTAAAATCTCTTCTCAAAAAGAAAATCATTTATATGCACAAATCACTTAATCCATGTATGTTTCCTTGGATTCAAATTATTAATAGATAGAATTGTGATAGGGAAAGTAAATACCAAGGAAAGGGACAAATTAATCAATAAGCACTGTCTCTAGTTAAAGCCTAAGGCCCCAAAATAAAATTTTCTTGTTGGGGGGAAGGATTATAGTATTCCTTTTTCAAATTCTTTTTATTTCTTTTTAATCTGCTAACTAATTAAGATAAGTAACTTTTTCAAAGCACATAAAATTTTTATTTCACTGAAAAAAGACATATTCTATGACTTATATTTAAGTTATTGCTTAGTTATTCCATTTGGTTTTTGAACAGAAGCTCCTTGTTAATTTTGTGATTTTTAAATAACAACTAAAGAATTTGGTTTCATTACTGTTCATTTTATTTAAGAGAATGCTTTTGGGTTCAAAAAATAACTTTCTATTCATTAAGCATATGTTGGGGCATTTTGATTTTGTATATCACAGAATTTTAAGGGCCCTTGACAACCCATCTGGTTGGTTTTAACCAATATCTGAAAGCAATCCCCACTGACCAACATCCTCTGATGATCCTCCAATAAGGGGAAAACATTCTACTTTTAAACAGTGATAATTATTTAAAAAAAAAAAAATTCTTGATTTTAAATCCTGCAATTACCACTTTGCAATTTATGTCTATTACCTCTATTTCTGCTTTATGCCAAATAGAACAAATTGAATCCTTTTTCCATGAGATAGGCCTTCAGATATTTAAAAACAAAAAACTATCATGTCCTACCTGATTAGGCTAAATGTCCCCAGCTCCTTTAACTAATCTTCATATGACATGAACTCCAGACTTTTTATCATCCTGGTTGTCTTTCGACATTTTCCAGCTTATCAATGTTCTTCTTAATCTATGACACCCTAAACTGAACATAATATTCCAAATATAGATTTTCTAAAGAACTTTATGAATTCTCAGGAGAAATGAGTAAAGATATTTTTTAAATGAATTTACAAACTCTTTAAGAAAGAATTAGAAGGACAATAGATAGCTTAGATTCCCTGAAAATTGGATCCTCTAAAGCAGGGGTCCTCAAACTTTTTAAATAGGGGGCCAGTTCACCGTCCCTCAGACTGTTGAAGGGCCGGACTATAGTAAAAACAAAAACTTTGTTTTGTGGGCCTTTAAATAAAGAAACTTTAAGGTCTTTATGACCAAAGCAGAACTAGAGATCATTACTGATCACAAAATAGAAAATTTCGATTATACCAAACTGAAAAGTTTTTGTACAAACAAAACTAATGCAGACAAGATTAGAAGGGAAGCAATAAACTGGGAAAATATTTTTACAGTCAAAGGTTCTGATAAAGGCCTCATTTCCAAAATATATAGAGAATTAACTCTAATTTATAAAAAATCAAGCCATTCTCCAATTGAAAAATGGTCAAAGGATATGAACAGACAATTCTCAGATGAAGAAATTGAAACTATTTCTAGTCATATGAAAAGATGCTCCAAGTCATTATTAATCAGAGAAATGCAAATTAAGACAACTCTAAGATACCACTACACACCTGTCAGATTGGCTAAGATGACAGGAAAAAATAATGATGATTGTTGGAGGGGATGTGGGAAAACTGGGACATTGATTCATTGTTGGTGGAGTTGTGAACGAATCCAACCATTTTGGAGAGTAGTTTGGAACTATGCTCAAAAAGTTATCAAACTGTGCATACCCTTTGATCCAGCAGTGTTACTACTGGGATTATATCCCAAAGAGATTATAAAGAAGGGAAAGGGACCTGTATGTGCACGAATGTTTGTGGCAGCCCTTTTTGTAGTGGCTAGAAACTGGAAACTGAATGGATGTCCATCAGTTGGAGAATGGCTGAATAAATTGTGGTATATGAAAATTATGGAATATTACTGTTCTGTAAGAAATGACCAACAGGATGATTTCAGAAAGGCCTGGAGAGACTTACACGAACTGATGCTGAGTGAAATGAGCAGGACCAGGAGATCATTATATACTTCAACAACAATACTAGATGATGACCAGTTCTGATGGATCAGGCCATCCTCAGCAACGAGATCAACCAAATCATTTCTAATGGAGCAGTAATGAACTGAACTAGCTATACCCAGAAAAAAGAACTCTGGGAGATGACTAAAAACCATTACATTGAATTCCCAATCCCTATATTTATGCACACCTGCATTTTTGATTTCCTTCACAAGCTAATTGTACAATAATTCAGAGTCTGATTCTTTTTGTACAGCAAAATAATGTTTTGGTCATGTATACTTATTGTGTATCTAAGTTATATTTTAATATATTTAACATCTACTGGTCATCCTGCCATTTAGGGGAGGGGGTGGGGGGGGGTAAGAGGTGAAAAATTGGAACAAGAGGTTTGGCAATTGTTAATGCTGTAAAGTTACCCATGTATATATCCTGTAAATAAAAGGCTATTAAATTAAAAAAAAAAAAAAAAGAAGAAAAGAAACTTCATAGCCCTGGATGAGGGGGATAATCGTCCTCAGCTGCCGCATCTGGCCTGTGGGCCATAGTTTGAGGACCCCTGCTCTAAAGATATAGGTGGTCATTTCATTGATCAGAATTGTTAAGTTTTTCAGAGATATTTTTTTTACACTGTTGTTGGTCTTGTATAAATTGTTCTCTTGGTTCTAGTAACTTTCTTTTGTATCTGTTCATACTACCCAGGATTCTTGCAGGTATCTCTTATAGTTTAATAATATTCCATTATGTTCTGATGCCATATTGATTCAGCCATTTCCCAATTTATGAGAATCCCCTTAAGATTGTTTTCTTTTTTCCCTTTTAATTTGCCTCTTGAAATATTATATTCCTCCCACCTATAGAAGAATCTTCCAGGTCTTTTGGCTCTAATTGTAGTTCCTTATGAACTGTTTTTTTTTGGATGTGTGGAAGTATTTTTTCCTTTAATTTAGGAACTCTGGATTTTGGTTGTGATATTCTAGGGACTTTTCCTTTTAACTTTTCTTTCAGAAGGTGAGTAGTGAATTCTTCCTATGTCTGGTTCTAACAGATCTAGGTAGTATTCATTTATGATTTCTTGAAATATGTCCAGAATTTTTAAAAAAATACTTTTTTTAGGTAGCCCAGTGATTCTTAAATTTTCTCTGCCCATTTTCCATGTTGTTTGTGATATAAAAAACAGAAGAAAATATGAGATATATATCACAAATATCTCACATTTTCTTCTATTTTTTTCAACCTTTGATTTTATTCCAGTATTTCTTGATATTTCATGGAATCGTTGATTTCTATTTGGTCTATTTCAATTTCAGCCTGATTATAACTTGGGTACGGTTTACTGCTTTCTCTTGTAATCTTGTTATTCTTTTAATTTTTTCCTTTTTGAACTTCCTGTTTCACTTTAAAGCACTTTAAAGTTTGTAAGGTATTTTACATAAGTTGACTCATTTTATTTTCATAAAATCCTATAAAATAGGTGCTATTATTCCTTTTTTCACAGTTGAGGAAACTGAGGCACAAGGAAATTATGACTTATGACTTACCTAAGGTCACATAGTAAGTCAGGCAGGTTTTGAATTCAAGTCCTTCTAACTTCAAAGTCCCACTGTGCCACCTAGTTGCCCCCTTTATGTCTGTGCTTTAATTTGTTAATTATTCCTTCTTTGGGGGAATCTCTAGATTTCCAATAGTATTTTATACTAGTCTGTAGTCTTTGATTTACTCATCTCTCTAGTATTAGTTCCTAAATAGGGGCTAGCCGGGTCTGGGTGCCATATTACATTGGGCTTTTGGATGGCAGTAGTCAGCCCTGCTTTTTCTTGCCCCGTGTTCTCAGAGTTCTTGAACTGACCTCTGCCTCCCCAAGGGTAGGTGGTACAAAGAATAGAGTGCAGTCTGTGGAGTCAGGAAGACCTGAGTTTAAATCTAGCCTCAGACACTTTCTAGCTGTTGGATCCTGGATAAATCAATTAACTTTGTTTGCCTTAGTTTCCTCGTCTGTAAAATGGGGTTAATAATAGTACCTATTTGCAGAATTGTTATGAGGATCAAATGAAATAATAATTGTAAAGGGGAAAATAAAATAATAATTGTAAAGTGCTTAGTCCAGTGCCAGACACAAAGAAGGTATGCACCTATAAATGCTTATTTCCTTCCTTTTCCTTTCCCACCCCACCCCCAGCCGAATCTTTGAGGTTCAGAACTCCAGTTCTTCAGAGCCCTTTCTGGCATCTCAGAGTCCAAGATGCTTTGTCTGTCCTGGTTGGAGTCAGTCAACTCTGGCTGCTTCTAATACTTGGGGTTATCTAAGTTCCCTAGCACTTTCTTGGAGGGCCCTTAATTTCTGCTGCTTCTAGACACACAGGGCCTTCTAAGTTATGTGTGTCTTTCTGGTCTTTTCTATGCTGTTCATGTTGGGAGGCTGATCTTGTTTGCTTGCACTGGTGCTGGCTTTGCTAGAGACCCTTTTCTGTTGCCTGCAGGATTCTGGCTGATAACAATCTGGGATATTGAAGTCACTCTAGTTTCTTATCAGCTATTTTGATCTGGTGTGAATTTCAGGTTTTTGCTGGAGTAGGTATGTGGGACTCCTTGGAGGACAAACAGCTCTTTGGAGCAGTGTAGAGGACACTCAGCATCCAGCTCTCTCTTTTTCAAGAAGAGATTTAGATCTTTTTTAAAATTTTATTTTATTAAAGCTTTTTACTTACAAAAGATATGCATGGGTAATTTTTCAACACTGACCCTTGCAAAACTTTCTGTTCCAAATTTTCCCTCCTTCCCCCAAGCCCCTCCTTTAGATGGCAGGTAGTCCAATACATGTTATATATGTTAAAATATGTTAAATCCAGTATATGTATACATATTTATACAGTTATCTTGCTGCACAAGAAAAATCGGATCACGAAGGGGAAAAAAAAACCCTGAGAAAGAAGACAAAATGCAAACAAACATCAACAGAAAGAGTGAAAATGCTATGTTGTAGTCCACACTAAGTTCCCACAGACCTCTCTCTGAGTGTAGATGGCTCTCTTCATCACTGAACAATTGGAACTGATTTGAATCATCTCATTGTTGAAGAGAGCCACGTTCATCAGAATTGATCATCATATAGTCTTCTTATTGCCGTGTATAATGAGATCCTTTTTTTTTTTTAAGCTTTAACTATAAACGTGTAGTTCAAATTAATTTGTAGGCAAGGGGAATAATTTCAGGACCTTGGAGTTTGTGATAGAACTTATAGATGTTATACATTATCAGCTTCTTTTTTTGTAACTGAGTGAAAGAAATAAAACTTACAAACATAACTGAAAGCTGCAATTTATATTTTATGATTTTCTCCTTCCTTCCTTCCTTCCTTTCCTTCATTTCCTTCCTTCCTTCCTTAATTTTCTTTCTTTCTTTTTTCCTTTCTTTTCTTTCTTTTTTGAAGCAATTGGGATTAAGTGACTTACTCAGGGGTCACACAGTTAGGGAAGTGTTAAGTGCTAATGCTGGATTTAAACTTAGGTCCTCCTAACTCCAAGACCAGTCCTCTATCCATTGTGCCATGTTTTATGATTTTCAACCTATAATGAAGACTTGGAAAAAAAAATTTCTAGTAGAAATTTTTTTTTTGGGGGGGGGTTTCATGAAAGTTTTTTCCTTCAAGTTTAGCTTAAATATTCATTGACTGCTTTTTAATCTACTCTAATTTGTTTTGCTAATCAAAGATTTCACATTCTAATTTTGTTAAGAAACTTTTCAAAGAATAAAATACTTTTAACATTTTGGAATGGGGGCAAAAATCTCTACCAAACTTTATTTTTTTTCTTTATTAAAAAGGAGGTTTTGTTTTTTGTTTTTTTTTTAAACAAAGTAATAAAAAATAATTTGCAAGTTCTTGGGGCAGCTAGGTAGCTGTGGATAGAGTGGATAGAGTACCAGCTCTGAATTCAGGAGGACCTGAGCTCTCTCTGATCTTAGACACTTAACACTTCCTAGCTGTGTGACTCTGGACAAGTCACTTAACCCCAATTGCCTCAGCAAAATAAAATAAAATAAAAAGTAATTTGCAAGTTATTAAGAATAAAATATTATTTATAACCTATATTGGATTGTTTGCTAATTTGGGGAAGAAGGAAAAAGGGAAAGGAGGGAGAAAAGAAAATTTGGAACTCAAAATCTTACAAAAATGAATGTTGAAAGCTATTTTTATATGTAATTGGAAAAATAAAATACTATTGAATAAAATAAGTAAAATGTTAGTTGACGAATTTGTATTTTGCTCCACTCAAAGATTCACCCCTTAACCCAGGGGTTAAGTCATATATGCCAAAGCCTTACCTTCATATTTTTTCCCCTTACCCAAACTAATTTCATCTCACAATTTGCTAGTCAAACCAGCATATTTCTTTGGACAGACTTGATTTTGATACGATAGTCTCTTGTCCTAAGATCAGAAAGTCTCACATTGTTATACCAGCTCCTGCTTCTTCTTCCCTAAAATGGGTTTCATTATAACCATAAATATGGGGTGACATTCATACCATTAACTCTAATCTTGTAGTGAATTTTGAATTGTTAATTGCTATAAGGGAGGGAATATGAATCATCTAATTTCCAACATTTAGAATTTCTTTGCCTTTTTCAGTAGATCCAAGTCCACTTCAAATGATATTGACTTTTTTGTTTTTTACAACTTTTTTTGTGTAGAGACTTAATGTGTAAATATATATCTGATTTATCTAGGGAGATTCTTATTTAGGCCTTAAAAAATTTGATTTGGTATTTACTATGAGGAAAAAAAAAAAAAAACAGAAAAGGCTTCAGGTGTTTCAGAAAGCCACTGTAGGAAGAAATGATCCAGTTAAGAGTCTTCATGCCCTTGAATCTTATATACCATATTTTTATCTTGAAAGATATCTTGATTTATCTTGAAAGAATATGACTTTTCAATGAAAAAAGCCACAGTAGTATAGAGTTAAGATTGAACATTAGGGGAAAAAAAATTCAAGGACTCAAGAATAAGATGGAGAAATAATAAGTGAAGACAACCAAATGAAGTAAATTTTCAGGATGTTTTAAGTAATGATTACTATTAAATGAATCTTATCCTTTGAGAAGAGTGCTGTACTAGAGGGTATAGTCTGCTAGCCCATTTGACTCAACCACCCAAGTCAGTTAACATGTATCAAGTGTCTACTTTGTGCTAAAACATTGTGCTAGAATTAAATTAATGTGCTTGATAATGATTCCATAATTGAAATCTTTAATTTTGGGTTTTTCCTATGGGGAAAAATATTTTTATAAATGACATCATTGAGTTGAAACAGAAGGGAAATTCAGTTCAACATTTATTGTTATGTCTATAGCACTGCGGATACAAAGATGAAAAACAACACAATTCACACCTTTAAAAAATTTTTTTGCACCTAATAATATTTTATTTTTCCAATTACATATGAAGATGGTTTTCAACATTCATTTTTGTAAGATTTTGAATTCCAGATTTTTCTCCCTCCATTCCTTCCCTCATTCCTTTCCTCCCCAAGACAGCAAGCAGTTTAATAAAGCTTATACCTATATAGTCATGTTAAACATATTTCCATCCTACTCATGTTGTAAAAGAAGAATTGGAACAAAAGGAAAAAATTACAAGAAAGAAAAAAATATGGAAATAGTATACTTCAGTATGCACTTAGACTCCATGTCCTTTCTCTGAATGTGGATAGCATTCATTTTCCATTGTGAGTCTTTTAGAATTTTCTTGTAATCCATACCTTACACAATTTAGTAAGATTTGGATACAAGTTATGTTGTAAGAAGGTAAGAAAGGTCCAGAGAAAGTACTAGAAGAAATTTGAAGAGAGAGATCTCTTTCATTTTGACTAGGGGTGATGGTAGATGGTGGTAGGGGATGGGGGGAGGAAAGGGAGAGAGAATAAGAGAAGAAGTAAGCCTAGATTGTGAAATTGGATTTTTAGAGTGGTGGTAGTACCCTCCACTATAATAGAGAAGTTGGGGAGATGGAAGGATTGGAGGGAAAAATAATAAAATGTGGTTTGTATACAAGATCTTATAGGACATCTTCCCCCCAAAAAAAGCAGTTGGGGTTAAGTGACTTGTCCAGGGTCACACAGCTATGACGTTTTAAATGTCTGAAATCAGATTTGAACTCAGGACCTCCTGACTTCAGGTCTGGTGCTCTATTAACTATGCCACCTAGCTGCCCTGAGGCATGATTTTGAGATAGCTAAAAGGCATTTGGTATTACAACTCAGAAGTAAGACTGACTAAATATATTGATCTGTAAATTTCTGTGTAGAGATAGTAATTGAACCCTTGAAAGCTGATGAGATCACCAAGTAAGATAGTATAGAGAGAAAATTACTAGGACTTAGGACAGATACTTGAGGGCTGTGATTAGTGGGCATGATATGGATGAAGATCCATAATTAAGCAAAGGAGACCAAGCAGTGGTGAGACAAGAAAAGGAAATACTGTTGTGAAAATCTAGAGAGCAGAGAGTATCCAGGAAAAAGTGATCCACTATCTCAGATGCTGAGAAAGGAGTCAAGAATGATTTCAATCAAGAAAAGCCCATTAGAATTGGCAATCAAGAGTTCATTTGTAACTTTGGAAAGTTATTTTCAGTTAAATGATGAAGTTGGAAATCAGATTGAAGTTTTAAAAGAAAATTGAAAGGAATATGGGGGATTTTTCAAGGAGTTTAGCCATGAAGGAAAAGAGAGAGATGGGATAAAAAGTGGAATAAGTGGAACAAATTAAAGTATTTTAATGATAGTAGAGACATGTTAGGTCTAGAGGAAGAAGCTATTACAGAGATTGAAAGTTAGACTATGACAATAGTGGGGGGTCTTCTGCAGAAAATGGAGTAGGAATCAAAGGTAAGAGACCATAGGGAAGGAGGAGATGGAGGGGGGGGTGGGAGCAAAGTCCAAATGATATAAAATGAACAGGAAGGGAGAAGGAGGTTGGTGAATGACTTCAGGTTTTTGGGTTAAATGTGAAATTAGGTCAGATGAAGCCTTCACCTGAAGAGTGTAGGTAAAGTGCTATGGAAATTTTAAAGAGAGATGAAAAGGTTTGGAGATGCTGGTATGGAGAATGTAATAATTATTCATAAAGTGCTTTATAAGTCATATGATACTATATAAATGCTATTATTATCATCAATTAGGGAGGAGTAGAAGAATTATTTTGCTGAAATCAAGGTTTAGTGAGATTAGATAACAAATTTGTAGTGGATTTAGCATAGTTTTGTGATTTCTCCCCCTCCCCCAGTTCTATTCAGTAGCTTGTGAATAGGAACAAAGGTTGTAGATAATGACAGAAGTCTAAGGTTGAACAAGAGACCAGAGAATTTACAGAGAGGGTGGAGAATAGGTTTAATCATTGAGAAGGATGGAAGATAGAAGAATTTTAGAATTCATGAATATGGAAGTAGAACACTTAGGGATGATGGTTAGATTAAGAGATGATCATCTCTATGTCTGAATTGAATATATCTGAATCTATACCTAAAGTGAAGATCCTGGCAGTTGAGAAGAGAAAAGAGCTTGGGAAGTTAGGGGATTTAAGAGATTATCAGTAGGTATGATGAAGCGTCCAAATATGAGAGCAGGAGTTGGGAGTATAGAGAAAGACTGAGTCAGGAATTGAACTTATTGAGGAAGCTACTAAAGCTGAACCAAATGAAATGGGCTACCTCTAGAGGTACTGGTCTTTGGAGATCTTTATTATTTACTTTTCAGTAGTATTTTATTATTCCAGTTACATATAAAGACAACTTTCAACATTCACTTCTGCAAGATTTTAATGTATATATATTGGAGATTTTTAGCTTCAAGTAATATAGAAAAGCCCCATAGTCCTTTGGTGCTATGGTGAATAATTTTCGTTAATAAAATCACATTGGTTTCTAATGTTTCACATTGCCAAAGACTTGTATTTGCAAGAAATTCTTTTTTAAGACATTACTAGTTGAAACTCCTAAGGAGGTTGAGGCTGCAGTACCTGCAGAACAAGTTAGGAGGTCACATCTATTCAGGCGTTTCTTTCCTGGACCATGATTGCAGAGGCCAAGCTGGAAGCAAGGCTGGTAGTCCAGTGGCTACTATTGGTCTTCAGGGTCACTGACTTAGTTGTTGTTCAGTAGTCCTCAGTTGGTGATAGGTATTGTTGGCATGAGGAAGTCCTTCCTCTACAAAGGTTGTTCCCTTCAATGATGGCTGCAAAGACCGAGCTGTTAGCAAGGCAGATAATCTGGGGGCCTACTATTCTCTTCAACTTACAGATCTAATTTGTTTCTACCAGGTTTATTATTATTTATTATTATTATTATTAGGATTTGAATAGTGGAGATTCCTTTTAGGGTATGGGTTATAAAATAGATAGCATCTGAGATTTCCTCCTAACTAAAATTCAGTGATTCTGAAACTTCCAAAATAGTTCAGGCAAAGTTCTAAATTAAGTGGCAATAATGTGACTAGAGAGAAAAACAGTGTATGAAAGTGATGTGGTGGAGGTTGAGTCTTTGGGACAGTTGACAGTTGATTGAATGTTAGAGATTGAGGAAGAGAAATTAGAAGTTTGGGTTACTGTGGTTTTGAGAGGAGGGGCAGATTTTGTTCAAAAGATGATGTCAGTTTTAAACATATTGAGTTGAAGGTCTGGAAAGATCTCATTCACCAACTTGAGTGACTTTCTCTTGCTTTTACAATAAAATGTAAACCATGTATTTATCTTTTAAAGCCCTACACAGCCTGGCCTCAGTCTTTTTTTCCTTATTGAACATTATTCTGTAACCTGCAATCTGCAGTCCAGCCAAATGTGCCTTCTTTTTAGTTCTTTGCACAACTGTTCATCTCCTTTTCACTTGATGCTGTGGATGCCTTCCTCCTCCTCTCTATCTCAGAGTCCTTCTCGTCCTTTAAGATGAATCTCAAATAGCCTCTTCTACATGAAGCCTCTTTTGACCCCTCCCTCTCATCTGCTAGTGTTCTCTCTCCCAAACCACCTTTTAAAACTAATTTGAATATGCTTGTATTTGTAACTTTATGTTTATGACTAAAAAAAATTCATCTCCTAGCATCCAATCTTCTAATAATGATACTTTCAGAATTTAGTCTGTCTTTAGACAATATGCATAGAACTTTGATGGACTCCCTTATTAAAATGTAGGACATGTGTTCTAATGAGCCAACTTTTGAGATGTTCCATGTCAAAGGGAACCATAAAGTAAGATTTTAGAGGAGCATTTCCATGTATGATATAATAATGTTAGATGCTAACTATACTATTATTTATTTAACCTTCAGGATTTATGTGGTCGTTGGTGGTAGATTTGGCTCATTTTTTTGTTTCTGTTTTTTGTAATAAGTGATCTAAATCTAAAGGAAATTCTGAAAAATTTTAAAGGTTTTATTTTTATGCTTATTTAAAATCATTCTCTATTTTAACAGAAGGTACCACTGGTCTCTCTTCAATTTCAAAAGCATAGTTTTTAATTATGGGTAAAGGTAACACTGCCCCTACTGTATATAAACATTTATAACTGTCTAAAATGAACATTTAGTGAATTTTTCACAGCATGTCTATTCTCAGCTTTGCTCACTTTTTATCATATCTCCAGAATTCTCAGTGACATTAATGATGAGAAAGAAGACTGGAGTAAGAGTGTACAGTGTACCTATTCACTTACACAAAAATGAATACTCCAGAACTGAGCAGAGATTATGTGGGGTATAAAAATGTTGAAGGACAAGATGTGTATCCCATATTTTGCTACCAATTAATATTTCTTTTTAGAGACTTTAATTATCATATGGAAATTAATACAAGCTTTTTTTTTTTTATTGACACATGACCTAAATATAGGAAACTAAATCTTCTGGAAATCTAGGTTGACTTAATAATGCAAGAATATTGGAAAGTACATGTGTTTGAAAACTTTAACTCTAGGATTCCCTTGCTCAAGAAACCTATTTTTTGTCATTTTACTCCAAGCAAGACTTAACAACTACTTTCCCTAATGGAGCAATCCTAAAGCTTTTTTTTTCTCCCCGTGACATACTGTCAGCAGTGCACATTAAAAAGACATTATGAAATGGAAGCTGCTTTTAGGTGCTCTTGATTTTGCCAGATGAGGTAGAATCATCAGGTTAAGATAGGAAAATAATAGTGATCTTTAGCTATTAGATATTATTTAATGCAATAAAGTATATGATTGGCTTTTAGAAAGAATCTTGACAGAGGTGGAACAGTTACTGTAATTTATTTGGCAGCAAAAGACAGTGTCACTAAATTTTACAGTTGCTAAAAATAAAACTCAACTTAGTGAAATCACTTTAGAAACTGCCTCTGGGTACTGAGCATATTGGGTTGTTAAATCAAAACATGTTACAAATTGATCTTATTGGGTAGGGTCTTAGCAACACTCTGGGACAAGCAAAATTACCTTGCTTTAACACTTAAGTAAGGGCTGTAGAATCAACTCCTGTTGCTCACTTTACTTCATTGTTAATAGAAGATTACTTTTGAATTGTGCTGTAATATTATTCACTATAATAAAAATTGGCTGTTTGAATGATTACTTTCAAAGATTGTATTTCTCAGAACATTACACATTAACTTTTATTTCTAAATCAATTGACTTTGAGTATAGATTCTAAGCTTTCTGCATGTGAGATGATAGGGATTTGGAAGGGAGTAAAGATTCTCAAGAGGATATCATTAGATAAAAAAGAGGCTGCTTAGGGCAACTTGGAAAAATAGAAAGCTGGGATTATATGTCCTATATTACTATATATGCTAATATAATAATAGAAATAAATTAATATGTTCAAGTAGCTCTCATCTCAGGAGTACTGTAGATGTTAACTCCTATTCAGAAGTGAAAGGCTCTGGCATCTGCATTGTAAACTAAACAGCAGTTCTCAGTTAAACTATATCAAGCTGACATTTGTCAGTAGTACTTCCTTGAAATTAGCATTTACCTTGCCATGCTGAATGGAGGAGCTTATCACAATATTTCATTGTGAAGATAGAAAAATATTCTGTTGTACCATGATTAAGGAAAGATTGTAAAGAGAAGATGGGCTAATTCAAATAACTTCCTTATGAAACAATTTCATGTCAAATTGTGACAATATTTAGGAACAGAACACCAAGTATTCTAGTGATATATTATAGCATTATTTTTTGCAGTTTATTGTTGGCTGAATGAAAATGAAGTCTTTTATCTGCCTAACATTTTGTATTTATGTGTTTCATGAAATTATCAAAATGAGTTTACTTTGGCCAAATTTGGTAAGCATTTTTAAAAATTCTGCTAAATACTAGCCATTCAGAAATGCAAAGGGAAACATGAAATTGATTATCCCTTTTACTGGGGGAGACAATATACACATATATAAGTATATATAATATATGTATACAAAATAGATGGAAGGTAATAGAAGGATACTGGTGGGGTGGGATGGGACATCCTCAGGAAAGGTCTCATGTAGAAGGTGGCTTTTGAAGGCAGAGGGAAGGTGAAAGAGTATTCTGGAGTTGTCAGAACAGCCAGATTAAGATTTGGCAACTGATTGAAAATGTGGAACAAGTTCAAATGAGGAATTGAAGATAACACTTAAGTACAAACCTGTGTAATCAGGAAGATGTTATTGAAAATAGTGAAGTTAAGATTCAATTTACATTTATGTTTTGGTTTTGTTATTCAGCATTTTGAAACAAAATGGCACCCATTCACAGTTTTCAAATGAGTATATTTTCTGTGGCCTTTAGTCGGCACAGTGAATAGAGTACTAGACCTGGAATCAGCAAGACTCATTTTCCTGAGTACAAATCTGGCTTCAAACTCTAACCAATGTGTGACTGGTTTTCATTTAACTTGGCTTGTCTCAGTTTCCTCAGAACTGGAGAAGGAAATGGCAAACCACTCTAGTATCTTTGCTAAGAAAATCCTAAAGGAGTCATAGAGAGGCAGGCAGAGTTAAATGACTGAACAACAAATGTTTTTCTCTAATTTAAAAAATGTCAATGAAAGTTGGTGCATCGAAATGTGATTATATTGAGTAAAGGCTACAGTTCAGACAGCTAATAATATACTTTTGGTCAAATAATGCCCTATGAACAAAAGTATTGGAGAGACAACATAGCAGAGTAGAGAGAGAGAGCTGACTTTGGAATGAGAAAAGACTGAGCTCAAGTCCTACCTTACCCATACTCTAGCCATGTGACCTTGTATAATCTGTCTTTCTAAGACTATATAAACTGCAGAACTGCCATTCAGCATATTCAGCATTGGTAGAAAAGCATTTCATCACTAGTATTTCCTTACATCAGTGAATGTACAGATTCAGCTCCTCCACAAAAATATTTATTTATGATAAATATAAATAGGTAGTATTTGTGGCATTGTTAATTTTCAAAAAAAGTTATTTATTTTCTTCTATCGGTGATAGCATTTCAATGGGATTTTATTGTGATATAAAGATATATTATTGTTTATCAGAAATTTAAGGTTGGTAATTACATTTCTAAAGGAACTTTCATAAAGAATTTTATAAATATATAATTTAAGCCCACTCGTATTAATGCTACTCAGCATTACTGAACATTGTAAATACTTGAACAAGAAAAAATAAATTAGAGGAGACCATGAATGTAGAGATAGTAAATAAGATGGTAAATCTTATTTTTTTAATAAGATGGTAATATTCTTAGGGGTGTGAGAAAAATCTGAGATAGCTAAAAATTGAGAGGATATCTCAGTCATAAAAATTAAGTAATGGTAAAACAGTAATATTTACATACTATAGAATTGATAACTATTTTAATCACTTTCTTACCAAAAGCTTTCAATTATAAGTAGAAATACATGAGCTGTCCAACAATTATGTCATACTATTGCCACATAAATAGGTTACTCTTCACTTATACTTTTATTTAGTGAAATTCTTTATTTCATTTTTCTTTATAATTCCCTGTTTGTAGTGTTTTACAGTATGTTCATGCTCTTCATTGGTCCTTTTAAAAATTTAACTGTGATGTATCGATTATTTTTTTAGCAGAAATAAATTTTAATATTTTATTTTTTCTATTGCAAACAACTTTAACATTAATTTTTTAAAACTTTGAGTTCCAGATTCTTTTTTCTTCCCCTCTTCCTTCCTTGAAAAGGCAATTTGATAAAGATTATACATTTCTAATATGCAAAATATATTTCCATATTAATTATGTTGCAAAAGAAAACAGAACAAAAAGAAAAAATTTTTAAAGTGTACTTCAGTTTATATTCAGACTCCATCAGTTCTTTCTGTGGAGATAGATAATATATTTCATCACAAGTCTTTCAGAATTATCTTAGATCATTGTATTGCTGAGAATAGCTAAATCATTCACAGTTGATCATCATACAGAATTGTTGTTATTATATATAAAGTTCTCTTCCTACTTTGCTGTGCATCAATTTATGTAAGTTTTTCCAGGTTTTTCTGAAAGCATCTTGTTTGTCATTTCTTACAGCACAATAGTATTCCATCACAATCATAAACTACAGCTTGTTCAGCCAAACCCCAGTTGATGAGCATCTCGATTTTCAATTCTTTGCCACCACACAAGCTGCTATAAATATTTTTATACATATAGGTCCTTTCCCTTTTGGAAGTGGGAAGGGGTGGGGTGAAAGGGAATAATGGTATTGTTGGTTCAGTGGGTATGCATAGTGTTCTAGCTCTTTGGGTATACTTCCAAATTGCTTTCCAGAATGGTTGGATCAGTTTACAACTCATCAGCAATGAGTGATTTTTCTACATCTCCAACATTAATTTTTTTTTTCCACCAAAAGTCTGCTAGGTCTAAGATGGTACATTAGAGTTGTTTTAATTTGTATTTATCTAAACAATAATGATATAGGGCATTTTTTCATGTGACTATATTTAGTTTTGCTTTTTTCTTCTGAAAACTGTTCATATTCTTTAATATCAATTAAGAATGACTATTCTTATAGGGTATTGATATTAAGAAGCAAAATCTTTCTTTCAGTGGGAATTTGGGAGTTTTAAAATTTTTTTGGAATTTCTTAAAGCTGAATAGACTGGATAGTAGGCCTTCTCTCCCTCCTCCTCCCCTTCCCCTCCTTTATGTTTGGTAGAATTCATATGTAAATCCATCTGGTCCTTGGGATTTTTTTCTTAGGGAGTTGATTAATAGCTTGTTCTATTTCTTTTTCTAAAATGGGACTATTTAGGCAATTTACTTCCTCCTCTATTAATCTGGGCAGCCTATATTTTTGAAGATAGTCATACATTTCACTTAGGTTATCAAATTTATTGCATAAAGTTGGGCAAAGTAACTCCTAATTATTGCTCTAACTTCCTCTTCATTGGTGGAAAGTTCTCTCTTTTCATTTTTAAGACTAAAAATTTGATTTTCCTCTGCTTTTTCTAATCAAATTTACCAAAGGTTTATGTATTTTGTTGGTTTTTTCATAAAACCAGCCCTTAGTTTTATTTATTAATTCAATATTTTTTTTACTTTCAATTTTATTAATTTCTCCTTTTAATTTTAGAATTTCAAGTTTAGTATTTGATTGGGGGTTTTAAATTTGCTCTTTTTCTAGCTTTTTAAATTGCAAGCCCAATTTTTTGATCTTCCCTTTCTCTTATTTTATTCAAGTAAATCTCTAGAGATAGAAAATTTCCCCTTATTACCGCTTTGGCCACATCCCACAAATTTTGGTATGTTGTCTCATTGATGTTATTCTCTTGGGTAAAATTATTATTTCTGTCTTATGATTTGCTGTTTCACCCATTCATTCTTTAGGATGAGATTATTTAGGTTCCAATTACTTTTTGGTCTATTTACCCCTAGCTTTTTGTTGAATGTAGTTTTTATTGCATCATGATCTGAAAAGAATGCATTTACCATTTCTGCCTTTCTGCATTTAATTTTAAGGTCTTTATGTTCTAATATATGGTCAGTTTTTGTATATATTCCATGAACTGCTGAGAAGAAAGTATACTCCTTTCTGTCAACATTCAGTTTTCTCCAA
The DNA here is from genome assembly GCF_902635505.1 of Sarcophilus harrisii. Classification (NCBI taxonomy): domain Eukaryota; kingdom Metazoa; phylum Chordata; class Mammalia; order Dasyuromorphia; family Dasyuridae; genus Sarcophilus; species Sarcophilus harrisii. The sequence continues at coordinate 133,967,673 of NC_045429.1, forward strand.
AGATCTTTCATACCTAACTTTTCTAATATTCTATTTACCTCTTTAACTTCTTTCTTATTTGTTTTGTGATTTGATTTCTCTAATTTGGAGAGTGCAAGGTTGAGATCTCCCACTATTATAGTTTTGCTGTCTATTTCTTCTTGCAACTCTCTTAACTTCTCTTTTAGGAAGTTAGATGCTATACCACTTGGTACATATATGTTTAGTATTGATATTGTTTCATTGTCTATGCTACCCTTTAGCAAGATATAGTTTCCTTCCTTATCTCTTTTAATTAGATCAGTTTTGGCTTTTCCTTGATCTGAGATAAGGATGGCTATCCCTGTTTTTTTAATTTCACCTGAAGCATAATAGATTCTGCTCCAGCCTTTTATCTTTACTCTGTATGTATCACTTTAATGTATTTCCTGTAAACAACATTTTGTAGGATTCTGGCTTTTGATCCAGTCTGCTATCCGCCTCTGCTTTATGGGAGAGTTCATCCCATTCACATTTATGGTTAAAACTACTAATTCTATATTTACTGTTATCTTATTATCCCTAGATTATACATTTCTTTTTCTCTCCCCTCTTACCGCCTTCCCCAGTATTAAACTTATGGGCACCACTTGCCTTATGCAGCTCTCCCTCTAGAATCCCTCTGACCCCCTTTGAGTCCCTCCCCCTTTCTTATACCTTTTCCTTATTATTTCTGTATTTCCTTCTATTTAGCCTTCTCTTTTCCTTTTCCCTTTTCCTCTCCTGTGGTGGTTTTCCTGGAGGCAGCCTTAGTCTCAGTTGAAATAAATAATTATTCCAAAATCGCAGCCAGCTGATAAAAATGCAAATGTTTATTTCTCCTTCCAAATTAGCCCGGTTAGTTGAGGCCTATCTCTCTGCCTGGCTCCAAGAGATCTTGCAGCTTTGTCCTTGGCTTCTGCCTCTGCTTTCTTCAGCCTCCAGCCAGCACCAAGTTGGAAGATGCAATGAATCTCTCTGTACCTTCAGTCAGTTCCACCAGAAGAAGAAAGCTAAAAGCTCCCTATATTTATGTGATTTCCCAAAGGTTAACTCCACCTTCTGGAGGGAGAGGGATTCTGGGTTATCTCCCAGAGTGCTCTCTGGTCCTAAGGAAGGTGTGAATTCAGATATCTCTTTCTAGACCCTGAATCTCCCAAACTGTGAACTCCATTAATGGAGTTCTTAGAGCTCTCTAAAGGTGTGAACACAAGCATTGCTTCCATCAGTATTAGCAACTTATCACCTTGTAAGGATTCACTCTAAGGTGTGAACCAATAAGCACTGTATCAATTCTATTGAGTTAACACCAGGATTCTGACATCACCCTTGAGTTTTCACCTTGTTTCAAGTTGAGTTGACACTAGGATTCCAACACTCTCCCACTTTTTAATGAGGTGAAAGAAGTTTCTCTGTAAACCAGATATGTCTAATATTTTCTTTTTGAGCCAAATCTGATAACAGTAGGATTCACACAGTGTTCCTCCCTCTCCCTTAATTCCCTCGGATATGAAAGGTTTTCTTTGCCCTTTGTGAGATGTAATTTCCCTCTTTTTACCTCCACTTTTCCCTTTTTCTGATACAATCCCCTTTCCATGTCTAATTCCCTTTATTAAAATATTATAACAGTAAAATCAAATTATACACGCAGTCTTTTTGTATGCTTGTAACAGAAATACAGTTCTCAAGAGTTCTTTTTATCTTTTTATGCTTTTCTTGAGTCCTATATTTGGAGGTCAGATTTTTGGTTTAGCTCTGTTTTTTTCATTAGGAATAAATAGAATTCTCCTGTTCCATCTTCTTCCCTGGAAGAAAATGCTCAGCTTAGCTGAGTAGTTTATTCTTGGCTGCATTCCAAGTTCTTTTGCCTTTCGGAATATCAGATTCTAGGCCCTTTGATCCTTTAATGTGGAAGCTGCTAGATCCTGAGTGATCCTGATTGTGGCTCCTCGGTATTTGAATTGTTTTTTTCTGGCTGCTTGTAATATTTTTTTCCTTAGTCTGATAGTTCTGAAATTTAGCCATAATATTCCTTGAAGTTTTTATTTTGGGATCTCTTTCAGAAGGTGTTCGATGAATTCTTTCAATGACATGTTACCTTCTGATTCTATTACATCTGGGCAGTTTTCTTTGATGATTTCCTAGAAAATAGTGTCTAGGCTCTTTTTTTTCATCATGGTTTTCAGGGAGCCCCATAATCCTTAGATTATCTCTCCTAGATCTATTTTCCAGGTCTGTTGTTTTTCCAAGTAGATATTTAACTTTTTTTTCCCCTATTTTTTCATTTATTTTGGTTTTGCTTCACTGATTTTTGGTGTTTCAATGAATCATTCATTTCCATTTGTTCAGTTCTGATTTTTAATGAGTTATTTTCTTCATTAATTTTTTTTAACTTCTTTTTATATATGTCCAATTGAGTTTTTAAATGAGTTGTTTTTGCTCTATGGAATTTTTTTCCATTTCACTAATTTTTTTTTAACTGAGTTATTTTCTTTCTCCAATTCACAAATCCTACTTTCCTAGGAGTCCTTTCTCTTTTCCATTTCACAAATTCTGTTTCCCTGGGAGTTCTTTATCTTTTCCAATTCACATTCAGGAAGTTGTTTTTCTTTTTCCATTTTATCAAAATTTTCTTTTAGTGAGTTATATGCCTTGTCCATACTCTCTTGCAGAGCTTCCCTTTCCTTTCCCCATTTTTCTTCTAGCTCTCTTTTAAGATCTTTTATAATTTCTTCTAGGAGAGCCTTGTGTGATGGGGACCAGATTACATCCACCTTTGGGATTTTGTCTGGAGATTATCTGCTATTAGTCTCCTCAGGATTGGAAATTTGTTCTCTTTCTGCATAGAAGCTATTTATAGTTAGACCTCGCTTTGCTTTTTTACTCATATTTTAAAAGCCCTTGGGGTCTGCCCTCAGGGCAGGGAGGTTCCCAGCTTCCTCTACAGAACAGGGACAGATGGACAGTACCTGTCCTGCGAACGGGCTGCTAAGAAGGACTGCCCGGGGAAGAGCTGTGATCTGAGGAATAGCAGCCACCCTGCAGAAGCATCACTGACCTGGGCAAAAGCCCGGTGCTATGTAATGTGGCTGCGCTGTAGTCCTGCTGAGTCACACTCCTGGTGCTGGGTGGGTGTGGCCAGGTCCTGTTAAACTCTGGCATTTTGGAGTACACTCTACCTTTGGCGTTTGTGTAACTTCTCTGCTGATCTACTGCTTTGCAACCAAAGCAGAGCAGCCAACCTGTGGTAAGAGTCCTCTCTGCAAACTCTCACCTGTGGAGACTGCCTCCTCCCCTATCTGCTCAGTATATGCTAGCCTCTGTGTTCTGCCTCCCTTGTCTGCACTGACCTCTTCCAGCCCAAGATCAAGACAGACCTTTTCAGGCGATCTTCCAAGTTATCTTCAGCTGGTAATTTGTTGCACTCCCAATATTCGAGGATTCTACCAGTCAGGCACTATTTCAGAGGCTGAATTTGGTAATCAGTAGTGACGGTAGAAGGGAGCTCAGAATGAAGCATGTGTCCTCTGCCATCTTGGCTCTTCCCCCCACCCCCGAAAACTTTTTTAGCTTATTGAGCAAGAGAGTAACATGCTTGCTTGCTTGCTTGCTTATTTATTTATTTATCCTATTTATTCTTTTGTTTGTTTATGCACATATATATATTTATAGGTATGTATATGTGTGTATTATAGACATGTATGTAATTTTTCCAGTCACATGTAAAACAATTTTTTTTACATTTATTTTTAAAACTTTTAAGTTCCAGATTCTCTCGCTCCTCCCTGTACACTGTATCCCACACTGAGCAGCCACATGTGAAGTTATGCAAAACATTTCTTAACAGTCTTGTTGTAAAAGAAAACATAGATCTTCATTCCTTCCCTCCAAAAAAGGCCTTCAGAAAAATAAAGTTTAAAAAAAGTATTCTTCAATCTGAATTCACACACATTCTTTGGGTATAGATAGCATTTTTCATCATAAGTCCTTCATTTTTTGCTGAGAATAGCAGTCTTTTTCAAAGCTAATTATCCAGCAACATAGCTATTACTTTGTACATAGTATATTTCATTTTGCATGAGCTCATGGAGGATTTTCTGAGAGTAGTCTGCTCATCATTTTTTATACAACAATAGTATTCCATTATAATCACATATCACAATTTATTCAACCATTCTCCAATTGATGAGCCCCTCACTTTCTAGTTCTTTACCCTGAGAAAAGAGCTGCTGTAAATATTATTATACATATAGGTCCTTTTCCTTTTTTTTTTTTTTTTTAAATCTCTTGGGATTCATGCCTAGTAGTAGTATTGTTAAGTCAAATGATATGCATAATTTTATAACCCTTTGGTCATAGTTCATATCTTTTGATCATTTTTAAATTTTGGGAATGGCTCTTATTTTTTATAAATTTGACTCAGTTCCCTATACATTTGAGAAAAAAGACCTTCATCAAAAAAACTTAACTTGAAAATTCTTTTCATAATTACTATTGCTAACTACATTCCCCCTCCCTCATTTATTCTATTCTCTCTCTTTTCAACCTATCCATCCTCAAGTGTTTTGCTTCTGACCAGTCCTGTCCCGCAGTGTACCCCCCTTCTATCATCCTTGCCCTTTCTACCCTTCCCTTCATGCTTTTCTTCTGGGTAAGATAGATCTCTCTGTCCATATTGAATGTCTATGTATGTATGACTCAAATAGGAATTTGAGTCAATTATAATGAGAGTAAGATGGGAGTGATATATTTATATCTGTTGTTTGGTAACTGTAATGGCCTAGAGAAGGAAAAGATCTACTGAGCTATTGCAGTAGTGTAAATGAGAGATGATTCAGGACTGACCTAGAATGGTTACCCTGTGACTAGAGAGGAGTCAAATCAAGATATTGTGGAATTAAAAACTACAACTATTGGCAACTGACTGGATATATGGGGTTCTAGAGTGAACAATAAAATAATGCCAGCCTTGAAAATCTGGGAGTCTAGAAGAAAGATGATATATACTCCTCAGAAATAAAGAGTTTCTGAAGAGGCATAAGATTGGAGACTGAAGAACACATCAAAGATTCTGAGACTTTCCAGTATTCTTCTCATTCATTATTCTAATTACCTTAGAAGTTTGAAATTTCCCTTAATGATTCTTCTATTGCTAAAATATTTCTGGAACCTCCTCTTAGAGGTTTGAAACTTCTTGAAACTTGTTTCAAACCTTTCGAATAAGTTTTTAAATCACACAGAATGTTTCTTTCCAAAAAACACTTGGGGGTATATTAACAAAAAATGTTATTAATCAGTTATTAATTTATCTTATTCATCAGACTTAGATTCAAATAGCTTTTGCCTTTTTACAAAAATTAAATACAGTCTTGATATATTCTGGAAATACATACCCCAAAAGCTTTAAAGATGCTATCGGAGAAAGAGTTTCCAGAATGTTTTAAGCAAAGGAAACATCATTGAAGTAATTGTATAGCCAGCTGAGGTGGTTTCAGTAAAAGGGGAAACAGTCACTTAGAGGAATATATTGTGGTATGTTTGTTTAGGGTTGAAAAAAAAAAAACTTTATCACTTTGTAATCCTAGTTCTTAAATATAACTATAGTCTTACATATAACTCCATTGAATTTAAATATATATATATATATGAAGAACCAAAATTTTATCCTAGATTTTATTTATATTCAGGTGTTACTCTTTGATCTTTATCCATGAGCATTGCAATTTTATCTAGTCAGCAAAGATGTCAGTCTGTAAGAGCTTTGGATATTTACTGCTTCTTTTAACATTTGATGACTGATTTTTTTTTTCTTCTTTTAGATGAAAGACTTTCAGAGTAAAATGCAATCAATATTTCCAGTGATTCCCAAGAACCCTGGGTCATCTGTCGAGTGGGAGGAAGCACTGAAATCCAAATGAGATTAGCATGAAAGAACGCCAAAGAGATTGTTAGAGTGAAGTAGCTTGGACATGCTAAAGTAGCCATCCTCTTTAAAGGAAAAAGAGATCAAATTGATTTCTATTCAGAAAAGTGAACAAATCATTGGTAGAACATGGACTCTGGCTTTCAGCATCTTCACTGTAGTCTTGAAAACTCAAAGTCATTCTGCGTTTGCTTTATCTTGGAATCAAATGGGATTACATGTTTTCCAAGATTTGAGAGTTGTTTCAAAGAACATTAGTTGTGAGTAAATAAATAACTTTCCTTTGTGGAAAATATACTGGCATAGAAAGTTAGATATATTTCTATAAACTTTAAAAACAAGTCTCTCACTTGAGAAGCCAAATTGTGTGATAAATATGCTGACAAAAATCTTTAAAAACCTTTATTTCTCACCACCAGGTTGGAAGACCAAGCTAAAACTTAAAGGTGGTTCATTTAAAAAAAAAAAAATTAAGACCATAAATAAGTTACTTGAGAGCAGGGACTATTTTTTGTCTTTCTTTCTATCTCCAGAACTGACATGTAATGCCTGACATGTAGTAGGTGCTTAATAAATGCTCATTGATTGGCATGGCCATAGATAGTAATGAAATAATAGTGATTCATTCTTTGAAATTAAATGAGTTCATTCCAGGAAGCTCTCATGTTGTTGTGTGATTATCTGGTTGTACCTGGCACAATAAGAGCCAGTTAAGTTGTCCAATATTCACCTCTGGTACACATCATAATATTAGATCATTTGTTTGAAATGATTTTTTCCTTTGCTTTGTGCCCTCCATTCACTCATTCAGTGCCCTACTTAAAGGCCACTCGGTATATTTCTACATGTCTTTATGTTTTGAAGAAAATAAAAAAACAGATTAATATAATTTGAGAGTAATTTGTTCTTTGTCATGCTGTCACTAATATGAAGTGTACATTTAGTAAATAATTTGATACTAGATTCCTAAACACTAACCTGTTAAATTATAATTTTACCTTAATCATCAAAGTGAAAATAGCATAATATTAAATCCACACATCTAACAAATATTTTTAACCCAAACTCGCATGGTATTGAGTCTAACATTCAATATTTAGTCTAATAATTCTAATGAATTTTCTGTGAGCAAATTTCTAAGTAATTCATCATTAAGAAAACATTCTCTGTTGCTCTGTGGTATCTTATAGAAACTAATAGAGAACAGTGTCTAATTGCAATCACTGTATTTATCAGACTTAAAAGTTTTAAAAAGAACAAGAAAAATATTTTTTAGTATGTAAATTTTTCAGAGAAATAACATCTGGTTGAAAATGTAAATTTGAAGTTTCTTTATGATTGCTTAAGCTTTAATTAGTCAGCTATCAGGTCTAATAAAGTACATTTGAAATTTATTTGTTAATATGAAACCTTTTAGTTCTAATAAAAAATAAAAAATTAAATGTCAAGTGCATAATTTAGCATTTTTTTCTAAACCATGATGCCACATTTAAATTGCTGAATTGTGATTAAACAGGTTGTAATCAGTATCTGGGTTTCTTATGCAACTTATTACAAAAATTAAGACTAAAAAGAAATTGAGAGTAAAATTTATAATATTACATTTATATAGTCTCAAGGTTCATCTCACTCATCTTTCAAACTAAATAACATAAATGAGAAAAGTTTGGAGAAGATAAATACAAAGATCAGAAAATCATTTGAAGTGATAGTTTTTAAAATATGCATCAGGGTTACAAACTCTGATAAATGAATTAGTGTGCATCTAGGTCTATATGAAAAAATAGAGTAAGCAGTCCTGGAAGTACCTGTAACCACCTATAGCTAGAATTCAAGTTTCTTGTTTTTCTTTGCGTATAGATGCAGATCCACAGAAGGAGTTTGGGAGAAGGGGAAAAAGTCAAGGTTTTCTAAGAAAATAGAGCTGTAATTCATAATTGGTTAATTAGTTATTTAAATGACCGTGGCTTGAAATAAACTTTTATACTGTAAGCCCCTGAGTACAGGAAGTATCCTTTATTCTTTGTAAACCCCACTGTATCACCTCCTTCAGTATGCTACAAGTTGTGTGATATATATATTCTCTCTTAATGTTGATGACAACCAGTGCAGAAAATGTTTTTTGTATTAATTGGCAAAATAAATGGCAGAGTAGATGTTGCATATATCGTGGATACTCCTGCATAAATGAACTTCATAAATGCTTTTATTGAAGACATATTAAAAATGAGTATAAAGTAGATCGAAGGTGATGGACATCTACAGATGATATGGAGGAAATAAAATATGCTTCAAATAATGTGCTTTTAATGTTAAACCAATCAATGCCAGTTTGAAAAAATTTGGTAATATGATTTCATTGGTATAAGACAGTAGTGTCAAACTCAAGATACAGGTCACTGTGAGTTTGTATTTTGACTTAGAAAAACAATCTTAACTTTATCTTATGTTTTGCTATATTTTTATTTTGTTACATGTTTCCTTATTACATTTTAATCTGCTTTGAGTACATTTGGTTGTACTGTGAGCTGTATGGTCATATGTTTGATACTACTGGTCTAGGGAACTCTCCTTTGCTAATGAAGCTCTTCAACATTTGATACAACTGTGCTAGAGAGTTGCCTGGAGGCAACATTATTTTATTTGTGCTGAAAATTCCCTGATCTACTTTTCTTTTTCCAATCTTGAATCCTTAATTACCTTTTAGATACCTGGAATCCAGTAGTCGTCCTAAACTTAGTGTGCCCAAAGTGGATCTCATGTTCTTTCCCTTTAACATTCCCTGTCCCCTGTCCTGCCCCTATTCACTCCTTCCTTATTATTGCAAAGGGCAATCCTTCCAGGTTTCCAGGCTTACAACCTTGGAATCATCCTGGACTCTACACCGTCTCTCAACTCCAGATCTCTTGCCAAGCCTTTGTGACATTATGCCTTCTCTCTCCTCTGACACTGTCACTACTGTAATTCAGGCCCTCCTTACCTCACACCTGAATTTTTGCAATAGCTTCCTGGTGGGTCTAGCTGCTTCAAGTTTCTCCCCACTCCAGTCCATCCTCCATTATCCACTAAAGCCGATTTCCCTGAAGTACAGGTGAGGTCATATGACCCTTGCCCCCATTCAGTGAACTCCAGTGGCTCTCTATTGCCTCTAGGGTCGAATACAAAATGCCCCATTTAGCATTCAAAGTTCTTCATAGCCTAGCCCTTTCCTACCTTTCTAATCTTTTTACACCTTATTCCATGACACAATCTCAAGCCAGTGACACTGTCCTCCTGTCTGTTCTGTGAACAGGTTACTTTGTCTCTCAGTTTGGGGTGTTCTTTTTGGATGTTCCCTCATGCTTTGAATACTTGTTCCCTCCTTAGCTCCAATTACTGACCTCCCCCTGCCTTCTTTTGAATCCTAAATAAAATCCACCTCCTAAAGGAATTTTTCCCTAATCTCTCTTAATCCCTGGGCCTTCCCATCATTAATTATTATCTATTTGTTTTGTATATAGCAACTACTTTTGTTTGCATGTTGTTTCCTCATTAGATTATAAATTCCTTAAGAGTAGAGAGTGTCTTTTGCCTTTTTCTGTATGAGTAGCTCTTGGCACAGTACCTCACAAATGGTAGGTGCTTAGTAAATTTTTTTTTATTTAAATAAACATTTTGAATTGAATAAATATTATTAAGAAAATAAGAAAAAAAAAAAGAGTCTGTCCTCAATGAGTTTACAATCTAATGGGAGAAAGCAACACTCAAAAGAAATCTGGAAAGAGCAATGGGAAGGGAGACACTGGTGAAGGAGGGTATTCAGCATCTCTTTCTAGGGAGTTGAAAACCAGCAGCTGCAGATTGATAGTGAACTGAGAGTTTAATGAGGTATCATGATTTCCCTAGATTTACGTTGCCAGTGTACGTTAAAGATGAGACTTGGAATCAGGTCCTGCTTTCTAGGCCAGCTTTTCATTTACTATCATATGTTTCTTCTAAATCCATACCCGTGAAAGAGTTATATATATATATATTTTGATTGATTTGATTGATTTTTGATAACCTTTTTGTACTATGTGATTTTACTATACTCTTTTAGTGGGGAACAATTGAGGATACACGCAGAATAATTTTTTTTAATTAGGAGATTTTTGTCAAAATTTCACTTTTGTCAAATATCACCCATATGATCTAATTGATATTAACAGAACTTCAAGAAGAGGGAACAGGAATAAGAAAGATGTTAAGAACAGTTTGAGATTATGAACGTTCTAAGAATGGTCATGAATCAAGAGGCCTAATGAGATGAGATGATGGGAAGGTATGTTATCCACAATTAGAATTATTTCCCTTTGTTGACTGAATTTTTTTTTTTTTTAATTTAATAGCCTTTTATTTACAGGATATATACATAGGTAACTTTACAGCATTAACAATTGCCAAACCTCTTGTTCCAATTTTTCACCTCTTACCCCCCCACCCCCTCCCCTAAATGTCAGGATGACCAGTAGATGTTAAAATATATTAAAATATAACTTAGATACACAATAAGTATACATGACCAAAACATTATTTTGCTGTACAAAAAGAATCAGACTCTGAATTATTGTACAATTAGCTTGTGAAGGAAATCAAAAATGCAGGTGTGCATAACTATAGGGATTGGGAATTCAATGATGGTTTTTAGTCATCTCCCAGAGTTCTTTTTCTGGGTATAGCTAGTTCAGTTCATTACTGCTCCATTAGAAATGATTTGGTTGATCTCGTTGCTGAGGATGGCCTGATCCATCAGAACTGGTCATCATCTAGTATTGTTGTAGAAGTATATAATGATCTCCTGGTCCTGCTCATTTCACTCAGCATCAGTTCGTGTAAGTCTCTCCAGGCCTTTCTGAAATCATCCTGTTGGTCATTTCTTACAGAACAGTAATATTCCATAATTTTCATATACCACAATTTATTCAGCCATTCTCCAACTGATGGACATCCATTCATTGACTGAATTTTTTTAAAGGCAAAAAAAAAAAAATTACAGGTGAAAATCCTACTATCTTAATAAAAGTGTCTTAATATAGGCAGAATTTGATGTCAGAAGATTTTGTCATTTGTTCGTTTTATATCAGAAGCATATTGTTAAATTGGTTAATGGAAGGGAAAAATGTTTAACAGATAATCTTATTCTTTTATGTGGAGTACCATCTGTGTATTGAGCTCTGAATGTTCCTGGATATGGAAGAGGGAAATGTTATGGAATTTCAAGTTTGCCTTCCTTGCTGTCTTTATCTTGGGTAGTATATGACAAACATAATCACATTTATCTCCTGAAGCATAAAGAGTTTTAATCACCCTATTAACCAGGATGACATTTTTCACAGACTTAAAAAGGAACAGAGCAGACATTATATCTCCATAAGCAATCCATTTCATGGAAGCTGAGCACTAGAAATTTTTAAAAGGATGGATAACACAAGTTATTTCCCTTAGACATCTAAACCAACATTAAAGAGACTTTACTAAGGACATTTTTTTTTATGTTGGCTAGGGGGTTAAACTCTAAATTTAGAATTTCATTGACCCAAAAGGGTTGCCATCTAAAGCAACTGAAAGAATATGAGGAAATGTTTACAAGAACTCTGCATTCATTCAAGGAAAATACTTAACTCTTGTTATTTATGGCTTTCAAGTAGAAATTTGTCCATGGACCTCTGGTTATTTTCAGCATAAAAAGAAAAATCTTGTAACAACTTTGGAATGCAAAACAGACCTTGGAAACAACCTTGTACTATATATATACTGTATATATACTATATATATATACTCTATGTGTATATATATATATATATATATATATATATGCTTTATATAACACATTTAAGGTTTGCAAAGTGCTTTACAATATTACCTCAGGAAACAGGCTAAAAGAGAAGTGTTTTGTCCATGGCGGTAGCTATTAAGTTTCTGAGACGAGATTTAAATTTGGAACTTAATGATTCAAAGTCTAACATTCAATCTATTACGCCAAAAACTGCCCAATATATGGGTGTGTGTGTGTGTATAATGTATATTAGTATGCTTCTGATATATATATGTAACGTGTGTGACATAGTTATATGTAACATATCTATACACACATATATACATACACATACATATTTATATACCGATTCATCACCAAAACAAAATGGATTTTAATAAGGATACAAAGTATAGAACCTGTTGCTAAATACTGACAAAGCTAATGATGTGATTATAAGAAATTACCACCTGTCAATTTAGCTGAAAATGAACTGAAAACTTTGATTAGCTTCAAGTGAATTGTAAGCCTTATTCTGAAAAATGCAATCATTTCTATTATTTTAGATAAGATGGTCACTCCAGTACTCGATCAAGTTCCTAAAGCTTCTCAATCACCAACCTAATTTTTGGAGAAAAGCCTAAAACCATATGGTCAAAAGAAATTAGGACGATTTAATTCTTTGGTGTTTAGTTGGGCATATTAGGTAGATAGAAGACTGGAGCTGGAGTCAGGAAGACTCATCTTCCCAAGTTCAAATCTGACCTCAGTACTAGCTGTGTAATTCTGGGCAAGTCACTTAACCCTATTTGCCTCAGTTTCCTCATGTCAAATGAGCTGGAAAAGGAAAAGGCAAACCCTCTCTAGAACTTTGTTAAGAAAACCCCTAATGGGATTATGAAGTCAGACGTGATCGAAATCTTATAAAATTGTTGTTGATGACCTTGCATCCTCTGATGCTTCCTAATGTCATAGAGGTGTCTGTGAAATCACTAACATTTTGTCAGTGGAGTGGTGAGATGTTACATGTTCTTCCAAGATGGAAAGCTTTCAGGTAAGGACTCCAGGGATAAAGTCCAGACTAGATAAATTCAGAGAGCATTATTAGGAAGATCATCATTAGTTTGTTGAGATAAATTGAAATTAATTAACAGGAGTAAGGCATTAGAATTAAAAGGATTTGGGGAAGATGGGGTTTTATTTGGGACTGAAGCTAGGGAAGTTCTTTGTCAGAGCAAAGCAAGGAGAATTCCAGGCATGGGAGACATAGAGAGGAAAAGAATGCCCCAAGTTGAGATAGTCACTGGCTTCTGAGTTTGTGTCATGGAATAAAGTGTAAAAAGACTGAAGGGGGATAGGCTATGAAGGGCTTTGAATGTCAAATGGGATTTTGAATTTGATTTTGGAGGCAATAGGGAGCCACTAGAGTATATCAAATGAGGACATGATCTGACCTGCACTTTAGAGAATGACTGATTATTGATAAAGGATGGATTGGAGAGGGAGAGACTTGACAGGCAGATTTACCGAGAGGCTATTGCAATTGTCCATATGTGACGTGAGAAGAGCCTATAGTGGTGACAGTATCAGAGGAGACAAGGAGACATAATGGAGAGATGTCCCAAAGGTAAAATTGACAGGCCTTGGCAAGAGATTGGGGCTTTAGATAGAGTGTGGAATCCAGGATTGACTCCAAAGTTGCAAGCTATGAAATTCAGTATTTGAAAAGACATTCTGAGAAGAAGGCTATAGATTTCATTAGGCTAAAAAATTAGTTCATAGCACAAAAAGATTAAGAACATCTAACATTGATCAAGTCTCATTTTAGAAGACTTGTCCATTCATACAGGTATATTCAGAAGTAGGGCTAGAAACCAGGTCTGCCAACAGCCAGTATTTTCACTTCTTATCTTGCCTTTAAGGATTAACCAGTTTCTTGATCAGGGATATGAATAATTCCCAAAGTTTGGAAGATAAAATTGTTAAATACCAAAGTTTAAGAATCAAGGGGAAAGTATTTTTTAGCTGCCTTCATCTGTAAATTGGTAAGAATATGCAATCTGAATATATAGTTATATAGTTTAAAAAAAAATATATATATATATATATACATTTTATTTTTTTTCAACACACATAAAGATAATTTTAAACATTCATCTAAAAAATTTAAGTTCTAAATTTTCTCTCTCTCCCTTGTGCCCTTCCTCCCAGAAATGGTAAGCAAATTGGATATGGCTTACACAGGTTCAATCCTGCAAAACATAGTATCATATTAGTCATGTTGTAAAAGAAGACAGATCTAAAGAAAAAATTCATGAAAAAAATGCAAAAAGTGAAAAATAGTATGCTTTGATCTGCATTCAGACATCATCAGTTCTTTTTCTGGAGTCATCATGAGCTCTTTGGAAATGTCTTAGTTCATTGAATTGCTGGGAATAGCTAAATCATTTACAGCTGATCATCACACAATATTGCTGTTAGTGTTTACAACGTTCAATTGATTCTACTCATTTCACTTTGCATCAATTCATATAAGACTTTCTAGGTTTTTTCTAAAATTAGCCTGCTCATCATTTCTTACAGTACAGTAATCTTCCATTACAATCATGTGCCATAACTTGTTCAGCCATTTTCAGATTGATGGGCACCCTTTAATTTCCAATTCTTTGCCACCACAAAAAGAGCTTCTATAAATATTTTGATACAAATAGGTTCTTCCTTGCTCATTTCTCCCTTAAAAATCTCTTTGGTATACAGCCCTAGTAGTCATATTGCTGCATCAAAGGATAGGCCCAGTCTTACAGCTCTTTGGAAATCGGTCCAAATTGCTCCATACTGGTTTGCATCATTTCCTAACTCCACTTATAGAGTATCAGTGCCCCAAAATTTCTACATCTCCTCTAATATTTATTCTCTTTTCCTTTTTCTTATATTAGTTAATCTGATAAATATGAGGTAGTCCTTTAGAGTTGTTTTAATTCGTATTTCTCTAATAGTGATTCAGAGCATTTTTCAATAGACTCTAAAAGTTTTAATTTCTTCATCTGAAACTACCTGTTTATATCCTATCATCACTTATGATAAATGACTTTTATACTTGTAAATTTGAATCAGTTCTCTATATATTTGAGAATTGAGACCATTATCAGAGATATCTTGTTGTAAAAATAGTTTCCTAGCATTTTGCTTTCTTTCTAATGTGCTGCTTTAGTTTTGTTTGTACAAAATCTTTTAAATTCAGTTGAATCAGGTTTATATTTTACATTGTCCATTTTACATCTTGCAATGCTCCCTGTGTCTTAGTTGGTCATAAATTCTTCCACTATCCATAGATTTGATAGGTAAACTACTCCTTGCTCTCTTAATTTGCTATGGTATCACCCTTTTTAAGGTCCTTTAATATTGAGCCATGTATATCTAATCTATTCCACTGATGTGCCATTCTATTTCTTGTGACTTTTTGTTTGTTTTTCTGTTTCCCCAAAACAAATAAAACCTGCTTCTTGTGACTTTTTTGTTTGTTTGTTGCCATTTTATTTCTTAGCCAGTACCAGATAGTTTTGATGATTACCACTTTATAATACAGTTTAAAATCTGGTATGGTGAAGTCATCTTCCTTCACATTTGTTTTCATTAATTTCCTTGACATTCTTGACCTTTTGTTTTTCCATATGAATTTCATATTTTTCTTGCTCTATAAAATAATTTTTGGTGGTTTTAAATGGTATGTCACTGGTAAGTTAATTTAGGTAAAATTATCATTTTTATTATATTTGCTCAGTCTACCCATGAACAATATTAATATTTTCCAGTTGTTTAGATCTGACTTTGTTTGAAGTGTTTTTTTATATTGCATTATATAATAACTTTAAAATGTTATGTTTTTTTACCCAGTTCCATGTAAAAATAATTTTTCACAATCATTTTTGATACTGGTAATTTGGTTTTCTTTTTTAAATCAAAGTAACCAAAAGTTATCTGTTGTATTTTTTTTTTTTTATAAAACCAGCTTCAAGTTAGTTCAGTGATTTTCTTTTGATTTAATTAATATCTCCTTTGATTTTTTAGGATTTGCAATTTAGTGTTTAATTGGGGATTTTTAATTAGGTTTTTTTTTTTTTCTAATTTTTTTAGTTGCATGCCTGATTTATTGACTTGGTCCTTCTCTTTTTTATTGATATAGGCATTTAGAGATATAAAATTTATACCAAGTATTGCTTAAATTGTGTCCCATAAATTTTGGTGTGTTGTCTCATTGTTGTCACTCTCTTTAATGAAATGTTTGAGTGCTTTTATGATTTGTTCTTTGACCCATTCTTCCTTTAAGATTAGATTATTTAGTTCCCAATTAAATTTTCATTTATCTTTCCATGACACATTATTAAACATTTTTGTTGCACATTATCTGAAAAGGATGCATTTGATATTTCTGCCTTTCTGCATTTGATCATGAGGTTTTTATGCATTAACACATGGTCAATTTTTATGTAGGTGCCATGTATTAATAAGAAAAAGGTATATTCCTCTCTATTCCCATTGTTTTCTATAGAGGTCTGTCATATAGAACTTTTCTAAAATCCTATTTACCCCCTTAATTTCTTTCTTGTTTATTTTTATGGTTTGATTTATCTAGTTCTGAGAGGGGAAAGTTGAGATTTCTCATTAGTATGCTTTTGCTCTTTCTTCCTGTAACTTATCTTTAAAATTTTAGATTCTCTGTACCACCTTTTATTTTGCAAGATTTTGTTTCCCGTTTTAGCTCTTTAAGTTACATCTATTTTTGCTTTTGCTTTGTCTGAGATCATGATTGCTATTCCTAATTTTTTTTAAACTTCAGTTGAAGCCTTCTAAATTCTGTTCTGTTATTTTACCTTTATTCTGTGTCACTGTACTTCAAATGTGTTTCTTATAAATAACATATTTGGGATTCTTGTTTTTAACCCACTCTCCTATCTGCTTCTCTTACATAGGTGAATTCCTCTTTTCCCATTCCCATTCCCAGTTGTATTTACCAACTGTTTAATTCCCTCCATTCTACTTTAATTCTGTTTATATTTCTCTTCCTTTTCTTTCACCATTCCCCCACTCCCACTGGTTTTTTTTATTTCTGACCACCAGCTTCCTTAATCTGCCCCCTCCTTTTTCCTTGTCTCTCTTTCTCCTCTCTTACTCTCCTAAGTATATAGGTTATTACTTCTTTGAGCCAAATCCAATGAGAATAAGATTCATGCTATGTTTATCCCTTTTTCTTCCTTCCACCATAATAGATACTTTGTGGTTCTTCATGTGAGATAATTTATTCCACTCTTCTTCTCCCTTCCCTTTTCTCCCAGTATAAATCCTTTCTCATTCATCAATTAATTTTTCTATATCATCCCATCCAGCTTGTACCCACACCCCTATTTATACTCCTTCTAAATGCCCTAATAGTGATGAAGTTTTTAGGAGTTATAATTATCACCTTCTTGTGTAAGGATTTAAACAATTTAACATTATTGAATAATTTGGGTTTTTTTTTTTCCTTTTCTGTTTATGCTTTTCTTGAGTATTATTTTTGAAAATTAAATTGTCTGTTTAGTTCTGGCCTTTCATCAAAAATATTTATTCTAGTTCATTGAATGTGAATTTTTTCCCCTGAAGGATTATGGGATAAGTGATTCTTAGTTGTAATCCTAGCTCTTTCGCCTTTTGGAATATCATATTCAAAATCTTATGATCCTTTGATGTAGAAACTACTAATCCAGTCTTGTGTAATCCAGTCTGTGGGGTTTTGCATTTTGAATGGTTTCTTTCTGAGTACTTGCAGTATTTTCTCTTTGATCTGAAAGTTCTGGCATTCAGTTAGTCCAATAATTCTTAAATTATCTTTCCTGGATCTATTTTCCAGTTCAGTTGTTTTTCCAATGAGGTATTTCAATTTCTTCTAGTTTTTCATTCCTTTGATTTTTGTTTGATTGATACTTGACATCTCATGGAGTCATTGGCTTCCACTGGCCCAATTAAGGCATTATTTTCTTAACTTAGCTTTTGTACCTCTTTTTCCATTTGGCCAATTTTACTTTCTAAGGAATTTTCTCCTTCATTTAATTTTTGTACATATGTTTCCACTTTTTGTGCTTCCTTTACTAAGCTGCTGATTCCTTTATTCCATTATTCTCTTGCAAAATTCTCATTTCTTTCCCAAATTTTTCTCATATCTCCCTTATTTGATTTTTAAAATTCTTTTCAAGCTGTTCAAGGAATTCTTTTTGGACAAACTCATATTTCTTTGAAAATATAGAGGCAACCCAGCAAAAGAACACTGGGATACAAGTATAGACTGCTTGCATTTTTGTTTTTCTTCCCAGGCTATTTTTACCTTTCTAAATCCAATTTTTCTTGTCTAACAAGAGAACTATAAATATGTACACATACATTGTATTTAAGATATACATGTTTAACATGTATGAAACTGCCTGCCATCTAGGGGAGGAGGTGGAGGGAAGGAAGGGAAAAGTTGGAACAGAAATGTTTGCAAGGGTCAGTGTTGAAAAATTACCCATGCATATGTTCTGTCAATAAAAAAGCTATAATAATAATAAAAAAAGAAAATATAGAGACATTTTGACCTTGTTGTTCTCTTCTGAGTTCTTGATTTGATCTTCTCTGTCACCATAGTAGCTTTATGTGGTTAGGGTTTTTTTCCCTCCTCGTCTTCCAGATTATTTCATGACTTTTAAAGTTGAGCTGTGCTCCTCGGATTCAGGAAACACTGTCACAAGCTCAGGGACCTGCTCCCTGGCCTACAGCAGCAGGTTCTCCAGGCCTGATGGCTCACCTTCTGTCCTGGGGGATTAAGACCTGATAGTTCACCTGGTCCTGGGGCCTGGCCAAACCTGCTGCACTAGGCTGCCCCTCGATCATTAGATCAGGCTGTACTGGGCCTTCTGAGCCTAGACACTCATCTGCTGCTCCCATGGCTGGAGATCTCACATCTGCCACCTTGTGCCATTGACCTGCTGTGTTGGAACTGTGGAGTTTTGGATATCATCCTGTGCTAGGGCTAGGGGCCTCCTGCTGTCCTACCTGCCTGTGTTGAGCTGTGCTCCTCTTCTACTCTAGGAAGACAGAACTTTCCTGCAGTCAGTCTTAAGTTATCTTAGGCTGGAAACCCCATCCTTTTGTGGGCTCTATCACTCTAGATTTTGTTTTGAGGCATTATTTGAAATTTTTTGGAGATGAATTTGGGAGAGCTCAGGGATAAGCTTCATTGGAATCCTACAGTTTCAACATCTTAGCACATTTTTCTTTCTAAAAATCAGATAAGCAAAACTGAAAAAAAAATGTTAGACTATCCTTTATCGAGTTGAGTGATAAATTGTCAGGTAAAGTGCAGAACCTGACACCTTTTTGATAGCTAAAGCTCTGGAAATACTCAGTGTTCCCTAGCCACTCCCAACTCAAGAGTATTGTCCCAATTTTATAGGGGAGTAGAATCAGTATCTAAAATAGCTACATTTGAATATGAAAGTAGAACATTCTCAGGACTCATTTGCCATTGCTCTGCTCCTATTTCTAGATACTAATTCTCCATTAATACAGAACAGGTATTCAAAAAGTATAGTGATTTAGTCAATATGATTTGAACATGAAAGGGCTTTAGACAAAGAGATCTTGATTTTTTTTTTTTTTAATCATTGAAGACTCCAAATCTCTGTTACTTGTTTCTTTTTTTATGTCCTGCTGAATACATGGAAGTATTTTATTTTTGTTATTCTTTACATACAATTTAGATGATTCACATTCATATAAAACTTCCATTAAACTCTGGCCTTAATTTTAGTTCAGAGGTCCCTCAAGGACATAATCCAGCCCTAAGTAATGAGAATTTTGCTTAGGAAAACCCATATTTCTCTTCCTGATACCTATCTTGCCAAAATGAGTACCAGATTTTTGAGCCTTGAATATCTTCAGCAGTTTGTCAGCATGATCCTCCAACTTTGTTCTGTAGTGACTGTATACCATCTGAATCCCCCATCTGTTTTCTAAGCTGAGCAAGATGCAGACATTCATACATCACCATATGGAAATCTTACAGGGTCTTACCAGTTACTAGGTAACTGGGCACTGGAACCAGCCTCCATTTACTTATCCTATTGTTTCTCTCTCTTAGAGAGAATGGGGTCACAAAATTAAAAAAAAAATTATCACATTGTAGCAAATTTCATGCAAAGCTAAAATAAAAGCTGTCATCAAATAAGATTGGAAAAGCATTTAGCTCTTAATCTACTCAAGGATGATTTTACATAAATTTTATTGTTACAAGATAGAAGAATGCATTATCGACTTACCCACCTAATTAAGAGAAAGACTTGCTTTTTCTTATGCATAGATATTAAGTAATGAGGGATACTCAGCCACTGCAATGCATTTTAATTCGTATACAAAATCTTTTGATAAGGATTAAAAGACAACCAGTTGTCAAGAGTAAGAATGGCATTTATAATGTCCTTAAGTGACTTTTAGTAAAACTCAACCAAAATTTGGAGTAAAGAATAGTACCCCAGCATTATTTATTCTTTATTAAATCTCACTTTTCCCTGTTTTCCTTTGCTTTGCCAAATAGCTATCCTACTCTGGGTTTCCATAGACAAAATAACTAAAATTTGGCATCTATTAAATGCCTGCTGATGAACTGAGTAGATGATGGGGTGGGAAGTTGGGCTGAGCAGAGAGGGGAAAGGATCTAATTGGTTTATAGGGGAATACAGTAATTACTCATCAGCTCCAATAATTGCATCTGGTTCTCAAAGCAAAAGACTGGGTACATGTAATATGATGATCCAGAGCCCATGGAAGAAACACCATAGCTTTGACCTTGTTTGGGTTCAACCCTTCCACTACCATGAAAGAGACACTTGGATATTCCATGTGTCCAAGGCCTTACAAATCAGTGTTTGAGTACTGAGATTAGAATGGGCACTCTAACCCTAATCACAAGTCTCCATTACTTATTTCTTCAGTGCTTGTTATCTGCCATGTAGGCCATGTACTTTTCTAAGAATTGAAACAGAAAGATAAAAATTGAACATTTTCTACTCTCAAGAAGTGACCATGACACCATGGTTTCCAAACCTTTGTTACTGGAAGGATGCTGATGTCCTCAGCAGAAACAGGGAAGTTAGAAAGAAGGGAGGGTTTGGGGAGAAAAAGATGTGTTCTTTTAAAATCCCAACAGAAATCCAAATTGGTAATGTTGGATTAGAGTTAAGAGAAACTAAAGTGAATACATAGATCTTTAAATTATCTACACAGAGCTGGTAGAACTTGGGGTTACAGATGAGATCACTGAGAGATAATAGAGGGGAAAAAAGAAAAGAGGATTCAAGACACAGTCCTGAGCTCCACTGATCCATAAGAAATGGCACATGGATAATCATGTAACAAGAAACTGAGAAAAAATGACTGGACCCAAAACACACAGGAATATTATTGCCAAATTTCAAAACCCCAGATAAAAGAGAAAATTTTGTAAGAAACAAGAAAAAAAATTAAAATACACCAGAGCTACAATTTGAATTGTACAAGACTTATCAGCAGCTACAATGAAAGACCACAGGTCCTGGAATCATATCTACCAACAATCAAAAGAATTAGGCCCATGGCCAAAAATATCATATCCCAGCAAAATTATAATTTTGAATGAGAAAAAATGGGCTTTTAATGAACTTGGAGATTTTCAGGACTTTCTATCAACCAAACCCAAATTTAATGGAAAATTTAACATATAAGGGCCAATATCAAAGATCAAATTTAGGGAATTTAACATGAACAAACTTTAAACATGAACAAATTTTGGGTTTTTTGACATGGGAAATGTATATTTTTAAGATTCACATCAACTGTAGGACAGCTCAAAAGAAAGATTGACAGAGTTAAGGTAAAATAGTAATTATGTCATACAAATGAAGTACAGAAGAAGAATAGACACAGAGGCATTGGTGGGGGAAAGAAGGGCTCATAGTTCGGAAAACCTACTCACATCAGGAATGGGCTCAATAGGCAACACTATACACACACACACACACACCATAAAAGATATAGCATCCTCCAAAATCTATAAAGAATAAGGGGGGGAAGGATCAGTGGATGGGAAACAAAGGATGAGGGAAGAAGATAAGGGAGGGATCCTTGGGTGGAGGGAGGCCAAGGCATATTAGGAGCAGAATTAAAGAGTCAACAGGGATAGGAAAAACATGTATTTGGGATGTATAGGGGATGTGTGTGTATGTGTACAGCTTGCTTGGGAGTGGTGAGGAAAGGGTGGGTAAATAATAAAGTAAAAAAGGTGTGTGGCAGAGAACCAAAGAATGTTAACAAGAAGGATGAGGACCCAGAAAAAACCGTAGGGTGGCTGAAGCTGAGTAGATGCACTGAGGTCGGTCTGAGCACTTATGGCTAATTAGCAATTGGACAATACTCTATTAATATATGCTTGGAGAAAGAATGGCCCCACCCACTCTGTGCAAGTTTGATGGGTTGTATAGAAGATTGGGTAGAGGATTTGGTGGATGGAGTGTGAGAGCCAGAGGCACTGCTAGCGGGATTTGTGTCATGATTGCTCACTTCCTATCACCATTCCCATTCACCTCCACAAAGAATAAATCCTATCACCATTCCCATTCACCTCCATAAAGAATAAAGATCAAGGACTTTCACTTATCCTGACTCTGGCTTATTTTAAAATACCCTGGGAGCTAAATGTGGTCATCACAATGGAACCAAGGACCCTACTTTCATTGAAGAAGTCTCTGGTGACCAGGAAATTAGGTGAGTATTTTAATAGACAAGCAGGGAACTTAATTTGTTAATGGCTAAACTAGTAACCTTTTCTGGCTGAAATGGGGCAGATGTCAGGAAAAGATTCTCCCCCACCCCTACCCCCACCCCCATCCCCACTCTGAAGGGGCACTATAGAAAGCATGCTTAAGTTGACCAAGGGACAAAGCTTAATTATAACTTGGTAACAGATCGCTCTTGGGTACATTAGAATGCACCTCCCCTTGGTTCTTAGAGGAAGAACAAATCTCGCCAGACAATTGGAAATTAGTAGGACAACAACTCTGTGACTATTACAATTACAATATTACAATGAAAAGGGTCCTCCTTCAATTTCCATCAAAGTATTCTATGTATACAACATAATACAGTTGGCCTTAAAAAATCCTGCAAGTTATGGAAAAAAGAAAAGTTCTAGGAACAGCCAGATGAGGAAGCCTGAGGAAAAAGAGGAAGACAATGAACAGATTAATGACCATATCCCCACAGGACATGGAGATTTAAGTGAGGTTCAAGGGTGTGGTGACTTTCCATCAACTCCACCTTCTGGGATGGAAGGAGGAATAGTGAGAGGAGCAGTGACATCACCAGCACCTCCCCCCCAGAAACTACCCCCTCCTATGAGTAGACTGCAAAAGGCACTACTGAAAGCCACTGAGGAAGGGAAAGATGTAACTCAGTTAAGACTACAAATTTATCCTGTGATTCAACAGTTTAACTCTTCTAGTCAAGAAAGTAGAAAATATGCTCCTTTTGATATAGAAATCCTGGAAGAATAGAGTTGTATGCAGCTGGGGACAACTGAGATTCCCCCAGAGAAGTGAAATCTGTTCCTCTCCATCCTATGGATCCCTTGCCTCCAAGCACAGTAGGCCTGACCATTTCACCTCCTAAGAGCACTTACAAAACAGTGTCCATCCACACACTGATGTGGGAAACTGGGGAATGTGTAGATAATATCCCAGTCACCAATACAGGTAGAAAATGTGTGACTTATCAACCAGGAGAAGTAGTAGCATCAGGTTTACTAATACAGACTCCTAATAAGTAACCTGGTGATAGTCACCCAGATTCTGATTCTAGACCCACAAAATCCAGGTCAGCAGCTGTGACAGCTGACCGACCTATGCTCACTATCTATATAAATGGCCTACCATTAGAAGGACTGGTAGACACAGGTGCAGCTCATATAGTCAACTGGCCCAGTCACTGGTCAAAGATTAAGGCAGACACCTACATGTCTGGTGTAGGGGGATCAATAGCAGCTGAAGTTAGTCCTGCCCCTATGAGATGGACTTTTGAAGGCAAAACAGGAGTTTTTACTCCTTTTATATTTGAAAAATCCCCATCAATCTGTGGGGAAGAGACGTTTTACAACAATTAGGGTTAAAAATGAGTACTTCAGTTTTTTAGGCAGGGTTGCTGTTGAAGGCCTGCCAATACTTTCACCTGTTCCTATCCAATGCAAAACTGATACACCAGTGTGGATAGAACAGTGGCCCTTAGGTAGCGATAAAGTTCAGGCCTTATTAGATATAATATAGAAGCAACTTGACCAAGGACACTTACAACCTTCTCTAAGTCCTTGGAATTCCCCAGTATTTGTTGTAAAAAAGAAATCAGCCTGGACTTCCATCTCCTACTCAATTGCCTAGAGAATGGCCTCTTTGGGTTATAGACATTAAGGATTGTTTCTATTCTATCCCTCTGGATAAGGAGGATATGAAAAGATTTGCCTTTTCAGTGCCCAGCATTAACTTAGCCAAGCCTTATAAAAGATATGAATGGACAGTTTTGCCAGAGGGAATGAAAAACAGCCCTACTATGTATCAAATATATGTTGCTGCTGCTCTTACTCCAGTAAGAAAAGCATTTCCAAAAGTTATGTTATTATATTACATGGATGATATATTGGGATGTGCACCTGAGGAACAAATGTTAGAAGCGTGTATGCAAAAGACCATTGAAACACTAAGGAACTACAAATTGCATATAGTTCCAGAAAAAATTCAAAGACATGCTTCTTTTCAATATTTAGGATATGAAGTATACCCTAAGGTTCTTATAGTACAAAAACTGTCTTTAAGAACAGAAAAGCTAAACACCTTAAATGACTTTCAGAAATTGATAGGAGATATCCAATGGATGCGATCAGTGTTAAGCTTGACTACTTATCAATTGCAACTGTTATATGACATTTTAAGGGGAGACAGTGCTTTAAATTCACCACATCAACTTACAAAAAAAGCTCAAGAGGTTTTGAGAGAAGTTGAACTGGCTTATCCAATGTGATTGAAAGAGTCACTCAAAACCCCTTGGAAATATCAGTTTTTGCTACACAAGAGGCACCCACAGCAGTCCTTCATCAAGGAGACAGTGTGATAGAGTGGGTGAACCTCCCGGCACAATCAGAACAAAGCCTTACTCCTTACCCAATGTTTGTGGCTAGAATTTTATTAAAGACCATTAAGTGAGCAGTACAATTATCTAGAATGAGACCTGACAAGATATACACCTTTTATACTAATGCACAAATTAATGTATGCTGTGAAACCATCCCAGAGTGGCAAATTTTATTAGCCATGGCTCCAAATTTTACACACGGGTCTCCATTAAAGATAAGCAGACTATTACATAATTGGCAATGGATTCTTGAAGAAAGGTTTCTAAAGTTCCTCTTAAAGGACCAAATATCTTTACAGATGCATCCAAACATAATATTTGTGCTGTATACTCTCGTAACTTAACTATAGAGTAGTCAGAACTCCTTTTCAGTCCACTCAGCAGAATGGATTGTATGCAATCATTCTAGCTCTTACTTATTATCCAGGAGATATAAATATAATATCTGATTTGGCCTATTCAGTAGGTGTGGTACAAAGAATTGCCACAGCCCAAATAAAATTTGTAGCCTCTAATATATATCAGCTGTTTAAGAAACTTTAAGAACAAGTGAGAAAGCATCCAGGTAAGATTTGTATTTTGCATGTCCATTCTCATAGTGGACTTCCAGGTCCTATTTTTTGATGGTAATTCAAAGGCAGATAGCCTTCTAACTATGTTGGTCAATGCTCCTTTATTCCAAGAAGCCCAGGAATCTCATTCTAAATATCATCAGGCTGCTCGAGCTTTATGTTTACAATTTGGAATAACAAGAGAGGAAGCTAGGAGCATAGTAAAAGCCTGTACAGCTTGCCTTCCTTTCCACACTCCTATACTGCCTCCAGAGAAGAACCCTCATGGTTTGAGACCCAATGAAATTTGGCAAATGGATGTGACCCATTATAAATCTTTTGGTCGCCTGTCTTTTATCCACGTTGTGGTAGACACCTTTTCAGGATTCACTTTTGCAATACCAGCAGCAAAAGAGACAGCGCGAATGGTCACTGAGTTCCTTATCCAAGCATTTGCAATTATGGGTGTGCCACAAGCGATAAAAAGAGACAATGGACCTGCATATACTTCTAAACATTTTGCACACTTTTGTGCACAGTATAAGATTTTACACACCATGGGCATACCTTTCAATCCTCAAGGACAGGCAATAGTGGAGAGGAGAAACAGAGATATTAAGACACTCCTCCAAAAGCAAAAGAAAGGGGGAATCACAGATAACCCTAGAGAACTTCTAAATCTAGCCCTTTATACTATTAACTTCTTGATTTTTGACAAAGTTGCACTGGCTCCGGCAGACAGGTTTTATAACCCACCGGAAGCTCAGTGTCCAGTGGGAGAGCTCCACTATCTTTAGATAATCGCCAGGTGATGTGGAGAGATCCAGAAAGTGGTGAATGGAAGGGACGAGGTAGATTAACTGCTTGGGGGAGAGGGTTTGCTTGTATCTCTACAGGTGGAGAAGGAATCAGATGGGTGCCAACGAGCCATATTCACCTTGCCCATCAGAGATGGAGAAGGCTCTTGAAACAAAGGAAAAGACCCAAGAAACATCGGGTGGTTCTGTCGCTGACTGTGCCCACCACTGAAAGTGCCTGGCAGTTATGGTGTTTGACTCATGGATATCAAAAATTGTTGGACTTCAAAACCCTCAGGAATCATTTGATTCTCTGAGACATGATAAGATTGTTGTAGGACTTGAAAACCCTCAGGAATCATTGGATTTTCTGAGAAATGATAAGACTGTTTCAGGACTTCAAAATCTGCTGGAATCATTGGATTCCCTAACACATAAAAAGACTGTTGCAGGACTTCGAAAACTTGCAGGGATCATTGTATTCCCTGACATGTGAAACAATGGACAATAGATTGGTTTTGGACTATCTCTCGGCTCCTGAAGAAGGTGTATGTGTGACTGTTGTTTATATACCCTCCTTATAGAACTTCTTGAAATCTTTTACAACACCATGTTGATTTATATTGTTTGTTATATCACTACTTGCATGTAAAATTCATGTTTGTTACACCACATTGAGCCTTTACTGATTGAGGGAAGGGTCATCCCTAGTAGCCTGTGCATTATTGCCATGTGCTCATGTAATACCTCCTATGCTGATGGGTTTGTGTATACCTGTTTCTAATAAGACCCTTCAGCCCAGAAACCCGCTAGCAACCCCCACTTCCCTTTGGTGCTTTTCATCTCCCTTCCTGAGATGTCAGGGAGGGCATGGTCATCTCCTTTTTAGTGCTTTCAACTCCCTTCCTGAGAAGTCGAGGGTGGGGGAGGGCATGATCACTTCCTTCTGGGTATTTTCACCTCCTTTAGTAAGAAGTCAGGGAAGGTGTGATCACCTCCCCTTGGGGGCTTTCACCTCCCTGAGAGGTCAGGGATAGTGTGACCACCTGTGTTCTAAAACAAAAGAAAGAGGGAGATGTAATGGGCTGAAGCTGAGCAGATGCACTGAGATCTGGTCTGAGCACTTATGGCTTGGAGAAAGAATGGCCTTGCCTACTCTCTGTGCAAGTTTGATGTGTTGTATAGGAGTTTGAGTGGAGGATTTGGTGGGTGGAGTGTGAGAGCCAGTGGCACTACTGGCCAGATTCGTTCTCACTTCGTATCACCATTCTCATTCACCTCCACAAAGAATAAAGATCAAGGACTTTCGTTTATTCTAATTCTGGCTGGTTTTAAAGTACCCTGGGTGCTAACTCGGTCATCACAATAGGGTATGTCTATCAAGAATACTTTTGGGGCAGATTCAAGATAGTGTAATGAGAAGAAACATTTTTACTTAGCTTACCCAAGCACATTTTCTCCACAACAACCTAGAAAATGTGCCAGTCTGAATAGATCAGAAAAGCTAAAAAAAAAAAAAAAAAAAAAAATCACAGTAAGTCATTTTTTCTAGCCCAGAGCAGCTTAGAAAAACAGACAAATCTGACAGTGAGGAGGGGACTAGCCAAGAGGATGATTATTCTTTGACAGAAGAAGCAATAGTAAAGTAGGATGGGTAGGGCAGGGGAACATTTCTATGTTTAGAGTCATAAAGGGGAAGCAAGAGGGTGCTGGTATAGAGGACACCAGAACTTAAAAGACATTTCAAGGGGATATTTGAACTAGCATCAGGTACAGAAATGAATGCCATATATCACCCACTACCCAGTTTCTGATCACAGATAAGGGCAGAGAAGATCAGTCCTGAGCAAGCAGAGTCCTAGCCAAATGCTGGATGGAATACAAATTCTGGAAATTAACAGGAGCAGAATGATGACTTGGTTCCAGCCTTTAATCCAACATGTAAGTATGAAGTAGAATAACCAGAACAGGAGTGTTCCGGACCAAAGGGAGCTGGCAGTTCAGTTGCTCTGAATCTGCAGAACCCCCTAGTGAGCTATCACTTGAGTCCAATAACAATCTCCTGAAGTTCAACTGCACACAAACCAACAGACTCACAGTTAGGTCATGAATTTGCAAGGCTTGGATTAGGAAGGCAGGGAACAGACTTCTCCCTAGATCACATCACTTTTGAAGCACCAAAAAATCACAGGCTCCAAAAACAAACTGTGAAAGCAGCAGAAGGACATTGAAAAATAGAATCTCAGGCTAGTTACTTTTTTACTTCTTCCTACAACAGTGTGCTGATCCCAGCTTTAGCACAAAGTCTTACAGTCAAGAGGTTGGACAAATGAGCAAACAAAAAAGAACCAGAGCTACTACGGTGATAAGGAAGCTGAAGACAGAAACACAGAAGAAGAAAATATCTTGAAAATGTCTACAAGCAAAACCTCACAGAAAAATCCAGATTGGACACAAATCCAGAAAACCTAAAGAAATAAAAAAAAGTGTGTGTGTTTGTGAAATAGAGGGGAAAAGAGAAAAAAATGAGAGCTATGCAAAGAAGCTAGGAAGAAAACCCTCTGGGGGAGGAGGGTTCTAAGATACCTAGGCATCTTAGAACTACAGAATAAAATAGAAAATTTTAAAAATTCACCAGGAAATTCCTGCAAGAAACCCCAAAATAAAAATTTTCAGACATATATCTAAAATCCAGAGTTTCCAGATTAAGGAGAAAATACTACAAGCAGCCAGAAAGAAACAATTCAAGTGCCATGTAGTGGCAGTCAGGATCAAACAAGATTTAGCAACTGCCAAAAAAAGAAACAGAATATGATATTCCAGAAGGCAGAAATTCTAGGACTGCAGCCAAGAGTAATCTACCCAGCAAAACTGAGTATAATCTATAGAGATAAATTAGATATTTAATGAAATAGAGCACTTTCAAGCATTCCTTATGAAAAGACTAGAGTTGAATAAAAAAATTTTCCAAACATAGAACTCAGGCATAAAAAGAAAAACATCAGTGAGAATCCCAAAGGGACAAAAAAAGCAAATTTAAAGTCTTTACACTGTTACATGAAGAGAGGATAAATATTACCCCTCAAAACCTTTTTCACCAAGGGTTTCAAAAGAAGTCTAACTGGACTCTAATTTGAATCTAGTTAGCCAATAATTCTATCATGTTTGGATGATCTCAAAAGAAGAATGAAAAATTGAGGCAGAAGAATGTACTGGAAAGGAGAAGGCAGGGGAAGAAAATGAGGGAATTAAATGAGATATGAAAAGAGAAGTTTATACAAGACAGTTGACAATGGAAGGGGAGCATGCAACACTTGAACCTCATTCTTATCTGAACTGGTTTGAGAAGGGAAAAACACACATAAACATAGTTTAGTACAGAAATTTACCTTATACAACAGGGAAGTAGGAGGGGAAGAGGTTAAGAGAAAGGGAGGAGAATAAGAAAGAATGTACATTAAGCAAGGCAATGATCAACACAGTGACATCAACCCAATGACCAACCACAATTCCAAAGGACTTATGGTAAAACATACTATCCATCTCCAGATAGAGAGCTGATGAATTCAGAGTGTAGATAAAAAAAACATTCTTCTCTTTTTTTCCCTTCCCTTCCCTTTCCTTCCTTTCCTTTTCTTTTTCTTTCCTTCCCTCCCCACCCCTCCTCTCATTTCTTTCTCTTTCTTCAACATTGCTAATGTGGAATTTTGTTTTGCATAACTATACATGTTTATAACTAGGATTTTTTTTTATCACTTTCTAAATGAAGAGGGACATAAGTAATGAAGAGAAAGGCTTTGGAACTAAACATAAAATTGAATTTTAAAAAATTTAAGAATAATTTTAGAATTGGAAATTGAGGGGATGCCCATTATTGGGGAATGGCTGAATAAGTTATAGTATATAAATGTAATGGAATATTATTGTTCTATAAGAAATGATGAGCAGACTGATTTCAGAAAAGCCCGGAAAGATTTTACATAAATTAATGCTAAATGAAGTGAGTGGAACCAAGAGAATGCTGTACATGGCAAAATATCATGTGATGTCAACTTTGTTGGACTTGGCTCTTTTCAACAATAAGGTGATTCAAGGCAATCCTAATAGACTTATGGAAAGATGGAAAGAACTATCCACATTCTAGAGAGAGAACTATGGAAACTGAATGTAGATCAAAGCATAGTATTTTCATCTTTTTTTGTTATTGTTTGTTTGCTTTTTTTTCTCATGTCCCTTCCTCCCCGCCCCCTCCGCCGCCCCCCCCATTTGATTTTTCTTGCATAGCCCTGATGGCTGTGGAAATATGTTTAGAAGAACTGCATGTGTTTAGCCTATAACAGATTGCTTGCTGTCTAGGAGAGCAAAGAAGGAAAAGGAGTGGGAGAAAAAATTGGAAAACAAGTTTTTGCAAAGGTGTATGTTGAAAACTATCCTTGCATGTATTTGGAAAAATAAAATACTATTTTAAAAAAGAAATTGAAAGGATACTCATTAATTGGAGAATGGGTGAACAGGTTGTGGCATATGATAGTGATGAAATATTATTGTGCTATAACAAATGATGAGCAGGATGCTTTTAGAAAATCTGGGAAAACTTACATGAACTGTTACAAAGTGAAGTGAGCACGGCTAGAAGAAAAGCATGCACAATAACAGCAATATTGTATGGTGATCAGTTGTGAATGACTTATCAAATCCTAGAAATATAATGATCCAAGATAATTCTGGAGGACTTATGATCTAAAATACAATCCACCTCCAGAGAAATAACTGGAGTCTAAATGTAGACTGATGCAAACTAATTTTTTTTACTAGCTTGGTTTTTGTTTACTTTTTTAAAATCTGTTTTCTTTCACAACAAGACTAAGATGAAAATATGCTTTGCATGACTCAACATACATAACCTGTTTCAAATTGCTTGTCCTCTCAGTGAAGGCAGAAGAATAGAAGAGGGAATAGAATTTAAAACTCAAAATTTAAAGAAAAATGTTAAAATTGTTTTTATATGTAATTGGGGGAAAATTATACTTTTTTTTTTTTAAAAAAGTAATCTTTGAAAAAATAGTTTCAGTTGAGTAGTGAAGTCAAAAGCCATTTTGCAATGTGTTGAGAATTGAACTGGAATTGAGAAAGCAGTGCTAATAAGGATAATTTTTGATCTGAGTTCTATAATCCAGTGGGATGGGAAATACTTAAATGTAATAAAAATGTAACAAATGTAATAAAAGAAATGTGAACTTACAAGGTGATTTGCAATGATATGCAATGTGACAATATAGGAAAAACCTAACATTTCTGTAATCATTTAGGCTAAGAAAAAAATCTATTGATAATTACGTTTTTAAATGTTCATAAAGGAATTTACTGGGTAGAAGACACAGGTAAAATTAAGATATATGCAGACAAAAACATTAGCAAAAATGATCTCACATCTGACAGTGATTCTTTGACAAAATGGTAGCTTTTTTTTATCATAAATTACACAGAAAGCCCTGGACATAGACTTTCTCAGCTGAGTACTAAATAGTTTATGATGGTGATGGAGCTGTGCTCACTTAAAAGCAAATATGGTAAAAGCAAAAAATGGTTCATCAAGGGATGAACCAAATATTCTGCAAATGCTCTTTCAGGGCAGGAATTTAGTTATTTGCATCCCTAGTCCCTAACAAAGTATTATGTACATAGAAGCATTTAATACATTTTTTAAAAAATTTGGTTGCTTCATCTCCTAGTAGCATTAGATATGCTATTTCTTTGTATCCCCAATGACTGATACATAGTAGATGTTTAAAAATTGATATTTGGCTTATTTTTATTCATACAAAGCTCATGGAGATTCCCTACATATTAAAATTGATTATCTCACATTTAAACAGTTCATCTCAAAATTCTCAGGATTGAAAGGGTTATTAAGTTGCCATCTACCTCAATCTAAATTTGCAAAGGAATCCCCATTATAACATATACAGGAAATGGTCATTTAGCTTCTACTGAGGCATCCCTTTCCACTTTGGGATAGCTCTAATTGTTTAAAAGAGCTTCTTTAAGTTGAACCTAAATTTGTTTCTTTATAACTTCCAATAATTTCTTCTGGTTCTGCCTCTGGTAAGGTCAAACAGAATAGATTAATTTTTTTTTCTCCACAGGACAACCTTAAAAAAAGTTGAATATGATGATTATTATAAGCCTAAATATATTCTCCAGGATAAACCTGCTTTTTTCCCTTAGCTGATCTTCAAATAGCATGGCCTCAAGACTATTCATCCTCCTTGTGGTCCATCTCTAGATATCTTTATTAATTTGTGGTACCCAAAACTGAACACAGTACTCTAGATGGGGATCTGATTAAAACAGAGTTATAGGCATGTTATAAATTACTCTCCCTTCTCATTATTCACAGTCTGGATAAACTAGCTGCCTCACTTTCCCTCAACTTTGCAATCTACTTCAATCTTTATGTTTTTGCAGAATCTGTCCTCTATGCATTGAATGCATTCTTTCCATCTTTACCTCTGCCTCTTGGAATCCTTAGCTTTCTTCAATGTTTAGTTCATGTAAAAAACATGGGATTTTTCCTGATTTTCTCTACCTCCCCATGCTAGATGTGAGAAAATTGCCTTATATTTGCTTTGTACATTCTGTATATACTAGTATGTTTCATAATGTTTCCCTGATAGAATATAAGGTACTTAAATGGAAGGATTCTTCATTTTTGTCATTGTATTCTCAGCAGTCCATATAGATACATAATAACACTATGAAAAATATTTATTTATTAATAAATGCAAAGTAATTATTAACTTAAATGCTTGACTATTACCTTCTTATTCTTGGAAAGGCCTCTCAAGGCAACCTAAGATCACACTCATTTTTTTTTTGGCTGCTAAATCACACTATTGATTCTTCAAACTTTTAATCCACTAAAACTTTCCAGATCTTCTTTAGACAAATGGAGTGGTCCCTTCCCAAGAAGGTTCCTACATTTCTCCCCTTATCAAACAGTTCCTCCTTGTTATTAAGAATCAAATCCAGAATAAAAGTTCTTCTTGTTGGCAACCTCATCTTTTGAAGTATGAAATTATTAAGAAAAATTCATAAATTATTAGTTTCTCTGCTTGAGACACACAGAGAGAGAGAGCTCCAGCAGATGTCTAGTTAATTAAAGTGCCCATCACTCTGTGCCAGACTTGAAATCTGTTTCCTGAATTTTCTTCTTTCTGACCAGGTGGTCTGTAGTATTCTCTGATCACCATATAGTTTTCTACCTCCACTGAGCTTCACTCAGTGGTTTCCTGATGAGGTTTCCTCATTCTAGTTTCTGGATTTCTTGATAGGAGTGTGTATATATACATACATATATATATATATATATAAAACATAAAATGTTATTCTCACTTTTTAAAATTTAGTTTGTAAAAAGTTTTCAAAGCCATATTCCAATTATGGATCTAATTCTACCATCTCAGTGGTATAAATGAGATCAAATTTGTCTCATTACATTAGAATTTCTAGCTCATATTTCTTATGAACCATATTTTAAATATATTTGTATAAAGTAGTCTAAGGCCATTGGCTTTTTAATTGGTTTTATTGTGCCCTTAGGAAATTTTGTTTTTTGTTAACTCAGTGTCTCAATCATTATTTGTATTTCATTATAGATACTCTATATGTCAGCCTAGAGTCCAAGATCTCCCAAGAGATTTATAAGTACATTTCAAGGAATCCATGGACTTGAATAGGAAAAAATAACATCTTTATTTTTGCTCACTCTTTTTATAAAAAAATATTTTTATAGTTATCTTCTGTTTCTTGCATAATCATAGTTATTTAGGTATCCCTCCTCCTTCCCCTCCCAGAGATCTGATATATAAGGCTGGACTCTATATCTGTTAATCTCAGACCAATGCTTTTTCCACATAGCAAAGAGGTCTCTAGACTTTCAAGTACAATAATTTCTATGAGCTTTATATTTAGAGCTGGAAGGAATTTTAGATGCATACCTCACCCAACAATTTCAATACAGATGAAGAAACTGATGTCTGGTGAGAAGTGAGTTCTTTAGGGTTATCCAAGTAGTAAGGGACAGACATCTCAGATTCTAAAACCACTTTATACTGTAGTGATAGGATAAAAATCACTCTCCCAGACTTAGGTGAGTGCCACTGGTTCATTCACACTAGGTGAGCACATCACTAGCTTCATTAGCAAGTTCAGCATTAGAAATAGTAGCTGAAAATGGAGGCAACTACTCTCTGAGGTGTGGAAATTTTCATTTTGTTGATAGGTAATGAGGGTTAAGGTTTCATTTAAAGCAAACCTGGGAGGTGAACTGGAAGAGTGTGATAAAAGAGGGCATGAAGGGGCACATTTGCTTTTGGTCACACAGCTGCTGAATGAAAAATCCAGTCGGAAACCAACACGGCTTCCACTTTCCCATGAACATAATGTGCTCTAGAAAAAAGTCAGATAATACAGCCCTAATCCACCCAATTTGTGCCTTTGATGTGAGCTTAGGCATTATTTCTCGCATTTTATTTCATCATTAAATTAATTTGAGCTGGGGGCCAGCACACATTAATTACGTAGCATGACGAACCCCCAGGTCAGCTAGTTTTCCTAGGTTACATCTGCAGCACGGCAGCTGGGTTTATTAGAAAAGTTAAGGCCAGCAGGTTAATATCATGCCTCCCAGTATCAATCTGTGGTGCTTTAATACGTGTTTAGGCTCCAAATGCAGAAATTAAAAACTACTCTCTCAAGTGTGTGATTTAAGCTGAAAATGTGATAGACCAAGGACCATCGTGGCTGGTTGCAGTGTGTGTCTTAACTTCATTATCAATTGCTCCACATTTTCAAATCACCATCTCATGATAGCAACGAAGATGGCCAGCATTATGTCTGCATGAAGTCTACACGATCCCAAGAGCCTATAATGTTCTGGAGGATTGGGGCTAAGAAGGATTTATTCTTCAGGTCAAGGATAAAATCAAATCTGTAGGTAAATGAAGCCAAGACTTCTTTCTCCTCCAAGAAAAGATGTGATTTAAGACTGCAGTTTCTAGCAATATGATTTACTTGTGGCCATCCACTAATGGCGATCTCAGTGAGAGAGAGAGACAGAGAAGAGAGAGAGAAAGAGAGAGAGAGAGAGAGAGAGAGAGAGAGAGAGAGAGAGAGAGAGAGAGAGAAAGAAAGAGAGAAAGAAAAAAGAGAAAGAGAGAGAAAAGAGAGATGAGAAAGAGAGAGAGAAAGAGAGAGAGAAAAGAGAGAAAGAGAGAAAGAGAAAGAGAGAGAGAGAGAGAGAGAGAGAAAAGAGAAAGAGAGAGAAAAGAGAGATAGAGAAAGAGAGAGAGAGAAAAGAGGAAGAGAAAAGAGAGAAGAGAGAGAGAGAGAGAGAGAGAGAGAGAGAGAGGAGAGAGAGAGAGAGAGAGAGAGGAGAGAGAGAGAGAGAGAAAGAGAGAGAGAGAGGAGAGAGCCAGACATAGAGATAGAGGCAAAAAGACCGACAGAAGCACAGAGATAGAGAGACAAAGACAGGGAGAGAGCATGCGCATTTGTGTGGCTGGTAGCCCATAAAAATTTGTAAAATCCATTAGATGGCTTGGTGCACATATTTTCTGAACATGTTACTTCAAATTAGACAGCTTAATGAAGCAGAGCTGGTTTTGATGCTTTCTTCCTTGTTTGTGACACTTCTCTCATCCCCAGAGTCTCTTCCTCCTGCCTCCTTCATGTGTTTTCCTTTGAATTTTTTTTCCAGTCTGCCTTCTGGCTTAGCTATGCTTACTTGTACCCTCTTCTGATTTTCTGAAAGCATCTCCTCAGCTAGTCTAGTGGTCCTTAATAACATTCTCTGCATTAGACTTTCTGAAGGAGAATCTTCTCAGGCCAGGAGTCTAGTGGAGTCATGAATTAAGAATTCCAATGCATTGAGAGCAGAGAGTGATGGTAATCTGCCCTCCCTCTCCACCAGTGAAGACAGGCCTAGGCCGTCATATGATATTGTAGTTGATCTTGCTGCTTCCACATGACACCAAGGCTTTCTCACTCTCATCTTTGTCTCTTCCTCCTGCATTGTTCTATGAATCTAAGACACACTAGTTCTCATTTCGACAGCAGCTGCTACATTTTCTTTAGATACTTTGGACTTGTTACAGCATTTACTAATCTAATGTGACTGCTTTTTTCCTCCAAACAATCTCACTAGACGATAGTCTTCTCATGATTCCTTCTATTGAGATCCTAAAGAAATCTTCTCTAATTGCTGAAATAGCTCCTGCAACTTTCTATCTTCTAAATTCATCTAGAGACATGAATGAATCTCAGGCTTCAATTACTGAAATAGTTAATGTACTGAAATCTTCTTTCCTTTCTGGCAATAGGGACAGCATAGTTTTACCAGGTATCTCCTTCTGTTTAGAGACTGCACATATTGTGAAATCTTCCTTAAATTGAGCTGAAATATGCTTTCCTGCAACTTTCTTCTATCACTCATAATTCATCCCTCAGAGACCATGCAAAATGAATCCTCTTCCTTTCAAATATCTGAAATAGTTAATGTGTATCTTCTAAATCTTCTTTCCATTCTTCCAAGTATTTCTCATAAAATATAAAAACAGATCCTCCACCGTCCTGATCACCCTTTTCTAAATATGCTACTTTTGTCAAGGTCTCACACCTGGGAGCAGCCAGGTGACACATGAATACAGACCCTGCCTCAGAGTCAGGAGGACTTATATTCAAATGTGGCTTCAGACACTAGCTGTTGTGAACCTGGCCAAATCATTTTTACCCCGATTGCCTTCAAAATAAATTAAAATGTGGCACCTGGAATTCAACACCAGTCCAACCAGTGTCACAGTTGTAACTAAGAATTTTTGCATGTGAAGTAAAAACCATAAACCCTGCCCAGAATAAGTAGCATGAAGTGAGTCCCCAGTTGTGGGATGGGGCAGAGTAGAATAGTGGGTGAGAGACAACTTGGAGTTCCAGCAATCAGATAAGTGAGGAGTTAATTAAGCTCCTCTTAGC
The DNA here is from genome assembly GCF_902635505.1 of Sarcophilus harrisii. Taxonomy (NCBI): domain Eukaryota; kingdom Metazoa; phylum Chordata; class Mammalia; order Dasyuromorphia; family Dasyuridae; genus Sarcophilus; species Sarcophilus harrisii. Next base: position 134,004,966 of record NC_045429.1, read on the forward strand.
TCCATACTTTAATGTATTGTTCTTGCTATATTTGAGAGTTACATTGACAGAGTATGGTACTTGTCCAGAGCCAGGATGTGTTAAAGATAGGAGTTGAACCCAAACAAGCTCTCCATCCATTTTGACACACTGAACTGCATTAGTAGAGAGAGTTCCTAGTATCAGTGAAATCAGAAGTACAATCCAAAAAATTTTATTCCTAATTAGTGGTTAAGTCCTGTTTCTCTGCTGGTGAAGGACTGCAAGCATTGGCAACAATCTCTGAATATGGCACCCTGAAATGAAACCTCATTTACACTGTTCTTGTTATAGCTTTTTAAGTGACACACTGGATTGAGTATTAGAGCTAAGACCCGAGTTCAAATCCAGCCTCAGACATATACTAGCTGTATGATCTAGGAAGTCAATTAACCTCTGTTTACATTAATCTATAAGAGAAGGAAATAGCAAACCAGTACCTTTGCCAAGAAAACCCCAAATGGAGTCATAAAGGATCAACCATGACTAATCCCCAAATTCATGTACAAAGAAAAAAAACTAGCCCTTAATCAAGGTGTGTCTGTGAATGGTTCTAGTCTGTCAGAGTAAGCACAAGGCCAAACATGATTCCATGAGTAAAAATAAGATGGCTTTTTGTTTGTATGGTGCTTAAACAGCCCATGTGCATGATCTTATTGAATCTTTAGACAAGCCTGGTCAAAGCTGTACCTTTTCAGCCTGTGAAAAATGCTGGAACCTAAGGTTTTCTTCATCATTCTCCCCTCACTTCTACCTTAGCTTGAAGGCACTTTCCCCCCAGTATCATCAAAGAAAGGTTATATTCCATTCCCCATAGTCGTGGTCTGTGCTTTATCCTCAGGCAACCACTTTATAGAATCACAGAGTGTAAGTGTTGCAAGGAACTTCAGCCATTTAGTCTAACCCATCCCTGAAAAGGGATTTCAATGCAACCTGCTTTACAAGTGGTCATCCAGCTTCTGCTCAAAGGCCTCCATTGAGGGGGGAAACTCAGCACCTCTCAAGGCGACCCACTGAACGTACAGATTGCTCTTGATAAGATGTGTTTCTTAACATAAAGCATAAATTTATCTCTGCAACTTTTCATCCACTGTGTCTAGTTCCATCCTCTGAAACCTAAAAGGAACAACTGAACCATCCCCAGCTCTTTAAACCAGTCCCAGGCTTTCATGGGCAACGACCAGATTGTCTAACGTGGAGTCTTCTTATATCCCCTACTGCATGGATCGAAGCAGCCTCCTTTTGTTGACTAAATGCCTGGAAAGGCTTTGTCTTTAAAACTTTAAAGCTGAGATGTTTTTAGGTTTTTTTTCCTGCTCCCTTTTTCCTTTAGGCTCTTTCTTACATATTCTTTCCTGCTGTTTTCAAAGAGTGAAGATCCCAGTTTACCCACAAAGTAAATGGTATGAACTGAACCAGGAGTGGGGAATACTTTCTCCTATTCTATCTCTTTTATCCCATCTACAATAAATGGGTTTCAGGTCTCTGATCTGTGTTGTTTGTCCTCAATTTCAGAAGCTGGCAGCAATTCCCCAATGATCTGGGAATCTGGGCCATAGACACCCTAAAGCCAGGTTTCCAGCAGGATATTGGAGCCATCTAGCTGGCAGAAGAGCCTGAAGGAGCCAGGTTGCCTGGGACTTTAGCCTGAAGGGGTTTAGGCCTTGAAAATGGGACTGTATATTCTATAAGAACTAGGTTAAGTTATGAACCTAATCCCCTTTCCCTCTCCAGAGAGGGACACAGAAGAAAATTAAGTCCCATATATTGGGGAAATAAATTTGCATATTTGATTATGCTTTTTAAAGTAATTTTTTTTTTGTAAAAACTAGTCTTAGTGTTAGTAGTTAAATGGAACTGGGGTACAGAGAAAACATTCTTAAAATAGAACACTATTAATGGGGGCTGGAGCCATTTGTGGAAAGACACTGATCCTCCCTAAGGGTTTCCCAGAGTATCCTGAGAGAAGAATGATATGTAGCCTACTGGTGGTCTTCAAATGATGAGGATCAATGTGCCAACATTATACTTATATAATCAAGACTCCAAGCTCTTCACCAACCTGGTTTCCTCAGGATGCATTTCAAATTATCCATATACTTCCCAAAATATAGTGCTCAGAACTGAACACAATACTTCAGCTGTGTTATGACAGAGCAGAGTACAATGGGACCTATCACCTCTTTGTTCCTGGAAGTTATATTTCTCATCTTCCAAAAGACACTGAAGATCCAATGAAGCAAGATGTGAAGTTTGGGAACTTTGAAAGTCATTATTTTTTCAATTACTTTAATTATTTCACTATCAGAATTTAGGAAAATAATCCCAAACTTCTGTCTTGAAAGAAAAAGTATTCCCCTAATATTCCTTTAGGTCACAATGATTTCTCACCATTCCCTTGGATGTTCAAATGAGATATTATATGGGAGATGTGGGAGTGGGGAGGAATCTCCTGAAACTCTCAGTAGCATTCAGTCTCAAAAATTCAGGGATCCTGGTCAGTGATCTGGATTTTTGGTGTGTGGTTCCCTGCAGAATACACTGACACACTGATTCAGGGACAGCTCTGGGTACCAACCTAGACAACTAGCTGATAGAAGAAAGTCAGAGTGGAGTCAGGAAGAAACGTGTGCAAATTCAGCCTCAGATACCTTGTAGCCATATGACTCTGGGCAAATCACTTAACCCTCACTTTCCTCATCTGTAAAATGGGGATAATAATTTCTCCTAGGATTGTTGTGAAGATCCAATGAGATAACATTTGTAAAGTGCTTTGCAATCCCTAAATGTTATGTGAATGCTAGCTATTATTATTATATTTTCATCATGTTAATACCAGGGCAAACAGATCTGCCTTATTTGGCCTTTTTTATTTGTCAGAATAAGAATGCATTGAATAGTGATCTTTCAATGCAATGTGTGCAAAGGGGTTTTGCTACCAGCTTTTCCCCGCTAAGTCTTTCTGCCTAAGACATCTTAGTCTTTTCATCCTTTTTGTGGATTCCGTTTTCAACAGATATTCCATATACTTTCTTGTGTTCAACTTCCACTGTGGACCATGTTTTCTGTCTTGCCCTCCTTGGAACAGGATTTTCTTACATAAGCCTATAGGATGAAGAAAAGTAAGTTTCATTCTTTGCAGGTTTTCAAATCCTTTAGTTGAAAGGTTTTATTATTGTTGTCATCATCATTGTTGTTTTGTCCCTGTTCTCTCTTTCTCCTTCTCTGGGGATCTTTTTATCTGCCAAACCACATCCAAGCTTATAATCAATTAAAAATTATCAAGCAGTTATTATATATAACTCAATTACTCAATCATTACTGGATCATATAATAAAACAATGTTTAAGTTCAATATATAATTATAAAAAACAAACCATTCACAGTCATATAGATCAAAAAAAACTTCTAAAAAGTTTGTAAACCTATTCCTTAGTTGTAGTTGGTACAGTGATAAAGCCTCAGGCTCTTTACTAGCTTTGTGATCCTGAACAAGTCACTTCACCTTGACCAGCCTCAATTTCCTCATTTGTAAAATAGGGCAACCTCTTCACAGGACTGGTGTGAGAATCAAATGAGATACTATCTATAAAATACCTAGAGTCTGCCTTGCCTTGGCACAGCATCTGGTAATCCCTTATCCTATATTATTTCTTATGTGTACACAGCTGTTTTCGTATTGCCTCCCCCAATTAGATTGTAAACTCCTTCAGGGCAGGTGCTGTTTTTACCTTTCTTTATTTCCCCAGTGCTTAGTACAATGACTGGCATATAGTAGGCACTTAATAAATTCATGTTGACATGATTTGACTCTCCCTTTCCCTGCAAGGATACAGGATGTTCCTTTTTCACCTTCCCCACACTTCCCCTTAATCCAAGCTCTCTTTTCACCCATGGCCCTCCAGTTTTATGTTTTCTGGCATTGTTGTCATTTTAGTTGGTATTTGATTTTCCTTCCTGTAATGTCTCTTTATCTGACATGCTGGAATGCAGTTCCATATCTTCTATTATTTCTACCACTAGTAATGGAATTTCTGACAAGAAAATGTGTCATTTAAATGCTGGTAGAAGTTTCCCATTCGTATGATTCTAGAATTATTTAAGTAGGTAGAAATGTCTCAGTCTATCTCTTGGCACCTCATATTAAAAACCAGAGGTAACTGTATTCACTAAATTGAAAAATAAATTGGCAAGTACTCTTCAGAGCCTTTCTGTGCACCAAGTGATAACATTTCTCTCTTACAATCTCCTAAGTCTAGAAAACAATTTGAAATCATGCTCCCAAAGTTACTAAACTATGCATAACTTTTGACCTAGCTATACCTTTAGGTATACTAAAGAGATCAGAGAAAGAGGTAAAGTCTATATATAAAATTATAAAAAAATATATAAAAATAACCAAAGGGTTTATTAGCGATAGTTAAACAAATTGTGGTTTATGAATATAAGCGAATATTATTGTACCATAAGAAATGATGAAACAGACAATTTCAAAGGAAATTAAAAAGATCTTTATGAATGGATGCAGAGTAAAGTGAACTTAATTAGTAAAACAATTTACACAATGATAACAACATCATAGAGAAAAACAACTTTGAAAGACCTTAGAACTCTCATCAAAGCAATGATAAACCACAAGTCTAAAAGACTAAAGATGAAAATGTCATTCACCTTCTGTCAGAGAGATGATGAACATAAAATGCCAAGTCATACATTTTCAGGCATGGCCATTGTTGGAATTTGTTTTTCTGGACTATGCACATTTGTGATGTTTATTATTTTTATTTGTGATAATAATTATTATTCTCTCAATTGGGAAAAATAGATTTCAAATCCTCATAAAATAAATAAACTGAATTTTAAAATCTTCCAAAAATGTTTTGAATATGATGAATATTCTCAGTACTATAGCATGTTTCATTTACTCATTAATAAGGTCATAAATCTAGAAAGCTAGAAAGGATGGTAGGGGTCATCTATAAGAAAATCGGGACAAGAGAGGTTAAGTAATATGCCCATGTCACACCGATAGCAAAGTGGATTCAAACAAGACTCAGATCCTATGTCTTGAAGTTTAACACTCTTTCCTCTGTGCCAACATGCCTCTCTTCAATCCTGTATTTATTTTAATTTTAAATAATATTTAATTTTTTCCCCAACTGCATGTTAAAGCAACTTTTTAACACTTAAAAAAAGTTTTGGGTTCCAAATTCTATCCTTTCTACCTTATCTTCCCTTCCCTGCCCTGAGACAACAAGCAATCTATTATAGGTTATTACATGTCCAATCCAGTATTTATTGAGCACCTACTAGATAATCAGGATGGTGTTAAATGTTACTGTGGATATGATGTAAAAGACACAATTCTTGACTTAAGGGAATTTACAACCTATTTTTTAAAATGTCATATATAGAAATGATGATAATACAACCATATTACAACATCATAGCCACAGGTAAAGTTGTTAACTCTATAGAAATGACTTCTAAATCTGTATGTTTAATCTTTATCTCTTTTTTTTAAACTCCTGTTATGACTCTCCATTTCTATCTGGATATTCTACCAGTATTTCAAATTCAGTATGTCAAAAGTGGAACTCACCATCTTTGCATTTGGTTGTTAGTGAGAAGCATTTATTAATCATTTGTGTTTCAAGTATTGTACCAAGCATGGTAACATAAATTGATTTATCAAACATATTGTTGATTTATCAAACATATGGTAACATAAATTTCCATGGCTTATATCAAAAAAGGAGTTAGGGGTAGAGGTGACCAGGAATTCTGGCCAAGCATTTAGGTCAGTAAAATGTTTAGGAATCAGTTTCTCAGGACCAGACTGAACTCATACTTGGCGCCAATTCTATAGTTTGTGATATCAGAGAATAAAGGTCACATGTGAAACAATGGAAAGGGTATGGGCTCTGAAGTTAAAAGATCTTGGACTGAGAAAGTCAGAGACTGTTATCAAAGTCTTGTTTCCCTTTCCTAAAAGCACATCACAGTACTCTTGCCCAGAGGAGATGCACAATAAATCTTTGCTGGATGGATGAATGATCAAATCAGTGAATTAGAAGATATATCTGGCAGTGTGTTGTTAAATGCTTGACACATTTTTTGGGGGGGAAAAGATGTACCCAGGACATACATTTAACCTTCATTTAACCTTTTGAGAATTTTACTTTAACGGGAATCTACCTATTGTATAAGGAGCCAATATAACTGAAAGATTCTGTCACATGTGTTCCTGGGTATTTATGTTTCTTATTAAATATATGTATGTATGAACATATGTGTATATATATGTGTGTGTATGCAAATGAATCAAAGGTTAATCTATTCTTGGATATTTATGTTTCATTAAATACATGTGCATATATGTGTTCATATATATATATACACAACACATATATGTATATATGATACATATATACATATACATATATGCACACATATACAAATGAATCAAAGCCTAATTTATTCCTGAATATTCATGGCTTTCTTATTAAGTATATGTGCTATATATACATGTAAATATGCAGGTGCCATACACATGCACATATATCAGACATAATATATATATATATATATATATATATATATATATATATATATATATATTTCCAGGTATGATTTCTGGTATGATTCATGGCAGATTCAAAATGTAATGGTTATATTTCTACCACTCTACCTTTTCCTTTAAAAGCAATAGGGAAGCACTAGAAGCAATCACTTATTTCCATATGAATATGAATCAGCTATTGCTGATTGACAATAGCTCCAAAAACAAAGAATTCTCTTCATCTCTCAATGGTAGATCAGCACTAAAAATGGGGCTTTACTTGCACATTCCACAGTCTCTGTAGAAGAAATAAATTAGACAGACTCCATTTGGGGAGAAAAGAGTCACTAACACCAAAATTAACTAAATAAGGGACTGGGCTATTTCCCACCCAGTTCCATATAGTACTAGGGAATTTTATGCAATCTTTAGAAACATTGTTAATTGACTTTGGAAGGTTCTCTTATCTCAGCCCTAGGGGTTCTCCAGTGCTAGCTTTCATGGACTGAAATGTAATCCTGAATTTTTCATCTGAAATTCCCAAGTGTTAAACAGATTACACACAAATTTTCTGAACTTCATCTCAATTCACTCTCGCTAGCCTTTTCTTTAGGGGGTATATGTATAGTGGGTTGAGTAAGATGATAACTAATCAAATACATTACTCTCACTTAGGCACTAAAGGTCTCTTTGCCCAGTCTAACTGAAGAAAATTGGCTGCCTTTGGTTGTTCTGTGCAAAACCATTTGTTTGGCTAAGATGAATAATTCAGCACTTTAATGGACAGTTGATCTCATCATGAAGTTATTTCCTCTGTAAACTGTGGTCTCTACTCTGCTTACCTGGATTGAGGTCTGAGTTCAGGGACTATGATAAAATTCATAACTCTCTTTGGCTCATTATGCCCTTATCTAATTAGCCAGTCAATAAACATTAATAAACACCTCCTATATGCCAGGAGGCACTATGAATTTTAAGAACTGGGAATACAAATTAAAAAGGTAGTTCCTTTTCTCAAAGATCTTATACTCAAAAGGGGAAATTGTTGCTGTTTAGTACTTTGGTACATAGTTTTCTTGGCGAAGATAATGGAGTGGTTTGCCATTCACTTTTCCAGCTCATTTTACAGATGAGAAAACTGAGACAAACAGAAGTGACTTGCCCAGGATCACACAGCCAACACGTGTCTAAGGACCAATATAAATTTAGATCTTGACTCCAAGCCTGGTGTTCTTTCCACTGTACTCCCTAGCTGCCACAAAGGATGGGGGGCGGGGGGAGGGAAGAGTTAGAGGGAGAGAAGACAACACACTAAAGAAAAAATGGGGAGAAGAAGTCATGCAACACAAAGACATGGTGGAGAAGTCAAAGAAGTGCAAAATAAGTGCTTCCAGAAAAGTCCAAAATGAATGCTGCTGGGTGGGCAATGAGGAATTGCCAGTTCTTTTCTCCCTAAATGGAGGAGTTTTTATAGCTGTATTCTCTAATCAGAAGGACAGAGGCTAACACTAAAGACCAAGTAACATAACTTTCTCCCTCCCTTTCTTCTTTCTCCCTTTCTCTCTCTTTCTCTCCTTCCCTCCCTGTTTTCCTCTCCCTCTGTCTTTCTCCATCTCTATCTCCCTGTCTGTTTCTCTCTGTCTCTTTACATGTCTTTCTCTTTGTTTTTCTATCTCTCTATCTCCCTATCTCTCTGTGTGTCTCTATCTCTCGGTTTCTCTTTCTCTTTTTTCCCTTTCCCTTCCTGCAGGTGCTCTGCCCCAAGCAATGTAAATTGTGATTGCTGAAACCTTATAAGATATTTTGGCGTTTCTTGGCTAGATTTCTTTCTTAAATACCTCAACTTAAACCCAAATCATTCTTTTTCTTATTGATTGGCTAATATCAAATCCCAGCCAAATCTCACTTGGTCGTTGTTTGGGTATCCAATGCCTCCTGGAAATAAATAACAATTGTTTCTGCTTTGGCCAGAAATCCTGAGGTCTTTCCCTCCCAGATTTAATATATATATATATATATATATATATATATATATATATATATATATATATATTTTAAAATTAGGTTTTAAAAAAGGCTTTTTTTTTGTATCATTTCTTACCTAGACTTTATTATTCAATCAAACTGAGAACTGTTCATTTAAAAAGGCTCTGGATGCAGTGGGAAACCTGGGCCTTTTTAAACTAACAGTTCTCAGTTTGATTGAATAGTAGAGATAGCTCTCTATCATTCTGATCTATATTTCTTGCCCCTGAACCCACATGGCTCTGAAGGAGAAAGTGAGGCTGGTGACTTTGCACAGCCCTCCCCCACTTAAATGTCATTTCACTTGTGTGTCATAGCATCAGCTCCCAGATAAAGAGCAAACAACAATAACAATAGGGGCAGAGGATATTGATAAGGAATGAGTAACAAGGTTGATTAGATCTTGCAAGATGATGGGATATCCCAATGATGAATTTACTGGGATGAAGAAGCCAAAATAGATATTATAGTTTGCTGTGAAATCTCATAATAGAACTTTTATATAGCATATGTATCGGTTGTCCCAGATCATGTACAAGCATTAAACATAACAAATACATAGAAGTGTAATCATTCTACACTTGGAGAGAAAGGAACAATCTATATATTAGGTATAGGTCAGCCTAAATTCTATCCCAGTGAGTTAGGATTCAAAATCAGATTTTCTTGATACAAAGTTCAACATAATTCTCTGATATCTGTTGTTGTCCCTTCTGTCTTTTGGAGGTCATCCAACCATAGTACACATTGAATTTCAAGTTGTTCTTATCTTCCTGTTTAGCTACTTTAATATATGTGAAGAGAATATAGATTAAAGGATCATGAGCCTAAAATGTTCCCCTTTTTACCTCCCACCTTTCCAATTATTAATGCATTTCCCTGCTCCCTCAAAATTAATTGTGTTTGCTTTAAAAGTATTTTGTATTTACTGTGTATGAGTGTTATTTTCTCAGACTTTGTGTTTCTTTTTGTATACTTTGTGTCTAGCATGTAATAGTGCTCAATAAATGCTTATTGAAAATTTTTTAAAAATGCTTATTGAATTGATCACAGGTCTAGAGTTGGAAAAGACCTCAAATATCATCCATCCAGTTCAACCTCCTCATTTTGTCAGTGATATATCAATTTCTACTTTGATCTACACAGAGCTCAAATGGCTTGCTTCAGACCACAAAGGTAGTAGGTAGCAAAGCTGGGGTTTAAACTCAGCTCCTCTTACCCTTAGATTTAGGACTACTACTGCCCCAATTTTCTCATGGTTATAAGTTCATTGACTCAGAGTTGGAAGGGACCTTTGAAATTATCCTTCCCAAATCACTCTTTCAATTAACTAATTATTTAATCTCTATAAGCATTTATTATTTTTCTCTCACTCTCTTCCCAATTTAACAATAAAAAAAAACTCTCATAATAAATTTGCATAACCCAGCAAAATATGTGTCTATGTTGACTATGTCTAAAAGGGTAATGTTTCATTCTTCATTTTAAATTCATCACCAGTTTAACTCAATCACCATAGTCCATCATATTAGAACTGAAAGGGATTTTAGATATTTCTAGTCTTGGGGTTCTTAATCTTTTTGTGTTATAGACCTCTTAGGCAGTAGGTGGCTGATATGTTTCATTTTCAGTGCTCTGGTCTCATGATTTTTCATTGTATTGATCATTGTATTAAAGTCTTTCAGAGTTGTTGTTTTTTTTTTTCCAATTCCCTCATGTTAAAAATGAAGAAACTGAGGCTCTGAGAGGTTGTGATTTGCCTTTTATCACATAGGCAGTAAGTGGTAAAATACCTAATATGTCTAAAAACTGCCCTCCACAATAAGATAACTAAAAAAGCCATCCTTATACCCTTATTACAATATGTTCTTTCATTTTTTCCCAGTAAAGGACATTAAAAAATAGAATCTCAGGCTAGTAATTTTTTCCCCAATAAAGCAAACTAAAATTTCCATGCCATATATTAACACTCCTAATAATTAAGAGCTAAATAATAATAATAATCACATTAATTTCAATAAAATCCACTGTGATTCTACATTTACCCAGCAGAGGTCAACCTATGAACAAGAAACAGGGGAAAGCAAAAGCACGCCAGCAGGTCGCCCAACTATTTCCTGGTATGCCTTGCAGAAGATGGTGGGACTGATTCCTTTTCTTTTCTTTTACATATTCATAATTTGGGCCTCTCAGGCTTGAATATAGCTTTAACTAAAAGCTTCTCTCCAGATTTCTTGAAGAATAGTGCTGCCTAAATCTACATTGGGGTATTCTTTACAAGGAATGATAGACATACTGTGTGCATGGAGTTGGGGAGGCAAGAGATAGCTGTAAATACTTAGTCAGTATGGTTTCACTCAAATGGTCCAGGTGCAATTCTGGAGATGATCATAAATTTAGAACTGAAAAGTCCTTAGAAATTCTCTAGTTTGGGGAGTTCTTAATCTTTTTTCTGTCTTTGACCCCTTTGACAATCTGATGAAACCTATTTATTCCCTACAATAATATTTTAGAATGCACAAAATAAAATATACAGAATCACAAAGGAAACAAATTCTATTGAAAAAGATAAAAATTTGAAAAAGATCACAGATTAAGAACCTGCTCAGATTAAAAAAAAGTCTGTATTACAAAAATATGTTTAGAAGACTGAGGTAGCTTCTTATTGGGGAATGACTAAATAAATTGTGGCATGTGAATTTCATGGGATATTATTGTGCCATAGGACATGATGACATGGTCAACTTCAGAGGAAATTTGGAAAACCTTTTTGAACTGATGTGGAGTGAAGTGAGCAGCAGAACTAGGAGAATAATTGATGCAATGATAATGACATTATAGAGAAATGCAACTTTAAAAGACTTGAGAACTCTGATCAAAGTAAATAGAAAATAGGAGTCCAAAAAAATGAAATGAGATTTATCAGCTCTTGACAGAGAGGTGATGATTATGTAGCTAGTATAAACAATTTGATATTGTTGTTTTAATTTGTTCAATGTGTAGAGACAAGTTAATATTAAACATTTTTGTTCAAAAAATAAAAAAATCAACAATTTAAAAAATACTCATTTGTTTAATAGATTTGTGATGGAGACAGTCATCAGCATCCAGAGAGAGAACTACGGGTATTGAATGTGGATCACAACATAGTATTTTCACCTTTTTTGTTGTTGTTTATTTGATTTTTTTCTTTTTTTTACCTTTTTCCCCCTTTTTGATCTGATTTTTCTTGTGCAGCATGATAAATGTAGAAAGATGTTTAGAAGAATTGCACATGTTTAACATATATAGGATTACTTTCTGTCTAGGTTTCTAAACTGGGGGGAAAGAAGGTAGAAAAATTTGGAACACAAGTTTTTGCAAAGATGAATATTGAAAACTTTTCATGTATTTTGAAAATAAAAAAAACTATTATTATAAAAATATTCATTTGACAAATGAACCTCAGAAAGGTCAGATCACTTGTTCAAGGTCATACAATAGTAAAGGTAAGATTAGAAACATAGTCTCCTGATTTAAAATCAGAATTCTTTCCTTTATTTCCTGCCGCCTTAAGAAATCTCCCAAACAAGTTTTCACTTTCATGGTGGGGAGGCAGGCAATCTTTGGTTTAGATTTGCCCTGGACTACCAGGGGCAGGTGGGAAGGAGAGAAATGAATCCAGTATTATTTAATATTTATTAATGCAGAGCTCTGTGCCAGGCATTGGGGAAAAGGGGAAGGGATTTTCAGAGATAAATAAGATACAGTTCCTATTCTCATGGAGTTCACCACACATGAAAGGTTGCTATAGCTGTGCCAGTTTGAGCTGCAGATAACCTAGCCCCAGCTCAGCACATCTGGTACACACCATCTCAGCAAGGAGTGGCTTTCAACTCTGGAGCAAAGCAAAGAGTTATTCAGATTCTCCACTCTGCATCTGCTGCCCTGCCTGGTTTCAACTCCACATGATGCCCCTCCCAGGTTAAACTCATCACCTCTAATTTCATCACCATGCAGCTAACTCAAGCTTTATTGATACCACTTCCCTCAGACTTCTCTCTGGTGGGAGGGTTGGAGGGTAGAATAACAAAACTGCTCCCAATGTCTGCCTTTATAGTGGGCAGAAACTGGACTTTTTGGCTCATTCTACTCTTCTGTCCTTCCTGATTTTAGCTCCACAGAACAAAATGTCTCCTGCTCTCCCCCCACTTTTTTTTTTCTGGCTCCTTTTGGCTATCATCTTCCCATATTAGATAGTGAGCTTCTTGAAGGCTGAGACTTGTCTTTTAAAAAAAACAATGTATCTCCAGTACTCAGCACAGTTCCAGGCACATAGTAGGTACTTAATAAATGTTTACTTTATTGGAATAGATTGGAAAGAATCCAATGAAGCCTTCAAGATTCAAAATTAATTTTAAAATTAATAACAAATAACTATTATGAGATGGAATATCATCAGTAATGAATAAGCTCCAATGAGATGTTATGGAAAATCTGAAGGAGGAAAAATAATTTCTAACTGTGTGTGTGGGGGGGGATCAGCAAAGGCTTCATGGAAAGGATAGAATCTGAACTGAGACACATGAAAAGATTTTACCAAGCTGACATGGGGAGAGGGCAATTTAGATGTAGGGAAAGATTTACATTTAGAAGGTCCAATCTCTTCATTTTGCCATTTTGAAAAACTAAGGAGCAAAGATCTCAGTCAAGGTCAGATAGATAGCTAGTAGTAAAGCTGGGATTTGAAACTTAACCTAATGACTCCAAGGTAGCTAAGTAGTGCAGTGGATAGAATGCTAGGCATGGCATTGGGAAGAGCTGAGTTCAAATCCTTCCTCAAACAGTATCTCTGTGAATCTAGATAAATTGCTTAATCCTGTTGACCTCAGTTTCCTCACCTGTGAAATGATATTGAGAAGAAAATGGCAAAACACACTAGTATCTTTGCCAAGAAAATCCCAAACAGGGTGACAAAGTGTTGCAGATGACTGAACAACAATCTATGGCTTCAGATCTAGCACTATTTCTAATGAATAAAGTACACTACAGATAGTAAACCTTTTCAAAATAAATTCTTTAAGGATTGTCATGTTTTCCTTTCACCTCTCCTGGAGCCAAAGTCACTGCAGAATTGTGAAGAATGCTGACATATTCTGGATTAGCCTGGTAAATCCTAGGATGCTGATGCCTTAAACTAGCAACAGCCTCTCAGCCTCAGCCTTCTCATTTGGAAAAGGGGAATGGAACTAGCACTGACTTCAGACAAATCAAGATAATATTCATAAAGTGCTTTGCAAACCTTCAAGTACTATATAAACATTATATATATATATAAATATATATATTATATATACATAATATATACATATATATAATACATAATATATATATACATAATATATAAACATATATATAAGCGATTATTTTCCATCCATCCCCATATCACCATATTACCTTTTTGTGGTTAAGCAGTGTCATTTCTTTCAATGAGGTACAACACACACACACACACACACACACACACACACACACAGTTACACATTCACTTAGTACTCAATGTTTGCTTCTGTAGTAAAAGTCCCAATTGTAATTAACCTTGGGTTCTTGAAAGGAAGAATATTAGCTGGGGAGAGGGAAATGATATGTAAGGACAGAAAGGAGACCCAGAATTGCTGGATGCCAATCTGGCTCCCCCACAGAGCCATCCCCACAGTAACTCTAGCAACCTGTCACTCAGAATCTTGGGTCTTCAGTGTTCAGTCACCTGGTCTTGAGGTTTCTTCTCTTCTCACTCTTAAAGGAGTTTTAGTGCGTCATTTAAAAAACACTTTGAAGTAGAAAATCCCATTACTTTTGGGAAACCATCCCTTTCTTTCTAGTCAGTCATGTGCTTCTCGGTCTGTTATCATGACTTTGTAATTTGCATAGTGGTTTTTTTCCTTCCTCCATAAATTTAAATAGAAGACATAAAAATAAATCTATATTGGCATATAAAGGAACGTGGATAGTCCCTGTTGTATCAGGGAAGGAAACAGAGGAAGCCTTCAAACACTCTGGTATTTTCTGACCACTCTCTCAATACTGATGTGTTCCAGCTCCAGTTATTACCTGAATGACCTTGCACATACACCTCCCTGAACCTCCTCTGATACAGTTTCCTCTTCTGTAAATTAAAGGAGTTGACCTCACCTGGGTGACTTCCTGGATCTCTTCCTACTCTAACTCTATGAATCCATCATTCCACGTAACTCACACATATTCTTCCTTCTTTGACACAAGAGAGAAGGGGCCATGTCCTCCAAATTATTCCAAGGCTGATTCTAGGGATTCTTTTCCTGTCATCACCAGCCCCAAAATATAGAGAGAAGAGTGACAAAAGCTGAAACATGAATCTTCCAGGGAGTAAACAAAAGGCAAAGAAATTCTGCTATTTTGTCTTTGCTCACTGGAAACTGAATTTGTTTGCACCTGGGGACATTTGTGGATTTCTAAAGTTTCTGAAGGAGCATGGGGAGAAGAATTTACTGTTTCTCAAGTCATCCAGCTAATAGTATTCTTAGGCAGAATTTGAACTCAGGTTTTCAAAAACTCCAAGTCTTGGATTCTGTTATCTGTGCTTTTGTGGTTTATCTCTTCTTGTGAGCAGATGACGATGATGATGATACAAGGAGACTGAGAGGCAATTGCTGTTCTCTGACCTCCTCCACTGAGAGGCTGCTGCGTTGTCTGATCTCTCTCCTCTTCCCTCTGCCTCCAATTTATCTCATTCCCAGTCCGCAATACCTGTGCCAGCAAAGGCTGCCTTGCAGCTCCTTCAGATGCTGTGATCCACAGCTCTGGAGGCTCTCGGAGAATTGACCTGCCCCTTACAGTGCACTTAGGCATGGTCCTTAACAGGATTCAATTCACTAAGTAACTTAGTCACGTCGAGTACCATATTATGGATATTGCTGATACAGTGTAATAATATAACATAGTATCTGTAATATAGTACCAGATGCTTCTGGGGCAAGCTTTTTTGGAGAGCAATTTGGCAATATCCCACAAACACAGAATAGGCTCCCTTTGATTCAGGATTTATTCTAAAAATATCATGGAAAAGAGCAAAAGACCAATGTGTATCAAAGTATTTGTAGCTACTTTATTTTCAATAGCAAAAACAAGCTGGAGGTCCCTTATATGTCCAATTGGTGGAGAATGACTGAATAAATTGTTTCATTCATGTGATGGAATAGCATGAAATTCCAAGGAAATTTAGTAAAATGTGGAAGATGAAAAATAAGCTCAGAAGATGTTCCAGGCCCATTTTGTCTTTCCTCTCTCTGATTAAGATGTACCTGTTTCTGATATGTTTTGCATGACTTCACATGTATAATATGGGTATTATATTGCTTCCCTTCTCAATGGGTAGCAGAGGAGCTAGAGGGAAAGAGAGAATTTAGAACTCAAAAAAATGTAAAAAATAAATAAATAATGCAGTTCCATAGGCACAGAGGAACCAAAGGGAAATACACACACACACACACACACACACACACACACACTCTCACACACACACACATCTGTACATGTTTCCAAGCTTGGTGTTTTGATGGACATTTGTAGTTTGATTGTTAGCTAATAGGTTCTTATGATAAGCATTGTGTTGAGAAAAATAATAAGAAAAACTTTTAAGACATACACAAAATATTTTACTGATGAAATTAATTAAAAATCATTTAAATAAATTAAAGTCCTAAGCAGATAGGTGAAATTTGTCTTTGGGTCCTTTTGGCCTTCTTTCCCCTTCTGCTTGGGGTCTTCCCACACTTATCCTATATTCCATTTCTTTGATAATGGGTTCTCAATTGATGTCAATTGATCCACTATGGTGGTGACTGAAAAAGATAAGAGGTATTACTGGGAAAAGGGGTACTTGGATTTTTTACTTTTTTTTTTATTGCTGTGTTTCATTCTCCAAAGTGAACCAATGACATCAGGAAGATGGTGTCTTGACTTGCCAGTGAATTGGATTTAAATGAGGCAGAGCTGCACAAAACCACCATTCTCACTCTCCTCCAGTCATTTTAGTTCAGTGTCAGGCCACAGGGAATGGCCTCTTGGCCTCAGTGGGAGACCTTGGCCTTTTTTAAAGCTAAGATCTTTCATCGACCCAGTTTATCTGATGCAACAACCATTCGGGAGTTCAAGGATAGGTAAGAATCGAGGTAAAAGATGGCTCAGTTTGCCTTCACAAAAGAATCAGTCTTAAAGGGGAAGATCCTCAAAGTTTTTGACCAGAACAGAAACAATTACTATTTATTCTCACTAATGAATTTTTGATAGGGTACTCGAAAAGACAAAGATACAAAATAATGAACTTCCAAGGATGAATGTCAAGGATTGTGAAGTGTATATGGGAGATATTTTGGGACAGGGCCTCTGATACTCTTTAAATATACTATGCAGGTGACCTCCTACTTTGTATATTTGTGAGACTAGCCCTGAATACAAAGTTCCAGACTTAAATTTCTGTACCATCAAGTAACATTTTTCTCTTTTCAATGAATGTTGTTTTATTCCTTTAAAAGACAAGAGTACAGAATGAAACTACATATTTTCATATTCTATAGCCATCGAGGGAATTTGATTTGCCTGGTGATACATATTTTTATAAGAAATTTGTTTTCTTTTATCTCTCTTTTCCAATGAGGTGATGAGTGAGAGAACGTAGATTTCCATTAATTAAAATAATAGAGCAGTAATAGGGGATACTACAAATGTAAAATGTGTGCACTTTTAGATGAGGTCACTATCAATCTGTAAATCTTTGTAATATAAAAAGAAAAGTCATGAATGAAACTAGAGAGAGAAAAAATAAAAAAGAGTGAGTTTATTCAATCAGCTCATTTTTATTCTTTGGAGGCAATTACTATTCAATAACTTGCCCAGGATGACACAGGTAGTAAATGTTTGAAGCGAGATTTAACTCAGGTCCTCCTAACTCTAGGGCGAGTGCACATAATACATTGCACCACCTACTTGCTCCAATCAGCATGTTTTTTTTTTTTTTTTTTTTTATTAAGTACCTATTGTGTACCAGCCACTGTACTAGACTCTAAACATGAAAGATAAACTATTACCAGTGCCTTTACATTTTATAGAGCCTCATAAAATCATTCACAGGGTTAGAAGGAGCTGTGGAGGTCATCTTTGAATACCATTTATCACAACACCTAAGAATAAGACATCTAGCTTCATCTTATGGATGATTCATAAGGCAGCCCATTCAACTTTGGGGCATTTAATTGCTAGGGAGTTTCTGAATATTTGAACAGTAGTATTTGAAAAGGAATAACGTAAAATAACCCTGGAAAAGTGGGAGCCATGTTGTAATAGGATATAGGTGCTAAACTGAGGAATTTGTATATATGTTACAGGCAACAGGAAGTCACTGATACTTCTTGACAGTGAATAATGTGATCCAAACTGTACTTGACAAAGATTGTTTTGGCAGCCATATGAATGGTGAGTGGAGAAACTAGAAGCCAGGAGTCTAATTAAAGGGACTGTTGCAATAATCCAGGCAAGAAGTGACCAAGATCTGCACCAGAATGAAGAAGGAATGAAAAACAGGTGGGGAGGTGGGATCAGCAGGTGGTCAACTGATTGGCTGATGGGAAGAAAGAAGAAGAAAGACTGTCCTCGAAGACAAAGTGATTTGAAAGGAGGGTGATACACCATCAGAAAAAGAGAAGTCTGGAGGAGAGATGGCTTGCAGAGGGAAAAGATAATGTATCCTATTCTGGAATGTTTGAATTTGACATACCCAATGCATATTAAGATGGAAATGTCCAATGAATAATTGATGATATGGACCTGGAGCTCAGGACCAACTTCTTTAGACATCATCTTTTTTGTTTCCTCTTTGATTTAATCAAACTTTACTATACTATCAGAATTTCATTCTTAAAGGTTTCATATTTCTTTACCCGACTTGGAAAGATTTTTGTATTGCCTATACTGACCAATAGGGGTAGCTAGGTGGTGCCATAGCATATAGAGTACCAGCTCTGGAGACAGGAAGACTAATCTTCATGAGTTCAAATCTGACCTTAAATACTTACTAACTGTGCGAATCTGAGCAAGTCATTTCACCTTGTTTGCCTCGATTTTCTCATATGTAAAAATGAGTTGGAATAGAAAATGGCAAACCAGTTCAGTATCTTTGTCAAGAAAACCCAGATGGGGTTATAAAAAGTCAAATATTAACTAAAAATAACCAAATAGCAATGACATTGATCAATACATGTAATATGCTGGATGGTTTTGTTGAACTTTTTTCTCTTTATCTTTAAAATTTTTTGTTACAAGGGATGGCTTGCTGGGAGGAAAGAGAGGACAGACATTTTTGGAAGTGAAGGTAATGTTAAAATAAAGGCAATCAATTAAAATACGTTTTTAAGGAGAAAATTAAAAAAAAGACTGTTCACTTTATTCCCATTACTGAAATTCTACTCTGCTTGTGCTTCTTTGATAAATCTCTTGAGCTTTGGTCTATTACTGTCCCCAGATGTCTAGACTGCTATTAACATTTCCCTATTTCTGTATTTCAAGAGTCAAGAAGCCTGCCTTTGTACACAAAATATCTAATTTCAAGTATTTCTTTGTTCACTGCTAGTTGCCCCAAAGTCCTTTTCTCCATCTGACTCCCAAGTAGCAGGTATTGTTTGCAACATAGGAATAGTCAGTGAAAGCCTATGAGTATTCATAGCATGTTCTGCCTGAGGCAATCCCCCATGTGGACTTCAGAGCATGCACAAGTATTCCATGGCTTTTTTTCTGTCTTCTTACCACATGTCAAAAGGGGGCTTTTTTGGTTGGCTGCTAAGCCAGAACTGAGTGTGCATACTAAGTTCTCCAATAATTCAACCTTGCTCTTTTTTCTGGCAATGATTGAGACCAGGGCTGTTGTAAGCTTCTGGGTGGGGAGACTGGTAGTAGCAGTGGCAGCAGTGACCACCTGTTCTGGCTGCTGATCTCATGGATCGTTGGAAGTGTAAATTTTTTTTTGTCTCTTTATGCTTGCTTTTTCTTGTTTTTGAATTCTCTTGATGAATGAATGTTGGCTATGGATTTTTGAGATCATACATAAAAAAAAATCTATGAATTGGCATCTATACCAGCATTTCTCAGGAGGCAAATTCAGCGAGGAGTCAGTACAATTCTTGGAAGAAAGTTTCTTGACCTAATGTAGTAATGAATCACCTTAGCACATGAAATATTGTAAGTAAGGGAGCGACTTTGTCCATCAAGTGTGCTACATTCAAAAGAGAACTTGGTGGGATGGAGAAGGTGAGAATATTCTCTTCCTAGTCAGTTGGTTAGTCAATCAACAAACATGTATTAGGCACCTACTATGTGGTTGGCACAATGTAAGTACTAGAGAGAAAGAAATGGGGAAAAAAAGCAATCTGTCTCCAAAAAGCTCACTATCTAATGGGGGAAAAACACATTAAAAAAGCTAAAAATGGAGAGGGGTGCCCAGCGCATGGCTGTCCAGAGGAGGGAGACCTGGTGAGAAATCAGGAAGGACTGAAATGATAGAGGGGTGAATGTACCCCCATGTTTTTGTATTTCTGCTTCTGCTATATTTTCTCTGTCAAAATCCTTTTTGTAAAAGTTAATTGATGTTAATTGGCTAAATTATTCTAAGCATTATTCAGTGAAATCAAGAAGTTTTTAACTGGCACTGGTTAGATGATATTGAGGAGATAACTGGTGATTGATACTGGGGGAAACAGATTTTTGAGCCATTAACTTTAAAGATACTCCAAACCCTTAAAGGCACCATTAGAACTCTGCAGCTAGCCAGCTTTGCTTTGGGGAAACTGACTTGGTACAAATTAAGAGTTATGATAATAAATACCTCTCTTCCCACCTCTGTCTCGCCCCAACTCCCACCCTTGCACCATAGTCCTAATATATAGAGTATGTCGTTATATTTTGGGCATTGCACTGGGCCAAGTCACTTTATTTTCCTTTGGGAATAGAGCAATTAGATCATGCAAAGTGGGAATAATCATAGCATCTACCTTGCAGGTTATGGTGAATTACAAATGAGATAATATTGGCTAAAAAAAAGTGCGTAGCATACTGCCTGGCACATAGTAGGCACTAATAAATTCTAATTCCTTCCTTCCTGAACAAGTCATTTAAACTTTCTCAGCCTAGTTTTCTTATCTATGAATCAAGTCAGACTCCATGACCTCAAAAGTCTCCTTTAGCTCAAAAATCTGTGATCCTATTTTCCTGTGAATTTCTAATACATCCCTTTCTGACCAAGCCAATATTATGTGACTTCCACACCCCCACTATGAAGATCTGATGACTTTAATGTTTCTTACTTTCCAATTTACTTTATCCTTCTCATATCCTCCAAAGTATACCTAAGATTTCTCTTCTAGAAGATTTGTTATCCTTTTTTTGGTTATATTTCATTTCTGTCCCCCATCTTCTTTACCCATCTGTTCTAGAAATGGTTTTCCTCTGTTAGCTTTTTTCCAAGGGATAAGAAAATTTAAAATGCTTCTTTTAATCCTCAGCCTCATTATTAAAAAAATAAAATAAAACACACGAATGTTAATCTTACCCCAAAACCTCTACTCATTACCATCCAATTGCAAAAGAGTTGGGGGGAATGTTTGAACTTTGTTTTTTCATGATACAATAAATGATATTAAAAAGAACAAAGAGAACAAAGAGATTTCAACAAAGAAACACCATGTGGCTTTGGCAATCAGCCCATGCAACTGAGATATTTTGTTTCTTTTTTTGGTAGTAGATGAAATTTGAAAGTATTTTATTTCTTACAACCTAGATAAGCCATTTATTTATTTAGACCCATAATCTTCTCTGTGCCTCATAAAATAGAAACTTGGGCTAAGTAGTACAGATTACTGTTTAGAAACTTGTTTCTTTTTTTAAAAATTATTATAACTTTTTATTGACAGAACATATGCATGGGTAATTTTTTTTTTTACAACACTATCCCTTGTACTTACTTCTGTTCTGACTTTTCCCTTCCCTCCCTCCATCCCTTCCTCTAGATGGCAAGCAGTCTTATACATGTTAAATATGTTATAGTCTATCCTAGATACAATATATGTGTACAGAACCGAACAGTTCTCTTATTGCACAAGAAGAATTGAATTCAGAGGGTAAAAATAACCTGGGAAGAAAAACAAAAATGCAAGTAGTCCACATTCATTTCCCAGTATTCCTTCTCTGGGTGTAGCTGATTCTGTCCATCATTGATCAATTGGAACTGAATAGATCTTCTCTTTGTCGAAGATATCCACTTCCATCAGAATACATCCTCATACAGTATTGTTGTTGAGGTATATAATGATCTCCTGGTTCTGCTCATTTCACTCAGCATCAGTTCATGTAAGTCTTTCTAAGCCTCTTCATAGTCATCTGCTGGTCATTTTTTACAGAACAATAATATTCCATAACATTTTATTTACCCAACATTTTACCCAGTTTACCCAATCATTTTCCAATTGATGGGCATCCATTCATTTCCACTGCAAACAGGGCTGCCACAAACATTTTGGCACATATAGGTCCCTTCTCTTCGTTAGTATCTTTTTGGGGTATAAGCCCAATAGTAGCACTGCTGGATCAAAGGGTATGCACAGTTTGATAACTTTTTAGGCATAATTCCAGATTGCTCTCCAGAATGGTTGGATTCGTTCACAACTCCACCAACAATGCATCAGTGTCCCAGTTTTCCCGCATCCCCTCCAACATTCATCATCATTTTTTCCTGTCATCTTAGTCACTCTGACAGGTGTGTAGTGGTATCTCAAAATTGTCTTAATTTGCATTTCTCTGATTAATAGTGATTTGGAACACCCTTTCCTATGAGTAGAAATAGTTTCAATTTCATCATCTGAAAATTGTCTGTTCATATTCTTTGACAATTTATCAATTGGAGAATGGTTTGATTTCTTATAAATTAGAGTCAATTCTCTATATATTTTGGAACTGAAACCTTTATCAGAACCTTTAACTGTAAAAATGTTTTCCCAGTTTATTGCTTCCCTTCTAATCTTGTTTGCATTAGTTTTGTTTGTACAAAGGTTTTTTAATTTGATATAAACAAAATTTAGAAGCTTGTTTCTTAAAAGGGGAAAGGACTTACATGTGCAAAACTGTTTGTAGCATCCCTTTTTGTAGTGGCAAGGAATTGGAAACTGAGAAATGCTGGTATAGATGCCAACTGGAGACAACGTCAGTTGGAGAATGGTTGAATAAGTTATGGGATATGAATGTTATGTCATGAATGAATGAATGTTATGAATTAATATTATTGTTCTATAAGAAACAACCAACAGGTTGATTTCAGAAAGGCCTAAAGAGACTTATGTGAACTGATGCTGTGGAGTGTGTAGGACCAAGGGAACATTTTACACAACAAGATTATGTGATGATCAATTCTGATTAATATGACTCTTTTCAACAATGAGATTATTCAAGCCACTTCCAAGAGACTTGGATGGAGAGAACCATCTGCGTCCCGAGAGAGGACTATGGGGGGCTGAATGTGGATCATAACATAGTATTTTCACTTTTTTTGTTTTTGTTTACTTTTTGCTTTCTTTCTCATTTTTTCTTCCTTTTTAATCTGATTTTTATTGTGCAGCATGATAAATGTGGAAATATGTATGGAAGAATTGTACGTATTTAACATAAAAAGAAGCTTGTTTTTTCTCTTCTCACTCACTCCACCCTTCCTTAGTCTCCCAGGTAACTCTAGGATTCTTCTTTGGCACTCATTGCTAAAGTGCATACAGCCTCCTCTAGGCCAATTCCACAGCCTCCCATTGCAAGCAAAGCAAGAGCCCTTGGCCTTGGGCTGTAATTAATTTGTTTGACTTGAAATTCCCATGCATGGGAAGATTTTCCATTATGAAACTCAGAGGAGACCAATGAAACATGTTTACAGGCTATGGAGAATTCCAAGTCCAGAAAAGCATAAGAGGAGATAGATATGTTGTTAAAATTTTTCTCTTATTCCAAAGCTCATCTCAGATGCCATATCCCTGATCTACCAAGCTGAAAGCATCCCCTCCCTGCTCAAATTTTCCTGGGGCATTTTGTCTATAGTCTTCTTTCACCCCTACCTCATTCTGTCTTGTGTTATACTCCCTGCATATGTGTTAAATTCCTCACCCTCCTCAATGTTTATAAGCCCAAAAGAAACGTCTGCATTATATCTCTTAGTCTCCCTAGAATCAATTACAATGGTTTGTAACTTAAAAAAGAATTTTTCAATTTGTGATTTTGTTGGCAGAGGGCCAGCATAAAAATTTCTTTTACCAATGCAATAGAGAGTTGGCTGGGGCACTTAATAGTCAAATAACTTATCCATGTTCAGAGGCAAGACCTGAAATTGTCTTCCTGAATCTCTCCACTAGACCACACTGCCTTTCACCTTATACTCTTTGGAGGTCTAGACTTGTGATTTCATTGGTGGTAAATAGCTCATGGTAAGAGAACTTCCCGGATAATGCTGACCTGCAACTGTTTGGTATTTTATAGGTTTGGACAGTTGTCTGTGATATTGAGAGTATAAATCTTACCCAAAGCTACACAGGCAGTATTATAAGAGGAAGAACTTGAGTACATAACTCCAAGGCTAGCTAGCTCTTTAGCCACTTGGACACACTGCCTCATGCACATGAGGACAGGAATATATACATTTTTATTTCAATTATTTTTGTGTGTGAATATGTTCCACTACAGGGGATCTGTGATTTTCCTCCCAACATCCTTTTCCCCTTTTAACACTCTCTTTGATTTCCCATGTGACCCCAAGATTTCTCTTTTCAAGGAAAAAAACTCTTCTCCTCATTAGTATTCTTAATGCCTTATATCCGTATAATACTTTACAATTTTCAAAGGACTTTCACATACACTATTTCATTTGAACTTCAAAGGTCCATAAGAGAAAGGTAAGAAAGGTATATTGTCTCCATTTCATCAATGAGAACTCCAAAGGCCAGAGAAGTTCAATGGGTCATACTGTTACTTAATGGCTGAACCAAATCTAGAAACATGGTTTCTTGATTTAGTATTCAGTCAGTAATTTGGGGGAGGACCACATTCCAGAAGGATCACATGTCCCACAAAGATACCTGGAGGAAAGTAATGTTTACAAGAAGAAAGGGGGAGGATAGAATTTTGGACACTTGGTTGGTAGAAAGTATACTTGAATGTCCTTACAGGCACCTCTCCAATTACATTGACTATTCCATCCACTTGGAGTGTATATGTGTGTGTGTGTGTGCGCGCGTGTGTGTGTGTGTGTGTGTGTGTGTGTGTGTGTGTTTATGGGTGTTTAGCTCCAGCTACACTAGAGGTTACAAAGCCAAAGAAAAGCATTTTAAACAAAAATAGAGGTTAAACCGTTTTGGATACTCCAAATTAATAGAATAAATGAACCACCCGACTGTAGTTATAGGCAATTAATGTGATTCTGGGCTGGCTTCACTACAAGATAATGAAAAAGCTGATTATAAATGAACCAGGAGTAACATGGGAGGTCATAATAGTCTCTTAACTCTGAATGAGAAGCCAATTCCTCCTCTAATGCTAGCTGCTTTGAAAGTGAAGGTCTTTCCCCTTTTCCCCTCCCTCCCTACTGTATTCAAAATGCAGGCTGTGGACTGAGTCACCTACTGAATGTCAACTGTCAGAAAAAGGCCTCAATTCAGTCTCATTTACTGAGGAGAAACAGTACTGGAAGTAGAACGTGAACTCCTTGAGAATTTGGATTATTTTTTCCCCTTTTTTCTTTATATTCTCATTACCTTTATTGTTGAAGTGATTTATTGTGTTTTTTAACCATAAAAGAAACATAATAAAAGAATCAGAAGGAAAGAATTAGTTCCAAGTTTCATTTTTGATGCATGCTGGCTAAGTTACTCATCACCTCTGTACCCCAAGTAAATGCCTAAGACCCTAAGCTACAGAGCACATGCTGATTTACATTGGTGAAGGGATCTATTTCACTGAGAGCTCCATCAGGCAATTTTTTTATCAACCACATCTCATTTGAATGTAGACTATTAGTATATGCATTTGTGGCTATCATATTTCACAATAAACCTATTAGAATCAATGAAAGTCTCAGAGAAGGGCAAATGAAATGATTTAGGAAACAAAGATGTTTCCATCTTTCAAAAGAGTAAAACATTAAAAAAAAAAAATTGTGCAGTGAATAAAGCATTCACCCAGGAATCAGGAAAACCTGAGTTTAAGTCCAACCTTGGACTAGCTGTGTAACCCTGGGCAAGTCATTTAACTCCAATTGCCTCTCCAAAATAAATCAATGAATGAATAAAAGAAAGAAAAAAGAAAAAAAAATAGCACTTCAACCGGGAAAAACAAAGTACAAGAAGAGATAGGAATGACATTAATAGGGTGGTGAAGGAAGGAAGGAAACAAGAATTTATTAAGCACCAGCTAAGTTTTTGGGTACTGGATATTCTAGAATAGCTTGGGTGGAGCCATAATGCATAGAGTGATGAGCTTGAAGTTAAGAAGACTCATCTTGAGTTCAAATCTGTCCTCAGGCACTTACTGGCTATGTGAGTCTGTGCAACTCACTAACTCTGTTTGCCTCAATTTTCTTACTGTAAAGTGAGCTGGAATAGAGAGTGGCAAATCACTTACCAAGAAAACCCCAAATGGGGTCATAAATAATCAGACGCTACTGAAACAGTTAGCAGCAACAAAATATTCTGGGTTTTGCTCAATATTTTATTAATAAGTAATAGTTGATTAACTAATGACTGATTAATATTTTACAAATATTATCTCATTTGATTCTTACAATAGCCCTGCAAAGTTCTTATTACCCCTATTTTACAGTTGAGGAAACTGAGGCAAACAAGGTTAAGTGACTTGCCCAGAATCACACAGCTAGTAAGTCTCCGAGGCTAGATTTGAATTTGTCTTCTTGACTCCAGGTTCAATGTTCTATCTGAGCCACCTAACTTCCTCTAAGTATCTTCTAGGAGAAAGAGTTTAGGTATAATGAGTAGGATTTATTCAGAGGATCTAAAGGATGGCACTTGAAACCAGACAAAGTTATGTTAAGGTTAAATGACTTCATTGCCCTAAAAGGTAAGGCAGACTGAGATACAAATAGTTCCAAGAACATTTAGAGAGATTCGGTTTTAATAAATTCATAGTAAGCTCTTAAAAAATCTTGGAATATGTCAGAAGCCTAGCTCGGAGGTTCTTAGTCCAAGTCAGTTAGGCATGGGGCAGGGCAAATGGTTGGCAATGAATGAATGTGGTTGGGACAGATAAACCTGATATCAAAAGCAGTTGATGTCAAGAAGTCAAGATAGTGAAATCCAAATCCTGCAGAAGCAATAAGTCAAGCCTTGATGCAGGGACTGCTGAGTGAGAGAGAATTTAAAGGACACGATAGTCTAATATTTTGGATAATTCTCTTGGAATAATGTCATTTTTATGGTTCTAGGGCTTTGCTAGGGTATCATTACTTTTTATTTTCTTTTGTCTAGATCTATTCTACTATCTCTGATTCTTTTTGAAGTGTTGGTAGCAGGCTTGAATCCCTACTGAACTGAATATTAATTTTCATCTCCTTAAGAATGATTGGTTTCTGACTCTGAAGGCAAAATCATATCTTCTTGACTGGTCTACCTGGGGGCTCCACAGAACTTTTTTAGAATATGCATTTATTAAACACCTGCTATGTGCACGGTCCTAAGCATTTTACAAAAATCAATCTACAGCAATCCTGTGAAATAGGTGCTGTTATTATCCACATTTTACATTTAAAGAAACTGAGGCAAACAGTGATTAAATAATTTTCCCAGGGATAGCAAGTATTTTTGAGGAAATTTCCTTTTTTAATAAAAGTTTTTAATTTTCAAAATACATGTAAGGATGGTTTTCAACATTCATCTTTGCAAAACCCTGTATTCCACATTTTTCTCCCTCCCTTCCCATCTTCTCCTTCCCCTAGACAGCAAGTAATCCAATATAGGTTAAACATGTGCAATTCTTCTAAACATATTTCCACTTTTATCATCCAGAGAAAGTATTTAAGCCTGGATCTAAATTCAGGTTTCTTGATCCAGCACTCTATGCACTATGCTACCTCATAAGGTAGGGAACCAAGGATAGTGGTACGCTCAACAGTAATAAAAAATAATTCCACAAGGAGGGAAGATTTAGCTAGAAAGCTATTGAGTTCAATTTTGGACATGTTGAGCCTAAGATTTCTGGTTATCCAGGTTTTATTTGAATAGAAGACACATTTTTTACCTCACTTCTCCTCTCTAGACCCCAATTTCCCCATTTGTAAAATAAAGGGGTTGGATTAACTGATCTCTGATGAACTCTCTAGTTCTAAAATCAAAATCTTATGAACTATCCAATAAACTCGTTAATTGAATGGACCATATACAAATGTACCAAATATTCATCAGGTGGGTATTTTTCAGGGAAGTCAAAGAAAGTTTCCCCATAAATCTTGAACATCTCATGATATAGACCAAAGGAGAGATGCTTTCTTACAATAATTTGTTGTTGTTCACCCTTCATTTTCAAAGAGCACAAACGACATCACAGAGTGATGCTGACTTGTGAATGAACTGAGGCAGAGTTGCAGTCATCAGTCTTACTTTCAGTCATCAAAGTCTAGTGATGACAAAAGTCAGGACAATTGGTGATGGCCTGGGATGAGGGAGAGGATTTATTAAGCCGTGGTCACTGCACATGCTATAGTTCCTTAGAGCCACAGGTGATGGGGTGATAGATGGATCTCAAAGGGTAAATGAGCAGCCTTGAAAAGGGTTCATCAAGCCCTTGTAGCAGAGGGCTCCTTCCTGAACACTCCAAACATCTCCTCACAATAAACAGGCAGAGTATGAGCTGGGGTTCTTTGGGCATTTCTTTAAATTCTATAACAAATGTCTTAACCAATATTTATGAAATACCTGCAATGTATCAGCATGGTATCATATTGAAAAAATAAAGGAACTTACAATCCAGTAGGATGAAGGACAGGAACATAAAATGGTGCAAGGAAAAGTGAAATGGACGGAGAGATTTAGAGTGAATTCTATGAGAAATTTGAAAAGGGAAGGATCACCATCATAGAAAAGATGGTAAGGATCATGAAAGCCTTCATAGAGGTGGTGCTAGTTGGGTTATCTCCATTAGAATTAAGCTCCTTGTGATTTGGGACAGTCACTTAATAAATGCTTGTTGATTGATTGGGCTGGGCCTGGAAGCATCTTCAATAGATAGCGATCTCTGTTGGAGAGGGAGAATTCATTCCAAGCATGGGAAACAATAGAAGCAACCATTAAGAGATGAGAGAAGACAGGGCAAAATGGAGAATAAGGAGTATCCAGCTTGGCTAAAGGGGAGAATGAGTAAAGGGGGGCAGGTAGGTTGAAGGAAATTATAAAAGATTTCAAAGCCACCCAGGAGTCAACATGTGCTTAAATAAATGTGCTTTAGAAAGACTTCTTGGGTAGTGAGATAAAAATGATAGGAGAAGGAAGGAACCAAGGAGATTTTCCTATTGAGGGAGACCTACCTATTCTAGTAGAACATGAAGAAATTCCCATTGTTTCAAACTGTTTATGGGCCATTTGGAAAGTGGACATTTCTTGTGGACTGGGCAGTTTGTTTATATGTTCCTTGGAAACCCTGCTGAATTAGATCATTTTTATTCTTGAAGAGGTCTCTAATCTACTCCTAATGACTCTATTGTGTTTGGAAAACACCTGAATGTCAAGCACCTGAGCATGAGTGCTGGGTTTTTGCAAGATTCATGAATTACAGGCATTGGCCTTGCCCTCCCTGAGGACAGAGGATCCCATTCTAGTGCTGAAGGGGACCTATATGGTTGGTCCAACTTGGTCCCAAAATATCACTGAGAGTCAAGTTGATTTGGGCACCAACGTTTGTTGGGAAGCTTGAGAAAGGAAAAGCCCACCCTAAATTTGATATAGGGTTTCTGTTTTGCTTCCAAAATATAAAGACCACTGCTTTCCTTGTTTCCCTTGGAGAAAACCTGAATGGTGACCTTGATTCTAGAATTCATCCAGTGTGCCAATGGTGATTCACGAGGGACTAGACCAAATCTTACTGAGCTATTACTATCTGGAAACTGTGACCTCCTCCCTCCCTCTCTCCCTCCCCCAATTCAGTGGAATGGAATTGGCTGGTCTGGGCATTGGTGAAGTGGGAAAATTGGGGGTCAGCAAGGAGGCAAAGCAGCATTCACCCAAGCATTCGCCCAGAACATTCAGAATCTTGTCAGATTCTGGCTTCACCCTGGTATTCCCTCTCCAGTCACCCAGATGATGGCACAGTGTCTTTCAGCTCATTAAAAGTAGAGGTCACTGCCTTCAACAGAAAATGACTGGGGAGAAAAATCCTCCTCTGTGCATCGTCCTTTCACCTCAGTTCCTAATTTTATTAAAGCATTAGATCAGTTCACTGAATATTCAGAATACCAAATTAGCTGCAACCAATGAGCAGTCAGCATGGATACCACCAAAGGAACACTCGTGCTATTTTTTGTCCCCTTCAGATGACCTCCCCCTTCCCCTCCCTGAGCAAATTAAAATGCAAGGTATTGCTTCTGATTCCCTTTTTTGTTAGCCTCCTTGTAACTTCCTCAGTGGCCTCTCCCAGACCAAGAACTGAGACATGCTAGAACCTCCTTGTTACTCGCCTTTCCCAGGAAGGGGTTCCCGTTAGCTCACCCAGCAGATGTCCTTTTAGCTCTTCTCTCTGAAGGGTATCTCTACCGAGTGAGTAAAGACAACTGCTGGCCCTTGCTTGTTAGAAAACTCCTCACAGTCGGACACCATGTTGCCAGATGCTAAATCTCCCCCACAAGAAATCTGAAGAAAAATTTTCACAGCAACCTCTGTCCAAAACTAATATGTGCAAAACAGAACCAGGCTGCATCTGAGCAGCAGGCTGTCACAGTGGTAAACACCAGAGCCTTACATGTTGACATTGGCAAGCCTCCTGCGTGCCTTGTCATGGAAATAAAGTTTATTGAAATGGAAGCCCGGGGACAAATCTGTCTGCCCTCCTTCCATTGGCATCTGAATATACCCTTCTGATCAACAGACAGACTCTTTTTTAATGACCAAATATCCTCCGGTCCCTTGTGTGACGTCCCTGGCTATAAAAATCTGAGCTTGAAAAGCTCAGAATAAGGGAGAAATCCCTGACCCTAAGGGCTGACCAGTGATGGAAGGAGTAACTTCAGATTTCCTACAAAGGTATTTGACTGGAAGCAGGGTGACCATTTGTCATATATTTTATAGAGAAGATGCCTCTTCAGGTATATTTTGGACTAGCTGACTCTGGACATCCTCTCAACTTTGAGATTGAGTGATGTTAAGTTGAAAGCTACTTTCACTTCTCCCCCTCTGCTTTTTCTTAGATTGTAGAAATTTAAAAAAAAATCATATTAATAACATTTGTTTTTATATCACCTATGTTTCTCCATATATTCATCTTCTCTTCCTCCTCCCATAGGATCATTTTTAAAAAAATAAATTAAAAAAATAAAAAATAACAATTACATAGTATTTTTAAATTTGCGAAGCACTATAATACCATATCTCAATAGATCCTTACAGCAAGTTCTGTTATTGTCCCTATTTTACAGATGAGGAAAGTGAGAGTGGGAGAGTTTAAATGACTTGTCCAGGATCATATCCTTAAGTATCTGAGGCAGGATTTTAAATCAGGTCTTTCTGAGTCAAAATCAATGCTCTTGTCCACTAGACCACTCAGCTTATTCTAGCAGAGGACTAAAAAGAGAGAAAACAAAACGACTTAGAAGAATTAACTAACACAGTCACTAGTTCCCACGTTATGGGTAGTTTTCCACACTTCATACCGTAAAAGATGGTTTAATTCTTTTAATAGAGGCAGCTAGGTGGGGCAGCAGATGGAGTGCCAGTTCTGCGTCAATAAGAACTGAGTTCAAATTCTTCCTCAGATGCTTACTGTGTCCCTGGACAAGTCACTTCATTCTGTTTGCCTCAGTTTCCCTATCTGTAAAGTGGGCTGGAGAAGGAAATGGCTAACCTAGCCACGAAAACCCCAAACGGGTCAAGAAGAGTCAAGTATAACTGAGAACAACTCAACAAGAACAAAATTCTTTTAATGCTTTTCTGTAGTCTTCATATTCATTGTTTCCTATGATTGCAATATTGTTCTATCACATTCATGTATCACAATTTGGTTAACCAGCTATTGGCCATTAGAAATCTCTAGTTTTCTGTAAAGAAGGAAGGGCCAAATCCAGGAACTCAGACACTCAAGACTAGGTTTAATTGTTCTTAAAATGTTTCTGTTCTCCTTTTACATCAAATATTTTCTGCACTAATTTCCTGTGAAAAAGACTACAAACCATAGCATCATTGTTTAGTAATTTTTCAATCAGATCTGACTCCTTGTGACTGCATTTGAGATTTTCTTGGCAAAGATCCTAGAGTGGTTTGCCATTTCCTTCTCCAGCTCATTTGACAGATGAGTAAAATGAGGTAAACCGGATTAAGTGATTTGCCAAGAGTTACACAGTTAGTAAGTGTGAGAGGTTAGATTTGAATTCAGGTCTTCTTGACTCCAGATCCAAAACTCTCATCTAGCTAATTCATAGAATCATTACTAAATCATAGAATGAATAATAGGCAGGACTCAAAAGACTTTAGCCTAACTTCTTGGTCTTAAATAATCATTTTCATCACCTGCTAATTTTCTCTTCCCTTCCTTTTCCGCTCATATCACACACACACACACACACACACACACACACACACACACACACACACATTTTTATCACCTGTTGCATTTTTATTCTCATTAACACCTCCAAGGATGACTAAAGGCATTGAGAGGAAATGAAATGAAAATCTGTCAATTTATCCCATAACATTTGCTAGGGAGAGGAAAGAAGTTATTGATAAACAATATAAGTTTTTGGGATTATCTATGAATGTCAGTTATTTTGCTAGCTATATTTTAATCTCTCATTAGAAAATATATTTGAGACTTGGTCACATTGTAAAGTTAGAAACTGATGGGACAGCTAGATGGTGCAGTGAATCGAATACTGGCCATGAAAAGAAGTACCTGAGTTCAAATCTAGCCTCAGACACTTAACAGCGGCTGTGTGATGTTAGGCAAGTCACTTAACCCCAATTGCCTCGCAAGAAAAAGAAAAGAAAGTGATGAGTGAAAATATTTTTTTTTTACTAATAATGTTAATTTTTTATTAGTTACTTATAATTATGTTTGAAGCTTTGTTGAAATGTTGTCTTCCAGGTCTATGACATAAAGACTAAGTTAGAGGCAAAACTGAGTTACAACAAAGTCTTTATGGTATTTTACACATCTGAAAGTATTAGAACCATGATGTACATTGGACGTGCATCAAAGATCCTATGGAGCGAACGAGATAATATGATATAATGCTTTGCAAACTTTAAAGTGCTATATAAATGCCAGCTATTATTTATTATAAGGATGGATCTTTGTGAGAAAGATGAGGGGAAAAACCTATCTAGAGAAATGTAGGGGATGTAGAAACAAATAATATGCATATGATTTTTTAATACCTTCTACAAGACAAAAAAGAGAAGGAAAGAGAAGTAGAAATCATTTAATCTTTTTTTAACCTCATCAATGTGTTTAGTTTTTGTGTTTGGGGTTTTGGGGGAGAGGGTTAAGGAGGCTGGGTTTCCTTAGAATCAACTTCCCCATAAGTTAAATAAAGATATATTGGTAGAATAGAGTTGTAATTAGAGGATTTGCCTTAGAGTCATGAGGAGAATAGATAAAAGTAGAAGTGACCTTCAAGGTGATCTAGTTCAATCTTATTGGGAAACTGGCATCCATCAAGGTAAAGTGGGTCATACAAGGAAACAAAATAGCAGAATGGGACTTAAAATCAGATCCTTGGTCTCCAAAGTCAGGGCATTAGCTACTATACCACATTTCATAGAATGTTTTGTCCAAATCCTTTCATTTGTTCAAGCCCTACCTCTGAAGCTTATTGGCTGTATGAGCTTGTGTAGGTTATTAACATTTCGGGAAACTAGGCAACTTTCTTTTTATACATTTTTTCCATTTATATATAAAAATAAATTTAAAATTTTTTTGAGTTCCAAATTCTCTCCCTCCCTCTTTCTTTTCTTCCCTTATTGGGAAAATAAGCAATTTGATATAGGTTATATATATATATGCAATCATGCAAAGCATTTCCACATTAGTCATGTTGTGAAAGGAAACACTGACAAAAAAAAAAAAAAACAAAAAAAAAAAACAAGAAAAAAAGTAAAAAAAAAAAGTGTGCTTTGATCTTCATTCAGACCCCATCAGTTCTTTCTCTGGAGATGGATAGCATTTTTCATCATAAGTCTTTCAGAATTGTCTTGGATCATTGTATTGCTGAGAATAGCAAAGTCATTCACAGTCAATCATTGTACAATATCACTGTTACTGTGTACAATGATCCCCTGGTTCTGCTCACTTCTCATGTTTCTCTGAATTCCTTACATCTATTTCTTCATTTATCACATTGAACTCAGATATTTTCCAATCAATAAGCATCATCTTTGTTTCTATTTCTTTGCAGCAAACAAAAGCCCTCTTAATTATTATTATTTTTTTTTTTTTACTTTTAAACACTTTTATTTAAAGTTTTGAATTGTAAATTCTATTCCTCCCTCCCTCCATCTCCTCCTTCCTCTCTGAGATAGTAAGAAAATAGATATGGGTTATACGTGGGCAATTATGTAAAACATTTCTATATTGGCTATTTTATATAAAAAGACTTGAATAAAAGAAAAAAAATGAAAGAAAGGGGAAAATAGGTTTTAGTCTTTATTCAGACAATATCAGTTCTTTCTCTTGAGGTAAATAGCACACTCCATCATTAGTCCTTTGGGATTGTCTTGGATCATTGTATTGCTGAGAAGAGCTCAGTCATTCCCAGTTCTTCACTGAACAATATTGCTCTTACTGTGTATATAACATTATGCGGGTTCTGTTCACTTCACTGTGCAGAATTATAGAATCTTAAAGTTGTGAAATCAACCTATTCAACCCTCTCATTTTATAGATGAATAGTCCCAGGTTCAGAGATAAGGTGGAGCTTAATCAAGGTCACAAAACAGACAGAACTAGAATCCCCAGAGCTCTTCAATCTTAGTCCAAGGATCATTCCTCTCAAGCACGCTGCCTAAAATTTTTGCCCATTACCCTGAGATTAGACTGGTCAACTGTCCCAAATCAAAGTCAATTATCCATTTACTTATAGATTTTAGATCAGAAGATGAAAAAGAAACAGGGCAATCCACGACAACAATTAAATAGTCTGAAATAGTGGAAGTCATCTCCTCCAAAAGTCTCTGGAAATCACCGATGACATCTGGAACACACGTGGTTTGTTTTACAAAAGCTAAATGGCTTCATGAACGGGGCAGTTATAAAAAGCACCCGTCTGACTCCCAATTAGGCATTCTGGGACAATGTGCCCAGAATCCCCTGAGAGTATTCCTAGAACATCACCTTTTTAATGACAACCAGCTCTATAATTACCCACTATAATTGCTTTAAACATAAAATACCAGTTTATCTGGCTGGGAGATTTGTCTGGGTCAAAGCAAAAAATAACATTCAATTAATTGCTGGTGAATGAATAACATTATTATCATTAAAACAGTTCCAGGGCATGATTAGTTGAATGATGGGTGGTTCATATATAACTAGAATGAACAACTGTACCCCAAATACTCATGTTCAACTTTATTCTACAAGCTAGACAGGTTTTGATCTGGTAGAGCAGACTTGCTGTACCTAGGTGAATTGTTAGGGTGGCAGCATGATACAGTAGAAGGGGTGGTCATTTTGCAGTTAGAGAGCCAGGATTCAACTGCCAACTCTTCTGTTTGCTGAACTATGTGTCCTTGGACAATTTATGTAATTGCCCACTTTCTGCCCACTTTCATCCTCTGTGAAATAAAAGAGTTGACCTAGATCAAGGGTTCTTACCCTGGGATAGGTAAACCTATTTTTAAAAAATATTCTGACTTTCATTTCAATATAACTGGTTTCCTTTATAATTCTTTAATTTTTAAGTTATACATTTTAAAATTTTAAAAGATTATTCTGAAAAAGGGTCTGTATACTTTCCCTGGCTTTCAAAGGAGTCCATAATACAAAAAAAAAAAATAGATTGAATAACCTCTTGCCTAGATGAGAACAGATAGATGTTACTGTGGATAGAATATTGCATTGGACTCCAAAAGACCTGAGTTCAAATTCAGCCTTAGATACTTATGAGCTGACTCTAGGCAAGTCACATGTCTTTTTACCTCAGTTTCTCATTTGTAAAATGATCTGGAAAAGGAAATGACGAACCACCCCAGTATTTTTGTAAGAAAAACCCAAATTGGGTCATGAAGTGTCAGATATGACTGAAAATGACTGAACAAATGGCTTAGGTGGTTTCTAAGGTTCCACACTGAAAGGAATCAATTGAGTCCAAAGGTCCATATATATATATAATAGAAAGGGGCTTGAGATTTCATTAAGATAAAGAGCTTTTAGATGAGAAAACTTCCTCCATCAATGCCAATCAGTACTTTTTCTGTAACCTCTTGTCTTAGATAACTTTCTAGAGCATTGGGAAATGAAAGGATTTGTCCAGGATCACAGTCAATATGTATTGGAGACAACAATTGAATTCAAGCTCTCATTCCTCCAAGGCCAGCTCTCTAACCACTCTCCCATGCTATTTATATAAAAAGCAAGGGCTAAAATAGGACCAAGTGAATGGAGTTCTATTGCTCCCTCCCTCTTCTCCTCCCAAAGGGATAAAGTTATTTACTAATCCTAAAAGACAAACTGATGAGCTACTTTTAATTCCTTCAGAAAGGAAAGTGTTTTGCATTCTTTCCCCAAGGGAAAAAAATCTCAGCATGTTCTGAGCCCATCCTGTTGCCATTGGCACAGCTCTGTTTTCCTACATGCTGGGGAAAAATTGCTACAGGGTGAGGGCAGAGAAGCCACATGTTCCTCTCTGAAGGACTACCCTGATTCCCCCTTAGCACTTTCTCCCAATTTCTAAGAATGATTTCAGAGACAAAATATTTGTTGTCTCTTTCTATAGGTATAAAAAGGTAGGAAATAAAAGATGTTTAAATTCTTTTCAAGATCTAAATCCTATGTTTGCAAAATACCCAATTCTCTTCTATGCCATTGGCAATGAACTGAGACTGAGAGAACCTTCCATGCTCATTGAGTAAATCTGTCAGGGACTGAGACCAGCATTAAAAACAGGAAGGGGCCCTAAAGAATCAAGGCAGAACATCAGAGCAAAAAACTGAAGTTAGATAAGATTACAACATAGTACACTGCTGTCTCTGGATGCCTCCAAAGATTGGAGAGTGGTGGTTGAAAACCATAGGTAATGGGTGGGTTGTGATTGGCAATGGTGGAGGGAATTTATAATTTGATTCCTACAGAATATCTTTTTGAGAATCCTTGTTTAGATATCCATGTTCCATTCCTGCTTTAATTTTTTTTTTTTTTAACAAATGTGATGATGATCCCCCCTCCCCCAAAGGATTTGGTAGTCTATGTAAAAAAAAAAAAAATCCCAGCCCCAAAGCCCATGTAAATATGTTAATATTATTCTACAAGAAAAATTCACTTATGGAAGAGGGAATAGGAGAGCTTAAATAATTCTGAATTAGATCTTAAACCTCAATACCTCCTTTCAAGGGGGCGTTTTTCCCTATAAAGATATAGAGATTTCAACACCTTTAGGATTGTGATAATGAAAACTCTGAAACACAATTTCTGAGTAATAAACAACCAAATAATCAGTTGTGGCTAGCAAATAATCAATAAAATGCGATTATTGGTCCTTTTGGAAGTCAAAAACAAACCTTGAAAAGCCACTGAATATTTAAATACCCTGGGAAGAGTGGGTGCCACTCAGATTGGTTAACAAATTTTTTCCTTTTTTTTAATTATAGCTTTTTGTTGACAAAACACATACATGGTTAATTTTTCAACATTGATCCTTGCAAAACCTTCTGTTCCAACTTTTCCCCTCCTTCCCCCCACCCTCTCCCCTAGATTGCAGGTAGTCCAATACATGTTAAATATGTTAAAATATATGTTAAATCAATATATGTCTACATATTTATACAGTTATCTTACTGCACAAGAAAAATAGGATTTTAAAAGAAAGTAAAAAAACCTGAGAGGGAAAACAAAAATGCAAGCAAAACAACAAAACAAAGAGTGAGAATGCTATGTTGTTGTTCATGCTCATTTCTCACAGTCCTCTCTCTGGGGATAGCTGATAATCTTCATTACAGAACAGTTGGAACTGGTTTGAATCATCTCATTGTTGAAGAGAGTCACTTCCATCAGAATTGACATTGTATAATCTTGTTGGTCCTACTCATTTCACTTAACATTAGTTCATGTAAGTCTCTCCAGGCCTTTCTGAAATCCTCCCAATGATTGTTTTTTACAGAACAATAATATTCCATAACATTCACATAATCAACAATTTGTTCAGCCATTCTCCCACTGATGCACTGAAAGCTATAAACTCAGTTTCCAGTTTCTAGCCACTACAAAAAGGGCTGCCACAAATATTTTTTGCACACCTGAGTCCTTTTCCCTTCTTTGAGATTACTTTGGTATATAAGCCCAGTAGGGGGTCAAAAGGTAGACTGGTTAACAAGTAATGAATAAAGAATAAATATTACAATGAGAAATGGGCTTATTCTAATGAAGGGTTGGGTAGGTGACTCTGATCTTGGCACTCTTGGACAAAGAAATTCATCTCTACTCAAATGATTCCCTCTTGACACCTGTATTACCTTAGGAGAAAAATGGCTGGATTAAGGTAAGAATTCCACCTAGAAAAAAGTGGTCTAGGTGGAGTAAATTCTTTGGGCAAGGTCAGAAATGTCCTTAAAGGCTGGGCTTTGAAGGAAGAAATAGAAAAGTTTAAAAAACAACCAACTAATCAAGCCTGGATCCCTTATTAAAAATCATTTCTTTCAACAGATCAATTTAAGGGGTAGGGATACAAAGGAAAGACGAAAAATAGTTCTTGTTCTTAAGGAGCATATGTTGTAATGGAGAAGACTATATGTAAATAACTGGATATATACAAAATAAATATAGATTAGATAGAAGATAATCTGAGATAGGGAGACCCTAAATGCTGGGACGTAGAGGAGAAGAGGAAGAGAATTCCAGGGATCAGAAAGATATAGAGGTGGAAGATGGAGTATCCTGTTTGAAGAACTGTAATCAGGCCTCTGTAGCTTGACAACAGAGTCTGTGAATTGTTATTGTCAAAAAAAAAAAGGAAATTTAAAAAAATCACAATGGGCAACTCCTCTGGTGGTGAGCTTTCTAGTACTTAGCCAAGTTATTGGATTAAATAAAAAAAAAAAAATTCTATTCTATGGAGCCCATTCTCAAAGCCTTTTCAGCTTTTTTGGGCCTACTAAAATTTTTAATCAATCAAAGACCATTTATTAAACACCCATCATGTATACCATGGTATTGTAACCAATACCATTGGGTATTGAGGATGCAAAGACAAAAGCAAAGCAGTTCCTGCCCTCAAGGAACTTACATTCTAATGGGAGAAAACACATGCATATAAATAGACATATACAAAACACATAGAAAACACAAATCAGGTAATTTGGGGGACAGTTAGAGGAAATTAGCAGCTGGTGGAACCAGGAAAGACTTTGTGTCTTCAAAAAAATCAGGGGCTTTCCAGAATCCAAAGCTATCTTTATACCATAATGAGGAGTCTGGCTATGATTGAATAGTCCTACAATTGACACAAAAGTAAAGATTTTTAAGATACTAAATCTTAAATCTTAAAATACTTAGCTACTTAAGATACTAGATAACAGAGTCAGGATCTAATGAAGTCTTGACATCAGTCAACCACTATTCATTAAGTGCATTAAGTCTTGCATCAATCAGCAAATATCGTGTTTATGATGTTTCAGGCACTGTGCTAAGGACTAGGGATACAAAGTAAAGGCAAACAATTGTCCCAATCCTTAAGGAACATGCAAATATGTAGAACATTGGGATGACTCTAACAACATGAAATTGAATGGGGATAATTATAGCTTTAGAATTGGGTTCAAAAAGTACAGAACAATAAGCAACATTGTAAGACAGTTTGTCTGAAAAAGATCTGGGGTTTTAAATAGACCTCAAGATCAGCATAAGTTGATAGTATGATTTGCAAGCCAAAAAGCCAAATGGGATCTTGGGGTGTATAAAGTGAGGTATAGGATTCAGGTATAAGGGAATATCCCACAATGCTGGTCAGATAGCATATGGAGAACTTCACTACCTTTGGAGAAGGATATTGTTAAACTGGAGAGTCACTCAGGCTGATGAAGAACCTTGGTTTTATGACAAAAAGGAAGGAAAAGTTAAAGGAATTAAGGTTGTTTACTTTGGAGAAATGAAGACTCGGGGCTTTAAATATTTGAATGTCTAAGTGGTGGAAAAGGGATTTGACTTATTTTGTTTGGTTCTCAGAAAGAGGAAATGGAAAGAGTTGAAGTTGAAAAGAGGTAAATTTAGGGTTAATGGCAGGAAAAAATAATTTCCTAACAATTAAAGACTTCTTGTCATTAAAAGGCCAAGTCTGACTAAAACTAGTCTAGTGGTTCACATTCAAGATTGGAATGTAACAAAACATTCATAAATCTGATAGTTGTTTTTTAAAGTTTACTTAACCATAGCAGAGGAGAGGTTGTGAAAGAAAAAACAGAACAAAAGGAAAAATAAAACCATGAAAAAGAGAGTGAAAATAGTATGCTCTGATCTTCATTCAGAACCCCTCAGGTTCTTTCTCTGGATGCGAATAGTATTTTCCATCATGAATCCTTTGGAATTGTCTTGAATTATTGTATTGCTGAGAAAAGCTAAGTCATTTACAATTGATATTGTACACTTTTACTTTTATTGTGTACAATGATCTGGTTCTGCTCATTTCACTTTGTTATCAATTCATGTACATGGAGGACAGTTTTAATACTTTTGAGGAAAAATTAGCCTGACCTTCATGGGGTAGTACCTTGGGATATTGCTCCCCACCACAGATCCAAACATGGAATAGGTTGCCTCCAGCCACATGTGGTAGATTCTTCTCATTGGAGGTCTTCAAGCAGAGCTGAATGAAGACTAACATTTGTCAAATATGTCATAGTGGAGTACAGGATGGAATAGATGACTTTTAACTAAGTCTCTTCTAACTCTAATACTGTAATTTTGTGAAAATCTCTGTTTGTAGTTGAAGGTTCAATCACACTATGAATATAGTTTTTTAATTCAAGTTTCAAATGACCCAAGTAATTTGAGAAATCTATTCTGTAAAAAGAAGTTAGACTCAACCATTGGGAAGAACCTTGAAGCAGAGTACTAATAACTAGAGCAAAGTTATTTGGGTGTTGCCCCAGGACACCTGACATATTTCTGGGATGCTTCCTTCCTTCTTACCTTCCATGGCTATGCTCCAGCTGATTTCCTCCAACACTCGGATAATGACTTTGTCCTGAGGCTTGCTCTTCTACAATACCTTGGTCCTAAACCTGAGCTACTCCTTCAACATCACAAAAACCTAACAATATCCCTGAATATTTTTTCATTTCCCTGTAGCTATATCCTAGATGTGGGGTGTTGGGGATGTTCAGAAGGGCTAGCATCCCTGGTATGAAGGCTTGCTGAGCCCTTTTCTGGGCTGTTTATCCACCTTTGGTGTCCACCTGTCACCTAATTCTCACCTGTGGTTCCAAGAAGATGTAGCATAGACAGTGACCATAACTTCAGTCATCTGTCTCAGCAGATAGGCCAAATCGGACTCAAACCTGTAGGTAAGTTAGGGAAATGTCTACCTCTAGCATACGAAGATTTCCTCCTGCAGAATAAGCAGGACCATGAATTTGTTCCAAGGACCATGAAGGTGGCTGAAGCAGGTGCTGTAGCATATTTAAGGTTTGCTCAGAGTTAAAGACATCAAGATGATCCACTGCATCACAGACCATCACCAGTTGTTTTGACCTTTGTCCTGTCATTGGACTTCATTGAATCAGGAAGTGAGAATAAGGCTGATGACATTAGGCAACTCCACCTCATTTAAATCCAATTCAAGAACAAGTTGTAACATCCCCCCATGATGTCATTGGTCCTCTTTTAAAATGAAGGGCAAATAATACCTAGATGAGCTCTAGTCCTTCAATCTCCATGTCTCTTCTTCCTTTTTCCAAGTATAGATGTTTCTAACAAATACTCTGACTCTGAAGATCACCTAGAACAAAACTTTTTAAATTTGGAGTTGAGGAAAATTTGGCAACAATCAGAGATATCAAATATTCTGCCAAGATTTAATTCTTTTTTAAAAATAGTATTTTGTTTTTTAAAAAAATGCAAAGATAGTTTTCAACATTCACCTTTGAAAAATTTTGTGTTCCAAAATTTTCTTCTTCTTTTCCTCCCTTTCTTGTCCTCTAGACAGCAAGCGATTCGATATAGATTAAATATGTGTGATTCTTCTAAACATATTTCCATATTTGTCATGTTGCCCAAGAAAAATCAGATCAAAAGTCAAAAAACACGAGAAAGAAAGAACAACAACAACAAAAGGTAAAAAAAATACTATGCTTTGATTCACATTCAGGCTCCATAGTTTTCTCTCTAGAAGCGGATGACACTTTCCATCATGTCTATGGAAATTGCCTTAAATCACCTCATTGTTGAAAAAAGCCCAGTCCATCAGGGTTGATCATCACATAATCTTGTTGTTCCTGTGTACAATATTCTCTTGGTTCAGTTCATTTCACCTAGCATCAGTTCATGTCTTTCCAGGTTTTTTGAAATCAGCCTGCTCACAGGATTTAAGTCTACATAAAAATAAACAGGCACATCGATCTCATTAATTTGCAAATTTGCTTTCATCTTTAATAAATGGCAAAACTATATGTATGTATACATACACATATGTGTATGTATATAATTATTTTAAAATAAGTTTTATGATTTATTTTCAGTAAATGTTTGATTTGTATATCTATTTTATATATTTATATACACTTTCTTGCATGAAAAGAGGTCACAAGGGGGGAAAGTTCAAGAAACCCTGATATTGACTAATAGTATCAAGCCTATATTGAAACAATAACTATTAAATTGTACATAAAAATCCCTGTGGATACACATGCTGAATCAGAAAACCAAATATTAACATTATCTATGTTTTATTGTATTTTTATTCATTTTGTCAAGTATTCCTAATTATATTTTAATCTGATTTGGGCAGTGCAATTGTTGTGAGCTACATGTTTGATACCTCTGATCTAGACCAATGTCTTCATTCTACAGGTGAGTGAATTAACAGGTGAGTGAATTAAAACCTGTATGGGTAAACTGATTTGTTGAAGATCACAGTCACTTAGTAGAAAAGACACAATTAGAACTCAAGCCTGCAGACTTTTGGTCTAATGTGTTTTACCATGACCTCACATTGCCTTGTGATTTATTTGATTATAATCCTTTAATAATTCTGTCATCAGAAATAATTTTGGATACTTATAAGATCTCAAGCATGTTTGCCAAGATTAAATACTTATAATATATATGGGTCACAAGAAGTTGTCCCAGGGCACCACACAGCTCTAATATCTACTTCTTCTCTGGGATTTGTCTCCTGCACCTATCTCACAATACAGTGGACCTCTCCTTCCTACAGGACCTTGGTAATACTGGTCATTTGTTTGTGCTGATAATCCACTGAGCCACAGCCCATGAGCCAATGAAAGCCAGTGACAGGACAAAAGTCAAGACAACTGGTGTGGGATACATGCATATATGCCCAAAATTGAAACAGGAGAAAAGGCAAAGAATCTGAGAAAAACTCAATTTGTCTTTAAAATCTGAGGTGGGGGTGGGGAGTGTGGAGAGAGGAAGGGGGAAGGTTCCTATAAACTTTCACTTTTATGTAAAAAGGAATCAAAGCCAACCTAAGGGAACTTATTTTTAAAGTGCTGACATGAAACCACAGAGTGTGTGAAAGAAGTAGAGGTGTTGTATGTATTTTAAATACTGTCTCAAGCATCCCAGTGCAAAAAAGCTGTAAGTGGAAGATTTTGTCAGTCATTTTTAAGGTGGAAATTTGATTCCTATGAAACTGCTTTCAGTCTCCTTGTCTAGCTTTCATATTGGTGCATTTTTTTGAATCAAAATACCTTCTATGTCCCTTCTACCCACTCCAAGCCATTATACCATTTTAACCATTCATTTGATACATATTTAACCCCTGTGACTATATTATGGGAAGAGCCCTATGGTGGACACTGGGGAAATTACAAAGTTTAGATCAGAGTACCTGCCCTCCTGAAGCTTCCACTCTAATGTATATAATTAAATAGAAAATTCAGGAGAGGTTGTCTAGCATGTCTTCTGTAAGCTATAAATGGTGACTTTTATGACCAAACAGCTGAAAGATTTCTCTGATCAGGGAGACGTTTCTTGGTAACTATACCTTAGCAAACTGAAGCTGAAAAGGTCCTCATAAT
Source organism: Sarcophilus harrisii (assembly GCF_902635505.1). Taxonomy (NCBI): domain Eukaryota; kingdom Metazoa; phylum Chordata; class Mammalia; order Dasyuromorphia; family Dasyuridae; genus Sarcophilus; species Sarcophilus harrisii. Next base: position 134,049,276 of record NC_045429.1, read on the forward strand.
ACTTGATGTCGGAGAGTACTAGGGAACCTGTACTGAGATCTTGAATTCAAAAGCCTTGGGAATAGCACTGCTGCTCAGATCACCAGCTCTGCTTCTGACTGTAGCCATTAGTTTGTGAAGCAACCATTGATGTGCTGGTAAAATGTTTATACACCCACAGAGCCACTTTTAAATTAATCTGAACTATTTAACATCCATCATGTTGTTAAGTCTAGACAATCAGCAAAACAATAAATCAAGCTTGGATTTGTAGTGTTTGCCTATGTTTAAGGTATAAATTCTCACACTGAAATTTTAACAATTAGCTCTCTTGAGTTACTATGAGTTGATTTCAGCATCCTTCTGTAAGAAGCCCAGGTGGAAATGTGACCTGGAAATTATTTTTTTTGAATGCTACTAGAGCCTCATCTATTGAAGACCTTCACCTTCTCCCCAAATGTTCTCATCACCAATATTATTTTGTCTTTTGTCCAAATTCATGCAAAGATAGTTTTCAATATTCACCTTTGCTAATTCTTATGTTCTAAATTTTCTCCCTCTCCTCTTTTCCCTCTTCCCAAGATAGCAAGCAATATGGGTTAAACATGAAATATCAATATTCTTGGTACTTTCAAATAATTAAAATATACATAGCTATGATTTTATCAGTTTTTTGTAATTGTTCAGTCTGACTCTTTGTGACCTTATTTGGGATTTTCTTGGCAAAGATACTGCAATTGTTTGCCATTTCTTTCTCCAGCCATTTTATAGATGAGAAAATTGAGGCAAACAGAATTAAGTGATTTGTCCAGACAAGAGGAGTGGGGAGAGAAATTTGATGGACTATCCTGTAGAATAGGAATTGTGTGTTGTTATTTCTTCATCTTCAAAGGAAGAACTAGGAATAACACTCAATATTATCCTGGGGGCACTCTGCTTGCTTCTGTTAGCTGCAAGTGGTGACTTTTAAGACTAAACAGCTAACAACTTTTTCTGATCAGGAAGAGGCTTTTTGGTTACGACACTCTAGCAAACTAAAGCTGAAAAGTCCCTGGTAGGTGTAGCCCTAAAGAGATGAAATTCAGAAGCTGGTAATAGGGAACAATTCCCAGCATCATCTATGAAACAAGTAGAATGATGTGCCCAGCAGAAAGCAAAGAAGCCCATTGGAGAGAGAGAGAGACAGAGAACAGCAGAGGTATAGTCTGATACTCAGGTATAAACCTGGCAAAGAATAGTATCTAAAAGGGAACACGTCTAGGGAAATCAGCACGAGGATTTCACCATAATCAATGGCTTCTCAGTGCCATAGGACTGTGTTGCTGCTCGTTCATGTTCTCTCTACATGTCTTTCTTCATACATATGTCCAAATCTCTAGGTATGACCCAGACTTCCATAACACACACTTCTGCATAATGTCTAACTGAGTCTATCCTTTTCTATGATAGGAGAGCATGCCCTGGGCTTACGAGCCACAAATTGTGTGGCTACTTTTTATTTATTTATTTATTTTGTTTTTAAATTTATTTTTATTTTTTTTTACATTCTTAAATACTAAGCTTCTCTGATTTATAACATGGAAACATTTTGAACCTATTTCATAAAAAATATTTCCACATACAAATTAGCATATAAAATGCAATATAATACAATATAATGATTTTTAAAAAATAATTATAACTTTTTATTGACAGAACCATGCCTGGGTAATTTTTTACAACATTATCCCTTGTACTTACTTCTGTTCCGACTTTTCTCTTCCCTCCCTCCATCCTCTCCCCCAGATGGCAAGCAGTCCTATACATGTTAAATATGTCACAGTATATCCTAGGTACAATATATGTGTGCAGAACTGAACAGTTCTCTTGTTGCACAGGAAGAATTGGATTCAGAAGGTAAAAATAACCTGGGAAGAAAAACAAAAATGCAAACAGTTTACATTCATTTCCCAGTGTTCTTTCTTTGGGTGTAGTTGCTTCTGTCCATCATTGATCAATTGAAACTGAGTTAGATCTTCTCTTTGTCAAAGAAATTGTGGCTACTTTTTAAATTATGTTTTCTTTTAATTAAATGGCTTGGCGTTTCCTCAGGTTTATGAGTATGGTTTTGAGGATATTCAGAATATATTGGATTTTTCTGGGAGGCCCTGGTATTAAATAATAATTAGAATATCTTTATTGTGAATTGGGTTAATTTGGTTGTAGCTGGTTACCCCTTACTAGAGATCTTCAAGTGTCCAAAGGATGACCATTTTTCAAAAATGTGGGGTGTAAGAAGGGATTCCTATTCAAGTAAAAGTTAGACTAGCTGGCCTCTGATATCTTTCATAACTGTGAGATTTTATAACTCAGCTCAATTATTTTGTAGATTATCTGAAACATTTATCATACTGATATAACAAAGGAAAATTTTCATGTTCCAGTTTCTCCTTTCATTTTGGGAAGAGGTCTTATGCCCTGAGGGTTTGTATTAACGTTCCAAAAGTTCTAGCCTTAATCTTTTATTTTATGTTTTTAATTTCTTGGTTTAGCTTTTAAATAAGATTACTGGTGACTTAAAAAATTCTGTTCTATTGTTTCTTAGAAATGAATCATAACAGCAGTATGGTATAGTAGATACTGTCAATAGCAGTTGAGTCTCATAGTAATAGCAAATGCAAGAAGGAAGAGCAATGGCCCTTGAACATTTAATTTGTCATATCACTATGAAAATTTTTCAGATGAACCATCTATACAATAACACAACTGAGCTGAGGAATCTCACATTTGAAAGGCACTTCAGATGCCAAGTCATTGAAATTTAACCCAAAGTCCTGAGACATGTCACCGGAAGGAACTGGTTCAAATCTCTGCTCTGCTATTTATTACTTGTGTGACCTTGGGGAAGACACATCATTTTTATGACTCAGATGCCTTCTCTGTAAATTGAAAGGGTTAGGCCAGATGACCTCTAAGGTCCCTTCTAGTCCTAAATCTACAACTCTATGAACTTTATAGACATCCTTAGCCAATTGATCAGCTGGTGGGAGTAAGTGATTTACTAGCAGCAAAAGCCAGTGGGATACTTCTGTAGGTCAGTGTCAGAGTTGTAAACAGAAAGACCCCTAGACCCAAACATGTGAGGACCTCATTTAAAATCCTGGTTCCACTATGACTTATTTATTATCTGTGTGACTGGGGTAAATCACAACTTCTTTGTTTCTTGCCTTCTCAGTCTGTAAAATAAGTTGGGTGACATGATTCCTAAAGGAGAAGTGTTACCTGAGGTATCAGAGGTTGCCTGAAAGATAGTGGGGGAAGGTTAATAGAAAGTAGCAGTAGCAATCTATATCACTTCCCCTGTATTGTGTCCACTTCCATTTTTTAAGACTTCTTTCACATTTAGGTGATATCAGAGGCAAAGAAAAATACATCCCACACTGCATTAAATTCATGGACAGGGCTAATTTTATATATAAGCAGGGCATATAATCTCACCTGCATACTATCATTTGAAGGGCATCAATCAGTAAGACCTCATACCCAGACTGAAAGTGTATCTCCCACTAGCCTATCGAGTTCTTTGAAATTCGACCATTCCTTTAACTTGAATTGTTCATGGCATATAGTAGGTGACTAATAAATGCTTGTTGATTGATTAGTTGACTTAACAAATATCTGCCATTAAAATGTAAATATTTCTGAATGAGTAGCACCTGGTTATTAGTGATTTGGGGATCAATTGAATTCAACAAATATTTATTTAGCACCTTCTATGTAACTTTAGCCCAATTATCTACATAAGAAAGACCAAATAAAAGATGAATGTCTGTTGCTCAGATAATGACATGAAGTCAGATGGATAACCCATAGAGCTTATCTATCAGTATGCATAATTGGAATAGACTGCACAAATAGATAACATATTGGGTCCAGAATTAAATAGGAGGTCCAGAATCACGGTGAATTGCTTCGAGGAAATTGCAAAACTCTTTTAAGGACCCCAAACTTAAACAAAGAACCATTTTTTAAAAATATTTTTACTCTACTAGTGTTGTTATATGACTTTGACATGAAACATAACAATCTCCAGGAAAGTAAAAATGAATATTCCAGTGGAAAAATGCATAGATGGTGGGTATGGACAAGCTGCCATATATAACCAGTATAAAACAACATAAGTAAAAAATATTCTCCAGAAAATGTATGATCCAAATAGAAGATGGGTTGGTCTTAAGTCAAAGATGAGCAATAGAGTATTCTCTCCCTTCCCCATGTTGTTCACAGAACTCTCAACAAAATGTTTCCATTTTCCTTTGAGAACCTCTTGTTTCCCTGTGGACTAATGGATTTACTGAAGTCCTTGTGGAAGCCTGCACCATGTGATGGTAGTGTTGCTTCAATTAACTCCCTGCTGTGTAAAGTAATATTTTCTTTTATTTGTCCTAAAGCTACTTCTTTGAAACTTCAAAGGGGTGCCTCTAATATTCCAGAGCTTGTTGCACTGCTGCTGCTTTAGGAACAGTAAGGTGTGGAAGAAAGACTATGAACTTTGCAGAATGAGGAGACCAAAGATTGATTTTTTTTCCCCTCTTTCTCTTGTCCACACAAGTCACTTCCACTATACATCTTTTTTTCCTTATCTGAAAAATGATGGAGCCGGATACTCTTGGATGGCCACTAAATCTGTTTCAATTACAAATCTTAAGATCTTAAATAATTGAGTTTGTATCCCTCTCACCAGAATGTAAGCTCCTTGAAGATAGAAATATTTTTTTTCTTTATATAGTGAGAACCTAGCATCTAGGAGGCAGAGTGGATAGAATGCCAGGTTTGGAATCAGGAAACCTTGTGTTCAAATTTGACCTCAGATACTTACTAGCTGTATTACCCTTAGCAAGTCACTTAATTCTGTTTTCCTCAGTTTCCTCACCTGTAAAATAAACTGGAGAAGGAAATGGCAAGCCACTCCAATAACTTTGCCAAGAAATTTTCTTGGCAAAATACTGGAACAGTTTGCCATTTCCTTCTCTGGCTCATCTTTCAGATGAGAAAACTGAGGCAAATAGAATTAAGAGCTGTGTGCTCAGGGTCACACAGCTAGCAAGTGTCTGAGACCAATTTGCTTTTTTTTCTTCCTTCCACACCCAGAGAGTGTTTTATTTTCTGTACTATGTCACTTCATTTATGGAAAGCTTTTATGCCTATGTGAGCTGGACCTTCTTCATCTTTCCCAAGCTTTGTGATTTGAACTATAGATTTCCCTCTCACTAAACCATGCACCCAGGGAGCCCCTTTCAGGGCCATTTGGCAATTCTCTCTAAGATGCAGAGAAGGTGCTGATTTGTATTAATTAAATAATTTTTCCTGCTCAGAATCCTATCCACTCATGAACTCACAGGTCTAGCTTCTCCAAAAGCCAGAAATATTTTACCTTTCTCTTTTCTATTGCCCTCTGAGATCATAAAGCCCAGGATCCCCATGTTTCTAAAGTTCGGATAGCAGGGTTTTACTTCTCAATAACCCTGGCTTTAAAAGAAGCGTTTTCGACCTTGATGCCCTGGGTGTCTCCTTTGTTCTGCCATTGGGACTCAGTTGGCTACCACCCCATGGCTGAAGGCCTCAGTGCACTCACCAGCTGAAGGCATGTCCTGTTTGAGGAGAGCGTATTACTGTATAAAATACCTCCAGGCTTGCAAAACCCATAAATAGCAACTTCGTTAATCTCAGCCTAATTATACAGCAGCTGGCCCAAGCCTGAGTGTATCTCACTAATGGTATTTACCTGCTTCTGGCATTTCCGCTGATAAAGGCAGAAGATGGCTCTTGAAAAACATTTTTTTAACAAGATTATTATAGAAAATAAATAATCATCAATTAAGAAGTTTAAGAGAAATGTGGATTATTAGGAGATGATATAGTGATAGGCCATTTCCACCTCATTAAGCCATTCCTGGCAGGAGGCAGGGACCTGACAATTTAATGAGGTGATAATAAGGGGAGAAAAAAAAGGCCACCCTCTTTTTTTTTTTTTTTTTTGACCTGGCTTAGGTTATTACTGTGAACCTTCACTGGCAGAGGAAACTCTTGTGTCACAAAGTCAGCTCTACATAATGGGGGCTGGATTCCAGGTCTGTCCCTACCTATGCAGGTATCCAGGGTCACCTTGGATTGCTAAACAGATGAGTTTAGTCACATATCAGAATAAATATGAGATTAGAGATTCTTCTGACAAAAAATCACTTTATTTTTACAGATAAAGTAAACTGAAATAAATTGAGAGAGGTCAGTGGGTTTGCCCACAGCTACATCATTTAAGACACAGCAGAGACTAAAACCCAAGTTATCTGAGCTCCATTATGGTTGACCTTAAGCTTACCTTCCAGGATGGTCTACAGGTAAGTCTGCAGGTCGTAACCCAAGAAGCCATCCAGTATTCCTCTAACTCAGATATTCTTAACCTGGAGGTCTGCAAACTTGTTCCAGTTTATAATCAATGCATTTAAACACCACTGATTTCCTTTGTAATCCTGTTTATTTTATTTTAAACATTTAAAAACATTTCTCAGGAGAAAATGTCCATGGGTTTCAGAATCCCAAAGAGGTCCATGACACAAAGAAGAATTAAGAGCCCTGAGAAACTAGAACCTTGACTGTGGATAAACAAAAGCTTGGGAGAGGAGAGACAGGAACCAAATGATTTCTATAAGGTCAATGGCTCAGATGTTCCTAGAACCTACAGGACTGCTTTGCACAGTGAAAACATTAATAAAACATGCTTGTTCAATTGAAATTAATGAATTTTTATCCATTAATTGGTTAGACTAATGGTAAAGTAGAAAGAATGCTGAGCTTGGAATCAGAGGACATAAGTTCAAAATTCAGCTTTTTTTTTTTTTTTTTTTTAAACACTTGGGCTATGGTTTCCTCATTAACAAAAGATAGTGGGGGTTGGACAAATAATATCTTAAGGTCCTCTCTGACTTTAAATCTCTGGTCCCATGATCCAACTCATACCTTTTTTTCATCCAGTTCATCAGGCTTCATCTTAAAGATCTATGGGACATTACTGAGGGTGATACTCATTCTTTAATCCTGCCAGTTAACCCTGTTTAACCCTGGTCCTGGGAGAAGGAAGAAAAGAAGCGATAACTAAGCATGTATTAAGTACCTATGATATGCCAAGCACTGTATTAGGTGCTTTATGAATATTATCTCATTTTATTCTTACAACAACTCAAAGAAATAAGTACTGTTATTTGACAAAGAGACCTAATTCAGTTTCAATTGATCAATGATGGACAGAAGCAGCTACACCCAAAGAAAAAACACTGGGAAATGAATGTAAACTGTTTGCATTTTGGTTTTTCTTCCCGGGTTTATTTTTACCTTCTGAATCCAATTCTCCCTGTGCAACAAGAAAACTGTTTGGATCTGCACACATACATTGTATCTAGGATATACTAGGACATATTCAACATATATAGGACTGCTTGCCATCTAGGGAAGGGGGTGGAGGGTGGGAGGGAAAAAATCGGAACAGAAGTGAGTGCAAGGGATAATGTTGTAAAAAAAATTATCCTGGCATGGAATCTGTCAATAAAAAGTTACTATAATAAAAAAAAAGAAAAAAAAAGAAATAGGTACTGTTATTATCCCCATTTTACAGTTGAGGAAACTATAGTAAATAGATTAAATAATGTGTTCAGGGTCACATAACTAGTAAGTGCCTGAGACTGATTTGAACTCAGGTCCTTCTGATTTCAGGTCCAGCCCCTGGGGAAGCAGGAGAAGGAACTATAGGAATCCAGGTTCAGCAAGGGGAAATTTTTTGCTCTCTCTAAACAACTTGTTCTGTACATGGCATCCCATCTTGTGCCTCTGTTCTCCCATGCAATCTTCACTTCCATCTTGTATTATCCTTAGCTTTCCTCCTAGCACATCTCCAGGAGCTAATTCCTAGAGTGAGCCTGAGTCTCCCATCACTTCCCCAATTATTTCCCCAAAAAGTAGTTAAATCTCCCTCTCTTGAAATTACTTTGTATTTACTCTTTTAGTATGTTTATCTGTATATACAATATATATATTTTGTACAAGTATATGTATAAAATATAGACATTATAATACTATATAATGTATTATTTTCTCTAGTAGAACATAAACTCTTTGAGGACATGGATTGTTTCAAATATCCAATACCTGAGGATAGTACATGGTACTTAGGACATAGCAGTCACTAAATTATTGTTGAATTGAATGAAATGAAGTGTCATTTATATCTAGATGTCTTTACCATCCTCTGGGAGTTTTCCATTTGCTCGTGATATCATCCCCCAAGAACAGGAAACCTTTTTGACAAGCACAAGGACCTCTCTTGTCGCCGATGAGTTCTTCCCAGAACCTTCATTTTGTGAAAGAACTGTAGACTAACTTTCCTTCATGATCCGCTAGAAATGTTCCAAGTTTGGATGTGAATACAGACTGTAGGTTTCTCATCTGAGGATAAACCTGCCATTTAATAAATAGCTAGGATTTATGTTTTAAGGTTTGCAAAATGCTTTTCATACATTCTCTCATTTCCTGAGGGTCTTCCCCTCCTTAATTTTTAAAAAACTAGGTAAAAGAGGCTATTCTTTTCCTCATTTCTTACCTAGTTTTAATCACTGAATAGATGTTGCCTCAGTCAAACTGAGACCTGTTAAAAAACCTTAGTTTAAAAAGACCAAGATTTTTCACTGTATCTGGAGCCATCTCCAGTTGTTATGATCTATTCAGGGGTCCTCAAACTATGTCCCTCTGGTCAGATGCAGCAGCTGAGGACATTTATCCCTCTCACCCAGGGCTATGAAGTTTCTTTATTTAAAGGCCCACAAAACAAAGTTTTTGTTTTTACTATAGTCCAGCCCTCCAACAGTCTGAGGGACAGTGAACTGGCCCCCTATTTAAAAAGTTTGAGGACCCCTGATATACCTTGCCACTAGACTCTGGTGCTGAAGGAGAGGATGAGGCTGATGATTTTGCAAAATCCTCCTTCACTTAAATCCAATTCACTTGCAAGTCATCATGGTCCTGTCTGAGAAGAAAGAACAAACAACATTTGATTCTCTCTTCAACCTTAAATCTGAGTTGACTAATTCTGAGGTTAACTACAGCTTTATGTGTAAGGTTTTTGTTTTGTTTTGTTTTGTTTTGTTTGGCTACCACTAAAAAGAGAGGTAGTCTACTAAGTCATATCAATTAATTAACTAGTTAATTAGTTCACTTGTTCTTTCATTCATTCAAGAGCATTTATTAGTTTTTTAAAACTGTAGTAGGCACTGAGTTGTGTTAATGTTACAGAGATAGAAGGTAAGAGTCACTGCCCTCAAGGAGATTCTAGGGTTGTGAGCTGTGTCAGGAGTGGGATTATTCACACTCAAATTCACAGATCCTCCAAGTATTGAAGCATAACAGGAAAGACAAATATCAGTCCAATTCTGAAGGTAAACACATTCTGAATTAGTGAGTGACCATAAGTCACAATCCTCAGAGAACTTGGACTGATGATGGCAAAGAGAGAAATGCATTAAAAAATAGCAGAAGAAAAGGGAGAAAAAAGCAGTAACTACTTAGCCTAGAAAAGAGTCTTGAAAAGAGGCAGGGAATAATGAAAATGAGGCAGTAGGGCCAGGACAAGGCATCAGTCAAGGTTAAGGGCTTGTAAATTTAAAACAAATACAGGAAAACTCTTCTTCACTCCTCAGGCGAAAAGCTTGTGGAATCCATTGCTTTGGGAGGGCAAAGGAATCAAATATCACAGCTGCATTTTTTGAAGGGGCTGGATAATTTTATCGCCAGGAATAACACTTAGAGTTATATCTGCTAAGACAAGGGTAATCACAGTGTCAAAGTTCAGGGATCACTGCAAGGGTCAAGAAACATCTTTCAGTCCATTTGGCCAAGAACCTCCTGAGCAAGTCTCATTTTACCTGAAAGCAATAGGCCTCCGGGGCTGATGGACCCACCATTGGATGGCACATTCTCTGTTCTTCCTGTGACTGCAGAATACAGCCAACTTCTCTTTCTGTCACAAACATTTAACAGGAAAGGATTGTGAAAAAACTCAGGGCTTAAAGCTGGAGCACTATTCCAACATCTGCGCTGTTAAATTATGTTTATGAACAGGGTCAGCCTGTGCATATTCTTCTTGGGCCTCTGGTCTTGTATTTCAAAGAGTAACAGGACTTTGAAATATAAGACAGAAAGCCTGGGCCACTGGCTTCCCAGGGTCAGGCCAGGCCTTGGGGAAAAGAAAAAATTTAAGTAGGCAAAGCTTGTTTTTAGCAAGTTCCTATCTTCCTTTAGTGAAATTCTCTTTTTTCTCTCCTGGTATCTCTTCTTCCAACTACCAAGCCTATGTCAACAGTGCCAAGGTATTAAATGATAACTGAAATATCTGTTTAGGGTCTTTTGAGTCAGTGATAAATGTTTAAAAACCGGATGTTCCAGAGGGAAAAATAAACATATACACACACTTTTAAGTTTAATGTTCATTATTGACACTTTATTGCTACACAATTAGCAGTTCAATAAATCAAGCCCTGATTTGTATCATTGCCAATTTCTGAGATATAAGTGCTAACGCTGAAAATTTAACAATCAGCTCTCAGAGCTTTACTCTCAGTGGCATTTGCATTTGAAATGATGTGATTTTTGCAGGTTTTTATAGCTTCAGGATTGCAAGGCTAATTAATAGGTAGGGAGCTGTTTGATTCCTCCTGGGCACTAAGCCTGCAGGTTGTTATTGTTTGTCCTTAATTCTCCAAGAGGACCATGACATCAGGAAGGGATGCCATGTGAATTGGACTTCAGTGAGGGAGAGCTGTGCAAAGTCATATACCTCACTTTCCCCTCCAGAGCCATCTGGGTCTAGTGGCCAGATATAGATCAAGACAACTAGAAGGGCCAGAAAGTGGATAATATTTCTTGTTTATAGTATTATGAACTGAATAGATATAGATATGGTTAATAAAAGTCTCTGATGATACCTTCATTATAAATCCAAAGGGAAAAACTTTTTTTTCTACAAGTTTTTATTATATAAATGCATAATTTTTAAATTTATTAAAAGTATATATCTAGAGCAAAAAGTAAAGAAAATATAGCACTGTGGCATAGTTAGGTACCAGAATTTATTAATATTTTCACAATCTAACTTTACCTCTCCCAAATCTGTTTTATATTTTACCATTTCTGGTGTCTTCATTTTGTCTATAACCTCTTTTCCTAAATAAACCTAACTTGCCAAAGAGAATGACCATTCTCCACATGACTGAACTCTAACATTTGGGGCAAAATCCCAACATTTGATGCTAATTGCTCTCCTAAATCTCATCATTTGGTGTCTGAACATCAATCTCGTCATTTGGTACTGAACCCTACACACATCACCATCACTCTACTAGATTGCAAGTTTCATGTCAGGGATTGATTCTTATCTAAACTTTCTGTTTCTTTTATTGTTTAGCACAATGGGAATAAAGGAAATAAGATTTAGTAAGTATCTACATTTTGCTAGGTACCATGCTAAGTGTTTTACAAATATTATCACACTTTTGAACCTCACAGCAACCCTAGAAGGTAAGGGCTATTACAAGCCCTATTTGTTACAGTTAAAGAAACTGAGGAAGATAAATTAAAGTGACTTGTTCAGAGTCACATAGCTGTATTTGAGATTGAATTTGAATTCAAGCATTCCCGATTCTAGGTCCAACATTCCAACTATATCCACTTTGACAAAAAGAGAGATAGAGCTAGAGAGAGAGAGAGGAAGGAGGGAGAAACAGACAGATATAAATACACAGAAATATAGATAATAAATATGGATAATAGACATTCCAAAAGATATATAGAAGAAAAGGACTATTTCAATTTTATATTTGTATCCCTAGCCCCAAGCACAGTTCTTGACATAATAGTAGCTGTTTAATAAATGTTTGTTGTTTGATTGTTTTTGGCTTCTGGTTTCTCCAAACCATGCTCCTCACAGCTGCCATATATATTCTTGATGCTTATCTGCTTCTTTAAATGGAAGATATTTAATAACTATATGTCATATATTATAAATTGTCCCAGCCATTCTGGAAAGCAATGTGGAATTATGATTTTAAAAAGGACTAAAATATCCATTCCCTTTGATGGATCCAGAGATTCCTTTGCTAGACCTATATATAGCCCAAAGAGACCAAAGATAGAAAGAATAACCTCATATGAATCAAAGTATCCATAGTAGCATTTTTTTGTGATATCAATCACTGTCCCTTTCTTACATGTACACTTTACTTACTGAAAGTAATAGAAAAATGATATTTGTGTGAGAAACAAAGAGAAAAACAGATTCCGAGGGGCCTAGAGTGAAAGCAAAATAGATCTACACTCAGAGGTAAAAACTTTGACTGACGGTAAAGACAGCTGAAGTCTAATGTTTCCAAGTAGCTAATTCACCTTGTGACTATTTTTAGGACTTTAAAGTTTCTGCTAGGAAACTGTATCAAAGAAATATTTAGCAGTTACAGGATCAATTATATATTGACTATTTGTGCCATATCTGACAGAAATGTGGATTTTTTTTTTAACCAAATATAGAGGTGGTTTACTTCCCATAAGGAGGAGCTAATTTGAGAGAGGAGAGACAGAAAAACTGGGGAGTTAGAAGATAGAAGCTGATTTTAGAAGCTCCATATGGAAACCAAAAGCCAGGAGACTGAAACCAGAAGCCAGTGGAACAGATAAGCCAACAGAGCTGAAAAGTAAGCAGGAACAGAATGCAGACAGAAGAGAATAGCAACTGTTTGAGTTGATGAATCCTTGCTGGAACTTCCTGATTAGAGATGGGAAAGTTTTGCAATTGTTGGGAGCTGGTCTGATTTGAGGGCAGCTCAAATGCTGGGAGCTGATTGGAGAAAATTGATTATTCTGGTATTTAGAAAGGAAAGGCTCTTTAGCACCATCCTTAGCTTGAGAGAAGGATTCCCTCAGAAGCTTGTCTATTTTTTTCTTTACTGCCCTTTTTTACTCAAGAGAAGGAAATTCCACAAAACCCTAAAAGCAGACCTGAATAGCTTTTTAGATCCCAATCTTAATTGTTTCTCACTGAAAGGCTGTAATGTGACTTCACTACCCAGTCAGGATAATAGATTTAAGAAATAGATTTAAGCTTGTAGACCCCAAGCTTAGAAGTACCATTTGTTACAAGAACTTTTAACAATGCTGCAATAACTTCATGTAGCAAAGAAGGGGCATTGCCCAGTAGGAAAGCAGAGTCAAAGAAAAAGTTCTGTATGTTTTTGTTTACTTTCCCCCATGAGCACTGTATACATTGATAGGAAAGTATGTCTCACATTTACAGGTAGACTGTTATGTTGTGATTATTATCGCTTTGCTTCCCATTAGTATATGTTTCATGATTAAGAGTTAACAATTTGCTTAAAGAGGAATTGCATTGGTACAATAGCTCAGGAGATGTAGCTGTGAGCAATAGCATTACCCCAAGGATCTTGAGAGTGAGTTTTAATCGTGTTCTTTTGAGGAACCACTTCGACTTGCCAGCATGGATACAAGTGGAGCCAGCCCCAGCCCAGAAAGAAAGTACCTAGACAGAACTGGGGGTTGATGTCACAATTTTGCTATGGTTAGGGTTACTGCAGCAAAGAACAGTGAACAAAGTGTGTGGCCCATCAACATAATGGAAGATAAGGCCTCAAGAAATGATAAATTCAGTGAAATATAGAAAGACAAATGAACTGATGCAAAGTAAAGTAAGTGGAACAAGCAAAGCAAATTTTCATGATTACAACAGGGGAAAGAAACAGAATAATAAAATGAAAGGAATATGGTATAATTTTAATTACTAACCTTGGCACTGAGAAGAGATTTTTTAAAAGTACATCTTCCTTTCAGTTGTGTATGGGCGTAGATTTTGCTAAACTGATTTGTTTTCTTCTATTTTTCCCTTTTCCCTGTTACACAGGAACACTCACAGGGTAGAAGAGCAGGTAACGAGTATATTTGGACATTAGTAAGTATAAAAACAAAAGACATCAATTAAATTTTAAAGAATGTTTGTTGAATTGAACTATTATACTGGAAACTATAAAGTGCTGTTATGAATGTGAGTAGTTGTAATTACTATCATAGGCAATCATCTATTTCATTTAATCCCAAATATAGTCCTACTCTTTCCTCTCCTCTTGGCTCTCTTTATGGTAATTTGAGGCACGAACTATTTTTCATTCTGTCTTTAGATACCCCAGGATGAACGCTTAGCAGGCGTGCATGTGGGATTAGGTTGGATTGGATGTCAGTTGAATTTTTGCTCTTGGGAGCTCATACTCTATTATTAACAAACTACTCTCCCTCCTACATCTTTTCATCTCCCACTTTCTATTGTCCTGATGCTGATGGGAACTTTGATTTCTTTGAAAGATACTTTCTATTGTATTTGCTATTCCTTTCTTTCATTCTCTTCCTCTCCAATCCTTTCACGGCTATTCAGCAACTTCTTTTCTTTTGAGATTTATTTCAACATATCTCTATTTCTCTGTCCAGATCTTGTGTGTGTGTGTGTGTGTGTGTGTGTGTATAATTATTGCCTGGATTCTGGTTTATTCTTCCTTTCTCAAGGAGTTAAGTATTGGATTTGCAGTCTTCCTCTGTACCTCAGTCCTTGATCTCATATATAGGGACATCAAAATATGTATATTGATATCACTTCAAATAACAAAAGCTAGCATTTATATAGTACTTTTAAGGTTTGTAAAGTACTTTAAATCTCATTTGATCCTCACAACAATCCTCTGAGAATTTTAATGCATTTTACAGATGAAGAAACTGAGGCTAAGTGTCATAGCTAGTAAGTCCCTAAGACAGAATTTGAACTGGAGTCTTCCTGACTCCAAATCTAATACTCCATCTACTTTACCATTGAAGCTGCCTAGCTTATCAGATCAGCAATCAACCTCCTGAACCTCTATGACGCATATTTTCATTTCACTGTGGTCACTAATAGAGAGGGTCACAACTCTTACTCTCCCTGGCTCACTTCCATGATCCTGAATCCAAAAATTCACTTCTTTTATCATAAACGTTTCTTTCATATCTCATTCTGCCTCATGCCTCTTAAATGTAGTCTTTGTTTTCAATATGACTCTCACTCTCACCTCTTTTAGTCCATCATCTCTGCTCTAGATTGATCGATTTTTTTCTTTTACTGTCTTCACCCTACAGTCAAACAGTTTGACTCGGCATTCCATTTTACCCTGAATTCTTTGCCCCCTTCTGCTGCTGTTCAGATGTTGTTGAATTCCAGCCTTGGGTTATTCCCACCATGTAACTTTTCCACTTCTACTTTTGTACTGCTAAACACTGCTGTACAAAGTGAAATAGCCATGAGGCCACTACAAATTTGTTGTCTAAGCCGAATTGGATCATCACTATTGCATAATATTCTTTTTTATTCTTCCCTGATCGACTTTGTTACATTTCCTGCAGCAACTATGCTAAACCTCTTTTTTACTCAAAATAAATGAGACATCCCCCTCCCACTTATGGCGGAGGATTTTTGCCTTCTACTTTAATGAGAATGTAAAATATCTGCCATGAGCTCCCTCTTATTCCTTAGTCCATTCCCCCAAACCTTGAAACGTAAGTCTCCTCCCAGTTGTCCTCTTTTTCATTTCAGCTTTTGAAAAGTTAGCTCTTCTCCTTGCCAAAGAGGACTTCTCTACTTGTGTCTTTGATTTATTTGCTTTAGTTTTCTCAATAGATAATGCCCCACTCACCAACAGTCTTCAACTTCTTATTTACTGGCTTCTTCTGTGATGTTTGCAAACATGTCCAAGTTTCCATGACCCTTTAAAAGCTTTCACTGGACCCTTCTATACCCTCAATTTATAGTACTATATATCTCTTCTGCCTTCCATGGCATGCCTTCCCAGCTCCTAGACTTTTCTATCCCTACCATATTCATGCCCTTCCCTGTTCACTTGTCAGATCTACCAGTCAATTGAAATTGATTTTAAATGTCCCTTTTCTCTTTGTCTTAATTCTCCTTGGCTTTTAAGAAACTTTTGTTACTGTTGACTATTTCCTACTTTCTCCCTTTGGCTTTTGTTAACATTATTCTTTACTGATCCTCCTCCTTTCTTATTTATTGCTTCTTTGCTAGATCTGTATTTATCTCCATCTGAGTGAGCAAGGGTATCTCCCAAGGCTTTGTCTTGAGTCCTCTTTTCTTTCTCCACACTGTTTATGATTTTATTAATGCCCGCGAGTTCAATGATCATTTCTACACAAAAGACCCAAATTTATATGGTCAGCCCCTGTCTTTCTCCTGAATATCAATTCCACATGACCAACAGCCTGCTGAACATCTGCATCTTGATGTCAACTCAACATGTTCAAAATGGAATTCATTTTCCTTCAAACTTCTCTGCTTTTGTGGAGAATATCAAGAGCATTTTTCTCAATTAGGGTTGAAACCTTGGAATCAATTTTGACTTTTCTCTCTTCTTCAAAACCTCCATATCTCCTCGAAGGGTCAGACCTAAGGGTCTACTCAAAATTACTACCTAGCTAAGGAATGTGGAGCAATAAAATTTCTTATCTCTGCAAACAAAACAAAAACAAAAGCAAAACAAAATCATCCTGTAGATTGACAATATCTTACTAAAAGGCATTCTGTCTCCGTACCTTCTTATTTCTCTTTCATAATTTACAACCTTATAAGTTGTTAGCTTGCTAACTAAGCACACCGCCCCCCCCCCCCCCCCCCCCCCATTTTCAGTATATAAAGCTCTCCCTAAACAAGTTCTAATTTGCTAGGTTTCCTTTAGAGGCTACATAAGCTATGGTATAAATAAAATCTTTCGTGACTTTAAGAGAATCTCTTTGAATTCTTTCAAACTATAACCCATGACTCACACTTTATCCACAATTGTCAAATGCTGTCCATTCTATTGTTATGCCACGGTTGTCTTTTATTGTCCTGACTCAGTTTCCCTAATTATCCTGACCCAGTCCTTACTCAGTTTCTCTAATTGTTCTGCTTCAGTTTATAATTATCAGCTCAAAGCTCAGTCCTGCAAAACCTCTCCTCCCTCTTTATCAGAATATTTGATAAGGATAAAAGATCTTACATTTTAGAATATCAGAATGCCTCTCCCAATCCCAAGTTATCAGATGTTAGATACCATCTTATCAAGATGCCTCATCCCCATCTCCAGGATTCCTCCCCCCCCCCCATCTCCAGTGGCTCACTCCACCCTGTCAGAGTCCCATTCCCGCTCTTAGCACCCTGACTCTGCCCCTGCCTCAGTCTATCCCCTGAGTCTGAGCCATGTGTATATAGGTCATTGAGAACTCACATTGTTTGCTGGATTCTTGGAGATGACAGTCTCATTAAGCCCTGGGACCAAATCATAGATCTACTGGGTCCCAGTAAATATCTCTCTTTGAACTAAATTATTAAATATTCTCTGATCTCTATCTTGCCTCAGTTTCTCCAGCATTACACTACCTTGACAATATCTCTCACAACTGTTCCCTTCTCTCTACACATATGGGCACTACACTGGCCTTCATATCCTCTTTCTTGAACTATTATAATATATTCCTAATTTCCTGAGCCTTCATAAGAGGCCTCCAGATTGTTGGTACCTCTTCTCCTATTCACAGCATATGTAATTTAATTTACTTATTTCTGAAAGTTTACACTCTTAATAGTACAGAAATTTTTGTAGGAAAAGGACTGTTTTAATTGTACATTTGTATCCCTACTACTTAACGCAGTACCTGAATATATATTAGCAACTTAATAAATCCTTGTTGATTGATTGTTTTTAATTTCTGGGCTGTCCAAATCACACTCCTCACAACTGCCAAATGAATAGTCTTCAAACACAGGTCTGAGTTTATCATTCCCCTGCTCAAAAATCTTCCCAGACTCTTTATTAGCACTAAACTAAAATACAAACTACTTAGGCTAACATGCAAAGTCAGCCCCAATTCAGGGCCCACCTATTTTTCCAGATTTATTTCATATGGCTTTCCTTTGCCTGTTCTTTGTTCTCATCAAACAAACTTAGTAGTCATTCTTTGAACTCTACTTAGGTACATCTTTTATACCTCTGGGCTTCAGTATTTCCTATGTTTGGAATGCACTCTTCCCTCGCTTCCTCTGAATTCTTAGGTTCCTTCACATCTTAGTATAGGTGCTTCTTACCACAAGAAGGCTCTTCTGGTGCCCTTAGTTTTTCTACACATTCTGCCTTCAAATCACCTTTTACTAATCTTCATACATATTTCACCCCCAATGTAAAGTAAAAGTCTTAAAGGTAGGGATTATTTCATTTTGACTATGTATCCCTCAGGTCTAGCACTTGTAGTATCTAACTTGTAAAAATCACCTAATAAATATTTACTACCCTGAATGGAACTGTTGAATTTCTAAACTGATGGCTGAGCTAGACTGTTATTCTTGCATGCTAAAATTTGAGTTCTTCCGAGTGACCTCCCCAAGTGCCTTGGCTTGAGCATTGTTTACAAATCTCTTTTGAAATCTGTTCTATTGCAAGTAAATTTTGGAATTCTATGAAGATTCATATCTTTTCAGAATTCCACTGTCATCAGTTCTCATAATACCTGCCACAAGGCACATAGTAAGAATGGTTGATGAATTAAATATCTGTTGAATTGATTGAAAAGAACCTTGTCCATTACTGGGATGGACCTTAGAGAACATGAGCTCCCTCATTAAATAGATGGAAAAAGTGAGGCGTAGAGTGGTATATGACTTGATTACAGTTGTCTCACACTATTTCTCTTATGTACTCCTTACTGAAAAGAGGCAAATGTGTGTGCAGGGCGTGTGTGTGTGTTTGAGCTGGGGAAGGGGTTTCTGCCAACTCTTTTGACACGGGCTACAATCTAAAAATGGGCCGTTTGCATGGACACTGTGAATGAACAATAACTTGGATCAGGAGAGTCAATGCCTCAGTAACAAGCCCTGATTTCTCTTGGCAATCAGATGCCTTCCACATGTGTCTGTGTGCACACACACCCCCATCTTCACCAAGCCTTTGTGAGGGTGTCCAAGCCAGCTGCAACCTTCCAGCAATTAATTGGATCCTGGATCATTTGCATTTTTCTGTGGTTTGCCAACAAAAGATTGGGAAGGGGGAGAGGAGCTATTGAAAAAACTCTCTGAAAGAGGAAACAAGTTAGCATTTCAGGGGAGAGTTTTGTCCAAATATTAAACCTTTGCTGTTCTCTTCTCAGCTACCCTTCCCTTATCATAGCATAATAAGCCTTTCTAAGGTGGGAATTGATACGCACTTCTAACAGCAGACAGCTGCTAAGGACTCCCAGAAATTGCCTGGAGCCTTTCCATTTTTTTTATCTGGGATAGGCATTATGATTTGGTAATGGCCATTTTCAGAAAACAGCCAAGGCAATTCCAGGATTCGCTGTCACAATAGACACACTAAAAATAAAGTCAGTGTAAATAGATTAAGAAATCGACAGAATAACAAGGCAGAAAGGAGAGTGAATGCACACGCTCCATGTGACAAGCTAGCGCATTGTATGGGCACGATGGGAATAAGGAAACAGGAACCAAAGCTTTAGCTGCTGACTCTGTGGTTTCAATCTGTTTCCTGGCGGGCTGGAGAGCTTATTTCACAGCGAGAGAATTGACGTATCCGCCCAGAATCTAATTCAGCACTTGTGGCTAGGATGCTCTAGCCAAGGGAGCAAAGAAGGTCTCAACTGATAAGTCCTAGAACTCAATGGGAGCTAAAACCTTCTTAAAGAAGAGGTCTTCGTCCGAATTCAGACTCAATCCATCCAATCCAGCAGATCTTTGAGCACCCACTGTGCGCTAGGCTCTTTCTTGCCATTAATGATAATTATTATTATTGATTTATTAATGATTAATTAATAATTAAAAATAATAATATCTAGCATTTATATGGTACCTATGATTTCTTTATAAATATTATTCCATTTGAGCCTCATAACAACCTATTATTATTTTCATTTTACAGTTGAGGAAACTGAAGCAGATAAATTAAATGACTTGCTCAGGAGCACTCAGTTAATAAGTGAGGAAGGATTTAAACTGAAGTGTTCCAGACACCAGATTCAGTAATTTATCTATTATACACCTAGCTGTCTGGATAGCATACGAAAATAAAGATGAAAAACAGACCCTTACCTTCAATAAGTTTACATTCTCCCTGGAGGCAATGGGTTGCAACATGTCTATATGGAATGATTTGCAGAGAGACAGATCTGCACGCAGAGAGAGGACTGTGGGAACTGAGTGTGGATCACAACATAGCATTTTCACTCTTTTTGTTGTTATTTGCTTGCATTTTGTTTTCTTTCTCATTTTTTTCTTTTTGATCTAATTTTTCTTGTGCAGGGAGATAATTGTACAACTATGTATATATATATATATATATGGGATTTAGCATATTTACCATGTTTAACATATTGCCATCTAGAGGAGGGAATGAGGGGAAGTGGGGGGAAATTTGGAGTACAAGGTTTTGCAAGGGTCAATGTTGAAAAATTATCCATGCATATGTTTTAAAAATAAAAAGCTTTAATTAAAAAAAAAAAAAGGAGAGAGCTAATAACTAGGAAGGATGTGTGTGTTTATATGTAATAGGAAAGGATTCCTGTAGAAGGCAGTCTATGAGTTGAGCTTTGAAAGAAGAAAAAAGGAACAGAAACAGAGAGAAAATAAAAATCATTCAAGTAATGAGTTTTAAAGATATGCTAATGAAGGAAGTTGTGCTGAATTTTGATGTGTGTGAATGCGTATATATATGTGTATATATATATATATATATTCATATTATATGAATGTAATAGTGACCCTTCCCCTCTAACCCAATGTCATTTCTACAAAAATCAAAAAGTGACAATTTGGGAAAAGGGGATACAATGGAATTCTTTTCTAATAGTGTTATTTGGGGGACAAAACCACCTTGGCTCTTTCCCTAGACCCCAGGCACAAAAGTAGACCCTTCCCTTTATTATAAACTCCAAACTCCTCTCCCCTGGCTTAATGAACATCAGTTTCTTTGTCAGCCATGAAGTTTCAGATGAAAGCAAGGTGGACACTCATTACAAAAGACAGGTGAGTTCTATCTTGATCCAAGAGATAGGCTGTTATATTTTAACTAACCAGCTCCTGTTGATGAAATTAATCAGAGGCAAATAGAATCCTTGGTGGCCTGCTAATGCTCAAAATAAAGAACAACAATGAATAATTCATTGCTAAAGACACAGTTTTCACTTCTATGATTAAAGGCTAATTGCTTATTTTACTAGGATTTTATTTTAAATATTTGAATTGATATTTATTAGTGACATGGGCCTGTATTTACTTTTCTTTATTTCACCCTGGCATAGTTAATAGCATTATATTTCTCTCATAAATGTCTGCTTATTGTAAGGAACATGAAAGCAACATTTAATAATTTGTGCTTGCCACAAATAGTAAGCAGAAAGGGCATTGAAGGTCTGAATCACAATTTGAAATTATTAAAGGAGCAACTTGGGCATCTCAAGGTGGCAGAATGGATAGAAACTGTACCTGATATTTGATGTATGTTGTTCTGTCTGTTTCAGTTCTGTCCAACTATTTGTGACCCCATTTGAGGTGTTCTTGGCAAAGATCCCAGAGTAGTTGGTCATTTCCTTCTCCAGATCATTTTACAGATGAGGAAATTGAGGCAAACAGGATTAAGTGATTCGCTCAGAGTCATATAGATAGGATCTGAGACCATATTTGAACTCAGGAAGGTGAAGTCTTCCTGATTTTAGGTCTGTTTCTCTATCCACTGAATTACCCAGCTGTCCTGGCATTAAATGGACCTGAGGGCAAATCGTGCCCTAGGTAGTTATTAGCTATATGATCCTGAACAAACCACTTAACCAATGTTTGTCTCAGTTTCCTTATCTGTAAAAAGGGTATAAATGATAGTAACTACCTCTCAGGATTGTTGTGAAGTTAAAATGATATTTGTAAGCATTTAGCAAAACTTAAAATGCTATGTAAAGGCTAGCTATTATTATTGCTAGCTATTAAGTATAAAGTAAAGAGATCATGGGAATTAATTCATACAGTATAGGAGGGGAGCTGCATGGGTGCAAAGTTCTAGGAGAGGGGGAAAGCAGAATTGGCAGCTAACAATTAGTCAAACAGTCCAGGAAAACACACAAAAAAATTCAATAGAAATGAGGAGGATTTCACTGAGCGTGGAAGAGTGAGAATCATGTTTTGCTTGTTCAAGGACTGTTGGGAATCATTTGCTTTTTAAACTTGCCTGGATCACACCAGACTGATGAAGCAGGGCTGAAGGTGATATTTCATTTAAGCTATTATTGCCCAGAGTTATGATAATGTATTTTAATTCTCATAAGTATTTTTGAACATCTTGCATTTCATAATAGTGATTCAAGTTTAATTAAGACTTTTTACATAATGACATCATAATTAAGAAATACACTATTCACAAGAAGGAAACAAACATTTATTAAGCACCTACTACGTGCTTTTAAAATAAATATCATTTCATTTTATTCTCATAACAGTCCCAGGAGGTAAATGCTATTATAATTTCCATTTAGAGCTGAGGAAACTGAGGCAGAGATTAAGTAACTTGTTCAGGGTCAAATAGTAAACATTTGAAGTGGAACTTGGTTCAGACTAAGTGCTCTATTCATTATATCACCTAATTAGAACTCTAATTTCTTGCTCTTGCAGTACTTTTTCCTTTCCTCAGACAGTAACTACTAAAAGCCCATAAAATCATATATATGGCATTTGGATTAGTCAATATTCAGCAATATCTTTTAAAAAAGTAAACAAGTTACCATCTAAAAGCTTTTCCAGAAGAAATCAATAAAATGGAAAGCATGGATTTTATCTCTATATATCCCTAGGTATGTATGTATGTATGTGTATATGCATCCATATCCATATCCATATATGTGTATATATGTTTGAGCACTTTTCTGGATATAGAGAAAGGTTCAAGTTTTTTAGACAAGAAAATTGGTAATATAACTTCACCCATCAGGTGAAAATACCAATTGGCAAAAAATCTCTTCAGAGATCCCATGATGGGAACATGGAGATTTATATTTACTGTGATCTCCTCGGTTCACTAGCTTCCAAACACTGACTGCTTATGTCGACTGCCTCATCTTTCCTAGAAATATTGGAATGGAGTTCCTATGTTGCCTGGCCTTTTGATCTACATCTTCTATGAAGAAGGTACAATTTAGTCACAAGTCAAATATTGATTTTCTTTCCCCCTCCCCCCAGCTCAAAACCCCTTCCACTATCTATGGGGGATATGACTCAAAGAGAGCCAATGATAGAGCTGAGCCCTCAGCCTTGAGAATGGTGGGAAATACAAGGTCAGTGAGAATCTTGCCTGCTTGAAAGATTGCATCTCTCATGGCTTTCCTGTACCACGTGAGGATTTTGGCAGGCTTTCAGTGGAGGTTAATAAAAGTTAAATAAATAAAATGAAGCTGTGGTGTCCAGACACTTAATCATTTTATTAACCCTTCTATTGTATCCAGGTGCCTTGCCAAGTCAGTGCTGGATAGGGCTAGTTCTTTCCGAAAGGCTGGAAAGGGGAAAGTAAGCAAAGGCTACCTCTGACGTCTTTTCCCACTAGTTTCTGAAGCCTTCCCAAGACAGCTGGGAGAAAGAGTAGCCAGCCAAGTCAGCCAGCCTGCTTTAACTTTCATTGTTTCCAAAGGGCATATGGTATCTTCTGCTAATCAATCTTTTTCTTTTGGTAGTTTTCCAGTCTTTCAGGAGTTGAGGGAAGGGGGAAAGATCCTTCTAATGTGTTACTCCAACTTGGCAGTACTTTGAGAACACTGCTGGGATATTTGAGCTGGAGAGTGTTGTGTGTGAGTATATGGGGAATGAGACTGTTCTTTTTCCATTCTCAATTCCTTAGAAAATTTAGTACTGGTAAAAGGGCCTCAACTGGCATTCCTACAAGTCAAAACTCTTTTAATATACATTGAGGCAAGCCCTGGCTCGGAGAGGATCCACATAGGCCTTCCAATGTGTTGGGCAAGTGGATTTCAGAGGCAGGAGAATGATAGCTCTGGTCTGCTGTGGATAGAATTGGAATCTGGGATTTTGTAATTCTGGAGCTTGGGGCAAATGTGGGGACTACTGCAACTCATTGATTCCAGAAAGGAGGCAAAGATTAAGGGAGGGAGTAGATGGGGGCACAGTGATAGGAAGAAGATGAATCCTTGGAAATAAAGGCCATAGGGATAGGCAGGTTATGACTCAGTGGATAGTGTTAGACCTAGAATCAGGTCACTTGTGTTCAAATCTGGCCTTAGATATTTAACTGTGTGAGCTTACTATGGTGTCTACTATAGAATAGGCACTGTATAAATGTTAATTATTATTATTATTATTAGTAGTAGTAGTATTATTAAAGAGCCTTTGAGAGAGACAACCTGAGACTGGGCAAGAAAAAAGAAGTTGTAGTCATGCCATGTGACATGAAACATTTGGGAGACTGAAATGAAGCATGAAGATAGCTGGATGGCTGTTTTGTGGTTGAAGAAGCACCCTCAACTCCCAGATATAGGCTGATCTCAGAAATAGATTGACTCGCCTCAGTATTCTTTTCTTTTTCTAAACCTAAGTTTGAATGTAACCAAAAATTATCCTGATTCCTTTTCTTGTCTTCTTTTCTTTTCTTTCCTTTCCCTGTCCCTCCCTTCCTGTTCCTGTCCCTCCCTCCTTCTTTTGGTGTTCTCATCAACTCCTATGTTTTTAGTTATAGTTTCTATGCATGTGAAACCTAGATTAATATTTTTTGCTGTTGTCATTCAATTGTTTTTATTCATAGGTGACTCTTTGTGACCTCATTTGGGGTTTTCTTAGCAAAGATACTTAACAAAGATTTGAAGGGATTTACCATTTTCTTCTCCAGCTCATTTTTTAGAGATGAGGAAATTGAGACAAACAGGATTAAGTGACCCACCCAAGGTTATACAATTACTGTTTGAAGTTACATCTGAACTCAGGTCTTTCTGATGTTAGGTCTATCACTCTATTCACTGGACCACATATTTACCTACTGTATTTATATACTGTTTATGTTTTGTAGATCCTTTTTTTATATTCATGTTATCTTCACCCATAGAATGTAAGTTTCTCAAGTGAAGAAACTTTCATTTTTGTCTTGGTAGACTCAACACCTAGTGTAGTACCCGACAGATAATAGGTGTTTAATATATGCTCATTGGTTGTTTGAATGATAGACTACCCCCAGTACTCTGAGAAAAGCCAAGTTACTTGGTCTCTCTCATTTAATTTAATCAGCCAGTTTCTAGATTATCCCACCCTAGTTAAAGCTCTCTCCACAGACCTTGTCTATGGTATTACTAGAGTTTAAATAGTCCCTGCAATGCTTGCTGGAACAGGAGAGGAGAAAGGGGCACATTAGGATACTGGATTCAGTGGTTTAGGAGACAACAGAATAAGAAGCTGATTGCAAGGTTTTATTTAAGGACAATAATGACAACAACAATAATAGGTATCATTTACATACAGTGCTTTAAGGTTCACAAAGCATTTTATAAATAGTATCTCATTTGATCCTTTGATAACTTTGGGAGGTTATTTTATTAATATAATAATAATAAATATTAATGCTATTATTACTCTCATTTTGCAGATAGGGAAACTGAGGAAGATGAAGGTTAAGTGAAAAGTCACTTAGTAAATGTCCGAGGCCAGATCTGAATTGCATGTATATATCTAAAACTTGAACTATATATATGTAAAATATACACAAAGTGATGTGTACATTTTAAAATATTATATGTATGTTGGCAATCATTAAAATAATAAAGTAATAGGTCCAATCCCTTTCCCCAAAGCAGGAGTTCTTCATACTGTGTGTGTGTGTGTGTGTGTGTGTGTGTGTGTGTTTGTGTGTGTGTGTGTGTGTGTGTGAGAGAGAGAGAGAGAGAGAGACAGAGAGAGAGACAGAGATAGAGACAGAGAGACAGAGAGAGACAGAGAGAGATTTACCCCATTCTCAGTCTAGTAACTACACTTAGTTGTTAGAAAGATTCAACCCATCAGGATTTCCCTTTACCCAGTTATTTACAATTTTCTCTGCCCACTATTTCTGGGGGACCCACTCATAAACCCTCAAAGGCAGAGATTGCTGCATCTTCAGAATCCTCCAAAAAAGCACTAAGGACCATACTACATTCTCAACTCCCAGCGGTCTCTAGCTAGGAGCGAAGAAATGTCTTGCATCTCCTTCAGCCCTGTGGCTTACGATAATACGATCACAACGACCCTTGAAAGCCTTCCAACATTGGTGTGTGCTTCACAATGCTGCTCTGATCAGCCGTGAAAAGCAGAGCTCTCCCAGCAAACGACACTGCTCCATGTGAGCATCACTAGGCAGCTGAGGCTGGCAAGAATCAGAGCTTGGCACCCACTGGTGATTATGTTTAACTGGAAGGGCCTCGTGGCTATGACAAAAATCATTGGATTTGTGATTGGGCTGCAGATGCACTGATCCATCTCTGGCCCCTGCAGCTCCCTGTATGCTGAATGATGTCAGAGCCCCTCCCCCCCCCCGCCCCTTTTTTTTGAGGGAGAGGAAACTCTTCAGATGGGCCTTCCCTCCCCACCCACCCCCATTTGTATGAAGAGCCAGATGTAGGAAACGCCAACCAAAGGTGGGTTGTGAGTAGCTAGCCAGGTTTCCCTGAAGAATGGCTGGGTGCCCAAGAAGGATGGCATGGAAAAGAGCCTCCCTCCGGATTCCAGAGATGGGTGAATCTATATATAGCTCAAGCTGCCTCCCTGGCATTGCTGGAACAGTCCTAAGCTCACAGCAGGCTTCAGGTAGCAAGGTTAGGTTGTTGCCAGCTTTATACACAGGGAGTAACTGTGTACTCTGACTGAAGTCATGGAAGATCACTTCTGTGGCGTGAAAAACATATTCTTGGATATGCCATTT
Source organism: Sarcophilus harrisii (assembly GCF_902635505.1). Lineage (NCBI taxonomy): Eukaryota > Metazoa > Chordata > Mammalia > Dasyuromorphia > Dasyuridae > Sarcophilus > Sarcophilus harrisii. Next base: position 134,076,323 of record NC_045429.1, read on the forward strand.
GTCCCAGCTTTGGCCCAAGCTCTTGGAGCAAGTCATCTGCCGCCGCTCAGTTGCTAGGTTCCATCCCGTTCTGAAGGTCTGCCCTTTTAGATGCTTTGAGAAAAAGCTGATTTAGGTTTGAGAATCAGCCACTTTGGAGAAATGGTTAAGACATTAAGTTACATGGAAATGGTTCACAGGACCAGACATTGAGAGCTGGCACAGACCTGAGAGACCATCTAGTCCAACCCATTCCCGCCATGATTTTACAGAGGAGGAAACTGAGGCTCGGAAAAGTGGATTACTTTTCCCTAGTCATGTAACTAGTAAGTATCCAAAGCAGGATTTTAACTCAGGACTTCCTAATTCCAAGCCCATTTTTTGGAAGTACTTCATTTTGGTGCTCCTCTGGACAAATGATACGCTAAAGATTTTCCAAGCACCAAGCCAGAAAGCATTTAATTCCTGCTTAAAATCACTGAGAAGCATAAAGGAAAAAATTCTCAGACAGTAGTCTAAGTGCCCTTAGAAAGCAGAGAGAGAGAGAGAGATGTCTGTGATGGTCTTCCAGGTGGTATCCATCTAGATCTGAGGTCATATTAATATTTATAAGATGACAGTATCTATATTTTTATTTCTGGATTGAATTGACATGCTATTTAATAAAAACCAGATATTTTACTTTATTGGTATCTTTTCAAAAGCAGTTTGACTGCTCCCATGAACTCTGAAGAGGATTGAGTGGGGGGAGAGGTGCTGAGCAGGAGTGGATGGATCAAGGGGTCTGCAGAGTCTTTTTATTTTAAAAAATGTTTTATTGATATCTTTTGTTTTTGCATCAGTTTCGTTTCCAAAAGCACCTTTTCCCTACCGTTTCTCAGAGAACTATTCCTTGTTTAAAAAAAAAAAAAAAAAAAAAGAAAGAAGGAAAGAAAGAAAGAAAAGGGCTAAAAGTAGTTCACCAAAACTAACCAATGTATCAACCAAATTTGACATTGTCCATATGCAAAAATCTCTTCTCCCCCTCACCCCGGTCACTCCCTAGATTGCAAAAAAGGGAGGAAGGTTCTTTTTCTCCTCTATTTTTAGAGAAAAATTTGGACATTATACTAACACAGCATTCAGTTTTCATTGTTTTAGTTGTTGCCATTCTTTCCATCTATGTTGTTATAGTCAGCATTTATATTGTTTTCTTAATTCTACTTATTTCATTCTACATCATTTTGTAGAAGTCTTCTCATATTTCTTTGAATTCTTCCTTTTCATTGTTTCTTTTGATACAGTAATATTCCATTACATTCATGTGCCATGAGCATTCCTTCATTGATAAGGATCTATTTTGTTTCCATTTGGGCTCTTGATCTCCTGCAAACTACTCTAAAGGGCAAACCAAAAACTGAGATACAACATTAGATTAGTTTGGATTCGTTTTAAAAAATCCACCTCCAATCAAATCTTAGAGATGGAAAGGTTCTGAAAGGTCAGCCACCTCTTTTATAAACAAGGGAAATTCAAGCCAGGGAAGTTAGACATGTCCAAGGTCACCTAGCTAATTAGTTGCTGAGCTAAGACTAGATCACATGTCTTCAGATTACTAGCACAGATAAAAGCATTACTTTTAGCCCTTTTCTTTCTTTCTTTCTTTCTTTCTTTCTTTCTTTCTTTCTTTCTTTCTTTCTTTCTTTCTTCTTTTTTTTTTTTTTTTACAAGAAATACTTCTCTGAGAAGGGGTAGGGAAAAGGTGTTTTTGGAAACGAAATTGATGCAAAATTACAGTTAAGGAACTTCCCAACAATAAGGATTTCCTTCTATATGCCCCAGAAGAATTATGGTAAACTTTTTACCCAGAACCAGATGTCAGCTATCACAGATTGCTTATGCCCCAACAAGCGTGCAATCCTCCCCCCACAAAAAAAATTGTAGGTTCTCTTGCTACTCAAACCAATTGTTCAGTCTCTTCACTTGTGTCCCACTCTTTGTCACCCCATTTGGGGTTTCCTCGGCAAAGATCCTGAAGTGATTTATCACTTATTTCTTTGACTCACTTTACAGATGAGGAAACTAACGCAAAGAGTTATGTGATTTGCCCAAGATCATATAATCAATCTAAATCCAAAGTCAACTCAGATCTTCCTGACACCAGAGCTGGCTTAGTTGCAAATAACTGAAACAAAGTCAAGTTTCATTTGTTCCAGAGAGAATCACACTTCAGGAACAGTAAATAGTTCCCAGATTTTTGATGGTTTTATGGTCATAGCTGGAGAATTTTGAGCTTATTGAGTAAATAGCCATCATTTAGCTGGTTATTTCTTGTAAGGATTTTTGGAAAATAGTTCAACAGCAGAATGCAATGTCAGAAAGAGAAGGGAAAAGTAGCTTTTCCAGAGGGATGTTTATGAAGACAGCATAAAGTATAACACATTTCTCCAAATTAGGGGAGCCATTCTCTCCTTTATATCACCTCTTTGGGAAGAGTGGGCTCAAACTTTAAATGGTTGTTAGAAGACATTTCCTCAACCACATTCACTTCAGAATTAATGGACAAAGTCACTCCCTCTTTCAGGTCAAGGGTGAGGAAGATACCAATCTGTCAATCCATTTCTGGCCTAAATCCTAGGGGTTTTTTGAAACTGCATTGGTGAATTGATTCAGCTAATCACAAACTCCACCATGAACTCCAATTCCCACTTCTGAAGCAGTTAATAGAAATTTCTTCCAATCCAGAATCTCTTTTCTATCACAACCAGGGAGAAAAAAAAAAAAAAGAAAAGAAGCCCCTGGGGCCATCTTTAAATCTTAAGAAGGTTTCTATTAGCTGTTTTCAAACTGTCATAACAACTAGTCCCAAAAGGAAGAGTTTTCATTTTATATTCAGTGATAAAAAAACAAATAGTAATAACTCTAGAATACTTTAAGATGGGTCTAAGAAGAAACATTTTGTTTTGGGGGAGGTTGATTCTTGTTCTTCCAGAAAGCACATCCATGTTGTCAAGGAGAAACCCTAGAATCTGGACATCAAAGATTTAGAAAGGAGCTCAGGAACTACTTTGTCTAAACTCTTCATTTTACGGAGAAGAAATATGAAACCTAGAGAATTATGTGACTTGCCCAAACTCACCTACACTACAAGCATCATAAGTGACATTTAAACCTAGACTTTCTTAGTTCAAAATCACTGTTCTTTCACCTATACCACATTGCCTTTGACTAGCACTCCACATCTCTAGACATTATGTATGAGGTAAACACCCTTGACATCTACATCTGGTCCTGAGAAAGCCACCCTTATAGTTTAGGTTGTCATTCCTATAAAGCCTCTCATTTTTACAGGCAAATAAGTTATTACTCCCTTAAAGCGTTGCTTGTGATGGGGAATTTGTCATATTTTTTTTTCTTGATACAAAAATGAATTATTTTTTGGAAACCTCGAAGAAAATCCTTTAAGCTGTTTTGGACTTACTGAAGCATATAAAAAGGGCATTTTCTACCCATAGTTCAGATGCTTAGTGTGTTCTCAGAGAAATTGAATAATTTGAATGTAAAACTTTGAATTAGGCCACTGTAGGAAATATTTTTTAAAAAACATTCCCTTTATGAAGTAAGAAAAAACTATGCTTATGAAAATCAGGACAGAGAAAGCCAGTGAGACTACTGGTTACAATAAGAAAAAGAATATAAGGACTTCTTTTTTTTTTTTATCGATAAGCTACTTCTCTTTGTAGACCTTTGTATGTCTATCTATAAAATGGGCTAGCACTTGATAGAAATTTCTTCTTTTTAAAAAATTATTGATGCATTTTGTCTAGAAAGAAATACCTTTGGAATATTTTGTTTCAATACAACACATTCCCATGAATACCCAAATAAATGCCTTTACAAAATACTTTCTTCAAAAAACTTTCTTCAAAAACCAGCTCTACTCTAGTCTAGCTTCCAAAAGGAAGTACTATCACCTATTGCTTTAGGCAATGTCTCTCATGCTGGGTAGAGCTAGTCCATTCCTAGTTTGTAGAACTCAGGGCCTGCTGTTAGGAAAACCTGTGTTCAAATTCAGCCTCAAACACTTCCTAGCTGTGTGATTTGGGGCAAGTCATCCTGTTTGCCTCAGTTTCCTCATCTGTAAAAAGGAGCCAGAGAAGGAAATGGCAAATCACTTCAATGTCTTTGCCAAGACAACCCCAGATGGGGTCACAAAAAGTGGGGAGTGACTGAAAATATTCAAACAATACCAGTCAATTTCACTGTTGTTTAAGAAACCACCCTGACAGGGCTTGTTGAATCTTTTGTCTTGAAGAAGCCATTTCTGTGAAGTTTCAGTCATACCACAAACTCTTATTTTGCTCATTTTTCTCCCACTATCCCAGTAAGCTGAATCATCTTCATGAATAAGTGGCCTCTCTCCCTTTTCTCCACAGTCACAGAATATTAGAACCAGGGAGACTCTTAGAGATAATTCAGTCTAATTCCCTAATTTTACAGATGAGGGAAGTGAAGTTTTAAGTTTCATGACTTGCCCCAAGTCATGAAATCAGCACCTAACAGAACCAGGGTTGACCCACCAACTCCATTGTTCTTTCCTGTCTTGTACATATCAGGCAGCAAAATGATTTCATATTCTGCTATTCATCAAGCAATCAACTTAACCATGCAGTGCAGTGGACTATTTGCTGGCTATTGAATCAGTGGAACTGAGGGTGAATTTAACATTTAACCATTGTGACACTAGCAAGCCACACAATCTTTCTGGGTCTCAGGTTCTCTACTTGTAAAATATATCAAAATGGACCCTTTTCTTTCTAGGTGTAGGTTTCTATCCATCTCTTCTTGGACTTTTTTTTTTTTTTGGTGGGGGTGAGGGGGTAACCCTTGCCCAGGATCACACAGCTAGCAAATGTCAAGAGTCTGATATGGTATTTAAACTTAGGTCCTCCTAACTCCGGGCCGAGTGTTCTATCCACTGTGCCACCTAGCAGCTCCCTGCGGGTCTCTTCTTAAGCTCTTATTTACACCCAAGACCCAGGGAGTTTAAGAATTTGTTCTCCTCTAAGCTCTGCCCTGAGGTGGAGCCCCATCCCCTCCCCTCCCAAGCCAAACCAATGTCCCCATCATCTTGACACAGATCCATACTAAGGTGACTGTCCGTCCTTTGGAGGGCCTCCAAATCCTTCCAGCGGTGACTAAGCACCTTTCCCTCACTGCTTCAGCCATTAATTTCAGGCCAACGTGCCTTCTTGGATGTACTATTCTCCAGCGGTGCCAAGGATGTCCATACAGCCATTGATTTAAGAGACAATATCACTTGCTTCCAAGTTTATGAGGCAATAAACAGCTCCCGCATATTGATGAATGCTGAGGTGTTTGCTCAGCACATTTGCAACGGACATTTATTACCAAGTGCTCTGCTTTAAAGCAAATGAAACTGCAAGGCTGGTTTTTATTTCCCGTTCACATGGGCGTGGCCCATCCCCCAAAGAAGGGTCTTTAGCCATTTGACCCAACTCCCCTTCCACAAGGCCAGGGTGGGACAAAAATGGCCAGCTGGGTGGAATAAAATCTCCCCCTCCTCCTCTTCTCCCCCTCATTCCCCCCCCCCCCCCCCCCCCCCCCCCCCCCCCCCCCAGGCTGATTGCTCAAAGCCTGCCATAGGGATCCTAATGGGTTCCGCAGGATGCTGGCAAGATCCAGGAAGCGCAGTTGGGAGCATCTTCTCAGGAAATGAGGTGAAAGGACAACCACTGTTCAGAATCTCACTTTGGCTCGCCTTCCTCTCCTCCCTGGGGATGTGGTTATCCCCTCCGCAGTAACACCCCTGCAGCGGAAGCACTCTGCTAGCAGCCTAATACACAGAATCGAACGGCTTTTCATCTTCTCAGAAGCTGGAGCTCTCCAGTGCTTGGCTGTTCGTCCATAAAGATGAATCTTCAGAGCATTTACAAGCCGGAATGCCCTCTGAATTCAAACTGTTGGATGTATAAAATATTAGGAAGGAAAAGGAAGGGAGCGAAGGCGGATGGGAGAGATGGATAGCCAACTTTGTGCCAACCCAGCAGTTACGAGAATGCCAAATGGAGAGAACAACCCTTGAAAAATGCAGTAGATTATCCCAAACACAAAGCTGATTTATAGCTGCAGTAATCCCTGCCTTGCTCTCCATTTCAGTAATAGTGAGAGATTAGGGCAATGGAGGGGTTTTATTTCATTTTGTTTTGTTTCAGTTCAATCCCTCCCCCTTTTCTTCCCCCCCCTGCCCAAACGTATCACACATCATGCATCTAATCTCTGGCTTCAGTTAAATCAAGAGTTTGCACTTTTAGAGTTTGTGTGTCATGAAGCTAGAAGCTGGAAGCACCTCTGAGTCTAGGATGAAAGCTGGCTGGCCTAGGTGTTAGACAAAAAGTACTATTGATTGCTTAAATCACAGCTTCCTGGTGAGGGAGCAGAAGCTAATGCATCTTCCTTTAATACCAAGCCCAGGTTCCACCTCCTGGAGCAGGCGTTCCAGGTCCTTCCATAAGGAATACAGGTTGCTTTCTCCTTTCCCCTATGAGATTGCCCTCCATATATTCTGTATTTATTTTGTAAGTACTATATATACATATCCTCTCCCATTTAGAATGTAAGCTCCCTGAGGGCAGGAACTATTTTTATTTTCTACTGTGCAACTGCTAAATAAATGATTCTTATGGATTGTTTTGTACTATACCTAGCTTGTATATATTTCTTATTCCCCCCCCCCCCCCCCCCAAGGTAAGCTGCATGAGGACAGGAGTCAGTGCTCTATTCATCTTAGCAACCCCCTCATTTTTAAGACAATTCATAGTTCAGAGTAGATGCACAAATATCTGGTGAAGTGAATAGAATTAATTCACTAACTGAGCAGGACAGGACCCAGACTTTTCTCTTAGCACACAGAATTATGGGAGACTAGCTTCCAGGTGCTCTCCCTTAGAGACAGGGCAAAAACACAAGTCTACGTTTCAGGTCCCAGAAAACACTTATCATCACTGATCTCTTTCAGTACTTTCAACCTCCCCTAATTTTGAAATGACATTACCTCTTACTCTTCCATCTGGAGACATTGGCCTCCTAAACAAGACAGAACACCTCTCAGCTCCAGCCATTTTTTCCGGCAGTTCCCCAAGTTTGGAATGTTGTTCCTCCTCATCTCCACCTACTGGCTTCCTTCAAGTCCCAACTAAAATTTCATCTTCTAAAGGAAGGCTTTCCCAACATGTCTTAATTTTGCTGCCTTCATACTTTTAATGATTTCCTGTATACAACTAATTTTATACATATTTGTTTATGTATTTATTCCATTAATCTGTGAGCTTCTTGAGTCCAGGGACTATCTTTTGCCTCTTTTTGCTTTCCTAATGCTCAGCACATGTTCCTGGCACATGGATATCTAGGTGGCTCAGTGGTTAGAGCACTGGGTATGGAGTCAAGAGACTCATCTTCTTGAATTCAAATCTGATCTCAGATACTTACTAGCTGGGTGACTAGCAAATCACTTAAACCTGATGGCCTCAGTTTCTCCCTCTGTAAAAATGACCCAGAGAAGGAAATAGTAAACCTCTCTAGCATCTTTGAGAAGTAAACTACAAGTGGAGTCATGAAGAATTGGATGTGATTGAGAATGATTGAACAACAAACCTGGCACATAATAAGAACTAATACAAATAAATCTTATTCCTGGAGATTTTCTGATTTTTCCGTGGAACTCAGACAAATGATATCGAGATGCAACCACAGGAGATGATCCTAACTTAGAAAAAGGAGACTTTCGATTGTGTCTCAGCTCTAACACTTAAATGGCTGTGTGAGTGTGGGCAAATTGCTTAGGTCTCCGAGTCACACTATCTTCAATTATAATAAAGAAAATAGGTATTACATCCATTATCTGACTTGAAAAGTTGTTGTGGGGGAGGTGCATTGTAGATCTTAAAGTTTCAATGAAGTGGGAACAAGATGGTGGTGAGGGTTTCATTGTGAATCTGGCAGAACACTTTGCCCAAGGCAGGAGATGGTGGCAAGCATTGGACATGAATTGATCCAAGAAGGGAAGGGAATGGTGTGGAGGATAATGGAAAGCAGCTATATATACAGTTTGTTAGCTGAGTTTTAAATTCTATCCCTTCCTCCCACTCATGACCTAAATATGTTAGGATTAACTTTTTTTTAACACACACACAACAAACCCCAAATGCATCTTTCCAAAGACATTTTCTCTTAGGCTTAAAACTCAGCGTAATTTAAGAGAAATTTAATTCATGTGCTTTCATTTAAATCATCAAAGTGCTTTTAGAAGAGCCATTTGAAATCTTTGGAGCTTTGCGAACCTTTAAAATTCTCTCTTTGAAACATGGGAATCACAGACAGTCAAGGATAAAGACAGTAAAATACCAAAGGGCTGAGGGTGGATTTGAAACAAAATCCATGACATTTTGCTTTGCAAAAAAATGAATTTTTCCATACTTCACATTCACTTGCCATAAAGGACAACAGAATTACAGTACATCCTCACATCTCTCTGTCACTCTCTCCTTCTCTTTAGCCAGAGAATAATATCTCATGTTAATGTTGAGATTGAACACATTGATTGCTTTCCTTCTAACAACCTTGTGAAGAAAATAATGCAAGTATTATCCCATATACCCAATTTATAGATAAGGTGACAGAGGAACAGATTGGTGAGATTACTAGCACATGATCACAAAACTAGAAAGTGGCAAAGTCAAGATTTGAATCCAGATCTCAAGTTCAAATTCAGGATTCATTTCCTGTGACATGCTGCTTTTCTTATTATAAATGCTAGGCATTTTCTACTTTTAGCTCTGAGGTATAGCAAATAGTTAATTTTTCAACCATTTTCCCAATCCTATCTGACTTTTTGTGATCCCATTTGGAGTCTTCTTGGCAAAGATACTGGACTAGTTTGCCATTTCCTTTTCCAGCTCATTTTACATATGAGGAAATTGAGGCAAACAGGGTTAAATGATTGCCCAGGTTCACACAGCTAGTAAGTGTCTGAGGGTCAGGTTTGAACTCTGGAAAAATGAGCCTAATTCCAGATTCAGCATTCTACACACTATAGCACTACTTAGCGGCCATTAAGAAATTTAGTTAAAGATGGATTTTCTTGATGTGTTTCAGTCAATGAAATAAACTGGGAAGTAGTCTTCTGCAGTCAGCTAGAACAGCTTCATCTCTAGTCCTGATTCTAGCTTACAACAACTGAGACAAGTCAGTTAGTCTTGGTTTCCTCATCTGTAAAATGTGTGTTAGATTAGGTATTCTTTAAAGACCCTTCAAGTTCCAGCTATCTCTAAGAACCTGTTACAATTTCTCCCAGCTTACATTTAAATAACATTTTATAGTTTTACAAAATGCTTTCCCCATTTCAATTCAATAATCATTCATTAAACACCTACTGTGATAAAACTGCTAGAGGGCTTGCCATCTCTATCAGTTGAGGAAACAGTCTTATTAGTATCACAGATTTATGGAAGTACTGTTGTTGTCATTTGTTTGTTGAAAAGGACCATGACTTCAGGGAGCTGATGCCATGACATGCACATGAATTGGATTTAAGGGAAGAAGAGCCGTGCAAAATCACCAACCTCAATTTCTCCTCCAGACACTTCCAGGACCAGTGGCAAGATATAGATCAAGATGACTAGAACTGACCCTGGATGTAGTGGGAGACTTTAGCCTGTTTAAGGTTATTGTCAGTTTGACTAAAGCAACACCCATTCAATGATTAAGGCTAGGTAAGAAATGACACAAAGAATTAGCTAGTCAAAAAAATCAGTAAGGGAAGACTTTGAAGACCCTCAGGGTTCTGTCCAAAAGAAAAACAAATGTTATTTACGTTCACTCAGGGACATTAGAACCCCAAAAATGACCAAGTAAGAATTGGGCCCTATTATTGGTCAATCAATGAGAGCCAGAGTGATTTGGATTTAAGGCATGGTGCTTACAAAAGAAATCTAGCCCTTAAATCCTAGGACATCTTATGAGATTTCAGGGATGAAAATTTATATTTCTTTGGATAACACACCCTCAGGTATTGGTGTGAATTCCAGTGTTTCTATAGAGCCTGTCCAATTCCCATTGTTTATATCTCACACAAACAGGAGGCCACAATCCTGGGACCAAGGCTTGCCCAACCCTCCAAATCAGTAAGGATCCTGCAGATAAGGGACTATTTCTTCCCATGAGCTGGCACACTAGAGCATACTTTATTAAAAAAAAAACTTCATAAAAATTATCTTATTTGATCTTCACAACAATTCTGGGAGGAAGATGCTATTATTATCTTTGCTTTACAGATGTCAGTCAATAAGCATTTATTAAGTGCCTATTACATGCCAGGATAAGTGCTAGGGATGAAAAAATAGGCAAAAATCAGTCTGTGCTCTCACTCAAAGGGGAGAGCCTGGCAAATACCCTTTTTGAGGAAGACACCCTTATTATCGTAAACTAGCATATCATTTTTCCTGGATTCCCATCAAACACTTGTTGATATAGACCTAATATCCATGTGAGTTTGCTCTCTATTAGGATCCTCCAGAACTCCTCCTTAACTCTTTAGACTCACTTTCATTTCCCCTTTCCCTTCCTACCTCAAACTTTAAGGAGTATCTCTTCACTCACAACCCCTGCTAAAAACCTATGTTTTTCATGAAACGTTCCTTCATGAAATAAAGAACTCTGTGGCCATGAGAAGCCTTTGTTGAGTTTTTTATCTTCCAAACCATTCTCTCAGATCCTTGTTCTTCATCAACATGATACCCTATTCATGGAAGTACTAAAGACTTGAGCAAAATACTATTAAATGCTGGAAGAGAAACAGTTTCTCTAGCATAGAAAAGAGAGACATAATGTCATGCCCATTTTATAAATAAGGAATTTGAGGTTAACTGGCTTTCCAAAGCTTCGAAAAGGACTGAAGGTAGAATCATATTCATGTCTTCATTTCTTTAAATCACACATCTTCTCATAGTATGTATGAGACAGTGGCCTGAGCATTGGTCTCGAGAATACAGGTATAAGCTGTGGATCCTGCTTTCTGTTTTAAAGTCATACCATCCAAAACGGAACTCATTGTCTTTTCCCCAAATCCTTCCCTTCTTCCCAACTTCCCTAATGCCTTTGAGGTTACTGCTATGCTTGCTTGGTGATCTCCTGGGCTCCTATGGATTCAGATATCATCTCTTATGTGTATAATTCTCAGACCGATTTGTCCAGCTCCGACATCTCACATAGTGAACAAGTAACACTCAGAATGTTAGAGCAAGGTCTTTATATCATAGGCTAAATGCCTGGTTTTACAGATTCAGAGAGGTCAAGGGATTCAAGGACCATTTAGAGTTAGGCCTAAAAGCAATTTTAAAAGTCTTGCAGTCCAAATTCCTCATTTTGCAGATAGGAAATTGATACCCAGAAAGAGAAATCAAATGACTTGCCCAGCACAGCTAATAAGTATCAAGAAAGGATTAAAACTTTTTGACTCTAAGACCAGTGCATTGTCCATTTCCACCTGATTAGATAATTTTTAAAATTTTATGATCATGGATCATAAAATCTTTTTTAGGTGAATTTTGACTTGGTCTGAATTATTTGGGGAAACAAGTACATCATCACATTTTCAAGGAGTGTATTTTTGAAATCTAATAGTTTATACTTACATCACAATTGATAATTATAATCTCTATTGTATGTAGTAATTGAGCAATTTGTAAGAACAAGTTCTTTCTTTTTTAGGCTTGTCTCATTTGATCCTCATAATCACCACCCTGTAGGTTATACCCCTATTTTACAGATAGGGTATGACCTACAGGGTAGTGATTATGAGGATCCCTATTTTATAGAAAGGAAAACCAAGATTAGGAAAGATTGAATAGTTTAGCTAAAGCCATTGTTGTTAGTAAAGCCATGTTCCAGAATCTTTGTGACCCCATCTGAGATACTCCAGATACCGGAGTGGTTTGACATTTTCTTCTCCAGCTCATTTTACAGATAAGGAAACTGAGGCAAATAGGGTTTTCCCCAGGATCACACATCTAATAAGTGTCTGAGGCTGGAATTTGAATTCAGGAAGATGAGTCTTCCAGATTCCCAGCCTAGAGTTCTATCCACAGAATCACCCAGCTGTCCAACTTAGGTCATACAAGTTATATACTAAGCCAATGTCTAAATTATCTTTTGGTTGTCAAGTTTGGTGCCCTTTCTATTATGCCATTACTCATTTACTGCAAACTATATAAAATTGATCGAACTTAACAAGGTCATAGAAGTTTGATTCAAAAATCAAATTTAATTTAATTAAAGGTAACTATTGAAGCATCCCTCTGTTCCCCATCAAATTCAAATTCAACACTTCTATCTGAATCCTCAGGCTCTGCATTGAAGCTAGTAGTAATTTTTTGTAATTTTGAGTAATTGTTTCCCCAGAACAACTTTCACTTTCTCTTTTCTTAAGATGGTCTTTTGTTGTCTTTCCCAAGAGACTGAATCTCAAGCTTAAGTAGGAGAGAAATAAACAAAATAGGATTTTTAAAAAAAGAGCGATGTAAATAGAAGTAGTTTCATTTAGTGGTTCTTCCCTATTTCTTTTACTCCCAATGCAGATTTTAACTAAATATAGGGAGAAACTTTCCTACAACCAGACAAGCAAAAGTAGATTATACTGCTTCCTAATGAAGTTCCTATCACTTAAAGTCTTTAAGAAGAGACTGGACAGCCATTGGCTGGAGATTGTATAGAAGGGATTACTTATACAGAAAAGGACTGGACAGGATAAACTTTGAAGTTCTTTCAAGAATAATAACAATAATAATAGTACTTACATGGGGCTTTAAGTTTTGCAGAATATAAAAGTCATCTTATTTGATCTTCACAACAATTCTGGGAAGTATATACTATTATTATCTTTGCTTTACAGATAAATCAGTCAATAAACATTTATTAAGTATCTATTAGATGCCAGGCTAAGTCCTAGGAATGAAAAAAATAGATGAAAGTCATTCTGTGCTCTCACTCTAAGGGGAGAGACAAGTAAATAACTGGGTATAAAATAGGACAGAAGTGTATGGAGTATTCAAGGAAGACTAGTATGTCTGGGATGAAGGCTTGATGAACCCTTTTCTGGGCTGCTCATCCACCTTTGCTGACTACCTGTCACCCAACTCTCAACTGTGGCTCCAAGAAGCTTTCACATAAATAGCAGTTACTTCCTGGAAGAACTGACTCAGTAGACAGATCTAAAGAAGGTCAAGGATAACCCAAAAAGCCTCAAACTCATTGGTGAGACAGGGAGTGTCTACCTTATGCATGTGAAGACTCCCCTCAATGGAATGGATAGATAAGAACAATTTGTTCCAATGGCCATGAAGATGATGGAAGTTTAAAATTTGGTCAGATATTGAAAATGCCAAGGTCAGACATGTCTTCCAGGCCATCAACACCAAGCATCCTGACTTTTACCTTCCCACTGGGATTCTGGTGACCCTGGAAGAGAGAGAGAAGCAGAAACTTTATGCAGCTTTGCCTGACAACTCAATACCCCCTCCTCCTCCCAAATAAACAGTTAGCATCCCAGTAAGATATCTCTAATCATCCTTTATATTTCAAGAGGACCCTACCTGTAATGGGGAATGATTTGATATTTCTGTGACAGTCTCCAGATTTTTTATAAATGAGGAAACTGAGGGCAAACAGTATTAAGTGATTTGCTCAGGTGACACAGCTAGTATCTGAGATTGGATTTGAACTTAGATTCTCCAGGTTCTCCTGATTATATAGATTTTCCCACCCCCACTGGAGATGCCTTTTCCCTTGTGGTACTTCCTCCAGGAGATGAGTTTCTGTCTGAAACTTCCACTTGGGTGAGACAGTACCCTGGCCAGCCCATTTTTCTCCCTGCTTATCTCCTGAGTCTCTGGACTTTTTCACTTTGCCTCTGAATGGGTACTCCCACTCCCTACCCCTACCTTTTAGCTCCCTTTTATCTATTGTTTTCATCCATTAAAATGTAAGATTCTTCTGTTTTTCTGTTTTACATGTATCAGTACTCAACAAAATATCCAGCATAAAGTAAATACTTAATAAATGCATTCTCCATCTAGTTAAGCAATAAGACACAATATAATGTTATATTGAGTCAGAAGTCCTGAACTTGAATCCCACCCTGGTCAATTAACTAGCTATGACAAAGTGGCCAAATCGCATAATTTCTCAAAGTCAAATGGCAGCAATATTTACACTGCCTTACTTTACAAAGTAGTTGTGAGGAAAGAATTTAGGAACCCTTAAAATACAACATAAATGTATGCTATTAGAATTGCATGCTACCCACAAGCCAATGGAAAATCTGGCTCAATAAATCTGTAGCAACAAGATTAATTGAAAAAATGAAAAATTCAAATAAATCATCCCCTTTCTTGTTCTGTGGAGATAGGGACTGGATCACTGGCAAAAGAAACTCTCAATTGAAGAAACTGATACCCCAAAATGGGGTCAAAATGAGTCTGACCCTACTGAAAAATGAGTGAACTGAATACTAATGTACCTCTTGCCTAATGTACCTCAGTTCCCACCAGAATAAGATAGGCCATATGATTGTCTTGAACTCAAAGTTTTCTGTTCCTTAATTAATTGGACACTCCAGTCAAAACTGATCTATTCCTTTAAAAAGGAAGCTCTCCCCTCCTCTCCCAAAATGGACCCACAATGAGACTATTACTCTGGAACCTAATATTTATATTGTATCAAAAAAGTTTGAAAAACACTTCCTATATATCTCATTGAATATCCCATTTGCTCTTCAAAATAACTTTCTGTGATAGATGCTGTTATTATTATTCCCACTTTACAGATGAGGAAATTGAGGCTTAAAGAGGCTGACTTGCTTTCCTGAGGCCAGACCTCACCCACTTTCTGCATGGAGAGAGAGAGAGAGAGAGAGAGAGAGAGAGAGAGAGAGAGAGAGAGAAGGAGGGAGAGAGGGGGGAGAGAATAAGAGAAGAATGGAGGGAGAGAAGAAGAGAGAGATGGCTGCCTAGTTTCATTGGCATGTGTGGGCTGGGTAGGTGATGGGAACAATAACATTTGTATATCAGGAAAGCTGTCAGACCTCTTCTCTCCCCCTCTCCCACCATGCTTGCTCTTCTCAAGTTCCTTGCAGTACTATAATATACAGCAATGTCACCAACATTCGAGACCTTCTTGGTCTTGCCAATTCCCCTATCTAGGGCTGACAGTATGTGGTCCCACTATGTTTGATGCAATTTTTTGGTACCCTCTAAATTCAGTGATCTAAGACAAAGCCTCATATTTATGACAATATCTTTTTAAAGAAAAAACAATAAAAGGGTGGATAAAATGAAGGGGAAAGTAATATTATATTTTTAAAAAGCTATGTTCATATGAGGATGTCTAAGAACCAAAGCAAGGATGCCTAGTAGAAAAAATATAGGTAAATATCAATGGAGACAGTCTAAAACAATGTTGGTATCAGAGATTACACCTTCTAGATAGGAAAAAGGAAATGGGAGAAGACTTAGACAAACCAAACACAAGGCTGGACTAGAGGGATGACCTAGGAGCCATGGAGGATTACCTGGATAGCTGCTGATCTTCTCTTTCTGGACAAAGCAGAACAGTGATTACTTTCTTCTTCAGCTTTAGTTTTCATCCTACAAAAAGTGCAGTGCAACAAGGAACGTTCTATTCTGGATGGGAGTCTCACTAAGAAAGATAACTAGAGATAAAAACAGAACTCCCAAGAATGTCCAGGAAAATTATTATGCCATCTTAAAATGTATACTAGAGAAGAAAAGGAAAAGTGCAGTATGGCCCTGAGATTGATGGAGTAAGATTTAAAAGGACTCAGGAAAAAATATGTAGGATCCTAGAACCTAGCAAATTCTCCGCAATGACAGCACAAAGATAATAATGTTAAAAACCAGGAAAGAGGGAAGTTATGTGGACTTTAAAAAAAGATGTACAGAAGACAGAAGAAAAAGTATGTAATAGTGGAACAATTGGAAATATCAAAGCATGGCATGGTTCTATGAGAATAGTTTCTGGAGTACTAAAGTTCAGAATGAGCTGAGTTTGGGGAGAAGGTAAATAACAGAAAAAAGTTTAAAGTAATATTGGTGTTTTACATGATCACACATGTATAAATTATATCAGATTGCTTGCCATCTTGATTGGAGGGAGGAATGGAAGAAGAAAAAAAAATTTGGAACTCAAAAATCTTATTTTAAAAAAGTGTTTTTACATGTAATTGGAAAAAAGTTACAATGGGGAAAGCATAACCAAGATGATGGAGTTACTGTTCAGTTGTGTCCAACTCTTTAAGACCCCATGGACTATTCTCTCTCTTCCTGGGATTTTCTTGGTAAAAACACTGGAGTGGTATGCCATATCTTTCTCTACTGGATTAAGGAAATAGAGATTAAATAACTTATCCAGGATCATATAAATTATTTAATATCTACTTCCTAAGTATCTGAGGCTGAATTTGAATTCAGGAAGATGAGTTTTATTGACTTCAGGGTTGGCACACTAATCACTGTGCCACCTAACTGCTCCCTCTAAATATTAGAATAGATCAAAAAGAAGACAATGATGTGATGAAATAACAGGAAATATTAAATCAAAATAAAATACTAAAAAAAACAAGAAAAAACTTTAAGTACTCAAAGCAAAAACAACTGATCTGGAAAACATATCAAGAAGAAAAATATTTAAGAGTAACTGGACTATCTGAATGAAAAGGAGAAGAAGCAAAATATAAATCCATCTACATCTCTTTAAAACACAGGACAAAGTGTAAATAGAAAGATTTCACTGATTACCTCCTAAAAGAAATACCAAAATGAAAACTCATAAGAACATTGTAGGCAAAATCCAGAATTTCCAGGTCAAAGAAAAATGACTGCCAATAGCCAGAAAAAAAGAAATTAGGAACTAGGGAGCCATAGCCAACATCACCCACAAGCCAAAAATTACTTATCCAGCAAAGATGAGGATAATGCTGGGGGCGGGGGGGAAGTAGATTTTCAAGAAATAGGAGCTATCCAAGTATTCTTGATATAAAGACTAGAACTTCAGAGAAATTTTGAAGTTCAAATTCAAGAATGAAAAGAAAAATAAAAAGCTTAGCATCAATGAACAATGGTGGAAGACTATATTAGGATACTTTTAGCTATGGAGAGACGAGAATGTGCCTGTTCTGAATTGTATCTTTTTCAAGGTTCTCACAGAAGGATCCTAATTAGATGAATCCTGGGAATGATTTTGTTGTCTTGATGATCTTAAGAGATAATAGAGAAAGGAATAAGAAGAATACAACATGGGGGAGGGGGGGAGGGAGGGAAATGAAAGTCAAGGAAAACTCCCCATAATCAGGATGGTCATATAGACGTCCATTCAAACAAGGAATAGGGAGAGGAGTGATGGCTGACACTTAAATTTCAGTCTGAAGTGATTTTAAAAAAGAAGAAAATATACATATATAAACAGTTCTTTCAGAAATATATTTCATTCAATTGAAATATGTGGGAAAGGGTATAAAGCAGAAGAGAGAATTAGAGAAAGGTAAATTAAGGGAGGAATTAGTTTTGAGCAAAATAAATTCTAAGAGGTACAAACATATTTATGGCTTTTTTGAGATAGTAAGAAATGGAAATATGAGGGGATGTCCTTAAATTCAGGGAAATGTATGAATAAATCATAGTATATAAATGTGATTGGATACTATTTTGCTGTAAGAGATGATAAAGGGTCTGGTTTCAGAGAAACCTAAGAAGACTTGTATGATCTGATGCACAGTGATGTGAATAGAACCAGGAGAACAACTTATAAAATGAAAACAATATATGAAAAGACTATCGACTTTAAAAAAAAAAAAAAATAGGAACTCATATCAGTACTGTGATCAACCACACTTCCAGAGGGCTAATAATGAAACATGCTATCTACTTTTTGCTAGAAAAATGAAAGTCTCAGAATGAACATGTGGATGTTCATTTTACATATGAGAAAACGAACATGAGAGACATTAAGTGATTTGCCCAGGATCACACAGATAAGTATTGGATATCCATATCCTAAGATTTGAACTGAGATCTTCCTAACTCTTAAGTCCAGTGCTATAATTGTGCCACCTGGTGGTCTACATTAAGGCAGCCTGCAAGGACTGAATAACAATTTCCCCTCTTCCACCACCCACAAGAGACTGCAGCGGGATTTAGGTTGTTTGCTACTGGCAATGAGCTGGGGCTGAAACAGAGCAGTTCTTGTCCTCAGACACAATGCCATAGATCACAGGCCATCTCCCTCGCCCTGGGGTCTACCTAGGGCCATTAGCAAGTTAATAAAGCAAGTTCAAGGTATGTTTTTTAAAAAATCAAAAAATATTCTACCCACAGATCTGGAGTCAGACTTTCAAGATGTGCCCTAACTTTCAAGGTTGCCTGTGGCACAGCAACAACACAGTGAGATCACCAACATTTTTTATAAGAACAAAACTGCATGAAAGCAGCAAGGGGGAGGATGGGTGGTACATAATAGCTTACCTGCTCTGCTCTGCTCTACAGTATCCTGTCTAACCTACAAAGTCTCAAGCCTATCGAAGGACCCGTTTTTTCCTTTAAGGCTCAATTCTAAGGAATTTCATCTGTTTGCATGGCTTTAAAGTATCACTTTATATATGTGATATATAGTCCATATATAGTGTTTTTATCACTACCTTGAAAGAATTCAGTGCCCAAAACTACATTAATAGTAAACATCACATGTGGGACTTGATCTATCTCCAATGCCAGTGTTTTCTCTTCGCAGCTGGTTCATGTTGGCTCTGAATGTCGGGGTCCAGGGATTTTTCTCTCTTAACACCCAAATATCTCTACCAAAGGAGTTTTTTTTTTTATAGTGCACCTTTGGATATCCATTCCTAGCTTTACTCCTTCATAATTCCTTTCCTAGGTTCTCTCTAGACATCATGCAGAGTCTTTTATTGTATTCTAATTTATTTTACTGCCATTGAAGAGATCAGGATAACACATCATTACAATTTACAAAGGATCAGTGTTCAACTAATTTCCTATACGGTTACTCTCTTTGTGTTGCTTTCTGACCATTTTATATGGGTTACATCACAGTTGGCTGGTTTCCCTGATCTTTTCCTTCCTATTTGTAAGTAAAGGTAATGTCTCAAATTGCCCCGTCTGGCACTAGTCGGGGAGCAAAGCTCATCACAGACTCACCAGTGATTTTTCACTAACATAACCAGCACTCTTCCCCTTTCTTCCACCATCTTTTATAAGAATGACAGATTCTGGTGCCGTATGGGGTGGAAGGGTGCTCGAATATGACTATATTCTGGAGTCATGTGTATGATGAGATAACCGGGACTTGAAACAATGACTAAAGCCCTTAATCCAGCAGGACATGGAAAGAAGGTGGATGGGGTCCTTATGGTCATAAAAAGTCCCCCTTGAGATAAATGTGGCTGTAACTGGCTTGTATTGGTTGGCAGAGTTACCATATTGACCCCCTTGTTTGTAAGGTATTTTAGATTGACCTCACTGGTGATTTCTATTCACAAATTTGGTCAGATGATTAACAGAACCTAGAACACAGGTTTATGTCATCAATACTTATTTCCTTTTTTTAAGATGAAAGTTTTATTGATGTCTTGTGTTTTCACATGAGTAATTTCCTTTGTAACAAAGAAAAACAGTTAAGCATTAGTAACGCCTTGTAGCATTCTGTACCACAATCCCACCATCTCTTCAAGGCAAGCATGGGAAGGAATTTGCCATCTCTTTCTGGGATCAAGACAGGTCATTACATAGGGTCATCTTTGTTTTTGTTGTAGTCAGAGGGCATATTATCTTCCTGGTTCTTATTTCATTGAGTTCCATACAAGTCTTCTCATAGTTTTCTGAATTTTTCAAATCTATTCCTTCTATTCCAATCAATAAGCATTTTTTTCCCATTTTCTTGCTGCCAAGAAAGCACTTCTTAACTATTTTTTTCTTTTTAATTTTTAACATTTTTATTTAAAGCTTTGAGTTCTAAATTCTATCCCTGGTCTCTCTCCTCCCTCCCTTCTCCCTGAAATGGAAGGCAATATAGGTTACACATGTGTAATTATGTAAAATATTTCCATAGTAATCATTTTGTATAAGAAGATTTAAAGATGAAAGAAAGAAAGGGAAAATATCATGCTTCAGTCCAAATCAATTAATATTAGTTCCTTCTCTATATAGTATAATAGCAATAGCAAATAGTATGGTCCCTCTTTACTCCTTTGGGATTATTTTGGATTATTGTACTGCTGAAAACAGCTTAGTCATTTATAATTCTTCATTGAACAAAATTACTTTTACTGTGTACAATGTTCTCTTTGTTCTGTTCACTTCACTATGCATCAGTACATATAAGTCTTTCCAGGTTTTTCTGAAATCATCCTGCTTGTCATTTCTTATAGCATAATAATATCTCATTATTATCATATACCACAGCTTCTTTAGTCATTCCTCAATTAATGGACATCTCTTTGATTTCTAATTCTTAGAAACCACAAAAAGGGCTATTATAAATATTTGTACAAACAGGTCTTTTCTCCTTTTGGGGAGATATCTTTAAGATAAAGATCTAGCAGGGGAATTACTGAATCAGAGGTTATGCATGTTTTATAACTTCAAATTGCTCTCTAGAATGAATTGGGTCAATTTGCAATTTTACCAATGGTGCATTAGTGTTCCAGTTTTCCAACATTCCCTCCAACATTCAACATTTTTCTTTTTGGTCATATTAGCCATTCTGATAGTTGTGAGAGGATACCTCAGAGTTGTTTGAATTTGCATTTCTCTGATCAATTGTGATTTAGAACAATTTTTTTTTCATATGGTTATAGATAGTTTTGATTTCTTCGTCTAAAAACTGGCTGATCATATCCTTTGACCACTTATCAATTGAGGAATGACTTGTAATTTTGTAGATTTGACTCTGTTCTCTATATATTTGAGAAATGACACCTTTATCAAAGATTCTTGTTGCAAAAATTACCTTCCAGTTTTCTGCTTTCCTTATGATTTCATTAATTTTATTTGTGCAAAAGCTTTTTCATTTTATGTAATCAAATTACCTATTTTACATTTTGTAATGCTCTCTCTTTTTTGATCCTAAATTCTTCCCTTATTCATAAATATGACATATAAACAGTTTATGCTCTCTTGATTTACTTATGGTATCACCCTTTATATGTAAATCAAGTATCCATTTTGACATTATCTTACCATATGATGTGAATTGTTGGTTTATATCCCTAGTTTTCTGTCATAATATTTTCCCAGGGTATGTCAAATAATGAGTTTTTGTTCCAAAAGCTTGGATCTCTGAGTTTAATCATATATTAAATTAGTATGGTCATTCACTATAATGTAATTTGTACCTAATCTATTTCACTGATCTACCATCCTATTTCTTAGCCAATATCAGATTTTTTTTTTGCTAATTATTGCTTTATAATACAGTTTGAGATCTGATAGGACTAGATCACCTTTTTTCGCATTTTTTCCATTGATTCCTTTGATATCTTTGAGCTTTTGTTCTTGCAGATGAATTTTAAATTTATTTTTCTAGTTTCATAAAATAATTTTTGATAGTTCGTTATGGTATTGCATAGATTAATTAAGGTGAAATTAATCATTTTTGTTATATTAGCATGGTCTACCCATGAGTAATTAATATTTTTCCAATTGTTTAGATTGGACTTTTTTTGTGTAAAAAGTATTTATAATTGTGTGCATACAGTTCCTGGGTTTTATCTTGGCAGATAGATTCACAAATATTTTATGCTTATTTTAAATGGAATTTCTCTTTTTATCTCGTGCTGCTGGAATTTGTTGGTGATACATGGAAATGCTGATATTTATATGGGTTTATATTGTATCCTCCAAGTTTGCTAAAGTTATTAATTATTCCAAGTAAGTTTTAGTTGATTTTCCAAGATTTTCTAAGTATCACATCATATCATCTGCTATGTTTTGCTTCCTTGTTATCTATTCTAATTCCTTTAATTCCCTTTTCTTCTCTTATTGTTATAGCTTACATTTCTAGTACAATATTAAAGTAAATATTAGAGGTCATAATAGGCATATTTGCTTTACTCTGATTCTATTGGGAGGGTTTCTAGCTTATCCCCATTACAGATAATGTTTGCTAATGGTTTTACATAGAGTAATTATCATTTTAAAAATAAGCTCCATTTATTCCCATGCTCTCTCATGTTTTTAATAGGAATGGGTGCTGTGTTTTGTCAAAGGTTTTTTTCTGCATCTATTTGAGATAACCATATGATTTCTGTTGATTTTATTATAGATATGATTAATTTTCCTAGTATTGAACCAGCCCTGAATTTCTGGCATAAATCCCACCTGGTCATAGTGTATCATCCTTGTGATAATGTCTTTGCTAGTTTTTCATTTAACATTTTTGCATCAATATTCATTAGGGAAACTGGTCTGTAATTTTCTTTCTCTGTTTTGGCTCTTTTTGGTTTGGGTATTTAGCACCATATTTGTTTCATAAAAAATTTTGATAAGATTGCTTCACCTATTTTTTCAAATAGTTTCTATAGTATTGGGATCAATTTTTTTTTTTAATGTTTGGTAGAATTCTCTCCTAAATCCATCTGGTTATGGAAAGTTTTTCTTAATTTATTAATGATTTGTTCAATTTCTTTTTCAAAGATTGGGTTATTGAAGTATTTTATTTCTTCTTCTGTTAATCTGAGAAATTTATATATATATATATATATATATATATATATATATATATAATTGCACAAAATAGCTCCTAACAATTCTCTTGATTTCTTCGTGAGTTTACCCTTCATTTTTGATACTAATAATTTGGTTTTCTTCTTTCCTTTTAAAAATCAAATCAACCAATGATTTATTTTATTTTTTCATAAAGTCATATTCTAGTTTTATTAGTCCAATGGTTTTATTAATTTCAGTTTTCTTCATCTCTTTTTTGATTTTCAGGATTTCCAATTTTATGTTTAATGGGGGAGTTTTAATTTGCTCTTTTTCTAGTTTTTTAAATTGCACGCCCAATTCATTGATCTGCTTTTTCTCCATTTTATTGATGTAAACAATCAGAAATATAAATGTTTCCCCAACTACCATTTTGAATTTTGTCATGTCATCTTATTGCTGTCATTTTCTTCATAAAATGATTGTTTCTATGATTTGTTCTTTGACCCACTTTTTTTTTTTATTTAATAGCCTTTTATTTACAGGTTATATGTATGGGTAACTTTATAGCATTAACAATTGCCAAACCTCTTGTTCCAATTTTTCACCTCTTACCCTCCACCTCCTCCCCCAGATGGCAGGATGACCAGTAGATGTTAAATACATTAAAATATAAATTAGATACACAATAAGTATACATGACCAAACCGTTATTTTGCTGTATAAAAAAGAATCAGACTCTGAAATATTGTACGATTAGCTTGTGAAGGAAATCAAAAATGCAGGTGGGCATAAATATAGGGATTGGGAATTCAATGTAATGGTTTTTAGTCATCTCCCAGAGTTCTTTCTCTGGGTGTAGCTGGTTCAGTTCATTACTGCTCCATTGGAAATGACTTGGTTGATCTCATTGCTGAGGATGGCAGGTCCATCAGAACTGGTCATCATATAGTATTGTTGTTGAAGTATATAATGATCTCCTGGTCCTGCTCATTTCACTCAGCATCAGTTCGTGTAAGTTTCTCCAGGCCTGTTCATATCCTTTGACCATTTTTCAATTGGAGAATGGCTTGATTTTTTATAAATTAGAGTTAATTCTCTATATATTTTGGAAATGAGGCCTTTATCAGAACCTTTGACTGTAAAAATATTTTCCCAGTTTATTGCTTCCCTTCTAATCTTGTCTGCATTAGTTTTGTTTGTACAAAAACTTTTCAGTTTGGTATAATTGAAATTTTCTATTTTGTGATCAGTAATGATCTCTAGTTCTGCTTTTGACCCACTTTTTTAAAGGATTAGATTATTTAATTCCCAATTAATTTTTAATCTCTCTTTCTATTGTCCATTATTGAATGTAATTTTTATTTCATTATTATCTGAAAAGGATATGTTTATTATTTCTGCTTTTCTGAATTTAGTTGTGAGATTTTTATATTTTAATACGAGGTAAATTTTTATGTAGGTTCCATGTACTGCTTGGAAAAAATACATTCCATTTTTTTTACCATTCAATTTTTTCAGAGATTTACCACATCTAACTTTTCCATAATTATATTCATCTCCTTAAATTTTTTCTTGCTGATTTTTTGGTTAGTTTTATCTAATTAGGAGAGGGAAAAGTTGAGGTTGCTCCAGTATAGTTTTATTACCTATTTCCTCCTATAACTTATTTAACTTCTTTAAAAATTTGGATACTATACCATTTGGTGCATATAAGTTTAGTTTTGATATGATTTCATTGTTTATGCTACCTTTCAGCAAGATGTAGTTTCCTTCTTCATCTTTTAATTAAATATATTTTTGCTTTTCCTTTGTCTGAGATTATGAGTGCTACCTCTGCTTTCTTTACTTAAGTTGAAGCATAATATATTGTGCTCCAGTCTCTTACCTTTACCCTATTTATATCTCTGTGCTTCAAATGTGTTTCTTGTAAACATGTTGTAGTATTCTGGCTTTTAATCCATTCTGCTATCCACTTCCATTGTAGAGGTGAGTTAATCCTATTTCTATTTATAGTTATGATAACTGTGTGTTTCCCTCCATGCTGTTTTTTGCTTGTTTATCCCCCCTCTTTTATACGTCACCCTTCCCTTCTTACAAGTTTTTTTTTTTTTTTACTTTTGATCACTGCCTTTTCCAATAAACCTTCCCTTTTATCAGTATCCCCTTCTATTATCCCCATTTCCTCCAGTTCTTTAATGTGAAAACTGCCAAATACTGGGTAATCCTGACTGTGTTCCAAGATATTTAAATTGTTTCTTTTTGGCTGTTTGCAATACTTTCTCCTTGGTCTGTGAGCTCTGGAATTTGGTATGATGTTTCTGGGAGTTTTCATTTTAGGACCTTTTCCAGGCAGTGATCAGTGAATTCCTTCACATTTCTATTTTGCTCTCTGGTTCTAATATAGCACCATGGTTTTCTTTGATAATTTCTTGAAAGATATAGTCTAAGCTTTTTTTTTTTAAATCATAGTTTTCAGGTAGTCCAATAATTTTTATATTATCTCTTCTGGATTTATTTCCCAGTCATTTTTCCAATGAGAAATTTCACATTTTCTTCTTTTTAAAAAAAAATTTGTTTTATCTTATCTTGATATCTAATTTATACTAATTGATACTAATTTATAAGAAATTATTTTCTTCAGTAAGCTTTTGAACTTCCTTTTCCATTTGGCCAATCCTATTTTTAGGGAGCTATTTTTCTCAGTAAGTTTTTGTACATTGTTTTTGTACATTGTTTTCCTTGCTATTAATTTTTTTCGTGATTCTTTTGTTGTTGATTTGGCCCAAGGGGCCTTGCTGTTGGGTTGCTTTGGAAACACTGACTTCTGCTGGAAAGCTCCAGGGGGCAAGGTCTTGCTGTTGGCCAGCCTGGGACAGAGCCTGACCACTGGTCAGTAATGGAGTCCAGGCTTCCTTGGTGGCTTATGCTGGGGTAGCTGGGGTAAAGCCTTATGGTTCTCCACAGGCAGCTCCATTGCATTGGGGCTGCGGGCTTGCAGGAGGGCCCAGTCTCATTGTTGGATTGCCCCAGTCTTGGAGCCTTGCTGCAGTCCTCTTGCTGAGAGGCTGGCTGGCTGGCTGCTGCTGCTCTTGGACCTCACTCTCCTTCCACCACAGTGAAACAGATCTTTTCTTTTGTGTTGGTAAGTTATTTCTCTACTCCCTAAATCAATTCTGAGGTGGTTTTCTAGTTGTGTGGAGGGGAATTTGGGAGGGCTTCAGAAGGTTCTTTCCTTACTCCCTTATCTTGGCACTGGAAGACCACCTCTTAATTTTTAATTAAAATCCTATTCCAAAGTGGAAATTACCATCATTTTTCAAACTTAAAGAAATAAAGCTAGCTAAACCCAGTCATTCCAAAGACCCTCAGTTATTATTCCTCATTTTGGTGACAAGCTACTTTCTCCCTTTAACTTTCCTTGGTGCCATCATATAGTATTGTGGGTTTAGACAAAGAATTTTGGCTAATGAGATATTTTAGGATTGGAGAGAGAGAAAAAAGCTGTAAGCTGATATAGACTGAAAGAAGGCATCTTTGTATTGTAGCCTATCTGTTCATGGGATATAGAGAAAGCACCCTCTAGCAGAGAGGATTCTTACTTAATCTGATGCTGCCTCTTCATGCACAGCTCCAGATTACTTACCCTTCAGCAATGTAGTATTTCACATGCAAAGTCTACCTATCATCTCATGCTCACAGTAAATCACAATGCATTATTTGATATATTTACAATGAATTGGATTTGATATGTTAATAACAACAATACGCTCATAATGTATTTTTCAATTTGAATTAATTTTGGAGCTAATTCTAGCTCCTGAATGTCTTCATTTAAAATATACATATATATGTATATTGTTAGGTATTTTAATTAGGCCCAAAGGAATATATTTGCAAATTTTGGTACACTTCATTTGTTATATTAATGAAAAGGCACATTAAATCAAGTTTCATGTGGATATTTCATTATGTACAGTGCTCTTACATGTCACTAAAAGAGATTTATTTTAGAGGCTGTAGCCACAAATAGCCACTATGGACACAGCGCTCATTTAAAATTTAAAATTTTGTTTTAAGGTGCTGGAAAACAAAACACCCTACTGTTTACCAAGTACTGCAAAAACTGCCTCACTCAGCCATGGATTAGAGTATGCTGTGGATCAGATTCAGTCCTGGACAAAATTGGAAGGTATAGTTCCCTCTCTCCCCCCCCCCCCCCCCCATGTAGTTATATCTTACTCAGAGGTATCTTGCTTTCTGTATGTTGCTCTAGGTGGTATCATCTCACAGGGAATATAGTCAGCACTTCAAACTCAAGAAGGTCAAACTTGAGCAGAACCTAAGGTATGCATAGGTAACTTCATTTTCTCTTCATTGGATTGACCTAGAACCTGTTTCTTCTTTCACTGTACCCTCTGTACCTCTCCCCCCCACCTCACAGGGAATTCTCCGAGAAATGTGCCTTTTTTGGGGCATATAGATAATTCCAAAAGAACTGGATGGACACGCACACACACACACACACACACACACAACACACACACACAGAGTGAGAAGAGTTAGCCACTAAAAAAAGCAGGCTAAAGGTTTATAAGTCCCATATAAACAGATGCTTGCTTTCACTGCATATGCATATAGAGCTCCTTCTAAGGATAATTATTTTAATAACAATAATAATCATAAGACTAATAATAGCTGACATTTGTATAATGCTTTAGGTTTGCAAAGTTCTGTGCATACTTTATCTCATATGAGTCTTACAACAACAATATGAGATAGCTATTACAGGTATTATTATTGACACTTGACAGATGAGGAAATAGGTTCAAGAATAAGTTAAAACCTATAAGAGGCAGCTTGGTAGAGCAGAAAGGGAACTGAATTTGTTATCATAGAAACTGAGTTTGAATCTCATCTATGTTACTTATGATCTGCATGATCCTGAGCAAATCCCAACTTGCTGGTCTTCAGTTTCCTCACCCATAAAATAAAGGGATTGGATTTGATGATTTTTAATCCCCCTTCCACACCTAGACCTATCATTGCCCCTGGTTATACAGTTAGAAAGAATTGGAAGGGAGGGAATTAATTTCCCTTCTATGTGACTTCAAGATAAACAGCCTTTTTCCACTGCCACACTTTGTTTCTCCATTGAACCTAGAAGAAGTTTTAGTATCCAGATAATAGAGTTGTTGTGTTTTTTTTTTCAGGCTTTTTAAAAAATTCTGTCTGATCAGTATTTCTATAGAGAGTGGGGCAGTAGATTAATTAATTAGTCACAACTATGAATAAGACTTTGTCTCCCTTGGATAAACTATATGTGGTTCAAGATCGGGACAGCACCTTTTCTATTTAGTTTGAAATAACAGAAAATCTCTAATTGCTTTCAATCCTCCCCTCTTTTCCACATCCATAATATCTCTGATTCAGTACTGTGAAGATCATTTCCCAATACCCTATCAAACTATAATTTCTGATCTCAGATCTCTTTCCCTTCCTTTTTTTCTTTCTCCCTCCTTCTCTCCTTCCCTCCCTCCCTTTTTCCTTTCCTCTGTCTGTCTGTCTCTGTGTGTCTCTGTGTCTCTCTCTCTGTATGTCTCTTAGTCTCAGTCTCTCTCTCTCTCTTTCTCTCTCTCTCTCTCTCTCTCTCTCTCTCTCTCTCTCACACACACACACACATACACACATGCACACATGCTTACATGACTGATAAGTGTCCCTACCTCAATTAAAAATTTTTTAACAGGAATAAAATATAAAAAGATGTATTTCTGACATAAAATGACTGAGTTTTTTTTAAAAAACATTGTTTATGCATTTATTGTGTGCTGGGCACTATGATAAATACTAGGGTGCAAAGACAAAAAAAACAAACAAACAATAACAAGGCAGTCCTTTACTCCTAACCATCTTCTCACTAGCCCATCTTCTCCCATTACATATGTGCTTTTTTCCCTTCCATAATCAAATCAGTGCTGCCAATGCTACTGAAAATGTCCATTAATATATCCCAAAGAGATTATAAAGAAGGGAAAGGGACCTGTATGTGCACCAATGTTTGTGGCAGCCCTTTTTGTAGTGGCTAAAAACTGGAAACTGAATGGATGTCCATCAGTTGGAGAATGGCTGAATAAATTGTGGTAAATGAATATTATGGAATATTACTGTTCTGTAAGAAATGACCAACAGGATGATTTCAGAAAGGCCTGGAGAGACTTACACGAACTGATGCTGAGTGAAATGAGCAGGACCAGGAGATCATTATATACTTCAACAACAATACTATATGATGACCAGTTCTGATGGACCAGGCCATCCTCAGCAACGAGATCAACCAAATCATTTCCAATGGAGCAGTAATGAACTGAACCAGCTATGCCCAGAAAAAGAACTCTGGGAGATGACTAAAAACCATTACATTGAATTCCCAATCCCTATATTTATGCCCACCTGCATTTTTGATTTCCTTCACAAGCTAATTGTACAATATTTCAGAGTCTGATTCTTTTTGTACAGCAAAATAACGTTTTGGTCATGTATACTTATTGTGTATCTAATTTATATTTTAATATATTTAACATCTACTGGTCATCCTGCCATCTAGGGGAGGGGGTAGGGGGGTAAGAGGTGAAAAATTGGAACAAGAGGTTTGGCAATTGTTAATGCTGTAAAGTTACCCATGCATATATCCTGTAAATAAAAGGCTATTAAATAAAAAAAAATTTAATCCCCTAAGACTTCATTCACTATCAATTTAATTTTCTAAATCCAAGTACCCTTCCTCTAGCCCTTATTATCTATTTCTGTTACACTCCAATTTCCTATTAGAATATAAGTTCTTTGAAGACAAGAACTATGTGAGTGCTTAGCACAGTATTACCTCATAGTACCCCTTATTCAATGAATTTTTGTTCTTCATTCAATATCCTTATCTTCTAAAAGGGGGTAACAATCCATATCAGGAAGTATTGGGCAAGGGAAGGTAGTTTCAATCTGTGATATCACAGGGATGGTGCTTGGAATAATAGGGTAGTCATAGTGGAAAGGAAAAGATTTGAACACATCCTTAGAATCATAGTAAATAATGATCCAGGTGTGAAAAGCTCTTATCTTACTTTTCTAACCTTTTCACATAACATCCCCAAATGTATGAACACAGACAGAATGATAGACCAATGTTCACCATTTTTCGCTGTTAATAGACTGAAAGTCTCTTTAAAGTGGGTACCAGCCTAACTTCAGAATCTGACTGTAACAAGAGTTTTGCCACACTCTTACTTCAGTGTAACATTTTAATCCAAGCATTGAGGCTACTATTTAATAAATCAAGAAAAAGCACGGCATAGTGGATAAGAGGAATCATGAAGACCAAGTCATGATTCCTCTTATTCACTATGCCATGTTTTCTCATTGAATTAATGTCCAAAGTTAATGACTTTTGACTTAAAATGGCATATAAGGATAGGCAAGGTAATAATCATAGGCTCATATATTTTAACCTAAAAATTATCTTAAAGGCCATTGATCCAGCTCTATCCACCTCTCTTTTAAAAATGAGAAAACTGAGCATGAGAGAAGGCAAGAGGCTTGCCCAAAGTCACATAGGGAGTAAATGAGAGGAACACTTGAATCCAAGTGCTTTGACTCCTTTGTACCACATTGCTTTTCTATATTAAGACAATGTTTAAAATAATATAAATGAACAGTTGCATGTCCCATAGAGGCTTACAAAGCACTTTGCGTATGTTACTTCATTTGAACCTCACCACAATTCAGTGGAATAGATGCTATTGGTACCCTCAATTTATAGATGAGGAATCTATGTTTGAGCTGTCCATGGTCCTAAAGTTAGTAGCAAAAGTGGGATTGAAATTTCGTTCTTCCTAATTCAAAACACTTTTCCCATTATACCATTTGACTGGATAGAGATATAACAGGTAACAAAACACGAGAAAAGAGGTGGCTAAAGTATGACTCCAGAGGCAAATGTGACATTCCATTATGCATGCCTCATTTACCACTAAGATACAGACAAACATGAGGAACTCCTAAGAAAAGTATGATTAAAGGAGCTGCAAGAATAGATTTACAAGGAAGGATGCGGCAAATTAAATATACATAACTTCTCTAAATGAAGACTAGGGAGGGTAGAGATGGCCATTCAAATATCTAAAATATACTTAGGCAGGAGAGGAATTATTTAACAAGATGCAACTATAACTACAAAGGATGGTTTTTGTTAAGAAAAAGTTGATGGTAAACATCAAGCAAAATCCCAGGATCTTCAAGATTCATGGGTTTATGGAATAATTTCTCACAGGAAAATTATTATTATTTTCCACTAGATCCAGATACACTAGGGAGCTCATTCTGGGGAAATAGGCATCAGGTAGTCTGATACCATAAACCTATTCCATTTCTGCCATATGTGGTTTACCAAAGGAAATAAGACTGGGAATAATAAGGTGCCTTCTAGAAATGTTCCAAAGAAAGATTTAATTCTGTTGAGTAGCTTTATTCCTAGAAACAAGTCTACCTTTTGTGAAATAGATAAATAGAGGAAAGTTTGTATTTATGCTGCTTCTCACTTGTAGGGCTTTCATGTTCCCAGGCCACAGTTCTCAGGATGCCCAGATCCTTCTTTTTAGGAGCAAAGTTGCTAAGTCACTAACAATTTGAAAAAGAATTAGGCATCCTTCTTTCTTTCTTTTTATGAGATCTTTTTTATTCATGGTATTGTGAGAACATTTTATTCATTCAATGTATTTATTTATTCTGAAGGAGACATGGCATCTTACCATGAATATGGCTACTGTTGCTTGGGAGGAACTCACCTCTATTTCAGAACTGTGACTGAGTTTTGGGGATCTGTCCAGAAACTGAGTCTAGAATCAATGAATCATTTAGCATTCATTGATTCCTATTATATTAGTCAGTTGACGAGCATTTATTGAATTCTAGAGACTATATTAAGTGCTAAAGCTACAAGGAAAGACAAAAATAGTACCTGTCTTAATAAAATTTGAGCTCATATTCTAGGACATCATGTTAGAAACTGGAATATAAAGACAGAAACAATTATGACCCTTTATTTAAGGACCTTACAGTTTATTGAGGATAAACATGTACACACACATATGTATACATACATATATATGTATATATAGATAAATATGTATATGTATGTATATATGTATGTATCCGGGAGCCTAAGGGATCTACAAAATTGGATTCAATTCGGAGAGAGGCCTGACTCCAAAGAGGGGATCTTTCTTCTGTTCTCTTCCTACCCCACAGTAACTCCAAGGTCATTTCCAAACCAAAGCTTTGGTTTCTCCCAAAACATGGATATTGGGATCTCTTTTAGAAAAAGTATAAGTAGGAAAACTATTTATTTTCTATGTCACATAATCTATATAAGATGTAAAGGATACATGAAGAAATATAGAAAACATGTAAAATACCCTTTTGTACTTATTATTCTCCCCTGAAATGATGATAATGGAACAAATATTTCTCATTCCCCTGAGAACTTTACTGTCCAAACCACTCCCAATATCTAGATCTTCAGGCTAGTTAGCTAGGGCATGGATTTTCAAAGTTCTTCAGCTGAAGGAGGATCTTGACAACAGTTATATATTTTTTTAAGAAGCCTAGTATGGAGGCAATCTTCTGCCCATATTCTGGTTCTCTATGTTCAGGAAAGAAAACAGTAAGGCAGATGATGGCATGGAGAAGGATACTAACAACTGAGGGTTCTCCTCAAGAAAGGCTTTTTAAAGGAGGTGCCCTTTGAGATGAGCCTTGAAGGGAACAGGGAGTCCTGTGAGACAAGGATGAAGAACAAGATCCTTCAGACATTGAAGACAGTAGGAGATAATGCAATGTACAATAACAATTGGTTTGGCTGGAGTGTCAAGTGTCTGAAAAGGAATAATGTTTGGAATGGGGTTTGGTCCATGCTTAGGGGATCTCAGATGTGGAGATTATAGGACACCAAGTAGCTGCTTTTGGGAAAATCCTGGTGACATGTTAAGCAAGTTTCTTGGAGAAGCAGTGGTTGTAAATTAACTGGTATAACTATGGATGGATGGGGGACAGTAGGGAGCTTTTCTCAGATTCTCCATTTAAGGAGGGCAAGAGGTAACCATCTCTTCATCTCCTACCCAGCTGTACTCTTTTGAACTTCATCATGTCCCTTTTCTCCTCTACTTTTCAGCTTCCTTCATTCAGTCTTCCTTTATTAGATAGTAAGTTTCTTCAGGACATGGGCTGTCTTTTGCCTTTCTTTGTAATCCTTAGCATTTAGTGCAGTGCCTGGCTTAATAAATGTTTATTGATTGACTATTGACTAATTCTGATTGGCTAACTATGTGGTTTGAAGAATCTTTTTTTTTTCTGTTTACTGCATAGCTAAAACTGTTGTCATCTTCAAATATGCTTTAGCATTGGCCATCTTTTCACTTTGTTGTCTTAATCTACACTCTAGTGATGTCATGTGGTCTGGTGAAAGACTCTGCTGTAGAGGGCCTTTATCCCCTCTAAAGTTTTATTCTTCCCCAAGAAATGGCTGTCTGTCCTTGGACTTTTCATGTTTTCTTTTCCATTCTAGGTAGAGGGAATGG
This sequence comes from Sarcophilus harrisii, assembly GCF_902635505.1. Classification (NCBI taxonomy): domain Eukaryota; kingdom Metazoa; phylum Chordata; class Mammalia; order Dasyuromorphia; family Dasyuridae; genus Sarcophilus; species Sarcophilus harrisii. The sequence goes on from NC_045429.1 coordinate 134,109,714, forward strand.
AGTCTCTGAACTTGGTCAGGAGCATGAGCCTGGAATCCAGGTTTAATGTTGCCACATGCTCAAGGAACAATTCCATGTAATTCCAATAGATTTAAGATGGGAAATGCCATCTGCATCCAGAAAGAAAACTATGGAGATTGACCGTGGATCAAAGCATAGTATTTTCACCTTTTTGTTTGTTTTCTTTCTTGTGTTTTCCTCCCCTTTGGTCAGGAGGATTCCAGTGGAGGGAATCACTCAGCAGTTATGTCACATCTGGACGTGATTGATAAAATCAATGTAATGTAGCTACAGAACTGAATTATGAGCATAATCCCCATCTGAGTATAGGGATATACTCTATGTGTGTGTGTGTGTGTGTGTGTGTGTGTGTGTGTGTGTGTGTAAGTATAGGGAAAGACTATAATCTTAGAGGTACTAAGGGGAAATATCTGTACATTGTTTTTGCTATATCTTTAAAATAAGTATCCCTTTATAAAAGCTAATTGAAGTTAAAGTGAAATTAGGATGTTTTTTATTGGTCCTCTAACAATTGGGAAATACAAAAAGTGGGGGACCCAAGCCATTGGCAAAAGAAATACTCTTGTCTTAGAACCCTGAGGTGAAATGAAGTGTTCCTGGCTCTAGAAGAGTGGAGCCAGAGCATACATATTATGTGGGAAATGAGCTAGGAAAGATAGGCTGGAGTCATAATGGGAAAGTCTTTAAATGCCAAAGTACCATATCCTCTAGAATCAATGGGAAGCTCATGAAACTTCCTAAGCACTAACAAGAGCTGGTCAGACCTGTGTTTTAAGAATATCACTTTGGAAGATGACTCAGAGTGGAGATTGAATTAGAAACAGCAATTAAGAATCAATTGCAGTAGACCTGGTGAAAGGTGATAGGGACCTGAACTAAAGTAATGGTTTTATAAGTGGAAAGAAGGAGATGAATTTATTCTGCAAAATTCCAGACAACAAGACTAGGACCAATGTGTGACAGTTTCAGAGTCTTAGTTCAACTCCATAAAAGAATGTCTAGTATTTACAGATGCTTCCAATAGAAGATGTGTTGAAGTATGGGGACTCTCCACAGGAAAACTAGGGAAGAGGCTAAATGGCTATCTGTTCAGGACATTTATGAAAAGAATTACTACCTGTTGTGGGAAATTGGAGAAAATGCCTTCTTTCACCTGTCAACTCCATTCAGTTCAACAAAAATGCCTTAAGCACCTATGAAGGGATACTGTACTAGACTGGAAATATAAAGAAAAAAGCAAAATAATCCTGGCTTTCATGTATGTGTGGGAAGATGGGAACAACACATATCTTTTAAATGAATACAAAATAATTTTCAAATGAAGAGGTCACTAACAACCAAAGGGATAAAGAAAGGCTTCTTATAAAGTAGGGAAAGATTTTTAATCTTTTTTTGTATGTCATGGACTCATTGTTAGTCTGGTAAAAATCTATATTTTTAAAAGCATAAAGTAAAGCATCTCAGATTACAGGGGAAACCAATTGTATTGAAATACAGTTATCAAAGTATTTTTACCCTAGAAAGACCTGCATTAAGTGATGATGAAGTGAGCAGAACCAAGGAAACATTGTACACAGTAACAACAAGATTATGTGATGATCAATTTTGATGGACTTGGCTCTTCTCAATAATGTGGTAATTCCATGTAATTCCAATAGATTTAGGCTGGAAAATGCCATCTGCATCCAGAAAAAAAAAAACTATGGAGACTGACTATGGATCAAAGCATAGTATTTTCACTTTTTTGTTTGTTTTTTTCTTATGTTTCCCCCCTTTGATCTGATTTTTTCTTATACAACATGACAAATGTAAAAATATGTTTAAAAGTATCGCACATATTTAACCTATATCAGATTTCTTACTGTCTTGGGGAAGATAAGACAGAAAGGGAGAAAAATTTAGAACACAAAGTCTTACAAAAATGAATGTTGAAAAGTATTTTTGCATGAATTGGAAAAATAAAATATTATTGGAAAAAATTTTAAATTCACATACCTCTTGAAATTCCTCCAAATACCTTTAATCTCATTGACCCAAGATTAAAAAATCCATTATACAAAGGGTTTTACAAGGACTAACTGTTGAAAGAAGCTAGGGCTTCTCAGAGGCAGAAATAAGGAAAGACTATATTCCAGATATGAGGCACATCCTAGAAAAAGGCCTGGAGTTAGGAAATGGAATGTTAACTTCAAGGAATAGATTAATAGTCAATCTGGTTGAAATATAGAATGTGTTAAGGGGAGTAGACTCAATTCAGTCTGGAGCTAGATAGGGTATTTATATACTAATTTCAGAGTTTGTAATTTCTTCTAGAAGCAGCATTGAGATACTAAGGTTATGATGTAGTTAAATCTACAACTGATATTCTATGATTGCAATGACTTGGAGTCAGGAAGATGGGGAGTTTGAATTCTACTTGAAATACAAGGTTTGTGATTCTGGTCAAATCACTTAGATCTCAGTTTCCTCATCTGTAAAGGCCATAAAAATATCACCTATCTCACAGACTCATTATGAACAACAAATGACATGTAAAACACATAAAACATGGTCATCTTAAAGGGCTATACAATTGCTAGGTATTAGTATGAATTTATTTAATATCCTAGGATTTTAAGAAGAGGTCTGGCAGAGGAATTCATATTTGTGGTAGAATTTCAAACTCAGGCTGCAGATGAGAAGAAATAATGGTTGAAGAAGTGGGAGTGAGAGGGTTAGACAGTTGGATCCCTCACACATTGCACCAACAGTAAGTGGTTGGGGTCTTTTGTCTCCCCAATACTGTAATGTCACAGGTGTTCAAAATAGCATGAGCTGTACTTAGGGTGTGTTACAAGTTCCAAAACCACCACTACAGGGATGGGATGGACTAGGAAGTCACTCTTGCTTCAGAGTTTCTTTCATAGTCAAAATTCCCAAACCTTTTAATGAAAAACATTTTAGCCATCTATTTTTCAGCATCAGCTTCATATTAAAATTCAGCTTATTTTGGAAAGCAAGAATCATATTCATAATAATGATGATACTAATCATTCACAATTACATACTTGTTTAAGGTTTGCAAAGTACTTTACATACATTCAAAAGCTGCAGCCAGGGAAGAGAATATGAATGCTGGATTCCTTCTTTTGCTTTTCTTGTCATTGGCACTGATTCGTTCCTCATAGGAAAGGCAATTCCATCTCTGTCTTTGTGTCTCTCCATGCTTCAAGTTTCCCATCTGTTCATTGGTGGTTATACTGCCTTCCTCTGATCCATTAATTGGCTGCCCCCATACCTGTAATGCTCTACCTCATTTGTGACCTCTGATTCCTTAAATTGGTTGACCCTTGCTCCTCCAAGTCTGAAATGCTCTCCCTCCTCTTCTCAATCCCTCCATTCTTAGAACACTCTTCTGCGATTTCCCAATCCCTCTATTCTTAGGATGCTTTTTTGGAGGCAGAGCCAAGATGATGGAGTAAAGGCAAGGACTCACCCAAGCTCTCTCCAAAATCCCTCCAAATACCTTTAAATAATGACTTTAAACAGAACCCACAAAAAGACAAAGGGGAATAATTTTCCAGCAAAGACAACTTAGAAGGTCAACAGGAAAGGTCTATTCCACCAGGCGGGACTAGAACTCAGTCCAAGAACAAGTAGTGTCAGCCGAGTCCCAGCCTCAGTAAATCAGAAGCAGGTCTGAATTAGCAGTGGCAACAACAGTTGCAGCAGTGGCTTCTGGAAATCTCAGTTCATAGATGATCTGGACTGCAGCACTGACCCACATTCCCAGAGTGAATAGGAGCACTAGCACACTAGTACTTAAAGCCAGAGTGGATTGGGGAAACTCCTTACAGTTCCAGGGTTAAAGAGAGTACCTGTGGTCACTCACAAACCAGAACACAGTCCATGAAAGGAGTAAATACACTTCTCCTTGCATCATATCACTTTAGAAGAACTGAAAATTTATAGGTCCCTAGTAAGATATCTGAAAACAGCTGCAGAAAACCCCTAAAGCTTGGGACATTGCACCCTCCACCATGAAAACAGAGTCTTACTTTAATAATAAGTTAAAAGCCAAGTAATAGAGTGGGAAAATGAGCAGACAACAAAAATGTTTCTGACTATATAAGTTATTATGGTGACAAGAAAGATCAAAATACACACTCAGAAGAATATAAAGTAAAAGCTCCTATATCAAAGCCTCTAAAAAAATAAAAATTGGTCTCAGGCTATTAGAAAAACCTAAAAACGATCTTGAAAATCAAGTAAGAGAAGCAAAGGAAAACTTGGGAAGAGAAATGAGAGTGATGCAAAAGGACACACAAAAAACTAATGAGGAAAAGAATGCCTTAAAAAGCAAAATTGGCCAAATGGGAAAGGAGTTAGAAATCAAGAAACAAGACAAAACCAAAAGAATGAAAAAAATAGAAAACAATGTGAACTGGAAAAAACAACTGACCTGGAAAATAGAAACAGGAGAGATAATTTTAAAATTATTTAAAATTACCTAAAAGCCATGATCAAAAAAGGACCCTAGACCTCATTTTTCAAGAAATCATCCAGGAAAACTATTTTGATATTCTAGAATCAGAAAGTAAAATGGAAATTGAAAGAATCCACTGATCACTTCCTGAGATTCTAACATCAAAACTCCCAGGAATATTTTAGCCAAATTCTGGAACTCCTAGGTCAAGAAAAAAAATATTGCAAGCATCCAGAAAGAAACAATTCAATTATAATGGAACCACAGTCAGGATAACAGAATATTTAGCAGCTTCTACATTAAAAGATTAGAGGGCTTGGAATATGATATTCCAGACAGTGATGGAGATAGGGTTACAACCAAGAATTATCTATCTAGAAAAAATAAGTATGATCCTTTCAGGAAAAAGGTGAACAGTCAATTGAAAAGAAAACTTTCAAGCATTTGTGATGAGAAGACCAAAGCTGAATAGAATAGAATACTCTCTTCTTCCCATCCCTCAATTCTTTTTTCTTTTTCTTTTTTTTTCTTTTCTAGTTCCTTTTTCTACTATTTTTTTTTGCTGAGGCAATTGGGGTTAAGTGACTTTCTCAGGTTCACACAGCAATGCAGTGTTAAGTGAGATCAGATGCTCTATCCACTATGTCATCTAGCTGCCCCCATCCCTCAATTCTTAAAATTCTCTTCCTCTTTCCAATTCTTTTTGGATTCCTTCAAATCCCAGTTAAAATTCCACCTTCTACAAAAAGCTTTTACTGACCTTTCTTAATATTAGTGCCTTCTTTCAAAATTATCTGTGTGATCATTATTGATTACAAAATAGAAATTTTTGATTACATCAAATTAAAAAGCTTCTGTACAAACAAAATTAGAAGGGAAGCAACAAACTGGGAAAACATTTTTATAGTTAAAGGTTCTGATAAAGGCCTCATTTCCAAAATATATAGAGAATTGACTCTAATTTATAAGAAATCAAGCTATTCTCCAATTGATAAATGGTCAAAGGATATGAACAGACAATTTTCAGATGATGAAATTGAAATTATTTCTACTCATATGAAAGAGTGTTCCAAATCATTATTAATCAGAGAAATGCAAATTAAAACAACTCTGAGATACCACTACACACCTGTCAGATTGGCTAAGATGACAGGAAAAAATAATGATGAATGTTGGAGAAGATGTGGGAAAACTGGGACACTGATGCATTGTTGGTGGAATTATGGACAGATCCAACCATTCTGGAGAGCAATCTGGAATTATGCCCCAAAAGTTATCAAACTGTGCATACCCTTTGATCCAGCAGTGCTACTATTGGGCTTATACCCCAAGGAGATACTAAAGAAGGGAAAGGGACCAGTATGTGCCAAAATGTTTATGGCAGCTCTGTTTGTAGTGGCTAAAAACTGGAAAATGAATGGATGCCCATCAATTGGAGAATGGTTGGGTAAATTGTGGTATGTGAATGTTATGGAATATTATTGTTCTGTAAGAAGTGACCAGCAGAATGAATACAGAGAGGCTTGGAGAGACTTACATGAACTGATGCTAAGTGAAATGAGCAGAACCAGGAGATCATTATATACCTCAACAATGATACTGTATGAGGATGCAATCTGATGGAAGTGGATTTCTTTGACAAAGAGAAGATCTAATTCAATTCCAATTGATCAATGATGGACAGAAGCAGCTACACCCAGAAAAGGAACACTGGGAAATGAATCTAAACTGCTTGCATTTTTGTTTTTCTTCCCAGGTTATTTTTACCTTCTGAATCCAATTCTCCCTGTGCAACAAGAGAACTGTTTGGTTCTGCACATATATTGTATCTAGGATATACTTAACATATATAGGACTGCTTGCCATCTGGGGGAGGGGGTGGAGAGAGGGAAGGGAAAAGTCAGAACAGAAGTGAGTGCAAGGGATAATGTTGTAAAAAAATTACCCTGGCATGGGTTCTGTCAATAAAAAGTTATAATAAAAAATTATTTCTGAGTTATCCTGTATTTATATTGTTTATGCATAGTTGTTCATTTATTGTCCTCTTCATTAGATTATAGGCTTTCTGGGGGCAGGAACTTTTCATGTTTCTTCTTATCCCCAGTGTTTAGCACTTTCTTGAGAGAAGTCATAATAATCTCCAATGTTAGGAACTATTATTATTTTAAATAATGTGTATTTCTAAAAAGACTTGTTACTGTAGAATGATTTCCCCCCCAAAACACTTCCCACTTATTCATGATAATCTCTTGCTAATCTTTATAGCAAGATATTATATATCCATTTATATATGGGCAATATATACCCATTTATAGCAATGGGTATATATATAAACCCAGGGTTTAAGTTAAAAGGACTTATTTAATCTTTATAAGTAAGTCCTTTTAACTTAAACCCTGGGTAAAATAGTTAGAATTTTTTGTCCAGATATAATAAAGCAATTTTAGTTTAGTGATTAGCTCACATTGGTTAGTAGATTAGCCTTTTTCATTCTCTGAGATTTCAAGGATTCTCATCAGAGAATCTTAAATATGGGTGATCTTTCCCCAAACACAAAATATATTGTCATATGGCTTCTCCTGAAGGTACTGAAAATTTACTCGTACATAATAGGCCCCTTTCTGGACACCTTGTGGCTATAAGCAGGTTGGCAATCTCAGGTAGGCATTCATTGCAAATGCAGCCATGAATTGTCTTGAAGTGGTTGAGCCTAAAATATTATATTTCAAGCAGAGCTATATACTTCCCTGGGGACCAGTTCTGAACAAGTTTGCACTTGTGTGTTAATGAAAGGAGTGACTTCTAAGCAGATCAAATCCCTTTTCTTCATTTGAAAGCTATATAACTCTATGACTTTTAACCAACTCACCTTTAAATTTTTAGGTATTCAGGACAAATTAGGAAAGATTCAAGTTTGTATTCTGAATCTGACATTGTGCCCGGCACTGTGCTCTGGACAAATGGCTTAATTTTCTGAGTTTCTTCATCTGAAAAATGGGAATATTACAATTTGCACTATCTGCTTTTCAGGTTTGCTGAGAGTAAAACAGTTTGTAAATCTTAAAGAAATGTGAGTCAGTATTATTATTTTACAAACAAATGGTTTAAAGCTTGGTTTTTCTTACCCCCTCTCACCAAAAAAGATGCTGCAGCCTTGAGTACGATGAATTCTACATCAAAAAGGCTCAAATGTGCCTGGCTACAAGAAACAGTGAAGGGCAATGCAGCCAGAAAGGTGATTACCTGGAGCCAGTCATGATGGTCCACTGGGGAGGCAATGATGCTTATTGGGTATAGATACTCTAAGCTGTTATCCCTGTAGTCTTGGGAGTTTCCTCCTTCCTCTGAAGGACAGGGATTTTCACAGCAAAAACACAGTTGAGAGAAAATTTTCCTTTAACAAATTTCAATTCACATCAGTGAACTTGGACTCTTAAGTCTAACTTTCAAGTGCTGACAAAGTCTGACATGATTTAGCAGGTAATTTAATGAGGTTACACCCAGAGCTATCTGAAACTAATGAGCAATGCTGGCGAGAGTGAGGAGAGAGAATTTCAGTGGGGCAGCTGCCCTCAGAGCAATCCATTTTGAAGGGGTGTAAGAGTGACAAGGAGTGGGCAGAGGGGAAAGCAGAGGGGAAGGGGAGAGAGAAGGGAAGGGAAAAGATAAAGGAAGGGATGAGAGAGAAAGAGAAGACAGGGAAAAGAGAGTGAGGAAGGAGAGAGAGAGAGTGAAAGAGAGGGGAGAAGGGGGATAGAAAGAGAAGGGACAAAAAGAGGGAGAAAAGAGAGAAAGGGGAGGAAAGAATAGAGAGGTTGGTGAAGGGAGGAGAAAGAAGAAAATGAATGAGAAAGTTGATAGAAAAAAGGGAGAAAGGGAGTGAGAGTATGGAAAATGAGGAGAAAGGAGAGGCAAGGGAAAGAAATGAGAAATGGAAAGGAAAAAGAAAGAAGAAAAAAGCAGAGAAGTTGACTCTTATCTATACATTTCTCTAACACACTGGCTTTTATTAAGACATATTGAGTGGAACACCAGATTCTTTGGCATTCTTGGTCCAGTTCCTGATAAAATAGTAGATTCCTCAGTTTTTGACCCCTTTGTCTGGTTCCCTGGGGATTGACTCACACTCACACCTGTAAGCCTGATTAGCAGACCAAGTTTGACTTGATTAGTCAAGTGTGAAATGCAATACAGGCAGACATTTGAAATTCAAGTTTTCCAGTAGCTATGTTAATAGAGTTTGGGACATGAGCTGGATGCAAATGAAGCAGGACTATAATAAATCCCTTCCTGGGTAGAATGCACAGAATTTTAGAGTTTGGGAGGGAGTCTCAGAGATGAGTCAGTCCAATCCCAATGTATTGTAGGTCAAATTGTAATACTGCCATTTAATATTCCCACTCCCAAATGGACTCTAAGAAATTGAAAATGACTTTCCCAATATCACAGCTCCTTTCTGCCAGAGTTACGGATAGAATTCTGCTTTCCTGCCTTTTTGGCTCATTGCTCCTTCCATATCCATTTATCATTTCCCTTGAGGAATCATAGAATTAAAATATGAGAGAGATGGAGTGGACTTCAAAGATCATTTAGTCCAATTCCTGCCCAAAGCAAGAAATCTTGATTAGTAGACATCCCCAACTGGTTTTCCAGCCTCTGAAGAATGTAGTGACAGGGAATTCATTCCTTTTTTGTTGTTTTTGGCAATGATACTGGGGTGGTTTTTCATTTCCTTCTCTAGTTCTTTTTACAGATGAAGAAAATAGAATTAAGTGACTTGTCCAGGGTCATACAGCTAGTAAGGATCTGAAGTTGAATTTAAATTCAGGAACATGAGACTTCTTGGTATGACACATCATTGCACTACTGAACTGCCCATTCCAGTTCTGGATGAAACTAATGATTTGGGGAGATTTTCTTTAAAAAAAAATCTTGGCTCTTAAAACATTGCTATAGCACAAAAGTAGTGAATAATTTGGAAAACAACCTAAAATGTGGAAAAGGGCTTAGATTTGTCCCTATTAGATTCCAGAGTTCAGAACCAGAAATACTAGGTGAAAGGCAATGAGGCAAAGTTAAATTTAATTGGAGCTGTTCTTGAGAGGTAGTGGGTTCCTCCTGGGGTCTCAAGAGTGAACCACTTGTCAAATGTATTATAATATGGATTTTTTTAGAGCATGGTTTCTTAACCTGGGGTCCACAAACTTCCAAAGGATCCACGGATTGTTTGGGGGGTAGGAAGTAAGTGTGTGAACTTAGATAAAAAATAACATCTTTATTTTAATTTATTTGGTTTCTATTGTAATGCTATATATTTTATTTTATGCACTTTAAAACATTTTTCAGAGAAGGGTTTCATAGACTTTATCGGACCAACAAAGAAGTCTAATACACACAAAAATGCTAAGGACCCCTATTTTGGATCATGGGTTTAACTAAATGACCAGTAAGGATAGTCAATGAGTCAATAATAAGTACCAGGCACTCTGCTAAACTCTGTAGATACACAGAAAGGCAAAAGATTGTCTCTGTTCTCTAGAAGGCTGCAATCTAATAGGGGAGAGAATATGAAAAAAAAAGATATAGACAGGAAAAATCAGAGATAATATCAGAGTGATGGCATTAATATTAATGGAGGTCAGGAAGACTTTTTGTAGAAGATAAGAGTTTTTAGCTGAGATCTGAAGCCAGGAGTCAGAGATAAGGAAGGAGAATATTCCAGATGAGGGGAGCAGTCAGTAAAAGTGTCTGGAGGCTAGAAATGGGGTGTCTTGTTGGAGAAATAGCAAGACCCTTCATGTCATTGGGACACAGTGTGGGACAGAAGGAAGAAGGTGTAAGAAGTCCAAAAGAGAAGATGAGGCAAGGCTGTGAAGGACCCTTGAATACCAAGCAGTCTTTCCTTCTTGTGACTCTATGGAATGAAATTTTTTTTCCTGTAATTTCCACTTACTTGCTCTTAATTGTGGTATCTGCAAAACAAGCCGAGTCCTTCCTTCCCTAGGACAATTCTTCAAATATCTGAAGGGACCTCTCATAAGTCACGCCTTCTTTTCTAAGCATCCCCAGTTGCTCCAACCAATCTTAGTAAGGCACTTCTCTCTTTTCACCAGCCTGTCTGTCTTCCTCTTGGTGAGTTCCCGTCCCTTCTAAAACGTGGGACTCAGACCTGGACACGATCCAGTTCTGCCAGGTCCAAATATAGCAGGACTAACTTCCTTATTGCTTTGGACAGTATACCTCAATTAACAGACATTTCTCCTGTTTCATTACTTCTCAGTCTCTCCTCCAAAGCCTAACCGAGTCCCATCTCTTCGTCCTGAAGCTCACTCTAGTACTGGAATTCTCACAATACCAGTACTTTCTGCCCCAGCAGCCACTCATTCTGGCTTTTTCCCAGAAGCTCCAGTTTTTTAAAGAGGCAGCCCAGACCAGCCATTTCTCATTCCTTCCCAGACTACAATGGATTTTCCTCCCAAATTCCCCTATTTAGATTTTCCATCCCTCTCCCCAAATTTGCAGTTTCCTTTAGGAGCTGTGTTACCCTATTAGAATGGAAACACGTTCAGATCAGAGACTCTTTCTTTTTACTTGTATTTGTATTTCCAATATTAATGCCAGCTGACTGAAAGACTAACACTCTCTTACTATTTTGATCTGTCACCTTCCAGTGCTGATTTGTATTAAGTTCAAAATTCACTCAAACTTCTTGGTATTTTTCACAGAGTTTTCTCTCTAAACATGTCTAGGCCATGTTATACTTACACAGAGGACTAAAAAAAAAAGAACCTAAATGGAATACTTAGCAATGTTCTCTACGGAATTTCACCTAATTAGATTTAACCCAGTGTTTAGCCAGTTAAAATATTTTTGAATCCTGATTCTTGTCATCCACTGTGTCAAATATTCCTCCCAGCTTCCTGGTATGGGTAAGGTTGATAATAATGCGTCTTTTTGTTTTTTTACCAAATCATTAATAAAAATGCTAATTAATTCTTTAATGGATGAATGGTCAAAAGATATGAAAAATTTTTAGATGAAAAATTAAAGCCATTTACAGTCATATGAAAAAATACTCTAAACCGCTATTGATTATAGAAACACAAAATAGAACAACTGTGAGGTGCTACCTTACACCTATCAGACTGGCTAAGATGATAGGAAAAAATAATAATAAATGTTGGAGGAAATTGGGAAAAGTGGGACATTAATGCATTATTGGTGGAGTTGTGAACTGATGGAACCATTTTTGAAGAACAATTTGTAACTGTGCCCAAAAGGGCTACAAAATTGTACATATCTTTTTTGATCCAACCATTCCACTACTGGGTCTGTATCTCAAAGACATCATAAAAGAAGGAAAAGAACTCACATGTATAAAAATGTTTATAGTAGCTCTTTTTGTGGTGGGCTATCAAACTATACATACCCTTTGATCCAGTGTTTCTATTGGGTTTATATTCCAAAGAGATCCTAAAGGAGGGAAAGGGACCCACATGTGCAAAAATGTTTATGGCAGCCCTTTTTGTAGTGGCAAGAAACAAGAAACTGAGTGGATGCCCATCAGTTGGGGAATGGCTGAATAAGTTATGGTATTTGAATGTCATGGAATATTATTATTCTATCAGAAACAATGAGCAGAATGATTTTAGAGAAGCCTGGAGAGATGTACATGAACTGATGCTAAGGAAAATGAGCAGAACCAAGAGATCATTGTATATGGCAATAAGATGATTATGTGATGATCAATTCTGATTGGCTCTTCTCAACAATGAGATGATTCAGACCAGTTCCAATTGTTCAGTGATTAAGAGAGCCATATACAACCAGAGAGAGAACTGTGGGGACTGAGTGTGGACCACAACATAGCATTTTCACTCTTTTTGTTATTTACTTGCATTTTTTTCACATTTTTTTCCTTTTTGATCTGATTTTTCTTGTGCAGCAAAATAATTGTATAAATATTATACATAAATAAAATTATATAAAAATATAAAAAATATAAATAAACACATTAATTAAATCCAATTGGATTTAATATAGATTTTAACATGTTTAACATATATCGGATTACTTGCCATCTAGGGGAGGGAGTGGAGGGAACAGGAGGAAAATTTGGAACACAAGGTTTTGCAAGGGTCAATGTTGAAAAATAATCCCATACATATGTTTTGAAAATAAAAAGTTTTAATAAAAACAGAAAAGCTTCATATATGTTGACATTGAACTATGAATATCTTACCATCTGTGAGTTCTTGGGAAAGTCATTTAAATTTTCTGAGCTTCAGTTTCCTCATTTATAAAATGCGAAGAGAAATAATTCTCCATAGTTTTTGTGAGGTATAAAATGGGGAATTTGTCTAGAAAATCTATGATAACCTTCTAAATATATGATAAAATAAAATAATGCATGTAAGGTATATTGTAGTCTTAAAATGTTTGATAAATATCAGCTACTATTATTCTAAGTGCTCTTTCCTTTTCTGCTGATGGCAACTTACTCTCCATACATCTTGAAAAATTCATCCTGAGATCTTCTCATTCCAGATGGGCTGTCTCAGTAGCATTTTAGGACATGGATTCCTAAATGTACTTTCTCTGAACCCTTTGAAATTTGTTCTCCTCAGTTCTAGAGTGCACTTGTCCTTTTCTATCAAAAATTCTAAGAGCAATATATCAACAATCAGTGAATCCTGGTTCAAAAACAAAGGATGAACAGTAAAGTGCTGGGTTTCAAAGATTAAATAGGTCCTGCCCTTGAGGAGCTTACATTCTATTGAAGGAGAAAACACACACACACACACACACACACACACACACACACACACACACACACACACACGACATATCAGTAACTTTGGGAGTTAGTATGAATTGCTTCTGGGTGGTACAGCGGATAGAGGGCCAGGTCTGGAGTGAGGAAGACTCCTCTTACTGAGTTCAAATCCAATACAGTCTCAGGTACTTTCTATCTGTCTGATCCTGGAGAAGTCATTTATCCCTATTTGTCTCAGTTTCCTCATTTATAAAATGAGAGGGAAAAGGAATGGCAAACTGCTCCATATTTTTGAGTCAGACATGACTAAAACTACTGTATAACAATAACAAAAGCACTCTGAATTCCACTTTGGGATTTCACCTTAGATTCATTCCTCAAAAAAAAGAAAAAAAAAAAAAAGAAAAGAAAAGGAAAAAGACTATTTGGTCCAAACTAGACCTTAATCAAGACAAAGATAGAGGTGGAAAATGTTAGATTGAAGATAGACTCATAGAACATTTGTATATTGAGGGGAAATCTAATAAACAATAAGGAGGGCAATGAAAAGGGGAAAAAAGATCTATAAGATAAAAAAAATGGTTGAAGATAATGATCAGATGACTTATGGCTCATGTTACTGAAGGAAGTAATTGAAAAGCGATGAGTGAATAGATTATGAGTGACCTATAATATAATTCACATTCAAGGCTGATCATGCATGTCATGTCTTCCAAGCATTCATACTCCCTTTGCTGACAAATATATATTAAAAAACAAACAAACCCAACATCCTCTGTCTCTTAGTAGAAGATATTTCCTGGGGATGGGGAAAGAGGGAAGGGTATGTGGTCAGAAAAATGAATCACCTGGTTACCAAGCTTCTGAGAAATGATGCTAGACCAATTTTTAAATGTAAGACAGTCTGTTACTATGTCTGAACTACACATCTTTCCAGCTTGGTAAGATCTGCTAGTGTTTATATTATCACGGCAAACTCTGAGATCAGAATCAAATAAGCTCTAGTAGAAGAAATATATGGCATTGGAGGATGTAATAATAGTATTAACTGTCGTTCCTTTTAAGACTTGCAAAATGTTTTGTATATATTATCTTAAAACTCCAAAAGATAAGAACCATAGGCAGAAAGTAACTATTCTTATTACAGATGAGAAAACTGAGGTGAAATAATTTGTTCAAGGTCACATAGCTAGTAAATCTCATAGCCAGGATTTGAATTCAGTTTTTTTCTTGACTTCAAATTCAACATTTTTTCTTTTTGTTCATTCTCTCATGTTTGGGAAAGACTGCTGTTTTGCTTTGCTAACTTGTTACAATTCCAAAAATATTAAATTTCTAGATATTGTTAGAGGTGAGAAAAACCAGATGGAAAAGGAATTAGAAAAAGATGACCACGCTGGCTGGAAGTCAAGAGAGATTGTCTAATGAGCAAAATGATAAAATACAGATTGCCAGGGTCTTTGAACAGTTTACCCACTATTAACAGCAAAATTGAGACAACAAATTAATCCTCTAGAATAACCTGTCATTCAGAGAAAAGGCCTGCAAACTAAAACTTAAGTGATTAGTGAAAATATGGGAAAACAAACAATGAAGAACTTGAAGACCAGAAACACAAAGAATACAATTTAGTGGAGAATAAAGGGATAAATTTGGAAGCAAATGTGCTTATGCACACACCAAACAAAAATCATTCTCAAGGGTGAACTTTATTTGACCAGAAGATAGCTTCATGAAAAAAGGAACTCCTGCCCCTTCTTTGAAGAAATATGGGACTATAGGTCTAAATCTGTATAGAATGTGGAAGTTTTTAATGTGTTAGTTTTGCAGCACTGTTTATTTTTTTTTAACTATTTCTACAACTCTTTCATGTAAGAGATGGCCTGGGAGGAGGAGGATAGAAGGAATAATTGGTAAACATAATTATTATAATAATAGCTAGCATTTACATGGCACTTTAAAGTAAGCAAACTACTTTATAAATATTATATTATTTGATTCTTACAACAACCATGTGAGATAGATGCCTCTGTTATCCCCAGTTTTCAGATGAGGAAAGTGAGTTTATAAGAAATTAAGGGACCTGCCCAAGGTGGCCCAGGTAAATATCTTTTGCAAAATTCAAACTCTGGTCTTCTCGACTCCATATCCAACATGATTAGCTACCTAAATGCAACTAAGATTTAAAAATGTCAGTACAATATTTTTTTAAACGGGCTCATAAGAGAAATGGCAAAGGAATTTCTATTTACTTATTTAATTAAATTTAAGACCATGTTTTACTAATGGCAGGAGATACTGCAATGGGCAACAACTCTGACCTGGCCCTTGGGACATGAGCAGTAAAACCTGTGATCGTAAAACTTGTCTTTCCACATTTCTAATAAAAGCATCCTTTAGGGGAAAAAATATTGCAAGTAAATCCTTAATTAACCACTAGGAATCTAGATTCTTCTTAGAAGGGGAGCATGCTAGGACAACGTGGCATGGGAAAGCCATGTATAGGTGGTAAAGGGTGACCCACATGTGGATGAGTTCTAATAACTGAAAATTTTGACTGACAAATGTTGTAAGTTTACAAAATTGGCTTCTTTAACTATTACTATCATATTCCCTCAGTTTTCCTGCCACAAACAAGTTCCTTTTTCTATAATTTAAAGAGAAAAATTCTACTACCTCCAATAAGTGGACACAATTTTCATAACACCCCTCACAGTCCCTACAACTAACCTGACCACCTACTGCTCATCTGTTCCATTTCCCAAAATCATATGTGTATATTTTCCAACACAATATCTAGCTGTTCTTAATTTCATGATCCTGAAGACCCAGAACTTAGTTCTACAGGTGACTCTGTTACTGACTCATTGTCAAGCTGACTGCTCTTTCTCACTCATAAAATCAGGATAATATGGCTAACCACTGACCTACCTCAAAGCACAACTGCAGTCATGCTCATTGCTTTGAGCTCCAAGGATTAAAGGTGCTGTAACTCTCAAACAAAGACTATTATTAAGACAACCCAAGCCCAGAAGTAGGTTCCCTAGACTCAGCCAGCTGGAACTTTACACCCACCTTTCTTAAATAAAAATGTGTATAGGTACAGTGCTATAAACCAAATCCAAGCTCTTCATGCTCTGACTTCATGCAATCATAAGGTAGGAAAGAACCACCATAAGTTATTTGGTTCATTCCTCTGGTAGGACTGAGTCTATAAAGGATAAATGCATTTCCTCCTTTCTTTAAAATCTCCAGAAGCGATTACACAGTCTCCTGGCAATGGAGTCTTTTATCTTAAAAAAAAATGCCTTGAAGTAAAGATCTTCATCATATCTAAATGGATTCCATGCTGCTGGAATTTATGTCTTTTCTTGTCCTTTTCTCTGAGGAAATAGAAAGCAGCTGCTTATTTTTACTCACATGAGTCTCCTTTCTTAAATTTGAAAGCTGTTATTAACTTGTCCCTCTCCTCCCTCCTCATCCTCACCTCCCAGCCAGACTACTGCCGGCTATTTCCCAGACCTTTCACTACATTTATTGTCCAACTGAAAGAGATGATTGTGGAATATATATGGATTCCATTTCTTCACATGCCTCAGTGAGTTAGGAGGCCTTTGCTGTGGGGACAGACCTTCTTTAGGAAGGTAATTTCAGGTTTGGGAGAAATTATAAGATGGTAAAGCTGTCACAGAGGACAAATGACAAGCACATTTCCATGCTCCCTAATGACTCTCTGAATGTTTCCCTTCATTTTGTCAAAAATAACATCATCATCTTTCCACAACACTCAAACACCTGTCTGTTCCAAGCCTTCCTTCAGAATGAATGTCTTCACTCACTGTCACCCAGGCACAAATGTTTCTGTTCTAAGTCTTACAAAATGACTCCCACCTCCCACACTCCATTACTTCCAGTTTCTATTTCTAGATACCATCCTTCTTTGCATATAATCTGGAAAATTTCAGTTGGCTTTAGTATGAGTAATGGACCCCCCATCCTTGAACTCTTAGATCTCATCCTCTTCCAATTCCCTCCTTTCCAGAATATTTGCAGTCAGAAGATTAGAATTCAAGCCTTACCTATTGATGGAATGAATCTAGGAAAGTCATGCTCATCTCTCTGAATTTTGTTTTCCTTAAGTCAGACAGCACAACACAGTGAAAAAATATTTCACAAAAGCTTTATGGATTGATTGATTGATAAATTGATGGGACAGGTAGGAAGGATCCTCTTTTTAGATTGAAAGAAGCTGGGTTCAGATCCTCCTATCATTACCCATATAATTTTGGGCAAATCACTTAACTGGTTTTTAGCTTTCTCATCTACGACCCTATTATGATCTATTAAAAATGGAGGTGAGTCAAGCTCCACAACCTACACAGCTCAGTAGTTTTTTTTTTTTTTTTTGAGGGGAAGTGCTTAAGGTGACTTATTGCTGTCATCATCACTTTTTAAGCTACAAAAGAATCCTACCTCCAAATAAAGGTGATGATTTCAGAATAGTTAATGAAGTGAAGTTCATAAGAAGCATAAACAGTTCTGCTGTTACCCCATATACATTCCCTCCAAAGCTCCATGCTATCCGAAACTGCCTGATAGAAACCATAGAACTTGTGAGGAAGTGGGGATATGGGTACAAAGCTCAAGAACTTTGTCAATAAACATTAAAACAAAAAAGAACTTAGTAAGAGCAGTAGCGCTATTTTATATGTTAAATGGTTAATACATACATAGATACCCTAGTAAATAGTGGCAGATGGCCTTGGGTTGCCACTTAGCCTCTGAGTGCCTTCCCAGAGCTACTGGGTTTTCAAGAACCTCTTGGAAGTTGGGCAGGCTGTTAATCAGGTCCTGGAACATTTGGAGGCCATGGTGGAAGGGCGGTGGTGACGTAGACCAGCTCTTCTCTGTCCACAACTCCTACTATATCAGATGATGTGCAGCAAATATGGCATTTTCCCTTGACAAAAAACTGCCACAAAAGTGGCAATTTGTGAGCTACTGTGAATAGGTGTAGTTTTCTGCCTACCAGATATTTCTTGTAGAAGAAACCACAAAGAAGCAAATTCAAAATTCTCATTATGTTCAAAACATTCTCTAACATATCCATCTTGTTGGAACAAATTCATTTTGAAACAAGTGTTATAGTGGAATTGAAAAACAACTATTCTGAACCCCAGTCTACCCTTTCAGCCTTGGACATCAGGATAAATTAAAATACCAATTTGATACTTATGAACAGTGCACCCTTGGCTAAATCACTCATCCCCTCTGAACCTCAATTTCCTCTCCGGTAAAGCAATAACACTTGCTACCTACCTTACAAAGTTTATTGTGAGGAAAGCACAAAGTGTCCTACAAATGGGATTTATTAAAATTTTCTTTCAATGATCTTTCATTGAAGATAGACTGGACTGGTATAGAGGGTTACAGAGATATATGTCTGGATTATAGATTCCTCAAGGGTGATGATAATATCTTCCACCTCTATGTGTCCCATACTGTGTTTTATGGAACACTTATCTAAAACAATATTTGTTGACAATGGATTGCTTGGTTTTTGCCTACTTGCTGTCCCATCATGATCTAATACAAAAAGTGTTATATTTGAAGTCAAAGGATCTCAGTTTGAACTTTGGTCCTGCTATTTATTACCAATATGACCTTAAGTTGTCATTGACTTTTTTTTTGTACCTCATCTCTAAATATAAAGTGCTGAACTAGATGAGTTCTAGTCTCTTTAACTCTAAAGTTTATGATTCCACAAGCCTTCTGGAAGATATGGCTGGGGGGTCATAATGTTTTGAGCATTATGAAAATTTTGAGTTTGCTTCTGTGTGGTTTCTTCCACAAAAAACATTTAGAAGGCAGAAAACTGCATCTATTCACAAACCAAAATCTCCCCATTGTCAAGATGCTGTTTGCATTTATGTTTTGTTTTATTTTGTGAGCTTTTTAAGAGCAAGACTGCTTCTTTTTAAGATTTTTTTCATGTTCTCAGCACTTAGTACAGTGCCTGGTGTACATAGCTGATGCTTAATAAATGCTTATTAACTGATTAAATTAATGAGTTAAGAGGGTTAATCCCTCTATAAACTCTAAATATCATAAGGTGTCTATAGGATTTTCTTTAAATATTATGTATCATTTGAATTCTCTTGGCTACCTTCAATGAACCAAGGATATGCTGCTTCTCTGAAGATTTCCTAATGGTAGTACATAGAGCAGTAGATTCAAAATTAGGAAATCCTGGGATCAAATCCTAGCTCAGACATTCTCTCAGCTTCGGTTTTCCTTGTCTGTAAAATAGGAATAATAACAGCACCTACTTCAAAGAGTTGAGGTGAGGATCCATTAAAATGATATATTTAAAGTACTTTGCATGGGTTTAAACTCTACATAAAGGCAAGTTATCATTATATTCTAGAAAAAGAGAACAGCTCAAGACAAGAGAATCTCTTAAAAGAAGGTTCACAGTATTTTGTTTTTCTCTGGGTTCTTTTCAAGTAGTATTAATATCTCCTGCAGTTTTTTTTAAAGAGTCTGGGGAAGAAGGAGTCAAATTTGCTCCTCTTCCTTTACTCAATAAACTTAGCTATCATTTGATCATGCAAAGAGTAATTTGGAGTTTTCTCCTAGTTAGGACATCATATCTAAGCTTCTTAGAATTCCTTGACAGTTCAGATCTAGTGCTTCCTTTCATGAGACATTTTCCCCCAAATTTTCCCAGATGCTAGCGTCTCGTCCCTCCCCAGCAAGTTATCCTGTATTAACTTTGCTTATACTTACAGATATATATATATAGTGTTTTCCCCTAGTTGAATGTGGGTAAGCTCCTTGAGGACAGGTACTGCCGTGTCTTGAAGTTTGTATTCAGAGTGCTTAGCACATATTAAGCATTTATTAATTATTATAGATTGATTGATAGGCTGGACAGAAAGAATCTCTCCCCATTGCTATAGCACTTTATTTGGCCTCTGAGGACCCTCCTCTCTTCTTTACTCTGGGGCTATAGTGGAAGCAGATGTCACCAAATTACTGAGATCTATGTACCCATTGTAGGAAAGGCTGGAGAAAGAAAAGTTCAGAAAAGTGAAATCTTCAAAATTAGAACACGTCAAATGTTGCTTTGCTATGAAAAGATTGGCATGTTAAATATGTGCTAAGAAACCAATGTATTCATAGCTAAAATTTTCGATGTTTCCCTATTTAAAGTTTTCAGATCATACCATATTCTTTTATAGCCCTTCTATAAGCAGCATTTTTTAGATCCATCATTTCTATACAGGGGATCTTTTTGTATACATTTGTGCCAGTATGTACATTTTGCTTCTAGTATAAAAATAAACATTTTTATTTTGGAGACTTCCTCAATCATTTGGGAAAAAATGTTTTACCGAACAATAAATGGAACATATTTGTCCTTCTCCTCAAAGATTATTTAGGTCTTTGACATCTGTTATTGAAATTTGGTTGTTTTCTTAGTTCTACTCCTACCCATTTGATTCACCTGTTCTTTCTGCCTAAGATTACTCTGAATTATTACTGGATGCTCTTCTTCTTTATGATTTTCAGAGTCCTTTCTTTCTGTCTTGTCCTTTGTAATATCCCAAAGCCCCAACACTGG
Organism: Sarcophilus harrisii; assembly: GCF_902635505.1. Taxonomy (NCBI): domain Eukaryota; kingdom Metazoa; phylum Chordata; class Mammalia; order Dasyuromorphia; family Dasyuridae; genus Sarcophilus; species Sarcophilus harrisii. Next base: position 134,130,603 of record NC_045429.1, read on the forward strand.
GCAGAGAAAGATGTAAGGGTTGGGCAAATTGGGAAATATTCATCTAATTCTGGTACTAAATTAGACTTTGGCCCATTGGGTTGTAATAACAATCTAGCATCCAAGTGTTTGGAGTCTTTTACAGGCACATAGATCATCAATGAATTAGGCTATTATAAACATAATTTTAGGGTTGGAATAAAAAACTCCATCTTTACTTTGATTTTACCAAGAAGCTAAGACCCTGATAATTTAAGTAATTTATTCAAAGCTACACAAGTTATTACAGAGGAAAAATCTGACCCAGATGTGCTGTCTTCCCAATTCAAGCACTTTCCCACTGCACCATTATTGTCCCCATTAGGAACTGACACTGCCTTATTTGCCTTGTCCCTTATGCTTCTGAGCTCTGACTCAATGAGTCCTGAAGACAAGTGATATGTTTGGCTAAGAGAATTGATGTGCTTCAATGAAATATGGCTTCCTGGACTTGTTAAAGGATTCCTGGACTTGTTAAAGAGAAGAGCTGGAGAAAATTAAAAAATAACTGGAATGCTGAAGTGTCTACTGAAAAAAGATTTTGCTTTTTCAATGCCTTATAAAAGAAAAAAAAGGAGTACAGTTATCCTGAGGAATTCTCATTCCATAGAATCCATTTTCCTGGGAGCTGGAGAGAGAGAAGTTGAAACAATTGCAGTGAAATTTGTCATTGGATCTAAATATAGGGATATCTATTCTTGTGAGAATTACTTGTGAGGGAGATGTGTTTTCTCCATCTTATTTTCATTTTTCCCCTCTAGGGTGAGATAAGAGAAGTTTTATCCTTTGTGGGTTCAGAATATAAGAGCTGAAAGGGACTTCAAAGATCATCTAAGTCAATTTATGTCTATAAGAATCCCTTCTAAAACAAACAAAAATTATTATTATTATTATAGCTTTTTAATTTACAAAGTATATTGCATGGGTAATTTTTCAACATTGACCCTTGCAAAATCTTCTGTTCCAAATTTTTCCCTCCTTCCCGTCACCCCCTCCCCTAGATGACAGGTAGTCCAATACATATTAAATATGTTAAAGTATAACAAACAAACATTTTTTAAAAAGAATTTCTTCTACAGGATTTCCCTCTACCCCAATGAAGGGAAACTCATTACCTCATGAGACACCCCAGGTTACTTGTAGATAGCTTTCATCATTAAGAAAGGTTTTGCCCATTCATTACACTTTCTTTTGTCCTATAGGGACAAGCTAGATAAGACCAGCCCCTATTCCATTTAACAGGTCTTCAATTATTGGTAGATCTCTATCAAGTTCTCTCTAAATTTGTTCTTTCTTCTCCAGGGATCTTGAATCCACCATTTAATGGTCTCTTCTGGATACAGTCACTCTTCTGGATACATTAGATACACTGAGATTTCCTATTATGTGGTGATAAAAGTGAAATCCAGAGTCCCAGATGTGATCTGACTAGAACAGAGTACAATGGAACTACTGTACCCTCAAGCCTGAATGCTGCATTTCTTACTGTTGTTTAGAATAATTTTCACTTTTTTGTGATGTCGCATTTGTAGCTCACTAAAAATACTTCAGTCTTTTTCATAGAATTAGTGCTTAGCCACACATCCCTTTATTTGGAAGCCGATTTTTATATAGAACTATAAATTTCATCCTATTTGATTCTAAGTTTCTCCGGTCTTTTGGGTATGAACCCTGTACTCTAATGTTGTAGTGGTCCCTCCAGGCCTTTTGTCACCGGAACATTTGACAAGCTTACCACCTATATCTTCATTCAAGTCATTGATAAGATGGTAGCCCTGAGGGAATGTCAACAGAAATCTCCCTCCAGATTGACAGAGTCATTAGTGATTCTTCTTTGGGTCCAGTCATTCAAGCAGTTCCAAATCTAGCTAAATGTACATCACCTAGCCTATATCTCTATCTTATTCACAAACATAAGAAGAGAGAATTTGTCAAATGCTCTGCTGAAATCTAAATCTACTATGCTTATGGCATTTCTCCCCCCCAAAAAAGTCAGGTCTCTTAGAGAAACAAGTTTTTTTCAAAACAAATAGTCTGGTTTTCCTGTCAAAAACACAAAATAACCTAGTCATGACCTGCTTTTCATGGCATTTGGTAATCCCTCTTTCTTTTTCTAAAAGCTCACAAACCAACTCCATAATAAATGTGTTTTTGTCAGAAACAGAAGCCAAACTTCCTATTTGCAGTTTTGTAGTTTTTGTAGTTTTACCCTATCTTCCTCTCCTTTCCATTCCCCCCCCCTCCCCCACTGAAATATTTGTTCTTTTCCAGTTTACGGTACTTTTGTATTCTCCAAGCTCTTTCAAAGATTAACATCAGCTTGGCAGTCACATATGCCAGTTTTAAAAAAGATTCCTTTAAGATGTAGTGTATCATGGCCTGGTGATCTAAATTCACTGAGGGCAGCCGCATGCTTCTTGACATCTTGCTTACCTTGTGTTTCCATTGCCTGCTGATCAGTTTTGTTCTATCCTTTCAAGTCTAAAGTCCTTCTTTGGAAAAGAAAACAGAAGCAAAATAAAGATCAAGTAGTTTAGCCTTCAACCTGCGTCTGTTTTCGGGATAACATTTACCTGAAGCACCAGGCCTGTCCCAACTTTGATCTTTCTCTTACTATGAGCATAATTTAAGGGAGGAAAAAAAGCTAAACTGATAACTCTTTGTGTTTGACTTTCCACTTTTCATCAACCTCCCTTTGTTCTGCCCTTTAGCCCTCCTGACAGGTATCCTGGGGATTATAAAACATCTTTTTGTATTCAAAGGTTGATGGGCCTAAGATAACCCCAAATGGGTTCCTAAAGAATTAGACACAACTGAAAATGACTGAACATACATACAAATAGACTCTAGCTAAGGATAAAAAGTGGAGGTAAACACTGGGGAATTTACACCTCCCAGAAGTCTAATATTGACCTGCTACATTTTCATGACCCTTACTTTGTTCATTTGCATATTCATTTGAGATCATGGGTTTTATTGCTGGATTTCTTTTTGTATGCTGTATACCATGAAATATTCTCTCAGACTTATCAGCTCTATTGAGGCAAGTTTCTTTCTCTATATATTTTTTTACCCTCTTAATTCTATTTGAGGTCTTGAGGTAAATGTTTTTACTAGTGCTTTCTTTTTTGTTTTGTTTTGTTTTTGCACTCCATCTCCTGCCAAAATCTATTATTCCTATTATAAGAACATTATAATCAGTGAGGGACCACAACAAATTATAAAATCTCAGAAGTGCACGGGAAATTTAGAGGTTATGTGCTCCAACTTTTACCTGAAGGAGTTACACTTTTCCTCTACAGTTTTCCTGACAAGCAAGTGTTTCCTGCAACTTTTTCTTGAAGTCCCCATTGAGAGCCCACTACTTCCCAAGGCAAGCCATGTTATATAGAATATTTTTTTTCCCCTGAAATCAAGGCCAAATGTGCCTTTTTTTTTTTTTTTGTAATTCCTATCCATTATGCTTTGATACTAAAACAAGTTTAATTCATCCCTTCTTTTAGGGGTCTTTCATATGCTTGAAAAAAAAATCTTACTCCCTCTACCTTCATCCACTTTGTCACCTCTTCTCTAGGTTAAACTTCCTGTTCCTTTAATTGGTCCTCATATAGCATAAACTAGAGTTCCTAGACAATCTTGTTTGCCTTCTTTGCACTCTCAGGGCAGCTACATGGTGCAATGAGTGGGCTGTCAGGCTGGAGTCAGGAAGACTCATTTGTCTGAGTTCAAATCATCCTCAGACACTTAGTAGCTGTGTGATTCTGGGAACATCACTTAACTTTGCCTCAGTTTCCTCATTTGTAAAAATGAACTGGAGAAGCAAATGGCAATGTCTCTTCTAAGAAAATGACAAATGGAGTCACAAAGAGTTGGATACAATTAAAAATGACTGAACAACAAATACATACATTTTCCGGTTTAGCAACATCTCAAAATGGAGTGTGTGAAGCTGAACAAAGAGCTATGTGGTCTACCCAAGATATATATATATAAAAAGTCAGTGATTACTTTTTTAGTTCTGTAAGCTCTGCTTTTTAATGAAACCTAAGAATATACAAGTTTATTTTGGCTGCCATATCACACCACTGAGTCATATTTTTGTGGTGCCCTCAACTTCCCAATAGCTTTTCAGATAATCTGTGCTCTAGCCACACCTCCTAAGTTTTATATTTATGAAGTAGCCTTTTTGGAACCAAAGTGCAGGTACATAATTAATTCTGTTTTCTTTTCTGAAAATGGGGACATTATTGATCTCCAGTTCTGGGAGCACATAGTGGTGATCATTGCAAGTAAATTTTGTTTGATTGTTGTTGTTGTTCAGTTATTTTTCAGTGATATCTAACTCTTTGTAACTCCATTTGGAATTTTCTTGGCAAAGATACTGTAGTGGTTCATCATTTTCTTCTCCAGCTTATTTTACAGATGAGGAAACTAAGGCAAACAGGTTGAAATGACTTGTCCAGGGTCACACAGCTAGTAAGTGTCTGTGGCCAGATTTGAATTCAGGTTTTCCTGACTCCAGATCCAGACTACAGACTATCTCTGTATTACATTTTATAAGTTTCTCCAATAGCCAGTCAAGATCTTCTTGAATCTTGTCACTCATTGCCTTAATTATCCCATTCTGATGGGAGATATATGCAAACCTGTTAAGCATATCAACCATGCTTATAATCACATCTTTGATAAAAAAAAATATTTAATAGCAGGAGACTAAGCACACACTGTTAAGGCACACTCCTACAGACCTTCTGGTAAGCTAACGTGAAACCATTAATAAATACTCTTTGGATCTAATCATTCAACCAAATCCAAGTTTATCTAAATGTCCTGTCATCTAGTCAACATCATCTCATGTTTCTCATAACAACATGAAAGACTCAACTGTTCTTCAAGGTAGACTATAACTACAACATTCTTTTGGCTTGCTACTTTATTAATCTTGTTTTTTTTTTAAAAAAAAAGATTTGTCTGCCAGAACCTCCTGATGAGGCTCTTTGGAATCTATACTTCTTTTACTAAATATTCACTAATTGTACTTTTAAGAATCTTATAGACTTTTCCCCAGGAACTGATGTTAAAGTTTGTGGTCTCTTATTTGCAAAATTCATTCTGTTCTCTCCCTCTTCCTTCCCCAGGCTCTCGCTCTCTTTGTCTAACTCTGTCTCTGTCAAAATCAGGACGTTGTTATTTTCCTGTTGTTCTGGACTATATCCCCTGTTATTCATAACCTCTCAGAGATCACTAACAGCAGTTCAGCAATTACAAATGGTCAGGTTTTTTTTTCCCCCCCAGTATCACAGCAAGTAGCTTATGTGGGCCTTGACTTGACTATCACAGAAGGCAGTTATTTAATCCCTATCCTAGGAAAAGGTAGCTAAGTTGTACAGTGGATAGAATGCCTGCCTCTGAGTCAGGAACACTCCTCTTTTTGAGTTCAAGTCTGTTCTCAGATACTTACTAGCTATGTGACCCTGGATAAGTCACTTAACCCCATTTGCCTCAGTTTCCTCATCTATAAAATGGGCTGGAGAAGAAAATGGCAAACCACTCCAGTACCTTTGCCATGAAAATCCCAAATAGAGTCACATACAACTGAAACAACTCAACAACTAGGAATCCTAGGAAACAAGGCTCCTTGTTTCAATCCTAGGAAAAGGCTCACACAAGAAGCAAAGAATACCACTGGAGTTTGAATGTGGGGATGTAAAAATAATTGCTAGGGTCTAAAATGAGTGTTGAATTTAATAGGTAGATAACATAAAGCTATAATATAAGACTTCATGGAGCATATAACATTTAAGCTGGATCTTAAAATATAATAATTAGATAAGCAGAAATTAGAGGCAAGGACATTCCAGTAGGAGAGGTATATTTAGTAATGGGAGAATATTCTAGCTTGGCTGGACTGTGAAAGGGAATATGAATCAAGTTTGGAAAAATAGATGGGGGTTAAATTAAGAAGAGCATTGAGCTTATATCTCATCCAGCTGGCAACAGGAAACCAAAAAAGATTATTGAGAAGGAAAGTGACAAAAAAAGTCACTTTGTCCAGTCATTTCAATTGTGGAGCTTTCTTGGCAAAGCTACTGGAGTGGTTTGCCATTTTGTTTTCTAGTTCATTTGACAGGCAGATAGGGTTAAGTGACTTGTCCAGAGTCACACAGCTAATAAATGTCTTTGGCCAGCTTTGAACTCAGGAAGATGAGTCTTCCTGACTCCACATGCTGTATCTACTGTGCTACTCTCCTTTAGGTGAATTATCTGGTAGCATCATGGAGGATGCATTGGAGAAAAAACACAGGGAAAGTTAAGAGGGTTTGTATTTTCAAGAGAAAAATAAAACTAGGAACAGAATAATGAGAATAGAGGGAAGGGGATGGATGCAAAGGATGGCTCATACACAGGGTAGTCACAGGGACAGAAATCAGACTGCACGAGGATGAAGTAAGCATGGCTGGTAGTAAGGAGCATCAATGAGTGGTTCAAAAATAGTCACTTACTTGTGAGATGTTGGAGAAAAGGAAAGAGAAGTTGATCACTCAAGGAGACTATGGAAAGAGAAAAGGGAAAGCAGCTGCAAGGACTTTCTTAGAAAACATTCTTAGACCAGCAAGGACCAGTCTTTTGTTGTTGTTGTTGCTGAGGCAACTGGGGTTAAGGGACTTGCCCAGGGTCACACAGCTAGGAAGTATTAGGTGTCTGAGGTCACATTTGAACTCAGGTCCTCCTGACTTCAGGGCTGGTGAGCAAGGACCATTCTTAGAAATGTTAGCACATTAGCAGGGAATCGGATATGATGAGCCTTCTCCCTTTGTCTTGAGGTAAAAGGATTTTTAGCAACGGAAATACAAAATGTGTATTATGCTTTGTTTGGGATTACTTATTAGCAAAACATTTCCACAACTCCCAGAAATGAACAAAATCAAATAATTCTTTTGGTTGAGATACAAGCACACTCTGCCCAACAGCATTAATTGGCTCTGTGAAAACAATTTGCTTAGATGAACCAATGTCACATTAAATTTCATAGTTAGGATCCTCCGATTTGCATCCTAAGTAATCAGCCAAATGATGTCACAATGGGGTTTTACAACAGTGTGATGAGTTTGGGTTACAATGTATTAAAATGTTACTGGGAAACTGTGATATTCAAGACAATAGTATGTGTGACTGTAGTGTAAAGAGAAACTCCTGTTTTTAACTAAATTGTTTGTAATATTTGTTCACTCCAGTATTGTATTAGCTCTGATATATTCATTAAACTCCGTATTAGGAAAAATGTTCTCAAGGTTGAGAAAGATCTAATTATCAGATAGTCTTCAAAAGAAAGGGAAGGGAGACCTTTATAAGTGCTCTTTAAAGGTGATTTGGAGAAAATAGGGAAAGCTTTGTTGGAAGAAACCTTTTTTCAGCTGTAGCGGCAAAGGACTATTACATAACGGTGTGAACAATTCCTCCTTTAAAAAAAAAAAAAGAGAAAATGAACTAAATGCATTGTTGGCAATATACAGAAATACACTCCATGCCCCCATGTACCCTTTCCTCCTCCCCCCACGCCCAACCCCAACACAATTGAATGAGTAGAATAGATATTTTTATGTCAAAATCTAAGGCCTCTGAATATACTGAGGAACATTTGAAATTAAATGAGGTTTTTTGAGATTTAATTATTTTCATATTTTTAAAAATTCATAATCGGCAGGAGAAATGCAAAGGGAGAAGGATAGAATCAAACAGAAGAGTATTCCTTATCATGTATGAAGCATGCTGGGAGTAGGTCATAAGATTGTATTTTATACAGCATTATGTAAAGATAAATCATTATCTATCTATCTATCTAATCTATCTATCTATCTCTTTCCCCTCTTGATCCTTTTTTTTTCTTCTGGGTAAAATTTCTATCAGTTTCCAATGCCAAGAGAGTATTACCTGGGTCTTCTTTCTGAAATCCAACATCCCGTGTGACCTGTGGGCTGTATTACAGTCACTGCAGTTTACTCTCAAGGTGTCAAGCTAGCCAATCAACAAATAATTGTCAAGAACTGACTGCACCTTGCTAGGGGGTGATCCCCCCCAAAATGAGTTGTATTCTTCAAAGAACTTGCAGTCTACTTGGGATATTAATTATGCATGTATGAAACAACATGAGAACAATTTAAGAGGGAACACAGAGCCCTACATAATAGGGCAACTATAACAACTCATATTTTTGTACTGCTGCAAAGGCTACAACATATTTTTGAGTATCTGAGGAAGTAAATGAAGGAGATAATAATCAGAAAAAAATCTTCTATGAGAGATCTTAAGGAGATAAAGTTGTGACATGTGAAAAGGCATGGCAGGAGACAGGCTCCTTAATCAATATTCTACGTATAAGCATTGTTGAGTTTCAGTGTCAGAATTATTGGCTTATTTTGTATTTTTATTATGCTTCTAAGAGTAGAGGGGCAGAGCCATAGAGAAAAAAATCCAATTCTTTCCCCTATAGGTAACCTTAATCCTTAGCTATGGACTTGGTGGGGTTGTGTGTTGGACATAAAGTGCAAAATAGTTGTCAACACAGCTTAGCATAGAGTGGAAAGTGTACTTGTCATGAAGTCAGAAGTCCTGTGTTTGAACTGCAGCTGACATTTCATAGCTGAGTAACTCACTTAAACCTCACCAAGTCCATTTCTTTATCTATGAAATAGAGAAAATACATTCAAAGATCTCAAGAGCTCTGGAGACCATGCTTTTAAAGGGCAAACCATCATACAAATGTACAATATTATTACTGATACCTCTGCTTCTGAGAAGATCCCTAAGCAAAATCCTTACAAATTGTGGCCTGCAGATGGGACCCTATGAAGTCTTGGCCACTTCCTAAAGCGATTCCCAAAACAAACTGTAAATCTGGATTTCATCAGTAATCTAAAGAAAATAGGGGAAAACGTCATTTTTCCTCCTCTGCTGCTCAAAAGAAAACATAATTTTAAAAAGTTTTGAAAAACCCAAGTTCTATAGAATTGCAGATCAGTTCTCTGCATTGGCATCATATTGCAAAAAAAAAAAAAAAAAAAAAAAAAAAGCATCTTATGGATAACTTCAGCACCTTCTCATTTAACATTGATGATGGCAGGTCGTGGGTTGGCATGTGTTAGGGAGACAGCATGGTGTGATGCTGCCTCTGAATTGTATTGGCTCTATCACTGTCAAAGCAAGTCACTTAAGCTCCTGCTGGCTCGCCAAATCTCTAAGACTGTTAGGAGTAGGTGCTGCTCTTCACTAGCATAGCGAGTTTCTTCTACGTGTGTTCTTCATACCCCAATGAAATCATAAGTCTTGTCAAAAAAAATTGAGAGGAAAAGAAGTCACTTGATAACAGCATTTGATTGCTCAGTCCTCTCAACTTAATATACTTTTATTTTCAAATAAAAAACAGAATTAAATTTTGCTAATTAATGAAATTACTTAAAATTTTTCTCTCCACCATATATCAAATGTTATAAAAGTGGGAGAGAGGAATCACATGTAAAAATCTTTGTAGGAACAAAGTTTTTCCTCTAAGGTTTTCATTTGGACTTATAATTTGACTAGACAAATTACTATGGCTTTTTTCCATCATGAGACATTTCCCATAAAATCTTAAAGCCAAAACAAGTACTGTCAGTATGTTCACACCATTTGGTGAAATACACAATGAACCAACAAAACAAGCCTATGGGGAAATTTTACCAAGCTAAATATGTATTAATCTTAACAGTGAATAATATATCATGCCATTTTCGCTTACTAAAACCTAAATAAACACTGGAATGATGTCTTTTAGCACTTTTCACACTGTGGTAATTTCCAAAGGATATTCCTCATTCCTGCTTGTTTTTCTTTTCCTGTTCATTAGAGGCTTCTGCATCAAGACAAAGGAAAGTTGAAGAGTGAGGAGGAAGAGAAGAAAAGATTCAGAAATAACATTAAAAGCTTACTTTGGAGAATGGATAGTCTATGAGTATAACAAAGTGGTCATTTAGCACAGCATAATGTAATGGCCTTGACAATTAATGTTGCTATCAAATGTGCTAATTTATTCCCAGGGAATAGTTGTACTCAGAGAATCCAGCCCCGAGTCATACTAGTTGTTATTAGGGAAGACAAATCCCCGGAAAACTACATATTCCAAAGTAATTAATTGAATATTAGGTTTTGGTGAACTCGAAAAGCACAGCTCCACAGAAGAGTGGGTTCCACTGCCATATCCCCTAGGATGCCTTGCACATAATGCATGCTTTAAATCAATCAAATCAACAAAAAGAGCAATATGAAGCAATTTTAATTGAGCCACCAGTAAATTGAATCAAATAAGCTAAATTCCAAGGGTACACACCATGTCTTAATCGCTTCTCTGCACTGCCCACTACAATGAACAAAATGCACTTGGTAGATGCTAAATTAATTTTTGCTGATTTGCCAATAAGTTAGCAACTTTTACTTGTCCTCGATATGCATGAAGAGAAGGGAAGTTAAGTTGGAGTGCTTAGTCTGGAGTCTGTAAACTTGCTTTCTTTTAAAGTTCTTTTGATGACCATATTTCAGTATAACTGGTTTCCTCTGTAACCCTGGGTGTTTCATTAAAGCATTATTTTGAAAAGGGATACATAGGTATTACAAGATCACCAAAGGGGCCTTGACACAGAAAGTTAAGAACTTCTGAATTAAAGGTGTAGGTATGTAAGATATGAGACGATGTTGGATAGTAGTTGCATTTACTCTGTCCACTCAGTACAGCAGGTTTCTGTGAGGAGTCATGAGAATGACTTCTAGAATTTCAGAGCTAGAAGGGAGATTAAAGCTCAGCTAGTTCATTTCTTCTTCCATTTCTATAAAATGCTAACATCCTTGGCAGAAACTACTATTTAGATATAAAGCATTTGTATAGAACTTTTTAGATTATTTCCATTTAAAACATTTCAACTCGATGGCATAGACTGTGATGCTCCATAGAATCAGAATGTTGGGGCTGGGAGACATCTCAGAGATAATTTAATAGAGTATATCTTAAAGTATTAGACTAAGAGGTGAGATCTGGGTTTGACTTCATGTGGCCTAGACATTTGTGTTCAAAATCAAGTCATTTAACGTGATCCTGTTTGTTCAAGTCTAAAGTGGAATAACAAAGCTTAGTGACTATACATCATGACAAAGACTTTTGCTGTGTTTAGAGCGCTACATATTATTATTATTAATCCAAATGTATTTCAAAGAGGAGGAAAGTATGGGCAGGAAAGGTTTGGATGACTTGCTCAGAAACAAATGGCTAATTAGGTTTTCTGTTACTATAATTCATTTGTTCACTCCTTTTAGTCTTGTCTGACTCTTCATGACCCCAATTGGGGTTTTCTTGGCAAAGATACTGTCATGGTTGACCATTTCCTTCTCCAGCCCATGAAACAAGCAGGCTAACGTGTACTTAACCAGGGTCCCACAGCTAGTTCATGTCTTGGGGACACATTTGAAGTCAGGTTTTCCGGACTCCAGGCCTGGTATTTTTTGCAGTGCCACTGATACCATTATACTGTATAAAAGAACTTGCCACTCCCAGTCTATATATTTGTAACAACCACCACTTGAAAAGATGGCTTTGATTTAAGTAGTCCTGGAAATGATGGTCAGTCAGAAGGGTCTAAATAGTCATTGCTTATCTTTCCCTTTGTCTGTTTGTGAAGAGTAATTAATAAAAGGAATTAAATTTAAATAAGTTTTAAAAGGATATCAATACGAAATCCTCACCATATACCACATACATGATTCTTCCAACAAGTTTTTGGCAAACCCTACCTTCAGAAACTGCTTGAGCGACCTTTTGGTCAAGTTTGTCTTCAAGGAGATGAAGCCAGATCCTGGGCTCTAGTTTTTAGGGGTTGCCTACGGTGTCTGCGCCAGCTCAACACAGAGCTTTGTCAGAGGATCTAAGGAGAGACTGTTTTGTCAAGCTTCTTCTATTTACATGACCTTAAGCTTACTACGCTTGAGGGAAAAATAACTTAAATTCCACTTCCATATCCTATTGAAATATGGCCCACTTCCAAAATGTTAACACTCTTGCTAGGAAAGTGTAAAAGACTTAACTTGTTTTCTCTGGGGATTAAACTTGCTCTGGCCGATACTTCAGATGAAAAGAATATTAGATTCAATGTCATCATCTCCTAGACTTCTTATACTCCACATCTGGCAGCTCATCTTTTTTGGTGTTTAACTTTATACTTTTTTCAGGGGTAGGAAATGAAGGTTTCATTAATTAAGGGTGTGGCATAGACACTTTTTTAATAGGCCATGGAATAGTCCAGGTTATTACACTTGACCCTGACAAATTTTACTCACCTTTACAACACAAAAATAAGGGGCTTCTGAATACCTTAGTAGTGTTGAAATATGTTAGTAAGAATCCTTATGGAATATTAGTAATAATCCTTATGGGAAATTATTCCTGGATATATATATATATATATATGGCAATCAAAACACCAGATTTATTCAGTCTTCAACATAATCAAGAAACAGCAGACCAAAAAGTTGGCAATTCATTAGAAAAGATGGAAAGATTTGACACACTGACATTAGATAAACTTCTGGGAATTTTCAAAGACAACTTCTTTTAAATGGAATTCCCTTCCATCTCCCTTCTATAAGTGCTAAATCTGCTGAAAGTGAAGCATCCAAGGAAGTTGATTCAATTTAAACAAAAATATGCTCTCTTGGTAAAGAATGACAGAGAATTATATAAGGACAACAGAAATCAGGTAAGATCTCTCCTCTTAAAGGTGTTTCTGGGGCTACTCCCCTACTTGCTGCTGCTGGTTTGGCTCCATGGCACCTTCCCACTGCTTTCTTCCACTAAAGTACTGTGAGGTATGTGTTTTAAGGCTGATTCTGAGTATTAACATAATGATGCCCCTTGATACTGTCATAGGTGTTAAATATCAATCAGATTTGGGAATATTTAGGCTAGAAAAACAGCTGCCAGATTTGAATAGATGGTGATGTATATGGTCATATTATCAATGTCAAAATCTCCCTTTGGGGTTTTCAAAAGAACAGACTTGACAGCCTCCACATATAGTTATATGATTATTCAAGGTCTTGTGAATCTAGTTTGGGGAATTATCTAGGACCATTTACTTCTCCATTTTTTCCCCTGCTCTTGGCTTGTTCCATAGACCACTAAATCTACCCCACACCCCCTAACCCACCAGCATATGAGCAGGGGGGAAGGAAAAGGAGATAATATTCAGAACAGTCAATTTTATTATTTCGAACATTGAATTTTAGAGCTGGATGGGACCTCTTACCCATTATCTAGTTCAATCACCTCATTTTAATAATGACAACACCTTACAGTAAAGTCTATTTCAATGTCTCCTTGAAGGCTATTCCAGGAGAGTACAAACTTTAGCAGGTTCTACTAAGCTGGAAAGGATTTGAGTATGGGCCTGGTGACAGGACTGTGCATCTGCTGTCCAAAGACCAGACTAGCTAAGTTCAGTAAGGTTCATCCCCAGAGATAGGTCATCAGATAATGACCTTATTTTTATTTTTTATTTTTTGGCGGCAACTCAAGAAGACCGTCTACTAAGGCGTAGAGTGGTTGCAATCTGCAATGGTGGAGGGAATGCTCACACCGATGAAAATACAGAATCCTCCAAGTATCGAATTAAGAATAATACCTTACATTTATGTAGCATGTTACAATTATAAAAATGCTTTCACATACATTTGTTTCATTTGATCCTCACAACAACCCTGTGAGGTAGGTAGGGCAGTTATCCCCACGTTACAGATAAGGAAACTGGGAGCTCAGAGAGATTAGGGAACTTACCCAACACCACACAGCCAATTAGGTGGCAAAGCTGGAACTAGAGCCCAGGTATCCATGCTCCCAATCTGGTATTGTCCAATTCCCCATTAATAATATTATTATTTTTAAGTAAGTATGTTAAAGTTGAAAAATGGACAAAATGGAGTTTTTGTTATCAGTGAACTGTCATATTTATTCCTCACTAAAAAGTTTCCCAAAATTGAGTGCATTACCAAAATACATGGGTGATGCTCTTAGTGGGTTCAAGTTTGCAAGGCAAAGATCTGGCCCAAATTTTTTTGTGGGAGAAGAGGGGAAAAGGAGGGTTGAGTGGGTGGCAAAAGGGAGTCATTATCTGGTACGAAATACTACATGAGACTTTCTTGACTTTCTACAGGTGGTACTTGAGTAGAGGAAGAAAGTTGTGTGGAAGGGCTGGTGAGTCTTCCCAGGATGAGATGTAAAACAGAAATCTTAAGAAGAAAATTGGTCATTTGGACCACTAGTCTGAAGTCCTGGATAGGGAGAGGGGATACTGCATCTTATTCATCTGTATGACCTTTTTAGCACCACCTAAAGTGCCTTGCACATATTATTGTTCAGTAAATGTTATTGAATTAATTATTTCTGGTATAAGTAGAATATGCTTTTTTGTTTCCCTGCAAGAGATGCTACTGCTAAGTAGACAATGAAAAAAAAAAGTAACAATTTTTAAATGCATGGGTTTCAGTGTGAAGGCCATCTGCTTTTCACAAAAGAGGTAGTTAATAGCTTAGATTCCTGGATTTATATTATTCTCCCTTAACAAAACCATTGTAACTGTTAGCCAGCGATGGGAGAGAACAACTCTACCAGAATAAACTGACTTGACATAATTCTCAATAGAAGGAAAAAAAAAACCTGTTTTCTCAGCAGATGCCACTTTCTTACCTGACGTTAAAGAAATTATCCACTCAAAACCCAGCAGATTCAACTTATAGCAGATTTTCAAAATATTAAACCCTTCTTTGCATCTTTATCTTTTTTGGGGGGTGGTAAAGTAAGTTTGGGTTATCTTGCCAATCTGTGAAGACAAAAACCAACTAACAAAAGCTAATTAACTGCTATTAGCTAGCTCTCAAATAGGCTGCATAGTCTGTAAGGATTTCAGGAAATTTTAATTCTAGGGATATAAACTTCTTAGTATATGGTAAAGATTGTAAAAATTTAATTTTTTTTTGTTTGAGAAATTGTTTTGTATATATACCTATACTTAAGAGGCACATTAATAAAAAGGTTTGATCCAGGATCTTATTTGATCATAAATCAAATCATATCAAATAAAGTCATTATTACTTTTTTCTACTTGTTTGATGAGAGAACTGGCATGTCAGATTACTTAAGGGTTTGGCTAACACCTTCCACTCTTGTGCTCTATAAGAGAAGCTAGAATAATAATGAATTTCTCTGACAAACCTCCAGATCTTAAAGCTGAGCATCAAATCCTATTCTTAGTAAACATATCTAAAGTAGCATTATAAATAAATTTTTAATTCAACACATATTTGACTGCATTATTATGTAATAAGTAAAGTAATGTGGGAGTAAATAGATGATGAGGTTTCTTATAAGAAAAATTATCTTTTTTCGTGACACTGGAGAATCATGTTTCACGCTGATTATAACTGTATATACTTGTCTAACTCTTCCATATATTACAGTGAGTTATGGGGGGGAGGGAAAGATAATCAGTACGCCTGTGGGATCAGTAATTCTTGAGTACATTGTGATTGCAAGGGAAGTATGTAAAGGGTAGAGTTGGAAAAAGAAGGATGCCCACCAACAGTATCACCATGCAGCAATTTCAAAGAAATTGATTGTTACAGAGTAATATAGTCAATGACCCAGGAAGAAAGAAGTTAAAATTAGGTGGTTATGTTTTTTTTTGTTTTGTTTTTTTTTAAAAACAGTATTCAAAACTAATGTGCGCCAGGGGGAGGGTGAGAATGTGGATGTATTAGAAACCTTGTCATGCCCTGAAATGTAAATGCTAATCTCTCGCTGTGTTGAATATGAACACATTCATTTAACAAGGTACACACTTAGTGTAGGGTGGATGTGTTAACCTGGAATGAACACATGCTAAGAATTTTCAGCCATGTGAGGGAAACCCAAAACAGGTCTAACTTTCATTAAGGTAGAGCAGGTTTCAGAACAGGGAGAATATATTTCTGGGCCAACCAGCAAGCTTCCAGAGGCTTTCTTCATCACATCCAAGGATATATTGAATATTTTTAAAGTTAGTGGCCCTCTCCCCTTTAAACTAAAAAGGATCCCAGCTCCACATAATTAAGAGTTTGTTGATTCAGAGGATGACTGACCAGTCTGAACAAGCTGGCTACGTCTAAAACTAACTCAGCCCATTAAGAAGTAGGTGACCTTTAAAGGTACTTTCCAGTCTCTGGTTCTTCAATGAGGGAGTTGGTGGGCATGCTATTGTAATTTTCAATATTCTTTTTATAATTAGCTTTGTTGCCACATACATCCTTAAAGAAACCAGAACAGTATTCAAGAATACCCATCACAGTGCTTAACAAGATTTAATGTACATTTATTCTTAACATGTGGAACATATAAAGATTTTATACTGAATAAATGATATTCATTAAGCCAGAGGAAAAGGAGGAATTTACATCAAGTTTTTTTTTCTTTTTTCTTTTTTAACTACATTATCTTGAAATACAAATGCGGATTCTCATCACTGAAAAATCTTTGAAGTTGTGTTTCTTCCTTTTTTCTGTATATTTCTTTTTTTTTTTTTGTCTGTACTGATAACCATTTTCTAAATCAATCCATACGCAACCATTTCCACACCTTGATTCATGAAGCAATTGTGATCGGCTGCTCTCCCGAAATAGAGCATGACTTTATACATACAGAAACTTGTACATTACCCTCAAGTTTTTTTTGTGTGTTTTTTGTTTTTTTTGTTTTTGTGTTTTTTGTTTTTTTGGAGATATGGCCCTAATGAAAAAAATATATAAAATAAAAATAAAAAATTATTTAAATCTACCATCACTTTGTAGTTACCACATCATGAAAAAAAAAAAAAAAACTAAAAACTTTGTACTAAAAAAAAAAATGAAAAGAAAAAAATGAGGGTATGCTCAATGTACAACTTCTATATACATCACGGCCCTTAGGCAGTAAAAAAAATATTTAAAAAATGATTAAAGGAATTGTGAAGAACTGTCATTGTGGAAGGTCAAACAATAGATAGCAGACATGACAGTAGTGGTGAGGAAGCAATTTACGTTGATCGTCATCAGGTATATGTTTTCAATCTTAACTTTAAAAAAAAAAATGGTTTTGCCCCTAGCCTAATGTAACCATTCTCCTGTGGAGAAACTGATATCATTTCATAGTTTGACTACTGACTGACACACTGCCTTGATCCCTATACCTACATCACTAGAAGTGTCTATTGCACAGAGGTTTGGGTGATGGGATACGGGTATTTTTTTTCTCTTCTGGAAAAAAAAAATAATAAGACACACAGGAAGTTGGTATGTTGCTTTCACCTTTTTGTTTCAACATGGTGAAGTTTTCCGGTCATATAACATTTTGCCACAACTTTTCAAGTCACTAATTTGCTTCCCAAAAAATATGCAATACAAACATGGAAAAAAAAAAACACTGAAAAGGAACTCTATGAAAACAAAAAGTGACCCTTGAATGTACTAGACAGCAACTTTGGTTAAAAAAAATAAAATAAAAGGATGTACTTATACACATAGACAGCAAATATTAATTTCATAACTGTTCAAATTAATTTCTTTAATTCCCAATTGGTAAAAAGTGAATGGGGCAGAGGAGCAAAGATTTTCTTTTCCTTCTTTCTATGCTGGATAAACAAAAACAGAAAACAGCCAGTTATAGGGGACCCTCTAATCTTCACCCACACATGCTTGGCTTCTCACGTATGTCATAACTGCCCAATCTGAAACAGTACATCACAGATGACAGAGGCAACCAGAGAGTTCAGGACAGTCGATATCGAGATATCCAGCAAACGGCCTTCGTGCAAAAGGAACTCTGAGCGGTTCTCGTCCACTCTGGCCATGGCCAGCAAGGCCTTGGCCGCCCTGCACATCATGTCTACGCTAGGTGGTTCCAGAGGTGGAGGTTGCATGTGCATGAGGTTATGCTGGCTCTGCTGGTACTGGGCCATCGTGACCCCGTCCTCTAGGAAGCTTATCAAGTTTCCGATGCTTCCCTTCTGCACAGCTATGGCCCTTGCTGCTAGCGCATCCCCTTGGGCAAGGTTCGATAAGAGCGCCATGGACATTTCTCGGCAGACCGGGTTTTTGCGGTCTCCAACGTACCTAACTAAAGTAGCGTAGAGTTTCTCCTGACGGCTGAATGGAGGGGTGGCCAGGATAAGGTCCACGTTATTGTCCTGGATGCTGAGCTTACACAGGGTCTCCAGTACGAGTCTTTGAGGCGACAGCACTGAGTTGGGTCCCACCGTGGGAAAGGGATCCTGTGCCTCTGCGGATGGGCACACCATCCAGTGTAGCAAGCCATCCAAAATTGGCAAGCAGATGCTTTCCGTGTAAGCAGACAAGTCTAGCTGCCCAGAAATGTTGGCTAATGTGACCAATGTGTTATCCCTTAAGACCTCGAGGCAGTCCCACCACCACTCATCCTTGCTACAGGTCACCCCTTTATCTTCCTCCTCCTCTTTCTCATAGGTCTGAGGCGCCCGTTTTCTCTCTGGATGTTCATGGTGAAGGAGAATCAGCTTCCCCAGGATCAGCACCAGGCCTGGATGTTTGGACATTTCGGCATCATTGCCAGGCACAAAAGACAAGCTACGGACAATATTTGACACACAGATACAGCGCTTGGCCAGAGAGTCCTGCCAGTGGGCAATGGTGCATAGTGGAGTCTCGTCTCGGCTCCTTGGCTCATCCTCCAGCAGTTTAATATTCCGGTGGCTTTTGGCTTCATGGATACCAAAGGGAAACTTACTGCTTTCGACCTGGTTACTAGGGTTTGAGTCTTCAGGCAATGCTCCGGGCCGAGCCGACAAGACATCATCAATGGTTGCTATTATGCTTTTCTCTGGATGGTCCTCAAATTCACCTCTTCCTTCCAGATCTTTCTTTTTTCCCAGGAAGCCGAGGGCAGGAGGGATCCGCCGGCGAGGGGGAATTTCCATCTTGCTCTCAAAGTGAGTCTGGATATGTTCAGTTGTGTCGCCTCCCCCAAGCTGCCAGTGGAGAAGCCCGCTGTTGAATTCCTGAACACGGCCTAGTTTGTCAGACCGGTCAACCACAAACAGATTATTCTTCTTTACTATCTTTATTGGCAGTTTGTCAAATTTACTTGCTTGCTTGGGCCTCTCTTTTAGATCAATACTGGCATTGGGAGAGGCAAGAACCGTGCTCTTATCTTCTGCTCCTGTCTTTTCGTCTTCTTCATCTTCCTCCTCTTCATCTTCATCTTCATCATCATAATAATCAATACATTCAGCTTCTTCTTCCTTCCCAGAGTCATCTGCCAAAGTCAGACTGTCATCTTTCTTATTTGTGTTGTGATCAAGTGCTTTTTGACTGGGGTCTCCCACTTCATATTCCATTAGAATTCCAAAAATGTCAATCAGGCATTTTCTAAAGTACTCTACTAAAAGCTCAAGAAATCCAGATAACTGAGGAAAAAAAGAAGAAAAATAGGAAATGGTGTCATAATGTCCAATTACAACCAAAAGGAAGGACGCTTTCAATGGCAATAAATTCACATTTATGAGAATATCTTCATATATCCCACAATTTATGGATTGCCTGGCCAGGGGTGGTCAAGTGCACTGTCAAGTCTAAGACTTTTGTCTAAGTGTACCTTTATTCTGCTTTCTAATTGTTGCTTACCTTCACAGACTACTCACGTGATGACTTTGCTTCCTTTAAGCTTTCATACTCTCAAAGGGAAATGTTGTACACATCATTCTTTTTAAATTTATACACAGCCTTTATTATTAGAAGGTGAAGGCTTGAATTTCATAGACTCATTCACTTAAGGTGATTTCTTCACTTCCATTACTTATAGGAATGTTTTTGTCCTTATTTTTATGGCTATTATTATCATTTTATGATTATTATTTTGCCTCAGGTACCATAAGTTATTCTAATATATGCTTTCTCCTTAAATATTTCTTTTTAAGAGTAGATATCTTAGCAAAACTGCTTCTTGTAAGCGCTGAAAAAATGAAAACAAACCAATTTAGGCCCTGATAAATGAACCAGGAAGTTAGGCAGAATTACTTTTCACATTTAAGTTTCTTTATATTGAACTTCAGCTGGTGGAAACAAAAATTCCAGAGAAATGCTGCTATTTTACTATTGTATTATTTATATTAGTTTGAATGAAAAATACTACCTCTGGTGATGCGACCAAAGATTCCCCCTGGCAAAAATAAAGGTATAGAAATCATGCTCTCCACACACTATATATGCTTCATCTCTTCAAATTAAGGTCAAAAGCACAACTATTGAAAAGCACTGTACCCCTAAGTTTCTAAGTGGTCTGTTTAGAACATTCTAGTAACTCTGTATGTGTATGTATGTCTGTGTGTCTGTGTGTGTAAGTTTAAATTTTATTTTGGGAGAAAAATGGAGTTACTGGTAGAGTAATTTTAGTTATGAAAAAAGATAATCAGCAGTTTATCCACTGTAGGTATGAAATTTAAGTTTTCTGGTAAAGACGCATTTTTTTCATACTTATCTACTGAAGAAAATTTGTGTAATTTTTACATTGTTTTTACTAGTAGAGAAAAAGTTGTATTTCCATATTAGTCAGTGCCTAGGGTAATTTAAGGAAAAGCAAATGTGATGCTTTATTTATTACTTCAACTAGAGAATTAAGGGAAAAAATGGTTTATCTACGAGTACAAGATTAGTGGCTCATTCCAGCTGTCAAAGAATTACAGAATCTCAGTTGGCTGAACCCTCAAGAATCATTTAGTCCAATTCATCCTAGATCCTTTATAACACTTCTAACAGGTGGTTAGTCAGCTTATTTTGGAAAACTCCAAGGAAGGGCAAATTGCCACCTATCAAGGCAACTTACTGCATGTCTGGAGATTGAATTTACTTAGACAGTCTTTCTTATCTGGAACTTAAATAAGTCTATCTGAAGTTTCCACTCATTGTGTCCATTTCTGAACTCTGGGGATGACAGAACAACTTCCTTTTTTACATAATAGTCCTTCAAATATTTGAAGAAAATGATATTTCCTCTAAGATGACCTTTTCTAAGTATACTTTACATTCCCCTGATTTCTTCAAACTCCATCATGTGGCATGATCTCATATGAGGTATCCCCAACAAGCAGCAAAACCTATTCGTCTTGCTTTTTGTTTGTTTTGGACCTTAAGATTTAGATTTTTGGGCAGAGTTGGGAGTTGTTTCTAAAATGAACTTTCAAAAAAAATTAATAGTAGAATATACTCCAGATTCTCTCTTTTTAGATCTCTTCTGCCTATCATATCAAATTTTTTTCTTTTTTCTTCTTGCTTTATATATTTATTTATATGCTTTGATCCTTTCCTTTGGGATGGTTTTATGTCTGCCAAAATTCTACCTCCCATTTCAATTCCTAACACTGACAACTTTATGAGTTTTGTTATACTGTGATCAATGTCCATCCACTGGTTAGTGTCTTCAATATTAGCAAATAAGTTGACACATTTGTTCTCAGCCTCATAGTTTTGGTTAATTGTCTCTTAAAAAAAAAAACCCAACAATTAGCTTTGGTGAAAAAAGGCTAAGTACAAGTATAGTTAATCACTCTGGCAGGGCAAACACACACAACAAAATGTGTTAATAACCTTTAATGAATAAACAAACTATTGGATTGAAAACAGAAATGTCAACACAGACATAGTTTAAATAATTTGCTGATTATTAATGAATATTAACCACAACACAAAGGGATTAGGATGAGAATTATAAAAAACATTTATAATTTGAAGAGACTGAAATTTGTCTCTATCAGATGTCAAGTTAGTATTTTTTTTGTATTGCTGTATTTTACTGCAATCAGAAATGGTGGCTTGTGACAGCAAAGGTGATTAAAAATGCCAGCCAGGCTCACAATAATTAACCTTGTCATCAATTCTAGCATAATGATGCATGAGTTAAATCTTCCAGAATTCTCCTTTAGCCCCCTTTTTGGCTATGAGTGCTATTCCTCTTACCTGAGAGAGATTGAAAGTAGCCACGGTGCTGTCATCATAGAGGAGAATATTAATAGTGTCCAAAGCCCATGTACTTTCAGCCAAAAGGCCCGATTTAAGGGACATCATCACACGCCACGCCTCAGGAGTTACTGAGAAAAGATACAAAATTAACATCAGTGATTTGTGATGGTCTAAAGATTAAATGAGCTGAAGGGTAAGAAATATGTAATGAAGCCCAAATGCTAACAAAATTAACTTGAAAGGCCAGAGATAAGCCTGAAGTTTTCAGGTTCAAAGTTAGTGCAGAACCAGGGATCAATTTATAGCTCAGATGCGCTTCCAGTATTTTTTATAGGCTGAACATGAATTAAATACACTTCTCCTGGTAGTGAGCAAACATTCTACTCTTTTTTGTTTTCTTCTTGTTGGGAGTGGGGTATAGAATGATCCTCAATAATGAGTTTATTAATGATTTCATAGTCAACAATAAGAGCTAAGTTAAAGAATATTTGCTTTCTTATTGCTGCTTTCTCCTTTTATATATCCTTGAAGGACTATACTAGCTATAGAAAATATAGGCAAAAATATATCTTGAAAAAAATAATTCAGGTTGAACAGGGTTTCCCCAATCCCTCAGTTGTCCTCTTTCATTTCCTTCTAGAATGGGAAGGTAAGGAATGCAAGCACATTTGGGGAATTCATGGTTTTGAAGAGTTTATCAAATAGAAATAACAGGCTGCAACTAATCAGACTAATTATACATGACTTATTAAGGTATGGGGTAGCTATGGATAGAGTGCTATGACTGGAGTCAGGAAAACTCCTCTTTCTCAGTTCAAATTTGGTCTCAGATAGATAGTAACTATGTGACCTTGGACCAGTCACTTAATCCTGAAACCTCAGTTTCCTCATCTATAAAATGAGCTGTAAAAGGGAATGGCAAACCAGCTCAGTGACTTTGCCAAGAAAAGCACCCCCTACCCCCCAAAGAGTCATGGATGACTAAACAACAGCAATAATAAGGTATATGAAAAGCTGCTTCTGATGGTAATAAAGAGAAGTTTGTTGTAAAGGGGCAAGAAGAGAGGATATGAGATATGAAAGCTATGGGGATTGGGGCAGCAAAGTCTCACCAGTCTCACTGATTCTTACTATAAGGAAACTCAATCTTTGACATAAAACGTCCTATTTTATCTCCTACTACTTTCTAAGAAAAGCATTTCATTGTTAACAATCATTTCAGACAACCGCAGTGAGTTAGAGATTTTAGAAATCTCTAAATTTAGCATTCTCCATTTTTGTGTTTATTATATTTGAAAGAGCGTCCTTTAAACTCCAAAAACAAAACAAAACAAAACAAAAACAACTGTGCACTCCATGTTATCTAAAAATTCAGAGAAGCTTAAACAGGTCAGTATTAAAGCCAGAAAGCTGCTTGGCTCGGGGGGTTGTGTATGAATGTATACATGTACCTGTATGTATGTGTATGTATACATACACATCATATCAATTACTTATAGTATATTAACGAAAGTCTTCTCATCCTTAGAACAATTCCTAGGCTGTAAATGAAGGAGCGGTTTTTCCTTTAAGATGTCTGGAGTTATTTTCAAGTTTTAATAAGCTATTTGATACCATTGTTAAGTAGGTGTTATCATAATACATTTTAAGCAACTTGCCTAAGGTCACCCAGTAGTTAAGTAAAAATGCAGTCAATAATTCAGCTCCTGACTTGCTGCCTGGTGCTCTAATCACCGAAGCACATGCCATTCACCAATTAAAATGCTATTTTCAGGTTCCCCTTCAGTGTTTCCTCAATTTAAGTCAGTTTTCCCCCAGCAATTCCTTCTGTAAAACAATACCCTCACACTCAGAAGGGACCCTCACACTCAGAAAGTGAAGTTTCCTTTATAAGGTTTTATCCGAAATTCTAACAAATACTGGTATTAAATATGGAAGAAGACCTTCATAAGGCTTACCAATGTCTTTTGAGGTAATCTTTCTTCTTTGTTTCAAAACAGGTTGTGATGCTTCTACAGACCCTGGAGGGAAAGTGATCTCTCGTCGAATGGGGGGTGGCTGGGGCGGTGGCCCCGTAACCTGGGAGGCTGGAACCGTGGGGATGACCTTCTGCATCTTCATGGAGGGCAAGAAGGGGGATTTGCTTGGAGACATGCGGTTCTCCAGGGAGCGCTGGAAGGATGCTGGGCTGGGCGCCCTGGAGATGTGGTTTGGCATCGATGGCGGCGTCTGGTAAGATGACTGGGGAGGTCGAGTGATGGGCTGCATGGAGGCTGAAGAAGACATGTAAGGCTGCCGTTGGTTGACGTGAGAAGGCCACTGGCTCTCGTGGTTTATCCTCTGATCAGGTACCATCATTTCATCAGTGCGGTTCATTCCTGGATAAGGGGGAGCCTGTGCAGGGCCTCCTGGACCTTGCCTATTCTGGTACGGATAAGGCATATCATTGCGGGTGGGCCACATGTTCTGCTGAGGGCCCTCGCCTGAGGAGGACTGCATGGGGCCTCCGATCATCTGGGGAGGTATTCCGTGTTGCTGCATCTGACCCGGGCCCTGCATTCGCTCTCTGTTGTAAGGATAGGGATACTGTCCCTGGATGGGCCTCCTGTCTGGTCCAGAGTATGTGCTGCCGTACTGGTTATACATCTCTTGCTGCTGGCTGCCATACTGAACGTTATACATATCTCCCTCATGGCGTTTTGCTGGAGGCCCATACATGCCATCCATGTGACGTTTGTAGTTCTGAAATCAATTTAAAATAAAACATATAAATGTGATCTTAGGGTAATAATCATACACATCTACTTTCAAATTATGGAGGAAAAAAAAAAAAAAAAGATCTGTTCAAGTGGAAAATTCACTTACAAGAGAGAAAGCCTAATATAAGTCCTGAGTAAGAGTAATAGCAATTTATGGTTATTTCTCAATACTAATAGTAAGCCTGATGAAGATATTTTTATAACACTTAAGAGGTTTTAGATATTTAAAACTTCCATGGAACTAAATCAAACAAATTAAATAAAAAATGTGTCCCTTTTACACTGAAATTTTCTCAGGTAACCAATTCAGCAGAAAAAGCTGAGGACATGATTTGTAAGGGAATGTTGCAATAGTGATAATTGACATTTAATAGATAATATTTTGGGCTTTAAAAAGTGCTATATCTATCTATCTATCTAGATAAATATAGATATATCTATATATACATATACATATAGATAGTACTTTGGACTTTGAAAAGTGTTATATCTATCTTGATCTACCTATACATATAGCTAGAGATAGATATACATAGATAGATAGATAGAGATAGGTAGCACTTTGGGCTTTGAAAAGTGCTATAGCTATCTATCTAAAGATTATATATATATATATATATATATATATATATATATATTTATATATATATACATATACACACATACATACATATATATATATACATACAGATATAGATATATATTTATCTATACACATATAGATAGTACTTTGAGCTTTGAAAAGTATTATATCTACCTCTCTCTATATGAATATATATAGATAATATAATATAGAGAGATAGATAAAGATAGGTAGTACTTTGGGCTTTGAAAAGTGATCTCTATCTATCTATTATCTCATCAAGGGGAAGGCAAGGCTTGGAAGAGTCTCATAATAAAATAAATTCTTTGGTCCGTACTAAGATTAGGCTTCCATTTACGTGTGACTCTAGGTAACTTTTCAGGCTATGCTAATATTACCTAACATGAACATCCCCATTGCTATTCCAGTTAGGCAGAACATCTTTGATACCATCTAAGTCCATATCAAAAGCTCCAGTGAAATCCTGGTTTGATTTTAGTTTCTGAAGGGGTATGAACAGAAATAAAGTCTCTGGTCCAGTTTTTTCTTTAAAGTATTCCCTAGGTGACACTTTAGATAGCTTAATATATCCCTATAGTGATTTTTCATTAAGTTGGTGAATAGCCAATGCATTCATGATTGTTCTTAGGTAGTATGTTCTCCCTTTTTGTTTGGAAATCTAGCTAAGCATATATATTTTACCGTGTTTAACATATATTGGATTATTTGCCATCTAGGAAAGGGGGTAAGGGGAAGGCAGAGAAAAATTGGAACACAGGGTTTTTTCAAGGGTTAATATTGAAAAATTATTCATGCATATGCTTTAAAAATTAAAAAGCTTTAATTTTTAAAAAAAGGAAATTTAGTTAAAATAAATTAGTAGTCATCCCTGTCATATATATAATAAATAAATATATAAATGTTTTCATTAATATAAATGTTAAAAAAGAAAAAAGAAACCTCAAATTAAAAAAAAAGCCTCTTTGATTTGCTAAACTTTCCAAAAAGATATTGTATCCATGAGTATAAAAAAATCATACCATGAGATGCACAGATCTTCACCACTATGTTTAACTAGCAAAGCAGAAAAACTACAAAATTAAAATAAATTGGAAATAACTGCTTAATTTTATTCTTGTATAGGCATTTATTATTTTATACTAGACATTTAAAAATTCTGTTCAGCACACAGAAAGGGTATGGTTTCTGCCTCAAAATCTGAAGTAGATGTGACACACACAAACTTATGACATGCATTCAAAATCCCCTTGTTATAAAATATTATACAATGTGTCAGAGATGTTTTAATATGCTTCATGAAACTACAAATAATATTTATTTTTGAATTTTCAAAATCTCTACCATGTCTTATGGTACTGAATATGAAACATACCTCTAATTCATAAAAAGGAAACAAAGACATTTAAATATTTTGTTAAACTTTGTAAGCTAATCTGATGAAATATTAATGCTAATTAAATGAATCAAGCTTCATGACTGAGGAAAACCAGTTTATATAAGAGAGAGGGGGAAAAATGATTCCCATCTCCTTTCTGCCTTACCGGTTGCTGTGGATATATTCCAGGCTGGTG
Organism: Sarcophilus harrisii; assembly: GCF_902635505.1. Taxonomy (NCBI): domain Eukaryota; kingdom Metazoa; phylum Chordata; class Mammalia; order Dasyuromorphia; family Dasyuridae; genus Sarcophilus; species Sarcophilus harrisii. The sequence continues at coordinate 134,157,626 of NC_045429.1, forward strand.
TCCTCCATATGGTGGCTGTCCTGAGGGAGGTCCTTGTCCAGGATACTGCTGCCCATAAGGCTCATGCCTACAATGGTATAATTCAAAGAAAACCATCAACTACTAGAGAAGCTTCAGGACCAGGGAGAAGGCACTACTTCAGTTTTGCAAAACACAAACTTGCATTCTTTTAAATCTGCCATTTAATTTCTAGACAAAAGCACTTCATAGCAGCAATACTTCATTTTTAGTAAAAGGGATGGGAACACCCATTTCAGGTAATGATGCTGGCAGAGCTGCTGGTTAATAGGTATCATAGGAATACTGGTTGAACAAGCAAGCACCTTGCATGACGCCGGTCAAATTCCTTGGCCTTTGAGCTGAAGCTCCACCTACTACATGAATGGATTTGCTACACCAAGGAGTTGTTACACAAGAATATAACTTGCAATATCGTTAAATGAAGGTAGGAGAAACTGGGATCCAGAAAAGTAAAGAAATATATACACATATATGTGTGTATGTATATGTATGTGTGCATATATACACACAGTTTCTGTTACTACTCTCTGTCAAGGTAATAAGTTCTTATTTTCTTAATAATAAATTTAACAATTATTTCAAATGTTATTAAATTTGTGCACTGTAGTATTCCTTTCCACTGCAATGTAAAGATGAATCATTTCATTCGGTAAAAATAGCATGATTGAAGCGTATGCTAGTTGGCTCTAATCTGGTTTATTAATCTTAGTGTTTAATAAGAAATAAAAGACAAAGGCATAGGAGAAATTGGCTAATAAGAAAGGAACAGGGGTAGGGACTGAAGACAAAGTCCTGGATGGGGAAAAGCTCACTGCCAATGCTGAAACTGGTGTTCTTTAGAGAATTACCTAGAAATATAGGTTAAGGTTAAATGACTTGCCCAGGATCTTAAAGACACATTTATCTGGAATCAATTTAAATTTACAACTCTATATTAGACACCTAGTATATCCCAGGCATTGGGGATACAGTAATCAAAAACATTAAATAGTCCCTGCTCTCAAAGAGCTTACATTTTTAATTCGTCTGGATCAGGAATGCTCAATTTGTTTCAACAATGGATGCTGGGGAAGTTAAGTAGGATATTTCTAGGAATAAGGAAATAAAGAAAAATACCAGGAACTCTATTATTATGGGTAGGTAAACTGCTCTTCTCATCTCCCAACCAAATAGTAGAAGCCAGTAGATTGACATTTTAAAACTAGGCCAGGCAAAGTTCTTGAAAATACAGAAGAAACATGGGGGGAAAAATGCTTGCTTCAGAGAAGCAATGGTATGGAATTCTAAAAACATCTTTTCACTTTCTAAGGATAGTGAACAGTGTCCCCTAAACCTACCTGTTCCACACCAAACTGCCAAGCCAAAAGCCAAAGTCAAGCTAAGCCAAGTCCAACATTGTATACCAAATCCTTGTTCTTATTAGAACTATAATGGCTATCTTAGGAATACAGATACTTCAGAGAAGCCATCACTTTCATTTGCTGGCTAGGATAATGATCAGAAGACATAGCTAGGGTCAGTGTTAAAAGGCACTATATCTGTTTTGCTTTGGGCAGGTGGTCCCATGCTGCCTTTTCAGGAGCCACATTATAATTTGACCTATAAATTGACAGACTATAAATTTTACAACAGATGGGATCTTAAACTCTTTAATTCAAGAAAATCCTTTAAACATTTCTGGGAAAAGCCATACTACAAGTGTGTTTTACTTAATTAGAATAGTCTTAAAAGTGCTTCTCCCTCCCCTTAACATTTCTCTCTCCCCAATATAGAAAAGCTTCATCTAAATTCAATTCTGTTGTGGAGATATAGAATTTATTGACTAAGAGAGGCAATTTTCAGTGAAAGAGGTAAACCCATACGTAAATAATGAGGCCTTTAAAAAGATAACTTTTCTAAGCATCTATTTTAGGCTGGGAATTAGACTTTATTGGGAAATACTTCATTCCCAATACAGTTTTTTCAATAGTTCAACTATGAACTCTTTTAATATTTATTTAATGCAAATATACTTTTACTGATCTTTTTATCTTTCACATACATTTCTTTGAATTATTTTCCTTCTGTAACTGTAAAAATAAATCTAGATAGATATTACAGCTTTCTCTTTTTCAACGATACCAAGGAAGAAACACCTGGGTTCTCTAATTCTTATTGTTCTTTTTATTTAATACTGGACTCTATGTTAAAACTCTATGGCAAAAATGGACTCTATAGCAAGTTTACCTCTAAAGATTTTCAAACACACCTGAGGACTTATAAAAAACAATCTATAGGTTAGTTCCCATTGTAATTTTCTCAATGCAGGGGTATATCCTGAAGCTACTTCAGAAGGAGATGAGAGACTAGGGATGTGGGAGTATAAGAGAAAGACACAAAGGGAGGGAGGAAGAGAAAGAGAGAGAGAAAAGGGGGGGGCAAAGATGGAGAAAGAGGGAGAGGGAAGGAGGAAAGAAGGCAGGGAGAGAGAAAAAGAAAGTTGAATTCTTGTTTCAGTTAATTTTAAAATTGAATTTTTGCAAACTGTAGCAATAAGCCTCACAGTTAATACAATAAATGAAAACAGTTTTGAAATGATAGTTTTGAGAAATGTGCTTTTTCATTTCAAACAGTAAAGACTGTGTACTTGGAGAAAAGATTTCTAACGCATTCAAACCAAGTGAATCACATTTTTGTAACTTGGGTGGTTTGGCATTTTCATCTACATAAATATACTTGTATTTTAAACACTAGGGTGAGTATTCTGTTCTGCCCTAGACATCCATCAGGAGTCAGACCTAAGAAGGAAGCTGTCTAACACACCCACTTGTTGATCAACAGTACACTGAATGAGTGGCCACTCCCTACCTCATTAATCTCCAAAGAAACCAGAAACACAGTGATCATTAGTGGCTAGAGTATATGAACTGATCTGCTCTTCTCTCTTACATATGTATATGGAGAAAAGAGAATTCTTATGAAAGTATTCTTTGCCTTCACCTTAGGGGGAAAAAAAAAATTTACCTTCTGTCATAACTGGCCCCATAGGGAAACTGTCGCTGGCCCATTCCCATGTTGGACATTGCTCCAGCTGGGGCCTGGTTATACATATCCTGTATCCCACTATTAGGCATTTGTCCTGGTGTCATGAAGGGTTCACTGCTTCCAGACACTGGAATATTTTAAAGAAAGAATAATCATTAAAGGAAAGACTGACAATCAAGCACTGATACAAAAGGTTTCAAGATAAACTCCCACTACCTTGTGAATTATTTTGCAGGAAATAATATCCAGAACCCTCATAATTCCAGATGAACCATCCCAACAATGACCTCTGGTATCCCACACCAAAATAAAGCAACAAGCTTGAGAAAGCAGAATAGAGTACTTTGAATGTTGTTAAATTTCAAGTTCAAAATGAGTTTTGGGGACCTGTTGGGTATTTAAAGTGGGAAGAGTTCGTTTTGTCAACAAAATCACATCTCTGTTCCCTGTGCTACCCAAGTTGCTAGATAACTATCTATAAAAAGCCTTCTGATCTTGAGCCTGAATACCAAAAGGCTTTAGCTTCTAAAGTTCTTTGTTATTTCCTTATGTTCTCCCTTCCCTGCCACTTCGTTGATGTGGCAGAAGAGTTGGAGGGATGGGCCAGCTGTAGGAAGGACCTGGCTTCTCATTTTCTTGATCATCACCATATATTTACACTCTTCCCAAAAACTTGACACAATGCAGTGAGGAGAAAGCTTAGCAATGCTCCAGGTCTGGATACTTGGATATATGAAGACCCCTAAACTGAAGGCCTGGTTTCAGGAGACACAAGCAGCATCCAATACAGAGACTACTAGTCATACTCCAAACCAGAGCTCCACACCCTTGAGGGGAGTTCTGCAAACATCATTTATAAATTTACTGGCCTATGAAATTCTAATGGAAAATGAGTAGTACACTCACAGACATATTGCTGTCATCAATGAACTCTTCTGAAACTGAGTTCTAAGAGAATTAATAAGTAGCACATGCTATTTCAAGATTTAGTATATTCTAAACTAGTTTTCATTGGAAGAAGATTGTAAGCTGAAATCTATTTTTTAAACAGAGAACAGACAGGTATGTAGGTAGGTATGATTTCCTACATGAGGGTAATTTATTAAAAAAAGAGAAATCCTTTTTAAAAAATCCTTTCTGACCTAGTAGACTTATCCAAGTGGTGATCTTTACAGAATCAGGTTAAAGAAAATAGCTACAGAATTGTAGTAATTCCAGGTAAAGAAAGGAGAAACAATTGTACATATAACAGAGAGTAGAGTTCCAATTAGGTCAGATATGCAAATTAGCATAGGCCTAGGACCTGAAGGAAATTAGGCCAGACCCAGAAGAAACTAGCCTGAAGGCAATTAAGAATTTTAATAAAAATTTTAATTGACCTACAGTATTAATATTGAGCTTTTTCAGTCTATTGATGGTTATTCTGTCATAAGTATGAGAAGGTCTGATGAAAATTTTCTAAGTTGGTAAAAAAAAAAATAGAAAAGTGATAAATTTGGATAATGTATAAGTTAGAATTACATTAGCTGTATTATTGTTATGTATGTATTAGCATATTATATTAGTATCTTTCATTTTGATATCATATCTTTAAAATATTTTAAGCTTTGTAAAATATTTTTTTCCTATAACAACTGCATTAAAGGGGTAGTTGCCCCATTTTACAGCTAGAAACTGAACTTGTTTACTTTTTTAGCTTCACATAGGTGTTATAATACTGCTTCAAGTTAAGTCAATTAGCATTTATTAAATGCCTACTACCTGCCAGTACCTACTATCCAGGTATTATGTCAAGTATTAGAGATACAAAGCAAGCCAAAAATAAGAAAAACCTATTCTCAAGAAATTCACAGATTATGGAGTTGGGAAAACAATATGTAAACAATTCTATATAAACAGAATACATACAGGATAAATGGGGGACAGTTTCAGAGGAAGGCTCTGAGGAAGGGTAAGGACTTCATATTTAAAGTAGAATGTTAGCTTAGACCCAAAGAAAGCCAGAAGATGGATATTTGGAGGAAGTGGCTCCCAGGAAATTAAGTGCTTGGAGTTGAGGAGTATTTTGGGCAAGGAAGAAGCCCCCAAAGTTGCTGCTTCACACAGCATATGTTCAAAGACTGGAAAAATAAGAAGAGGTCCAGACATGAAAGGCTTTAAAAGCCAAACAAAGGATTTCCTATTTTGTCAGGGAATTACCACTGGAGTTTACTAAAAGTATTTGGTCTGGAGTGGGAGTGACCTGGTCAGAGCTGCTTTTTAGGACAGCTGAGTAGAGGATGGTCTGGAGTGGAAAGAGCTAAGAAAGTAAAAAGGTTAACATTAGTCCAGGTGGAAAGTGAGCGGGGCATGGATTAGGGCAGTAAGCAAGGTCAGAGAGGAGACAGACCTGAAAAAGGAGAACCAAGAAGACCAGGGTCACCCACAAACCTGGATTATATCGAGAAGACAGAAACTGGCTGTGGACTGAGAAAAGGCCTTTCAGAACCAGACTACATTATACCACCCACAATGTTAACAGTTTAAAAAAAATTTTTAAATCATTTCTCAAGTTGCTTTACTTTCTTGGGCATTATTTGCTCATCTCTAAAATGAGGATGTTGGCCTCTGAAATCCCTTCCAACTTTAGATCTGTGAACCTATGAAAAAAATTACAAATTTATTATCTTATTTGAACCTGATGATACAGTAGACATTATCAACATCGTCTCATAGAGAGATGAAAAAGTGAGGTAGATAGTAGTTGAGAAAGATTACTCAGCTAGAGTCATGAAATCAATATTAACAACCCAAGGATCTTTATTTCAGGATCATGCTTTTTCTATGACCATCCATTGCCTCATTTTTTTCCCAAGTAAGAAAATATAAAAGACTCCTTTGACTTTTGATGATAATTATTCTTTGCCAAAACTCGGCACATTCACTGGTGTAATAAAACTGACATGGGATGCAGTAGGAAAGAAAGACAGTTTCCCCTTCATTTGGATCAGGGATATATGTTCACTAGAAAATACCTAAATTTCCATTCTTGGGGGGTTGGAAAGAGTGTTATTTTAATTTGCTCCCAATTATTTAAAAGTGAATTTATACAGAGATAGACAAAAATACAAAAAAAAAAAACCTTGAGAAAAAAGGGTTCATTTAAAGTCACTGTGTCACTTAGTAGATGAAAGCAACATATTACATTAAATGATACTTAAATTCTATCTAGTTCTCTCTAGGTAGGTTACAGTATAGGACTGAAAATTTTCACCAACCTAAAACCTTGTTAGTAAGGATTTTTCTCTCTAACAAATAAAAAGTATAGGGTTTGTGAAATAAAAGGAATATGAAAACAGCCTGTCTGGCCCAGTATAGGTAGATAATTGGTTTACTTTACAATAAACTCCAAACCTAGGCTCCCAAATGTTTTCTGCTTATACTTAGTTACTTCTCTTTCCAAAATCAAAGAATTACAGAATTTAGAGTTGGAAGGAATCCCAGAACCCAACTAGTCTAAATTATACCACCAAAGGAGTACCCATTATCCATCAATTAACAATTATTTATTAAGCACTCACTAGGTATCAAACACTGTACTAAATATGAAAACAAAAATAAAACTGACCCTGGCCTCAAGGGGCTTACACTACATTCAGGAAGCTTTCAAGATACTTCAAGACATTAGCTATATTCAAAAGATATACAAATACTAGGTAATCTGAGACAGTGGAGGCCAAAAAGCTGATGGGAATCAGTAAAACGATGTTTGAGCTTAGTTTTGAAGGAAAATAGGAATTCTAAGAGGTAGAGGTGAGTAGGGAATTCATTTCAGGAATGGGGAATGGTTTGTGCAAAGATATGGTGACAGAAGGTGGAGTTTGTGAGAAAAAATAAGAATGTTAATTTAATTGCATCACAGAACATATGAAGTAGAATAAGTTATTAGGCTGGAAAGGCAGTTTGGAGTCAGAACCTGAAAGGTTTTTTTAAATACTAGAAGAGTCTGTATTTAATCCTCAAGATAATAGGGAGCTAGTGGAATTTATAAAGAGCAAGACAGCTGTATTTTCACTTTATACAAGAGAGCAGAAGATATATCATCCTTGTAAAAATGTGATTGTAATTTTGAAAAATCAAATCCTACATGCCTACTGATTTACATTTTAATTCCGGAGATGTTTGTTCTTCATTTCTGATTGGTTAAATAGAGATACCTAACATTTCAGTACTATGTCATTCTGATCTTCAGACTTGATATGAAGCAGTTCAGGATCTGCAAGGGAATACTTAAATGCACTAGGGAACATATGATTTAAAGACGCATGGAAAAGTGTATTTGAAATACTAATATCTATTCTGAGAATTTTCTGCTAAAAAAAGGGCTATTTTTTTAAAAAGGCAAGTCATACTTTATAGGTAGGAGAGAGTCACAGAAAATGGTGAATGAGATTCCTTTTTCTTATATAGAAACTAGAAAGGAACAGTTGACTGAGATGACCGTGTCTTGTCTAGCACTTACTATAATAGTGGAAAATGATGAATAACTTATGTGTGTGTGTGTGTGTGTGTGTGTGTGTGTGTGTGCGCATAGGTATGTGACAAAAGTATACATTATAAAAATGTTTTATATATGTTGCTGCTGCTGTTGTTTAGTCATGTCCAAATTCTCTGTGACCCTATTTGGATTTTTGTTGGCAGAAATGCTGGAGAGATTTGTCATTTCCTTCTCTAGCTAATTTTACAGATGAGAAAACTGAGGCAAATAGAGTCAAATGACTTGCCCAGAAACATACAGCTATTAGGTGTCTGGGGCTGGATTTTAACTCAAGAAGATGAGTCTTCTTGATTCCAAGTCCTACCTGGGCCACTTAGCTACTCAATCCATTTAAAAATATACATTATATAAATGTTTATACATATGTGTACATAAAACATATATACATGTAATATTTATGTATTTATTCTATGAACATTCTTATAATATAACTACAATATAGATGTGTATATAAAACATTTTTGTGTGTTAACAACTTAATGTATTTCCTTTTGAGAGGCCGGGTGATGGTGTATGACAGGAAGATAAAGGATGTAACATCAGTGAAGGCTACATTAAATATATACCTTTTCTCATTCCACCAAAGGGGTCCTTGTTAGGTTCATAGGGCATCCTTCCCATCATGTCTGGAATGTTCATGCCCTGCTGGTATGGTGCATTTGGTGTCATGGAGTTCCGTTTGGGGAATGAGGAATCAGTCGCATCTGAGAAGGGGTCATGCACGCTGACTGCACTGTTCCTAGACAGAAGGGGGAAATGAAAGCTCAATGACAGGGTAGGAATTGCCACCACAAAGCACTGCAATGAATCAGGACACACAGAATTTTATTTTTAGATGTAGAAAAAAAAAATCCTTCAGGACAGCCTGTGGGAATGAATTTTGTTGTTACTAGCCTTCTAAGAGTTAATACCATACAAACTGTTAATTTCTTTTTCTAGGGAGGATGCTCTAGGAAAGTTAAATAATGAGCTAGGAACAGCTTCATTATAAACAGCATGACAATAAGTGACTTTGTATAGGGTAGCCTGTGAGTCTTAACGTACCTGCCACCAGGCATTGGAGCCATTTGTCCATGAGGTGTAGAAGCTGGTGTGGGTGGCTTCAGATCACCTGGAACTTCTGCCATGGAGTTACTACCAGTTGACTGGGGGGTCTGTGGACCTTGTAAGGATCCTGAATTTGCTGATGATGGAACCAAAATAAAAGGAAAGGAAAGGTGAGAGGTTAGCCAACATGAGAGAAGCCCACAGAAACGAGCAATGAAATGAGTTTCGTAACAAGCCTACTGATACTTTAGTATCTTTTCAATCTCTAGGTTGAAAAGTCATTTCACCTTTGAACACTATATGAAGAGGCAAAAGATGCTATTTTTAATAACCAAACTTTGAGGGCTCTGACTTGACCTTGCTTTCTCAAAACTACAAGGAGAATCTTGGAAAAATATATGAACTCTTCTTTACTTTCTTACTATCCAAACTGAAACAAGTGGAAATGTGATGGGTCACTAATAAAATAAAACATCATGTATCAAGGTGGTTCTGTTTCACGTGGAGATTCACATTTTACTTTTGGGGAAAATGAATTTAAGGAACTCAGAGTAAGACCATATCATCAATGAAAGTTAGGAGCTAAAATGGAAATCATTACTTTTACTCAGAAATCTTTAGCAACCTACACATTTATCTCTATTGGACTTAGGACAAAAGCTAGTTATGGCCCTGAGGAGTATGTGTGTATGTGGATGAAGGCCCAACAAAGTTTATTCAGTTCCTTCATAGCAATTTTGCACCAGTGGGAACAGAAAGATGAGATGAGGAGATCCTGGCCAATGAAGAGAGAACATTTTACTAATTTTCTGTTGTATTTTTTATTAAGGGATGACTACCAGGGAGGAAAAAGTCCAAGAAAGATGACAACAAGGTGGGAGGGTCAAAGAGGAGGGATCCATCAATAATGAAAGAAAGATGGGGAATCCTTCATAAATCTGAAAGAACAGTAGCAGTAGCAGCATCCCCCTTCTTTTAAGACGTGGCAGAGAAGAAACCTGCTTTTTAAATCATTAGGAGCAAATAGCATCCACAACTCCTTGGAAAGATGGCTTACAAATCTGTGTGATTTGGGAATGACCCTTATTTACAACTGTTCAAATTTACAGCTAATAAAAAGGGGGAAAATTCTTCCCCTTTGCCAGTATTTCTTTCTTTCCCTTAATGGTTTCTTTTCCCCTTTTAGGAAAGAAAAAAAAAAATGAATGCAACCTCTTGAAACTCCATTAATAGAGAAGGCTGGCAGGCTCTCTAGGATATCCCTACCTTTTGCCAGAAGCTACAAATGTATACTCTAAAGTAAACAATGGAAAGGTTATTGAAGGTTAAGTACATTCACATACTTCAGACTGAACAGCCAGACTCCACGCTGGGAAGATAATTTACACAGCACGAACCCAGTGCCCTAGTTCTGACTGGGGTTGGGGAAAGGGGGATGGGGAAAGGGAAGGAGAGCCTGGTATGTCACAGGTCTACAGTGAATGGAGGTCAATCAGAGGCCATCTTTGTTTATAACCCAGACCCTTTTCTCATTTATCTTCCACTGAGGATTCCCTAGTTGGATCCATGACAGGTTCTGTGACATCACCTGTCAGCTAATAATAGAAATTCAGGCAGCCACCTGCCAGCAAAGATGGATGGGTTTTTGGTTACAGACTTACTAATTGAATGACTGGCTTCTTTTACCCCATCCCTGGCTCCTTCTCCCAAGCCTAGCTACCAAGGCAACCTTAGGAGCTGGTCCTTGGCTCTGCTCATTACAACTTCAGCAAAAACTTTTTATGCATTTATTATAATGAGATCCCCACCGGACACCACCATATGCCCCCAAAGCCCTTCTTGGGCTTCGTTATCCTTGTCAACTAATTCTACTTCTCTGAAAGCAGCCATCTGAGTCTCACGGTATAAAAAACACCACCACAATACCCAGACACTCAGCAGTGGCTACATTTGTGCCTTTGGCTGCTGGTGTCCAAAAGGATGGGTAAAGACTGACTCTGTCTTGATGGATCTCTAGGGGCGAGCGGAATTCAATATGAGATCTATGCAACACGCCTCAACTTAAACTCAGAAAAGGACTAGAACACACTGGGAATGGAACTGGGTGGTTTCCATATATGTTCAGGGGTGATCATTAATTCTTTCCCTAGAACAATGCTTTAGAGAATTTTAGTTTTATTTGCAACAAACTTTGTGTGTGTAATAACTATGGCCATGAGTACATAGGGAAAAAAAAAATCACGATTATCACTCAGAATGAACTAGAGGAAGACAAATATAAAATGGCTCTCCCATTGGAGAAAAATGTTTATATTAATATTTATAAATATATTTCTATTTTTTTTAATATATATTCATATGTATATATAAAACATATATATTTAAACATTCATCTATTTATTTATTTATAAGGCTTAAAGGTAAAGACAAGTTTAAAAGGTGGATGGACAGCACACATTTTCTTTAGTTGAAAATTAACAGGGTAAATCATTAATTATGTCCTTAGAGTAATACTTTAGAATATTTTAATTCTATTTGCAAAAAAATTTTTGTCTGTAATAACTGTGGCATAAGTATATGGGAAAAAAATCACTCAGAATGAACTAGAGGAAGACAAATATAAAATGGCTCTCCCATTGAAGAAAAATGTTTATATTTATAAATATATTTCTATTTTATTTTTTATATTTATTCATATTTATATATATAGAACATATCTATATTTAAACATTTATTTATTTCTAAAGCGTAGGTAAAGACAAGTCTAAAAGGTGGATGGATAGCACACATTTTAGTTGAAAATTAGCAGGGTTGACCATTAATTATTTCCTTAGAATAATACTTCAGAGTATTTTAGTTTTATTTTCAACACATTTTTTGTGTGTAATAACTGTGGTATGAGTATATGGAAAAAAATTATGATTATCAATCAGAATAAACTAGAGGAAGACAAATATAAAATGGACCTCACATTGGGGAAAAATATTTATATTTATAAATATATTTATTTTTATGATTATATATTTATATTTATACATAAAATATATTTATTTCTTTATAAGTCTTAGGTAAAGACAAGTCCAAAAGGTGGTTGTATAGCACACATTTCACTTTTGTTGAAATTTATTTATTTATTTTTTGCTGAGGCAACTGGAATTAAGTGGCTTGCTCAGGGTCACACAGCCAGGAAGTATTAAATGTCAGAGGTCATATTTGAACCCAGGTCCTCCTGACTTCAGGGCTGATGCACCATCCACTGCGTCACCTAGCTGCCTGAAAATTAAAAGTCCAACCTATGAAATTCTGACCAAGTGAATATGTTCAGAACCCTAATCAATTCCCTGAATGGCAATTAGTTCATTAGTACACTGACCAGTAAGTGCCCAAACAAAGAAAACTTAAGAGATACAGGTACTAGTCCCTAGGTTCATCCATTAGCTCCCTGTGTGGTCTCTTGGGCAAAATACTTGGCAACTCTCTGGGGTTTTTGATTTCATCCTCCCTAGCATAAGAAGGTTCGATTAGATGATGGTCTAGGTGTCTCTTTCTGGGTTAAAATTTCATGGCATAAAAATGACCATGAGCATCTGTATATTGCACTAAAACATAAAACATGTTTCTTGTCTGAGGGGAAACAAATTCATAAAAAGGAAAGAAACCAATGGAATTGTTAATGAGACCACCATCATATAGGGCCAGCATTCCTCTTTGTTCTGTCAAGCAGTGTCTTGAAAGCAGCACAATTCCCAGCTCAATCCATTTAGCCTGCTTGTGCATTATGTAAGGCGCTTTTCCTCATGTGTATCGACTTAATGGTTAAGACCAGGAACCTTTATGTCTACTTCCTGTTCCAGAGGGCTTCAGCTCCATTTAGACGACTAAAAGGGATGGATTATCTGAAGTACACCTGCAATCCTAGCTCTTTTGTGGCGTTAAAACGATAATGTTGCCATAAACTGCAGTTTAAAAAAAAAAAAAAAAAAAAGGAAAAGAGAAAAAGGCTGACTGTTAAGGGAACCGGCCCTATACTTTCTGAAGCATCTATACCTCAGCGGGATTTCTTGTACTAAAGCTGATGCACACTGGGAAAGCCATTCTCCATACACAAGTGCAGACCATTCAGTGACACAAGTTCTTTCCTGGCAAATAAAACAAACCTTTAGATCTTTGCAGACATCCCCACTTTGGTCCCTATGTCCTGCTGGGTTATTATTTTGGAAAAAATAGTTTCAGGGCTGTTCATAGGCAGCTTGTTTTACTCTGTGAACTGAATGTAATGTTGTGGAAAATTTTAAATTAGATTTTGAAGTTTTTAAGGTGTTACATGATGAATAAAGATTCGGAGATTCTGGAAGTAGGAGGAAGATCTACTTTTCTTAGGGCCTAGTCATTAAAAATTAAAGGACTCTTATTCCAAATCAAGAGTGGCCGTTAAGATCTCCTGATGGTCCTACGCAAGCTATAACTTTAGGTGTCAAAATGGCAGCCAGAAGAATTGCCTGTTTAAAAATAGTTAATTGCCTTTTCAACAGGTGATTATTTTCCCTTTTTACTTTCTCTTTAAAAAAAAATACTGTTTAATGTTTAAAAGTTGTAATGCATGAGAAGAGATAGTGGAAAAATATACTGTCTTTCAGATAGTAGGTTGTGACTTCAAAAATGAAACACATTAAAACCAGATAGTAAGAATTGTTTAAAACTGTTCAGGGAAGAGGTGGTACAGGACAAAATTTAAATGTGAGCATCCTCTTTATACCTGGCACCATTTTAATTCTTAATGGCCAGAAAAAAAGTCATGAAAAAATACTAAGACATTTTGCTTGAGAAAGTTTGAAAATTTCTATTAAGGTCATTTGGCTTGGTTGCTAGTTTCTTGTTTCTATTAACCTAGGCAAAATAAATGGCAAGATCTCTGGTCTGCTGCTAAGTGGTTCGTTTAAAGCTCTCCTTCCCCCAAGCACTTAATGTCTTTACTTTTTTGTTATTGCTTCTTTTAAGGAGGATGCTTTAAGGAAATCCTCTAATACTATGCTCCAAATAGAAGATGCTTCCTTACCCAATATCATTTCTCAAAACTTGGGACAACAAAAGACAACAGAACAGAAAGTACTAAGAAAAAAGATGAAACTCCCTTATGAAAGAGAAGAGAAACTATTATTGCTGCTGCTGCTGTTACTACTACAGATTACAAGCTCGTGATTGCCAACTTATATTCTTGTAATACCTCTAAGGCTCTCAAATGACTTCACTTTGATCACAGGTAATGAGTTGATAAAAATCTTTTTAGTTAAAGAAAAAGACACAAGACTGAGACCCAAGTCAGATGAGATGGCCAGATGAAGAATGATACTCAGAATGTCTGAGATCTAGGTCAAAGACTGTGCTCCTCAAAAACCAAAATAATACAAAACCAAACTACAAGAACAATGTTTAAAATGGCCTCATGGCATTTCACCAGGGCAGTGTACTGAATTCCTTAAAATTGCTTCTTTGCTATATTTAAAAAAAAAAAAGAAAAGAAAGAAACACTGCATTGATGGTTTGGGACCATCAGGCTAGGCCCACTTTTTTAGTTTGCCAGTAATCTCCCGCCAAGAAAGACGATGAAAATGACTTATTTCATAGCTCAGCAGACTTTTTTGTCCATAGCAACCTTGTGGCTTAATTCCCCAGATATTAGAATTCTTCAGGTCTTTTCAGAAACAGAAATGATCCAAAAGAGAAAAGTATCAAAGCAGTTTAATGAGAAACAAGATACAATCACTTATTTTATAGAGGAATTTTGACAGAATATTTAAAAAATGTGGGTAGGGAATGAAGGAATAAGAATATACAGTTTATTAATCTATAACTCTAAAGCCTATAGCATTAAACTGTGAACTACTCCCAGATTATAAATTCTAAAGCTCTTTTCACACCACAGGTATCAGACTCAGGCACTGAACCCCTATAAGGATCCCTGCGGACAGCATACTGACTTAGAAAACTGTCTATTAATGTTATCTATGATCCATTGTATTTTCATTTATTTTGTAAAATCTGTTTAATCTGGTTGGGTCTCACCGGGAGTGGTGGGCACTGGGTAGTGCATGGGTCCAACCATGTGCTCTATATCTCTGCTCTCTATCATTTCTTCAGGATTTAAGTTAACTGAAAACAAAACAAACTGAAACCATCACCACCACCAAAAATAAATAAATAAATAAAAATCTCATATTCCCAAATCTAAGACCACTATCCCGAAATCACAACCTATATAATATGGGAAAATGTATTCATTTCACTTTTTTGGTCTTGATTATTGCAGTACACATTTATCCAAGGTAGAGATTTTGGTTTTGGGGGGATATTTATGGCACCTAATACATTGTAGGTACTCCATTGTGATGTAGGGGTAATCAACCATGATGGCTGTTATCTATTCTTACACAAACGGCTGTTGTTCTCCTACTTACCAGGAGATGGCGGCTGTATCTTAGCTTGTTTCTTAGTATCTCCAGTGCTGAAGACTTCTGGAGGGGGCTCCTCCCCTCTTTCAATCTTGCACTCAAAAGCAAACAGGTACTGAATATACTGCTTTTTCAGGGAGCTAGCTGCACTGCTAGAAGTGCCCACATTCAGGTTGGTGGCCAGCTCGCGCCACTTTTTGTTTTTATTAACCTAGACAAAATAAATGGCAAGATCACTGATTTTCAGGGAAGGAGCTTGTTTAGAACAAGAAGACCCTCCCCCCAAAAAACAACCCCCCCAAAATACTACACACAAAAAAAAGTTTTAAAAAATAAGCAGCACTTAATGTCTTGGTTTACTTTTTTTTTTTTATTTGCCTCTTTTAACTAATGCTCATTACTCCCACTCAGTAGTGCATAGACAGCATTTACAGTTATAAAACCATTAAGGAACCTGCTGATAGCTACATAAAAAGCTTTGCTTGTTGAGCCTTCTGCCTGATGCTTCTTCTAATGCTCTGCACTCATCCAGGGCTTGTGCTGCTCCTAGCGAGCAATTTATCTCTGAACAAATGTATGCTCTCACACTCCCGCCCTCTTCTAATTAAAAAAAAAAAGTTCTAAAAACTAATTTAAAAAAGCAATAACAGCAGCACTATTCTGCAATTTAAGCGTTTGAGCATTGATATGAAAAAACAGTGTTTCCTCCCAAATAGCCACAAGCTGCCAGAAGGATAAGTCTGTAATTCTTGGCTCATGTCCTGCCACTTGAGGCTTTCTTGGGGGATTGATCAATGCCTTACTGAAGACAAGATTCACCAGGAATTGGGCCCTTTACTAAATAACTGTGACTTTAAGACATAGTGATATACCATTTAATGCACTGAGTGGGGCTCTATTAAAATTGTCAACTTAAGTGTGGTTGGTGGGTTCAATTTATGTTTGTGGAGAGAATTGCTGCTATATCCCTTATCATGTGAAACCAAGGAATGATATGTTTCTCCTTTTAAATTTAGGCCAAAGTAGAATATAATTGCAAGGAAAATCATGATTAAAAAAAGGTTTGGGTAATATTTTAACCTTTTAGTTGCCTCTGGGGAGTAGAGTTATGAAAGGTTATCCAAATCAATAAATAAAACATGAGGATTTGCAAATAACTTGGAGAATATTTGGTCTTTTGATAGATCTGTTATACCCAACAGTATTTGAAGGGTTAAGGAAACAGTTTTTCATAAAATATTAAATTTTAGGATCCAAACCTTGTCACAAAGCTCTTTATACCCATTTACTTAGCTCTAAGTGGCGCATAATGAACAAACTGCATAATGCTCAGAGAAATGCTCAATGTCTAAATGCCCAGTATTTTGGCATTTAAAACAAGGCTACAAACAGCAGGCCTGTGGATTGCCTCAGAAATGGTAAACAGAACGCTGCTTGGGACACCCTGAAATGCAAAGCTGCGAACTGATAAATATGCAGCACCTGCTCCCAACCATATCTGATGGCCCACTAGGTAGGGATCATGCCAGGAAGATGGCAGTGCCAGCCCAGTTCTCCACCACTGTGCCATCCAACTACATTCAAATAAGCCTCATTAGCTAGGCCAGCAAGGACTTCCCTTTGTAGACTTCAGTTGGTTATACATACTGTTTGCTGAAAATAGCTAGGGTGAGGTGTTCCAACAATTTCTACATTTACTTATGGGCAGATCCTATTTCTTTAGTCTATAAGTGTACTTAGAAGTCTCAAAAGAAAGTGACTGAAGAACTGGAATGGGGAAATGGAAAAGGGAAAGGGAGTTCCCGAGAGGACCTTGATTTTTTTTTTAAGCATCCATAACTCAAAATGCAACTTTTCATTCCACTTAAACCTCAATGATAATGACCTGAAGTTTTAAAAAACTTTACATGCTATATACTTCCATTCAAAGATTGATTCCAAGAATTCATTTTAAAACAATGACAAGTGTTTAAAACTCATAAAAATAAACAACATAAGAAATCAGATAGAAATCTCAGAAACTTAAATCTTCACACGTTTATTTTTCTTTACCTTGACTTCTACTGAAATATACTCATAAACATGTTTTCTTTTTTTTTTGGGGGGGGGGCTCTGATGGTTTGATAATCACAGTCTTTACTTAGAGCTTTTATGTAATGGTACATATTCACTCTCTCCTCTGAAAAATAATTTCTTCTATTTTTTTGTTTCTATCAATAGTACAAATCATATTGCCTGTGACCCAAGGCTACAAACCAAGATGTTAGTTTTGATTGATGCCTCTTATTCGTACCTTCCATTCAGCAGTGACCAAGTCTTACCAATTAATTCCTCCTTCAAGATTCATTTACCATTCCTCTATTTCTCTTCATTTGTCTAGATTACTGTAATACTTGGAGAAACACCATTTATGACCTTAAGGACTCTTCAATCTATCCTCTATAATGCTATTGGAATGATCATTCTAGTGATTAACAAAAAGGGGAGGGAGGTAGGAGCAGATAGGTGATGTAGTAGATAATTCCTAGACTCAGGAAGATTCATCTTCCTTAGTTTAAATCTGATCTCAGACACTTCCTTGTTGTGTGACCCTGGACAAGTCACTTAATCCTGTTTACCTCTTTTTTTATCTAGAAAATGACTTGGAGAAGGATATGGCAAACCACTCCAGTATCTTTGCCAAGAAAACCCCAAATGGGGTGATGAAAAGTTAGGTATAATTGAAATGACTGAACAACAACTGATTAAAATCCTCAAAGTTTCTCCATTTCCCATTTTATTACATGTTAACTCCTTTGTCTGTCTTAAGGAACAATTTAAAATCTGGCTTGGTTCTTTTTCTCAATGGACTCTTCAAACTCTTTACCAATCCATAAAAATATCACGCTCATTTCTCTTTAGTCAGGCCAGTATCCTCCTTTTTTCACAAAAATATATTTGTTCCCATTTTCATGTCTTTGCAAATTACTATGTAGAGTACACACGGAGTAGAGCCTCTTCTGGGTAGTTTGAAGCTTACCATTTGCACTAAAACTTTTGGGATTGTGTGTGTGTGTATATACAGGTGAACAATGAAGCAAATGGAAAAATCACAGAATCTCAGAATTAGAAAGAGGTCGAGAAGACCATCTATAGTCAAATTCAGTCTATATCTGTACGGATGCTTCTCTATAATAAGGTTAAAAAGTGGTCATTTGGACTTCATTTGAAAAGCTCAAGCTAGGAATAGTTGGGTAGCTAATTGTCAGAGTTTTATAATGGTCTTCATCTGTCTTTACTACAATTTCAACCTAATGGTCCCAGTTTTGCTCTCTGGAGCTAAGAAGAAAAGTTCTTAATTAACATTCCATATATGATATCCTAGGCTAAATATTCCAAGTTATTTCTAATAGTTCTCAGGTGGTATAGTGTCTCTCCATTGAGCATGCATGCAAAACTGACCACAGGGGTCTATATGTGGGCTAACCATAGTGAATTTCTTTCTTTTGATAACATGCCTCTTAATAAAACCTAAAATGGTGCTAGTTTTTTTTTAATACTTCCATGTGACGTAAACTCAGTGAAATTGTAATCCACTAAGAAATGTTTCCTAGATAATTTTCAAAGAAAATTTCTAGTCCACTCTTAGACTAGTTTCAAATCAAGTGAAAGACTATATAATTAAATGTTATCTTATTAAAATAGAGCCATCTTTCAAGCCAGCTGAAATTTCTGGATCCTCTCATCCAACATATTAGCCATCTATGTCTTCCAGCTGTATGTCACCTGATTTGATCAGTGTGCCATCAATGCTTTCATCCAAATCCTACTTTTGATAAAATTACAGAAAACCAGAGAACATAAACCTCTTTGTCCCTGAGACACTATAAAAATCAGCATCTTGTCTCTCCTTACCTGTGCCAAACCACCAATCTCTTTGACGCAAACATAGAGTCTGAACAGGTCCAGGGGCTTTTTGCCCACTGCTGGCAGACTGGTCACAGGTGAGCCTCGCTCCTCCATGAAAGTCAGGTATCTGTCCACCCATAGCTTGCGCTCTGGTTCATTCCCCAGCTCATACACCCTTGTGATCTTCTCCCCAGTGGTTGTAGAAGAACTTGATTTCTAAAGCACAGAGAGTGCATTTGGAGGTGGGGTGAGGGCAGGAGGAGGGAAAAGGGAAGAGGTAAGACAAAAATAAGGAACTCACAACACATATAAGAAGAAGAAGATATATAAAACAAACTACTGCTATCACACAACAGTTAGGAATGAAGGCTACTAGTTCAGGCACAAACAATACATTTTCTTAATTAAGAATTTATTTGGTTTTAAAGGGCCCAAACTCCCCTGTTTATGAAATGAATAAC
Organism: Sarcophilus harrisii; assembly: GCF_902635505.1. NCBI lineage: Eukaryota > Metazoa > Chordata > Mammalia > Dasyuromorphia > Dasyuridae > Sarcophilus > Sarcophilus harrisii. Next base: position 134,177,053 of record NC_045429.1, read on the forward strand.
TTTATCTCATTGATACAAAAGCGTTGAATCCCAGAAGGCAAGTTTTTGATAAGGCCTCATGTCATTTTTTTTTTTTTGATTAAATGGAAAAAAAAATTGTGGCTCACTGCAATAAACCAAACTTCTGATCAATAAACCAAAATTTTGAGCTCCCTTCCTTCTTTCCCTCAAACAAAAACATCACCACTCAATGGCCTGATATGACAGGATTGTCACAATTTCCCCCCCTTATTTCTACTTCTCTAACACATTTAAAATTTTCTCTCTCGTGATTATCTACAATTTGTCTGCATATAACTTTTCTGTACATGGTTATTTTCATGTTGTTTTCTCCTATCAGTGTGAGCTCCTTATGGCAGGAGTTGCTTTTTGCTTTTCTCAGTGCTCACTGCCTGACACACAATAGGTTCTTAATAAACCTTTATTGGCTGACCACTGTGTCAAGATGAGAGGAGCTAAACTCATGTGTGTGTATGTGTTTTGGCAGGGGGTGGGGGCGGGGGAGAGAAAATAAAGCTAATAAAGTACTTTAAGTGAAAAACCAATGTAGAGAACAAAGTATAACTGTAACTGGGGGGTTTAAGAGTTTCAGAGTAGGAATTCTCTGGATATGTGAGCTTGAAATTTAGCTGGGTAATGTGAGATAGTGAAATACTCTCATGTTCTTACTAGGTATGTGACCCTGGTTGCTTAATTTTTTCTTCTTTCTCTATTTAGGCAATGATGCTTGCAACACCTAGCTTATAGGCTT